>NW_028317840.1:0-1447500 GCF_062004578.1 Staurois parvus
CTCCTCCTCCCTCTCTCCTCCTCTCTCTCCCCCCTCCTCTCTCTCTCTCCCCCTCCTCTCTCCTCTCTCCCCTCTCTCTCTCCCCCCCTCCTCTCCTCCTCTCCCCTCTCTCCCCCCGCCTCTCCTCCCCCTCCTCTCCCTTTCTCCCCCCCCTCCTCTCCCCCCCCCCTCTCTCTCCCCCTCTCTCTTTCTCTCCCCCCTCCTCTCCATCTCTCCCCTCCCTCTCTCTCCCCCCTCCTCTCCATCTCTCCCCCTCCTCTCTCTCCCCCCTCCTCTCCATCTCTCCCCCTCCTCTCTCTCCCCCCCCTCCACTCCCTCCTCCTCTCCCTTTCTCCCCCCCTCCTCTCTATCTCTCCCCCCTCCTATCTCTCTCCCCTCCTCTCTCTCTCCTCCTCTCTCTCTCTCTCTCCCCTCCTCTCTCTCCCCTCCTCTTTCTCCCCCCTCCCCTCCCTCCCCCCCTCCCCTCTATCTCTCCCCCCTCCTCTCCCTCTACCCCCCCTCCTCTCCCTTTCTCCCCCCCTCCTCTCTATTTCTCCCCCTCCTCTCTCTCCCCCTCCTCTCCCTCCCCCCTCCTCTCCCTTTCTCCCCTTCTCCCCCCCTCCTCTCCCTTTCTCCCCTTCTCCCCCCCTCCTCTCTATCTCTCCCCCTCCTCTCTCTCCCCCCTCCTCTCTATCTCTCCCCCCTCCTCTCCATCTCTCCCCCCCTCCTCTCCCTCTCTCCCCCCCTCCTCTCCCTTTTCCCCCCCTCCTCCTCTCTCCCCCTCCTCTCCCTTTTTCCCCCCCTCCTCCTCTCTCCCCCTCCTCTCCCTTTTTCCCCCCCTCCTCCTCTCTCCCCCTCCTCTCCCTTTTTCCCCCCCTCCTCCTCTCTCCCCCTCCTCTCCCTTTCTCCCCCCCTCCTCCTCTCCCCCCCCTCCTCTCCCTTTCTCCCCCCTCCTCTCTATCTCTCCCCCTCCTCTCTATCTCTCCCCCTCCTCTCTCTCCCCCCTCCCCTCCCTCCCCCCTCCTCCTCTCTCTCCCCCTCCTCTCTCTCCCCTCCTTAGCTCCTCTCTTTACATTGTACACAGATCTGACCCAACAAGGTGTCCTGCATTTACCGTATATTTCGCTCCATAAGACACACTTGGGGGGAAATGTCTGTGCGTCTTATGGAGCGGCCGGCCCAGTATTCCCACCACCGTTTTATGTCCGCAGTCTCTGGTCATCTCATGTACTATGTTCGCAGTCCTCTGGTCATCTCCTGTACTGTGTCCGCATTTGTTCATTTTTTTTTTAAACTATAGTTCGGCCCTCCAACGGTCTGAGGGACAGTGAACTGGCCCCGTTTAAAAAGTTTGAGGACCCCTGATGTAGACTATATGGCCTCCTACAGAGCAATGTTTCTCAGCCACCAGGCTACAGCACTTTGCCACTCTGCATGGGAGGCATGATTCTGCAGGGGCAGTTATTTAGGGGAGGTTCAAGGTGGATGTTGGAACATCTGAGCTTTAATGGACTCTGGCTTATTACCCCTTAGAAGTATTCTCAACAATGCCCCTTTTTTGTTGTTACGTGGATGATGTTAAAACGCATCATAGCTCAGAACATCTTTTGTAGGTTTTTCATAAAAAATTGAAAATTATCCCTTGAAGTGGGACTGAACCTGTACTGCAAAGCTTAAAGTGACATTAAAAGCAATTTAAAGAAAAAAAAAATCATTTTATACTTACCAATGGTTTTGCACAGATTAGCCCCGATCCTCCTCTTCTTGGATACCCTGCCAGCGCTCCAGGCCCCTCCCATCTGCCAATTGTCCCCTTTCTCTCCTCACTGGCTTATTGGCTGTAATTGACAGCAGCGAGAACCAACGGCTCCAATTGCTCTCTCAACCAATCAGGAGAGAGGGTCCCCGGAGAGTCCGAGCTCTCGTACACATCACTGGATCGCGATGGGGTTAAGGTAAGCATTAGGGGGCACTGCAGCACACAGAAGGTTTTTTACCTTCATGCATATAATGCATGAAGGTAAAAAACCTTGAGCCTTTAAAGCCACTTACCTTTACTTGCGTCTTTACTTACCTGATCCTACACTTGCCAGACAGGCAGCGTTCCCCCATGATCCAATGGTGGACTGTCTCTCTGTGTCATCACATCCAATACAGGTCTTGATTTCATCCAGACCTTAGACTGCTGGAGCATATGGGAGAAGATGCTGCTTGGACAGTTCTAGCAGTGAGGAGTTGTGGGTAAGCAAATCTACTTTAACAGGTCACCTACACCAAATGAGTATTTAACCCCTCCAGCCCCACCAGTGGACTCTAAGACCGCTACCCTGGTACGTATGATCCACCATACTACTGCTAAGTGAGGAATTTTCCACAAGTGGCACTCTTAAGCCACTGCTGAAGCAGAAAGGGTTAAAATGATTGTCCTAGATTGTAAGCTCCAAGGAGCAGGGCCCTCAAATCCCTCTTGTATTGAACTGTAATGTTGCTGTATTGTCTCCCGTTATATTGTAAAGCGCTGAGCAAACTCTTGGTGCTATATAAATCCTGTATAATAATAATAATTGTTAAGACTCAATTTTTTTTCTACCTTCATGCATTGTATGCATGAAGGCAAAAAATCCTCTGTATGCAGCAGCCTACTCATCTCAATCCAGCAATGTGCACAAGAGCCTCGGTAGTCCCTCTCTCTTCACTGGCTGAGACAGCAGCAGGAGCCACTGGCTCCCACTACTGTCAATCACAACCAGTGAGCCAATGAGGAGAGAGCAGGAGGTGGGGCTGAGCAGAATCTGTGTGAATGGACACAAAGAGCAAAGCTCAGGAGGGAGCCTGCTTAGGTGCCTCCATAGCAAGCTGCTTCCTGTAGGGGCACTTGGCAGAAGGGAGGGGCCAGAAGCACAGGTAGAGGACCGGAGAAGAGGAGGATCGTGGCTGCTCTGTTCAAAACTACTGCACAGAGCAGGTAAGCATAACATGTTTGTTATTGCTGAAAAAATCTGCCTTTACAATCACTTTAATGCTGTCTGTGTCCCTGTTGCTAAAAGCAAAAACAAGGAGGGGATATCCTGGACCTTGTAGGGAGCCAGCTGGATCTTACAGGCAGATCTCAGAGATGCAGACAAGATGTGTGCATTCACACAACAGCATGTGTTTCGGCACAGGGGGTTACTGCCAAAAACGTGTGTTGCAGCCCTTACAAGGCATGCACGACAATTTTAAAAATATTGCAGCGCTGATATGGTTGAATGTGTCACAGCACTCAATGCAAACCATCAAAGGGGATAAGTTATTACACATAAAATGGGTGCCAGCTCCAAATAGCAGGGATAAGCCCTGTTACTCACCAGAGGTGGTCTAGATGGGTAAAAATAGCCCATGCAGGGCATTATGCACGCACCAGGCAGACTTTCTTGGAGACATACTGCCAAAAAGAATCTTCAGGAACATGATTCCACCAGTTGGGTCCATCACAGCCCTGGACCTGTAAAGCTCTTGTAAAGTGGCTAATTGACTCTGTACATAAGTGTCTGGTCAGAGTCCAGCAATACAGGTCACATCACATGATATTTCCTCTCAGCATTTTTGTTGACATGAATGGTTTGTAGAGAGGGTCTGGAGAAAGGGTCTCTAAAGCTGACCATACATGGATCAAAACTTTCCTGATTCAGCAGGGACCAGCCAAATTTCAATTTATGTATGGGCACAGATGTTGTATAGAAATTGATCTTACCAATCAAATTCTGTACAACCACTATGTTTGGTTTTCCCTGCTCGATCAGTGCTGCAGGCCATAGCCTGCACTACTGATCAGTGTATTCTGATGAATACAGTAAAGCAAAAGATAACAAGCAGATAATTTCACTCTATCCACTTCCAAAGCCTACTGACCCTTTAACATGATGGACAGCCTCAATGACCAATAAGAAAGCCTGAAAGGCCAAAGTCTGAATTTCACAGAAAAGGTTAAAATGATCCTAGTTCAGCTTCCTATATCTCTGTATTTACTGAATATATTAACATGCATTTTTCACTGAAAGCAAATCCAAATTCCAAGGTATGCATTTTTTCATTGCATGCCTACTTTAAATTGCCCAGCTTTGCAATAGGTGCACTTTAAGATTTTAGTACGTATTTTGTGCATGTGTGTTTTTTTTTGTAAATGTGTTAATAGGATTATATGGAAGTTATAGCATTTAAAGCTTAGAACACTAGCAACTGGCTGGGGCCACAAATCTCGTGTCACAGCCAGCTGAAATAAAAAAAGAATCCAACCGACATTTCTCCTTCATAAATGAAATACGAGACGGTGGTAACTACCCATAAAAATATTCAGCATGATAGTTTACAGTACCAACAGATATTAACAGTTAAGGGCTTTAGAACTCAGGCTATTCAAGTCAAAGGAGATGACAGCTGTTGCTGTGATGTAGAAAAAGAAAAAAAGAAAATATATAGAAACATGATATCCAAGACAAATTACTCACATTTGCTGAGTGTATAGACTTGCGTGCACAGACACCGCAGTACAATAAATCTAGAAATGAGAGACTGTGATTTGTGACCATAGCCTTGGAATTCCAACTACTAGGCTAGCCTTGGTGCAAATGCAATGTATTATACTGGGGTGGACATGCAGATCACAAACTACTTAACTTCCTTACATTATTGTGCATAATATCAGGTATCTCACTTCAATGATGCAGTTTTCCTTATTGTCCTACTTGCTTTCTTGATGCGTACTGTTTTTATTGGCTGCTTTACAGACTTTTAACATTGTCCCATATATTGGCAACCCCAATTATTATATCATTACCTACAACAGATAACACACAAGGGAGCTCATAAAAAAGTCATGCAATTTTTTAATGTAATAATTTTGATTAGCTGGGGTGTGCCCACCCGGGTGCCCAGAAACAGTTCTAACATACGATGTTCTATTATCTACTCTAAACAAAACTAAAAAGTTGGGCATTACAGCGGAACTCTAGGAATACAGCTAAATACACAATTGATACATAAACTGTATTTTTACTGTTTTTCCTGCTAAGGAAATAGAGTCTCTGTTCTAGTCAGTGAAAGTATAGAAAAGACCAGCCTGCACAGCATGACACGGGCCATAAGGTGAGGATGGATGCACAGCAATGGAGGCACCACAGACACAATTGATGATAGATGCCAGTAAACTAGAGCAGGGGTCTCCAAACTTTCTAAGCAAAGGGCCAGTTTACTGTGCTTCAGACTTTAGGAGGGCCGGAATGTGACCAGTGGGTGTAGAAAATGCCCCAGCATCAGTTGGCATAAGCAATGCACCATCATTGGTTTGAATGGAAGGAACAGTGCCCCATATAGATGGTGTCACTTGGTGGAATAGTAGAGGCAAGTCAGTAAAGGCAAGCCAGGGGAACATCCGACACCCGGGCCACAGATTGGAGCCCACTGCACTAGAGCATCACACCAATGGCATCTAAGGGCCATGTACAGGAAGCAGTAAATCTAATCCAGGAAACAGGACAGGTAGAGATGTGGTAGAGATGTTAATTTGGAGATTTGTAGGAAGCTGGTAGAAATAGAAGGCAGAATTTAAAAATGGTTTTAAACAAGAGTTTAGTGTCACTTTAGTCAGTCATTTCATTTATTCCAATGTAAATTAAGATAAAAGATGGATCCAACGTATTTCAGAGGGTCTTAAAATCATCCTCTTCATCAGGGCCTACAAATGAAATAGCTGGACAGAATTACAATATTTATAATGGTTGAGTATAGAGTTCATCAGCAACTGGTTGGGGCAGCCTTCTTCCCTTTAACCCATTTTTAACCCATTTTTTCAAGTCTGTCCTCCAAAGAAGGATCGGAATTTTTGACAGGGTCACCTAGCATGTATGACTGAGAACAGTACAGTGTAATGATCAGGGGTGCATGATGTATATCACCCGAAGCCCGGGACATGTAATTCTGGGCACTGGCAGGTGGATTTTTGTTTATACATGCAACAGGCAAGCAGGTTTTTTTTTTTTGTGTGTGTGCGTGCGCCCATGCTCCCTCTCCCCCGCATGTATCCCAGGCTCCACTTGCCCATCTGCGGGCCAGGGATCATTATAGCAAGTGCAGATAGTAGTGGGGAAGGAGTTGAGTGGACACACATCTGCTCTCCTCCCCTTCTTGTCCTGACCCGGAAGTGATGTGTATGACATCACTTCCAGGTCCCCATTGCCAGATTCCCGGACATCAAGGGCAGGAAAGAATGTAATGCCATGCAATATGCATGGCATTACATGGAGCCCAGAGGAGACATGCAGGGTCTTTTTGACCCTGCATGTCTTAATAAAGAGAACCTGTCACCAAAAAATAATCACATAAGGGACAAAAAGTGCTCCCTGAAAGTTTAGAGGCCCCCCAACATATACACACATATGAACGTAAACGTGGAGGCCGGGCCTCTCTGCATCAAAAAACGTCAATTGTGATACACGTACACATCGCCGTGCACGCTGGAATGGGAGCTATAATTTTAGCACTAGACCTCCTCTGTAACTCTAAACTGATGACCTATAAAAGTGTCTCCTATAAAAAATATAGGGTACTAATGTTTGTCACCATATCTCAAGAGCGCAGAAATTTAAGATTTGACATGTTGGGTATCTATTTACTTGGTACAACCTCATCTTTTATATTCTACCAAAAAATGGATAATTTACTGCTTTTTTTGTGCCCTAATATTAACTTAAGTGTGTTTTGTACTAAAATTTTTTAGTAATATTGTGTGGCATAAAACAAATTTGGAACTACCAATATTTTATTCTCTAGGGCGTCTGCTTTCAGAAAATATAAAATGTTTTGGGGGTTTTGTGTAATTGTCAGGCCTAAAATGATTTTTTAAACCTGTGCAAAAAACACAAATACGGCTCTGGCAGCGAAAGGGATAAAGGATAAGTTCACCTTTGGAAACACATTACATGTTCTACCCGTTTTTAGGGTGGAACATGTAGCATGTTCCCACTCCTGCACTGACTCGGTGATCTGAGCCCTCTGTGTGACAGCAGTACGAGGTTCCCCGTACAAGCTGTCACTTTTTGAAAAGAGTGCAGCTGTGTGGGGCTCCGCCAACATGGCTACGTCACCTATTCCCAGAGTTCTGTGAATGAATCAACTATGAGTACCAACATTATTTGCAAATGTCAGCTTGTAGTTCTCAATGAACTACTACGGTACTGTGGAGTGCTCTGGTAGTTCATTGATTCTTCCTGTAAGTGTGAAGCTGCTAGCCTGTACAAATGTACAATGTACGGACAGAAAGAGTACACTGACAATCTGCAGGAGACCTGCATGGCACCCGTGATCTGATATGAAATATATGACAGTGCTAAATGAAGTTGGCTGCAATGTCCTATCTTGGAGGAACATGTTTTGCTCATGGGTGGAGAGCATATATATTCTAAAAATTAACGTGCTCACCAGATGTATGGCTTTCTGGGAAAAAAAAAACATTTACACTCACCTAGGTGGATGCAGCATTGATCCGATGCTGTCCCCTGCTGGCTCTGCAGTGAGAACTGAGCGACTAAATACCACTGATCGCTCAGTTCTCTCCTTTGCTCTCAGCAGGGAGCAGTGACTGCCAGTCTCTGCCTCTCTGCTCTGCCCCTCCATGCTAACTGGAGTGCTGGGCTGTGGGGGGGCAGGAGGTGCTGGCTCAGGCTCCCTTGCTGAGAGGCTGAGCCAGGTATTGATCCAGGCTTCTTGATTTAATCTTTTCAGAGCCTGGACCGGCTCTGTGACATCAGCCAACAGTGGGCTTCAGCTGAAAATGGGTCACAGGAGTGGAAAACTAACTACACTCCTGTGATCCATAGAAGTATAGCCAAAAAAGCTTTGGCTAAACTTCTTTAAGATCTCCAGACAATTCATTTGGAATTCAAAACACTCTAGAATTTCTTATTCAATATTAATTACAATAAAGAGAGTTGGGGGTCTAACTATACCTGATTTAGAAGATATTATACTGCTAAGACGTATAGACTGGACTGTAGCTGATAAAATTAAGAAGTGAGTAGCTATGAAGAAATCCCAAAAAAGTAGAATAGACTCAGGCCATATTTAGATATCTCCTTTATAATACTGCTGTTTTTGTTTGCTTGCCTGCTATTTATTAAAGTGTCATTAAACCTAGAATATTAACAACTCTAAAAAAAAATTCTGTATTACATGCTGTTCACATTCCGTCACTATGGGATTCGTTTTCTGTATTCGGCAAAAAAAAAAACCTGGTTGATCCTGCTGTTCTCTGTCTCCCCCTTCTGTCCATGTCCCTACTGCAGTTAGGGAATTTGCAGAGCAGTGTTGGCAGCTAGTGCACCTGAGCATTTCCTCCCTATTACATCTCAGCAGCCCATGTGACTATAGATTCACACCTGTAGGTGTATACACAGTGGTAAATGACAGCCCACTCCCTCCCTCCTCTACCATGTTCACTAACCAGCTAAACACAATGGGGGGGGGGGGGGGGTGGCATATTGATTGATGGAGGCTTTTATTCTAAGACACTGCCCGGAGGAGTTTGACACAGCTCATGACTGGCAGAAATCCACCCACACCACGGTATTGCCTTAAATAAAAATGATTTAATTTCAAATATATATTTGTAAGATGACTTTAAACAGTGTATTGATATTTATTACTATACTTTTACTCTGTATCCCAAATGCTGTTTAAAAAAAATGTTTTTGATCATGTGACCAGTAGCAGAGGACTAGGAGCTCCTCTTGCCACTCGTTCCCTGAAGAAAGACTGGGAAAGACCTGGGTCATGTGACAGCTGTATATTTATTAGGAATAATGTACTTATATTTATTTTAATTACAATAATTTCAGTGCCATCATCCATATATATAAAGAGAAGGGATAATGTATATTTACGAGTGCGTGTTTAGTATCACTTTAACTTTTACAAGACAGACTGGTATAGCGTGTAAACTTTTCTGAAAGCTTATAAAGCTTACACTGCCATAGTGCTAAAGTACAGAAGTAACTGTCACTGACCCAGTTCTTTTATCTAATATAAACCTTGATGTCTTGAAAGTGACACACCCAGGTTTCCTATAATTTACACAATATGACCACATTTAAACATTAACTAAATGAAGTCTTAAATTGGCTAACTTTAGGTTCATACGTCAAACCTGAATTTCAGAGATCAAAATCTAGTATGTGCTGTCGTCAAATCAGAAACAATGTTGACATGTTTGTCTCATAGTGTTTACATGGATGTAGAGACATGGAGAAGTGACACTCTATAAATGGCTATTAGGATATTTGATAGCTGCAAGTTTGCTCAGTTTTTTCTTTTCATGTGATACTCAGTATAGAAATTAAAGCATTAAATCAGTGTTCCAATACTTTAGCAAATTTTTAATGATTTTATATTTAAAATTAAGAAAAAACTGCACTGAAGCTTAATTAATACATCACATGTCCCCATGAGCATTACCCAGAGCTGTACTTAGCCTAAACCCTCCAAAGAATTAAAAAAATGTAAGCAATTAAACATATTAGGATAGCAATAGCAATTTATACATCACTTTACATACTGTACACATCCCTGCCCTCAAGGAGCTTACAATCCAAGGTCCCTATCTAACATACATGCATATACTAGGCTAATTTAGACAGAAGCCAATTACCTCCCTCTTAGGTTGTAAGCTCCAAGGATCAGGGCCCTCCAGCCCTCTTGTATTGAACTGTATATTGTTGCTGTATTGTCTCCCGTTATATTGTAAAGCGCTGAGCAAACTGTTGGTGCTATATAAATCCTGTATAATAATAATAATCTACCAGTATGCCTTTGAAATGTGGGTGGAAACTCACATAAGCACAGAAAAAACATGCAAACTCCATGCAGATAGTGCCCAGACCAGTATTTGAATGGGGGACCTTACTTCTGCAAGACAGAGGGGCTGCCACTAAGCCACTGTGCTTAGACATAACACTAGGTTACTATGTCGTCTTATACAAAAAGACTAATTTTCTCTGAAAAATAGTTGGATATTAATGCCCTACTTCAAGTAAAGGCTGATTATGAAGGAGATTTCAATATGGTGGTAATAAACCTACACAAAAATGTCATGCATGTGTATTCATTATATTGACACAGTGATTTTAATTTATGTGTGATGCAGGCAATGTCGTAGTATCATTGGAGAGGCAGAACTGTTGGCTAAATGACTCGCTAATTAAACCTATGCATTTCAAGCAAGATATTGCTTAAGAAATATTTCTAGTGTAATAATACTGATGATTTTATATGTGGGGTTTCTGCCAGAAAGGAACTGAGTTCCTAATTTCCTATTGTGGGCACAGCACTCAAGGTTATCCCTTCCAAAGTAAGCCTGACATAATGTGCTGCTCATACTAACTCACTATGTCTAAATGATGGGTAAAGAAGTGTGAAGCACGCATGTGCGACACTTCACCTTTGGATGATGTCATTGCTTATTTCCCTCAACCTTACCCGTTACCATATTATAATGGTAGTGATGGAAATTTTAAAATGGTGCCCAAAGATACCAACTGTGTGATAGCTCCTGGTGCTTCAGACCAACCGATCTTACCACGTGAGTCCTCAAGGACTAGGTTACACCAGAAGCTGTTCCATGACTTTGGACATGGAAATTTCTCTATATCTAAATAACACAGGACATGAAGGTCAGGAGAGGAAAGTGCCACAATGCAAAGCCCAGTGGTTGAAGGCCACATTCCATGCTAGCCCTGCATGTCCAGTCCAGCAGGTTCTGTGTAGGGCCTCCAAAGGTATTACTGTGTACGCTGATCTAGATAGTTGCTGTGTAAAGACTGGTTTAAGCAGCATAACTGAAGTTTTGATTAACAACACTGACGAGTAAAAATAGCTACATTGTACCAAGTATTTTGATTCAAGAAGAAACATAAAAATAAAAAGGTTAGCAAAGATTAAGAATTTCAACCATTCCTGTGTCCCTCAATGGATGATAAAGGCTTCAAGATTTTTGCCTGCACATCACTGGATGATTTAAATCAGTGAAAATAAGTTTTTCAAAGTGCAAATGTACTTTAAGTGAACAGCCTGTACTCCTTTAGTAAATCTACTACACTGCGTACATACTGTACATGTTTATTCAGCAATTTTCTGATTGAGGTGTGTTCTGATTGAACTTTTTATGCTCTAATTTTCGAGCAGCTGTTTTCAATACTGTTGATGCAAATTAAAGTACCGACATTTCTGCTTAACATACATTTTTCTTTTCTTTTACCTTGCAAGCAAAGGCAAGTAAGCATACATCTGGTAGCTGGTAGGCAGTGGATTAAATGGTGGCTCTATCTGTTATAGAGTGTGAGAAATCAACAGATATCTGGTTTCCAGATAAGGGATCACCTGCAGCAATCACAAACTGGTGCATCACTTTATTCATTCATTATTCATCCTCTACTGCCTTTCTCAAGGACATGTTTTAGCTTATCAACATTATCTCAACCAAGTAAATGAAGTCACCAAGAAAGGGAAAAACTGAAAGAACTGCTCTTCAGTTTAGTTGTTGAGGGTAATTATGGTAGCGGTACAGCTGCTATTTGCTGTTATCAGGTCTTCTACTGAAAGATGCTACAGAGAAATTATTGTTTTTCCCATTGCCTTGAACCTACCTCTTGTACGTATCAGATAGGGAGCTTGCTCTGATAAAGCAGAGATGGAGAAGCTGTGTTTTCACAACCACTTACCTTGGCTTACTCCATACTCTCCTCAACCAAACTGTGACAGACCCAATCAAGACAGGGGCTTTTGGAGGGGACTGCAGGCTAGACTCTTGTCTACTGACCATGGGCCCTGGCATCTGAGAGGGATCTATTCTTTGGAAGGTGTGTGCCTGGGGGGACCTTTGGAGTAGTTTTATTTTACTTTAGTTTATAAACATTTAAAAAAAAACAGAAGCAACAAGACAGGCCCACACAGAGGCCATCAATTGCACATAAAAAATTAAAGAAAACAGTGCTCTAACACCAACAGAGCAAAAGGTGCGCCCACTCAGGGGCTATCAATGGCACTTAAATGACAAAACATTAGTATAACATCAACAGTAACTCAAACCAAAGGCAGCAATCCACTGCCACACCAAAAACAAACAAGTATAAAAGGAAGGAGGAGTATAAAAGGAAAAAGATGAAAAGACCATGAGCAGGGGTACGGGAACACCAGTACCAAGCAACATCACAACCCCAGACTAGTCGGGGGGAACGTGGGGAGGGCATATTGCTACCACGGCTCCCATATTTTCAAACATTTCCGTTGGGAGTCGTTACAAATACTCGACATCTGTTCATGGAGTTGTTTTACTTTGGATTAAAGTCCATATCTCCCCAAAACACACAGACCTTAAGAACTGGAGGGCCAAGATACAGATTTGGGATCTCTGTGTCCAAGCCAGCATTGACTGCTTCAAGCCCTTCCTAGACTCAGAGACTTTAAGCAGATGTTAATATAATCAAACCTGATGCTGAAATCTCTTGCTGAAATCTGTTTATTAAGGTGTGATGTGTTTACTGTTGTGCCTTTGTTCCATTGCTAATTTAGTTAATTGAGTCACTTATTGTTTCTGTCTGTTGGCTAGTCCTTCTGGAGGTTCCTACATGATGGGATTAGTCTTGTGTCAACTTGACCTCGTTATCTAATCTGTGTGGGATGTTTATCCCAATATGTAATATTTGTTTTTATTGTTCATGTGTGGCCTGCCCCTATTCCTGAAGTGTATACAAAACTGTATTTCTGGTCAATAAATAGTTCCAGTTCTGCACCTAGAGCGGTCCGTCACACAAATATTAAGAGCAACTTTATGGCTTCAAAAAGGGCAGACAAAAGTAGGAAAATGCATTATTAGCCAGTCTAAAAGAGGCTGGTCTTTTTTGTTTTAGATAATTTTAGATAGTATGCTTGGCAAAGTCCCACAAATGCCCGTTGAGCCTGCCAATAAAATCAGCCTAAACCAGCTTCCTATGATGGGATGGCATCAATGCCACACTGCTCCCAAATTCACTGCAGTGTTCCCCCTCTCATGTGGGCTGTATTTGCTTTCTCTACAGTGGGATGAGAAGATGTCAATCAGTTAATGGCCACACTCAGTCATGCTGACTGCTTCTCTGGACTGACCCATGTTGCTGAAACTTACCCACTTTTATGCTGGAAAGGGAAGTATTTAAGATTTAAATGAAGAAGGATTTTGCTCAGTTAGGAAGGAAAAACCTACATTGAGACTTGCGTCTAAAATGCTGTACTTTGAAAGGCATTCTATGTTTGGATTGCTTTTCTGCAGAGTTTGACAGGTGGTGAGGATATGCCATTTTTAATGTCCTCCAAGTCTGAACAAGCCCTAAAGGACATTTTTATTTACTTAAAATTGAAAACAATTGCTGACAGGTAGGTCTAGAGTCAGAAACCAAAAGGAAAACAAGGAGAAAATGGAAGCACCTGTGAATGATGGAAGCTCTAACATCATGTCGGTAGAGGGGACTGCTTTTAAGGTAAGTCTGCCACAATGTGATCTGAGATGAGCAGGGGGATGGGAACGGGCAGAGAGATCAGAGCATGCAGCTACAGCTCTCTGTTCTCTGTGCTACCAGACACAGCAGAACAAATAACTGATTGACCCTAATTAACAAAGTGGTTTGAGCCCCTTTTGTTAATTAAAAGAAATAAGATATACTGTACCTGTGCTCAAATCACAATAGTTTACACTTACAGAAAGGTTTCTTCACAGTAAGAGCTGTGAAAATGTGGAATAGACTCCCTCAAGAGTTGGTTCTGGCCAGCTCAGTGGATTGCTTTAAAAAAAGGCCTGGATTCTTTCTTAGATACACAGAATATAACTGGATAATAACATTTATAGGTAAAGTTGATCCAGGGAATATCCGATTGCCTCTCGGGGATCAGGAAGGAATTTTTTTTCCCTGCACGAGCAAATTGCACCATGCTTTCCTGGGTTTTTTTTGCCTTCCTCTGGATCAACTGTGGGTATAATATTATAACTTTTTTTTTTTTAATGGTTGAACTGGATGGACTTCTGTCTTTTTTCAGCCAGACTAACTATGTAACTATGTCACGATATATATACTCCATCAGGTGCTAAAGGGGTGGACCACATGTTAACACTAAAAATTCTGGATGAACCCTCTGCACACTGCAATACACCCTTTCTAGCAAACTTTGCACAAACACCGAGATTTTTAGTTCATATACATTGCAATACATGTGTAAGCTGGCCAACTTCCTCAAAGTCTCTGGCCAGCGGCCAGTCCTTACTCTGCTCTGCAAACTGCAAATGCTCCAGTGGAGATAGTGCGCCTATATGGGGCAAATAGAAAAAAGTTGCAGGAGAGTTACAGGTTCAGCTCTGGTCACTGAACTGAATTATTCAAAAGGAATAAGATACAGCATATCTATACTCAAATCTAGATTTTATATATATATATATATATATATATATATATACACACACACACTATATTGCCAAGAGTATTGGGACACCCCTCCAAATAACTGGTTTCAGGTGTTCCAATCACCTCCATGGTCACAGGTGTATAAAATCAAGCGCCTAGGCATGCAGACTGCTTCTACAAACATCTGTGAAAGAATGGGTCGCTGTCAGAAGCTCAGTGAGTTCAAGCGAGGTATCTTGATAGGTTGCCACCTGCAATAAGTCCATCCGTGCAATTTCCTTGCCACTAAATATTCCACAGTCAACTGTTATCCCTGGTTCACACTGATGCGGTGCGGAATTGCAGCGTTTTCAGTGAGAATTCCGCACCACATCACAATCGCCCTCCGTTCATACGAACTGATGCGGGTGTGTAGGTTAAGTTAACAACACCCCGACATGGTTCCACAAAACGCGGTGCGATGTGCAGAATTAGATCGCATAGGTGTGAATACTTATGCGATCCGATTCTAGTGCGGACCAAAAAAGGGTCCTGCATGTTTTTGGTGCGGGTGCGGTGCGAATAGAGCCATGCAAAATGTATGGCTCTGATCGTACCACATAAAAATCGCATGTGATTTGTACAGGAATGCGGTGCGGTTTCTGTGTGAATCACATGGGATTTACCACACCGCTGTAGTGTGAACCTAGGCTCAGTGGTATTATAACAAAGTGCAACCAACTGGGAACAACAGCAACTCAGCCACAAAGTGGTATGCCATGTAAAATGACAGAGTGGGGTCAGCACATGCTGAAGCGCACAGCGCGCAGAAGTTGCCAACTGTCTGCAGAGTCAATAGCTAAAGACCTCCAAACTTCATGTGGCCTTCAGATTAGCACAACAACAGTGCGTAGAGAACTTCATGGAATGGGTTTCTATGGCCGAGCAGCTGCATCCAAGCCTTACATCACCAAGTGCAATGCAAATTGTTGGATGCAGTGAAGACGTGTTCTCTGGAGTGATGAATCACGCCTATGTCTGGCAATCTGATGGACGTGTCTGGGTTTGGCAGTTACCAGGAAAACAGTACTTGCCTGACTTCATTGTGCCAAGTGTAAACTTTGGTGGAGGGGGATTATTGTGTGGAGTTGTTTTTCAGGGGTTGGGCTTGGCCCCTTAGTTCCAGTGAAGGGAACTCTTAAGACGTCAGCATACCAAGACATTTTGGACAATTTCATGCTCCAACTTTGTGGGAACAGTTTGGGAATGGCCCCTTCCTGTTCCAACATAACTGAGCAGTCACCAAAGATCCATTATCTCCTGCGCTCAAAGACTCAGATCAAACAGGCGTTAGTAACAAGCAGCGTGTTGTGTGTTCATCCGCTTATGATCAGAGCTTGTGCAGCTCTATCATGAAGCTGGGGAAGCTTAATAAAACTGTAGAAGATGAAAGAAAGAGCGCACAAACCTTGTGCATTGCCTCAATAAATAGTGACTAATTTTATTATTAAGGAAATAACAGGCATAAGTAACCATAATCCAAACAGGGTTACAGGTAAATCCAAAGGGGGGGGGGGATGAAGGCTATCGCGTTTCGAAGGGTGCTCCCTTCTTCATCAGAGCTGGGTTGAGCAGATAGAGACTTCAGTATGGCAGAGTTCCCATGGCAAGGAGATATTCAGCCACTGAGTGTCAGTATTACAGCAGTTCAGCCTGTTTCACATCTGCTCATTCCCCCCCCCCCCCTTTTGGATTTACCTGTAACCCTGTTTGGATTATGGTTACTTATGTCTGTTATACCATCATAGTATATTTCCTTAATAATAAAATTAGTCACTATTTATTGAGGTAATGCGCAAGGCTTGCACGCTCTCTTTCTTTCATCTTTTCCAACATGACTGAGCATCAGTGCACAAAGCAAGGCCCATAAAAGACAAGGATGAGCGATTTTGGGGTGGCGGAACTTGACTGTCCTAACCTCAACCTGATAGAACACCTTTGGGATAAATTACAAGGAGGCTGCGAGCCAGGCCTTCTCGTGCAACATCAGTGCCTGACCTCACAAATGCACGTCTGAAAGAATGGTCAAAAATTCTAATAGACACACTCCTAAACCTTGTGGACAGCCTTCCCAGAAGAGTTGAAGCTGTTATAGCTGCAAAGGGTGCGCCAACTCAATATTGAACCCTACGGACTAAGACTGGGATGCCATTAAAGTTCATGTGCGTGTAAAGGCAGGCATCCAAAACTATTGGCAATACAGTATATATATATACTGACATTCTCTAGTGGGCCCTGTGTTCACTGTGCAGCACCATAGAGCTCGATTTGCATTTGCCATTGAATACCAGAATTGGCAGGTCCACCACTGGCGCTCTGTGCTTTTCACAGATGAGAGCAAGTTCACCCTGATCACATGTAACAGACATGAAAGGGTCTGGAGAAGCTGTAGAGAACATTATGCTGCCTGTAACATCGTTCATCATGACCGTTTTGGTGGTGGGTCAGTAATGGTCTGGGGAGGCATATCCATGAAGGGATGTACAGATCTTTACTGACTAGAAAATGGCACCCTAACTGCCATAGTGCAGTGAATCCTGGGTTCCTCCTGGTGCACGACAATGAACGGCCTCATGTGGCGAGAGTGTGCAGGCAGTTCCTGGAGGATGAAGAAATTGATAGCATTGAATTGCTCCCACCTAAATCCTCTGGGATATCATGTTTCGGTCCATCCGAAGCAGCCAGAAGCTCCGTGATGCCCTGTTCCAGATCTGGGGGGAAATACCCCAGGACACCATCCATCATCTCATTAGGAGCATGCCTCGATGTTGTCAGGCATGCATACAAGCACGTGGGGGCCATACAAACTACTGAGTACCATTTTGAGTTTCTGTAATGACATTTCAGCAAAATGGACTAGCCTGCTGCATCATTTTTTCACTTTGATTTTCCGGCTGTCTTTGAATTCAGTCCTCTGTAGGCTGATAATTTTCATATCCAGCATGATATTTTTCCCCATTGAGATCTGATGTGTCATCAAAGTGTTCCTTTAATTTTTTTGAGCAGTGTATTTATACATACAGAACAAAAGTAGAAAAAAAAGTATATATATGTCTATCTATCTATCTATCTATCTATCTATCTATCTATCTATCTATCATCAGGTGCTAAAGCGGTGTGACCATATGTTAACACTGAAAATTTTGGATGAACCCTCTGCAATCTATGTGAAAAACATCCCTTATTTGTGGAAAATTTACCAGAAAGGGTGTGGCAGTGTGCAAAGGGTTCATGCAGAATTTGGAGTGTTAACATGCAGTCACACCCCTTTAGGACCTGCTGGGTTTTATATATATATATATATAAAAAGCTATAGGGATATCTTACTTCTATTTCATAGTCTAGGTCAGTGACTAGACATGCACCTGTAGCTCTCCTACAACTTGTGTCTGTTTCAATTTTGAACTATATCCACTGTAACATTTGCATTTTGCAAAGCAGAGAAGGGACTGGCCAGAGAGGAAATGCCTGATACAGATAAAGTGGAGTTCCACCCAAAATGGGAAGTAACGCTTTAAAGACTGGTCCCCCGCTCCCCATTAAGGATTGGAACCTTTGGGGAGCAGGGGGGAGCGGGTACCCGCTCCCACTTTCCCTGCGATCGCTTAGGCGAATGGAAGCGGAAGTTGTCCTCCTACCATCCCTCCTCGTAGTCTTCTGGGACACGTGACAGGTCCCAGAAGACTATGGGGTCATTCAGGAAGCACAGCACTACTCACGCATGCGCAGTGGGCACCTGGCTGTGAAGCAGCAAGCTGTCACAGCCAGGTGCCCACACTGAAGATGCTGGTATTTGGAATACCAGATGACTGGTGAAACTGGCAGCGGGGAGGACACCACGGGATCGTGGGACAGGTCAGTGGCTGTTTTTTAAAAGTCAGCAGCTACAGTTTTTGTAGCTGCTGACTTTTATTTTTTTACAGTGTAAGTGGATCTCCACTTTAAACACATATTGCAATGTATGTGAATATACATTTTTGTATAAAAATATTTGTTTTTGTGAAAAGTTTTCTAGAATAGTTGTATAGCACTGTGTAGGGTACATCCAGAACCTTTTGTTATTAAGCCCCGGTTCACAAATATGCAGCTGTGTGGGCTGCATTTTGTGCGAGCATGAGAGCACATTCATTTGAATGGACCCCCGTGCCCGTGACACGCAGAGAAGAAGTCCCTGCACTTCTTCCAAAAACGCAGCCCGCATGGGAACCTCAGTTCCCAGTATGGTTGCGTTTTCTAATATGTTTTCCAGTGCGGGCGGCGTGTCATTAGAACTAATGGCGCCAACCCGCGGGTCCGCATTTCTCTGTGCTGGTGGTGTGGCTGCACGGATTTTCGTGCAGATCCGCAGTGGCACCACCCGCACAGATGTGAACCTAGCCTTAGATAGAGTAATGCAAGCATGGTACCTGCATCACTCTTTGTTAATTCCTCCATTATGGCTAAAAGCACCTGGGGACTTTTTAATTTTTTATGAGGTTTAATTTCACTTTAAAACCTGAGTTGTCTTCCCAGAGCTCTTACTAACATAGAATCTGCCAGCTAGAAGCTAGTTTCATCATCTTTCATGGCAGGAAACTCCCTGTAACTCCGGCTACTGACTTTCTTGAAATGATATTGAACCCAATTGCACAACAGCCAGGTTTAATCGGATGGCATCAATGCAATGAAAGTGCATGACATGGCAATTGGAGAAAGCAGCATACAAGCCAACTAACATGAAAAGCAGGTCCTACTACATGTATTAGTCTCAAACAACAACACAATACAAAATGATCCATCATTTTACAATGCATTAAACTTTAGTGATAAAAGTTACTTATTTGCACCCTGCAATTCAAAGCAGTATGTGATTGTATACTGATGTCAGCACATTCACTGAGATGTGAAGATCTGATGGCGTTCACTGTGGTACAGCAAGCAGGATGTGTCACCGCACAATGTGCATGCAGCATCCAGCACCTTGTAAATATAAACCACAACAAAGGCTTGCCAACCACTGCAGAAAGTGGGGCATGCTAATTAATACAATTGCTGACATACAATCTCACACCTTATAGATACAAACTAGAGATGGTAAGGATTTCAGCAGATAAACACTCTTTTGGAAATAAATACTGTTTCTCATTAAATATGAAGATAAAATGTCATCAAGCAAACAAGAGTATGTACTTAATAGGAAAAGTTACACAATACATCCAGTCACATTTAAAAACTAGGAACATTTTCAAGGACAAACTTTAAAGACCGAGATTGTCCTTGGAACAGCTCGCAGCTCTATAAATTTTGGATATCAAAAGGCTATCTTAATTACTGTAAAGAAAAACCTGTGGTGGCACAGAAAATAAAAGAAAAACGTTAAAGCTGAATTTCAATCAATTCCAATCACAAAATGTATTTTGAATAAATTAAATATTTTAGTTACATATATTCTTCAATAGCCATAAAGGATATAAATTTACTTTGGGTGCACAAAATGCCTTTACAAACTCAGATAATACCATGTAAACGTAGCAGTGACATCATCACTGTGCTGTACATAGCTTGTGCAAAAAAGAAGAACTGTAGGAGGGGCCCAACAGGCCGCACCCACCACAGGCTACTTGCAGAAAACTAAAGGAGGGGGTGGAGACAAGACAAGTCACCCTGTACAAGGAGAAAGACCAGCAGTGACTGGTCTTTATTATAGGAAGCTCCTGTACAGAGGTAAAGTATCACACTGGATTACTGCAGAGATCCAGAAGAAATACACAAAGCACACCTAGATTCAAGGAAGAATACACATAATGTGTGTTGTTTTTTTTTCTTTTTTTCTTGGAGTTCAGATTTAACGTTTATTTTAGTATTTACTAAAACTGCAACTACTGCACCTTTATTTTTCAAATGCCACCTATCTTATAATATGAAAAAGAGAAAAGGAGATGGAGGTGCAGCAAGCAAGCAAAGGAACTGGAATTGTCATCATCCATCGAAATGGCATGGATACTCTACCGCAGTGGTTTTCATTTTATGACACATAGAGGGCCTCAACTGCTGCCCCTTAACCACTTCCCGTCCGCCCACAGCCTATAAACAGTGGACGGGAAGCAGCACGAATGCAGATTGACATGCCTGTACATCAACCTGCGACAGAGGCTCCTGCAAGGCTCACAGAGTGCACACCTGGGACCCTTGTGATCGATTTGTTGCCTGAACACAGCAGACCGCATTACTCTCCGGGTGATCATATGGTCTTGTACCATGTGATTGTTGTGTCCAATCACAGCATACACATAGTAAAAAATGCAAACTGAAAGTAAGCATTGGGTCCCTGCTGTCACTGTGAGTGCAGAAAGAACTGATGCTGCAGGCTGTCAGGCTGCATGTACACTGACAGTCTGCAGTGCCAGCCGGCCTCAGTGTCCCTGATCATTTTCCCATATGTAGTGCAAATAAAGAGTGCTGCCAGTCCCTGTCACCTGTCCCAGTGTCACCAGCGCTCACATTAACACCGCCATACTCAATACCAACATACTGATCACCACCGTACACCATACCAGAGTCCTGATCACTGCCATACACTGTACCAGTGCCCTGATCACCATCATATGCCATACCAGCCTCTTGATCACTGCAATATCCCATACCAACCTCCTGATCACTGCAATACCACATACCAGTAACCTGATCACTGCCTTACCCCATACCAGCATTCTGATCACCCCCATAACCCATACCAGCATCCTGATCACCTTCATACCTCATACCAACACCCTGATCAACACCATATCCCATACCAGTGTCCTGATCCCCATCATACCCCACCCCAGTGCCCTGATCACCTTCATATCCCATACCAGTGTCCTGTTCCCCATCATACCCCACTCCAGTACCCTGATCACCTCCATACCCCATACCAGCACCCTGATCACCACCATACCCAATACCAGCACCGTGATCACCGCCATACACCATACCAGTGTCCTGATCCCCATCATACCCCACTCCAGTACCCGGATCACCTCCATACCGCATACCAGCACCCTGATCACCACCATACCCAATACCAGCACCCTGATCACCGCCATACACCATACCAGTGTCCTGATCACCACCATACCCGATACCAGCACCCTGATCAATTTTCAAATATATATCCCATAGTTTGTAGACTCTATAACTTTCACACAAGCTAAATAATATACACTGTTTTGGGTTATTCTTACCAACAAATGTAGCAGAATACATTATGGCCTAAATTTATGAAGAAACATTATTTATTTGCAAAATTGTATAACAAAAACTGGAGAAAAAAAGAAAAAATTAGGTTTTTTTTTCAAAATGTTCGGTATTTTTTCTGTTATATAGTAAAAAATAAAAAAAAAAACCAGTGGTGATCGAATACCACCAAAAGAAAGCTCTATCAGTCTTAAAAAATTATACAAATTTCATTTGGGTGCAGTTTTGCATGACTAAGTGCCATTCAAAGTGTGACAGCACTGAAAGCTGGCCTGGACTGGAAGTGGGTGAAAGTGTCTGCACTTGAGATGGTTAAAGCACCAAAGGACCACACATACTGCTCATTATATCTAATGTTACAGAAAACTGTCAGAAATACAGACATACCAGAAAAAATGGTCAAAGACTGCAGATATGTCACTGGTGTTTTTAAAAACCTGTGCAGGAGAACATCAGAGACAAGACATGTTACATAAAAAAAAAACACTTACCAATACTCCCTCTTCGGAAATCAGTTCTCCTATTCCCAGTACTGGGGTCTTAAAGGGCCACATAGCAAGAGCTCCATGTGGTCCTCGAACCATAGTTTGGACACCTTTGGATCTACGCAATGAACCTACCCTCATCACACCCTCCTTCTGATAACCTGACAGGTGCTTACTGAAGATATCTTTTGATGTAGACCTGTCAACCAAAAAGCAGGACTTATAACATTTACAGATTAAAAAAGAATAAAATGTGAACCCACATCAGGCTCACCGCTCCGCTAGCTACTGAGGAAGCCCTTAGAGGGGGCGCAACGTATCTAGGAAGGAGGAGCCGGTACTGTGTTACCACGCTGCCACTATGTTGCTAGCGGAGTGTTGAGCTGGATGTGGATAAACATTTTATGCTTTTATATCCACAAGCAAGGGCGGACTGACCATTTGGAAATTCGGGCATTGCTTGAGGGCCCGGGGTCAGTGGGGGGCCCCATGAGATGCCCCTGGTACCTTTTTCATAGGCTTTTTTGAGTTTGGGCAAGGACACAGGGGCCCCATGATCCCCTATTGCCCGGGGGCCCCATGAGTTGTCAGTCCGCCCCTGTCCACAAGTGTTATTTTAGTGGGGGATACAATAAAGTGTTATACAGAGAGAACTATGTTTCCATCTTTCTGTTGCATGAGATCAATTTTGGCCTGATGTCAGAGTGAGTGGAAGGCGAGAGGAGATAAGAAGATATGTCACTGTGACTGAGGAGTTGAGTTCACCCAGATGAGCACATATTTTCTTTTCTTGAGGTGAGCAGGTTTTTCACCTGGTGTGGTGGAGGATAACTGAATACTAGTAAAGAAGAAGATATTCACAGGAGTGATACACGTCACTGAGGGGATTGTTTATGGACTCTTTAGTTTATCACGTTTTCTAACAATTATTCATTTAGAGAGTTGCGCTGCACTAGTAATTTGTGAACGTCTGTATTCTATCACACAGCAGGCCGAGGCAACAATAAGTCTGCTTTAGAACTGACAATCGTCCATATTACCATTGAGGGGAGGGAAAATGTCACCAGCACACCAAGGATCACCAATATGCGTCCAAAATTTTAATGAGCGATCACATAGTTACAGCAAGGCAACGTTTCGGAGTCTCGCAGGACTTTCAGCAGGCATGTGACGTCACATGCCTGAAGGGGTCCTGCGAGACTCCGAAACGTTGCCTTGCTGTAACTATGTGATCGTTCATTAAAACTTTTGGACCCATATTGGTGATCCTCAGTGTGCTGGTGACATTTTCCCTTGCTGATTCTGGTCGGTCCCAGCCGATGGTCGCTGCAGCACCCACTTATACACACAGCCATTTTTAACGCAGGAACGTGTGCGTTTTGACTGTACACTTACATATTACCATTGAAGGGAGGGAAAATGTCACCAGCACACTGAGGATCACCAATATGCGTCCAAAAGTTTTAATAAGCGATCAGATAGTTACAGCAAGGCAACGTTTCGGAGTCTCGCAGAACTTTCAGCAGGCATGTGACGTCACATACCTGATGAAGGGGTCCTGCGAGACTCCGAAACGTTGCCTTGCTGTAACTATGTGATCGTTTCTTAAAACCTTTGGACCCATATTGGTGATCCTCAGTGTGCTGGTGACATTCTCCCTCGCTGATTCTGGTCGGTCCCAGCCGACGGTCGCTGCAGCACCCACTTATACACACAGCCATTTTTAACGCAGGAACGTGTGCGTTTAATTGTACACTTACATATTACCATTGCACACATTCCTGGAATGGGCTCTAAAGTAATGGGTGCTGCCACAACCATCAGCTGGAGACTGGAACATGCAGTGTAGTGTAAATATATGCCAGCACACCACAGATCTTCAGAAAAAGTCAGAACTTTTTTATTGAAAAAAGATCACATCGCAAATAGGAAGTTGCTACATTTCTGAGCTGCGCAGGACCCCTTTGTCATCACATGCCTGACAAAGGGGTCCTGCGTGGCTCTGAAACCTTACACTTTCCTTTTTGTGATATGATCTTTCTTTAATAACAAAAGTTCTGTTTTTCTCTGAAGATCCGTTGTGTGCTGGCAAATGTTTATACTACACCATGCTTTAAAACGGAGCCCCAGAGCCTGCAGTGGATGTGACACAAGGTTTTAGGAATGTCTGCAACTGTAGGTTGATCTCTTCCATAAGCAAGTTTCCCACCTTGTTCATAAAATAGCTGGATCAAGCAATGCCCCCCATGTCCCAGATTGCCTCCCAGTGTGGCTGCAAGTTTTTAATCTGCTCTGATCACTCATGATCTCCATTGAGTTCTGAGCTATAGTGTCTGTTTTACATTTATATTGTACATTCACATCAGTACCTGCCCTCAAGGAACTTACAATCCAACGTCCCTAACTCACATGTTAAAGCCAACGCAGACAGGAGCCAATTAAAAGAGAAGCATAGCCAATGCTATTTTGGCTATACTTCGCCTGTAGGTGACGGGTGCAGTGTGTTCTGCACTCCTGTGGCCCATTTTTAGCTGACAGCAAGCTAAAGTCCGCCAGCCACTCCCACCCCTTCCAGACATTGACTGTCACAGCTCTCTATTTAGAGCTGGGAACTGAGCAAACAGTGATATTTGATCGCTCAATTCTCTGTGCAGAGCTGACAAAGGATCGGTGCTGTTTTCACCTAGGTGAGTATAATGGGGTTTTTTTTTTTGTTAAGTCCATAACTTGCCTTTTAACCTACCAGCATGGTTTTGGCGTGTGGGAGGAAACCCACGCAGACACAGGGAGAACATGCAAACTCCATGCAGGTAGTGCCGTGGTTAGGATTCAGACCCAAGTGCTGCCAAGCAGAAATAATAACCACATAGCCACTGTGCTAAGTGCAGAGCCACTCTGCTTAAATAATTGTTGTATGTTAACATATCCACTATCTCGTAGTTTATTTTGTGAGAACATGTATTGATTTTAAGGGGCTTCTCCAGGTATTTAATTTATTATTAAGATATAGCCAACAAATTACGCAGCACTTAACATATATTGCACATTTACATCAGTCCTTGCCCTCAAGGGGCCTACATTCTAAGGTCTCTATCTCACACGTATACATATATTAAGCTATGGTCAATTTGACTAGCTTTGCAGAGTGGGAGGAAACCAATGCAAGTCAAGAAGAACATGCACACTCCTTGCAGGTAGCATTCTGGTTGGGATTCAGGGCTTGACTGCTAACCACCAAGCCACTGAGCCATTGATTTACCAGTTTATGAAAACTGCATGGAATGTAATGGTCATATTTACTATGCTCTCAAACTGTCTAACCATCAAATGGCTGGTGTCATAACTGATTACATGTGCAACATCATGGCAATTGCAGATCAAGCAGTGGCTAAGATGGCAGCTTTCTTGGCTGAAAATGGTAGGAGGGTCTAATTCCTCTTTAGGAACATCATTCAAAGGCACAGGTCAGAGTTGCCTCCAAGCACTGAAAGAAGCTCTCTGGGGAGGATGGTGGGTACTGTTATAAGAGACCTACTGCCTCTTTTACAATAATTTCAGTAAAACATATACATTCTCCGTATATCACTCATTAAAGCAACACTAAAGCTTCCTTTTTTAATTAAAATAACAAACATAGTATACTTACCTGCTCTGTGCAATGGTTGTGCACAGAGCAGCTATGGTCCTCTTCTTCTGGGGTACCCCTCTGGCGCTCCAGGCTTCTCCTCTTCGGTGGCTGCCCCCAAGGAAAGCCGCTTTCCATGGTGCATCCATGTGGGCTTGCTCCCGAGCTTCTGTGTCTGTGTATTGACACTCTGCACAGCATTTGATTGACAGTAGCAGAAGCCAATGGCTCACACTGCTATCAATATGCCCAGTGAGGAGAGAGGACCAGACCGGTATTGGCCCTAGGTCCACCAAGTTGGTGGAGTTGTGGTGGTGGGAGCTGAGTGGTGGCTATTTTTGGCCACTATGTGGCGTTTAGTACTGCTATTTAGGTGCACGTTTGATATTGTAGGGTTAGTAAGGAGAATATATAGGTGTCATGGCCATCTCCTAGACGTGAGGATGCTGGAAGTGAAACTGGTAAGGACAAAAGTGACGTAGACGCGCATGCGCAATGTGTGCCGACCATGGTATGGGCGGTTTATTCTCATGTGATGTAATAATCCGGCCCTGATTGATGACATCATTTAAATGCCCAGTTAGATGATTGTTTTGGTGCCAACGTTGAAGGACGCACACATTGAGCGGTTGCCGCTATACAGTATATTGGAGGTAGGATATATACCATTTTGAGTCGGCATGTTGTTTGGAATGCTTGGAATGGGGAACAGTATGGTTTACTGAACATGGCCACATTTTTATACAATTATAGGAGCCATATGTGAATGATCCTGATGACCTATAACGAAGAGTTGCTGGATAAGCAATCTAGAGATATTGCATAATTATCATTTGTGGGTGGACTTTATCTACCTCCACTTTGATATTGATATTACCAGGTATGGGTCTATTGATTTTAGGTTTAGTGGGATTAATGGAATAGTGAGAATTGTGGATGTTCCCACTGACTTTGTATTATTGTGTTTAGACTGCTTTGTGGAAACTGTATACAGGATATATTGAATATGTCTGACCTCGACATGTGGATAGATTTGCTGTCTCTCTTACCAATCAGCTACTTATTGTGAATCATGTTTGGGAGTTTCCTTGTTCCCCTCCTTTTTTCCTCTTATTTTCCCATCCCCCCTTCCTGTTTCTATTTTAGGATGAAAAATGATTATCTGGTCTATTTACAGGGCCTCATTGTGTGGGGTATGAGGGGATCTGGCCGTATGTGCGGATGTTCATCTATGACTATTTTAACTGCTATGTGGATGCTGCTACCCTTTATCACCGCTCATGTTGACGTGAGTTTGTGGAGAAGGTTTTTTTTGGTAAATTGTGTGTAATTATTACATTTAATTAATTTTTTGTATATATATATATATATATATATATATCTATCTATCTTCCAGCTAGGGCATTGGATTTTTTTGCCTCCAACTCTTTCGAGGTCCTGAGGAAGCTAATAAACAAAACGTGTCCACCTCTGGAGAACTCTGGTTGTCATGACATACAATGCTATATACTAATAGGCTGACTAGCCAAAATACTGTTTTATGGTAAATTTTTGGAAGATATGTTTCAATAAACATGTTTTTATATAATAACATGACGTTGTTCGTTTTCTGTACCAGTAACGCCCCATTTGTTTTTTTTCTGTGGTTCTTTATACGATACATAAGGGATGAGGTACGTTTGCAGTCTGATTTCTATATAAAAATGCATAGAATGCATTAAGGTGAAAAACCTTAAGGCTTTAGAACCACTTTAAATACAAATACTTTGGTTGTATTTTCGCAAAACTGTTTTGTTGATGTGTGATCAGCTTATCCCTGCTGAATAACATATTTGACTTTTTAATCCCTCTGCTTGGCATTTAGCAGTGAGCAAATATTTTAATAATATCATGCATGACCACCTTATTCCAGGACCTCTCAGCAATCTGTAAATTATGTTGGTATACACCGTGTCTAACCATGACTAGAGGACAATGCCGTGTTTTCTGTACAAACACACGCAGATTCATCCTCAGATATTCCCACAACACAAATGTTCACATCAGACAGCTGGAGGTGCTTTACATATGTAGAAAGGGCAGGTAAAACTCAATGCAAACACTATAGTTTCCAGCCCTCTGACATGAGAACCAGAAACACCTTATAGGACAAAGTAGGCAGACAAAGGACACATCTTTAGTTATGTGGGCCACCGAAAATTATTGTGCAAAAATTGATTTGTATTGGGCAGTCCCTCCAAATGATGGAAAGTTAGACACTACAATATGTAATTACCTTCAGTGCTACATTAACAGCATTAAATATTAGCAAAGGGACAAGATTTTGTAACCACTTGACATCCATAGGCTATAAATAAGTGGCTCAGACTTTAAGTGGGTAAAATACATGTGATATCGTTCTTTTCAGTCAGCTCTCAGCTTTTCAGTAAAAACAATCACTTCTAGGCTCCATGTACACAGGACACTTCTGAACGATGGAAACTGACTGCTGGAAAACGTAGGTTAAAAAAACGTCTGTTTAGCCGCGTTTGCATACCGCGTTTATGAGCGTTTGCGTTTAGAAGCGTTTTTTAAAGATAACCTCAGGAGACCTTCCAAAATGCCCAAAATGCACTGAAAACAGTACAAAATTTACTATTTCAGACATTTTGAGAGAAATGGAGAGAGCAGAAGCAGAGAGAGCAGTATTTGTTGAGATTAGCTGTCTTTTTTTTTTTTGTGGTGTGGATGTGTTCCAGCTCATTTCTGTGCAGAGATTATTGCAGCAGTGTCTAACATATTTTCTTTCATGCAAAACCTCAAAGTATGGTGTACCAGGTCCATTTGAGTACCGGGAAAACGCTTTGCATGCCTTTTTCATGATGAAACAAGGCTCTGGACAGCATCTGAAAATGGAAGAGTTAAAAAAATTTCCAAATGCAAACGCTTATAAACGCGGTTAGACACTGATGGGAACTATTGGGGAATGATAGGTGGCACTGATGGGCACTGAACAATACTAATAATAAGATCTTATACACTGCCACACAAGCGACCAAACAACTAAACTAAAACAAAAAAACAAAAAGCAGCAAGCACCCAAAAACATGTGAACACCAGTGCCCTGATTATCAGTGCAGCCCCAGCAGTGCAGTTTATCAGTGCCCACCACTAAATAAATGTATAGAAGAAAGATAGTGCTGCTACACTAAACAAAAAAGAACAATCCCTATATGAAAATTTATCTATTTTCATGTAGGGATTGTTCTTTTTTGTTTTAGCGTGGCACTCTATCTTCTATACATTTCTTTACTGATGGGCACTGATAAACTGCACTGCTGGGGCTGCACTGATAATCAGGGCACTGGTGTTCAGTGCCCTGATTACCAGTGTAAACAAATCGCTTTCAGGATTGCTGGTTATGGACTTTCCTTTCCCCATGCTGTGACATCGCTGAGGAAAGAAAAGGCCGATAACCGGCAAGCTTTGTACTTGTGATCAGCTGTGACTGGACACAGCTGATCACATGGTAAAGGGCAGCTGTGATTGGACACAGCTGATCACATGGTAAAGGGCAGCTGTGATTGACCCTTTACCACGATGTGTGATCAGCTGTGTGCAAAGAACACAGCGGTCACAGATCATACCATAGGAGGCACGCGCAAAGGAAGTTCTGGGAGGACGTCCATAGACACCCTCTTAGAACGAGAGAACCGTGCCGCAGCCATCTTTCGGCTATAGCGCGGTAATGAGGTGGTTAGGTACAGATATCTCACCAGCACAGTGGCTAAATGGTTAGCACTTCCGCCTGGCAGGACTAGGGTTGTTAGTTCCAATCGCAGCCACGGCACCTCCTGCCTGGAGTTTGCATGTTCTCCCTGTGCCTGCGTGGGTTTCCTCTGGGTACTCCGGTTTTCTCCCACGCTTCAAAGACATGCTGGCAGGTTAATTGGCTCCTGTCTAAACTGGCCCTTGTATATGAATGTAAGTTAGGGACCTTAGATTGTATGCCCTTTGAGGGTTAGGGACTGATGTGAATGTACAATATATATGTAAAGCGCTGTGTAAATTGATGGCGCTATATAAGTACCTGAAATAAATAAATAAAAGCCACCTAGAATTTCTGAGCAGCCCCTCAGGTGGTTTAGCTCTCCAGTATCTCCTAGAAACTGAATTAGTTTTGGGTGAGATGGTCCTCTAAACGAGATAAGATATTTTAAAGTACAATTATGTTTTAGCCCAAAAGGAAAGTGGCATTCAGATTGCATGATGCAACTAATCAGAATGTATCCTTTGTCTTCTCTATTCTCATGACGTCTGAATTGTGACACTGGAGACCTACATATTGCTGTCTTTTGTATTATATCGTGAACTAAAAGACCTACAGTATAAGGTGAGGTCAATCACTGTCCTAAAGAGAAAAAGAATGCTTTTTCAGAAACCCAGCTGGTGCTCGTCAATATGGGGAGTGATGGCAAACAGATCTAAAGTAGTAAATGTCACTGATAAATAGTGGTCATTCCTCATTTTCTGGCCTGGTAAGCACCTGCTGACACAGTTCAGTTTAGTAAGGACTCGTTATCAAGGGATGACTCCGACAAGCTATATATAGATGTTTCTGAAAAGTGACTGTGGGATTCTTCAAGCAAGCATGACGGGGATCAGCCATATTTCTCAGTGCTAACACTCAGCTCACCTCTAGGTCTGCCTAGGAGGAGAACATGAAGCTATCTATGAAACACCTCATTGTATCTGTCCTCTTCTATCACCTAAGATATCACCCAACTGACACTGTAATGTAGGACAGGGAAATAATAAACCATAAAACCTACCTTGTTCTGTCATGTCTCTGCATATTTTAAAGGGAATGTACAATATTTAACCACTTGCCTACCGGGCATTTATACCCCCTTCCTGCCCAGGCCAATTTTCAGCTTTCAGCGCTGTCGCACTTTGAATGACAATTGTGCGGTCATGCAACACTGTACCTATATGAAATTTTTATCACTTTTTTTCAAAGTGATAAAAGGACGTCATATGACACCCTCCCAGAACTGGACAACCGCGCTGTAGCCGTCATTAGGCTATAGCGCGGTCGGCAAGTGGTTAAAGGGAGTTCTACAGTCAGAGCATACACTTTCCTTTTATAACATCAGCATTGTAATAACAATACAAACATGAATTACTTTTGACAAAACAATATAAGCTTATTGAAAAATCTCTCTCGAGATTTCTGCCTGTCTGCTGGTCATCTCTTTCCACAACTTCCTGGATTCCCTGCATGCTTTGCAGCTTTTCCTCTGCTGTTTACAGTCAATTTATAAGGACAACATATCCCATGGTACCTTGCTGCCAGCAAACAGTGATTCCCATACTGACTCTGCCTCCTGAAACTCCTCCTCTCAGCACCTCTGTACATCAGAAGGCAGGCTCTGTGAAATGTGTGACAAAGAAGTGCCTAATCACAGGGCATAGGGAATGAGTATGTGTTACAGAGTTCATATTTTTTTCTTCTTACAGTACATCCAGAAAGTATTCACAGCGCTTAACCTTTGCCACATTTTATTATGTTACAGCCTTATTCCAAAATGGATTAAATTCATTTTTTTCCACAACATTCTACTAACAATACTCCATAATGACAACGGGAAAGAAGTTTGTTTTGAAATTCTTGCAATTTGTTAATAACAGAAAACAAAAAAAAAACACATGTACATAAGTATTCACAGCCTTTTCTCAATACTTTGTTGAAGCCTCTTTAGCACCAATTATAGCCTCAAGTCGTTTTGAGGATGATGCTACAAGCTTGGCACACCTATTTTTGGGCAATTTCTCCCATTCTTCTTTGCAGTACCTCTCAAGCTCCATCAGGTTGGACAGGGAGCGTCGGTGCACAGCAGTTTTCAGATCTCTCCAGAGATGTTCAATCGGGTTCAAGTCTGGGCTCTGGCTGGGCCACTCTAGGACATTCACAGAGTTGGCCCGTAGCCACTCCTTTGTTATGTGGGCTGTGTGCTTAGGGTCGTTGTCCTGTTGAAAGATGAACCGTCGCCCCAGTCTAAGGTCCAGAGCGCTCTGGAACAGGTTTTCATCAAGGATGTCTCTGTACATTGCTGCATTCATCTTTCCTTATACTGTAAAACATCCCCACAGCATGATGCTGCTACCACCATGATTCACTGTAGGGATGTATTGGCCAGGTGGTGAGCGGTGCCTGCTTTCCTCCAGACATGATGCTTGGCATTCAGGCTATAAAGTTCAATCTTTGTTTCATCAGACCAGAGAGTTTTGTTTCTCATGGTCTGAGAGTCCCTCATGTGTCTTTTGGCAAACTCCAGGCGGGCTGCCATTTGCCTTTTACTGAGGAGTGGCTTCCATATGGCAACTCTACCATGCAGGCCTGATTGGTGGAGTGCTGCAGAGATGGTTGTTCTTCTGGAAGGTTCTCCTCTCTCCACAGAGAAACACTGGAACTCTTTCAGAGTGACCATCGGGTGCTTGGTTACCTCCCTGGCTAAAACCCTTCTCCCTCGATCGCTCATTTTGGCTGCTCTAGGAAGATTCCTGGTGGTTCCAAACTTCTTCCATTTACGGATGATGGAGGCCACTGTGCTTATTGGGACCTTCAATGCTGCAGAAATGTTTCTGTGCCCTTCCCCAGATCTTTGTCTTGATACAATCCTGTCTCGGAGATCTACGGACAATTCCTTGGACTTCATGGCTTGGTTTGTGCTCTGACATGCATTGTTAACTCTGGGACCTTATATAGACAGGTTTATACCTTTCCTAATCATGTCCAATCAACTGAACTCCCCTCAGGTGGACTCCAATCAAGTTGTGGAAACATCTCAAGGATGATCAGTGGGAACAGGATGCACCAGAACTCAATTTTGAGTGTCATGGCAAAGGCTGTGAATACTTATGTACATGTGTTTTTTTTTAACAAATTGCAAAGATTTAAAAAGAACTTCTTTCAGGTTGTCATTATGGGGTATTGTTTGTAGAATGTTGAGGAAAGAAATTAATTTAATCCATTTTAGAATTAGTCTGTAAAATAACAAAATGTGGCAAACATTAAGCGCTGTGAATCCTTTCTGGATGCACTGCATTCTTTTTGGGATGAAGCCTTTTCTCAATCGCCTCATCCCCACTGATCAGACTGTACATTGTAATTTTGTAGCAATTCATTCAGCAACAATAAACGTAGCCACTGCGCTGGGATAGAGGAGAGAGACGTGCACTATGCAGCTTTTGAATCAGGAAGCACGTTTGCTCATGTGATGCTGGGAGTGAGAGTCCAATGTCTGCACTTCCTGGAACTAGGCCAGAATGTAGAAATATAAACATTGGGAGTATTTCAGCCTGACTGCAAAAAGGCCTACAGGTATGGCAATTACATTAAAGCAGAACTAAACGTTTTCAATTAACATTAACTATGTGTAATACTTATGCTGCTAGTATTAATAAATAAATATGAAAGTATATCATATTTACTTATTTAAAACTTTTTTTTTACATTTCTTCAGTTGCTTCCTGGTTTCTGGCCTAGGCCAAAATTATGTCACATATCCCAAGAGTCTTTCTGACCATTTTTTGCTTTCATTTAGAGGAGGGGAGGAGGGCTTTTCTCAGCTAAGCACACCCTCCTGTCTGCAAGTCTGAGCTAAGGGTAGCTGGATTCCAGGAAGTTAATGCTACATGAATCATCTGCCCTTACTCAAGATGGCTGTAGCTAGAAAAGCTAGCAGGGTGTTTTTCAAGCTCAACAAAATAATTAATGCAGACACTTATGGATGGGTGAGTTTGCTTTTGATGTTAATAAAAAATTAAATAGCGTTTTCAGTTTGTGGTACACAGATACAGTTGAGTTCCACTTCTAATAGAATTTTTAAAAATGGGACAGTGTATCTTACTACTAGATCCCTTTACCTGCACGGGGCAGTTTGTGCAATAGATGTTGCAATGCTCATGGTTAAAGTGTATTTAAAGTAGTTGTAAAGGCTAAAGGTTTTTTACCTTCATGCTTTCTATGCACAAAGATAAAAAACCTTCTGTGTGCAGCAGCTTCCCCAGCCCCCTCAATACTTACCTGACCTCATCGAGATCCAGCGATGTGCACAACAGCCTCGGCTGTCCCGGGTGTCTGCCTCCTCATTGGCTGAGACAGCAAGCAGGAGCCATTGGCTCCGCTGCTATCAATCACAGTCAATCAGCCAATGAGGAGAGAGAGGGGGCGGGGCCAAGCCGTGGCTCCATGTGTGAATGGACACACGGAGCAATGGGTGCCTCCATAGCAAGCTGCTTGCTATGGGGGCACCCAACAGGAGGGAGGGGACAGGAGAGCCTGTGGGGGACCCGAGAAGAGGAAGATCCAGGTTGCTCTGTGCAAAACCACTGCACACAGCAGGTAAGAATAGACATGTTTGTTATTTTCCAAAAAAAAAAAAAAAACCTTTAGAATCACTTTAACCACTTGCCGCCCTGCCACTGTAGAAATACTGCGGCAGGGAGGCACTGGCAGGCAAAACCACGTTTTAAAACATGTGTTTTGTAAACAGATAGGGGGCACGTGCAAGGCGTGCCGCCGCCCTATCTGTCCCGCCGATCACCGCCGCGGATGTCAGTCGCCGGGTCACAGCCGGTCCTTAGCGGCTGTTTCCCGGCGATCGGCGGTAAACAGTGACAGAGAGCACAGCTGCAGTAGCTGTGCTGTCTGTCACTTCCTTGTCAGCTCGAGGACGAGCTGATCGTGACAGAAGAGTTTCTCTCTCTCGATCAGCCTTGTCCCGTCCAGCACACACCCCCGCCCCCTAGTAAAACACTCCCCCTCACTCAGATAACCCTTCCCTGCAAAATAAAGTTAACCCCTTCCTCCCAGTGCCATTAGTACAGTGTCAGTGTTTTTCTTTTTGCACTGATCACTGTATTAGTGTTTTTGGGGATGTCAGTGACCCCAAGTCAATACCCCCCAATGTCAGAATGTCCGCCGCAGTCCCGCCATAAGTCGCTGCCATAAGTCACTGATCGCCGCCATAATTCACTGATCACGCCCATTATTAGTATAAAAAAAACCCTAAAAATCCCAGTATCTTTCCCGCCATTTGTAAACGCTATAACTTTCACGTAAACCAATTAATTTACACGTATTGGTTTTTTTTTTTAGCAAAGACATGTCGCAGAATGCATTTTGGCAGAAATTTATGACTAAATTTGATTTTTGCATTTTTTTTTACTGGACATGTTTTATAGCAAAAAGTCCAAAATATTATTTTTTTTCCTCAAAATTGTCAGCCTTTTTTTTTATAGCAAAAAATAAAAACCGCACAGGCGATCAAATACCACCAAAAGAAAGCTCAATTTGTGGGGGAAAAAAAGGATGTCAATTATGTACCGTATTGCATGATTGCGCAATTGTCCGTTAAACTAGCGCCGCGCTGTATAGCAGAAAAATGGCGTAAGTTGCAGTATTTATACCATAGTTTGTAGACGCTATAACTTCCACACAAAGCAATCAATATACATGCATTGGGATTTTTTTTTACCAAAAACATGTAGCAGAATACATTTTGGCCTAAATTTATAACCAACTTTGAGTTTACTATATATTTTTTATAGCTGAAAGTAAAAAATATTGTTTTTCTTTAAAATTTGTGGCATTTTTGTTTATAGCGTGAAAAATAAAAAGCGCACAGATGATCAAATACCACCGAAAGAAAGCTCTATTTGTGTGAAAAAAAGGACGTAAATTTCGTTTGGGTGCAGCATTGCATGACCGCGCAATTTTCCAGTTGAATTAGTGCAGCGCCGAGTAGCAAAAAGAGGCCTGGTCATTAAGGGGGGTAAATCCTCTGGAGCTCAAGTGGTTAAAGTAGGACTAAAGGCAAAACTTTTTTTGTTCATCTTTAGATAGGGGTAAGAATGAGTTGTAACCTCTATCAGGTTTTTCGCTGCTATCTGTGTCCCATTGTGGAGATTAAAAATTAAAGTAACAAATACCGTGCTGTAGAAATAAAAACCCTAATACTCCTGAGTGATTCAAAATAGCAATAAATAGCAATAAATCGTTAATTCCCTCCTACTATAGCCATAAACATAATCATTTAAGTTAATTACTTGTGCTAAGTAATTACCTTATATTATTATGTTTATGGCTATAGTAGGAGGGAATTAACGATTTATTGCTATTTATTGCTATCACTCAGGAGTATTACGGTTTTTATTTCTACAGGGCAGCACTTGTTCTTTAAAGAGGAGTTTCGCCACCCCTCCCAAAAATTAAAAGTCAGCGGCTAAAAATCCTGAAGCTACTGACTTTTTTTATTAGGGCACTTACCTGTCCAGGCATCTAGTGGTGTCCCCCCCCCCCCCCCCCCCCGAGCTGATTCTTCAATCGGCTGTCTCGGATGCTCGTGCCACCATTTTGAGTAAGGGAAACCGGCAGTGAAGCCTTGTGGCTGCGCATTGTGAATGGGCTGAAGTGCGGTAGAAAGGAGGGGAGGGGGCGAAATTCTGCGACGAACTGATAGAAGTGGGAGCAGGTACCCGCTCTCCCCAAAATGTGCCAGCAGAGGGGGAAGACAGATAAGCAGAACTTACACTTCTGAGTGGAACTCCGCTTTTAATTTTTTTATTTCACACATTAGGGACTGTACATTTTATTAGTTGGTCCACACTGTTTGTGCCTAGCAGCTTGTTACATCGTTTTGAAACTGTTTAGGTTTTAGGAGAGTGCAGGATCTATACTACTAATCCATTGGAGAGATTCACTTAATTCCCTGTCCATGTCCAAAACAGGAAGTGCGAGGAAATCCCTCGTGATTCTCTGGTTGTCACCAGAACTAGTGTCCCCATAAGATTTTCCCTCCATTCTTCTTCTGGCTACAACTCAAAATTTGGTACTGTATTTTATTTTCAGTGATTATTATACAGGATTTATATAGCTCCAACAGTTTGTACAGCACTTTACAATATAACGGGAGACAATACAGCAACAATACAGTTCAATACAAGAGGGATTTGAGGGCCCTGCTCCTTGGAGCTTACAATCTAAAAAGTGATAATGGTAAACACAATGAAATGAGAAGGTGAATCTCCTGAATGGGGTCAAAGGCAGCAATAAAACCTAACAGGTGTTCTAATCCCTCTCCTCTCTATCCAAAACAAAAAAAGTTTTTGCTTTATTTATACTTTAAGCTTTTTCAAGGCAATGTATATAGGAGCTGTTTTACCTGCCAAATTTGTATTTCTGTCCATCCAGCTTGAGATTTACACAGCCCTACCACATAGCACGGGCCAGTCTGGCAGGGAACAGGACCTGTTTTTTTTCTCTGCTATATTTTAAGTGTATCTACAGTATATCCAAGAACAAAAAGTTATATTTTTGCAGATTATAGGAGCTCAGATGTGGTGGGTGCATTCATTTTCTTTTTCCTTTACTGGTAATCCTGCCATAAAAACACTTTCTGTCTTGGAGTGACAACCATACTAAGCAGCGTTGTCACCCAAGGACAGGGAGTATGTCAGAACTATGTAACACCTCCCTGTCTTCGTCATAACAGGAGGAGGTAGTTTGTAGTCTACAGAGATAGTAGGGAACAATATTAACAACAGTCCAGAGGCAGAGAGTACTTGTAAAACAGTTATAGTAACACTCTTTTAATTTTATGTCTACCAGACCAAAACGGAGCAAATGAGAGAAATGTATTGTTGAGGTTTACTCCACATCGATGTGAAAGACTCACTGCCAGTTTTCGCAAATGCTTGATTGCAGTTGTTGCCGCCAAGGGTGGCACAACCACTTATTCGGTTTAAGGGGCAATTACTTTTTCACATCAGACCAGGCAGGTTTAAACAGCTTTTTTCCCATAATAAATGAAATCTCGATTTAAAAACGTAATTTTGTATTTACTTGGGTTATCTTTGCGTAATATTAAAATGTGTTTGATGATCTGAATCAATAAGGTGCAACAAATATGCAAAAAACAAAATCAGGAAGGGGGCAAATACTTTTTCCAGAGATTTTTGAGCTTAAAAAAAAAGCTAGTGTCCATGGAGCCTGAGTGTGCAAAGGTGTATTTGCTTTGAAAGAATAAATCACTTCTACGTGTGCAATCGTTGCTTTGTTATGTCATAATAGTTTCATTTTTTACATTTTTCTTATATAGAATGGGGTGCCTCAAGATTGTGTATAATTTTAAATGGTTTCTTGACTGAAAAAAGGTTGAGAAACACTGGTCAAAGGTAAGAAGATTCCATTGTTTATGTTCTCAACGTAGATCAGAAAATGAAAGGTGAATCTGGATCCACTGTTGTGTCCATTTTCCTTGGCTTTATTTTATATATTTTATTTATTTTATATACTGTAAGAAGGTCAAAGCAGTAGTGGTCAACTTTCCTAATATGAGGCCGCTCTTAAGCAGCCACCAACATCACCAAAGGGCTGCACATAAAATTAAGTGAATATTCAGTGTCAGGGACAACAGACACAAACAGGATATAGTAAAAGACTGTGGACATGATACAAAAGATGGTCAGAGACTGAAGACATGACACAAGAGATGGTCAGAGACTGCAGACATAATACAAGAGATGGTCAGAGACTGCACACATGATATAGGAGATAGTCAGAGACTGCGGACATGATATAAGAGATGGTCAGAGACTGCAGACATGACACAGGAGATGGTCAGAGACTGAAGACATAATAAAAGAGATGGTCAGAGACTGCGGACATGACACAAGAGATGGTCAGAGACTGCAGACATGACACAGGAGATGGTCAGAGACTGCAGACATAATAAAAGAGATGGTCAGAGACTGCGGACATGACACAAGAGATGGTCAGAGACTGCAGACATGACACAGGAGATGGTCAGAGACTGAAGGCATAATAAAAGAGATGGTCAGAGACTGCAGACATGATACAAGAGATGGTCAGAGACTGCGTACATGATGCAAGAGATGGTCAGAGACTGTAGATATTACACAAAAGATGATCAGAGACTGCAGACATAATAGAAGAGATGGTCAGAGACTGCAGATATTGCATAAGCGTTGGTCAGAGACTGCAGACATAATATAAGAGACTGCAGACATGATATAGGAGATAGTCAGAGACTGCGGACATGATATAAGAGATGGTCAGAGACTGCAGACATGACACAGGAGATGGTCAGAGACTGAAGACATAATAAAAGAGATGGTCAGAGACTGCGGACATGACACAAGAGATTGTCAGAGACTGCAAACATGATATAAGAGATGGTCAGAGACTGAAGACATAATAAAAGAGATGGTCAGAGACTGCGGACCTGACACAAGAGATGGTCAGAGACTGCAAACATGATATAAGAGATGGTCATAGACTGAAGACATAATAAAAGAGATGGTCAGAGACTGCATACATGATACAAGAGATGGTCAGAGACTGCGTACATGATGCAAGAGATGGTCAGAGACTGTAGATATTACACAAAAGATGATCAGAGACTGCAGACATAATAGAAGAGATGGTCAGAGACTGCAGATATTGCATAAGAGATGGTCAGAGACTGCAGACATAATATAAGAGATGGTCAGAGACGGCAGACATGACACAAGAGATGGTCAGAGACTGCAGACATGATACAAGAGATGGACAGAGACTGCAGATATTACACAAGAGATGGTCAGAGACGGCAGACATAATAAAAGAGATTGTCAGAGACTGCAGATATTGCACAAGAGATGGTCAGAGACTGTAGACATAATATAAAAGATGCTCAGAGACTGCAGACATAATAAAAGAGATGGTCAGAGACTGCAAACATGACACAAGAGATGGTCAGAGACTGCAGACATGACACCCGAGACGGTCAGAGACTGCAGACATGACACAAGAGATGGTCAGAGACTGCAGATATTACACAAAAGATGGTCAAAGACTGCAGACATGACACAAGAGATGGTTGGAGACTGCAGACATCATTCAAGAGATAATTTGATCAAAATTATTAGATCAGTCAGGGCATAAAATGATAATTTTGAATCAATCATCAGCACTGAGATGTTTTGGTCATGAATCTGATCATATTTTCATCGATCAGATTATAAGTTTGCATGGTAGAAACAGAAATAGATTTGATAACTTACGATTGCATCTTTCAACTATCAATCAAACTCCACTCCTGGGTTGTTGACTTGAGAATGATTATTCTGATTGGAAAAAAATGATCAGGGAAGAAACTGATCATTTATAGAAGCATGTACGACCACCATTGCTCTTCTGTCTGTGATGAGAAAGAGGTACAGCTGTGTGACAGTGACCACATTGATCACGTTGCCAGCAATCATGATTCAGCAGCATTTGGACCAGGGACAGAGTGACTGCCTCTAGATACAGAGGAAGCAATTCCATGGGGATAGATAGGCAGCCTCTTTAGGGATCTTGCCACTGGTGATTTGTCTCTAACAACAGACGTGCCCCTCTGACATCAGGCTTATAGAGGTCATACATGTAACAAATTGATCGAAAGGTTCTGCACAGAATTGCATAACATTATTGGATCTATGAATTATCAGTGAGACATATACAGTGTCTTCAATTGATTTCCAACAAAACAACAATTTATTGGAAATTCTTCTGACTGGTCTGGACAAAAAAATCAGTTTGTAGGAAAGCAGTTAATTCAATATGATTGTTTAGTGTACGGTGCACTGAATGATCTTCTAATTGTATTTCTAATTGGGAAGTCAATCTTTTTACAGTGTGATCATATTTAAAATCAATAGACTGGTGTCATAGATATCATTAGAAATACAGTTTAGGAGGCTGGTTCAAAATACTAAAATAGTAGTAGAAAAAAGTCACAAAATAGTGCTAAATAATTACTTAGATCAAGGCTCAGAGTGGTACTAAACTCTTTTACGCTACTATTACCTACAGGTTAGCTTATAATAAAGTTTACCTGTAGGTAAAATGAATATCTCCTAAATGTGCACCATTGGGCGGCACAGTGGCTTTAGTGGTTAGCACGTCTGCAGTAAATGGGTTATCGGTTCGATTCCCAACCATGGCGCCTCCTGCATGGAGTTTGCATGGTCTCCCTGTGCTTGCGTGGGTTTCCTCCGGGTGCTCCGGTTTCCTCCAACACTCCAAAGACATGCGGGTAGGTTAATTGGATCCTGTCTAAATTGGCCCTAATATGTGTATGTATGAATGTGAGTTAGGGACCTTAGATTGTACACCCTTTGAGGGTTAGGGACTGATGTGAATGTTCAATATATATGTGTAAAGTGCTGCGTAAAATTGACAGCGCTATATAAGTACCTGAAATTAATACATTTAGGGGATATTCACTGTTTCTGCAGCTGGTGACGTCACTCTGAAGGGACGGCATACTCATGCCTTCTGTTCAGAGCTCTGTGGAGTGACTCCCGTGTGAATGTGCACGTTGACGTCACTGAGACTTGGCCGTTCAAACAGCTGGAGCCCTTGAAACTGGAAGGAAGACTGGTGTGAAGATGGAAGCCCTGTCAGCGGTGACAGCGCACTGCTGGAGGGCTTCGTTTTAAGGTAAGTCTCTCATTATGTGATGCATACAAGCACAGTATAACATTACTTTGAAGGGGCCTGGACATATTTTTTTTCCGCATTTACTACCATCTAGATTAGTTTAAAGGTGCTCATACATGCTTTGATAAATAATTGATCTCTTTTCCAATCGATCTCTTCCAAAAGGAATAATTGATCTATAGACAACCCATTCAATCAATATGTCACCAATGGGGAAGTTGATTTTGATCGACACTTAAAGGGAAGCTCCAGTCAAACCTGCAAAAAATAAAAGTCAGTAGCTACAAAATCTGTAGTTGCTGACTTATAAAAAACAGACACTCATCTGTCTCATGATCCAGCAATGTGCTCACTGCAGCCCCTTTCAGCAGCCATCCTCGCTCCCTGGCGACATCCTAAGTGTGGGCCCCCGGCTGTGACAGCTTGCGGCTTCACAGCCGGGTACCCATTGTACATGCAGGAGTCTTCTGGGACCGGTCACGTGTCCCAAAAGACTACAGGGAGGGAGGAGGGAACACAATTTTTGCTTTTGATCGCTTAGGCAATTGCAGCGGAAATGGGAGTGCGTACCTGTCAAAATCAGATACCAGCTCCCCAAAGGTGTCAATTCTTATTGGACTTTTAATAGACCTCCGCTTTAATATACAATGGTAATTTATGATCATAAATTATCAACTACATCTCTGCTTCCACCACTTAATCTCATAATCTGATCAAGTGAAATATGATCGTATCCATGAACAAAGCCTCTCAATCCTGCCAGCCAATGCACAATGATTGATAGAATTCTGCCCTGGCTGATCAACTCTAATCAAAATTGAGTCTATATCGAACAGAAGGGAAGTTATGGCTATTTGATTGTTTGCAGATTCAATTGCTTTGATTGAATCACACATTGATCGGATACAATAAAAACTGAAGGCCATCATGCAGTAAGAGTTAGTGCCATTCATTTTTAGTGTTGATGTGTTAACAAAACAAAATGTATTACAGTGGTATTGTGAGGGGTATAGCATGCGGGTGATCAAGCACCTATAGTGTCAGTGTTTGTATTAGGGTTCATGTCAGTGCCAGTGTTAGACTTACATTCACAGTACTGCAAATTCAAATATGAGTCACACAGAATAGCATGACAGTGAAAATCACATTCAGTTAGTCCCCCACATTTGAACATTCAACTTGTGAACCTTCAAAGATCCAGCGGCCTGGATGAAAAAAAAACTCGAACAGATTGCCTTACCAACACGAGCAATGTTAGTGCGGCGATCTCCCCCACTGTGCCTTTGTGTTCTGACAGGGGGGACTCACCCAGCCAGAACATACTGTTCAGTGCTTGAGACCATTGTCTTCAAGCACTGATCTTTGTTGGACTTACAAACAAGTTGGACTTATGAACAGGCTCCCATAATGGAACATGATCAGAAGTAGGGGAATTACTGTATATCAATGCGACTTAGCACAGTGCAATTTTGAAAACTTTTCCCGCACTATTTTGGTGTGATTCCAGCTCGATTTTGACCCCAGAAAATATGCAAACTACTTCAACGTATTATGAGGGGTCTTCAAAAAGTTTCTGCAATTTTATACATACATACATATCTATCTATCTATCTATCTATCTATCTATCTATCTATCTATCTATCTATATATATGTGTGTGTTAAAAAAAGTGTAGACAATTTTTGAAGACCCCTTTTATCATAAAAGTATTATCAAAGTAACCTCCCGATTGCTGTACATAATCGCACTGAAAGTAGGATCAAAATTGTATCACAGCAATGTGAACCTACCCTTACAGCAGCCATACATGGATCAAAATTTGGCCAGACAGCCAAATTTCGATCCATATACAGGGACAGTGGTTGTACAGAAGTTGGTCTAATTTCTGTGCAAGCAGCCTGTCAGGTTTATATCAAAATGATCAATGCCGCCAGACGTCTCCCCACCATGAATACAATAGCTCAGCGGGAGTGATTCCCCCAACCACACTTTTCATTGGGTCATTTGCTTTTGTTCAACCTGCTGGTTGAGCGCAAACCAAATGAATAATGTATGGGCAGCCATGGACTAGATTCACATGGACGCACATGCCACCAGCACAATTCTTGTAGATCTAAAGGCTGCATGCACACAGGGTGTGTGAACAGCAACAGCTGTCAGATCTGTACCATGGGCAGCGCTGTAAGAGCTTAGACGCAGACAGCGTGATTCCAAGGTCGGAGTTTGTGAGCGCAGCTGATCGGACAGTTTGTATGTGGCCAGGAGTGGCGTTTAGCTGTCTCTGATTATCCGTCCCATCACCCATGTGAATGTAACCTTAGCTAGGATTAAAAATAAAAGTTTTTCTCTTTTTTTCTGGAGGTGGTGGGCACTGTGCAGCAGATCACTGAAAAGTTAAAGGTCCTGCCCCCCTGTATATGAATTCTAATAATAACCAGTGCTGGTTGTACATGTGATCAGCCTGTCATGTCCACCTGGCACTGACACCAATCCCACATCAGGGATCGCTCAGCACCTGCTCCCTTCACTCCACACTGACAACAAGTGGTGATCCTGCAGGAAGTTCCATCACACACTGCATTACCTGCCACCAGCAGCAAGCAGCCGATCGTCACTGTCCTACACATCCGATGACTCAGATCCATCCTATGGGCTATAGACACACTCCACCAATGATCTAATCAGGCGATCCTTCCACAAGGCAAGCAGACTGGCAGCAGATTTCCTGTAGAGGGGAATCCGAGCACAGACGTGGGCAGCATGAGGAGCAGGTGTCACTGAGGAAGGGCTGAGATGACACCGTCTATTCTACACTCTGCTCTGCGATCATTTACTTTCCATGCTTCCTCCTTCCCACGCCTCCTAGCTGCTGTGTGACCACAGGGCGACCCCTCCTGGACGATGCGCTGCAATGTCATGCTCCGTGCAGCCATTGTCACCAACAGGGGGGACCTGTCACACTACACCTGTCACAAGAGCTGCTGATGTCACCAGACATTCCCATGTGCTGCTTATCAGCTCCAGGGCAAAGTGATACCTGAACTAACCCAGAAATACAGGAACGACTGCTTGTGTCTATTACGCACCATGAGGAAATCAGACGCAAATAACCACGTTTACAGTCACCGGCCAAGTCTGGTACACAAGAGGAGAACATCAGACGAATGATCGCCAGTTTTTTTGCATGCCATTCTTATTGCCACAAGCACCGAAAGTCACAAAATCATGCAACTGAGAGTAAAACTGCAATCCCCCCCCCCCCCCCCCCCCCCCCCGGGCACAGCAAACAGTCCTATATGTAAAACCAGCGCACACTTTATCCTTCAATCCCCGCTATCTATGATTGTGGGATAAACTGCGCTGGTTTTATTTACAGGGCCGGATCTAGGGGGGTGCTGGGGTGGGCTGTGCCCCCCAGATTTTAGTTGTGCCCGCTCAGGTCTCTGAGAGTGCATCCTCTGATCCATGAGCCACTCTAATGTAGACAGTTGATATAAGTAGGCACCATGTAAGGGGGCACTCTGATGGGGACACCAGATGTAAAAAGACACTCTGATGGGGATAACTATATGTAAGGAGGCACTCTGATGGGGACAACTGATGTAAAGAGACACTCTGATGGGGTCACCTGAAATAAAGGGCACTCTGATGGGGACACATGATGTAAAGGGGCACTCTGATGGGGATCCTGATGTAAAGGGGCACTTTGATGGGGACACTTGATATATGGGGCACTCTGATGGGGACACCTGATGTAAGGGGGCACTCTGATGGGGACAACTGATGTAAAGAGACACTCTGATGGGGTCACCTGAAATAAAGGGCACTCTGATGGGGACACATGATGTAAAGGGGCACTCTGATGGGGATCCTGATGTAAAGGGGCACTTTGATGGGGACACTTGATATATGGGGCACTCTGATGGGGACACCTGATGTAAGGGGGCACTCTGATGGGGTCACCTGATATAAAGGGCACTTTGATGGGGACACATGATGTAAAGGGGCACTCTGATGCGGATCCTGATGTAAAGGGGCACTTTGATGGGGACACTTGATATATGGGGCACTCTGATGGGGACACCTGATGTAAGGGGGCACTCTGATGGGGACACCTGATGTAAAGAGACACTCTGATGGGGTCACCTGATATAAAGGGCACTTTGATGGGGACACATGATGTAAAGGGGCACTCCGATGGAGATCCTGATGTAAAGGGGCACTTTGATGGGGACAATTGATATATGGGGTACTCTGATGGGGACACCTGATGTAAGGGGGCACTCTGATGGGGATAACTAATTATCTGTAAGGGGGCACGCTGATGGGGACACCTGATGTAAGGGGGCACGCTGATGGGGACACCTGATGTAAGGAAGCACTCTGATGGGGATAACTAATTATCTGTTAGGGGGCACTCTGATGGAGATAACTAATTATATGTAAATAATTATATGTAAGTGGGCACTTTGATGGGGACACCTGATGTAAGGAGACAATCTGGAGGGGACACCTGATGTAAGGGGGCACTCTGATGGGGATCCTGATGTAAAGGGGCACTTTGATGGAGACACTTGATATATGGGGCTCTCTGATGGGGACACCTGATGTAAGGAGGCACTCTGATGGGGATAACTAATTATCTGTAAGGGGGCACTCTGATGGGGACACCTGATGTAAGGGGGCACGCTGATGGGGACACCTGATGTAAGGAAGCACTCTGATGGGGATAACTAATTATCTGTTAGGGGGCACTCTGATGGAGATAACTAATAATATGTAAATAATTATATGTAAGTGGGCACTTTGATGGGGACACCTGATGTAAGGAGACAATCTGGAGGAGACACCTGATGTAAGGGGGCACTCTGATGGGGATCCTGATGTAAAGGGGCACTTTGATGGGGACACTTGATATATGGGGCACTCTGATGGGGACACCTGATGTAAGGGGCACTCTGATAGGGATAACTAATTATCTGTAAGGGGGCACTCTGATGGGGACACCTGATGTAAGGGGGCACACTGATGGGGACACCTGATGTAAGGAAGCACTCTGATGGGGATAACTATCTGTAAGGGGGCACTCTGATGGGGATAACTAATTATATGTAAATAATTATATGTAAGTGGGCACTCTGATGGGGGCACCTGATGTAAGGAGACAATCTGGAGGAGACACCTGATGTAAGGGGGCACTCTGATGGGGATCCTGATGTAAAGGGGCACTTTGATGGGGACACTTGATATATGGGGCACTCTGATGGGGACACCTGATGTAAGGGGCACTCTGATAGGGATAACTAATTATCTGTAAGGGGGCACTCTGATGGGGACACCTGATGTAAGGGGGCACGCTGATGGGGACACCTGATGTAAGGAAGCACTCTGATGGGGATAACTATCTGTAAGGGGGCACTCTGATGGGGATAACTAATTATATGTAAATAATTATATGTAAGTGGGCACTCTGATGGGGGCACCTGATGTAAGGAGACAATCTGGACGGGACACCTGATGTAAAGGGGCACTCTAGTGGGGATCCTTATGTAAGGGGGCACTCTGATGGGGACAACAGATGTAAGGGGACACTCTGATGGGGATAACTAATTATATGTAAGGGGGCACTCTGATGGGGACACCTGATGTAAGTGGCACTCTGATGGGGACACATGATGTAAAGGGGCACACTGAAGGGGATCCTGATGTAAAGGGACACTTTGATGGGGACACCTGATAAAAGGGACACTGTGATGAGGACACCTGATGTAAGGGGGCACTCTGATGGGGACACCAGATGTAAGGGGGCACTCTGATAGAGACACCTGATGTAAGGGGGCACTCTGATAGAGACACCTGATGTAAGGGGGCACTCTGATAGAGACACCTGATGTAAGGGGGCACTCTGATAGAGACACCTGATGTAAGGGGGCACTCTGATAGAGACACCTGATGTAAGGGGGCACTCTGATAGAGACACCTGATGTAAGGGGGCACTCTGATAGAGACACCTGATGTAAGGGGACACTCTAATGGGGATCCTGATATAAGGGGGGCTATGATAAGGATATCTGATATAAGGGGACAACCTAATACATAATAGTGTTTCCAAGGTCATTACACTGTGTGACACTCTCAGTTACTCACACACAGTGCTGTCATTGTGCCCCCTGACCTCTTTTTTTACTGCACCCCCAGATCAGATTAGGCTAGATCCAGCCCTGATTTTATATATATAGGATTTTTTGAGTGCCAGTCTCAAATCAAAAATGAATAGTTTACTAAAGTTATGAAAAGACAGAATACAACTTCCGGCGATCATGTAAAGTATTGTATTGTAATGTATTCTTTCGTTTCCAATCATGCGGGGCCTTGGTTATTTGATTTTTTTAATGCAAATATTATACTAGTTATATGTAAATCGTTGGTTCTGTTATCTTACGAGAAACTTTTTCATGCTTGTCCCTTCGGATATTTTTGCATGAACTGTCATGATCGGCTATCAAAAGCTGTGTCCTAATGATCAGATTATTGGACAATCATAGGCCCAGTACACACCATGAGATTATCAGATGAATGATCATCCATTTTTTTTTTTCTTTTTTGCATGCTAGTCTCATATTGAAAGTGAAGCAGTTACTAAAGTTACTAAAATTCTTGTACGACAGAATAAAAATTTGAAAGTGATGTAATGTATTGTACTTGTATTGTATTTTTGGACGAAAACTGTACTGATTAAATGAAAATCGTATGATCTGGTACCGTACGAGAAACATTTTTATGCTTGTCCCTTAAAATAATTTCTGACAAAAGCTGTGTACCAACGATCAGATTATTGTACGATCATTTCGAAAGCTGTATTTTTCGTACTGTTTTCTGTTTGTGTGTACTAAGCAGAATAGTACATGGCTTCTAACATCCAATCACAATAGTTCAGACAAAAAATTCCAAAGGAACATGAGCGCAAATTTTTCTTATTTGATAATTAAACAAACAATTTTCACCTTATTAGTACAGTATTGGTACTAAATTCTAGTGACCAAGACAGTGCATGTTTGGAAATGAAAGGACGACCCAGAAGAAGAAAAGGGCAACAAAGACAATTACAGTGTAAAATGAAAAATGTTTTCAAATACAAAAAAATCATAGTTTGCTTATCAGGTGGCCTTCTAATAAAGATTGAGACCTCTTTTTTGTGAATAATAATTTGTTATCATGTTGGTAGCCCTTAGGACTCTTATTACTGTATTCTTTTATAAAAATATAATTATTAGATGTGCGAGTTCATTACGAATCAAAATTCAAACAAATTTTAATTAATCGGAGATTCAGATGTATCTGAATCTTTGAATCACAATAGTAATAAATTTCAATGAATCTAAAAGAACAAATTCATTCGTATTCATTTGTTTCATATGTTTGCGACTTCAGAGGGTTTTGTAAGTTCAATAATATGTGTCACACTCTGTATTGTTATGATTGGCCAAGGTCCAGCAAAATATCAAAGTTGCAAGCAAGTTGCATCAAAATAGTAAACAAGTAGCATAGAATTCGTAAGCAAGTCGCAGAAATAACATAATGACATAACAAATGAATCCGAATCTTCCTTAAAGCGATTTTAAAGGTTAATTTTTTTTTTGTAAAATAACAAACATGGTATACTTACCGGCTCTGTGAAGTGGTTTTGCACAGAGCAGCCATGATCCTCTTCTCAGGTCCCCTGCAGGCTCTACTGGCTCCTCCTGGCTGTCGAGTGCCCCCACAGCAACCAGCTTGCTATGGTGGCACCCGCTGCACCTTGTGTCCATTCACACATGGAGCTGCGGCTTGGCCCCACCCCCTCTCTCTCCTCATTACCTGACTGTGATTGACAGCAGTGGGAGCCAATTTTTCTTGCTTGCTGTCTCAGCTAATGAGGAGGCAGAGATCCAAGACAGCCAAGGCTGTCATTCACATCGCTGGATCACGATGAGGCTCAGGTAAGTATTGAGGGGGCTGGGGGTATTTTTTTTTTGTAAAATAACAAACATGTTATACTTACCGGCTTTGTGTAGTGGTTTTGCACAGAGAAGCCCTGATCCTCTTTTCGGGTCCCTTGCAGGCTCTACTGGCTCCTCCTGTCTGTCGGGTGCCCCTATAGCAAGCAGCTTGCTATGGGGGCACCCGCTGCTCCTTGTGTCCATTCACACATGGAGCTGCGGCTTGGCCCCACCCCCTCTCTCTTCTCATTACCTGACTGTGATTGACAGCAGTGGGAGCCAATTTTTCCCGCTTGCTGTCTCAGCCAATGAGGAGGCAGAGATCCGAGACAGCCAAGGCTGTCATTCACATTGCTGGATTGTGATGAGGCTCAGGTGAGTATTGAGGGGGGGGCTGGGGGAGCTGCTGCATGCAGAAGGTTTTTTACCTTAAAAAACCTTCAGCCTTTACAACTACTTTAATAACTTCCAAAAATACAAATTGATTCAGAAAAACAACAAATATACAAAATGAATCAGAATATACTAAACAAATTCCGAAAACAAATCATCCTAACATAGCAAATATGAGGAAACTAAATTATTTACTTCACAAATAAATACAAAATGAAACGCAACAAATATTTTTGTTGCATACATTTCTAATAATTAGCACAAATTACATAAATCCATAAAACAATCAAGAGATCAATTGTGTTTGTTTCCAATATCTTTTCAGCTAGCATTGAAAAAAAATGTGCTATCCAGCGACTAGTAGCAAGCAGTAGTAACACATATGTTACACCACTTCCGATTCCATGCTGGAACACAGCTACATACACGGGAAGTTGTAGTCTGTTGTACAAGAATTTTTGTACCTTTATTCACCCCATATCTTTGATATGAGACTATCATGCAAAAAAAAAACGTACAATCTTTCATCTGATATTCTCATCATGTGTACTAGGCATTACACTCAGTGCCTGATTACCAATTAGATTCAGACCTATGGGCCCCACACGAGCCCCCATAACAACGAATCAAAATAATATTGATTTGATTTTGAAAGAAAATTACAATGAAGCTTTCTTAAATTGTTTACAAAATATTAAAAAAAATAATCAACTCAAACAAACGAAAACTTTACATTAAAGACTCTATAGAGAAAATACTGTATTAACTCCTTGGGTGTCCGTTTATGAACCAGCGGTAATAGCTCGCTGCTCAGTTCTCCGGCATTCTCAGAGAACACAGTTCTCCTGAGAATGCAGTTTATTAAGCAGTTCTCCGAACGAAGGGAGAACGGTCTCCAAACGCTGGAGAACGGTCTACAAACTCTGGAAAACGGCTGACTTTACTATAATCTTGTGAGATTACAGTAAAAGATCAGTTTACTAAGCAGAGGTAAATTATCTCTGCTTAGTTTGCGGTCCCTCTGATTCTCCAGCTCTGGGCTGGAGAATCTGGAGGGAGAACACAGATCTCCAGTGAAGGGCTGACATGATCTCCTGAGTGTCATAAACTGTGAATGACCAGAGAATAGCTGAGATCCGTTGAATCGCAGCTATTCTCTGTGTCATAAACGGACACCTTGGTGCTGAGCATACTCAAATATGAGGCCTCTCAGCGGCTGGGCCTTGGTGCTGCATATGTAAACAAAACGTGCCAATAGCACGTGCCCTGCATGCTCACAGCACATTTACGGGCACCTCATGAAAAGGTCCCAATCACTACTTGCAGTCGGGAGATTTCTGATCATGTGACCACCGTGACAACCAATCACGATGGTCATATGGCCCTAAACTATTCCTCCTGGCATCACAAACCCCTTAAAAGTCCAGAAGGCACCGGCACCGAGGGATTAGTATAATGTACCCAATAACAACTTAACCCCTTCCTGCTGCCACCTCCCTGCCCTTTAAAGTAGAACTATAGGCAAAACTTTTTTTTTTTTTTTCATTTCGGATATAGCAAGGGAGGGTTATAACCCCTGTCAGATTTTTTTCACCATCTGCGTTTCTTTCAGAGATTTCCCTTCACTTCCTGTCCCATAACCAAACAGGAAGTGAGAGAATATCCCTGAAAATTAGGGAATTCCTTGGGGACCTCCAGCTCACCAGGACTAATGTCCCGATTGGAACACTTTCTCTCTATTACTTTTCTTGGGACAACACAAAATTTGGGATTTCTTTTACTTTCACTTTTGATGATAATGGTAAACAGGACAAATTTAGAGGGTGAATTTCCCTAACAGGGGCAGAGACTGCAATAAAAATTGACAGGCGTTCAAATCAATCTCCCTGCTATGCAAAATGAAAATATCTTTTGCCTTTAGTTATACTTTAACAGGCTCTAAATGCCAGGAGGCGAAGGCAGGCATTCCGATCATGTGACCGCTATGATCGGAAGTCACAATAGTCACATGATCAGAAAGCTCCCGATCGCAAGTATGCATCGGGAGCTTTACGGTACCCACTGGATACTGTGCTAGGAGCATGCTCTCAGCACAGTAAAGTGTTTACATAGTGACACATATATGTGGCTGCTGGCCATTAAAGCCCCTTGCCAAGAAGCCATATACACTCACCGGCCATCTGTTCAATTGCTTGGTAACAAAAATTGCTAATCAGCCAATCACATGGCAGCTACTCAATGCATTTAGGCATGTAGACGATGTGAAGATGACTTGAAGTTCAGACTGAGCATCAGAATGTGGAAGAAAGAGGATTTAAGTGACTTTGAATATGGCATTATTGTTGGTGCCAGACGAGCTGGTCTGAGTATTTCAAAAACTGCTGATCTACTGGGATTTTCACACACAACCATCTCTAGGGTTTACAGAGAATGGTCTGAAAAAGAGAAAGTATCCAGCAAGCTGCAGTTGTGTGGACAAAAATGTCTTGTTGATGTCAAAGGTCAGAGAATGGGCAGACTGGTTCGAGATGATAGAAAGGCAACAGTAACTCCATCTCTGAATACACAACACATCGAACCTTGAAGCAGCTGCCGGAGCAAAAGACCACACTGGGTGCTACTTCTGTCAGCTAAGAACAGAAAATGGAGGCTACATGTAAGGGAATTCCTGTGCGGCAACTGGCTAATAGAAATGAGCATAGGCTTGCGCATGCACGCATACGGGTGCACACAGGCGGAAGCATGCCCACTGTTTCTGGCGCCAGACAGACTATTTAAAGGAGGTTCTTACTCTCTGTCAGTGCTGACTGGTCTTCAGCTAACTTCCTGTTTCCTGCTGTATCCTGTGTGTATCAGTTACTGACCCGGCTTGCCATTGACCTGCTCTTGGATCCTGTTTATGCTTCTGCTCATCAGTTTCTGATCCTGGCTTCCTCCTGACCTTGTCCCTGTTTGATGTTTTGGTACCTCATCGCTTGCTCGTTGCTGACCCTGGCTATTACTCTGACTATGCTTCTGGCTCCAGTTTTGGCTTTACAGTCCTGCCGAGTGCCTGTCCTGTCTGTCATTACATCAGCTCCGTTTATTACGGTGTGTTCCGGCCTCACGCTTATCAAAAGTTCTGGCAAGCCACGTACACAGATCTCGCAGCCCAGTGGAGTGCGTCATTAACCTCAGCTGGCTGTTCCAGCATCTCCTCTGTTCCTGACTGGATGCCCTGTCTGATTTACCGAGGGTACATCACCAGCCACAAGTTCCACAATCAATATCCACAGGTACTCGTGTTCCTCCTGTCCCTCGACACCATCTGTTTCACCTTCAGTGGGGCCTGGGTTGGAGATACAAGAAAGGCTGACCTCATCAATTCAGACTTCTATCAGGTATGTGACACTACAATTTGCTCACCAAAATTGGAAAATAGAAATTTTGAAAAACGTTGCCTGGTCTAATGAGTCTCAATTTCAGCAGTGACATTCAGATGGTAGGGTCAGAATTTGATGTAAACAACATGAAACCATGGATCCATCCTGCCTTGTATCAGGCTGGTGGTGGAGGTGGTGTGAGGGATATTTTCTTGGCACACTTTGGGCCCTCAGTACTAACTGAGCATCATTTAAAAGCCATGGCCTACCTGAGTATTGTTGCTGACCATGTCCATCCCTTTATGGCTACAGTGTACCCATCTTCTGATGGCTACTTCCAGCAGGATAATGTCACACAGCTCAAATAATCTCAACCTGGTTTCTTGAACATGACAATGAGTTCACTGTACTCCAATGGCCTCCAAAGTCACCAGATCTCTATCCAATAGAGCACCTTTGAGATGTGGTGAAATGGGAGATTCACAACATGGATGTGCAGCTGACAAATCTGCAGCAACTGAGTGATGCTATCATGTCAATATGGACAAAAATCTCTGAGGAATGTTTTCAACACCTTTTTGAATCTATGCCATGAAAAATCAAGGCAGTTCTGAAGGCAAAATGGGGTCCAACCTGGTACTAGCAAGGTGTACCTAATAAAGTAGCTGGTGAGTGTATATTCTATGCATGAAGGTAAAAAAACCTTCTCTGTGCGGGATTCTCCCCAGCCCCCCTAATACTCACCTAACCCCCTTTCAAACAAGCGATGTGCACTGGAGTCTTGGCTGTCCCAGGACTCCCTCTCTTCATTGGCTGATAGCTGACTATTGGCTCTCGTTGCTGTCAATCACAGCCAGTGAGCCAATGTGAGGAGAGAGGGGGCGGGGCCAAAATACCTGGTATTTTTTACAGGTACCATGGTACCTGTAAAAATTATGTTTAGTAAATTTGCTACCCCATTTTTTTCTTTTTTTTTTCTCTTTTTCCTTGTTTTAGGGCTCATTCAGGATAAGTATTATTTGACAGGTGGGCTGCCCATCACATTAAAGTGCAATGGCATGGCCAAGTTTCAACACCCTAGTTAAAGTTAATATCTCCATATGAAAGACTTATACAGATGGCGATTCAGACCATCCTCTGTGCAGAGCTGCTGGCAGATGCATGTGCATCCACCTTGATGCTGACTGCAGGCAGCTGGATGCACATGCAATGGCTGCATGGAGATAATTGTAAGTCCAAATTTGGCATGTGGGCAGGAGCGGGTGCACAGATCTGAATGCAGACACTGTGCAACACCTATCCTTGGCTTTAGGGTAGATGCTTTTAGTGCTTCTGGGGTGAGATACCAAAAGAAAAAGTATATAAATATACAGAGATTGGAAAAAATTATGGAAACAACAGGATAAAAGAATGAAACTGTTACCTAATATGGTGTTGGTCCACCTTTAGCATCCAAGATGGCCGGAATTCTCCTGGGAATTGACAAGTATAGGTCTTGGATGGTGGATAATGGAATCTGATACCACTCTTCATGCAAAATTCGCGCCAGCTCTCGCAGAGATGGCGGAAAATAAGGCTGGACCTTGTTCTCCAAAGTTGACCATAGGCCATGCTAAAGTTGACCATAGGCCATGCCCAGAGAAGTTGCGAGACTTTGTATGGTCGTCAAACAAAGATTTGACAACAACAGCTGTGTGAATTAGAGCATTATCTTCTTGGTAAATGGTGCTTTCTTTGGGAAACAATGTCTGCACCATGGGGGCACATGGTCAGCACATCCGGTGGCCAGAAACAGTGTGAACCTAGATTCATCAGACCATATTACAGTCTTCCATTGATCAATAGTCCACGATTTATGGGTGTTGTACCACTCTTTCCTCTTTTGAGCATTAATATCTTTGACTAGTGGTTTGGCAATTGCAGCTAGCCCGTGAATGTTTTGCTTATGGAGTTCCCTCCGCATAGTTTTTGTGGACACGGGCTTTGGAAGACTGAGATTGAGCTCTGCAGTCACTTTTGCAGCAATTGTTTCCCTATTCCGGGTCAAAATCCTGCACAATGTCCTTTTGTCTCTTTCAGTCAGTTGCGTATGCGTATTGGACAACGTTTTCATAGAAGCTGTATATGTTGTCCTAACTAGAGATGAGCGAATCGAACATGACGAAGTGGAATTCGTTCCGAAAATTTGGAAAAATTCTATTCGCGACGAATCCGAAGATTAGCAAACTTCGGATGCACGAATCGAATTTTCCCAAAAATGGCGGCGACATGTGTGGCGACGGAGAAAATGGACAGAGAAGATGGGGCGGGGATCTCTGGGAAGGCGCGCAGACAAGGCGCGCTGACCCATAATGCATTCATGACATGTGATTGCATTAGCCAATCAGCAGCCAGCCAGCACTGTGTAATGGTGGAGCTATAAATCGCGGCCATCTTAGAATTCTCCATTAGCCTCCGGTCATTCAAGAGAGACAGACCTGTGTGTATTAAGGGACAGAGTTAGGGCCACAGAGACTTTAGGGCCACAGAATCGTTACTCAGGGACACAGAATCGTTACTCAGGGACACAGAATCGTTACTCAGGGACACAGAATCGTTACTTAGGGCCACAGCTATCAAAGAATCGAAAATTTAAAGTGACATACACCCTTTTTTTTTTTGGTGGCTGTCGTGCACAGTTGGTGCTGCAGTTTGCCGATTGTGCAAAATAAACTGACTTTCTGCTTCACAACCACTATTGTACATTCAAAGAGTTAAATCCATTTACACGCCGGCTGGCGGTAATATTTTTTGGGTGATTAGTGCATTCCAGTGACACAAACGTACAGTTTCCAGCCAACGGCAAGCTGCAATTGACCGATTGTGTACAATAAACTGACTTTCTGCTTCACAACCACTATTGTACGTTCAAAGAGTTAGATCCATTTACATGCCGGGTGGCGGTAATATTTTTTGGGTGATTAGTGCATTCCAGTGACATAAACGTACAGTTTCCAGCCAACGGCAAGCTGCAATTGACCGATTGTGCTAAATAAACTGACTTTCTGCTTCACAACCACTATTGTACGTTCAAAGAGTTAAATCCATTTACACGCCGGCTGGCGGTAATATTTTTTGGGTGATTAGTGCATTCCAGTGACATAAACGTACAGTTTACAGCCAACGGCAAGCTGCAATTGACCGATTGTGTACAATAAACTGACTTTCTGCTTCACAACCACTATTGTACGTTCAAAGAGTTAAATCCATTTACACGCCGGCTGGCGGTAATATTTTTTGGGTGATTAGTGCATTCCAGTGACCTAAACGTACAGTTTCCAGCCAACGGCAAGCTGCAATTGACCGATTGTGTACAATAAACTGACTTTCTGCTTCACAACCACTATTGTACGTTCAAAGAGTTAAATCCATATACACGCCGGGTGGCGGTAATATTTTTTGGGTGATTAGTGCATTCCAGTGACATAAACGTACAGTTTCCAGCCAACGGCAAGCTGCAATTGACCGATTGTGCTAAATAAACTGACTTTCTGCTTCACAACCACTATTGTACGTTCAAAGAGTTAAATCCGGTTTTATTTTTGGGGTGCTTATTGAATTAAAGAGTATGTCAGACAACACGCAGAGGAGTGGCAGAGGAGGCAATGTTTCAGGAGCGAGCAGACGTGGCAGCAGAGGAAGGGGTCGAGGCAGCACTAGTCGCAGCCAGAGGCCAGTGCTCCCGGTGTCATCCAGCGGTCGTGTCTCCACCGACAACCCTGCCGTCATCGATTGGTTGACTCGGTCGTCTTCCTCTTCCCAGGTCACCTCTGACACCTACAGCCAACGGTCGTTGGGTACGTCAGACACAACCGTTAGTTGGCATGGCCCGGGAGCAAGCCCACTGAAATCACGTGTCCTCGACCTGCCCCTGTCCCTGGTATATGATCTTCTTCGCACCCACGGCATTACTTCGTAGAATTTCTGCATTGCATCTGCAATCACAACGCTGACTTCCCGGATCGCCACTCAGCCATTGGACTCTTGATAGTCGTCTCCCCACACTGCTGCTGGGGGGACTTTTTAACCTAGGCCTGTGTATGGCCTTCAATTGAAGCTGCTTCCGCTCCGCCACTCTGCCATTGGACTCTTGATATTCGTCTCCCCACGCTGCTGCTGGGGGGACTTTTTAACCTAGGCCTGTGTATGGCCTTCAATTGAAGCTGCTTCTGCTCCGCCACTCTGCCATTGGACTCTTGATAGTCGTCTCCCCACACTGCTGCTGGGGGGACATTTTAACATAGGCCTCTGTATGGCCTTCAATTTAAGCTGCTTACGCTTCGCCACTCTGCCATGGGCCCCTGTACCGCCTCCTCTTGCTGCTGCCAGGTCCAGAGTGTGTCATGGGTCCCTGTACGGCCTCCCATTGCTGCTGACTTCATCACCAGACTCTGCCATGTGCCACTTTCAGGTCTCCTTACACTGTTGGTGGGTTCCATTTTGTGATAGGGTGCTGTATGGCCTTCCATTGCTGCTGCCTCCACCGCCACCCTGCGCCATGTGCCTCTGTCGTCTGCTCACGCTGCTGACGGCTTCCGCTTTTTAACCCAGGCCTGTGTTTGGCTTCCGAATACTGCTGCATCCACCGCCACCCTGCGCCATGTGTCTCTGTCGTCTGCTCACGCTGCTGACGGCTTCCGCTTTTTAACCTAGGCCTGTGTATGGCTTCAGAATAATGCTGCCTACACCGCCACCCTGCGCCATGTGCCTCTGTCGTCTGCTCACGCTGCTGCCAGGTCCATACTGATTCATGGCCCCCTGTACCGGCTCCTCATGAACGTGGTTCAGCGGGTTTGCATCACTTAACGGCAAATCGTTGACAAACGCTGGGACGTTCAGTGTTGTGCGCATTAAGCCAGACACCAAAGGGCAGCACAGACCTGTTATTACTCGCTCAAGCATGGCTGAACAAAACCAGTCTCTACCACAAATTGGACCCAGACCTGCCCAGGGTCTCGTAAGTAGATTGCACGGAGGAGTAGAGTTCGTTATTGGAATTAACTGTGAGGGACTTTTAAACCTAGGCCTGTGTATGGCCTTCAATTGAAGCTGCTTCTGCTCCGCCACTCTGCCATTGGACTCTTGATAGTCGTCTCCCCACGCTGCTGCTGGGGGGACTTTTTAACATAGGCCTCTGTATGGCCTTCAATTTTAGCTGCTTACGCTCCGCCACTCTGCCATGGGCCCCTGTACCGCCTCCTCATGCTGCTGCCAGGCCCGTAATCTGTCATGGGCCCCCGTACCGACTCCTCATGCTGCTGCCAGGCCCGTAATCTGTCATGGGCCCCTGTACCGCCTCCTCATGCTGCTGCCAGGTCCAGAGTGTGTCATGGGTCCCTGTATGGCCTCCCATTGCTGCTGTCTCCATCGCCACACTCTGCCATGTGCCACTTTCAGGTCTCCTCACACTGCTGGTGGGTTCCATTTTGTCATAGGGTGCTGTATGGCCTCCCATTGCTGCTGCCTCCACTGCCACACTGTGGCTCCACACTCTGGTTTTGGCCCCGTGACTGCCCAAATGAGTGAAGTGTGCGGTGATTCTAAGATCGACGGCACTCATCTGCATGTCATACTGACTGACAGTATTATTTCTCTTCCCCAGCAGACTCCAAGGGCATTTAAATTAAAGGTACAGTGTTCTGCACTAATATAAAGGCTCTCTGAAGCCTAGAAACACCCTTTTTATAAGTTAAATTCGCAGCGAATATATTCGGCTCGAAGCGAATTTATTCGGCGAATTCGGCGAATCAGCCGAACCGAATTTTTGAATAATTTGCTCATCTCTAGTCCTAACCTTTGATACTGTAACCTGTGACACCACAAATAAATTCCCAACTTCAGTTACAGAGGCAGCAGCTAAGTGGGCACCAACAATTTGCCCTCTTTAAAACTCAGTAAGCTCTGACATGACTTACTAGCAGTACACCCAGTGAGGCTTTCCACCTGTTAGCTAAGTGTCCCATCACACAGCAGAAGCAAAAAAAAACGTTACATCACTTCTGCTTTTAACGCAAAACATGTCATCACTTTCACACCTGCAAATCATGTACTGTTTCCATATTTTTACCCAACCCCTGTATAATATACAGTGAAGGAAATAAGTATTTTATCCCCTGCTGATTTTGAATGTTTGCCCACTCACAAAGAAATGATCGGTCTAAAAATCGAATGGTAGGTGTATTGTAACACTGAGAGACAGAATAGCAACAAAAAATTCTAAAGAAATGCATGTCTAACAAATGATGCACTGATTTGCATGTTCATGAGGGAAATAAGTATTTGATCCCCTATCATTCAGCAGGATTTCTGGCTACCAGGTGTCTTTTATACAGGTAACAAGCTGAGATTAGAAGCAGTCTCTTAAAGGGAGTGCTACTAATCTCACTTTGTTACCTGTATAAAAGACACCTGTCTACAGGAGCAATCAAACAATCAGATTTCAAACTCTCCACCATGGCAAAGACCAAAGAGCTGTCCTAGGATGTCAGGGACAAGATTGTAGACCTACACAAGGCTGGACTGGGCTACAAAACTATCACCAAACAGCTTGGTGAGAAGGTGACAACAGTTGGTGCAATCATTTGCAAATGGAGGAAACACAAAACAACTGTCAGTCTCCCCAGGTCTGGTGCGCCATGCAAGATCTCACCTCGTGGAGTGTCAATGATCATGAGAACAGTGAGGAATCATTCCAGAACTACACGTGAGGATCTTGTCAATGATCACCAGGCAGCTGGGACCACAGTCACCAAGAAAACAATTGGTAACACACTACGCCGACAAGGATGAAATCCTGCAGTACCCGCAAGATCCCTCTGCTCAAGAAAGCACATATCCAGCCCCATCTGAAGTTTGCCACTGAACATCTGAATGATGCAGAGGGGGACTGGTTTGAAAGTGTTGTGGTCAGATAAGACCAAAATCGAGCTCTTTGGCATCAACTCAACTCGCCGTGTTTGGAGGAGGAGGAATGCTGCCTATGACCCCAAGAACACCATCCCAACTGTCAAACATGGTGGTGGATACATTCTGCTTTGGGGGTATTTTTCTGCTAAGGGACAGGACAACTGCACCGCATCAAAGGTACGATGGATGGGGCAATGTACCATCAAATCTTGAGTGAGAACCTTCTTCCCTCAGCCAGGGCATTGAAAATGGGCCGTGGATGGGTGTTCCAGCATGACAATGACCCAAAACACACGGCTAAGGCAACAAATGAGTGGCTCAATAAGAAGCACATTAAGGTCATGGAGTGAGCTAGCCAGTCTCCAGACCTTAATCTGATTGAAAATCTGTGGAGGAAGCTGAAAGTTTGAGTTGCCAAACATCAGCCACCAAACCTTAATGACTTGGAGAGGATCTGCCAAGAGGAGTGGGCCAAAATCCCTTCTGAGATGTGTGCAAACCTGGTGGCCAACTACAGAAAACGTCTGACCTCTGTGATTGCCAACAAGGGAATTGCCACCAAGTACTAAGTCATGTTTTGTGAAGGTGATCAAATACTTATTTCCCTCATGAACATGCAAATCAGTGCATCATTTGTTAGACATGCATTTCTTTAGATTTTTTTGTTGCTACTCTGTCTCTCAGTGTTACAATACTCCTTCCATTCGATTTTTAGACTGATCATTTTTATGTGAGTGGGCAAACATTCAAAATCAGCAGGGGATCAAATACTTATTTCCTTCACTGTATATGCAGTGGGGATCGAAAGTTTGGGCACCCCAGCTAAAAATTTGTATTAATGTGCACAAAGAAGCCAAGGAAAGATGGAAAAATCTCCAAAAGGCATCAAATTACAGATTAGACATTCTTATAATATGTCAACAAAAGTTAGATTTTATTTCCATCATATAACAGAAAACAAAAAAATGGCGTCTGCAAATGTTTGGGCACCCTGCAGAATTTATAGCATGCATTGCCCCCTTTGCCAAGCTGAGACCTGCCAGTGTCATGGATTGTTCTCAATCATCGTCTGGGAAGACCAGGTGATGTCAATCTCAAAGGTTTTAAATGCCCAGACTCATCTGACCTTGCCCCAACAATCAGCACCATGGGTTCTTCTAAGCAGTTGTCTAGAAAACTGAAACTGAAAATAGTTGACGCTCACAAAGCTGGAGAAGGTTATAAGAAGATAGCAAAGCGTTTTCAGATGTCAATATCCTCTGTTCGGAATGTAATTAAGAAATGGCAGTCATCAGGAACAGTGGAAGTTAAAGCAAGATCTGGAAGACCAAGAAAAATATCAGTCAGAACAGCTCGCAGGATTGTGAGGAAAAACAATTCAAAACCCACGTTTGACTGCACGATCCCTCCAGAAAGATCTGGCAGACACTGGAGTTGTGGTACACTATTCCACTATAAAAGAGATACTTGTACAAATATGGTCTTCATGGAAGAGTCATCAGAAGAAAACCTCTTCTACGTCCTCACCACAAAAATCATCGTTTGAACTTTGCAAATGAACATATAGACAAGCCTGATGCATTTTGGAAACAAGTTCTGTGGACCGATGAGGTTAAAATTGAACTTTTTGGCCGGAATGAGCAAAGGTACGTTTGGAGAAGAAGGGGCACAGAATTTAATGAAAAGAACCTCTGTCCAACTGTTAAGCATGGGGTTGGATCAATCATGCTTTGGGGTTGTGTTGCAGCCAGTGGCACAGGGAACATCTCACGAGTAGAAGGAAAAATGGATTCAATAAAATTTCAGCAAATTTTGGATGGTAACTTGATGCCATCTGTGAAAAAGCTGAAGTTAAAGAGAGGATGGCTTCTACAAATGGATAATGATCCTAAACACACCTCGAAATCCACGGGGGATTACATCAAGAGGCGTAAACTGAAGGTTTTGCCATGGCCTTCACAATCTCCTGACCTCAACATAATTGAAAATCTATGGATAGACCTTAAAAGAGCAGTGCGTGACAGACAGCCCAGAAATCTCAAAGAACTGGAAGACTTTTGTAAGTAAGAATGGGCAAAGATACCTCAAACAAGAATTGAAAGACTCTTGGCTGGCTACAAAAAGCATTTACAAGCTGTGATACTTGCCAAAGGGGGCAGTACAACATATTAACTCTGCAGGGTGCCCAAACTTTTACAGATGCCATTTTTTTGTTTTCTGTCATTTTGAAAGTGTAAATGATGGAAATAAAATCTAACTTTTGTTGACATTATAAGAATGTCTAATCTGTAATTTGATGCCTTTTGGAGATTTTTCCATCTTTCCTTGGCTTCTTTATGCACATTAATACAAATTTTTAGCTGGGGTGCTCAAACTTTTGATCGCCACTGTATATATATATATATTAATATTTATTATTATTACAGGTACTTATATAGCGCCGTCAATTTACACAGCGCTTTACATATATGTTGTACATTCACATCAGTCCCTAACCCTCAAGGGGTGTACAATCTAAAGTCCCTACCTTACATTCATACGTACACATACTAGGGCCAATTTAGACAGGAGCCAATCAACCTACCAGCATGTCTTTGGAGTGTGGTAGGTAACCGGAGTACTCGGAGGAAACCCACGCAGGCACAGGGAGAACATGCAACTCCAGGCAGGTGGTGTTGTGGTTGGGATATATATATAAATTTTATTTTTATAAAGTGTGCAAACAAATGCTCAAGGGTGCTCTTGATTGTATTATTGGTCATCTTTCTAGGTATAGGTCCTCCCCATGGCCTTCATCATAGATAGGTGTCTGTATGAGATATGTTTCACTTCACACTGCCCCATTGCAGTTTGGCAGCACAGTGTACCTGCGGTTTTTGCGTTGGTTTCCCATAGACTTCTATTATGTTCCACATTTTTTGTGCATTTTTGAAAGCGCAACAAAAGTCCTGTATGCTGTATATTTGGTGCACTTTCAGAAAGTGGATAAAAAACACGGGACATAGTAGAAGTCTATAGCAAACCACAGGTAACCCACATGAAAACCATGGGTACACTGTGCTGCACCCTCTCTGCAGCCAAACTGCAGCGGGGCAGTGTGAAAGAGACAATATACTTTTAATCGCAAGGTGGACATGCAATTTCTTTTTCTTCTCCAGTAGGAAGACACAGGTTTAGATCCTATGATATGATTAGAACACTTTATGGACTAATATCATAATGTAATGCTTAAGTAGGCAATTACCTGCAATATCTAGTAAGAAAGCAGTATTATACACCCAATCTGGCAGTTGTCTAAACATGTATGTTTAGCTGGCAAGGAGAAAACAGCAGGAAAGAGAGTTCCTGGTGGGAGAGAATGATAACAATTGGTCAAAATTTTCATAGTTGTAAGATCAATCTTTTTTCCCCAAGGTTTGGCATGGTCAACTCGTTGCTGGCAACCACATAAGACCATCATTCAGTTTGTTCAAAAACAGATCAAGCAAATGTCATTTGAAGTCTATGGTCGGCTTACTCAGATGGTTAATGAAAGATTCATTGTGAATGGTGTCTGTAAAAGGATGCAGGCCAGTGCTCCACATTTTAAGTGATTATTAATAATTAAAGAGCTCTGTTCTAGGTTCTAATTATCCTTCTAATTATATGTAATTTTGATCCCTTGACAGAGACAGCTTCAACAGATTTCATTGTTTACCTGACCAGATGTTAAAATTTATGTAGTTAATACAATGCTTGTTAGATACTAGGTAATGGAAGAAAACTCATGTACAGTATGTAATGGGTTTTGCACTTTTTATATCTAATTTTCATATATATATATATATATATATATAGGAGCAGCCACAATACTGTCCAGCACTTCAGTGTGACAAACTTTCCCAGGAAATGATACAATGGAAAAATAACTGAAAGAAAGAAGGTACTGTATTAGGAGGTCTATATATATATATATATATATATATATATATATATATATATATATATATATATAAAACAAAACACTTTGCAAATGTGTTCACATTCATGCAAGTGAATAATTTACAATGTGTTTGTAATATGTGTGTAATAGCTTTTTTTACACATATTACCATGAATTTGCCTTTTGCTGAGCAAATGTAACATTCCCTAATATTCGGTCCTAAGAGAAAAATAGACCTATGAACATTCGACCATGAGCGTTAATGTTCACCAGTAGAGAAAATTGCCTAACACTATAAGCTAAGAACAGTCAACCAGCAGATGAAATAATATGGGGATACAGTGCCTTGAAAAAGTATTCATACCTCTTGAAATTTTCCACATTTTGTCATGTTACAACCAAAAATGTAAATGTGTCTTATTGGGATTTTATGTGATAGACCAACACAAAGTGGCACACAATTGCGAAGTGGAAGGAAAATGATAAATTGTTTTCAAATTTTTTTACAAATAAATATCTGAAAAATGTGGCGTGCATTTGTATTCAGCCCCCTTTACTCTGATAACTAAAATATAGTGGAACCAATTGCCTTCAAAAGTCACCTAATTAGTAAATAGAGTCTATCTTTGTAATTTAATTTCATTATAAATACAGCTGTTCTGTAAAGCCCTCAGAGGTTTGTTAGAGGACATTAATGAGCAAAAAGCATCATGAAAGCCAAGGAACACACCAGACAGGTCAGGGATAAAGTTGTGGAAACGTTTAAAGCAGGGTTAGGTTATAAAAAGTATCCCAAGCTTTTAACATCTCATGGAGCACTGTTCAATTCATCATTTGAAGATGGAAAGAGTATGGCACAACTACAGACCTACCAAGACATGGCCGTCCACCTAAACTGACAGGCCGGGCAAGAAGAGCATTAATCAGAGAAGCAGCCAAGAGGCCCATGGTAACTCTGGATGAGCTGGAAAGATCCACAGTTCAGGTGGAGAATCTGTACACATGACAACTATTAGTCGTGCACTCCACAAATCTGGCCTTTATGAAAGAGTGGCAAGAAGAAAGCCATTGTTGAAAGAAAATCATAAGAAGTCACATTTTCAGTTTGCAAGAAGCCATGTGGGGAACACAGCAAACAGGTGGAAGAAGGTGCTCTGGTCAGATGAGACCAAAATTGCTCTTTTTGCCCTAAAAGCAAAATGCTATGTGTGGCAGAAAACTAAGACTGCACATCACCCTGAACACACCATCCCCACTGTGAAACATGGTGGCAGCATCATGTGGTGGGGATGCTTTTCTTCTGCAGGGACAAGTAAGCTGGTCAAAGCTGATGGGAAGATGGATGGAGCCAAATACAGGCAATCTTATAAGAAAACCTGTTAGAGTCTGCAAAAGACTTGAGACTGAGGTGGAAATTCACATTCCAGCAGGACAACAACCCTAAACATACAAACAGAGCTACAATGGAATGGTTTAGATCAAAGCATATTCATGTGTTAGAATGGCCCAGTCAAAGTCCTGACCTAAATCCAATTGAGAATCTGTGGCAAGACTTGAAAATTGCTGTTCAGATGCTCTCCATCCAATCTGACAGAGCTTGAGCTATCTTGCAAAGAAAACTGGGAAAAAATGTCACTCTCTAGATGTGCAAAGCTGGTAGAGACATCCCCAAAAAGACTTGCAGCTGTAATTGCAGTTAAAGGTGGTTCTACAAATTATTGACTCAGGGGGGCTGAATACAAATGAACACCACACTTTTCACATATTTTGAAAACCATTTATCAGTTTCCTTCCACATCACATTTATGTGCCACTTTGTGTTGGTCTATCACATAAAATCCCAGTAAAATACATTTACATTTTTGGTTGTAAAATGACAAAATATGGAAAATTTCAAGGAGTATGAATACTTTTTGAAGGCACTGTATCTGCACTCTTTACATGTATGGAGAATCCTGTGCAAACGGCCAAATGGACGGGTGTTTGTCCAGCCAAAACTGCAGCTGTAGCGTGAAGCAAAACATTTAGCAGTAGTATTATTAGCACTGCTAAATGTGACAGCTCCTTCTTGGTTGTTAGGGAGCAGACACCTGTTGGCGTCCTAACAACCAGTGACTCATCTCTGCCTGACACCTTTAGCATTAAGCCAGGGGTTCCCAAGTTATAGGTGAATGTATAAAAACAGCAGGAATAGTGTAAAAAAGCAACAACAAAAAAGAAAAATGACTTTCCCCCTCCCCCAAATTCATAGTGGGGTCTTAAGGTCTGGTATGGATTTTAACAGGGACACCATTAAGAAAAAATGGAAAGGATCCCTCAAAATGCATACCAGACCCCTCTCTGAGCATGCAGCCTGGGTGGTCAGGAAAGGGAGGAATAAGCGCTTGCCATCTTTTCCCAGAACACCCCAGGCCACATGCCCCAAAAAGGAGGATATACCTTTTTTAGGCTGACCCAAGGTTTGGACATGTCAGCAAGCAGCGTTTTTTTTGTTTTTGTTTGAATGAGTAGGGGCTACTTAATCACATGGGGAGGCGGTATCTGAGGACCCCTTATTTTTAAATGGAACTTCCATATTTTGATAAGCCTTCATCCTGCAAACCCCCAGGGTTAGGGTTACCACCGGGTTACAGTTGTGGGAAAGAGGCCTTTGCCCTTTTCAACATGGGGACAAGGTGCTTTGCCATGTGGCCTAGTAAGGTTCACAGAAGGGGGTGCTACATGCTCACCCCCATCCCTTTCTTGGCCATCCAGTCTGCATGCTCGGATATGAATCCGAGTCTGGTATGGAATTTGGGGGGAACCCCATGTTTTTTTTCTTGTTTTTTTGTGTGGGCTCTCCCTTAAAATCCACACCAGACTCAAAAGGCCTGCTATGAATTTTGGGGGACACCCAATGCCAGTTTCTGTTTGTTTTTTCTCTCCGTTTACACTATCATGCTGTTTTTTTTACATTTATCTATCAGTCCAGTATCCCTGGTTAAGAGCTGAATGTTCTGGGCAGGGATTAGTCACTGGTTGTTAGGATGCCGGCGGGTGCCAGCTCCCGAAGGGTATATTTGCACCAGATGTGGTGGGATTGTGTTAGGCAGCTATTCCAGTGCAGTTCCACTGCATGGACAAGGCAAAATGCCTCGTCACCTGTGTGCTTGGTTCACATTACTGAGTTGTGGTGATGCGTGGACACCTGGTGCAGGGAAAAAATAATGCATGCGGTACTTTTTATCAGGGCAGCATAGTGTGAGGCAACCCACTACCAATCACAGCGCAGCTGGCAATTGAACTTTATTAGCTGTCTCAAAAAAGTTCATTAAATCATCATCAGTGAAGAGAAGGGCAACCAAACTGATAAGAGGCATGGAGGAGCTCAGCTATGAGGAAAGATTAGAGGAACTGAATTTATTCTCTTGAGAAGAGGAGATTAAGGGGGAATATGATCAACATGTATAAATACATCAGTGGTTCATATAGTGAACTCGTGTAGAGCTATTCACCCTGAGGTCATCACAGAGGACAAGGGGGTACTCTTTACGTCTGGAGGAAAAGAGATTTAATCTCCAAATACTGAAAGGTTTCTTCACAGTGAGAGCTGTGAAAATGTGGAATAGACTCCCTCAAGAGTTGGTTCTGGCCAGCTCAGTGGATTGCTTTAAAAAAGGCCTGGATTCTTTCCTAGATACACAGAATATAACTGGATACTAACATTTATAGGTAAAGTTGATCCAGGGAATATCTGATTGCCTCTCGGGATCTGGAAGGAATTGTTTCCCCTGCAGGAGCATATTGGATCATGCTTTGCTGGGGGTTTTTTTTGCCTTCCTCTGGATCAACTAAAGGATTATAACTTTTTTTTTTTTTGTTGAACTGGGCTGATCTCATTCAGATCACACTGCACACCAGCTGCTGCACTGCTTTGCAGTGACTGGTGTGAACAAGCCCTAACAATCACTGCTAAAGTTTTCATTTCATGCTGCAGCTGGAAGTTTGCCTATTTGTTCAACTGTTCACACAGAAATCCATAGACTATATACAGTGCAGAAGTCTCCCTCAATATTTCCCCTGCTGGTCAAATATAGGGTTCCCACCTCATCCCTTTAAAACAAAACACATATTAATTACATAAGTCCTGAGGCTAATTTAATGCAGATAAGGCACTAGGTGAGTTTATTACCACCTTACCAGCCACACAACCTGTGTAATTAATGTGTTCGGTTTTAAAGGGATGAGGTGGCAACCCTATTTGAATGTACATATCTTAGAGCACAAATGTCAAACTGGCGGCCCTGCAGCTGTTACAAGTCCCATGGGGCATTGCAAGGCTGGCAGTTACCAGCATGACTCCCAAAGGCAGAGGCATTATGGGACTTGTAGTTTCACAACAGCTTGAGGGCCAAAAGTTTGACACCCCTGCCATAGAGTGTTAGACTATTTTCTCTACTGGTGAATTTTAATTCTTATGGTTAAATGTTCATAGGGCTATTTTTCTCTTAGGATGAAATGTTAGGGAATGTTACATTCACCCAAAGAATTACACACAGTACAATTGTTATAGGTATTTTTCATTACACTTACACAAATGTTGACATTCACAGTTTTTTAAAATAAACAGACGCCCAAGAGTATTGTAATACAAAAATGTTTCTACATCTAGTACTACCCTCTTGAGGGTGGCTGAGTTTTTGGGTCTCCCTTAGCGCTGCACAGCCAGGCAACACGCATTTTTCACACTTTCATCCAGTCAGTAAACAGTCCATGCGCTTGTTTTTTTTTGTTGCTTTATTAGGGGTTAACAACTTGGAGAGGCTGAAGGGGTTATGGGATGCCCAATTTGATTGAAGAAACTGCAGGATGAGGACATTTCCTGCTCTAGCACATTTATAAAGAAAATAAGAAAAAATACTTGACTGCATTCTAGCTGGAACCATCACAGTCCTTAGTAGAACAATCCCTGTATAGGAGCTTGGTGTCCCTTGAGTGGATTTTTAGCAACATGACAACGTATAGGAGCTCTTGGTCCCCTTAGTGCACAGAATACTAGCCCACCTGGGTATGGTATCTGATCCTAGGAAAAGGGATTCGGTAACCTATGAACTGTCCCCTGAAGACCAGAACTTGCATCCAGCAGACCTCTTCCTTCCAGGCCCTGGGGTTGTAGAGGTACTCACACTGTCCTTGTCCTGCAGCTGTGGATACAATTGCTTTCAGGCCTTCCAGCTGAGCTGGTTTCTCTCCATACTTTGCAGGCTGTCCTTCCCTGGTGGACTGTAGGGCAGTGGAGCTCCCTCTTAAAGCTTCTCCTCAGCTTTCAGCCTTGAAGCAGAACCCTGTCCCTCTGGGGCTCCCTCCCAGGCTACACCTCAACACCTTTCAGCAATCCATTTTCCACCCGACTACCCTGCTAGCATGACTCTCTCATATTTATTGGCTAGTCTACCACATTACCAGGGCCTCTTAGCCTAGGATTGGTCAGACTCCCATGAAAATGCAGATTGAGGTATCTACCCTTCCACCCACTGGCTTCTGGAGGTTTCCATGGACCTCCAAATCAGGTGGACCTCACACTGAACCCACAGAAAATCAGGCTCACTCACTACCATGAGCCAAAAATACATTTAACTTAAACTAGCCCTACCTAGTGGGCGCTACATACATTTATTATTTTATTTTACAATGGTTTTCAAAAGTAAATGTTCGTTTTACAAACTTAAATGAATTTATACATTCTCTATGAATTCCCATGACTGTGTTTGAATGAAAACTCTGGTGCTGATGTACTAATGAGCAAGGAATGTTGGGATGAGTCATAGTTTTGATGAAATAAAATGACCGTAAATTATATCCTTATCCTCCAAAAGAGTGGCCCTGTATCTATTTTTCATTACATTGCTTCTTTTTGCCCTTATAACATCATCTGTGATCCCCCCACTTCCATTTGTTTGGACTGAGCAAAGCAGATTAGTTCACAGTGCATTGCTCCCCATAGTCATTATGCCAACTTGGAAGCAAGCAAGGGGGGGTGACTGCGTCCCTACATACAGTGTAACAGTGGAGAACAAACGTAGCCACCATCTAACAGGAAGTTGAATCACAGCAGCAAAAAATAGGAATTTGGAGATTTGGAGGAGGCTGAGAACAATAGAAGGTATTTTTCTGATTTATGATACATACTATTGATCTATAGTATATATAGCAGATATTTTTATGCCAGGGTTTAATTTCACTTGTGTGTGTTCATTTCAGCTTGAACCATTTTGCTCTTTAAACACCAGGCTTTCTTTTTAACAGAAGGTAAATACAAACTTGAAATCTGTAAAGTGGTATCTAAATCCTGTGTTTACCAGAACAAAAAAAAGTATTTTTTATTTAAATTAGAAAATTACTTCTGCACTGCCACACTTTAGTGATCCTTGCTTTTAATTGTGTGTACGGAGCTGCTGCTACCACCTAAGTGTACTCCCACACAGATTCAACCATATATTGATCATCCAGTGATGTGCTGCTCCTTTAAGATATTAAAAAATAATATACTAAATAAATATTAACTGTGCCTTTTGTGTAACAATTATAAAAATAAATTAATATTGCACATATTACATCCAAACAAACTCTATAAATTAGCCATAAATATACTCAATAACTGCATTATGTAGGGCATGTCCAACATTAATAGTGCTATGTGTCCATGATAGATTCCTTAAATACATAGTTACATAGTTAGAATGGCTGAAAAAAGACAGAAGTCCATCCAGTTCAACCATAAAAAAACAAAAAACAAAAAAAGTTATAATCCTATACCCACAGTTGACACAGTGCAGCAGCTGGTGTGCAGTGTGATCTGGCTGAGATCAGCGCAGTGATATAGTTACATAGTTAGTCTGGCTGAAAAAAGACCAAAGTCCATCCAGTTCAACAAAAAAAAAAAGTTATAATCCTTTACCCGCAGTTGATCCAGAGGAAGGCAAAAAAAACAGCAAAGCATGATCCAATTTGCCCCTGCAGGGGTACAAAATCCTTACTGATCTCCCGAGAGGCAATCGGATATTCCCTGGACCAACCTTACCTATAAACATTAGTATATCCAGTTATATTGTGTGCATCTAGGAAAGAATCCAGGACTTTTTTTTTTGCAAAGCAATCCACTGAGCTGGCCAGAACCAACTCTTGAGGGAGTCTATTCCACATTTTCACAACTCTCACTGTGAAGAAACCTTTCCGTATTTGGAGATTAAATTTCTTTTCCTCCAGACGTAAAGATTGCCCCCTTGTCCTCTGTGATGACCTCAAGGTGAATAACTCTACACTCTAGCTCCTCCATGCCTCTTGTCAGTTTGGTTGCCCTTCTCTGTACTTTCTCCAGTTCCCCAATGTTCTTTTTGTGAATTGGTGCCCAAAACTGAACTGCATATTCCAGATGAGGTATTACATAGTTACATAGCTAGTCTGGCTGAAAAAGGCAAGTCAATCCAGTTCAAACCATTAAAAAAAAAATTGGCTGTTTGAAAAATACATAAATGACCAGTGTTAACAAAATGCGTGATAATATGTGACTGTGCATCTGTTTATAGTAGAAATCTCCTATTTTCAATAATAAATCTGTCTCAGAACTCTGTCGCACTTAGCTGCCCAGGAATACAAAAGCACAGGTCAGTAAACCTGTCACGGAGACTTTGCTGAGAGAGAGGTATAGTGATTTGTAACTAATTGTGTTGCTAAATTGCTTGATAAATGTCCCCTATTATGGCCTTGTTCACACTTACTCAAAATATTGATACTGAACAAACACACCTATAGCATAAATGCGCAGTAAAAAAAGTAAAAAAAAAACTTCTCTAAGCGCCCTGTGTACATTTGACGTGCATTAAAGCCCAGTTTAGGTGCCTGTTTTTTTTTGTTTTTTTTAAATGAGAGCTAGGCCTAATGTGTGTAGCATTTGTAGCACATTACCATAGACTTGAATGGTAGTAGGTGAGATGCTTCAACTCCTTCTATACTTGAGCTTCAGCGCAGCAACGCAACACAAATGCTTCATGTTTTGGTAGTATGAGCTCTGTACACTGTTTATTTTATCAATCGTAGACTGCTTTACTAGTTGTTTGCTCCTCAAACACCTCCTTTTAATGCCATTTTGTATGTTTTTTCCTACAGAATGCTTATAGCAATATAAGTGCACTTGCAACAAAAACATTTGAGTACTGTCTGTGATACTTTTTTTTTTACATTTGGATGTTACTGCAAGTTAAAAAAAAAAAACATCACGGACAGTACTCAATTGTTTTCATACAGAACAAAAATTACACTGACAATTGAACCATTTTATATTTAAACTGAACATGACAAGTTAAAGGCTGTATAACTGTGACAGCACCACTAGATGTCACCTTTTTCATTTCTAAACTATTTTCCAGTCCTTTTCTTGCCTCATCTACTTTACTGAAGTCACAAATGTTTCATGAATTAGACACATTTTGGCTTCAGATTGCAGGTTTAAAAGGAGCCCTATTTAACCACTTGCCTACCGGGCACTTATACCCCCTTCCTGCCCAGGCCAATTTTCAGCTTTCAGCGCTGTCACACTTTGAATGACAATTGCGCGGTCATGCAACACTGTACCCATATGAAATTTTTATCATTTTTTTTCACACAAATAGAGCTTTCTTTTGGTGGTATTTAATCGCCATTGGGGGTTTTATTTTTTGCACTATAAGCAAAAAAAGAGCAAAAAATTTTAAAAAAAAGTTTTTCTTTGTTTCTATTATAACATTTTGCAAACAGGTAATTTTTCTCCTTCACTGATGTGCGTTGATGAGGCTGCACTGATAGGCAGCACTGATGGGCACTGATGAGGTGGCATGGATAGGCAGCACTGATGGGCACTGATAGCCTGCACTGATGAGGCGGCACTGGTGGGCATTGAAGAGGAGGCACTGATGGTGCTGCACTGATATGCAGCAATGATGGGCACTGATAGGCAGCACTGATAGGTGGCACTGATAGGCGACACTGACAGGTGGCGCTGACTGATGGCACTGACTGACAGCTCTGACTGGCAGAACTGACTGGTGGCACTGCTGGGAACTGATGGGTGGCACTGCTGGGGGGCACTGCTAAGCACTGGCACTGGTGGGTGGCACTGCAGGGCGTTGATCATCAGGGCACTGATAATCAGTGAGACTGTGCAGAGCTCTTCCTATTCATTCATCTGCAGTGCAACTGAGACTGCAAAGCCAGTGATTGAGCACTGTCTCCTTTTATCTGTCTCAAAGGTGAGACATCAGGGGACTGTATAGAGCCCTTATATTTCACCAAAGCTCCCTCCCTAACAGTATTGTGAAAAGAAATTGTACAAATAATAACAAAAAAAAACAGTAAAAAATGTATTTTTTAAAAAAAAATAATTCAAAACAATAAATGGCTTGTTCACACCAGATCTAGCCTGTCTAATGGGGGGGAGCGGAAAAAAAATGTCAGTGGGGCAGAGGATGGGAGGCCAGCAGGCCAGTGTACGGGGGGGGGGGGGGGGTAAGCAGGGCAGAGGATAGGATCAGTAGTTTGTAGGGCAGAGTTCACGTGTCAGTAGTAACTGAAGCAGAGTTCAGGGGTCAGTAGTAAGTGAAGCAGAGTTCAGGGGTCAGTAGTAAGTGAAGCAGAGTTCAGGGGTCAGTAGTAAGTGACACAGAGGACAGATTTTGCCTAACAGTGGGAGGAGCTTGAAGGGGAATGAATAAACAGAATCTGTGCCAAGTCACTGTATACACTGCAAACATATACCACAGTCCTTGTATCCACAACTTACTACCCCCTTAGGAGTCACTGATTTTTGGGTCCCCCTATAGTCCTGCACAGCCAGGCAACACACATTTTCTCAGACATGCATTCCAGAGACAGTGAACAGGCCTTGAGCTTGGTTTTTATGTTTTATTAGGGGTGTTGGACTTGGATAGGGTAAGGGGTGTATGGGATGCCCAAGGAACAGTAAACTGAGAACAACTTCTTAGCAACTATGTACAAGTCTACGGATAGAGAATTCTCTTTTAGGAGAGCTCTCCAGCCTCGCCTGGTGTACCACCCTAGACCCCAGATAAATCCTCTCCTTTACCCAGCTGTCTGGAGGAATTCCTTGGCAAGGGGATCCAGTGGCTGCTACTTGAAAGAGTTAACAGTCCTGGGTATGGAGCCATTCAGGTTTCCCACCTGAATGCTCTGTCTCCTTAACTGGCCTGGGGGAGGGGGGGTTGGATTACTCACTCAGTCCTTGCCTGTGAGTTGGCTGGGTTGGTGGCTGCCTTCAGGCCTTCTGCTGGGCTGGCTCCTTCCTTGGCTGCACAGGTGGTCATCCCTCCGGGGACTGATGAGGCTGAGTGATCCTCCTTTTCAGGTCCCGACCTGTAGATAGGCCACTTCCCACTGGGCCCTTTCCCAGGCTCCTGCATCTCAGATTTCTTCACATCTTCCACTTGAACTCTCCTGCTGCTAAGCAGCCTCGATCATACTTAAGGGCTGTCCTGATCCTGTGCCATGTCCTGACCTAATTGATTATCTGACTCAGCCCAGGCTGCTACTCAGCCTCTCTAGCTAAAAAAAAACTGGCTAGCTCTCCCTAGCTAACTAGAGGTGTGCTACAAATCTCACAAGTGACAGTCTCACAGATACATTTAAACCTTAGAAAAAAGAATCATTTTTAAAAATATACTGTAAATGTTTCCATCTCCTTCTGCAGCATCAGGTCGAACCCACCTGTTCATATCAGAATCCCCCCTTACATCAAGAATCCCCATCGGAATTCCCCCTCAGAGTCTCCCCTCTACATCAGAGTCCTCCCCCTTTCATCAAGGTCCCAAGAATCACCCCCGCCCCTAGGAAAAGTGTCCCCAGAATAATCCCCCTTACATCAGGTTCCGCAGAGTAACCCTCCTAACATCAGGGTCCCTGGGGCTCCTCAGGCTTGCCTTAGAGTCCCCAGAGCCACCCCTCCTTTACATCAGGGTCCCCAGAGTAATCCCCCTTACATCAGGGTATCCAGAATCACCCCTCCCCTTATTTAAGGGTCTCAAGAGCCCCCCTAAAGTCAGGGTCCTTATGGTCACCCCCCCAACATCAAGGTCCCTAGTGTTACCCCCCCCATGTCAGGGTCCCCAAAGCCCCCCATCCCTCTTACATCAGGGTTCCTAGAGTCACTCTCTTTACATCAGGGTCCCCCCTCCTCCTTACATCAGGGTCCTAAGAGTCCCTTTTGAATTATAGGCAATAAGAATGAAAAATAAAATGAAGGGGGCACTTCTAAAGCCAGCCATAGATGGATCAAAATTTGCCAGGTTCAGCAGGAACTGGCCGAATTGTGATCCATGTATGGGCAGGCTGGATGATCTAGAGATTGACTTCAGTACTACGAGCCTGATGGGTTTTTTCATACGATTATTGCTGGCAGCTATAGCAGTGATCATTGTATTCTGACTGCTGGGAAAACTCCGCACTGTCAGAATACAATAGCTCCATGGAATGGATTCCCCCATTAACACTGAACCTATTGATGGGGGAACCAAGCGATTTTCTTTCGATCAAACTATGGTTGAAGGAAAGAAAATTGCATAAAGTATGGCTTGCATAAAAGTAGCCAAGCAAACAACTGCACAGAAGTAAAGGGTTAGATTAAAGTAAGCTTTCTCCCCTGGTAACAGAACTTTCAGTGTACACATCCTTATGTACTGCTTGGCTGATTGTGTATTTCCACCTCCAAGCGACTCAGCTTTATTTACTGCTGGGCTGACTGTCAGTGTGCAGTGGACATTCAGTATAGAGTGGAGGTGGAAATACACAGTCAGCCCGGCAGTAAATAAGGCTGTGTACACTGAAAGTTCCGTTAACAGGGGAGATTTCCTTTGATTCATCACTGTATTCTGTGTCTTCATTTACAAGAAGAGGGAGAAGTACTGCACCTTCCTTGTCACGGTTCTGAGAGTAGTTTACCAGTTGCGCACAGTGGCTCGGGGTTGAGGGGGGTGCCTGTTGGCTTTTGTGGGGTGAGACTGGAATCTGGGGGGGGGCGCAGCCCACCCCAGCACCCCTCTAGATCTGACCATTGTTTACATGAGTTCTCTGGCTCATACAGAGTGCATGAGTAGTCTGTGTGGCTTTTACTCTATGGGGGCGTAGCAACTGTATGAACACAGCCGCAGGTCCTAATTGGAGAGGTGTGCAGGTGTGGGTTAAGGGCCCCGCACACACAGTGTCTGTGTTCAGGGCCATACACCTGCACCCACACGCTTGCCAAATTAGGACCTTTGGCTGTGTTCAAACAGCAGCTGCATCCCCATGTAACGTAGTCTGAAAGCACACAGCTCCAGCCACATAAAAAATGCTGATTCACACTGTACAGGGCACAGTACATTATTATTACAGATTTGCTCCTCAAATGGTGCCCTCTTGTACTTAGCTGTCATCACTCCCAGCGTTTCCATCTTCACCCGGTCTTCCTTTCAAGTTTGTTCTCTCTGGCTGCTTGAATGGGTGGGTCACAATGACATCACTCCTGCATTTGCATGCTGAGTCACTTCGCCACTACTCACAGTGGGTGCCGTAAATGTGGTCTAAGCTGGGCATGCACATCTCAGATTATATTACTGCTGACAGGCAAGGAAACATTTATGGCAGAGGCACAGGGAGGGGGATAGTGTAAAAAAGAAGTGGGAGCAGCGTGTACAGAGGAAAAGGAGGTCAGTGTATACAGGGGGCAGTGTGTACAGGAGGGCCATGTACAGAGAGGGCATGACAGTGTGTACACTTTTTGTCGCAGGTCACTGTCTTCCTACTGCGTCCTTCATTCTCACGTCCAAAAGTTAGGAGGTATGTATAAATTAATATCATACCTTTAGATATCCCACAGGAGAAAGCTGATCATTTTCTGTAAATTAAAAGCAGCTATTACATGCAGATGTGTATTCCAGTATTGTGTATATATAGATAGATGGCCTTTAACCAGATATTAAAATCTAAATACGAGACCAAATGTTTTATTGACATAACTATCAAGAGAGATTGTGGATGCTGAGCAACTGACTGCATGAATAACACCTTTATTAGCTCTCTGAAACAGTGGCTCCAGATAACCACAACCACCACCACAAGAAAAGCTTCAACAATTGTATGTTGCCCTTCTAGCAATCTATGACTCAGGGCACTGCTCACAAGTGCCCTCTCTATGCAGCTTCAAAACAGTTTTTTATTATTACATGTACCTCTATAGCACAATCAATTTACACAGCGCAGGGGTGGGCAACTGTGGCCCTCCAGCTGTTGGTGAACTACAAGTCCCATCATGCCTCTGCAAGCCATGCTTGTAATTGTCAGTTTTGCAATGCCTCATGGGACTTGTAGTTCTACAACAGCTGGAGGGCCACAGTTGCCCACCCCTTATATAGTGTATTCACATCAGTCCCTAACCCTCAAGGAGTATACAACCTAAGGTACCTAACTCACATTCATACATACACATACTAGGGTCAGTTTAGATGGGAGCCAATTAACCTACCTGCATGTCTTTGGAGTGTAATAGGAAAGTCATGCAGGTATAGAGAGAACATGCAAACTCTAGGCAGGTGGTGTCATGGTTGGGATTCGAACCAACAATCCTAGTACTGCCAGGTGGAAGTGCTAACCATTTAGCTACTGTGCATCCATGAAGACCTGCATAGCTAAAATCAGCTAGTCTTACCACATTAATGTTACATTACACGTAGAAATACTACTGAGGCTTGGTTTAAACATTGCAATACTACTCTCTCTCTCCTGTCTCCTAAAAGGGGAAAAAGAGGGGAGTCAAAAGCAAGACATTGAGTGTGCATCAGAGAGGATATACACTACAAATCTGATAAAAACATCTTACAAATCTTTCTACATAGTTAAAATAAAATAAAAGTCACAGAGTACTTAGACTGCCACATACAGAAGTGAGTACACCCCTCACATTTTTTTGTAAATATTTTACTCTATCTTTTCATGTGGCAACACTGAAGAAATGACACTTTGCTACAATGTAAAGTAGTGAGTGTACAGCTTGTATAACACTGTAAATTTGCTGTCCCCTCAAAATAACCCATTGTCTAAACCGCTGGCAACAAAAGTGAGTACATTCCTAAGTCAAAATGTCCAAATTGGGCTCAAAGTGTGAATATTTTGTGTGGCCACCATTATTTTCCAGCATTGCCTTAACCCTCTTGGGCATGGAGTTCACCAGAGCTTCAATGGTTACCACTGGAGTCCTCTTTCACTCCTCCATGACAACATCACGGAGCTGGTGGATGTTAGAGACCTTGCGCTTCACCACCTTCCATTTGAGGATGCCCCACAGATGCTCAATAGGGTTTAGGTCTGGAGACATGCTCGGCCAGTCCATCACCTTTACCCTCAGCTCCTTTTGCAAGGCAGTTGTCGCCTTGGAGGAGTGTTTGGGGTCATTGTCATGTTGGAATACTGCCCTGCGGCCCAGTCTTCGAAGGGAGGTGATCATGCTCTGCTTCAGTATGTCACAGTACATGTTGGCATTCATGGTTCCCACAATGAACTGTAGCTCCCCAGTGCCGGTAGCACTCATGCAGCCCCAGACCATGACACTCCCACCACCATGCTTGACTGTACGCAAGACACACTTGTCTTTGTACTCCACACTCACTTGACACCATCTGAACCAAATAAGTTTATCTTGGTCTATTCAGACCACAGGACATGGTTCCAGTAATTCATGCCCTTAGTCTGCTTGGCTTCAGCAAACTGTTTGCGGACTTTCTTGTGCATCATCTTTAGAAGAGACTTCCTTCTGGGACAACAGCCAGGCAGACCAATTTGATGCAGTGTGCAGCGCATGGTCTGAGCACTGACAGACTGACCCCTCACCCCTTCAACCTCTGCAGCAATGCTGGCAGCACTCATATGTCTGTTTCCCAAAGACAACCTCTGGATATGACGCTGAGCTCGTGCACTCAACCTTTTTTGCCAACCACGGCGAGGCCCATTCTGAGTGGAACCTATCCTGTATGGTCTTGGCCACTGTGCTGCAGCTCAGTTTCAGGGTCTTGGCAATCTTCTTATAGCCTAGGCCATCTTTATGTAGAGCAACAATTCTTTTTTTCAGATCCTCAGAGAGTTCTTTGCCATGAGGTGCCATGTTGAACTTCCAGTGACCAGTATGAGAGAGTGAGAGCGATAACACCAAATTTAACACACCTGCTCCCCATTCACACCTGATACCTTGTAACACTAACGAGTCACATGACACCGGGGAGGGAAAATGGCTCCTTGGGCCCAGTTTGGACATTTTCACTTAGGGATGTACTCACTTTTGTTGCCAGCGGTTCAAACATTAAGGGCTGTGTGTTGAGTTATTTTGAGGGGACAATAAATTTACACTGTTACACAAGCTGTATACTCACTACTGTACTTTGTAACAAAGTTGTCACATGAAAAGATAGAATAAAATATTTACAAAAATGTACTCACTTCTGGGAGATACTGTAGGTTTTGATAACTTGGTGCATGAATCCAAAATGGTATCATGGAGCAACACGTTTCACAGTAATAAATATTGAGTTGCTATAACTCAGTTTACAATGTTGTCATTTTGATTTCCTGAACTTGTGTTTTTGAAAAATATCTTTGCCGTGCTGGTTGTTGATGTATTTTTGTTATATTTGTAGGGAAACATTGGTTGCATCCAAAAGATGTGGACCCTGAAGAAGCGAGTGTTACTGCAAAACATGTCAATCCATTACACCATTTTGGGAACTTGATTCATGCACCAAGTTATCAAAGTCTATGCGACAGTCTGACCGCTTTGTGACTTTTATTATGTTTCAAACTATGTAATAAAGATTTGTAAGATGTTTTATCAAATTTGTAGTGTGTATCCTCCCTGTGGCACACTGAAAGTCCCAGTTTTGAATTCATTCTTTTTCCTCCTTTATATGAGGAGAGAGAGGGTAGTCTATTGCAATGATTAGATGGTGATGGTGCCCTGAAGGGAGTTTAGAAGGACCCCACAATTCTAATATTTTGGTAAGGTTGGGATTACACCATTGACAGAACTTACCACTCCTCTGAAAAGCAAGCCAACCCATCACAAGCCGGGTTTGCAAAGCAGAATCATTCACTTGAATAGGTCGTGTTGGGTTGCAGCACTGCCTGCCAAACATGGGGGGGGGGGGGGGGAGGAATAATTTTTGCCATGGTCACTAAATAAAGTATCACAGTCATGGGATGTGTACACGCACCTCTGGCTGCCTTTGCAAAGTGTTTTACCAACCCCCCAGCTGCAAGTGTAAATTATTCCTTATGTAAATCTTCCTTTTATCTTTCTGTGCAGATGCACATGTGCAAATTTGGGACTTTATTCTTCTAAGACCAACAAATACCCACCGTATGGACAGAAGAAAATAAAAAAGAAATACAAGAAAAGGCTAGGAGACCTAAAAAGTAATTGCTTATCACTGATATGGCAGTTTTTTATTACTAAGAAAAGTGTTAGACAAGTTTCAGATTATCTGTTGTGCTGTTACACTTATTGTATAACAATATAACAGAGTGCATAGTAATGGTAATGTTAATATACTGTCATCTTGTGGACATTTTGGTTATTGCACCTTCCTTTTCTGTCTTTCATCCTGTCCCCTCCTACTAGCTAGTGATGCATTTCCTCTTCCTTCTTCATTGTCTTCTTGGGATGAATATGGCTGCTTGTCTCTAGGCCACATGTAATCTGCTTGCATCCGGGGTCACATTACCATGGTTTGACCTGGAAATACTGTCCTTTTATTCATCTGCTACATCTTGTTGTCTGATGTACCTTCTGCATTGCAGTAAAGATCCATGGATGAGAAAAACAGGTGTCTGATGAGTTTAGCTATCTGATAAAGCCTGTCTGCAGTGATCTGCTTATACAGGCCAGGCATAGAGGTCTTAACAAGGGATAAGTCACTAATACAACAGAGTCAGAATATCTGTTATGCTGAAGAAGTCCTAACTACATGTGCTGATGTGCTGTAAAAAAGCAGGCAACCAGGGATGAACCTCCATATCATGCAGAACCTTATATATGATGTACTTAGCATGTCATGTAAAATCAGGGATGAGCAGGTGATTTTACAGAACTTGATTTTGTCTCTTCTTATTAACATTGAACAGGAGGGGACTATGTTCACTGTGAACCCCCTCCTTATGATATCGGCCAGGGATAGATCTAGCCTGATAACGTGTTTATACCCCCCAAAGACTCTCTACTATATACGGTACCACAATGTTGATGAGACATGACATTGGTGTCACACAGAAATAGGTACATTCATACACGTAGGCATGAGCTGGTGATGGAAATGAATACAGTGAGAGAACTGACAATAGCTGTAGACCCTTTAATCATGTTCTTAGGCATAGGAGGGACGAGACACACCCCTACACACATCTCACAGGAACAGAGCTGAGGCTATCAATCTGCTGGAGGTCCCTTCCTGTCACCACTTTTCTCTTGGTATCAGGAAAATTTGGCAGAAGTGACTCATGCTGATAGCAGAAGGATGAAGCAGCAGACAGAAATGACACTTCTGGGAGTATTTTTTTCTGTATTCTTTATTTCTAAACTTTTTTCATTACAAAACAGAAAAAGAGAAACAAATAGAACAATCCATTGGATAACCTTCTAGATTTCACATAGGTTAAAGTACAATAGCAGTCTGGTGAACAATCCAGGCTATGGAATATGCAAAAAATACTATAAAATCAACAAAGAACAATCCTGAGCTCCAAGAGTACAGTAGTAGAGCAGTGAGTGCAGCAGTGCAGATCCGGAGCCCCTTACCAAAGGAAATTTACATGTTATGGCCCAACTTCTGGGAGTGTTGAACCCCTGGTCCTTCACCACAAGATGTGACCCTTTTTTCCAACCCTCGTATCACTACTGGGTCCTGTAGTGATCTAGTGGTCAGCAGGAAGAACCACAGAGTGCAGTGGATGACCAAGAGATCAACACTCTCAAAAGTGTCAGTTTCTATTGCAATCTTTTTATTGAATTTGAAATAACAAAACAGTACAAAAGCACCAAAACAGTAATCAAAATGAGGCATTTACAGAAGTAAATCTTATACATAGAAAAGTGTCAGTTTCTGAAGAGTCTTCAGTGGGCAGCAGGAGAGGAAAGTATTACATTGTTTCCTTGCAGAGGGCACCACATTTATTGGTTTTATTTTAGTTACAGAATTGTTGCAGTTGTTATGCATCAGTAGCTTCCATAGAGATCCTTCACTGAATGGAAAAATAAGCCTTCCCTGTACCAACACAACATAGCAAAGACTCAATTTTGCCTGTTTAGTTTCGTTTTCATTAACAGTTTTTATCACAATGATGAGGGGGTGGCAAGAAGGGTGCTTATTTGGTTTGCAGTTTGGTTGTACCATAATAAGGCTGCTGAAGCTGGTCTGCGGTCAGGAACGGGCTGAAGGGAGAAGAGGCCGGAAGAAAGGTTGCATTTGAGGTTTGGAGATTGGGAGGAGTATGCAAGGGATTTTTTGAGCAGCTGAAGGAGGGAGAAATCCCTACAGGGATATCCAGCGCATAAAGGGGAAAGCATTGTGGTGTCTATAGGAAGTACCCTACATCCATCCTATACTGCAGCAATTTTGGCAGGTTCCAGGATATGTGAACCAAAAGTATATCAAGCCTATTTATTAGGCATAGAAGGAGGTGAGCGTACATCTTAATTGATTGAAGGATTCACGGAAAGTCACTATTTGGTGTTTTTGATCACTTCATCACTACTATTGGACTATTATTTGAATAATGGGACTATTATTTTGATTCTTCTTTTTTAAATCACGATCACACAATTTGTATTTAATTATCTGTCAATATTTATTCTGATTAATTCGTTTTTGATTGTAGTCACTCATTATATATTTTATCTTGGTAGTTGGGAGCACAACATTTACTGATATATGGATTAATTGCACAGTTGGAGTATGTGTTAAATGTTAGCGATCCATAGAAGCTTATTGTTTTTGGCTCGCAAGGTATATACGCTTATTTTTCTTCACATAAGAAGGGTGCTTATATTATAAATTCAGTACCACTTTAAAAAGGAGCAAACAAAAAGCTTCTGACTTTTAACAGACACTCACCTCTCCATAGATCTAGTGTCTTCCTCACTGCAGAAATCCGGCTGTGACTCCTTGCTGCTTTACAGTTGTCTCTCCACTGCGTATGCGCAACCCAGACTGTGCTGTGGGCTGGTCCCCCAACTATCTGGGACCTGTGACTTGTCCGAGAAGGTTGCAGGCAGGGAGGGAACGGGGCTGAACTTCCAGTGGAATTGCCTAGGCAATCCGAACGGAAATGAGAGCAGGTACCTGCTAAATCTAAGAACCCCCCCAAAAAAATAAAAAAAAAATCAAATATGGCAGAGGAGGGGGGAGGAGGAAGAAGAGGGGAACATCCCCTTTTGGGTGAATTTCTGCTTGAAATAATGTATACATAATGCTCCCAGCAATGCTTACCAGCTTCTGCAAAATTTGTAAATAAATAAATGCGCCACCAAAATTAAAAAGAAACAACATTGTTTCTTTTTATTTGTTCTGGTTTTCACTGTGCAAGGGTTTATGTTGCAGAACAGGTTTAGGGCTGGAACCAAGTCTACATTCCTTGCTGTTACTAAACTGCTCATTAAAGCTGGATGGTGAGTTACTATCGGCTTGCATGCTGGGAATCTTTCCAATACGGAGAACCAAGAAATGACTATAGCACCAACCTTTTCCCGGCACAAGAGAGCGTCTGCTACCTGGATGAGGATAGTAGAAGATGGAGCAGCTCTTCGCATAGCCTAGAAAAGTGTCATATTTAGGATGCTGGTGCAGATGTACATTTTATGAACTCTGTTTTTAGAGACCGGCAATTTCAACATAATTACGTTTCAGTTACTGGGTGTGTGTTTATAATTAACCCAAATTTTAATAAGAATCTAATTGCCCTGGAATTAACAACTGAAGCAGAGTAAAAAAGATTTTTTACAGCCTTATGTATATTTAACAAATGTGGTTTTGCTATAACTTGTACATTTATAAGCATTATGAACATTGGCTGCAAAAGTATAAAATGTTAAAATAGTCATGAAATGATCTGTAAAAAAATGGAATAGGCAGAAATAGTGCTTTCTCGTTTAAACACTTTGTTTAAATGAATTAAAAGTAGCCACTCACATTATTTTGGTGCTAGATTGCACCAGATATACAGTATACCGCATCATGCAGTATATAGTAACAAAGTGTTTAAACGATAAAGCACTATATCTGCCTATTCTGTTTTTTTATGGATTGTTGGGGAAAGGAAGAGAACTAGGACAAGATCTAAAGCCTGTTGTGGGAGAAGGAGTGCCAACAGGGGAATCCTCATTTTATTTTGTCCCATATAGAGGACACAAGCGTGATGTGACCAAAGCATTGTATAACATGAGGTCAAACAGCTCCAGGTGAGAACACAATTTGGGTGTTGGTGGATGAACACTGTTTTATGCCTTATGAAGATAAAGTGGTGAAAGAGTAAAGTTACATCCAGATATATGGGACTTTATATATTCACTACTGTGCACATGATTCTTTTGTAAATGTGTACATAATTATGAATAATTTATGAATTTTTAGGTAGTTAATAGGAAGAACTGCACTAATTTGTTTGTTTAGTTTTGAGACACCTTGATTACATTACATTGAGTTTATATAGCGCCAAAGGGTTTGCTCAGCGCTGTACAATAGAGGGGGGGACAATACATGAAACATTACAGCAACTACAAACAGCACACGAGGGGTTATAGGGCCCTACTCTTTCGAGCTTACAATCTAGGAGGGAGGGGGTAGTGGTACAGGAGGAAGTGGCTGTGGGGGATGGAGTGGTAGGAGGAATGAAGGAGAGCAGCAGTTAGGTGAGGGTGGGGTAGGCTTCCCTGAAGAGGTGGGTTTTCAGGGAGTGCCTGAAGGTGAGGAGGGAAGGTGACAGTCTGATGGATTGGGGTAGTGGGTTCCAGAGGATGGGGGAGGACCTGATACCTGATGAGTATGTGTATAGGGTGAAAGCGACTATAATTTAAGTAATTAATTGATTTTTATTAATATATATTTTTTGTTTTTTTGGTTGCTCACGGGATTTTTATACATATTTACTCCACAAATCTGGCCTTTTTGCAAGAGTGTCAAGAAGAAAACCATTGTTGAAAGAAAGCCATAAGAAGTCCCGTTTGCAGTTTGCGAGAAGCCATGTGGGAGAAGACAGCCATGTGGGAGACACAGCAAACGTGGGAGAAGGTGCTCTGGTCAAATGAGACCAAAATTGGACTTTTTGGCCTAAAAGCAAAATGCTATGTGTGGTGGAAAACTAACACTGAACATCACCCTGAACACACCATCCCCACCATGAAACATGGCGGTGGCAGCATTAAATTCTGGGGATGCTTTTCTTCAGCAGGGACAGGGAAGCTGTTCAGAGTTGATGGGAAGATGGATGGAGCCAAATACAGGGAAATCTTAGAAGAAAACCTGTTAGAGTCTGAAGAAGACTTGAGACTGGGGCAGAGGTTCACCTTCCAGCAGGACAATGACCCTAAACATACAGCCAGAACTACAATGGAATGGTTTAGATCAGGGCTTAAAATTTCAAGTCCTGAGCTACTAGCCAGGCCTTAAGAGTTTCTCGCCACCAGTTGCCCCAACCATCCCCTACCCTGCCCCACCCCTAATCATGCCCTTGTAAATTATCTCATGAAATGACACTGTTAAATGTTACCCACATTACATCAGGGTCCCTAGAGTCCCCCCAGATTACATCAGGGTCCCCAGAGTCCCCCCACATTACATCAGGGTCCCCAGAGTCCCCCTCACATTCTATCAAGGTCCCCAGAGTCCCTCACATTATATCAGGGTCCCCAAAGTCCCCCCATATTACATCAGGGCCTCCAATGTCCCCCTAAGCACTACATCATACTTAGACCATGCACTGCATACAACCATAATCTCTCACTCACCAAACCATAACTCTACCAAGCATATCCTACCTTCTATCCAACCCAGCAATACCTCAAATGCCCCATCCTCTAACACCCATAATAACCACATCATCCTGCACCTGACCAAACCAGCCATATATGTATGCTTAAACACACACATACAGACACATGTACACACTCACACACACACACACACACACACAGAAACATGTACACACATGTATATACACACAAATGTATACACACACAGACACATGTACATACACACACACATGTACATACACACACACGTACATACACACAATGTACATACACACACGTACATACACACGTACATACACACACACACATGTACATATACACACGCAGCTCTTTAAAAAGTTGCAGTACAGTACTACATTACCCTCACTCACAGAGCCGGGTACTGCACTCTAGGGGGAGGCAGAGAGCACAGCAAGCATTCCTTCCTTTGCTTTCACTTTGCTCAACTATTGAGCAGTCTGACGGCTCCCAGTGCGAGTGATGGAGCCAGCCCTGAGTTCTGAGTCTGCTCAGCAAGACGGCCCTGGGGGACACACTCGTTCCCACCATAATTTCCACTCGCCAATGCGAGGTGGCGAGTGGAAATTTCAAGGCCTGGTTTAGATGAAAGCATATTCATGTGTTAGAATAGTCCAGTCAAAGTCCAGACCTAAATCCAATCGAGAATCTGTGGGAACACTTGAAAATTGCTGTAAACAGATGCTCTCAATCCAATCTGACAGAGCTTGAGCTATTTTCCAAAGAAGAATGGACAAAAATGTCACTCTCTAGATGTGCAAAGCTGGTAGAGACATTCCCAAAAACACTTGCATCTGTAATTGCAGTGAAAGGTGGTTCTACAAAGTATTGGCTCAGGGGGGCTGAATACAAATGCACGCCACACTTTTCAGCTATTTATTTGTAAAAAAATTTGAAAACCATTTATCATTTTCCTTGCACTTCACAATTATGTGCCACTTTGTGTTGGTCTATCACATAAAATCCCAATAAAATACATTTACGGTTTTGGTTGTAACATGACAAAATGTGGAAAATGCCAAGGGGTATGTATACTTTTTCAAGGCACTGTACATGCTTCTGTTATTCTTTTTCAAACTTTCTCCTCTGTAGTTGCTCCTCATACTGTTCCCTGGGCTCACTAGCCACCTCCAGGTTTGTGGATGCTGTCTGTGCTTGCCAGGGCCTATGGAATTTTGCACGCAAGATTGTAGCTCTAAACAGGAGTGTGTACAACGTGGAGACTCTAGTGAAATGCCATAGGTCACAGCAGGCGCAGGGGGCACCTGTGTATCTGAAGTTGGCCAGTGCAGCCAGAGAACAGAAGAAAAAAAATTAAAAAAAATGAAGAGCATGCAAATCATTCTATAAACATCTCATTAAAATTGGATTTAATATCCCATCAAAACTTAGAAAAAGTTTAAAAAATTGTAATTATTCAGGAAAATGTTCAATCAAAATACATTGTTGTCCAACCATATAAAAATAATATAATTGAATGGCTGTGCACATGAAAACTCCAGACTGCTATGTGATGGGGAGAACTACAGAATAATTTTTGATACTATGATTTTACCATGTTGGCCTTAATGGAAAATGTGTTTTACTAGTTCTGTCATGCAGTCTCAAACTGGACTTTTTCTGACAGTCTGCCAGAAACTGTCAGTAACGTGGATGTGAATTAAGTTATGGCTGACAAGGATGTAGGCAAACCTTTAGGTATGGCCAAGGTTTTTAGTTTTTTTTTCGCCTTGGTGGCCAGCATAGAAGTGGGTTGCAATCCAGCTAGCTAGGACGGGAGGGTTAGGTTAACCTGAGTTCCTAGGTATTCTGCTTTGCAGGATTTTTTGTGTCTTACCCACTGATCCTGGGGTTATAAAAGGAACAGAGATCTGGAGCCCTAGGCTCTTGCTGCTTTTGGCTCTTGCTGTAAATCCTTGACCTGAAAGAGAATGGCGTTACACATTTCTGTAATCTTGGAACCCATCGAAATGTAGGAAGCCACCAGAGCCTGCAATTCACCCCACAGCCACCAGCTGTTGGACTCTGCCCATACCAATGGGATTACCACTGATGGACTCTACCTTTTGCAGGTATGCCGGGGCAGCACACAAGTCTGAGTGATGGGAAAGGACTGTTTTCGCATATTGGACTCTGTAATGTTTCTGGCACTTTTCTACGTAAAGCATTGAAACTTTGTTTTCTGCCTGGTCTGAAATTCTTAAAGGAGTCCAATGCATGTAACCAGCACATTTTACACTTAGTTCACAACTTTGCGTCACTAGGCACATTGGGGTATGAAGACAACACTTAAAGAGAGAAAAATGCTGGACAGGTGGATGTGGACAAAGCTCAGCCTAATTGCAAGTCAACAGTGAAGGTGTTCATTTGCATGGGGACAGAGAATTAATTGAAGGACAGTTATTGTGCAAGTGTACATGGTGTACGTTAATTTCTAAGAGTTGAGCATTCCCTGACAACAGCCTCAGCCTTGTCCCAGGGCATTCATGAAAATGGCGCAGCATAAAGATACCCCATGTGTAAAGTAGAGTGATCCTATTACATGTGCCTAGCATAGCCCAGAAGAACCCATGACGGGGCAATCCTTTTGTGTGACTCAGACTTGGTGCCCAATCAGTTAATGGGAAACATGGAGAAACGTTTCACCTTGCTCCCACCTCCCCTGTCCTACAGGCATATGCAAATATGTTGCATATAGCTCACTATACAAAGAGAAAACCTTCAACACACCCCACCATGCACCCAAGTGGACTCAACACATACTGTACATCTATTACAATATATTGCAAAACCAGCTTAGCGCTCCATTTACTGGTCCAGGAATCTCTCACTCATCAATCTAATATCCATGTGCCTTTGTCCCCTGGCTTTGCTTTGGCATGATGCTACAGCTGCTTTCTGCATATTATATATCAACCCCTGCCACCCCCCACTGCTAACCCTGTTCACACTATGCTATGTGAGATTGTGTGGGCAGGACTACTCGCTTTTTCCTGAGTTTTGTCTTTAGCCACTTCAGCCTGTGACATCATGAGGAGGGAAAAGCAAGGTGCCCTAAATGAATTGCTATTGACATAGGCACTCTGCCCAGAACTACATTAAAGTGTGTGGACAGGATCTTGGAAGTCAAGGCAGCACCACCATTTTGCTGGCAAAAAATGAACGTACAGTATGTGTGTCAAGTGGTACAGAAGGGCAGGAGGATAGGAGTTCTGTAGTCCAGGAGGCAGGGCTGACAACTCTGGTTTAGATTTAATTGCAGTGCAAAAATCTCACAGTGTTGTCAGCTCAAACAAAAAGTTATGATCGTGCTGGATTTCTGGCAGATAAACAGGTATATTTCTGCACTCTCTGTACGAACCCTACCCTAAGCAGGAGTGTTCCTAATATAGGTTTAGTGCTGTATTTAGGTTGTAGTTAGCCTGAGCTCTATATTGCTAGAGTTATGCTTTTGTTGGGTTTTCCCTGGGCTTTAGATCAGGGGTCAGCAAGTCGTTAATCATGATCTATCCCTCGACCACAGGCAGCCGATGGGTAGATCTCCAACATGGCCCTGCTTTGCCAGTCTTTCCTCCAGCCTCTGCCGCTCTCATCTTCACTGGAGGCAGCACAGTACTGGATATAGGGAAGGAGCTGGCTTAATTAACCTTTTACATTAATCAGTAGGTAATTATTGCTAAGATACTGCAACCAATCATCAGCTTGTTAATATGAAAGTTTAACTCCACCAGCTCCCGCTCCTGCTTCCACCCTCCGTCCAGTACTGTGCTGCTTCCCACCCTCTGTTCTGCTACCTAGTTTCTGGAGGGGACAGAAGGGGTAGAGAACATTTTTATGAGGGGGGGGCACAGGACATTGCTATTGAGGGTAGAAGACAGTACAGTGGGGGGTGGGGAGGGTCAGGGAACACTACAGTGGGGAGGGGGTGATGTGAAGGGAGCAGAGGACACTGCTTTGGGGGGCACAGGACACTACTGGGGGGGGGGGCAGGACACTGTTACGGTGGGCACAGGGCACTGTGATGTGAGGGGGCAGAAGACTTTGCTATAGGGGTCATAAGACACTACTGTATGGGGGCCAGAGGACACTGCTGTGGGGGAGCAAAGGACACTAGTGCGTGGGGGGGGGGGGCATGGGGTAGAGGATGCTGGGTGGTCCTAGTGACCACTCACCAGCTTATATGAAAAATCCCTCCCTCTGTCCAGTACTGTGCTGCCTCCCCCTCTACACTCTGCTGTAAACATGCTGTCAGGTAGGAGAGCGCTACCTACTTGCTGGAGGGGACAGAAGACACTGCTTTGGGGGAGCACAGGACACTGCTATGGGGGGGGGGCAGAGGACACAACTTTGGGGGGGCATAGGACACTGCAATGGGGGGGGAGTGATGTGAAGGGGGGCACAGGACACTGCTATAGGGGAAAGAGGACACTACAGTGGGGGGTGATGTGAAGGGGCAGAGGACACTGCTATGGGGGGGGGGGGGCAGAGGACACTGCCAAGTGGGATAGAAGACACTTCCATGGGGGGACAAAGGACACTTCTGTGTAGGGGGGGCAGAGGACACTACTGTGGTGGGGCAAAGTACATTACTGTGGGGGTATGATGTGAAGGGGGCAGAGGAAACTAATGTGGGAGGGGGGGTGGAGGTGCACAGGACACTACTGTGTGTGTGTGTGTGGGGGGTGATGTAAAGGAGGGCAGAGGATACTACTGGAGGAGGGAGAATGATGGGAAGGGGGGCAGAGGGCACTACTGAGACTGAGATATGTGTTTTCCATGCCATCTTTTTATTGGGGCTTCATAGCCCCCCTGGGGATTTTGATTTCCTCCATGTTGTCCGGGTAGATCTAAACCTCTGAAAGATTGGCTATCCTTGCTTTAGATTATTGTTCTCTTCTGCTCTTGGGGAGTGTCCTTGAAAAAAGAGCAAGATACAATAGTTAGAGTTATCTGTATTGATGTATCCCAGCGGGGTAACCTTACTGAAGTGTCTTTTGCCCTTGCCAACTAGACTGTTTCTGGGAGAAACTGTGTTGAAGGCTTCTGCTTACCAGGCCTGCTGCCTAGGGAGGGTGAAGCCAGGATTGGGCCCAGGGGCGGACTGACCATTTGGAAACTCGGGCACTGCCCGAGGGCCTGGGGTCAGTAGGGGGCCCCATGAGATGCCCTTGGTACCTTTTTCATAAGCTTTTTTGAGTTTGGGCAAGGACACAGGGGCCCCATGATCCCCTATTGCCCGGGGGCCCTATGAGTTGTCAGTCTGCCCCTGAGTGGGCCTGAGTCTGGAAACAAAAAGGACTTGCACTGTTTTGCTGGAGGGTACATCCAGGAAGAGTTAGGCTGCAGCCTTGTTGGAGCACCAGGGGAAAGAATTTCACTGCTGAAAAGAGTCCTGGAAAGCTTAATGCTGATGCCAGTGGACACTGCAGGACACCTTTCTATTCCGCTGCCACTAACAAGTGGTATATCTGTCACGGTCAAAGGTCAGGTGATGGGTTTTGCTGTGTATTGGTACCAGGTTGTGGTTCTCAGGATCGCCACACCAGGAGGTTAGCAAGCCCGAGTCCAGTAGCAGATATAGTAGATAGGGATCAAGCAGAAGGGTAGTCACTAAACAAGCCAAAGGTTGGTAACAAGTGGTTGCAGGTTGGGATTAAGCAGAAACGTAGAATAACAGGCCAAAGGTCAGTAATGAGTGGTAAACAAGACGGCAGCAGCAGTGACAAATGCAAGATATTGGCTGCAGATAGCAAAAGCATGGCTAAAATAGGAAGTTCTTGGGAGGAGCAAAGGGTTCAAGGTACAAGAGTAACAAGGTACAAGGCAAAATATTTCAAGGAATTGTCCAGTGAGCATCCTAGCTGGCTCAGCAAGAAGAGCCATTGCTAGTCACAGCAGGTTCAGACCTGCGTCCTGGGGCCCAAGACAGAATTGGAGCACTCTAAAATAGAGTTTTTGCAATTCCAACAAAAAGGGAAGCAATCCTCAAAACAAATCCCTGGGAGTCCCTAATTGGGGTGGTGCTGTCTCTTTAGGTGGGAGTATAGTAAAGATGGTGGCCAATGGCCTCTCCCAACTCTGAAGTTCTACATGGAGTTGCTTCTTTTTTGTGGGCATCCAGAAAACTGGGCACATTATCAGGCTGTCTCCTGCAGTCTCGGACAGTGCTATCGGCAACTCTAAAACTTTAACAGCGATCCTGGGCAAAGCAACAGACATTCTTAGAACACATTGTCACACCAGCACTCAGCAGTGTCAGAAACTGGCACCAAACAGCATATTTGCCCCGCTGCTCTCCACCTGAAACTGTTTTTCTCTGCTGGGCTTCTGATGCACTTCCCTCCTGCAGCAGCTTTTCTTCTTGGGACTTTGTGGTCCCACACAATTCTACAACATTAAGCTCAGTCTCTCTAGGGACTACATACCGCACAAGTCCTTGCTCCTCCAAGTCCTCAGGCTAGGGGAAGTGCAGTCAATTACAGCTCCACCATTCTTCTCTTCAGGTAGTCTAGTGGTAGATGGAGCCTCAACCATGGCTCAGCTTCAGTCTCTTCCTGCAAACAGGCACTCAAAGTCTGCTCTGATCTCTCCCTCTTCTCCCCAGGCATGGCCGCCCTGAGTACCTGTGGTTGGGGAGAAAGGGAGAGCTGTCTTCATGGGTGGTCCTGTCACAGTCTTGCTGACGTGACACAGGTGCTGTGTAGAATTACTTTAGCAGTATGTTTTTGGAAAATGGAAGAAAACTGGATCACACAGACAAATGTAGCCAGATGGTTGGCAAAGGATGGAGAGTGAGAGAGACACTGGCTGCAGCTACTCTCTGTAGCTGCTGTTCTGCATGCCGAACTGGCCAACAGCTATATCAGCAAGAGGAGGGAGCTGCCGACCAGGAAGAGTTCAATAGACTGAGTCAGGCAGCACTGCACTATGGGAACTGTAGTCCAGAGGAGACAGAATCTATTTTAATCAAGAGCTTTTGAACTGTATTTCCCAGAGGGAGATTTCCAGGAGGAGGGGAAAGAGCTGCATTTTCTCAGGCTGTACAGGAGACAGCTGCCTCTTGCCATGAGGGAGAGCAGAGAGTGCACATTGTTGTCCAGTGTGCACCAGCACTACTACATATTGGCGGCCTGCACAGAATATGGAGTGCTGAGTCCAGGTGTGCCAACAGTCAGAACCACCTTAGTGCAGAGTATAGAGTGGACTAATCACTGTTTATGACTGGATGGTGAGCTGCAATATTGCTGGGACAGATGAGTTGCTGCTGTGGGGATTTACCATCTGCTGCTAGACAGACTGAATGCTTTAGGAACTGACCATACAGCCATCTAGTAGCCTTACTGCTGCCTGCACACTTGACTGGGACTATTCTCATGTGCACCAGCACTACCACTTGGATCCCAGCGCTAGTCGGCTGAAGAGTTAGAACTAAATACTGTCCCCTTACATATGTTACACAAAAACGTTTACTTATTGCTTATGCTAAGACGTACCTCTCAGAGAACATGGCGCCATATCCTAGCCAGTCTCCTAGAGTGCACTCTAGACCAGTTGTAGTATTATTATTCACATTGCAGAATAAGTGCACCTTTCGTAACATGTTACATGTTACACCGGTATTCAGGGTGTAACATGTAACATGTTATGATCAGGCCGGCCCCTGCAGCTGTCACTTGCTCACAGTATTCTGTCACTTATTCTCATTCAGTATTATCTACAGTGGGGCAAAAAAGTATTTAGTCAGCCACCAATTGTGCAAGTTCTCCCACTTAAAAAGATGAGCGAGGCCTGTAACTGGCATCATAGGTAGACCTCAACTATGAGAGACAAAATGAGAAATAAAAACCTGACAATCACATTGGCTGATTTGGAAAGAGTTTATTTGCAAATTATGGTGGAAAATAAGTATTTGGTCACCTACAAACAAGCAAGATTTCTGGCTCTCACAGACCTGTACCTTCTTCTTTAAGAGGCTCCTCTGTCCTGCACTCATTACCAGTATCAATGGCACCTGTTTGAACTTGTTATCAGTATAAAAGACACCTGTGCACAACCTCAAACAGTCACACTCCAAACTCCACTATGGTGAAGACCAAAGAGCTGTCGAAGGACACCAGAAAGAAAATTGTAGACCTGCACCAGGCTGGGAAGACTGAATCTGCAATAGGCAAGCAGCTTGGTGTGAACAAATCAACTGTGGGAGCAATAATTAGAAAATGGAAGACATACAAGACCACTGATAATCTCCCTCGATCTGGGGCTCCACGCAAGATCTCACCCCGTGGGGTCAAAATGACCACAAGAACGGTGAGCAAAAATCCCAGGACCACACGGGGGGACCTAGTGAATGACCTGCAGAGACCTGAGACCAACGTAACAAAGGCTACCATCAGTAACACACTACGCCGCCAGGGACTCAGATCCTGCAGTGCCAGACGTGTCCCCCTGCTTAAGCCAGTACATGTCCGGGCCCGTCTGAAGTTTGCTAAAGAGCATTTGGATGATCCAGAAGAGGATTGGGAGAATGTCATATGGTCAGATGAAACCAAAATAGAACTGTTTGGTAGAAACACAACTCGTTGTGTTTGGAGAAGAGAGAATGCTGAGTTGCATCCAAAGAACACCATACCTACTGTGAAGCATGGGGGTGGCAACATCATGCTTTGGGGCTGTTTCTCCGCAAAGGGACCAGGACGACTGATCCATGTACAGGACAGAATCAATGGGGCCATGTATCGTGAGATTTGGAGTGCAAACCTCCTTCCATCAGCAAGGGCATTGAAGATGAAATGTGGCTGGGTCTTCCAACATGACAATGATCCCAAACATACCACCCGGGCAACGAAGGAGTGGCTTCGTAAGAAGCATTTCAAGGTCCTGGAGTGGCCTAGCCAGTCTCCAGATCTCAACCCCATAGAAAACCTTTGGAGGGAGTTGAAAGTCCATGTTGCCCAGCGACAGCCCCAAAACATCACTGCTCTAGAGGAGATCTACATGGAGGAATGGGCCAACATACCAGCAAGAGTGTGTGCCAACCTTGTGAAGACTTACAGGAAACGTTTGACCTCTATCATTGCCAACAAAGGATATATAACAAAGTATTGAGATGAACTTTTGATATTGACCAAATACTTATTTTCCACCATAATTTGCAAATAAATTCTTTCCAAATCAGCCAATGTGATTGTCTGGATTTTTTTTCTCATTTTGTCTCTCATAGTTGAGGTCTACCTATGATGCCAATTACAGGCCTCTCTCATCTTTTTAAGTGGGAGAACTTGCACAATTGGTGGCTGACTAAATACTTTTTTAATTCACTGTATGTTTGGCAAAGATTACAGTTTAGTGAGCAAATGTAATTACTGGTGGATCACTTCCAAAAAACAGACACAGTAAATATATCCCATGTTCTAAATAAGAAAGGTCAACGACTCAGAGACTGATATACAGATACCATGTTAAACCCAATTAGGTATGTCAGCACAGGAAAAGTTTGTGTTGCACACCCTGTTTACTGCTTAAAGGTCCATTACAATTAAAATATATGACGAAACATGCTTATGACAAGGGGTAGCATGCTAACTGAGTTATCATCACTCTTGCCATGCCGTGTTGTGGTTCTTGGTTTTACTTCCCGCTACGTTATAAGACTCACTATTAAAAGTGCAGTAGCATTTCCTTTAGCTTTCTCTAGCCTGTTTCCTCACAGGTCTAAGATCAATATAGGGTATGTATTACCAGCTCTAACCTAAATGTAGTGCTTTAGGAGTTCTTATCACTAAAATTGGCCAAACGCTTTTACACTCTGATTGTACAATCTGTGCTCACTCTCCTTTAAACTTACCTAAACTATTGACGAGGATGAGAATAAAAGCAAACATTCAAATTGTATCCAATTTACAAGCGCTTGCACTACAAATTGTAAAGTGTATGTCCCACTTCCCACCGGATACCTTGTCATCCATTTTCAAGAGCAGGCAAAATGCATGGACATAAGAAAATACATTATTTTCCATGCATTATTTGAGTATGTTCCCAACACTGTATTTAATTGCACTGTTTTGGAAAAAGTACTCAATGCTGAAATTAAAGTGTGTTGATCTACAGGCTGCCTATCTGGTCAAGTAACGTCTGTGTGCAATAGAGAGTGCAGAAACACCACACATATGAAAGCATGTGTTCTGCTGTAAACAGGCTCCAGCGCATATCTAAGTTCCCCCATAACATATCTGAGGTCGTCTTGCTTACCCGCTGTCCATGCTCCTTTTGGGATTTTTTGGCAGCAGTGGGATGGCTCAGTCGGTACAGTATCAGACTTTTAATCTGAGGATCCAGGTTTTAAGTCCCTGTTCAGGCGTTGAGTTTTAGGTTTTGAACATCTGTATCTCTTATAAAATTAAAAAAATGCTTAAAACAAAATATTTTTTGTATACTCAAATGTACATACAGTAATCATATGTGACACATGCCAGATACATAAATATCTGGTGGGCTTTTTTTTTTACATCTTGACACATGTGAATAGAATATGACCACATTTATTCATGACACATATGGTTATCATTTGTCCCTGTTTTAAAGGGTCTGTTGCTGGGAAACAAGCAGTGTTCCTGGCAGGTAACCTGAACCTTTCAATGTGGTATAAAGAACATGCCTAAAGTGTGGTAGCTATATTAGTTTCTTTTTTTTCTCTTTATTTTCACCTGGTGATCTGGCAAGGAAGCCTGTTCTTTTACAACTTCCTTTAACACAGTGGTCCCTACGTTTTTGGCACCAGGAACCAGACTATGTTTCCATGGACCGGGGTGGGAGGATGGATACGGGATAATTCAAGCCTATTATATTTATTGTCCACTTTCTTTCTAATATTATTACATTGTAATACATAATGAAATATTTATACCATAACTCACCATAATGCAGAATCAGTGGGAGCCCTGAGCTTGTTTTCCTGCAACTAGACAGTCCCATCTGGGACAGTGATACCTGAAGCATGTCTTCTCTGTAATCTCGTTTTGGTTGCTATCACTGCAGAAAACCCAGCTTCACAAAGATAGGATGTTCGAAATGGAAGCAGGCTATTTAGTGCTTGAGACACAATCTTAGTCTCCATGCACACTGGTCGTTTTGATAACGCTGGTAACGTTAGCTGTGTAAAGTCACGTTAAAAAGTGAGTTTTTCAGCTATTTTAGCATTCTTACATTAGCATGTAGGCATGTTTAGCAGTGTTTTCCCACATTTTTACACAGTTTACACAGTTTTACAGCAATTTACTGTGATTTACCGCGTTTTTCAGCGTTAGAGTGTTTTTACTGCTAAAAAAATCCTCTACAAACCCGCCCACTAGTCCTGGGTTTTTTTTCCAGCCAAAAAACGTTCCTGCCAAAAAATGTTGATTACAGTCTATGTGTGAATGGACACATAGGATAACATTCTGGGGAGTTTACTAGCTGTAGAAAAAAACGCCAAAAGCCAAAAACAGCAGCTGTAAAAATGTCCAGTGTGCATGAGGACTTAGGATATTCTGCTTTGACTTTAATCCAAAATGTATGGAGATTTGATGTTCTCAAACATACTTTTAAGGCCACCGTCATTTGCAATCTCAAGCAGTTGATCCTCTTCTAGCACAGACAAAGTTGATTCACCTGCCTTATTCACAATCGATAATCTGTATTTGCAGCTGCTCTCCAGCACTACCACCACCACCTCAGATCACCAGGCATTGGATTCTCAGAAGGAGAACCTAGATCCCCAATATGCACAGTTAATAGTAGGGTTCATGTACTTTTGAGAATCTAATACTGCCGCTAATCTAACGGAGGCAAAGCTCAGGAGGTAATGTGAACAATAGGGAGCAGCTGTAAATACAGATGAAGCTACGCTCACTCGCCTGCTGCTCACCTCCTATGTGGCCATGGACCAGAACTGGGGGTTGGGGACCTCTGCTTTAACAGACCAAGCTGTTCAACAAAAGTGTCAGATAGAGGGTTGAGACAAACCATTTAAAACTGACAGGGGTGCTTGAAACGGTCAGCTTCTATTCATTTATATAAATTTGTTTAACCCCTTGACGCCAAGCGCACGCAAATATGTGGCTTCTTGGTATCTGGGCCTTGACGCCAAGCGACTGCATATTTGCGTGCAATTAGAAAATACATATGTGCTGACAGCGCGCACCCTGCGTGCTCCCAGCACATATGTCTGTGACTCACGGAAAAGTCCCGATCTCCCCTTTCGGGACCTTTTCCGATCATGTGACCGCCGTGACTGCCAATCACAGCGGTCACATGACCCTAAAACCCCACCCGGCCTCCTAGCTTCTGAAACTCAAAGTGGTTAATCCCAAAAGGAAGAAAACAAACTGTTGCTGTAACTACTTAAGCCCCGTACACACGATCAGAAAATCGTACGGAAAATTCCACTTTCAAAGCGATCGCACCATAACCTGATCGTTAGTACACAGCAATCGTCCGAAATAACTCGAAGGGACAAGCATGAACATTTTGGCTGTACAATACCAGATCATACGATTTTTGTTTAACCGGTACAGTTTTCTTCCGCAAATACAATACAAATACATTACAATACATTACATCACTTCCAAATTTTTATTGTCGTACAAGAACTTTTGTCACTTTAGTAACCTCTTCACTTTCGATATGAGACTAGCATCCAAAAGAAAATGGACGATCAGTTGTCTGATATTCTCTACATGTACACAGGGCTTTAGAGTGTGAGCTCTAATTTATTAATCACTTCTATCTAAATCTGCTAATCCATCTAACACTGGCATCTCTCCAAATTTGATAATGCTATTGAACAAATGCGTCTCTATTGTTTCTCCATCCAAAATAGGGAAACCTCAAGACAGTAGGAGTGTTACTGCCGAATCACCAGGTGAAAATAAAGGGGAACATCCCCCCAAGAAGAAAACAAATGCAGCCACCATAAAGGATTGGTAAACTGAATTATATTAATTTTTTGTCGTGTTTAACCATTTCCTGTCCGGCCCATGTACATAAACACCGGGAACACTGATTGCTGTACAAGACCTCTGTATGAGTTCCCGTGATCACTGATTGGCCAATCAGTGATCACATTATTTATTTATTACAGGTACTTCTATAGCGCCGTCAATTTATGCAGTGCTTTACATATAAATGGTACAGTCACATCAGTCCCTAACCCTCAAGGGGCGTACAATATAAGGTACATGAATTGTAGTAAGCAAGATGTCACTGCTGACATCATTGCTTACTACTAGTGAAATCTGTGAATGATCACAGAGGTCACATGGTACAAGGCTATTCACAACAGCCTTGTACCATGTGACAAATGGTGACTAATCACAGCTCTCACAGTATTTCTCAATGGCTGCAAGAATGCAGCCAGAGAGAAGGAGAAAAGATTGATTTTACATCCTTTATGGGTGTATAAGCAATCAGTGTGAAAAAAAAATCTTCATCACCCCCCTACAAGTAGTACAGTGTCACTATGGTGACACTGTACTGCTAGAGTGACAGTATGTTAAAAAAAAACCAAAAAAACAAATAATAATATAAAAAATAAAATAAAAATGTAAAACATTGTTGAAAAATTATAATTTTTGGTTATAAACTAATTTGGCCAAGATTTATGAAGAAATATTATTTATTTGCAAAATCTTATAAGAAAAACACTTTTCTTCAAAATGTTTGGACTTTTTCATTTATATAGCAAAATAAAGTTTTATCTGTCTAAAAAAAAATGCTAAAAAATTCATATGGGTACAGTGTTGCATGACCGCACAATTGTCATTCAAAGTGTGATAGCACTGAAAGCTGAAAATTGGCCTGGACAGGAAGGAGGTGAAAGTGTCTGGACTTGAAGTGGTTAATACTGCATAAACTACAGATCTGTAGAAAAAGAAAACAGGAACAAAAGCAGAGCTGCTGTTGTCAGTGAACAATCACTTTAAATTTTACAGAGAATAAAAAAAAATAAAATGAAACCTAGTGGATCCCTCTGGGTAGCAACTGTACTTTTTTCCAGCTTTTAGTAGCACTGTATAGTAGTATAACTGTCATCTTACCAAACCTGACATGGGCTGCTCAGTAGGGGAATATTAAAGCTTCGCCATCGCAGGGACGTTTTATTTTCAATTTTGGCCTTCAAACTAATAGCAATTTGTAGTAGATCTTTACAAGTTGATAAACAGGGTAAGGATCAGTCATTAAATCTATTATATACAGTCAGGTCCATAAATATTGGGACATCTACACAATTCTAACATTTTTGGCTCTATACACCACCACAATGGATTTGAAATGAAACAAGCAAGATGTTCTTTAACTGCAGACTGTCAGCTTTATTTTGAGGATATTTACATCCAAATCAGGTGAACGGTGTAGGAATTACAATAGTTTGCATATGTGCCTCCCACTTGTTAAGGGACCAAACGTAATGGGACAATTGGCTTCTCAGCTGTTCCATGGCCAGGTGTGTGTTATTCCCTCATTATCCCAATTACAATGAGCAGATAAAAGGTCCAGAGTTCATTTCAAGTGTGCTATTTGCATTTGGAATCTGTTGCTGTCAACTCTCAAGATGAGATCCAAAAGCTGTCACTATCAGTGAAGCAAGCCATCATTAGGCTGAAAAAACAAAACAAACCCATCAGAGAGATAGCAAAAACATTAGGCGTGGCCAAAACAACTGTTTGGAACATTCTTAAAAAGAAGGAACGCACCGGTGAGCTCAGCAACACCAAAAGACCCGGAAGACCACAGAAAACAACTGTGGTGGATGACCGAAGAATTCTTTCCCTGGTGAAGAAAACACCCTTCACAACAGTTGGTCAAATCAAGAACACTCTCCAGGAGGTAGGTGTATGTGTGTCAACAATCAAGAGAAGACTTCACCAGAGTGAATACAGAGGGTTCACCACAAGATGTAAACCATTGGTGAGCCTCAAAAACAGGAAGGCCAGATTAGCGTTTGCCAAACGATATCTAAAAAAGCCTTCACAGTTCTGGAACAACATCCTATGGACAGATGAGACCAAGATCAACTTGTACCAGAGTGATGGGAAGAGAAGAGTATGGAGAAGGAAAGGAACTGCTCATGATCCTAAGCATACCACCTCATCAGTGAAGCATGGTGGTGGTAGTGTCATGGCGTGGGCATGTAGGGCTGCCAATGGAACTGGTTCTCTTGTATTTATTGATGATGTGACTGCTGACAAAAGCAGCAGGATGAATTCTGAAGTGTTTCGGGAATATTATCTGCTCATATTCAGCCAAATGCTTCAGAACTCATTGGACGCCGCTTCACAGTGCAGATGGACAATGACCCAAAGCATACTGCAAAAGCAACCAAAGAGTTTTTTAAGGGAAAGAAGTGGAATGTTATGCAATGGCCAAGTCAATCACCTGACCTGAATCCGATTGAGCATGCATTTCACTTGCTGAAGACAAAACTGAAGAGAAAATGCCCCAAGAACAAGCAGGAACTGAAGACAGTTGCAGTAGAGGCCTGGCAGAGCATCACCAGGGATGAAACCCAGCGTCTGGTGATGTCTATGCGTTCCAGACTTCAGGCTGTAATTGACTGCAAAGGATTTGCAACCAAGTATTAAAAAGTGGAAGTTTGATTTATGATTATTATTCTGTCCCATTACTTTTGGTCCCTTAACAAGTGGGGGGCACATATGCAAACTGTTGTAATTCCTACACTGTTCACCTGATTTGGATGTAAATACCCTCAAATTAAAGCTGACAGTCTGCAGTTAAAGCACATCTTGTTCGTTTCATTTCAAATCTATTGTGGTGGTGTATAGAGCCAAAAATGTTAGAATTGTGTCGATCTCCCAATATTTATGGACCTGACTGTATATATATATATATATATATATATATTTTTTTTTTTTTTTTGGTTTATGTAATAAAAATTAAAAACCCATTGGTAATTGAATACCAACAATAGAAAGCTCTATTTGTGTGAAAAAAAACTTTGTGCATTTCATTTGGGTACAACATTGCATGACCGTGCAAATTAAGGTAGCACAGTGCTGCATAGCAAAAGTGCCCTGGTCATGAAGGGGGTAAAACCTTCCGGAGGTCAAGTGGGTAACCATTAACACCAAACTGCTTACGGCCCCTTCAGACTGATGCATTTTTGCTGCGTTTTTACCTTGATAAAAATATTTCCCTTTTTTTTAAAGTCCTGCATGCTGCACCCCACTGAAATGAATGGGAGAGGCATCAAAAACGCACTGCAGCTGTGTTTTTGGTGTGTTTGTTTGAGACACAAGTCAATGTTTCTGAGGTGCATGCAATAAGAAAAAGCTCTGGAAATGCATAAAAAACACATGTGCATTTTTTAATGCGTATTTCTCAACAGAACCGCGTGAAAGCACCCTTAGTCTTTAACCACTTCCCGAGCGCCCTATAGCAGAAATACTGCTACAGGGTGGCACGGGTGCACAAAATCCCATTTTTCGGGTAGGGGACGCGCACAAGCCGCGCGTGCACCCTACCCATGCCACCATTCGCGGCCGCGGCTGTCAATCACTGGGCCCAGCCCAAAAATTACCTGCTGGTGCCAGGTGATTACCAAGCATTTCCAATGGGGAGGAAGATTGTTTTGTTTACAAACAGTCTTCCCCCGTCAGCTCAGGCACACTGCACGGGATGGCTGTGCACAGCACAGCCATCCTGATCAGTGTGCTTACAGTGAAGCACACACCCCCCGCCCACTAGTAAAACACTTCCTACATATAGTTAACCCTTTGATCACCTCTCATGTTAACCCCTTCCTGCCCAGTGCTATTAGTACAGTGTCAGTGCCTTTTTTTAGCACTGATCACTGTATTGGTGTCACTGGGGATGTTCGTGACAAAAAAGTTAGTTCCACCCAGTGTCAGAATGTCCGCCGCAGTCCCGGTAAAAGTCGCTGATCGCCGCGATTACTAGCAGACAAAAAAAAACCAGTATCTATACCACCATTTGTAAACGCTATAACTTTCACGTAAATCAATTAATTTACACGTATTGGGATTTCTTTTAGCAAAGACATGTAGCAGAATACATTTTGGCCTAAATTTATGATGAAATTTGATTTTTACATTTTTTTTACTGGACTTGTTTAATAGCAAAAAGTCCAAAATATAGGTTTTTTTCTCAAAATTGTTGGTCATTTTTTTTTATAGCGCAAAAAATAAAAAACCGCACAGGTGATCAAATACCAGCAAATGAAAGCTCAATTAATGGGGAAAAAGGACGTAAATTTAATTTGGGTGCAGCGTTGCATGACCGCGCAATTGTCAGTTAAGGTAACGCAGTGCCATAACGCAAAAAATGGCCTGGTCATGAAGAGGGGTAAATCCTCAGGAGGGCGAGTGGTTAAGATTCAAGCTAAACAAATAGAACCATACTAACTGTACTGTTACAGATACAAAGGGTGTGACATTACCCCACAAGCTTCACCCGCGACAAAGAAAACAGGGAGGGCTGGGTGAGGAATATGGTCCAGCAGTTAGATGAAGCAATAGGAAGGTCCTGAGGTTACTGCTGATGGCTGCCTGGAAAAGACATATAAGGGGTAAAGGTTACAGAGATCAGACAGCTGTTTTCCCTCCAAAACTTAAATCACCAATCCAATGGTCAGCTGAGTAGTAGCTCTGATTGGTGACAGGCCACATTCCGCTCACCAACAGCACTTCTGTCAAGTAACTCCAAACAGCTAGGTGTAGAAAATAGCCCAGGGATCTCATCAGAACCAAACATGCACTATATACTCTCCAGCCACTTTATTAGGTACACCTGTTCAATTGCTTAGTAACACAAATTGCTAATCAGCCAATCACATGGCAGCAACTCAATGCATTTAGGCATGTAGATGTGGTGAAGACAACTTGCTCAAGTTCAAACCGAGCATCACAATGGGGAAGAAAGGGAATTTAAGTGACTTTGAACATGAGTAAACTGTGTATATACTGTACAGTATATATATACACACTCTCCAGCCACTTTATTACGTACACCTGTTCAATTGCTTGGCAACACAAATTACTAATCAGCCAATCACATGGCAACTACTCAATGCATTTAGGCATCTAGATGTGGTGAAGACGATTTGCTGAGGTTCAAACCAAGAATCAGAATGGGGAAGAAAAAGGATTTGTGACTTTGAACGTGGCATGGTTGTTGGTGCCAGACGGGTTGCTCTGAGTATTACAAAAACTGCTGATCTACTGGGATTTTCACACACAACCATCTCTAAGGTTTACAGAGAATGGTCCGAAAAAGAGAAAATATCCAGTGAGTGGCAGTTGTGTGGCCGAAAATGCCTTGTTGATGTCAGAGGTCAGACTGGTTTGAGATGATAGAAAGGCAACAGTAACTCAAATAACCTTTCTTTACAACCAAGGTATGCAGAAAAGCATCTCTGAATGCACAACATGTCGAACCTTGAAGCAGATGGGCTACAGCAGCAGAAGACCACTCCAGGTGCCACGCCTGTCAGCTAAGAACAAGAAACGGAGGCTACAATTCACACAGACTCACCAAAATTGGACAATCGAAGATTGGAAAAACATTACCTGGTTTGATGAGTGTTGATTTCAGCAGAGACATTCAGATGGTAGGGTCATAATTTGGTGTAAACAACATGAAAGCATGGATCCATCCTGTCTTGTATCAATGGTTCAGGTTGGTGGCGGTGTAATGGTGTGGGGGATATTTTCTTGACACTAGCCAGGTGTACCTAATAAAGTGGTCGGTGTGTGTAGCTAATGGGAAAGAATCAATGAATGACTAATATATGAAAGAAAATGGGATGAAAATCTCAATGGGACACTTCCCTATTCTTTCTGTGGCCCTAACATTCCTTAGATGTGGTGGCTACGTTGTTTTTCTGTTTTTAAATTTTTTTTTCTCTTTATTTTCACATGGTAATCAGGCCAGTGACATGCTTCTTGTCATAGTGCTCATTCACAATCGTGGTGCCCTCTGAAAAGCCTTACCTCTTTGCCACCTGATTTAACTCTGTAAATGCCACACTACTGCATTACACTACTGCATCACAATTCATTATGCATAGGACTACAGGATGGTGGTGGCACAGCCCCATAGACTTGTGTTGGCCACATCAGTGGCAGCATTATTTTGTTTTTGCTATAGCTGTGGCATGTGTACAGGAGGGTCAGTGTTCAGGTGGGCACTCAGGGGGTGATAAAATTGCAGCTCAACCATCTGGCTTTACCACCCCCTGGCCACTCATATGAATGAAGCTTGAAGGTATCTCCTCTATCAATAGAATAGCAATAACGATAATCTTTGGACAGCAGTACCGTCTGGAGAAGGTAGTGTTAGAAGGACTAGTACAGCCTTTTTCAACCTTTTCAACACAGGAACCCTTGAAATAACTTTCTGATCTCAGACAGTCCCTGCTAAAAAAAAAAAGTCACTGCTTCTATAATTCATCATACAGGCGTACCGGTTTACGAATTTAATGCGTTCTGCGGGGTATTGCGAAAAATTTGTAGACCGAAACACGGTTTCTCATAGGAATACATTGAAAACCAATTAATCCGTTCCAGAGATCAGAAAAAAGTAAAAAAAAAGGATTCTTAATAAATTGCACTTTAACCGTTTCAATACCGTGCAATTTTACACCTTCCTGCCCAGGCCAGTTTTCAGGTTTCAGCGCTCTCACACTTTGAATGACAATTGCGCGGTCATACAACATTGTACCCAAACTAAAATTTGATCATTTTCTTCACACAACTAGAGCTTTCTTTTGGTGGTATTTAATCACCGCTGGGGTTTTTATTTTTTGCTAAATTAACAAAAAAAGACCAAAAATTTTGAAAAAAAAACACATTTTTCTTTGTTTCTGTTATAAAAGTTTACAAATAAATAATTGTTCTTCATAAATTTAGGCCGAGATGTATTCTACTACATGTCTTTGGTGAAAATAACCCAAATTAGGATGTATTTTTTAGTTTGTAGGAAAGTTATAGAGTTCACAAACTATGGTATAGATCTGAATATTGATCAATCCTGAAGTACTGACAGCCAATCTAATATCTTGAGGTCCAAGAATGTCAGAACAGTACAGATATCCCCCAAATGACCCGTTTTTGCAGAGTAGACAGTCCGACGTACTTCATAAGAGGCATGGCGAGTTTTTGGAAGTTGTATTTTTTTGTCATAATTTTTCGGAAAATGAAAAAATTCAAAAAATTATTTTCACTATTTTTTTTTTTACAGTCACCAGTGCAGTACAGCGTCATCATATAACTGGCATGGCGGTGAACAGCGACACTGACTGATGACAGTATGAAAAAAAAAATATATTTTTTTTAAAAAAATGTTTTTTTTTTTATTATATTTAATTTTTTATTACATTTTTTTAAATTTTTTTAAAGATTTTTTTTCATATTTTACTATGACCAAAATAGTACAATGTTACCATAGTAACACTGTACTACTTTGGGGAAGTGATCAGTATTTTTTTTTTTTTTACACAATTTGCTTATAGCAAAGAATTACTTTGCTATAAGCAAGCATTTACCTGAATGAAATCGATTCATTCAGCTTTTTTTTTTTTTTTGTGCTTAGCTGTGCTTAGCTGACATGTGCATGTGATTAGCTGTGACCATTCGCAGCTAGGCACTAGTATACAATGGATAGCATCATGAATGAAGCCATCCATTGTATACAACTGTCATGTGACCTGCTGTGATTGGTCACAGCAGGTCACATGGTACCGGCAACGGGAGCCGGTACTCGGATCTGTCATCGGCCGTGTCCGAGGTGCACGGGCGGTGACAGATCGCACTGCTGCGTCGCTCTGCAACCGAGCAAACCGCGCATGTGCGGGAGCACGCCAAATGGCGTGCACCCGGAAAGCTGCAGCGCTTTTCAAGCCGCCAAACGGCCATTGGCCGGGCGGCTAATGGTTAAAGGCATAAATACTGTACAGGGACATGATTAAAAATGAATTTGTAAATGCACTGAAAACCAATTAATCCGTTCCAGAGGTCAGAAAAGAGTAAAAAATTTTCTTATCTGTACACAACTCTTTATAAGGTGCACTTTAAAGGCATAGTACTGTACAACAACATGATTAAAAAAAAATTGTAAATGCATTGAAAACCAATTAATCCATTCCGGAGGTCAGAAAAAAGTAAAAAAAGTCTTATCTGTTCAAAACTCTTTATAAAGTGAACTTTAAAGGCATAAATACTGTACAGGGACATGACTAAAAATGAATTCGTAAATGCACTGAAAACCAATTAATCCATTCCAGAGGTCAGAAAAAAGTCAAAAATAGTCTTATCTGTTCAAAACTCTTTATAAGGTGCACTTTAAAGGCATAGTATAAGGACATGATTATAAAAAATTTGTAAATAATCAATTAATCCATTCTGGAGGTCAGAAAAAAGTCAAAAAGTCTTATCTGTTCAAAACTCTTTATGAAGTGCACTTTAAAGGCATAAATACTGTACGGGACATGATTAAAAAAAAATTAATAAATGCATTGAAAACCAATTAATCCGTTCTGAAGGTCAGAAAAAAGTTTAAAAAAAAAGTATTTTCTGTTCAAAACTTTTTATAAAGGCATAGTACTGTAAAGGGACATGATTAAAAAAAAATTTGTAAATGCATTGAAAACCAACTAATACGTTCGTATTGCAAAAAAAATTAATAAACCGAGGCATTATTTCCAATGGATTTTCATTCGTATACCGAAAATTATGTTAACCGAGGCGTTCGTAAACTGAGGTACATCTGTACATTAGTGTGATGGTAAGTGTGAAGAATGCTTCTTACACTTGTGGACATTGGGAAGAATTACCCCCTCCTACAGAGAGCTAAAAAGGTCAGTGGTGTCAGTGGGAACTTGTCTGAGAGGCAGAAATGACTTGTTTTTCAAGAAGCCCCTAGCAACCTCTGGAGGTATCCTGGATTAGTAGATTTAGACAGACTTTACGTAAGTGACTAACAAATTATAGCCGAACTCCAGATAACACTTTTTAACCACTTCAACTCTGGAAGATTTTACTCCCTTCATAACCAGGCCATTTGTGCTACTTTAACTGGTAATTGTGCGGTCGTGCAATGCTGTACCCAAACACAATTTATATACATTTTTTTCTCACAAATAGAGCTTTCTTTTGGAGGTATTTGATCACCACTGATTATTTTATTTTTTTGTGATATAAATGAAAAAGACCAAAGATTTTGATAAAAAAGACAATGTTTCACTTTCTGCTATAAAACATATCCAATAAACAATAAAAAAAATCTAATTTCTCCATAAATTTGGCTAAAATGTATTCTGATATGTCTTTGATAAAAAAAATATCCCAATTAGTGTATATTGATTGGTTTGCGTGAAAGTTATTGCGCCTACAAACTAAGGGATGAATGTTGGATTTTTTTTTTATACTACTAATGGCGGCGATCAGCGATTTATTGACACTGACTAACTGCCACTGACATCATCAGTGACATTAATACAGTGATCAATGATAATGCTATACACTGTCACAGTACTAATGACACTGACTGCGAAGGGGATAACATCCTGGGCAATCAAGGGGTTAAATGTGTATGTCCAGGGCAATGGATTACAGAACGAATGATGTTTTCAGTTTTCGATTGAAAAATCGTTCAGAATTTGACCCATGTATGGCCTGCTTAATGTGTGTAAAGTGTGCTACTTTTCTGAAACAATCGGCAGGCTATACATGGGTTGAATTCCGAACGATTTTTCAATCGAAAACATCGTTTGTCCTGTAATCCGATGGTGCCACCAATGATTTCGAAAATCGGTCGTTTTTCATTCATTTCAAGCATGCCCGATAAATTAAATGAGGAGGAACCATGAAACCACTAAGAAAGCAAAAATCGGCCGATTATTCTTAGGTCTGATTTTCAAACGGAAAATCATTCGAAAATCGACCCATGTATGGCCAGCCTAAGGCAGGCCATACATAGGTTGAATTCCGAACAATTTTTAGATCAAAAATCTAAAACATTGTTCGTTCTGTAATCCGATGGTGCCACCATTGATTTAAAAAATCGACCCATGTATGGCCGGCCTAAGTTTTGTATTCCTGCAAAGCAACTGACAGATCACTTCCTGTGTACAGTGCTCTGTGCTAAATGTCAACACAGAGCTCTGGCCTGTGCTTGTATACAGCTACCATTAATCATTGGCCAGGACCAGGGGCGGACTGACAACTCATGGGGCCCCCGGGCAATAGGGGATCATGGGGCCCCTGTGTCCTTGCCCAAACTCAAAAAAGCCTATGAAAAAGGTACCAGGGGCATCTCATGGGGCCCCCTACTGACCCCGGGCCCTTGGGCAGTGCCCGAGTTTCCAAATGGTCAGTCCGCCCCTGGCCGGGACTTGCTGACAGACTCCTGCTGTGTGCAACAAGTAGAGAGGGGGGCGCTTGCTTCCAAAATCTGGAAGTAGATAGTGACTTACCCATACGTTGCTTTGCCTACAGCGTCCGCCCATCCATAGTACATTGCGGGTGAGTGATTGTAAAGAGGTTAAAGCAGTTGTAAAGGCTCAAGGTCTTTTACCTTCATGCATTCTATGCATAAAGGTAAAAAACCTTCTGTGTACAGCAGTGTCCCCAGTCCCCTCCATACTTACCTGAGCCCAATCGTGATCCAGCGATGTGCATGACAGCCTTGGCTGTCCCGGGTCTTTGCCTTTTCATTGGCAACCAGTCAGTCAACAAGGAGAGAGAGGGGGTGGACACATAAAGCAGCAGGTGCCCCCATAGCAAACTGCTTGGTGTGGGGGCACCCGACAGACAGGAAAAGCCAGGAGAGCCTGCGGGGAACCCGAGAAGAGGAGGATCCAGGCTGCTCTGTGCAAAACCACTGCACACAGCAGGTAAGTATAGATGTTTGTTATTTTACAAAAGCAAAAAGAAAGGCGTTCAACTGGCGGCCCTACAGCTGTTGCGAGACTACAAGTCCCATCATGCCTCTACATCTGGGAGTCATGCTTGTAACTGTCAATCTTGCAATGCCTCATGGGACTTGTAGTTTGGCAACAGCTGGAGGGCCACCAGTTTGACACCCGTGCCTGAGTTTAAGGAGTGGCAGAAACTGTTTTTTTCCTTTTGGGATAAAGGTTCAACCTTTGTAACTGCCACTTGCTGCACAGCTTGGTCTGTTAGGAAGTGGAAAAAAAACAACAGGTAAAACATTAAGTTCTGAGGAGACGCACAAAAACAAAGGCTGCGGTGTTAGTGTACTAACACATTTCTGGTTTTTCCTTTAGTACCATGTTAAGAAGATGCAGTCATTCATGAAAGGAAAAGACGACAACATGCGGAGCTTCCCCTAAGTACAAAGTCATAAGACATGGCACTACTTCAGGGGGTGTGAAGCATATAGGACATAGCACGGTGTGATTGTTTTGGGAATAGCTGGGAAGGGCTTTTAGTGACAGAGGAGGAGCATGTCTCTGGGACTGAACTAGTGTGCTGAGCTAGTCGCCTCCCTGGTCCCATGTACAGTCAGTGTGTCTCTCTCCAGATCTGCATGTACAAGGCACAGACCTGCTGAAGTGTACAGTGCCGGTGTGGCAGGAGCTCTGTGCCTGCCCTTCACACCCCATGTGTGCTGGCTGGGCACACATTGATGGACGCCCTGAATGTCACCGAGCACCTGCTGCTGCTGGCCCTTGTGTTTGGTAAGGAACATTTTCTGCACTGATATCTGCTTTATGAACTGCAGCTGTGTTGTGTAAAACCACGTAAAGTAATAGCAGTAAATGTAATATTAGCACAGATCAGGTGACATTCACAGCTTGTGTTTCAGAAGGCTTTCAGTAGTTGCCAGGCTTTTATGTCAAATTAGAAAGTCTGCATGTGTTTCTAATATATATTGAGCAAACTGTGTACATACAATATATATATATATATATATATATACACACAGACTCAACGGCCACTTTATTAGGTACACCTGTTCTATTGGCATCTAGATGTGGTGAAGACGACTTGCTCAAGTTCAAACTGAGCATCAGAATGGGGAAGAAAGGGATTTAAGTGACTGTGAACATGAGTAAACTGTGTATATACAGTGTATATATACTGTATATACACTCTCCGGCCACTTTATTATGTACACCTGTTCAATTGCTTGGCAACACAAATTACTAATCAGCCAATCACATGGCAGCAACTCAATGCAGTTAGGCATCTAGACGTGGTGAAGACGACTTGCTGACATTCAAACTGAGCATCAGAATGGGGAAGAAAAAGGATTTAAGTGACTTGTACATGGCATGGCTGTTGGAGCCAGATGGGTTAGTCTGAGTATTACAAAAACTGTTGATCTACTGGGATTTTCACACAGAACCATCTCTAAGGTTTACAGAGAATGGTCCGAAAAAGAGAAAATATCCAGTGAGCTGCAGTTGTGTGGATGAAAATGCCTTGCTGATGTCAGAGGCCAGAGGAGAATGGGCAGACTGGTTGTTGCGACATTCATGATGGGATCAGAATTTGGCATAAACAACTTGAAAGCATGGATCCATCAATGGTTCAGGCTGGTGGTGGTGTAATGGTGTGAGACATATTTTTTTTAGCACTAGCAAGGTGTACCTAATAAAGTGGCTGGTGAGTGTGTATATATATAAATATATAGTATATCTCAAACAATGACAAGAAAGTTGCAACACTCAGTCTTCTTTCTTGTGCTGAAACATCGTTGTTATTGTTATTATTTTGGAACCTGGATGACTTCCAGATGATGGCACCAAAGTGGTGAGACAAGGAATGCAACACACCTGTTTGTTGATAATATATATCTTGATAATCTCTCTCTCTCTCTCTCTCCCTCTCCCTCTCCCTCTCCCTCTCTCTCTCTCTCTCTCTCTCTCTCTCTCTCTCTCTCTCTCTCTCTCTCTCTCTCTCTCTCTCTCTCTCTCTCTCTATATATATATATATATATATATAAATGTTCAGGGTAGACAGCACCTGCAACTATTATAGTTGATGCACACAACCACAGCCTTGCTTTCCAGGCTCAATATGTAGCAAAAATCCAAAATCGGGGGTTGCAGCATACATAAGATGTATTTAAATGTCCATCAGGCAAAAAAGTTACAGTTTGGCTACAGTTTCAGGCAATAAGCCCTTTGTCAGAACAAGAAGATAGATCTGTAACTTTTATGTCTGATGGACACTGTTTTTTATACTGATGGGGAGATTGGTAATGATGGCTTGTACCTAACGGGGATATAATGGGTGTTTGTACTGAGGGTCTGCACTTGGGGGTGGAGGTGTCTTTACTGAGTGTTTGTTATGGGGGCTGTCTCTGAGGGTCTGTACTGGAGGGGGGGGTTATGATGATGTCTGTACTTAGGGTCTGAACCTGGCAGGATGGGGAAGTCTTTACTGAGGATGTATACTTGGACAGGTTAGGGAGGATTGTCTGTACTAAGGGTCTGTTTTTGGTGGTGGTGGTGGGGGGTGTTTGCATGGTGGGATGGAAGGAGGATTTAGGAATGTTGGGGGGGTCATTCTGTCCTGCGTGGTTTGTAGGGGGGGTTGTTATCAAGGGGTCTGTGTTGGGGGCTTGGTCCATGCCAAGGGGTCTGCACTGGGTGGTCAGTCTGTACTGGGGGGGGGGGGTTGCTGCTTGTACTGAGGGGTCTGTATTGTGGGTCAGTCTGTTCTGAGGGGTCTGTGTTGTGGGTCAGTCTGTTCTGAGGGGTCTGTGTTGTGGGTCAGTCTGTTCTGAGGGGTCTGTGTTGTGGGTCAGTTTGTTCTGAGGCATCTGTGTTGGGAGGGGCAGTCAGACTGTGCTGGTCAGTGTCAGACTGTGCTGGATGGGGTCTGACTGTACTGAGGGGTCTGTCCTTGGGAAGGAGGAAGGATCTATGCTGAGGGTTTTGTGTTGAGGGGAATCTGTACTGAGGGGTCTGTGCTGGGTAGGAGGAGGGATCTATGCTGAGGGTTTTGTGCTGAGGGGAATCTGTACTGAGGGGTCTGTCCTTGGGAAGGAGAGGGATCTATGCTGAGGGTTTTGTGTTGAGGGAAATCTGTACTGAGGGGTCTGTCCTTGGGAAGGAGGGGAGATCTATGCTGAGGGTTTTGTGTTGAGAGGAATCTGTACTGAGGGGTCTGTCCTTGGGAAGGAGGGGGGATCTATGCTGAGGGTTTTGTGTTGAGGGGAATCTGTACTGAGGGGTCTGTGCTGTGGGGATTGCGTTGGGGAATCTGTACCTAGGGGGTAGGCTGGGAAGGATTGTCATGCACAGCTTTTCCAGATTCTGTCTGCTCCAGTATTGATAAACTCCTCTCAGTGTGTTTTACATTTCATACTCCTGACCACTGCACATTATTCACTAAGGTAGGCTGTGTGTAGAAAAGTATATGTAATGGAACAGTTTCCCTTTATGAGTGTGCTGAGGTGTGTACATGTCTGTTAGGTCTTTGATCACACGAGCTTTGGTCTCTGAAGATTGATCTGTGTTCAGATTGCTCTTCAGAGAGCATTTGACAAGCAGTGAGGAGGCATTGTATCACATTCTCATCGTCTGTTTTAACCCCTTGAATCCTGTATGTGGTTACAGGATGCTTGCAGAGTGACCTTATCCCCCCAAATTACTGCCATAGCCATGACGCAAAGCATGATGGCTATGGCATGTGTACACGCCTGGCCACTGCCTCTGCAACTATAAAGAGGGTAGCGGTTTGTGGGGTGTAAAAGTGTGACCCTGACCCGTTTCTGAAAAGATTACATTCCTGACTGTTCTGCTGATCCTTCAGCTTCACTACTTTGTGAAGTAGTGGAGTCACTGATTTAGAACAAGCCAGTGCAGTCAAGACTTTGGATCTGCATACTTGTTTAGGGTCAGAGGTTCAATGACCTAACTATTTAAAGCTGAACTCCAGGGAAATGTCAATACTACTCTTGCAGTGGTGTTATTTATTTATTTAAGGTACTTATATAGAGCCGTTAATTTACACAGCGCTTTACATATATATTGTACATTCACATCAGTACCTAACCCTCAAGGGGCGTACAATCTAAGGTCACTAACTCACATTCATATACAAGGGCCAATTTAGACAGGATCCAATTATCCTACCAGCATGTCTTTGGAGTGTGGGAGGAAACCGGAGCACCCGGAGAAAATCCACACAGGCACAGGGAGAACATGCAAATTCCAGGCAGGAGATGTCATGACTGGGATTTGAACCAACGACCCTAGTACTGCCAGGCAGAAGTGCTAACCATTTAACCACTGTGCTGCCCGGTGCTCCCCCCCACACTGCAAAGGTTAAAATGCTTGTTTATGTTTAGGGTGCCATTCAAAAGCAGGTTATCCTATTTTATCCTCTCCCTCCCCTGGTACCAGTGCTCTCCTCTTCTCTCTGAGTTATGTGGGATGGCCCTTGACGTCCTCACTCAGCCCAGGTTCACACTGATGCGGTGCAGAATTTTCAGCATTTTCTGTGTGAATTCCGCACTGCATCAGAATCGCACCCTGTTCAAGCGAACCGCTACAGGTGTGTATGTTAAGTTAACAACACCCCAAAAATGGTCCACAATACTCGGTGCAATGTGCAGAATCAGATCAAATAGGTGTGAATACCCATGCGATCCGATGCTATTGTGGACCAAAGAAAGGGTCCTGCACCTTTTTGGTGTGGGTGCGGTGCGATTACAGCCATACAAAATGTATGGCTCCAATGGCACCACACACAATTTGAATGTGATTTGCACAGGAATGCAGTGCGGTTCCTGTGCGAATCACATGTGATGTACCGAACCGCACGTATGTGAACCCCAGCTTACAGTGCAGGACTGTTGGTTCTGTATTGTATGTGAGGACATCAGATTACCCGTGACCAATGGAAAGCTGAAGACAAGGAGTTTTGAAGAACCCGTTCCATGGTAGAGAAGGAAGCCTGCAACAGTGAGAGATAAGGTGAATTAACCTGTTTTTTAATGCTATCCTATACAAAAATGAGCATTTAATTTTTGCCATGGGTGTGCAGCCCTATTGCAAAGCTAATTTTAGATTTTTCCTAGAGTGCAGCTTTGAAGCAGTATTAAACCCAAAAGCAAACACTTAATATACTGCAGCTTACCAATTCTTCGATGTGCTGGCTGCAGGGGCGGACTGACCATTTGGAAACTCGGGCACTGCCCGAGGGCCCGGGGTCAGTAGGGGGCCCCATAAGATGCCCCTGGTACCTTTTTCATAGGCTTTTTTGAGTTTGGACAAGGACACAGGGGCCCCATGATCCCCTATTGTCCGGGGGCCCCATGAGTTGTCAGTCCGCCCCTGGCTGGCTGCATTAGCTTTCTTTTTTAAGATAGGTTCACACTATCGTGGCTGCAATTTGATAACATTTTCAGCCTGACAGCCAGGTACGGGGTCAGTAATGGCAGCACAAACATTTCATTCATCCCCTGTAAGAACGAGGGTATTCTCCTGCATCAGGTCTACAGGGTATTCCCCACAGTTTTTTTATTTGGCTACATAGCCATGTGCAGATCAATATACTTAATAATGCAAATTGTGTTTAATATATTTTCAAAAGAAATGCTAGGCTTTGAGTGAAATACAGTACAATTCTTTTAGGGCTAGTTCACACCAGCATACGGTGCAGGAAACCTGCGTTCTGTGCACGTTTCCCACACTGCATCCAAACATACTGGGTGTGTGATCTACTTCAAGTATAAGTGTATTCCCAACACTCCAAACGCAGATCACAAAATGCAGTGCATTTGCCTGCACCGGATTGCATGGTACCGTAGTATTGCAAATTGCATGGTACCGTAGTACCATGCAATTTGCAATCTGATGCAATGTATTTTTGAGAAGTAGTGCATGCACGTTTTTTATTGTGATCCAGTGTGATTTCACATGGCACCGAATCACACAGGAATCGCATAGGAACGAGAACCGCATTCCAGTGCAATTCAGGTGTGAACTGACCTTACATTACATTGCTATTTTCCTATAGTTCTCCTTTTACAAAAAAAATATTAAATGCGCATGTGGCACCCTCCTAGATAGGTGCTAGGATTAGTTAGATTTAGTGCTGTCTCACTGTGTTCAGTGGAGCTGTGTGTGTTTTTGTTTGGTAAATTTAGCTTGCCTTGCTGTAATCAGTGTGGCCATAATTATTTATTTCAGGTACTTATATAGCGCCGTCAATATACGCAGTGCTTTATATATATTTTGTACATTCACATCAGTCCCTAACCCTCAAGGGGTGTACAATCTAAGGTCCCTAACTCACATTCATACATACAAATACTATGGACAATTTAGACAGGATCCAATTAACCTACCTGCATGCCTTTGGAGTGTGGGAGGAAACTGGAGTACCTGGAGGAAGCCCACACAGGCACAGGGAGAACATTCAAACTCCAGGCGGGTGATGCCGTGGTTGGGATTTGAACCAGCAACCCTAGTACTGCCAGGCAGAAGTGTTAACCACTAAGCCACTCTTATTGTGTTAGGTACATTTTTTTTAACAGATAAAATTTTATTAAACATAGTGCAATGTTGCACATATAGCACAGAGAAAAAGCAAATCAGTCACATGTCACTTCAATAGTAATACTTCCATATGGTTATAACAGATCATCATATCCAAGAGATCTTGCTAATCAACTATGAGAGGTAAACAGGGAGAAGGAAAGGGTAGTAGGGAAAATGAAAGAAAGAAGAATGGGGGGAGGGAGCTGAGGGAAAGGGGAGGAGGGAGGAGAGAAAAAAGGAAAAGGATGGGGAGGAAAAGAATACTGTGAGGAAGTGAGAAGGGATGGGCAGGGGAGGGAAAGGGAAGTAAGAGAAGTTGAGAAGAGAAAAAAATCAGTGTATCAGCTAGTCAAAAGTAAGGTTCCTAGCATCAACCCAAGCTGACCATATTTTCCTGAATTTTTGAGCCAGTAGAAAGGAAGGACTGCATTGACCATAGACCTCCAAGCTGACACTGTCGGAGGGTCCTCCAATTTACACTTAGAGAGGATTGTAATCCTAGCATGGTATGCAGCATAAAATAAAAACAGCTTCTGGTGAGAGGTAGCATGGAGATGATTAGTTATGCCCAACAACAGTAATAAAGGATCTAGGGTAATAGGAACAGTACTGATCCTGTTTATGTCTGCAACCTCCGCCATCCAGAAGTTCGGAATGTGAGTACAAGACCAGACCATATGTAAGAAATTACCCACCTCCACTTGACATTTAGGACAATTTGCTTGACCACTACGGTAAATGATCGATAGTCTCTGAGGAGTGTAATACACTCTATGTAGGAACTTGAGTTGAACTAAGGGATCTCTGGCTGAAATAATTTGGGGAAGATATTGCTGGATATTCCTCCCAGTCCTCACTAGTCAGTGCAGACAGGTCATAATACCACATATTATATAAGCTGTAAGTCTAAGATATATAGAAAATAATGATCTATATGTATTTTGAGCAGTTAAGCGTTTTTCCACTGAATGAGATTCCATAGTGATGGGATTAGGGAAATTCGCAGGCTGTAGCTGTAAGAATCTGAAGAACATCCAGGAGGGTAGGTGGAATTGACTTTTCAACTCATCAAAGGTGAGCAGATGGCCTTCAGGCATGATATTGTGCAGGGTCCTGATGCCATATCTAGCCCCAGACCTGTGGGTCCAGCACAGACTGCAAATTAGCCAAATTTGGGTTTCCCCAAAGTGAAGTGTGAGGAGAAATAGTACCCTTTGCACCCATAGCCATCATGACCTGCCTCCAAACCAGAACAGTGGCCTTCATGGGGGAGATGATATAAGGACTGGACCGAGGCCCTCTATACACTAAATTGCTAATCTCTGAATAGGACCCCAATAAAGCTGCCTCCAAGTTAACTGGCGAGTTAGAATTAATTTGAGCAAACCACAACCGTACTGTTACCTGCACTGTGGCCCAATAATACTTTTTAAATCAGGGAAGAGCCAACCCCCCACCAGACAAGGGAAGTTGCAGGGTAGTCTTAGCTACTCTCGGAGTTGATCCCGAGTAGTCTATCTAGTTCTCTGTGAAGGGACTCTGCTCTTGTTGCTCTAAAGCAGGATTCTCCAAACTATGGCCCGCTAGTTGTTGAGGAACTGCAAGTCCCATGAGGCCTTGGAAGGCTCTGACAGCCACAGGCAAGACTCCCAGAGACAGAGGCATGATGGGACTTGTAGTACTTCAACAGCTGTAAGGCCATAGTTTGGAGACCGCTGCTCTAAAGGATGAAGCTTGGGTGCTTTTATTGATTTTAGTATAAGTCAAGTACACAGTTTCCTATATGCAAGGACTTTTGCTTCAGCTCTGCATTTCATTGTTTCTACTACAAGCCAAGATCACAGTTTGCTATATGCAAAGACTTCTGCTTCAGCCTGACAGAAAGGAGATTGCTGTCCTCAACTTGTACATACTATAGTTTCTGTTTTTGGAGTATCCCACTCAATTCCTTCAACCCTATCCAAGTTCTCCAAAAATAAAAACAAAAAAAATAACATTACCGAGGAAAGAATGACTGTGTTCCTGTGCCTGGCTGTGGGGCAATCCACCGGAGAAGAACCTGGGCAGTTCTTCCCGTAGGAGTTCTTCTCCTACGGGAGTAAGTGCTACACAATTTTTACAGGTAAAATACCCATTGGTTATTTTTTTACACTGCAACCTGTAAGGCATTCCCCAAATGATCAGTAGATTGCAGGCACAATGCCTAGATCCTGCAGACTGTCAGTACACTGTGTCCGAAACAGGCAGGCAGTTACTGAATGGCAGGAAGTATCAATGGACTAATAAAGCACTCTCCAGCACCCATAGGACTCATGTACACTGCAGCTGAGAAACTCACGTTTAGGAGCTGTTCAGCGTTTTTTCAGCAGCCCCTGAACTCTCCCTAATGTTTTCCTATGTGTCCATGTACACATCTTCATTTAGTCGTTTACAGGCATTTGAGTTTACAATCGTTTTTTTGAACGCAGAAAACTTGCGCTCAGCAGCCGATTTTATCAGCGTTTCAAACACAAAACGCTTGTAAATGCGACTAAATGCTGCAAATCGTGTTTATAAGCGTTTTAAATTTTTTCCAACTCTTCCAGTTCCCAATGCTGTCCAGAGCCTTTTTTCATCATGAAAACTGCATGCAAAGCGTTTTCAAGGTACTCAGATGGATAAAACACTGAACACACCATGAACCTATGGAGCTTGTCACACATTGAAATGACCAATTCACACCTCAGACCTCTCCCACCCTTGGAAACAAAATATATGTTAATGACATTCAAATTTCAAATTCCTCATAAAGACCCCCTCCCAGGTGGCCTTAAATACTCCCTCCACCAGACACCTTTCCCAGCCTTGGAAACAAAAGAAATGTTAATGAGCAACTCACACCTAAGTTAATTTCAACACATACTGCTATCTCTGCTTCTACTCTGTATATTTCTCTGAAACAGTCTGAAATAGTTAATAATTTACCACTTTTCAGTGCCTTCTGGGCATTTGGGAGGTTCTCCTGTGCTTATTTTTTTAAAAACGCTTCTAAACACAAACGCACATAAACGCATTATGCAAATGTGGCTAAAGAGACTTTTTAACCTACGTTTTCCAGCAGTCAGTTTCCATCATTCAGAAGTGTCCCGTGTACAGTTTATTGAGAGCTACAACTCATCAGCTGTGGAGGCCAGTGGTAGTTCATTCATTTACAGAGCTCTGGTTTTTTAATTTGTGACAATGGGTTCTGGGAGAAGATCACCTGGCCCCATCCCTCAGGGTGAGGGGATCAGGGGGAGAGGCTGCAGGAGCTGGAACATGTTACACCATAAATATGGACTGAATGTGTAACATGTTACAAAGGTGACCTTATCCTTTCAGTAATATAAAAAATAAACTAAAAAAATAGCTCTATGAGGAAGACAGATCCAGAAACATCAGAAACTGTCAAATAGCCCCTGACATTATTATACAGGATTTATATAGTGTCAACAGTTTGCACAGCGCTTTACAATATGGGGGTAGACATAAGTTACAATACAATTTGGTACAAGAGGAAACAGAGGGCCCTGCTTGTTAGAGCTTACAATCTATTATTATTATTATTTATATAGCGCCAACAGTTTGCTCAGCGCTGTACATTATAAAGGGAGACAGTACAAGAGATAGTACAGTAACAATACAATTCAATACATGAGGGGTTCGAGGGCCCTGCTCCTTGGAGCTTACAATCTAGGAGGGAGGAGAGAGTGGTACAGGAGGAAATAGCTGTGGGGGATGGAGTGGTAGGAAGAGTGGAGGAGTTCAGTAATTAGCTGAGGACGGGGTAGGCTTCCCTGAAGAGATAGGTTTTCAGAGTGCGCCTAAAGGTGAGGAGAGTAGGTGATAGTCTGGATTGGGGTAGGAAGTTCCAGAGGATGGGGGAAGCCCTGGAGAAGTCCTGGAGATGGGCATGGGAGGAGGAGACCAGGGAACTAGAGAGTAGGAGTTCTTGTGAGGAGCGGAGAGTACGTTTTGGGTGGTATTTGGATACCAGATCGGTGATGTAGTTTGGGGCATTATTATGAATAGCTGTATAAGTCAATGTTAGCATTTTGAATTTTATCAGTTGGGCAATTGGAAGCCAGTGGAGGGATTGGCAGAGAGGGGTGGCGGATACGGAGCGGTTAGTAAGGTGGATGAAAAAAAGAACAAACAAGGGCGAACTCTCATCGTGCATTACCGTGGTATACCACGTATTTATTGAATGGACAAATGAATATATACTCACAAACCAACGATATTAAAAGCAGTGTAAAAAGGTCCACAAAAACAGTCACATGTGCTAAGTCTGTGATGCGGATGAGCTGACGCGTTTAGGGAGCTAAACCCCCTTCCTCAGAGCTCCCGAAACACGTCAGCTGACTTCCATCATCCAATCACATGCAAGCAAAAATGCTGTTTTTTTTAAAATGTTCCTTCCACGTGATTGGATATTCCTTGCAAAGTGAAGCTTTATCTCATTTACTAACTCTGGAGCAACTACACTTTGCAAATGGCACAGTTTATTTGTCTTTAGTAAATCAACCCCATAGTCTGCTCTGTTTGGCTAGTTTTAGACATTTGTAACTTCATCAAGAGTCCTCATTGGAAGACTTGCCTCTATTTCTTTTTCTTTTCGAATGACAATTCAGATTTGTAAATGTTTGCCTTACCTTTAATTCTGGTCGGCATGAAAATGAGTGAGGACACAGACAGCAAAAATAACCTGAGAGGGTCAATGACCCTTCCCTTCTTTATACAAAACAAAATTAATTTGGCTTTATTTACACCTTATTTACACATTGTATGTCAATTATCTCTAGCCTGTTCCTATTGATTGTAAACTTAGATCCGCACAAATGTGTTTCCTTGAATTCTGTGACACGTATTTACTGTGCCCTGTGAGTAGGCACTGCTGTGTCACACATTTTACAGAGCGTGCCGTCTGAACTACAAAGGTGCTGAGAGGAGGGTTTCAGGGGGTGGAGTCAGCAAAGGAATCAAAACGTGCAGGGAGCAAGGTACCATGGGATATGTAGTCCTTAGAAACAGAAATTAAAGTGGAGTTCCACCCAAAAGTGGAAGCTACGCTTACCCGCCCCCCCCCCCCCCCCCCCAATGCCACATTTGGCACGTTTTGGTAGGGAGGGGGGAGTGGTTACTTGGTTTTGACAGGTACCCACTCCCACTTTTGGCTCAGTTCACTGCAGCAAACTGAGACAGACGTTCGGGCCCCCCCACAGCCCTCCGGGACATTAAAAATGGTCAGTGTTGATTGAAAGAGTGAAGTTCCACTTTAACCTCTTCCCGCCGGATGTATGCATATATGCGGCCACTCGGAGGGTGGGCTTTACTGCAGAGAGGCAGCATATATGTGTCCCAAATGTAAATTTTTCTGTGCTGCATGTGCCTGGCGGGTACCGGATAGCTCCTGATGCATACTTGTGATCGTGAGCTTTCCAGTCATGTGACTGCTGTGACAGCAAATCACAGCAGTCACATGATTGGAATACCCACCTCTAACTCCCAGCATTCAGAACCTCTTAAAGGGCCGGTAGACGACAGTGAAAAGGGGTAAAAGGTTTAGTAAACCCAGGACCCTGCATTCACTATATCTGGTCTCCAACAGTATACAGAACATGGAAATGCAACTATTTTAGTAAATATAAACTGTTAAATACCTTTTCTCATCAACAGTTATAGTAGTCTTGTGACTTTTATCAGTGTCCATCAGAGCACCGGTTAAAGCTTGTAGGAGGCGCTTTTCTCTAGGAGGATTTGGATCCCCTGACATCAGACTGGACCGTGCTGATTGGCCCTGTGCTGATCACATGCACTCTCCAAAGAAAAATAAAAACTCTAGCAATACACACCAAACTGAGCATGTACAGTGTCTCCACATGGTATGTTCTATCAAGAGAAAAGAGGAAGACACTGGAAGAAAGGGAGGATCAGAGAAGATAGGATCAAATAACCTTTTTACACAATGCAGAGGATTAACCCCTTAGTTTCCACAGTGTGTATAACCAGCATGCTTTACTGCATATACAGACTGATTTTATTGTTGTGGGTTTAATAACACTTTAACCGCTTCCCAACCGCCCTATAGCAGATATACTGCTAAAGGGCGGCACGGGTGTGCAAAATCACGTATATATGCGTAAATTTGCATTTTTGGGTAGGGGGCGCCCTACCCGTGCCACATTTGTGGCCGCGGCTGTCAGTCACCGGGTCCTGGCTGGTGATTACTCTCCGGCACCCAGTGATTGACGAGAATCTTCGACGGCGAGAACAATTGTATGTAAACAATACAGTTCTCCTCCCTGTCAGCTCGTGCACATTGCTTTGGATGGCTGTGCACAGCACAGCCATCCAAAGCAGTGTGATTACAGTGAAGCACCATTACTCAGGAAAATTTTTTTTTTTCTCTAATCAGGTAAAAATGAACACTTTCATAATTTATCCCCAAATCAATAGGCTTGTTTCTGAAATGTAAAAGTTGCTGTGGTCCAGAGGTGATATACAGGTGTGAGGGCTGAAGAGGGTAAATATATGTAAAACTTAGGCCTCATGCACACTGACAATAATATTTAACTCCCCTAGAAGCCAGCAGTGTTTTGGCATTTACACACGTTTACCCGCGTCAAGCGCTTGGGTGTTAACTGCTTCCCGGCCGTCCTATAGCAGAAATACTGCTACAGTGCATCAGAGGTGTGCAAAATCAAGTATCTATACACGATTTTGCAGGTCCGAGTAGGGAGCAAGCGCGAGCTGCACGTGCACCCTACCCACGCCGCTGTTCGTGCCCGCAGCTGTCAATAACCGGGTCCCGGCCGGTGATTACACGCCGCCGCCCGGTGATTGATGAGGATCTCCAACGGTGAGGAGAACTGTATGTAAACAATACAGTTCTCCCTGTCAGCTCGTGCACATTGCTTTGGATGGCTGTGTACAACACAGCCATCCAAAGCAGTGTGATTACAGTGAAGCACCAACACACAGCACATAGTAAAACAGCACACAGTTAACCCTTTGAGCGCCCCTCGTGTTAACCACTTCCTGCCCAGTGCCATTAGTACAGTGTGAGTGCTTTTTTTTTTAGCACTGACCACTGTATTGGTGTCACTGGGGATGTTAGTGACTACAAGTCAGTCCCCCCCCCCCAGTGTCAGAATGTCTGCCGCAGTCCCGCTATAAGTGGCTGATCGCCGTCATTACTGGTAAAAATAATAATAAAAAAATTCCAGTATCTTTCCCGCCATTTGTAAACGCTATAACTTTCACGTAAACCAATTAATATACATGTATTGGGATTTTTTTTTTAGCAAAGACATGTAGCAGAATACATTTTGGCCTAAATTTATGACTAAATTTTTTTTACTGGACATATTTGATAGCAAAAAGTCAAAAATACTGTTTTTTTTCTCAAAAATGTAGGTCTTTTTTTTTTATAGCGCAAAAAATAAAAATCGTGATCAATTACCACTGAAAGAAAGGTCAATTTGTGGGCAAATAACCAACGTAAATTTCATTTGGAAGCAGTGTTGCATGACTGTGAAATTGCCAGTTAAAGTAACACAGCACCATAATGCAAAAAATGGCCTGGTCAGGAAGGGGGGTAAATCCTCAGGAGGGAAAGTGGTTAAGGAAAGTACAGAGTGTTTGTACCTTACAGAGTAGGCCATATTGAAGGTTCTGCTACCTGCAGTACAACAATTCTTCTTTAACAAGTCAGTCTACAGTAAAGTGAAATCCTCTTGATATTTACAGGTTATTGGACTTTAAACATTATCAATGTTCTCTTCAATGGTTTACTAAATAAGCCTGGAGGCGTGGGAAGCATAGCAAACCTTGGCTTTAAAAAAAGAAAACTAAAATGAAATGCTATGTGAAGAATGCATATGTTGTGACGTACAGCAGGATGAGAATGCTTCTCTTTTACATTTGTAAACAGAAGTATTCAGCTCTCACAATGTGTGCCATACAATACGTAAAAAGTGTTGTTTTCATAGGTCCTAATAACAATGCATTTTACTTCATAGACAGGGTTGGTTTTCTGCTCAGATGTTCTAGGTTAATTTAGCTTTAGGCCAGTCGCACACAGACGTAAGAATTTACTGATGCTTATGTTCAGGATCTTGTTGACAAAAATATCCTGATTAAAATGTACCGTAAAGACCTTGCGTAAATGCTCGCAAGTGTATACAAGTATAAAATTATTTTTCATTGCTAGTAACTCAGTATACACATATATAACATGTGACCTCAATGCACTGTTTAATTGGGCATCTATGTGGCAAATGAGGTTTAATGTTGATAAATGTAAGGTTATGCACTTGGGGGCTAAGAATATGCATGCATCATACATACTAGGGGGGGTACAACTGGGGGAATCAATGGCGGAGAAGGATCTGGGAGTTCTGGTAGATCACAAGCTTAATAAAGGCTTGCAATGCCAAGCTGCGGTTTCTAAAGCGAGCAAAATCCTCTCTTGTATTAAAAGAGGTATAGACTCCAGAGAGAGAGATATCATTTTACCCCTGTACAAATCATTAGTAAGACCTCATCTGGAATATGCAGTTCAGTTTTGGGCACCAATTCACAAAAAGAACATTGGGGAACTGGAGAAAGTACAGAGAAGGGCAACCAAACTGATAACAGACATGGAGGAGCCCAGCTATGAGGAAAGATTAGAGGAACTGAATTTATTCTCTCTTGAGAAGAGGAGATTAATGGGGGAATATGATTAACATGTGTAGAGTTCAAAATCGGTGTAGAGTTATTCACCCTGAGGTCATCACAGAGGACAAGGGAGTACTCTTTACGTCTGGAGGAAAAGAAATTTAATCTCCAAACACGGAAAGGTTTCTTCACAGTAAGAGCTGTGAAAATGTGGAATAGACTCCCTCAAGAGTTGGTTCTGGCCAGCTCAGTGGATTGCTTTAAAAAAAGGCCCATTCTTTCCTAGGTGTAGGTAAAGTTGATCCAGGAAATATCTGATTGCCTCTCGGGGGATCAGGAAGAAATTTTTTTCCTCTGCAGGAACAAATTGGACCATGCTTTGCTGGGTTTTTTTGCCTTCCTCTGGATCAACTGTGGATATAGGATTATAACTTTTTTTTTTGGTTGAACTGGATGGACTTTTGTCTTTTTTCAGCCAGACTAACTATGTAACTATAGGTGTATAAACACGCATACCTGCGTAAATGACTGCACTCAGACCTTTTCTATTTTTGTTTTATGGCTCTGTACTCATCGCTCTGTTACTGATCTTTACACAGCTGTGTGTATGGTTCCATAGACAATAATGCATCTATATCCAGATCAGTAAAAAAAAGTGGCATTTTTTACTCCAAAGTGCAAGGTGCCTAATTTGGTTGTTCTTGTTCTTTACCATCATATCTCTGACTTGAAGTTCAAGAACTTCAGCCAAATAAACAATTGAAATTCACTAATGTATAACTGTTTTACTTGTTAGAGCATATGTAATATTGTTCAGCTAGTCCTATGGTTCACCTACATTCCTGCCACCCTGTGTAGCTAGAAAGGTATCACTAGTAGTTTCTGTTGGAGTTCCCTTTATCACTTGTCTGCTCACCGAATTATAAAAGAGCATCATCAGATTCTCAATGCCTCCATCACCCCAGGAGATGGAAACTAGGAGAAAAGAGAAAAAGGGAAAATGAGAAGGAGGGTAGTCAAAGGAAGGAGGAGATGGCTTTGGAGGTGTCACCGAGCTGGAGAACTGTCCTCAACATGGACGCAGAAGACAAACGTGGGGGATTTTCAAAGATCATGACTTGTGAGATCCAATGCTTGACTTCCAAAAAGGGAACAGTCTAGATTTTCCATGTGCAAGCAATTACTGTACCTTTTTGGCTGCAGTAAAAATATGCCTGTCAACTTCAAATTGGTTTTTAGCACATACAGGGGTTGGACAAAAAAATTTAAACACTGCATGATTTACAGGTGTGAAAGTGACAACATGTTTTGCGGCGAAAGTGGAAGTGATGTTACACACTTTTGCTTCTGCTGTGTGATGAGACACCTAGCTAACAGGTAGGAAGCCTCACTTTCATCATTCACTGCAACGTCACCAGACTGAGATTGAGCTCTGCAGTCACCTTTGCAGCAATTGTTTTCTTATCCTGGGTCACAATCCTGCGCAATGTCCGTTTGTCTCTTTCGGTTAGTTGACCATGTTCACCTCGCTTATGCTTATCAGACGATGTTTTCCTGGGATACTGTACCTTGCGAAAAATGGCGAATAAATTGGCAACTTCAGTCACAGAGGCATCAGCTAAGCGGCACCAACAATTTGCCCTCTTTGAAGCTCAGTAAGCTCTGACATGACTAGTAGCCTTTGCAGTGAATAACGAAAATGAGGTTTCCCACCTGTTAGCTAGGTGTCTCATCACACAGTGGAAGCAAAAGAATGTTAAGTCACTTCCGCTTTCAACGCAAAACATGTAGACACTTTAACACATGCAAATCATGTAGCGTTTCCATTTATATGTTTAACGGCTGTACTTCAGACTATTTAGTTAAATGGGCCTCACAGGCATTTTTGCAAAAAGACCTCCCTGTGGCCATATAAATAATACGATAGGTGCTGTTCCAAAAATGTCTTCAGGCAGGTTCAGGAAATTTGGATAGTAGGCTGGAATTGTACGCGATATTCATGAAGGAATCAAATAACACCAAAGGAGGAATTTGTACTTGGCCTTCACTGCCAAAACATAGGCACAACAACCGGCCATACTGCCCCAAATCTAATTCCAGTCCTGGAATGAAGGAATGAAGAGGCTAGCGTGATGTGTCCAGAGTCTCTTGGATCATGCGTAAGCTGCAAGGGAGGACAGGTCAGACTCATTATACACCTGTGATTGCTTAAAACGTGCTTAAAGCGGAACTTCACCCAAAAGGGGAAGTGTGGCTTGTTTGCATTCTTCCCCCCTCCACTGTCACATTTGGCACTTTTTTTGTGGGGAGTGAGTACCTGGTTTTGACAGGTACCTGCTCCCACCTCCGGTCAGATAGTCGTGATGTTTGGCCCCTCCTCCCCCCCCCCCCGCAGCCTTCTGGGACACATCACAGGTCCCAGAAGAGTGGAGGACCATTCACAAAGTGCAGTGCGGCTGGCGTATGCGCAGTAGGAAACTGGTTGTGAAGCTAGAAGACTTCACCGCTGGCTTCCCTTACCTACGATGCCAGTTGAAGAATCGGCTCGGGGGAGGACATTGCTGGATCCCTGGACAGGTACGTGTCCATGTATTAATATAAAGAAGAAACATTGCTATCATAGTTAGGTGCAAGCACCTGATCTTTCAATATCTCCGTCTCATTTCATATACACTGTAGAGTGTGGATTTTAAACCAAAAAGCTTACGAAAACAAAATTGCAGTTGACTAGTGCAGACCTGCCAGAAAGTGTTTTTTAATAAATCCTATGCGGAGTAATAATCACTAAATTAGTGAATGCAAAATTGTATTTATTAGATCACATAGATCTTGAAAAAGGTAGACATTTTATCAGCAGCACTTTTGTCATGCTGTCACAGCGTGAGGAATGTACTGCCGATAACTGGCAGCTGTCACAGAACAGATCGGCCCTGATGGTCAGTGCCCTGCAGTACCACCCAGCAATGCCTCCCACCAGTACCCATCAGTGCCTTCCACTTGTGCCCAGCAGTACCACCCATCAGAGCCCATCAGTGCTCCCCAGCAGTGCCACCCAGCAGTGCTGCCCAGCAGTTGTGCCCATCAGTGCTGCCAGTCAGTGCCATTAGTCAGTGCTGCCAGTCATGGCTGTCAGTCAGTGCCGCCTATCAGTACCCATCAGTGTTGCCTATCAGTGACCATCATCCATCGCTGCATATCAGTGCAGCATCATCAGTGCCTCCTCATCAATGCCCACCAATGCCGCCTCATCAGTGCTACCTCATAAGTGCAGCCTATCAATGCTCATCAATGCTGCCTATCCATGCCACCTCATCAGTGCCCTTCAGTGCTGCGTATTAGTGCAGCCTCATCAAGGCCCATCAGTGAAGGAGAAAAATTACCTGTTTGCAAAATTTTATCATAGAAACAAAGAAAAACTTTTTTTTTTTTTTTTTTTTTGTTTCAAGTGCAAAATATAAAAATAAATAAAGCTACGGTATTTGCAGCAGACTTTTGTTTATTTTTTTTTCTTTGGGTGGGGGGGGGACTGGAGCTCCTCTTTAATTTGAAGGTATTAGAAAACATCAGTGAAGTTTATGTTTTTCCTTGAGGGTATCAAATGGGGGAATAACAAGTTCATCATGAATTATGTTATTAAGTACAGGTTGTGACAAGGCCAAGTTTTAGTGGCTAGCTGATTGCTAAAGCACAGTGGAAACTTTGGGGTTGATTTATTGAAGACAAATAGACTGCACTTTGCTCCTGAGCTTAGTAAATGAGATCCATCCAAAAAACGGGGTCCTGTACCTTTCCTGCGGGTATGTTGTGCGAATTGAGCCATACAAAATAAATGGTTCAAATCACACTGCAAAAGAATTGCATGTGTTTGAACAGGAATGCGGTGCGCATTCATATCACATGTGGTTTCCCGCACTGCGTCACTGTGAATCAGTCCTGAATGGGCAAGGTGATAGTGAAAGCTAAGACGAAAAGCCTGAGAACTTTATGCTGTCAGATACCTCACCTTGCTGTTAATTTATTTTTTTCCCAGAAGGCTTGCTGAAGTTAGAATTCTTTAAGAAAAATGCTACTCAAAATGGAAAATAAGTGAGTTTCAAATGCTCACTTTTCAGATTAGAATGAACCTGCTCAACTGAACTAAAAATGAAGAAATAGAAGTCATTTTGGTTTTTCTTCAGTATGACCAGTGTTGCAGTGATGTGATCAGACATTTTGCCAGCAGTCTTTAAGTGCCAGGATGATGGCCTCCTGCGCATGTCAATCCTGTGCCGGCCAATGAAGATGCCCAAAGACCGGACTCAGAAGATGCTAGCGCTGGTGAGGGACCATTGGACAGGTCAGTATTAACCCTTCAGTTCTTCTTTTAATGTAGTGGCTGCATTCGTTTTCTTCTCTTTTATTTTTACCCGGTGATCCAACCAGTGATGCACTTCCTGTCTTAGGGCGTCTCCACTAAGACACAACAGGGAGGAAGGAGCAGTAACTGAGGAGAGAGTAGTCTTAGATGCACTTTTTACGCACACAGTCATATAGAGAACTGAAGGACCCCAGAGGGAGAGAAAGATTTCACCTGACTGGCCTCAGGTAAGTAAAATGGGCATTTGGATGTTTTTTTTTCCTCATAACAGTGGTTAGTTAGAGGAGAGGGAGGTCGCTAATATCCTGGAGTTTAAGAGCTGGTTCGCACCAGAACGCGGTGCGGGAAACCTGCATTCTGTGCGTGTTTCCCGCACCATGTTCAGAACGCATTGTAGATGTGATCTGCTGCGAGTGTCAAAAGTAAGTTAATGACACCCCAAGTGCAGGCTGCCAACACAATGCACTTGCCGGCACTGGATCCCATGGTACAAAAGCAAAAGTGCATTTATATAAGCAGTGCATGCACTACTTTTGGCGAGGTGCGATTTTAGCCCATTCTTCGCACAGAACTGCTTTTGAATCGTACAGGAAAACGCAGTGCGTTCCTGTGTGATTCTGGGGCAGCACAGTGGCTAAATGGTTAGCACTTCCAGCTGGCAGTACCAGGGTCATCGGTTCAAATCCCAACCACGGCACCACCTGCCTGGAGTTTGAATGTTCTCCCTGTACCTGCGTGGGTTTCCTCCAGGTACTCCGGTTTCCTCCCACACTCCAAAGACATGCTGGTAGGTTAACTGGCTCCTGTCTAAATTGGCCCTAGTATGTATGTATGAATGTGAGTTAGGGACCTTAGATTGTACACCCCTTGAGGGTTAGGGACTGATGTGAATGTACAATATATATATATGTAAAGCGCTGTGTAAATTGATGGTGCTATATAAGTACCTGAAATAAATAAATTCCTGTGTGAACTGGCCCTCAAGGAGGTAGTGGTGTAACAGTGTCTAAGGGAAAGGATTTATGCTTTTTTTTGTCCTCTCATCAAAATCTGACTAAACTGTATAGGTTAGTTTTTCTTTTGTCCAAAAGCAGACATATAGTACATAAAGAGTTTCTATTAGACATGTAAGTCCTGAGAAAGGCTAGATTTATAATAATAATAATTTTTAACCTCTTGACGCCTACGGGTAAAACAAATCTTAATGCCCAAGCACAATTTTACAACTTTGACATGTGTTAGTAAAACTGTACATATTTACTGTACAATTACTGTGTACATCCAGGTGAATTATACCTTGTTTTTTTCAGGACAAATTGGGCTTTCAGTTGGTGGCAAAATGGTAATAAATATCTCCTGATTTTTTTTTTATTTTCAAAGGAAAACTGGCCCAAAAAAGTAAAATACAAAAAAATCATTTTTTGTTTTAATTTAGCTGTGTGTTTCTTGTTACTTCCATAACCTACTACCAAAATACAACCCAAAATAAATTTCCAGCTCTTGACGATAGCAGCGATACCATATATGTGTATGTTATTTGTTGTTTGTACCCGTAGTACAGCCCAGAAACAATAGTGCGCATTTTGGGGGTTTTACCTAAAACACACAGACACTAACTGACACTGATATCAATTTTTTTAAAATCCTGACCTTTTGACCTTGACCTTTGATCCTCACCTTGACCCAAACACTTACCCTGGCACTGAACTAGATCAAACCTTGATCTAGATATTTTTTCTTTATTTTTTATTTTATTTTTTAATATGTATGTATTTATTTATTTTTTTACAAACTTTTTTTTCCCTCTATGCCAGGAGTTAGAGAGATACAGTGTATCTCTACCCTCCATTCATAGAGAGAAAAAAAACCCAAGGGGGCCGGGCTTACAGTGAATGATCACTGTCATAGCCAACCAGAGGCTATCACAGCGATCATGTGACCTGGAATCGGGGGTTCCGATCGTTAGAATGGGACTTGGGGCTCTCAGTGACACCCCGGTCCACGTGTCGCACAGCACGCTCTCAGCAGAAAGACAGGTACGCAAATATGCTGCCCCACATAAAAAAGCCCAGTTCTGCGAGGCCGCATATTTGTGTGACGTCAGCGCGAAGGGGTTAAGCTCAGAAATAAATGTGTCCCTATAGTTACAGGAAACTATGTATTTTGTTTCTTTTTTTACATTTTAAGAGGACACCTATTTTTAGCTATATGTAGCGCTACCCTTGTGTGTGTCTAGGTACCCCTAAACTCTGCACAGCCAGGCAACACGCATTTTCCACTCTTGCATCCACAGTCAGTGAACAGTCCTTGAACTTGATTTTTGTTATTTTATTAGGGGAAATAACTTGGATAGGGTAAAAGGGATTATGGGATGCCCAACTTAATTGGATCAAAGCATGGGGACAACTTCCCTCCTATTTACATAAACAGATCCTGGACTGTTATATTCCTTGAAAGCCATCAGTCATTGCAGATCAGTAGCAACAGCCCCTTACAGGTGAGGGACACGCAGCCCCTCTGAAAAATCAGCTCAACTTGTCAGTTACATGCAGAGATGTCTCCTCTCTCCTGTAGAGCTGCTCCCAGCTCAGCAGCCTACAGACACTACCAGCCCTCCTGGCTGCTCTGAAGATCTCCCAGGATGAGGATAAAGGATTAAGCACTGTGCTGTCCTTTGAAAGCTTGTCTCCCACCTTGTGAATTTCAGGGTGTGATGTACTCACTGTGTCTTCCTTGCTCCCTCTGCTTCCAGGCATTGACCCTGTTCATACCATGATGCTGAATGGATTCTCCTGAGCCCAGCCTGGAGGCCAGCTCCCCTAGACCTAGGGAACCTCTCCCAGGCCACCAACACTCTCCATAGCACTCCATCTTCCACCCCACTCCCAGCTGGCCTGACTATCCCATATTCATGTGCTGGTCCACCACTCTGCCAGGGCCTCCAGACCTGGGATTGGTTAGACGCCCATAAACATGCAGATTAGGTCTCCACCTCTTCTACCTACTAGCTTAAGGAAGGTTCACTGTACACTGTTTTTATGAAGTAGGCCTTAAGTATGTATTACCTAATGAATTTTAAATTTGGTTTTAAAAAACAATTATGCCATTATTTATGCTATTTCTTTGAGCCTTCTTTAAAGAAGAACCCCATTCCAACACTTGGGGGCTACTTAGCAAACAGCAACTGTTGAAACAACAAACACTTTGGTAGAGAGTATGTACCATACAGCACAGCACACAGAGGACATGATTAAGTAACCTATTGCCCCTTATGTTTTAGGTTTTAGGTCAGCGTCATTGGTCAGCAGTGCAAAAACAATGCCTCGCTATTAGCAATCAGTGGGAGATAAAATGCCCAACGTTATTGGTCAGTGAGATGAAGATGTTTTGTGTTACAGGTTGGTAGGAAGAAAAATGACTGGTTTTGGTCAGTGGGGCAAAAATACCCAGTATTGTTGGTTCGTGGGAGAAAAAAAAATGCGCAATAATCAGTGATAGGAAAAAGATGCCCCAGGATTAGTTGTGACTAAGAGGTGATCCAACATCAGAGGTAAAAAAAGGATGCTCTGGCATCAAGACCTTAGTTCAGCCCTCCTTAACATTTAGACCCCAGATCTTCTCCCCTTATTATTCAAACATCAGATTATTCCCCTTTTCAATATTCAGACTCCAGACCATCTTCTGTTAAAGTGGTTGGAAACCCTTACATATACCCACTGATGTGACTGGCCTCAGGGGATACATAGATATAAAACAAATCCTCCTACATAAGTTGTACCTGTTTAGCTACATCTGTCTGTCCCCTACATCAGTTCAAAGTGCAGAATTTAAACAGAATCTCTCAGCTCTGAAAAGTAGGGGGTGGGGGGCGGAAGTTACATCAGTGAATAGAGCTCTGAGAGCTGATTGGAGGGAAGGGACATACCCTTTCACACAGCACACAGAAACAGAGCTGAGGCTGTCAATCTGTTGGAGGTCCCTCTCATGTCATCATTTTGCTCTTGGTGTCAAAAAAAGCTTATCAGAAGTGATTCATGCTGATAGCAGAGGCAGGAGGCAGCAGAAAAAATGACACTTAGTACCCTGGATTGAGACAAGTACACAATATAGAGGGGTGCTTTGTTCATATTACATGTCTGAGATTTACATTCACTTTAACCACTAGCCTACAGGGCACTTATACCCCCTTCCTGCCCAGGCCAATTTCCAGCTCTCAGCGCTGTCACACTTTGAATGACAATTGCGCGGTCATGCAACACTGTATCCATATGAAATTTTTATCATTTTTTTGAGACAGATAGAGCTTTCTTTTGGTGGTATTTAATCACCTCTGGGATTTTTATTTTTTCTTAAACAAACCAAAAACCACAGAAAATTTTGAAAAAAAAACATTTTTTCTTAGTTTTTGTTATACCATTTTGTAAATAAGTGATTTTTCTCTTTCATTGATGTGCGCTAATGAGGCTGCAGTGATGGGCACTGATAGGCTGCACTGATGGACACTGATAGGTGGCACTGATGGACACTGATAGGTGGCACTGATGGGCACTGATGAGGAGGCACTGGTAGGTTGCACTGATGGGCATTGACAGGCATCACTGATGGGCACTGAATGGCAGCACTGATACATGACACTGATATATGGCACCGATAGGCGGCACTGATAGGCAGCACTGACTGGCACTGATAGGCAGCACTGACTGGCACTGATAGGCGGCACTGACTGGCACTGTTAGGCGGCACTGAGTGGAACCGATAGGCGGCACTGACTGGCACTGATAGGCGGCACTGACTGGCACTGATAGGCGACACTGACTGGCACTGATAGGTGGCACTGATTGGCAGCACTGATAGGTGGCACTGATGGGTGACATTGAAAGGCAGCTCAGATGGGCACTGATATGTGGCATTGATGTGCACTGGTATGTACTGATATGTGGCAATGATGGGCACTGGCACGTGGCACTGATGGGCACTGATGAGCACTGACAGGTGGCACTTCTGGGGCCACACTGATCATCAGTGTCCTGATCAGTGTACATGCCCCTCCGCAGAAAGCCGATTACCGGCTCTCCTCTCGAACTCCTCTCAGCGTGACAGCTCGAGAGGAGAGGAATGCCAATAAGCGGCATTTCCGTGTTTACATGTGATCAGCTGTGATTGGACACAGCTGATCACATGACCGAGCCGACATCTTCGGCTCTTTCCGTGATCCGCTATGTCCAAGGGACACAGCTGACCAGCGATCGCCGCGCTGCGTGCCCCCTGAGCCGCGCATGCGCAGTGAGAATGGTAGGAAATCATATGACGTCCTATCAGAACAAGAGAACCACCTTGCGCCCGTCATTGTACTATAGGGCGGGCAGAAGGTGGTTAAACTTGCCGCCTTCAGACCCCAGATCAGCTCCCATTAAAATTGCCCTTTTCAGACCCCAGTTAAGCTCCCTAATAAAACTGTTCTTGTTAGACCTCACATCCTATTAAAATTACCCTCTTCAGACCTCTGATCAACACCCATTAAAATTGCTCTCTTTAGACCTCACATTGGCCCCCATTAACCCCTTTGCATTCAGGACATATTAAAATTTGCATTTCCTGAGGATGCCCAGTGGCGAAACACGTCGGGGCGAGTGCTGTTGGCACTGACCTCACTTCCGATCTGTGGGACATGTAGACTAACGATGGTGAAGTGCATGCTGACTCTCTATTCAGCTGTACAGAGCAGTGGAGGCTTCTAATACAAGTATAGGCTGTTAGTATGTGCCAATATCTTTGGGGCTTCAACAAATGTGAGTAAAATTTTAGTTAAATAAAGTACTGTATGTGGTTTTATGGTTTTATGCAATGAGTCCCCCTATCTGATTCTTCTGATAAGGCTCCATGCACACTGGGCGCTTTGATAACGCTGGTAACATTAGCTGTGTAACAAACAAGAGATCCCTGTGCTCAATCCATACAGCTAGTACATCCATTTATCCATCAGGTGCTAAAGGGGTGTAACCACATATTAACACTAGAAATTCTGAAGGACCCTCTGCACACTGGTATATACCCTTTCCAGCAGACTATGCAATAAATAGGGATATTTGGTTCACACATATTGCAATACATGCTTAAGTTGGCCAACTGCGTCAAAGTAATCCCTCTATGGCCAGTCCTACTCTGCCCTGCCTACGCAAGTGCTACTGTGGACACAATGCTAACATAGGGGGAAATACACAATGGGGAGAGCTACAAGGTTCAGGTCTGGCTACTGACCCAACAATACAACAAACAAGAGATCCCTGTGCTGTGTAAAGTCACGTTAAAAGTGTTTTTCTGCTTTTTTTTTTGCACTAGAGTTTAGTGGAGTTTTTCTGCAGTTTTTAGCTTTTTTTTTTCAGTTTTTAGCGTTCTTTTTTTTTTACAAAAGTCCTGGGTTTTTTTTCCAGCCAAAAAAACATCCCTGCCAAAACACTGATTACCATCTATGTGTGCATGGACACATAGGATAACATGTTGGGGAGTTTACTGGCTGCAGAAAAAAACGTCAAAACCAAAAACAGCAGCTGAAAAACGTCCAGTGTGCATGAGGACTTATGAGCAGAGCTATTCTGGGTCTGGGAGAGAGAAGGAAAGGACATACTGCACCATAAATGCTCTTTTGACCAGTTCTTGTTTAACACAGGTCCATTCTTTTTGGTGAGTTTTAGGGCCAGTTCACACTACAAACATGCATTCCAGATGCATTCTGGATACATTTTTGCTTACACCACACTCAGTTCCGGTGCAGTTTTTATGCAGTTTGCCATGTTCCACTTTTTTTCTGTACCAGAAACTGACTGGAACTGACTACACTAGTGTGAACCAGGGCCATTTGAATACATGGAAAACACTGTGCATGCATTTTTATGCAGAAAGAGCGCACTGAACTGCATCTAGTGTGAACTAGCCCTTAGGCTGTCTAGAGGAGTGTGCACAATTGGTGTGGTGGAATTTGGTCACACATTGTGGAGTGGAGCAACTATAAGGATTGTTAGCGGAGCACAATTATGTTCCTTGTATTGAATTACCATTCAGATTACACTTATGGACATGTGATGTAATGGATACTGAGATGCACTTTATTGATTGCACAAAAAAATAATTTTATACACTTTATGTTATCTGATTATCGATAAGAACCATATTGCAAATGTTAATTGTAGCACTGGCACTTTTTATTTTAAGCAAAAATTAGCACTGCTTTTCATGTAGTTTTTATTCTATGAATGGTGACAGTGCCAAGCGACCTCCTGTGGTCAGTGTACAGGTAGAAGCTGTTTACACAGAACTCCCTGTAGCACTGACTATTACAGTTATATTTCAGCTTAAAGGAGAAGTATGGCTAAAGCTCTTTATTAACCATCGAGCATTGTGACGTCAAAGCCCCTTCCCTACGCGTTACGCCACCGAGTCACGTGGCTTCATCAGGGTGAAATCATTTTGCACTGATGAAGCAATGTAACCCGGTGGCGTAACGCGTAGGGGAGAGGCTTTGACGTCATGATGCTCAATGGTTTTGTACTGACACCAGCTGGCTCTACAAAGGATATCATCACTGCTAACATACAGGAGGCAATTTCTTGCACACAGCGCTTTTTGTACATTGATCATGTGAGTGTACTACTTTATATTAATAAATGAGTGTTTAAGGATAAAGCACTATGATCTGGTTATTCTCTTAACCGAGAAGAGCCATTAGATGAGCGAAAGGGATCTCATTCAGCAGGATACCATCCCATCCCATCCACATTTGGCCCAATTAAAGGGACACAGGCTGTATATGACCTCACTTAATGGTTTGGTCATATATTTGAGGTGAAAGCACAACCGGTGGGGGTTCACGAGTTTTGAAGTGAATTTTGACACAGGATTTTCTGTATTTTAAAGATAACACGAGAATTGTGAAGAATTGTATATGGACATTTTTTGATATTCACAGTGGATTTATGTAAAATTGCACTATATGAAATTTACACATATTCATGTATTTATAATTTATTGGCAACAGTGGAGCGTGGTAAAATTTGCTATTTAAGTAATTAGGCACATTTGTATGAATATGTGTTAGGTGCAGGCGATCTACTAATTTATATTTTGGTTTGGCGCTAAGCAAATGTTATAGCAGCTCTCAAGTCTTGGATATAATTGTGAGTATAGTTCCGCTTTAAGTTCTAGTAGGTCTTAAAGTGTATGCATAACCTCAATTTCTTCTTTTTCATTTTGGAGAAAGTAGGGAAGGGTTAAAACCACTGTTGGTGTATTTTTTTGATGTGTACTTTAAGGCAATTTCCCTATACTTCCACAGACACAACAGGAAGCTAGGGGACATTTGTTCTTAGTTAGTTATGCCCCAGTGGAGGATTTCTCTTTATGTCTTGTTGTGGGGGTGATTCTAAAATTTTGCATTACCCCTCACTTTCTTTTTAAGTGACAATGATCACAGTACAAATAGAAGGTGAATCTCTCTAATGGGAACACAGACAGCAATAAAAACTTGACAGGGGTTTTAACGTTTTACCACTTTAATCAAAAATTTAAAAAGGTTTTTGCATTGAGCTACACTTTTAACTGAACTTTAACCACTTGACCTCCAGAGGATTTACCCCCCTTAATGACCAGGCCTCTTTTTGCTACTCGGCGCTGCACTAATTCAACTGATAATGCAATGCTGCGTCCTTTTTTTCACACAAATAGAGCTTTCTTTCTATGGTATTTGATCACCTGTGCGCTTTTTATTTTTCACGCTATAAACAAAAAAAGGACAAAAATTTTGAAGAAAAATAATATTTTTTACTTTCAGCTATAAAAATATATAGTAAACTCAAAGTTGGTTATAAATTTAGGCCAAAATGTATTCTGCTACATGTTTTTGGTAAAAAAAATCCCAATAAGTGTATATTGATTGCTTTGTGTGAAAGTTATAGCGTCTACTATGGTATAGATACTGCAATTTTCGCCATTTTTTGCTATACAGCACTGCACTAGTTTAACGGACAATTGCGCGGTCATGCAATACAGTACATAAATTAAATTTACATCCCTTTTTTCCCACAAATTGAGCTTTCGTTCGGTGGTATCTGATCGCCTGTGCGGTTTTTATTTTTTGCGCTATAAAAAAAAAGGCTGACAATTTTGAGGAAAAATAAAATATTTTGGACTTTTTGCTATAAAACATGTCCAGTAAAAAAAAATGTAAAAATCAAATTTAGTCATAAATTTCTGCCAAAATGCATTCTGCGACATTTCTGCTAAAAAAAAACCCAATACGTGTAAATTAATTGGTTTACGTGAAAGTTATAGCGTTTACAAATGGTGGGAAAGATACTGGGATTTTTAGGTTTTTTTTATACTAATAATGGCGGCGATCAGCGACCTATGGCGGCAATCAGTGACTTATGGCAGCGATCAGCGACTTATGGCGGGACTGCGGCGGACATTCTGACATTGGGGGGTACTGACTTGGGGTCACATCCCCAGTGACACCAATACAGTGATCAGTGCAAAAAAAAAAACACTGACACTGTACTAATGGCACTGGAGAGGAAGGGGTTAAGTTTATTTTTCAGTGAACGGGTTAACTGTGTGTACTGCAGGGAAACTCTTCTGTCCCGATCAGCTTGTCTTGGAGCTGTCAGGGAACTGACAGAAAGCACAGCTACTGCAGCTGTGCTCTCTGTCAGCGTTGGTCGCTGATCGCCGGGACATAGCCGGTAACGACCGGCTGTGACCCGGCGACTGACATAAGCGGCTGTGATCGGTGGGACAGGTAGGGCGGCGGCGCGCCTCGCGCGCACCCCCTACCTGTTTACAAAACACACGTTTTAAAATGTGGTTTTGCCCAGCCGTGCCGCCCTGCCACCGTATTTATACAGTGGCTGGGCGGCATGTGGTTAACCACTTCCTGTCCGCCCTATAGCAGCAATACTGCTACAAGGCAGCACAGGTGCGCAAAATCACACACACATATATGTGATTTTGCAGTTCCTACGTGCCCTACCCACGCTGCCATTCATGACCTCGGGTATCAGTCACCGGGTCTCGGATAGTGATTACTCGCTGGCACCCGGTGCTCACAGAGTATTACTGACGGGGGAGAGAACTGTATGTAAACAATACAGTTTTCTCCCCTGTCATCTCCGACACACACCATACAAAGCAGTGTGCTTACAATGGAAAGCACACACACAGCATACACACACACAGCATACTGTGAAACAGCACACAGTTAACCCTTTGATCGCCCCACATGATAACCCCTTCTTGCCCAGTGCCATTAGTACAGTGTCAGTGCTTTTTATCAGCACTGGGGGTGTCAGTGACACCAAGTCAGTTCCCCCCAGTGTCAGAATGCCCGCCGCAGTCCAGGTATAAGTCGCTGATTGCCACCATTACTAGTTAAAAAAAAAAGTCCCAGTATATATACCACCATTTGTAAATGCTATTACTTTCATGTAAACCAATTCATTTACACGTATTGAGATTCTTTTTTTAGCAAAGACATGTAGTAGAATACATTTTGCCCTAAATTTATGATGAAATTTGATTTTTAAATTCTTTTTATCAGACATGTTTTATAGCAAAAAGTCAAAAAATATTGTTTTTTTTTTCATAAAAATTTTTGGTCATTTTTTTGTTTATAGTGCAAAAAATTAAAACCACACAGGCGATCAAATACCACCAAAATAAAGCTCTATTCGTGGGAACAAAAAGGAAGTAAATTTTATTTGGGTGCAGTGTTGCATGACCGCACAATTGTCAGTTAAAATAATGCAGCGCCGTAACGTAAAAAATGGCCTGGTCAGGAAGGGCGGAAAATCTTCTGGAGGGCAGGGGTTAACAGAGTTCAGCCTAGCATACTGTATATATTAGCTGCCAATTTCTCTGAATTAAGTAAATGTTTAAATGTAAAGTTTATATGGAAAGTCAGATCAGTTAATATAAATCTTTCATCACCTGATTTATTTGCTTAGGTTTGAGAAACCCTACTGAGCTAAAATGGTCATTACTTCCAAATTATACAAATGCTTGTAGTAGACAGTCATTAGGATATTATGAACAGTAAACATTTTAGTTTTTAAGGAAAACTTTGAAAGGGTTTCAACTGAAACTCCAGTCTATAAAAAAACGGTTTCGTTAGGTCATCTTTTTACGTTGCTATCAGTAGTTGTCTGTGTCTTAGGGTTTGAACTTTTATTTGCTTTTCTCTTCAAGACAATACTGGAGCTGGGGCCTGACTAAATGAATTCGGAGTTTGCAGGATTGGTTCCTTATCTAAAATTAAAGTTTCTTGAAGCACAGGCCATGCTTTTTCTTGGAGAATGTAATCTTTGCATAATATTCAATTTCTTGGTTGACTTTCTAAGGTACTTAGATTTTTCTGTTCCAGTAGTTGAATCTATTACGTTTTAAAGCCTAACTCCGAGAGAATTAAAAATGATTCCTTGCAGCGGGGCTGCACGAAGACATAAAAAACAAGATCTACTTACCCAATCCTCCACATTGCTAGATTGGTCTCCACAGCATCTTCTTGCCTATGCTCCAGAGGTGTAAGGATCTGATGTCCTCAAAACATAATGCAGGGTCCATAGCCCTGCACTGGATGTGAAGATGCCAAATGGACAATCCACCACTAGACTGTGAGGGAACACCATCTGCTGGAGGAGCTGAGGATTAGGCAAGTAAAAGTGAAAATACTCTTTCCTAGACTAAACAAAAAGTTAAAGTGTTACTAAACCCAGGACCCTGCATTCACTATATCTGGTCTCCCACAGTACACACAATATGGAAATACAATTATTTTAGTAAATATAAACTGCTAAATACCTTTTCTCATCAGCAGTTAGGGCTTGTTCACACTTGACTTCTTCCCAAACGCCCCTATAGCGTTTGACCGGCATTACACAGGCATTTTTTGGAGCATTTTTTAGGCGTTTTCCAAGCGTTAAAACTGCACCAAAAACGCCTATAATGAAGTTGATGGTATTAACGCCCTGCAAGCGCCTAGCAAATGCCCCGCAAACACCTGCCAGGTGTTTGAGGAGCATCACCATAGACTTGAATGGGAGGCGTGAAAGGCTTCAACTCCTCCTGACTCGACATGAGACGTCAATTTGCCACAATGCGATGCTGACGCTTCACTGTGTGCTGCCATGTGTATAATTTTTATAGGCGTTTCAGGGGCGTCAAAAATGCCCCTGAAACGCCTGCTTACAAAGCTAGTGTGAACGTAGCCTTGGAGCAGTATTGTGACTTCTATCAGTGTCCAGCCGTGCACTGGTCAAAGCTTGTAGGAGGAGTTTTCTTTCTGCTATAAGAGGATGCAAAAGCTTGCAGGAGGAGTTTTCTTTCTGCTCTAAGAGGATGCAAAACCCCTGACCTGTCTGGACAGTGTTGATTGGCCCTGTGCTGATCAAATGCACTCTCCCAAGACAAAAATAAAAAACCTCTCTAGCAATACGCACCAAACTGAGCATGTGCAGAGTGTCTCCACACAATATGTCTTATCAGGAGATAAGAGGGGGACACTGGAAGAAGGGGAGGATCAGAGAAGTCAGGATCAAACAGCATTTTTACACTGTGGAGGATTAACCCCTTAGGTTCCACAGCGAGTATAACCAGCATGCTTTACTGCATATACAGACTGATTTCACTGTTGTGGGTTTAGTAACACTTTAACCTTTGCAGGCACAAGGGGATCATTTTTAAGTTCTCTGGAGTTGGCATTTATGTATCGCTTTGATATGGGACATTGTGGAGTTCAAGCATTCCCAAATATATGCTTTCAGCACATCCCACAAAGCATGTTATTTCAGGTGGAGATCTGACTAGAAACAATGTTCATTTTATCTTCAGGCTGAGCCTCTACTCTACATGTGCAAAATAATCTCCATGCAGTCTTATGGGATCCTCTGTTGGGATGGATAATAGTCAGCCTCCCTATAGGAATTATTGGAGATTCTGAAACAAGTCAGGCTTAGCCAGGAGGCTCCTGTAATGGTGGCAGTGTGGCTCCCAAAGCAGTGGATATTGGCAGGCATAAGATGGGGGGAGGTGCTGGAAGAAATGGGTCATTTAAAACATACTGTATAATAATGATCATGTTACCCCCTCCTGAGCTTCAGAGATCACAGCCCCACCCCAAAAACATGCATGGCCATTTCATTTTATGTGATATCAATGTCTGTTACTGTTTACAATCCCATAGCTGGTGGTGGGGGGGGGGGGGGGGCAGCGAGAAATGACACCCCAGCTCCTGTCCATCATCCTGCAGTGTGAGCCCTGCATAGACACACTAGGTGGGGCCTGCTTGGCATTTGTTCCTACAGACTGCACACAAGGGTGACGAATCCACTGTTTTATTATCCGCTTCCTGAACGCTGTATAGCAAAAATACAGCTACAGGGCAGCACGGTGTGCGCAAAATTACGTATATATACGTGATTTTGCATTTCCAAGTAGGGGCAAGCGCACCCAATCATTACTGACAGTTTACTGATTACTCGACGGCGCCCGGTAATTTCCGACGATCTCTGACGGGAGGAGAACTGTTTTGTTTATTAACAGTTCTCTGTCAGCTCAAGCACACTGCTTTGGATGGCTGTGTACAGCACAGACATGCAAAGCAGTGTGATAACAATGAAGCACACTGACACGGCCCCCTAGTAAAACACTCCCTGCACACAGTTAACCCTTTGATCGCCCCTCATGTTAACTCCTTCCTGCCCAGTGGCATTAGTACAGTGTCAGTGCTTTTTTTTTAGCACTGATCACTGTATTGGTGTCACTGGGGATGTCAGTGACACCAAGTCAGTTCCCCCCACCAGTGTCAGAATGTCCGCCGCAGTCCCGCTAAAAGTCGCTGATCGCCGCCATTACTAGTAGAAAACAAAATCCCAGTATCTATACTGCCATTTGTAAATGCTATAACTTTCATGTAAACTGATCAATTTACATTTATTGGAATTTTTCTTAACAAAGAAATGTAGCAGAATAAATGTTGGCCTAAATTTATGACGAAAGTTTATTTTTTGAAATTTTTTTACTGGACATTATTATTATTATTATTATAAAGGACATATATAGTGCCGACAATTTGCTCATCGCTTTACATTAGGAGGGAGACAGTACAGTAACAATACAGTTCAATACAAGAGAGATAGGAGGGCCCTGCTCCTTGGAGCTTACAATCTAGGAGATGTTTAATATCCAAAAGTCCTGGACTGTAAGCCTCAAGAAGCAGGGCCCTCCTATCCCTCTTGTATTGAACTGTATTGTTGCTGTATTGTCTCCCATTATATTGTAAAGCGCTGAGCAAACTGTTGGTGCTATATAAATCCTGTATAATAATAATAATAATAGCAAAAAGTCATAAATATAGTTTTTTCTCTCAAAATTGTTGGTCTTTTTTTTTTGCTTATAGCGCAAAAAATAAAAAACACATAGTTGTTCAAATACCACCGAAAGAAAGCTCAATTTGTGGGGAAAAAAAGGAAGTAAATTTCATTTGGGTGCAGCGTTGCATGACCGCGCAATTGTCAGTTAAACTAACGCAGCGCCTTAATGCAAAAAATGGTCTGGTCAGGAAGGGGGGGGTAAATCCTAAGGAGGGCAAGTGGTTAAAGCCAGACCCCAGAGACAAGAAGGACTAGTACATAATTATACATTATACACTGTGATATCAGCAGCTAACATTAGAGGGCAGCAGATTCCTACAAAGACAATATACTCAATCATTTTTCACTGTGAACCACTGCACTCTACAGGTGACCCTGGCCCCAAGATGTCCCACTTTATCAGGTTCCAAGAGTTTGTTACACTCAGGGGCGGACTGACCATTTGGAAACTCAAGCACTGCCCGAGGGCCCGGGGTCAGTAGGGGGCCCCATGAGATGCCCCTGGAACCTTTTTCATAGGCTTTTTTGAGTTTGGGCAAGGACACAGGGGCCCCATGATCCCCTATTGCCCAGGGGCCCCATGAGTTGTCAGTCCGCCCCTGGTTACACTCTATGCAACAGCAAGCAGGAGCCATGAGGCAGATTCTTAATAAATTGGATTTCCTCCTCTGCTGGTAGATAGTATCATTGCAACATGTTAAAACATACTTCTGACCTCTTTTGACTTCACCTATTTTTAACCACTTCTGCTCCGGAAGATTTTACCCTCTTCATGACCGCTATGCTATGCTATTGGGCACTGCGCTATCATGCCACACTGTAACCACATGAAATTTACCCACAATATTGATAATAATATAATAATATGAAAAACCCACAATATTTTCTAATTTCTGGTATAAATCATATCCAATGAAAAAAATTAAAAAAGAAACAAATTTTAAATTTAGGCCAAAATGTATTCTGCTACATGTCTACAGTAATAAAAAATCCCAATAAGTGTATATTAATTGTTTTGTGCAAAAGAAATAGAGTCTGCAAATGATAGTATGTATACTGGAACTTTTATTTGTTTATTTATACTAGTAATGGAAGTGATCAATGACTTATAGTGGGAAAGTGATAGCGTGGCGGGCAATCTGACACTGATGCTGGGTGGGAACTGACTAAATGACAATTACATCTTTAGTGACACTAATACAGTGATCAGTGCTGATACTATACACTGCCACTGTACTAATAACACTGGCTAGGAAGGGGTTACCATCTTGGGCTAATCATTAATAAATGTTAATGTGTGTATTGTGTGCTGCTTTTTACTAAGGATTGCTTTAGTAAAGGCAGAAGAAACACAGAGATTAATAAAGGTAGAAGGAACACAGAGATCATTCTCTCTGTACAGAGCCCTGTGTTGTTTGTTAACACAGGACACTAGGCTGTGATTGGACACAACTGATTAGCAAGGCCCGACCATGAATCATTAGCCAGGACATGCTACTAAGTCTTGCTGTGTTCAATCATAGCAGAGCTGGTGGGCGGAGACACGCGCATGCACTGAACTCAGAAGAAAGCCGAGACACAAAGGTATCTTTAGGGTTGCCACCACATCCCTTTAAAACCCAAATTAATTACACAGGTTATGTGGCTGATTAACCGCTTGCCCTCCAGAGGATTTACCCCCCCCCCCCCCCCCCCTTCCTGACCAGGCCATTTTTTGCATATAGCACTGTGTTACTTTAATTCACAATTGAGCGGCCATGCAATGCTGCACATAAATGTAATTTTTTTCCCCCACAAATAGAGATTTCCTTTGATGGTTGATCACCTCTGCGTTTTTTTATTTTTTGCGCTATACACAAATAAAGACCGACAATTTTGAAAAAAAAAAACAAAACAATATTTTTTACTTTTTGCTATAAACATGTCCAGTAAAAAAAATTTAAATTAAATTTCTTAAATAAATTTAGGCCAAAATGTATTCTGCTACATGTCTTTGCTAAAAAAAAATCCCAAAAAATCCCAATACGTGTAAATTAATTGGTTTACGTGAAAGTAATAGTGTCTACAAATGGCAGTATATATACTCTTTTTTAGTAATGGCGGCGATCAGCGACTTATAGCAGGACTGTGGCAGGCATTCTGACACTGGGGGGGAACTGACTTGGTATCACTGACATCCCGAGTGACACCAATACAGTGATCAGTGCTAATAAAAAGCACTGACACTGTACTAATCACACTGGGCAGGAAGGGTTAACTTTTGGGCAATCAAAGGGTTAACTGTGTGCTGTTTAATATAATGTGCTGTGTGTGTTTTACTTGTAAAACATGCTGCTGTGTATCTCTGATGTGCAGATAAATACACAGCAGCATGTTACTGCTGGCAGGAGAGAGATCTGTGTTGTTTACACACAGGTCTCTCTCCTGTCAGTGTTACTTGGTGATCACCGGGTGCTGGTGGGGAATCTCCGGCTGGGACCCGGTGATTGACATTTGTAGCCACCAATGGCGGCGCAGGTAGGGCGGCACGTGTGCGTGAGCCCCCTACCCAGAAATGCAAATCAGGTATATACACGTGATTTTGCGCAGCCCTGCCGCCCTATAGCAGTATTTCTGCTGTAGGGTGGTGGGGAAGTGGTTAAAGGGGCGAGTTAGCAACCCTAGGTACGTTACTGTGCCCATACGTGCCACTTGTCCGCAGTATATGTACAAGCTGTTAAAGGAAATATTGTATATAAAGCAGATGACTTCAAAACTGTTGCAATTGTCTTCCAGGACTGCAGGCTTGGGGGTTGGAAATACACATAAAACAATTGCAGATCTATTGATGAATGAAAGGCCTTTGAATTTGCACTAAATAAGCACCTGATCTGATTTTGTTGGTATCTAGCTAAATAACCATCACTCAAATACAACTCGCGTTTTTTTATGCATTTTGGAACTTACAAAGAATTTGAACCTGTACATCGGTGATTATATCATAAACCATTGTTCTGCTCTGCAGAAATGTCCTGGGCTATTATGTTAGACATTTGCAGACTCCGAGGAATTAGGCGTTGGTTTCGAACCTTACAACACTGCCAGATACTCACGTAAAATCTTTATTGGTAAGAGTGTGAAAAATAAGTAAAAAGAGCTGAAAACTTTTTTGGGTGGATGAACTGGCATCAATTACACAGCAGAGAAATATGTCTTCAGCGCATACAGTACACAGATTTTAAGCAGGTCTAATAGAGGTTTTGATTTACAGGCCTTTCTAGAGAAAAATGTTGATTATAGTAAATGATATACAGTATGGATTGAAATCTAATTTGGAATTACAGGTCTACTACGTGACAAATACCTCACCACTGATTTAACTGCCATCACTTCACAAATTTCTTTTCAAAACATATTGCATCACTGCCAACACATAATCTAATCACATTTTTGATGTTTTCTTAAATAACGCTCAACACTTTCTGTAGTCAGTGGTTTCAGACTTTATAAAAGTCACATTCATGTGACTTTTATATGGTGCAGATGGTAAGATTTGGCAATAGGAATGGAGAGTCGTGTTGAAGTACTGTACGTTTGCATGTTTGGATAGTGGGTGTGTCTCTTCCCCTCATCTGTGCTTTCATTCATCAAATCTTTCATGTTCCAAAGACACTGGATGTTTATCTGATGACATTTTGGATGTCTTAGTCCTCCTTGATTAAAATAGATGCTGTATGGCCATTTTCTTGATTTTCACATTATATACAGTTAGGTCCATATATATTTGGACACAGGCACACAGGCACAATTTTAGCTTTTTTCAGGTTTTGACCAAAACATATTCAAGCTATAGTTATATAATGGATGTAGGCTGAAAGTGCACACTCTCAGGTTTAATTTGAGGGTATGTACATCCAAATTGGAGGAAGGGTTTAGGAATTACAGCTATAAAGAGTAGCCATATATATGGACCTAACTGTAAATGAGATATACCCAATGATCTAAGTGCCCATTCATATCAGTGTGGTGCAGTTAAGAACCCTTCATCATAACACAAGGTAACTCGTTACGTGCGTTGGTATGCTGCAGTGTTATTAATTGCACCCCTATGTCCTTTACCTGCGTTGCAGCCCACTTCTATGTCATGCACTGACCACATTTGCTGCAAGGGAACGTCGCCCCCCCCCCCCCCCCCCCCGGGTGCGCTGGCATAATGATTATTTTACAAAATGTCTGTTCCTCTGTTCTTGACTAAATTATGCAGCATAAAGAAGCACTTTTGTAAGTGAACAGCTGTTCCAGAGACATCATCTATCCTCCACACATAATGCTGTGTACAGCAGATATCCACCCAAAAGTGGAAGCTCCGCTTGTTTGCCTCTTTGGTTTTGACAGGTACCCGCTCACACTTCCAGCTCAGGAAGTGAGCCGGAAGTCCCCCCCCCTTTCCTCTCGCAGTCTCCTGGGAAACTTCACAGATCCCAGAAGACTGCTGGACCAATCAGAATACGCAGCACGACTTGCGCATGCGCAATGGGCTCCCTACTGTGAAGCCGCAAGCTGCTACAGCCTGGTGCCCACAGATGAGATGCCTGCGCCAGGCAGAGAGGAGGGAGACAGTGCGGGTGAGCACGTCCCTGGACCCTGGGACAGGTGAATGTGTGTTTATTAAAAGTCAGCAGCTACAGTTTTTGTAGCTGCTGACTTTTAATAAACACAAAAATGTCTGGAACTCCTCTTTAACACTTTTACCCCAGCGATTTGACTATTATTTACACTTGTAGCCATATAAATCAAGGAATTAACACCCGTGCAGACTTCCTGATATAAAAAATGGGATTATGTAACCAGAACAGAGTGGTCCTACTTTCATACCCCCCATTCTGTTTTTTGGCAATCAACATCTACACATTTCATGGTGATTGGATTAACATGTCCATGCTACCTGTGTGGATATACAGTACGTACTGGAGTATCTTCCTGACACTCACTTAAGTTAAAAAGTGACTTAGGAAAAGCTACAAAACATCTTCAACATTATAGAACAAGTCCATTTGAATGTTACTAACTACTACTAGCTGTACTGCCTGAGTTTATCATTGGAAGATAGTATTTTCATGTGATTATTTGTACATCTTAAAGGCAGAGTTTACCTTTACCAAAAAAACTGCCTATGCAAATAACTGTAGATTTGACCAAAGCTGAATAATGACCTTGCTATGGGCCATTTGTATACTGTACCTCATGAAATCTGATTGAAAAACTCCCAGAGGTTGGATCTCCCCATCCTGCCTTGTTGCTAGGAAGTTGCTATAACATGCCCAGCTGTTTCTGTTCACCTCCACCATCACATGAGTGAGCCCTGGTTGATTCTCCGATTCAGACCTCCTTACATGCACTTTTTCTGCTATGATGCAGCAGCTGTGAGCTCAGCCTTTAAGATCTCCTCTTGAGCATATTTTATGAACTACCAATGGTAGAGAAGATTGCTACTATACATGAAAAAATATATATAGGAATTTAGCTTTAAGCGTGGAGCTTTCAAGGACTCAGTCTAGTTGAGTTTTTAGTGCTTTTTTGCCCACTCTTATGTAAAAAAAAGTTCTTGCCTTGGAGTGTTCCCTTGCTGGAGATTCACCATTACATAGGGAATTGGGGCTTTTTTCTTTTCAAGGGAATAGGTGCAGGAATTCAACCCCGCCGACGCCTCCATCCAAACATGCTATATTAAAAGGTGAGTGTGGCCAAATTGCATTAACAGTGGGAGGTGCTTAAAGGGTCCTTTTTAAATACCAGATGTGTGTTACATACAGGGTGCTGGGTTCAGGAGTGTGCTATATACAGAGTGCAGATTTCAAGAGTGCAGTGCGTACAGAGTGCAGAGTCTGCTGTATGCAGAGTGCAGGATTCAGGAGTGCACTAGGTACAGAGTGCAGAGTTCAGGAGTGTGCTACGTACCGAGGGCAGAGTTTAGGAGTGCGCTGCATACAGAGGACAGACTTTAGAAGTGAGCTACTGTACATACCAAGTGCAAAGTTCAGGAGTGAGCTGTGTACAGAGTGCAGAGTTCAGCAGTGCACTATGTATAGGGTGCAGGGTTCAGAATTGCTTATCTCACTGTCCACTTTACAAACAAAAAGGATACCCCCTCTTCCTTCCACATCTCCCCCCTCCCTGTACACAGCTCTGCCCTCCAAACCAAGTACAGAACTCTTCTCCCACCCCAAAACCCCCACCTTGAGAGCACCAGAAAGTGAATGGCGGTTGCAGATTTTTTTCATTGCCACTGACGACATTGAGAGGGAAAGATGTTAAGCACTTCCAGACATTTATATAACAACCTCAATACCACGCCATAGCTGAAAGATGGTGTAAGAAAGGATACAGCATGGATGTCCTTCCAGAATGCACCTCCTGCGTGTCCTTTGGACACAGCTGATCACAGATCGAGGTAACGGACCAATCACAGTGGCCCTTTGCCATGTGATTAGCTGTGTCTAATCACAGCTGATCACATGTAAACAAACCTGCTGGTTATCGGCATTCCGTTTCTCACGCGCTGTCACTGTGTAAGGAAAGGAGAGCCAATAACCAGCAAGGCTGACAGAGCCAATAACCAGCAAGGCTGACAGGGCACATGATCATCAGTGCCCTGATCATCAGTGCAGCCCCATCAGTGCCCATCAGTGCAGCTTATCTATGCCCATCAGTGCAGCTTATTAGTGCCCATCAGTGCCGCCTTGTTATTGCCTCATCATCAGTGCCAATCAATGCAGCTTATCAGTGCCAATCAGTGCAGCCACATCAGTGCACCCTCACCAGTGCCCATCAGTGCAGCCTCATCAGCGCACATCAGTGAAGAAGAAAAATTACTTATATGCAAAATTTTAAAACAAAAACTAATAAAATATTTTTTTTTCATTTGTTTATCAAAAAATAAAAAACACCCAGTGGTGATTAAATACCACCAAAAGAAAGCTATATCTGTCTAAAAAAAAGACAAAAAATCCATTTGCGTGCAGTTTTGCATAACTGCTCAATTGTAATTCAAAGTGCCCTGAAAGCTGAAAACTGGCCTGGGCAGGAAAGGGGTGAAAATGCCCAATATTGACATTGAAGTGGCTAATCACGTCTGTAGGCAGGTGGAGTCTGCTTCCTCTGCTGTAGGTGGTGCCCGACCAGAGCCGCATCACAGCCTGCAGAGGAAGTCAGGAGAAACTCAGTTTCTCTATGGGTCCCTGGTTTCTGGAAGCAGCATTCCACTTGCCTATGCTACGTCCAGTTGACCTCTGGTGGCTATCTTTGGGTCTGCAGAGTTTTTATACGTTTCTGCCATCAGGTTTTAGTGCATATTTTGCAAAGTGGTTAGGAGAGGGAAAGAGCAACTGCTTGTCGGGGAAAGTGATAGCGGCTGGGAGAGGTTCTTGATGAGTAGGGACAGGCTAGGGACTTGCAATCCTGTACTGTAGCCTCCCTTTTGAGACCAGATTGGTTAGGCTACATTCCACCCTCTGAAGACAGATGCTGCTGGTGCATCTTTAACCACTGACTGAACTGTGAGTATTACCCTTAGCAGTGCTTTCTAACTGAGGTTGTTTGTAGTTGGCATTTTCTGCAAAGACTCTGTGTCTTTACTGCCGCCACATTCGCTGCACCGACCCACGTTTCTTAAAAGTTTACTCTTCCTTAGAGCTACTTTACTATGCTTGAGGCTACCTTCCTCAACCCCTGAAGTACAAGACTCAATCTTAATATGCCAGAGTTTCCAAAATTGTGGGACATTTTCCCACAAAATTAATATCCTGTAGTGAAAAAGGGCCCACTAAACACGGCAGTGTATCTCCTGGGATTTCTACTTCCACCTCTACTAAGGAGCAATCACCCAGCTCACTACCTCTCAGCCCCTTCTGTCATCTCAAACTGATATTTAGGTTTTTCTATGGCAACTAAATTCCCTAAGATCAGCAAAGCATTTCCATTTATCTCCATTATCAGAAATGACAAACATTTGTTTGTCAAGGCAGTGACTGTAGGGGGAAGAGACACATATGAGCAGTTCTCTCCCACAGAAAATTCAAGACACACCAACTTACCCAATGCCTGACACTTTGTAGGCAAATGCAGACAATTCACATCAACTGTCTAGGTCTACCCAGATCTCTACCAGAGAAGAACTTTTCTGGCATGGCTTGCCATTCACATTCAGCATTTATCGTTCTCCCTGCACTTAAAGCGGTAGTAAATTCCTAAAAAAGTAGACCTGCAAGTTATTGGTATAATGTGCTAGTATGCACTGCACATTATGAAATACCTTAAAAGGAAGCCCTCCGGTGGTGTGCTGTCACCGCTGACAGGGCTTCCATCTTCACCCAGTCTTCTTTCCGGGTTCATGGGCTCTGGCCATATGAATGGCTGAGCTGCGATGACGTCACTCCAGGGAGTCACAGCCACGACATGGAGCTCTGAAGTGATGGCAGGGGTATGTCTGCATCCACAGTGAATATCTCTTAACAACACTGCAAGTTTAGGAGATATTCACTGTACCTACAAGTAAGCCTTATAAGTTCAAAAACAGACTTTACTATCCACAGGGTACTATCCATTTAGGAGTCTTTACCAGGTTTACCACGGAGACCTACTTTTGGGTTGGTGACCCCAATCTTGTTACTCATACTTGAGCACTCCAGCACTGCTACCAATACCTCTTTGTTTGGCAGTAGTGTTTTACCTATATGCTGTTTAGCACCACCTTGAATTTCATTAGAAGAAATACTAGTCATCACACTGTTATACAGAGAGCATGATGTGCAGCGCTGTTATGGAATCTTCGCTGAGCGGAGAGCATGCGTTGTTGCATTGTCTGTGCTGAAGCGCTGAGCGGGTGGTCAGAGGTAGAAAGTTGTGGAGCTGATGGAGACAAGCTTGAGCAATGTAAGATGTCCTTCACCACCAGCTCTAAGCATCGATGTGTAGACAGCACAAAATCTTTTATCAAAGGACTGACCCACAACTACCTCCAACTCCCAGAACTCACAGATACTGAGCAGGACGGAGCTATATCATTCATAAAGCCCTGCTGCGATCCAGTCACCAACCCACCAGACCCAGGGAGGGAAGTACCTGTAAGCAGGCATCCATACCCATCCATCCCTTAAAGGGGACCTCTGGCCAGCTGGATCTACCTACATCCTCTGAGGGCTCACACCCATACCATCTTGAAGGAGAACCTACCCTGAGTTCCAGTCCGGACCATTATCTGTGAAGGGGATCCTTGATGATTTACATACTGCGTAATTAAATTACGCTTCTGGTGAGTGCGTAATTCTTACCTTACCACTGGGAGCACCACCACTGGATTGAAGCTGTATATTATTATTATTATTATACAGGATTTATATAGCGCCAACGGTTTGCTCAGCGCTTTACATTATAGTGGGAGACAATACAGTAACAATACAGTTCAATACAAGAGGGATTAGAGGGCCCTGCTCCTTGGAGCTTACAATGTAGGAGGGCGGGGTGAATGGTACAGTAGGTAGTCACTGTGGGGGATGGAGTGGTTGGAAGAGTAGAGGATACCTGAATTAGCAGAGGGCGGGATAGGCTTCCCTGAAGAGAAAGGTTTTCAGTAAACGCCGAAAGGCAAGTATAGTAGGTGATAATCTGATAGATTTGGGTAGGGAGTTCCAGAGAATGGGTGACGCCCTGGAGAAGTATTGGAGAGGAGCATGGGAGGAGGAGATAAGGGAGCTAGAGAGTAAGAGGTCTTGCGAGCAGTGGAGTGTGCGGTTTGGGTGATATTTAGAGATAGGATCTGTTATGTAAATTGGGGCAGTGTTGTGGATGGCTTTATATGTCATTGTCAGAGTTTTGAATTTTATCCGTTGGGCAACTGGGAGCCAGTGGAGGGATTGGCAGAGAGGGGTGGCGGATACGAAACGGTTAGTGAGGTGGATGAGTCGGGCAGCAGCGTTCATGATAGACTGGAGGGGGGATAGTCTATGATGACGTAGGCCAATGAGGAGGGAGTTACAGTAGTCGAGGTGTGATATGACAAGGGAGTGAATGAGTTGCTTAGTGGTTTCCGGGGTTAGGAACGGTCGTATCTTGGAGATGTTGTGGAGGTGAAGTCTACATGATTTTGTCAGCGATCGGATCTTGGATTGGAAGGACAGATGGGAGTCTAGGATTACCCCTAGTACCCTGGTGTGAGGGGATGGACTGAGGATGGTGTTAGCGATAGTTATGGTGAAGTCAGTGGGGGTAGCGTGGGCAGGGGGGAATACTAGGAGCTCACTTTTGGAGAGGTTGAGTTTGAGGAAGTGGAGTGCCATCCAGGCTGATATGTCGCTTAGTAGGCTAGCGATACAGGTGGAAACTGAAGGGGTGAGGTGAGGGGTAGACAGATAGATTTGCATGTCATCAGCATAGAGATGGTAGTTAAAGCCGTGGGAGTTTATCAAGTGACCAAGGGAGGAGGTGTAGATGGAGAAGAGAAGGGGTCCAAGGACAGAATTGGGGGACCCCTACAGAGAGAGGGAGTGAGAAGGAGGTGGCAGCGTTATAGGTAACACTGAAGGAGCGCTGTAATAGATAGGAGGAGAACCAGGAGAGAGCGGAGTCGCTGAGGCCTAAAGAGTGTAGTTTTTTGAGGAGGAGGGGATGGTCAACCATGTCAAAAGCCGCGGAGAGGTCAAGTAGTAGGAGTATTGAATAGTGGCCGTTGGACTTTGCAGTTAGTAGGTCATTAGAGAGCTTTAGTAGGGCAGTTTCGGTGGAGTGTAGGGGGCGAAAGCCAGACTGTAGGGGGTCGAGAAGGCTGTTGTCAGTGAGGTGGGAGCTCAGACGATTGTAGACTAAGCATTTTTGGAGTTTAGAGGTAAATGGGAGCAGGGAGATGGGTCTAAGGTTGTTCAGGTTGGTGGGGTCTAGGGAGGGTTTCTTAAGTATGGGAGTGATGTGCGCGTGCTTTAGAGGGGAGGGGAATGTACCTGTAGAGAGGGAGAGATTGAAGATGTGAGTGAGGGAGCATAGGATGGAAGAGGAGGGTGACCGAAGGAGTTGTGAGGGGACAGGGTCCAGGGGGCAGGTGGTGAGGCGGGCTTCTGAGAAGACCTTTAGGACCTCTTCGGTGGTAGCGGGGTCAAAGGAGGACAGTGTTGAGGGAGGTATGGTGTGAGGGATGCTAAATGGGGTGGGTGTCTGTGGCAAAGTACCTAAGAATTGCGTCGATCTTGTTTTGGAAGTGGTGTGCAATCTCGTGGGCAGTGATTGAGGCCCTGGGTGGCGGTATATCAAGCTATCTATATTACAAAGACTGTCACTAATGTTCTTATTATTGGGAACATTTTCCACATACACTTTACTTAATGTGTTGAATAGCTCTGCACATATTTTTATACGTTTATGTCAAGGTTTTGTTTGGTTTCCTTGAGTGTTCAGCTGCATACTTAAAAGAGCGCTCACTTTTATTACTATTCTATTTTAGTATTCCAGTGTGTCTCTCTCAGTTTATCTCCCTCACTCTGCTAATGTGACCTCAGTACTGATGGAGAGGGGCAGGGAAGGGGCAAACAAAGATGCTGTGCATGCACCGGACGTCCTCTTTATCAACTGATGATGTCATTGGTTGTTAGTATGCTGGCAGCCAGAAGGTCATAAAAGCACACAATGAAAAACGTGTGCCTTTGTGTGCTGAAAGGCAGGATTGATCCACCCTGCTGGCTTGTATACAATTTTTGGGCATTTTGCCAAGGCACCCCCGAAGAAGACTGAAGGCACCCTGGTTAATAAAGACTGCTCTAGGGTGCCCTTCGGTAACAAAATTACCTAAATGCAACACAGCAGTGGTCTTAAAGACCACTATCATCATCATTAACCACCTTACAACTGCAGTATTGTAAAAAAAACACAAAAACTTTTGTACGCAAGACTGAGCTTGCAGATAAGGACCCTTGCCCATCAGCATTATATCCTGTAGTATTCCATAACAGAGGACAAATCACAACACCATGCTCCCACTAGCAGCATGCCAAGCACAGTACTGGCTGACTTTCCACAGGGTAATTCCCGGCATGCTGAGACCACTCCATATCTTTCTATGACCTCTTTGTGAATCCTTCCTTGGAGTTCTTTGCTTTCATACCTGCTGCTATAGGGGACAGCCTTTCATTAAGTGTTCTTGCATGGCAAGACCACTTACTGTTATCTCACATATATATTCTTATTATTATAGCCAAATTTACCACCCTAACTCCTCCCACAGTTTTTACACTACATAGACAGTAATATACCGAAACATGCGGATTGTTCCCGATTGGTGCGCTATTACTTTGTGGAACATTTCACCGAATGGTTCACGAAATATCGGCGTTTTTGTGGGGAAATTGGTCCCAGAGGAATGAATGGCGGAATGTTCAAAACTAGAGTGTGAGCTGACAAAAGCTACAGTGTGAGCTGAAAAATCAGGACATGATTTCTAAACTGCCATCACTCCCTCATTTTCAAGCCCACCTACACAAATCTTATATTAAAACGTTCAGCTATCCCTGCTGCCACTAAAAATGTCCACGGCTAAGCCATAGTCCTGACAGTTTTCACAATATGACTATTTGTTTGCAACGCACGCTGCCCATTGACATTCATTGAAACTCCACTCTAGCCACCTCAAATTTGAAGGGCAATTTCTAAACTGCGACTGTGCCTTCATTTTTTTATATTTCAGAGACATACTATGCATCAAAATGTAGGTCTGGGTCTTGTAATTCTCACAATATAAAGCTCTTTGCTGTAGGATTTATAGTTTTTAAAACTATGACCATTTGAAGACGCCAGTGAAGTGAGCAATTTGGAACAGTTTGTTTTTAACCGCTCTTCTCTGCCCTATTTGAAATCTAATTTTGAATTTGTGACAGTTTGGCCGGCTTCTAGTTAAAGGTTTGGAAATAAGTTTTCTACAGTAGAGAGTATTTGAGGTGATAATGCTGCTAATGTTTTTATAAATGTATGTTTTAATGTAACTGTGAAGCACTTTGGGCAACAACATTGCAATTAAATGTGCTATATAAATAATTAAAAGTTGAAATGCATTTCTCACTCTATCAAGCTTGCCATGTGCACTTTTTAAATTTGATCAATCAATTGGTTAGTGTAATGTTTACTATCTTTACTCACTCTAAACACTCCACACAGTTACTCTGCCCACTCCATAAAGTTACTCTGCCCAGTCCAACCTTTTCACAGTTACTCCAGCCACTCCAACCACACAACAGTTACTCAAGCCACTCCACCCAGTCACTCCGCCCACTCCAGTTGTAGACTACTGGTGGGGGCAAGAACACTTCACACAATTTCCCCAGAAATTGTAGCTTTTCTAGTTTCTCATGGAATTGTGAAGCTGAAGGCAAAACAGGCCAGTCTGTAGCTGGCAGACTACACTTAGCCCACTTGACATGCAGAAAAAACATGCACCAATAGAAGGAGCGCCAGACCAAATGATGAGAGTTAAAATTAATTTAGTGGTTTGCACTAAAAAACAGCCAATGTGTTTCAGGGGCTTGAAAACATTCCCCCTTCATCAGGGCTACAACAAAACACAATATAATATAAATGTAGATGTGATTGGTATAATCATAAGCCTGACAACATAAAAGGTTATGAATAACATACATATGTAGGTATATGCACATGTAGGTATATGCATGCAGGGCTTTTTTTCAGTACTAACATGGCAGCCCTGGTGCTGTGCTTTCCGCTTCTTACTTTCCCTTGTAAACACATAAGCCTGGCTTCTATGTTTACACATGACAGCGCAGCTCTCCTGATGGCTCCCCTGAATCTCCCTTTGACAGCAGAGGGAGAGTGCACTCCTGAAGTCTCTGCCTGCCCTGCAGCCTGCACTATCCTCTGTAGGTAAGTTGTAGCTGCAATTCTGTAGCAGCAGTTCTCTTTGGGGTGGGAGAAGAGCTCTGTACTAGGTTTGGAGGGGAGAGTTCTGTACTAGGTTTTGTACTAAGTTCATTTGACAATTTATTATAATCAAATGCTACATGGTCCATACATATTGTTGTACATTTAAAAAAGAACTCAAGGATAAGCAAAAAAAAAATCTCCCATTAGTACACCACCCTACACAAAACACTAAACAGTTAATACATTTGTGAAATTCCTTACCATTGAAGAGAAAAGTCCAATTGAATTTTCATGAAATCATCTCTGTAATTAAAAAAATAACAGCATCTGCTCTGCCAAGAAGGAGGTATAACATCAGGGATTACATCATATCCTCTTCTCTCAGGAAACTACACTTCCCATCAACCTTTCGGAATTGCAGTGAATGTGGGCGGGTACACTAAGTCTGTATATGTTGAATGTGTGCTTGCCCACTTCAACAGAAAACATGTCCACACATTCCCCATCTGCCACTGCTATCCTCACATGTGATTACAACCAGGGGCAGACTGACCATTTGGAAACTCGGGCACTGCCTGAGGGCCCGGGGTCAGTAGGGGGCCCCATCAGATGCCCCTGGTACCTTTTTCATAGGCTTTTTTGAGTTTGGGCAAGGACACAGGGGCCTCATGATCCCCTATTGCCCGGGGGCCCCATGAGTTGTCAGTCCGCCCCTGATCACAACAGAATAGGAAATAATTGCCCTGACATTCTGTTTTTAATCCCAGAATAAATATGGCCACATGCCCAGAATTAGATTGTTTATCCACTGTTGTCTGCTGGAATTAAATATTAGAATTCTTCCTCCTATTTTTCTAACATCCACCGCTGCTTGTATGCTTCCATGTGATCACATCCCCGGCCACAACAGAAGAGAAACAAAGCACCGGAACATAAGGCTCCATTCACACTAGGGCGTTTCAAATGGTGGGCGGAATCAGCACGATTCTGACTGCGATGTGAAAATGTGCAATCGCATGTTCAGGTGCCATTCATTTGAATGGCACCGGAAAATGCGGGGCATTTTTTCCGTGACTGGGGCATGTTTCTCCGTGTGACAAATGCATTTTGCCCCGATTTTAGCCATGATTTTGCCCCGATTTTGTCCAAAATTTTGCATGACTTTACATGCAAATTTGTTGCGATTTAACCTGGAATTTTGCCACAATTATGCCGTGAGTTTGCCACGATTTTACCCACGATTTTTTTGCTGTGTTTTCAATGCATTTCAGGCCTGTTTCATACCAATGCAGTTTGCATTTTGTTTTGCAGTGCTTTTTTAGTGTGTTTTGCATTTTAGCACACATATTTTTGACATGTTTTTTGATACGTTTTATGTTTTTTTAATGTATTTTTTTTTTTGGCCAGCTTGTTGTTAGGCAGAATAAATACGTAACATGTATGTGTTTTTGAAGCAGTTTTTGTTGCGTTTTTAATGCATTTCAGGCCTGGTTTACACCAATGCAGTTTGTTTTTTGTCTGTTTTGCTGTGCTTTTTACAGTGCAATGCGTTTTTGCTGGCATGTTTTTGATGTGTTTTGGTTTTTTTTGCCCGGCTTGTTGCTGGGCAGAATAAAAATGTAACACATGTGCGTTTTGCTGCGTTTTCAATGCATTTTTAGTCCTGGTTCAGAAAAACCCAAAAACCAATGCGTTTTGTCTGTTTTGCAGTGCATTTTGCATTTTTTGTTTGTGTGATCGCAATGCATTTATCGCACGGAAAAACATACTGCGTTGTGGCAAAAATGCCCTGCGTTTTCAGGTGCCATGGAAATGAATGGCACTTGAACACGCAATCATGCGTTTTTACATTTTCACTGCACGTTTTCAAATCGCGGACAGTATCATGGCGATTCTGCCCATGATTTGAAACACCCTAGTGTAAATGGAACCTTAATCTGCATTTTTTAATCTGCCACCAGTTGGCCAAAAAAAAATTAAAAAAACGTAAAACGCATCCAAAAACGTGTCAAAAATGAACGAGCAAAAATGCAAAGCACACAGCAAAAATAAATTAAAAACACACTTGCTGCGGTTTCAATGTGTTTTTAAGTTATATCACCTATGAAAAATGCATCCTAAATGTGGTAAACTTGCATCAAAAACATGTCAAAATCACAGCAAAATCACAGATAAAATCATGGGTAAAAAAGCATCAAAATCACAAGTGAAATTGCGGCAAAATCCCATGTAAAATTGCTGCAAAATTACAGGTAACATCACGGCAAAATTGCGGGTAAAATCACAAAATTATGGCAAAATCAGGAGTTAAACGCAGCAAAACTGCAGGTAAAATCGCAAATTCAGTAGCACCTTTTTTTCCTATCGGCAAAATGGCGATAACACTATTTTTGGTCTCCTATATATGGGTGCATCCTTAGTATGTACAGTATTTACACAGTATAGTAAAAGGAGGTGCAGAGACTCCTAGCTGAAGCTATCGGAGGCAGGACAGACCCAGAGGGATTGATTTACTAAAATTGGAGAGTGCAAAATGTGGTGCTGGTCTGCACAGAAACCAATCAGCTTCCAGGTTTTATTGTCAAAGCTTAATTGAACAAGTTGAAGGTAGAAGCTGATTGGCTACCATGCACAGCTGCACCAGATTTTGCACCATCCAGTTTTAGTAAATCTGCCTCAGAGTGTCCTGAGCTGTCATTCTTAGAACACTGCCTGGGTGGGAGGTACAGACCAGGAGTCTGACTCCGCCCACTACATTGAGCAGGGAGGAAATATATCACAGCTTCCTGGAGGAAGAATTACAGAGGGGCGGGGCCAAGACCAGTGACTGGGGGAATAGGAGGCATACCAGCCACTGGTCTTACAAACAGGAAACCACAGGGGATTAACAGTTTGATTTGAAAATCATCAGGTTATTTCAGAACAACTACTGAGTGAACCAGGAGATGGAGGACATATTCAGTGAAGGTAGGAGATCAGCAGCAGACATGGGAAAAAAAGGTTTTCCCAGAGTTTTGCTTTAACTAAAATGAGTACTCATGAGATAAAACACTCAAAAATAAAAAAAATATTGCCCGTAGTGAAAACACCCATCGTGAGAGGAATAGGGAGGAAAAGAAAAATAAGGTATGCAAAGTATAAAAAAAGTATTAAAAAGCCTGCGATTATCTAAAAGCATCTGTAGATTGCCATTACTAAACATTTCTGAAGGTGCCTTTGTTGCAGTTTTTAATATAAGAGTGAAGGTTCTCTTTAATCGCTTCCCGACTTCTCTCTAGCAGATATACTGCTACAGGGTGGCAGCGGTGCACAAAATCATATATATATATATATATATATATATATATATATATATTTGGGTTTTGCGGCCATGGCTGTCAATCACCGAGTCCCGGACGGTGATTACCCGCCGGCGCCCAGAGATTATCGAGCATCTCCGAAGGGAAGGAGAACTGCTTTTTTTACTAACAGTTCTCTTCCCTATCAGCTCAGGCACGCTGCTCTGGTTGGCCGTGCAACACAGCCATCCTGATCAGTGTGCTTACAGTGATGCACCAACACACCACCACCTATGTAAAACACTCCCTGCACACAATTAACCCTTTGATCGCCCCTGATGTTAACCCCTACCTGCCCAGTGCCATTAGTACAGTGTTAGTGCTTTTTTTTAAGCACTGATCACTGTATTGGTGTCACTGGGGATCTCAGCGACACCAAGTCAGTTCCCCCCAGTGTTAGAATGCCCGCCACAGTCCCGCTATAATTTGCTGATTGCCGCCATTACTAGTCAAAAGAAAATTCCAGTATCTATATTGTCATTTGTAAATACTATAACTTTCAAATAAACCAATTCATTTACATGTATTGGTATTTTTTTTTAGCAAAGACATGAAGCAGAATACATTTTCGTGTACATTTATGACGAAATTTTATATTTTACATTTTTTAACTGACATGCTAAATAGCAAAAAGTCAAAAATATAGTTTTTTTCTCAACATTGTTGTTTTTTTTTTTCTATAGCGCAAAAAAAAAAAAAAACGCACAGGCGATCAAATACCACTGAAAGAAAGCTCAATTCATGAGAAAAAAAGGATGTACATTTCATTTGGGTGCAGAGTTGCATGACCACGCAATTGGGGGGTAAATCCTCAGGAGGGCAAGGGATTAAATCTTGCAGGCGCACCTGCCACACACAATGTATTGCCTCTTCCACAGTACTTCTGGCCCACAGAATACAGTTTGTTGCAAGAACTCTCATTTCAACAAAGATTATCAGCCACCTGGCCTTTGATTAGCCCCACCATATGTGGCATTTAGCATTGATTGTAGAGCTTTCAAGAAGTCAGTCCACTCGCCAACTTGCCTTTTTAGGCCTTTTTTGCCCACAGTGAAAAGTTCTTGTACTGGCTGTTTTGGTCCGCTCAGACAGTCAGGTTAGCTTCACACTACCCCGCACACTGCAGGCTGGTTGCAGATGCGGGAAGCGATTCCTGCACCCGCATCCAGCCACAGCTGCACTACTTTTCTCTTGCCAGTATTCGAATTCTGAATGGCACCCCCATGCATCTCATCCCACAGCGTGATCATGGATGCAGGAACCGCACGGAAACTGCAAAAAGACCATGCGGATGCATTTTGGAAAAGGTGCATGGTATATGCACCTTTTCCTTGCATGAAACGTGGGCACATCAACTCATTCAAATGAATGGGCTGCTGTGCCCATATTAATGTGAACCAGGGGTAACTCAACCTTCTGGCTATAGAGTTGCCCAGCTTGGGCTGTACAGCTCTCTGCCTGTCCAAACATGGTCTCTTCTCACTCACTTCTCATCAGACACAAGTACGGTCAAACAGGGGCGGACTGACCATTTGTAAACTCGGGCACTGCCCGAGGGCCCGGGGTCAGTAGGGGGCCCCATGAGATGCCCCTGGTCCCTTTTTCATAGGCTTTTTTGAGTTTGGGCAAGGACACAGGGGCCCCATGATCCCCTATTGCCCGGGGGCCCCATGAGTTGTCAGTCCGCCCCTGCGGTCAAAGCATCTGCATCTCAGGTCTGCACACATGCCCCCTACATGTCTGTCCACACACATGCTGCTTCCTGGGGTGGGAGAAGCACTGGCTGGCTAGCCCGATTTCCCTTTTGTGAATTAAGGCTAGGTTCACACCTATGCAGGTTGCATCAGAGCTGTTTCTGCATTCCGTTTTGCGTTTTTGCACCTGCGTTTTTGATGAGTTTTGTAGGGGTTTTTTTTCTTGTTGCTAGGCAGACTTAAAATGCAAAACGCATCAAAAAGGCAAAAATGCTTTTCTACAGCATTTCCACTGAAGTCTATAGAACCAAAAATGCTACTTTTTGCATTACAAAAAGTCCCTGACCCTTTTCAAAAAACGCACAGGGTGAAAACACGCAAATGTGAACACGTCCCATAGGAAATCATGTTAAATGGGCTGTACTGCGTTTCTGCGAAACGTTGTGGAAAACGCTTAGGTGTGAACCTAGGGTAACACCCACCTGGCAATCAATCCCACATCTGCTGAGGCACCCGTTCACTGCTAAACCAGCCATCAACTGCCTCTTAAGACTGCCCATCTGTCACACTACATATATATGTGTGTGTATTTAGACATGCCACCATATTACATATACATTTTATATTTTATGCTTTTTGTTTGTTTGCTTTGGCTTTCATAACCTGATGAGAGGTTGTGCTCACTGATAAACTGCAGCTGCTATTATTTCCACTGTATAGCTCTTAGCACTTGGAAATTGTCTTTCTTTTACGATCGTTTTTGCTCAAATTTGAGCGTACAGGCTTCTTTCGTACAGAAGACATGACGTCCAAGGGTGAGCCTACAGATCTAATGGGCAGCTTATCAAATATGTCATTGGAAAACATAAGGGTGTGTAGAGATTGTCGTATGTGTAATTATTTCTTGCTAAGGGTGTTATTCCTGCTCAAGTTTGGGTACTATGACAGCATGGGATGAGATAATCTGATATGATTATGATGCATCTGTCCCTGCTGAAATCACTCAGCTGTGCAGTCCATACTGTCACTGCATAATTACTATAGTAATACCAGAGCAGACATTTCAGGACAGAATAGCCCAAATGTATGCAGCCACTGACGTAGTAAGTTACTAGGGCTTGGAGGACGTCATTAAATAAAAATATTGTGCCAGGTGGAACATATAGGCATTCTGGCTCAATCCCAGATGGTTTTGACAGGGGAAAGGCAAGGCTCTAACAATTCCAAGTAGTGTTGGAGCTTGCCGCTAGACCCATATTCCTGGTGGGCCACCACTATTGGGCTGCCTTACTGGCTAATAGCAAGGTGTTGGAGGGTCTAAAGCAGGGGTAGGCAACTTTAACCACTTCAATGCCGGGCACTTTTACCCCCTTCCTGCCCAGGCCAATTTTCAGCACTCTCATGCTTTGAATGATAATTGCACGGTCATGCAACACTGTAGCCAAACTACATTTTTATAATTTTGTTCACATATCTAGAGTTTCTTTTGGTGGTATTTAATCACTACTGAGGTTTTTATTTTTTGCAAAAAAAATACTGAAGATTTAAAAAAAAAAAAGTTTTTTCTTTGTTTCTGTTACAAATTTTGCAAATAAATCATTGTTCTTCATAATTTAGGCCAAGATGTATTCTGCTACATTTTGTTGGTGAAAAAAACTCAAATCAGTATTTATTATTTAGTCTGTAGGAAAGTTATATCATTCACAAACTATTGTATATATCTGAAAATTGATCAATCCTGAAGTACTGACGGACAATCTAATTTCTTGAGGCCCAAAAATATCAGGACAGTACAGATATCCCTTAAATGACCCCTTTTTGCAAAGTAGACAGTCTGAGGTATTTAGTAAGATTCATGGAGAGTTTTTTGAAGTTGTATTTTTTTTGTCATAATTTTTTGGAAAATTAAGAAATTTAAAAAAAAATCAATTTTTTTTTCTTTTACATACTGTCACCAGTGCAGTGCAGCATCACCAAATAACTGGTGTGGCGGTGATCATGGACACTGGGTAATGTGTTAGAAACGTAAGGATGCCTCATCGTTTGATGGAAATGAAAGCAGCCTACAGAGGACTGAATTCACACACCTCGAAAATCAAAGTGAACAATTTATGCAGCAGGCTAGGCTGAAATTTCATTGTAGCAATTCAAAATGGTACTCAGTAGTTAGTATGGCCCCCACGTGCTTGTATGCATGCATGACAATGTTGGGGCATGCTCCTGAGTCGACGATGGTGTCCTGGGGTATTTCCTCCCAGATCTGGATCGTGGGAGCCATTGAATAGTATCAATTCCTTCATCCTCCAGGACATGCCTGCATACTCTTGCCACATGAGGCCAGGCATTGTCGTGCACCAGAAGGAACCAAGAACCCACTGCACCAGTGTAGGGTCTGACAATGGGTCCAAGGATTTCATCCCAATACCTAATGGCAGTCAGGGTGCCATTGTCTAGTCTGTAGAGGTCTGTGCATCCCTCCATGGATATGCCTCCCCAGACCATCACTGATGTTGTTACAGGCAGATTAATGTTCTCCACAGCTTCTCCAGACCCTTTAATGTCTGTCTCGTGTGCTCAGGGTGAACCTGCTCTTATCTGAAAAGCACAGGGTGCCCGTGATGAACCTTCCAATTCTGGTGTTCAATGGCAGATACCAATTGAGCTCTATGGTGCTGGGCAGTGAGCACAAGGCCCACTAGAGGAGGTCGGCCCTCAGGTCACCCTCATGACGTCTGTTTCTGATTGTTTGGTCAGAGACAGTCACACCAGTGGCCTGCTGGAGGTCATCTTGTAGGGCTCTGGCAGCGCTCATCCTGTTCCTCCTTGCACAAAAGAGCAGATACCGGTCCTGCTGATGGGTTAAGGAACTTCTATGGCCCTGTCCAGCTGTCCTAGAGTAACTGCCTGTCTCCTGGAATCTCCTCCATGCTCTTGAAGTGCCATCCTGGAGGAGTTGGACTACCTGTGCAACCTCTGTAGGGTCCAGGTATTGCCTCATGCTACCAGTAGTGACACTGACCCTAGCCAAATGCAAAACTAGTGAAAAACAGTCCGAAAAAAGGGACTGAAAAGTCTGAAAAGGGAAAAAAATTTCAGTGGCCTCCACCTGTAAAACCATTCCTGTTTTGGGGTTTGTCTCATTGTTGCCCGTTTAGTGCACCTGTTGTTAATTTCATTAACACCAAAGCAGCTGAATCCGATTACCAACCCCCTCTGCTACTTAACTGACCAGATCAATATCCCAGGAGTTTAATTGACTTGATGTTATACTCTGATTAAAAGTGTTCTTTACATTTTTTGAGCCGTGTATTAACCTTCATGTTTGCTATCATATAATCAATTGCCCTGGATACTCAGGATTCATTCATACCACGTGGGTTGGGCAGTGTTGTTCAGCACAGACCCAATACAGCAACACGTAAAAATGTAATGAGCTCAGCTCACATTAATGAATTGTTTTGCTGTGCGTTGGATATAATAGAACATCTGTTTGTTGTTCTAATTGCTCCAAGTGGTTTTCTTTTAGAAGTAGTAAGGGCATCTTTAGTTGCTGTTTGGCGTATTGTAAGGGGGCTGTTTTTTGACACTGGTGTAGAAAAATTGCTAAAGGTTTATTCTGCCAAGGGTAATGTATGTGAACTTATGTGCATAGTACATATACAACGTGCTCCACCAATCTTACCCACATTAATATTAGATCTGTCAAGTATATTTGTTTGTTAAATTACAACAACCCAAGCAAAACATTTTGTTGTCATTTGTGCTGAAACAATATAGAATAATATATAATCAAAATACAAGATGAGTCCATTTGTGTGGTTGCGGGGGAGGGATGTTGTGTGGATTTAAAATTCAGATGTGCTGTTTTTTTTAGTGCCCCCCCAAAACTGTCCCAATTTAAAGGATAAGTTCATCTTTTTACCAAAAATAACATCTGCACATTTTTTTTGCAGGTAAAAAAATGTGCATTCATTATTTTTGGCTGCAGGAGCCTGGAAACCATTGCACCAGCAACCATTGCACCAGTGATCAGCAGATCACTGGTACCATGCAGGCCTCCTGCAGATCTGTCAGTATATCTACTTGCCCATACGGGATGTACGAGCAAGCAGATATACTGACAGGAAGAATCAATTAACTGCCACGGTGCTCCCCAGCGCCGTGGTAGTTAATTGAGAACTACAATCCGACAGCCGCTATGGGTTCATGTACACTGCAGCTGATAAACTCACGATCAGGAGCTTTTCTGTGTTTTTTTCAGCAGCCCCTGAACTCCCCCTAATGCTTTCCTATGTATCCATGTACGCTATTTCGTTTACAGTCGTTTACAGGCAGTTGACTTTACAGTCGTTTTTTTTAATGCACCAAACTTGCGTTCAGAAGTAGATTTTATCAGCGTTTCAAACGCCAAAAGCTTGTAAACACGTGTAAATGCGGCTAACCACGTTTATAAGCGTTTGCATTTAGAAGCGTTTTTTAACTGTTCCATATCCAAATGCTGTCCAGAGACTTTTTTCATCATCAGAAATGCATGCAAAGCGTTTTCCATGTATTCAAATGGACCTAGTACACCAGCGCAGTCAGTTCCAGGTTTTGCATGAAGGAAAAATGGTAGAACGTGCTGCATTATGCTCATGATGGGATCCATAGTGAATACAACCAGAAAAGATAGGTCATCTCAACACATACTGCTCTCTCTGCTTCTGCTCTCTCTATTTCTCTCAAAATGTCTGAAATAGTTAATTTTGTACTGTTTTTCAGTGCATTCTGGGCATTTTGGAAGGTCTCCTGAGGTTATCTTTAAAAAACGCTTCTAAATGCAAACGCGCATAAACACTCATAAACACGGTATGAAACGCATATAAATAGACGTTTTGTAACCTACGTTTTCCAGCAGTCAGTTTCCATCATTCAGAAGTGTTTTCCAAACGTCCCGTGTACATGAGCCCTAAGGCTGTCAGGACTTGTAGTTTCTCATACACAGAGCACTGTGAATGAGTAATGCGGCTGGGCGGGTTGAGCCTCCCACGGCCACATTTTTTTAAAAAATTGACAGCTAGCGGGGTTGAGAGAAGATCCCCTGCTAACTGTCAAAGCTGGGGAGCCGGAGCTGGTGTATTCATAATGTTACACCCTGAATATGGGTGTAACCAGGGGCGGACTGACTATTCATGGGGCCCCCGGGCAATAGGGGATCATGGGGCCCCTGTGTCCTTGCCCAAACTCAAAAAAGCCTATGAAAAAGGTACTAGGGGCATCTCTGGGGCCCCCTACTGACCCCGGGCCCTCGGGCAGTGCCCGAGTTTCCAAATGGTGAGTCCGCTCCTGGGTGTAACATGTTATGAAAGGTGAACTTATCCTTTAAGTTGCAAAGGCAGCAGATAGGGGTGTTCGCATATCGTGGTGCTTCGCAATCCGTTCAAGTGACTGTGGAAGAGCCAGAAATGTCCTGTAACTGTGCATTTGAGGAGCATTTGTGGGGTTAAACAGGCAGTGAGGAGGCGTCATCAAACGTGGATTGCTTTCAGAGTATCAGTGATTTAGGTGCAGGTCAAAGGCCCTTTTTAGACTGCCCCTGCAGCACAGGTGCAGCATAGTGTATTTCCCATATGCTTCTATTATATCGGGTGTTTTTGGTGCATTTTCTGAAAGAGCATTAAAAGTCCTGCATGCTGAATCTTTGGTGCCCTTTCAGAAATCTCACCAAAAACGTGTGATCTAATAGAAGTCTATAGGAAAGCGCTGGTAACCCCCACGAAAACAGTGGGTAGACTGCAGTGCACCCGCATTCCAGGCAAACCGTAAATCTGATAGTAGTAATACTCACAATTGTAAACATTGATACATTGCAATCATATTAACGAATGTGTGCATATAAAATAAATGAACCCAGTCATTTGCAGTAAGAAGGTAAAGTCTTATGGCCTATATACAGTACATGGACATTAAAAGAGGACAGTCGCTGTTCATTCCTAGCATTCTCTGAGTGCCATCCTGATACTGTTCTTGAACTTTAACACACACAAACCCTTAATAAATGTTTGATTAAAAACAGTTAGCGGCCCCAGGAACATTCCTTCTGTCTAAGCAGGCGGCAGTCTCTCTAAACTACGCTGGGGATTTTTAGATGACTGCAGTAACATGAAATTAACAAATTAGCAAATAACTTTTTATTTATATATATATATATATATATATATATATATATTAATTTCAATATGCAGCAAATGAGGAGTTAGCCTAAAAGGTAATGAAATGTGATTGAGCACATTACATATTCCCTGTGTAGTACTAGCCTTATGAGTTATACAGAAGTTATAGTGACAGATCCCCTTTCCTGTGTGTATCACAGAAAAGATCTGAACGTAATCACTGAGGTTACTTTTAGAAACTGATGCACAGAGCAGCTGCCAAACCTACTACCTTGCACTGCCACAAAAATAGAAACTCACGTGATCTGATGGGAACACAGATCTATGAGTCACACTGTTTTAGCTTCCAAGTAGGTAATTTTGTTCCCACATACTTTGACAGGAAAGGTTTCACCAAATAGCTTAAAAAACGTGTGTGGAAGCTACAAAATGTTAAAGTAAAAGGGTCATTGGTTGTAATACCTCCGTCATCTGAAAGCAACAAGATTTTACCAATTGTCTACTGGGACAATTTTTTAAAAAATGTGCACACATGTTAAAATAAGCTTTTCATTGCTGTAAATTACTTTAAAACTTTACTAAACCCAGGACCCTGCATTCACTATATCTGGTCTCCCATAGTACACACAACATGAAAATGCAATTATTTTAGTAAATATAAACTGCTAAATACCTTTTCTCATCAGTAGTTAGAACAGTCTTGTGGCTTCTATCAGTATCCAGCAGATCTTGTGGGGGGAGTTTTCATTCTTCTCTAGGAAGATGCAGGACCCCTGACCTCTGTCTGGACAGTGCTGATTGGCCCTGTATTGATCACATGCACTCTACCAAGAAAAAAAAACCTCTCTAGCAATACACACTAAACTGAGCATGTGCATGTGACTACAGGTTCAGTCTGTCTTATCAGGTGGACATTTGAACAAGAGTAAGGGCAGAGAAAACAGAACCAAACAGCCTTTTTACCACACGATATGTCTTAAAAGGAGATAAGATGGGGACACTGGAAGAAGGGAAGGATCAGAGAAGACAGGATCAAACAGCGTTTTTACACAATGCAGAGGATTAACCCCTTAGGTTCCACAGTGAGTATAACAAGCATGCTTTACTGCATATACAGACTGATTTTACTGCTGTGGGTTTAGTGACACTTTAACCTCCCAGTCAAAAAAGTATATTTTCTGATAGCAGAGACTTTGGAAAATAAAGTGTTGGTCATTGCAATTTTTTGTGTCTTATATTTGCGCAGTCATTTATCATATGCATATTTTCAGCACAAACTACAATAACATGAACTTTAGCGCACATAACACAATACCCAATTTTTTTTGTAAAATGTAAAAGATGGGGTTGTGTCGAGTATATAAATACCAAATGTGAAGACTCAAAATTGCCGCACCCATGAAATAGCTACAAACTCTGGAACCTCAATTTTTTCAGGCTCCCCAGAGGTATGGGAGAGCCTGGGAACCACTGTGGGTGCTGCCGGCAGGGGGGTGTAAATATTTAGAGCCCCATAAAAGAGACTGGCCAGCTCTAAAGCCACCCCTATCACTTTTATCTGAAAGCCGTTTGTCAGCTGGTACAAACCACACGAAGCTTACGGCATGGTAGCTGTTGTAAGCTTGCTTTAAACCCTGGTTTACCATGCTGTTTATGAACATACCTTGGTAGACAGGTGGTTAAAGAATATCTAAAGGCAACATTTTTTTTAACCCAGGTTTATTTTATTGTATTTGCCTCCATTGGGTAGATCCACCCTTTTCTCTGGGCTTTTGACAATATTCATATATTGGAAAGTGGCAGGAAATCCAAGATGTTACACTTGTCATTGGAACAGGAAATAAGGTCATATCTTTCAATAAGAAATCTTTCTCTGTTGACAACTCCATTGGAACCAAATAGATTTCGATCCATGTAGGGTCATTCCCATTTGATAGGAGTTGATCTGGAAGGGGCACTCTGTATGTCTGGAGGTAAAGAGATTTAATCTCCAAATATGGAAAAGCTTCTTTACAGTAAAAGCTGTGAAAATGTGGAATAGACTCCCTCAAGAGCTGGTTCTGGCCAGCCCAGTAGATTGTTTTAAAAAAGGCCCGGATGCTTTCCTAAATGCACAAAATATAACTGGCTACTATAATTTATAGGTAAAATTGATTCAGGGAATATCCATTTGCCTCAGGAAGGAATTTTTCCCTTGCTGGAGCAAACTTGATCATGCTTTATTGGGGTTTCTTGCCTTCATCTGGATCAACTGTGGACACAGGATTGTGTATTTGGAGGTTTTCTATGTGTGTGTGTTTTTCTTTTTCTCTATGGGTTGATCTATATGGACTTATATCTTTTTTTTAACCAGACTAACCATGTACTATGACTATGTAGATCACAAACTGCTGGTCCTCTAAGATTGCCAAATCAACAGTGGTGCAGGAAGTAAGCCTGTACAAAGCAATGACAGGCTCACAATGGTCACAGCTACCCACCTGGATTTGATTGACAGGAGTGGGAGCCAATGGTTTGCACTACTATTAATCTGCCCAGTGAGGAGGCACAAAGCCGTGAGAAACGCTGCTCTCATGCACATAAACTTGCACTCAGGTAAGTATAAGGGAGGCTGGGAGGGGATCCTGTGCAACAGAAGGTTTTTTACCTTAATGCATAGAATGCATTAAGGCAAAAAACCTTAACACTTTAAAACCACTTTAATTCTGGTCTGGAGATTTGCTTGCACTATTGGTAAATTTATGCAGGAGACTATCCATTTATAGCAGTTTGAGATCTCCAATGATTACATGACTGCAGTGTGGAAGTGAACTTTTATACTCTCTGGCACAGAAGATATTATTTAAACAGATATGTGAAGCAGATGTCTTTCTTGTTTGCCATTACTTTGCAGACACAGACAGGCTTAATGTAAGCAATGTAATGTTTACAGTGGTCTAGGCCAGTGACGACTGCTCTTAAAGCAAAGAAAAAGAAAAGCCAGAGTAAAAAGTTTATGTGCAAAGCTGCTTCACATCCTTGGATATTTATGAAAAAAAGCTAATGTGTTTAAATTGTTTAGTAATCCTTTAGGCCAAGAAGACGGTGTTATTGGACTTTGTGAATTGCTATGAAAATTCACTAGAAAGTGTGAAAAAAAAATAATAAAACTTGTGCAAGGGGAATTTTTAAAGACTTTTTAGACCTCCATATCTGCCCCTTATTTACCTAGGATAGAGTTGTGCTTAATTTGTAGCAATGTAGTAAATTATTTTAAAGAGAAAATAGTGTATTTTCAACAAATCTGATTTAGGTTATTATAACATTATAACAAGGTTGCTTTAATTGTTCATGTGACTTTCACGTTTTTAAATTCTTGTTTTTTTAAGGCCTTGTCAATGTATTACATTTAGACATTTGCAGTTCCCCATGGTGGCTTAAAAAGGTAGATCCAAAGAGACACTGCAACATTTAGGGCCTGTTCACACATTCTTTCTGAATGGCACACCAAAGCTCCTTCTCAGCACGCTTTTGTTGCAGCTGAGTGCAACATACATTGCAGTGAGTTGACAAAAATGCTACATGCAAGAAATTTGTTTATTTGGACAGGGCTCGACAAATCCCAGGTGCCAGGTCACCATGGCGACTAGAAATTGAGTCCAGGCGCCTGGGCTTTTGTCAGCCCAATCACTGTTACAGAGATGCACAATCTGTATTGCCCAACACCCAGTACTTGCAGTTCAGGGCGCCGAGCAGGTAGTTTTTCTCTACATTTAGCCCTGCTGCAGGCAAGCAGCAGGGCTCACTTGTCAGGCGGAAGCATTCAAGCAAGACCGCTACCACCCAATTGCTTCCGCACACACGGGTAAATCGCATGCACCCCCACTATGTATCCTGAGCACCGCAGGGCAGAAGGGAGGGAGTAGAGCATACATACAACTGCTCTCCTTCCCATCTTTCTCCTGACCCGAAAGCAACCTGTATGACTTCACTTCCAGCTCCCCGTTGACAGTTTCCCCGGCCAGCATGGCCAGGAAAGAATGTAATGTAGTGTGATCTGCATTGCAATACATTCAGTATTCAGTGGAGCACAGAGGAGACAGCTAGGGTCTAAGCTTTTTTATTTAAGGAAAATCTCATAAAAAAAGTTAAGTAAAAAAAAAAATGTTTTTTAATTGTAAAAAATAAAGTTACACCCAAACAAAACTTTTTTAGCTGGTTCCTGGTTCCTAGATACTGTGGGAGACCAGATATAGTGAATGCAGGGTCCTGGGTTTAGTAACACTTTAATATACAGTACACTGCTCAAAAAAATTAAAGGAACACTTTGAAAACACATCAGATCTCAATGGGGAAAAATATCATGCTGGATATCTATACTGATATAGACTGGGAAATGTGTTGGGAATGTAAGAATGCCCCATCGTTTGATGAAAATTAAGATTATCAGCCTACAGAGGTGTTCTATTGGATTTAGTCAGGCGAGCGCGGGGGCTATTCAATAGTATCAATTTCTTCATCTTGCAGGAACTGCCTGCATACTCTCGCCACATGAGGCCAGGCATTGTCATGCACCAGGAGGAACCCAGGACCCACTGCACCAGTGTAGGGTCTGACAATGGGTCCAAGGATTTCATCCCGATACCCAATGGCAGTCAGGGTGCTATTGTCTAGCCCAGCAATGGGCAAACTACGGCCCGGCGGACCTTTTAATCCAGCCCGCGGAGCTAGGCTCCCGCTAGGCTCCTCTCACAGTCCGCCCTGAAGACCGGTGTAGCATGAAAATCTGTCTCCTATGAGGATCTGTCCCCCTCGACGTATCTGCGCATGTGCCGGAGATCGCCGATCGGCTGCTAATGCCTGAAACTGGCACATGCGCAGATACGTCGAGGGGGACAGATCCTCATAGGAGACAGATTTTCATGCTACACCGGAACGGCGCGGGAACACGGCGAGAGGAACGCGCGGAGCAAAGGTAAGTGAATTGACACAGGGGGGACTTGGGGACTTAATATGGGGGATGAATTAATATGGGGAATGAATTACTATAGGGGGGATGAATTACTATAGGGGGGATGAATTACTATAGGGGGGATGAATTACACTATGGGGGATGAATTACTATGGGGGATGAATTACTATATGGGGGATTAATTACTATGGGGGATGAATTACTATGGGGGATGAATTACTATAGGGGGGATGAATTACTATGGGGGATGAATTACTATGGGGGATGAATTACTATAGGGGGGGGTGAATTACTATAGGGGGGATGAATTACACTATGGGGGATGAATTACTATGGGGGATGAATTACTATATGGGGGATGAATTACTATATGGGGGATGAATTACTATGGGGGATGAATTACTATGGGGGATGAATTACTATGGGGGATGAATTAATATGGGGGATGAATTACTATATGGGGGATGAATTACTATGGGGGATGAATTACTATATGGGGGATTAATTACTATGCTTACTATGGGGGAATATTACTATACTTACTATGGATGACACATACACATCATTCATCTACTCTTGGTCCGGCCCCTGGGTCCAATATATGAACCCATTGCGGCCCTCAAGTCAAAAAGTTTGCCCACCCCTGGTCTAGCCTGTAGAGGTCTGTGCATCCCTCCATGGATATGCCTCCCCAGACCATCACTGACCCACCACCAAAATGCTCATGCTGAATGATGTTATAGGCAGCATAACGTTCTCCACAGCTTCTCCAGACCCTTTCACATCTGTCACATGTGCTTAGGGTGAACCTGCTGTCATTTGTGAAAAGCACAGGGTGCCAGTGGCAGATCTGCCAATTCTGTTGTTCAATGGCAAATGCCAATCGAGCTCTATGGTGCTGGGCAGTGAGCACAGGGCCCACTAGAGGACGTCGGGCCCTCAGGCCACCCTCATGAAGTTTGTTTCTGATTGCTTGGTTAGAGACATTCACACCAGTGGCCTGCTGGAGGTAATTCTGTAGGGCTCTGGCAGTGCTCATCCTGTTCCTCCTTACACAGAGGAGCAGATACCGTTCCTGCTGATGGGTTAAGGACGTTCTACAGCACTTTCCAGCTCTCCTAGAGTAACTGCCTGTCTCCTGGAATCTCCTCAATGCTCTTGAGACTGTGCTGGGGGACACAGCAAACCTGGCAATGGCATGTATTGATGTGCCATCCTGGAGGAGTTGGACTGCTTGTGGAACCTCTGTAGGGCCCAGGTATCGCCTCTTGCTACAAGTAGTGACACTGACCCTAGCCAAATGCAAAACTAGTGAAAAATAGTCAGAAAAGATGAGTAGGGAAAAAAATGTCAGTGGCCTCCACCTGTAAAACCATTCCTGTATTGGGGTTTGTCTCATTGTTGCCCATCTAGTGCACCTGTTGTTAATTTCATTAACACCAAAGCAGCTGAAACTGATTACCAACCCCCTCTGCTACTTAACTGACCAGATCAATATCCCAGGAGTTTAATGGACTTGATGCCATACTCTGATTAAAAGTGTTCCTTTAATTTATTTGAGCAGTGTATAAATTCATTATTGTACCAAATTTTTTTTTTTTGCTGCTAAAATAATTTACATGTCTTTTCACCTTTTTTAAGGTTTTACTGTTTTTCCATGGGTGAGTTCAGATGGAAACTCAACTGCACGACCTGAAACAAGAAGTGTTCCATGTCCTATGTACATAGAGAACTGCTCAGGTATGTGAAGAATTTTAATATTATGTTAATAAAAATCACCACATGGCCACAACTACAGTGTGGATTTAAATGTCAACATGGCCCAAAATGATTTTTTTCAGGAACAACAATAATGAAATATTATAATAATTTTTTCAGTTTAGGCTATAAAGTGGACAAAAGGCAGTATCTTCTTCATTCCTCAGCAGGCAGACCAAAAGACATCTTTGTAGCAATCTGCAGATATACTGTCCCAGTAAATAAAAAATCTCTATAGCTTTAGTTACAGTGCCTTGAAAAAGTATTCATACCCCTTGAAATTTTCCACATTTTGTCATGTTACAACCAAAAATGTAAATGTATTTAATTGGGATTTTATGTGATAGACCAGCACAAAGAGGCACATAACTGTGAAGTGGAAGGAAAATGATAAATGGTTTTCACAATTGGTTACAAATAAATATCTGAAAAGTGTGGTGTGCATTTGTAGTCAGCCCCCCTGAGTCAATACTTTATAGAACCACCTTTCGCTGTAATTACAGATGCAAGTCTTTTTGGTGATGTTTCTACCAGCTTTGCACATCTACAGAGTGAAATTTTTGCCCATTCTTCTTTTCAAAATAGCTCTGCCAGATTGGATGGAGAGCGTTTATGAGCAGCAATTTTCAAGTCTTGCCACAGATTTAGGTCTGGCCTTTAACTGGGCCATTCTAACACATGAATATGCTTTGATCTAATACATTCCATTGAAGCTCTGGCTGTATGTTTAGGGTTGTTGTCTTGCTGGAAGTTGAACCTCCACCGCATTCTCAAGTCTTTTGCAGAGTTGGCTCCATCCATCTTCCCATCAACTCTAACCAGCTTCCCTGTCCCTGCTGAAGAAAAGCATCCCCACAACATGGTGGCCCCATGTTTCACGGTGGGGATAGTGTGCTCAAGGTGATGTGCAGTGTTAGTTTTCTGCCACACATAGCGTTTTGCTTTTAGGCCAAAAAGTAAAATTTTGGTCTCATCTGATCAGAGCACCTTCTTCCACATGTTTGCTATGTCCCCCACATGGCTTATCGCAAACTACAAATGGGACTTCTTATGGCCTTTTTTCAACAATGACTTTCTTCTTGCCACTCTTCCAAAAAGGCCAGATTTGTGGAGTGCACGACTAATAGTTGTCCTGTGGACAGATTCTCCCACCTGAGCTGTGGATCACTGCAGCTCCTCCAGAATTATCATGGGCCTCTTGCCTGCTACTCTGATTAATGCTTTCCTTGCCCGACTTGTCAGTTTAGGTGGACAGCTATGTCTTGGTAGGTTTGCAGTTGTGCCATACTCTTTCCATTTTAGATGATGGATTGAACAGTGCTCCGTAAGATGTTCAAAGCTAGGGATTTTTTTTATAACCCAACCCTGCTTTAAACTTCTCCACAATTTTATCCCTGACCTGTCTGGTGTGTTCCTTGGCCTTCATGATGCTGCTTGTTCACTAATGTTCTCTAACAAACCTCTGAGGGCGTCACAGAACAGCTGTATTTATACTGAGATTAAATTACACACAGGTGGACTTTATTTACTTATTAGGTGACTTCTGAAAGCAATTGGTTCCTCTAGATTTTAGTTAGGGGTACCTGAGTAAAGGGGGCTGAATACAAATGCACACCACACTTTTCCAATATTTATTTGCAAAAAGTTTTAAAAAACAGTTATCATTTTTTTTCCACTTCACAGTTATGTGCCACTTTGTGTTGATCTATCATCCCAATAAAATACATTTACATTTTTGGTTGTAACATGATGACAAAATGTGGAAAATTTCAAGGGGTATGAATACTTTTTCAAGGCACTGTACATCACTTCCCTCTAATATGTCCCACATTGTGCTGTTAGCTGGATCTTGGAGAAATCTTCACTACAGGATTGCTTGTCCTCTTCCGAGTCTGGTCAGTCACAGGATTCTCTCCCTTATTTTGCAGATTGTGTTACAAGCAGGGAGGAGGAAAAAGAACGGGGCATGCCCCCATTGGATCAGCTTTCATCTTTAGTGCAGCAAAGCCCATTGACTCAAAACTATTAACCACTGTAGTGCCAGAAGTTCAGGGCCAGACAGAGGACTGGGCATCCCTGCAGTAAAGATTGCTCCACGATCCAGCTGCCTGCACAACATGGGACACACATTTTATTTTAGGTGAAGTGGCTAAAACTGTAGGGATCTTTTTTTTTATTTTTTTAGCTTTAAACATTTGAATTATACCTTAACCTGCCGGCAGTTAGAGGCAGGGGTACTTAAATAGTTTATCTGTCAGCAACAAATGTATTTTTTAATCTTCTTGTATAATGGTATATACTTTTTTAGAAAAGGTGGTCAGAATTAAAATATCCTACACATTTTACATCAGGTTTTTTCACTGGAAACAATTTGCATTAGAAGTTGCCACCAATGTCATAAAAAACAAACGTTTGCTGGAATACATCAGACTTTATTCTAAAAGGGATTTTCTCTATGACTCATTACTTGACACGGCACCAAAAGGAAAAGACATGATGCAAGAAGCTCTCAATAAAATGGGAATCTGCCAAGGAAGACCGGTATTTATACAGCAGTGCAAAGCAGAGTCTTGTCACAGTACACTGCACATAAAAATGTACTGAAAATGTGCAATAATGTGTGATGTGGTGTGACCTGTGTTTGTCTACTGCAGAAAAATGTAGGTCACTGGACATGGTGTGAATGAGTCCTTATACTTTACAAGGTAGCATATCCTAGAGTCTTGAAAGTATTGGTGGGTAATCACAGCCAGCAACAGTGTTCCTGGTCCCTGCCACACCAGTCTCAGTGTCTCCAGACCACTGCAGCCAGCAACAGTGCTCCTGATCTCTGCCTCACCAGTACTCTGTCAACAGACCAGGGTAAGCCAGGAACAGTGTTCCTGATCACCACCACACCAATCTCAGTGTCATCAGACAAATGTAAGTCAGTAACAGTGTTCCTAATTGCTACCATGCCAGTCACAGTGTCACCAGACCAGTGCAGGCAACAACAGTGTTCCTGATTGCCAGAACACCAGGGTCAGTGTCAGCAGACCAGTGTAAGCCAGCAATGGTGTTCTTGATCATTACCACACCAATCCCAGTGTCACCAGATCAGTGCAGCCAGCAACAGTGTTCCTGATCGTCACCACATCAGTTGCAGTGTTGCCAGACCAGTGCAGGCAGCAACAGCATTCCTGATTGCTGCCACACCATGCCTGTGTCAACAGACCAGTGTAAGCCAGCATCATGTTTTCTGATCGCCTCCACACCTGTCACAGTGTTACCAGACCAGTGTAAGTCAGCTACAGTGTTCCTAATCACTAGGCACACCAATCCTAGTGTCCTCAGACTAGTGTAATACAGCAACAGTGTTTCTGATCACCCAACATCAGGGACAGTATCATCTGACCAGTGTAAATTAGCAACAGTGTTCCTGAAGTCTGTCACACCAGTGCTAGTGTCGCCAGATCAGTGCAGCCAGCATCAGTGTTACTGAGCATTGCCACACCAGTCCCAGAGTCACCAGACTAGTGTAAGCCAGCAATGGTGTTTCTGGTCACTGCAACACCAGTCCCAGTGTTGCCAGATCAGTTCAGCCAGCAACAGTGTTCCTGATTGCTGCCATACCAGGGCCAGTGTCACCAGACCAGTGTAAGTCAGCAACAGTGTTTCTGATTGCTGCCACACCAATCCCAATGTCAGCAGACCTGTATAAGCCAGTAACAGTGTTCCTAATTGCTAGCCACACCAGTCCACCAGTCCTAGTGTCCTCAGACTAGTGTAATATAACAACAGTGTTTCTGACCACCGCACACCAGGGACAGTATCACCAGACCAATGTAAGCCCACCAGTGTTCCTGATTGCTAGCCACACCAGTCCCAGTCACCAGACCAATGTAAGTCAGCAACGGTGTTCCTGAAGTCCACCACACCGGTGCTAGTGTTGCCAGACCAGTGCAGCCAACGTCAGTGTTAATGAGCATTGCCACACCAGTGCCAGTGTCACCAGAGCTAGTTCAGCCAGCAACAGTGTCCCTGATTGCCACCACATCAGAACAGCCTGCCTTCCTGCGACCTGTACTGACCCTGGTCTGTTTTTTATTATTATTATACAGTATTTATATAGCGCCAACGGTTTGCTCAGCACTGTACATAACAATGGGAGACAGTACACGAGACAGTACAGTAATAAAGTAACAATACAATACAATACACGGGGGGTTCGAGGGCCCTGCTCCTTGGAGCTTACAATCTAGGAGGGAGGGGAGAGTGGTACAGGAGGAAATAGCTGTGGGGGATGGAGTGGTGGGAAGAGCGGAGGAGATCAGCAAAATAGGCGAGGGCGGGGTAGGCTTCTCTGAAGAGATGGGTTTTCAGGGTGCGCCTGAAGGTGAGGAGGGAAGGTGACAGTCTGATGGATAGGGGTAGGGAGTTCCAGAGGATGGGGGAAGCCCTGGAGAACTCCTGGAGATGGGCATGGGAGGAGACCAGGGAACTGGGGAGAAGGAGGTCTTTTGAGGAGCGGAGAGTGCGTTTTGGGTGGTAGATGGATATCAGGTCAGTGATGTAGTTTGGGGCAGTGTTATGAACAGCTTTGTACGTTAATGTTAATATTTTGAATTTTATGCGTTGGGCAGTCGGAAGCCAGTGGAGGGATTGGCAGAGGTGGGTGGTGGATATGGAGTGGTTGGTAAGGTGAATGAGTCTGGCCGCAGAATTCAGGATAGACTGAAGCGGGGATAGCCTGTGTTGGGGTAGGCCGGCGAGGAGGGAGTTGCAATAGTCAAGTCGGGAGATGATAAGGGAGTTAATGAGTGAATGACCATATCCTCGTCTGTCATCTGAACTGACACATCTACACATATCACTGACTACATCCCTGTGAGACTTCAGCCCCAGCCATCCTATGCAGAAAACTGCACTCCTGAAACCGCAGGAACTCTTTTGTTTACCCTTTGATCAGCCTCCTGCACTTTCTGTCAAGTAAACATAGCATTCCTAGGGGCAGCCATGTACCAGAAGGATAGGCTTACTTTGCCCTTAGGAATGGAGTGCTGGTTGATTTTTGTAGTACAAAAGATGCAATGTCTGGTTCAAAATCAGTCCAAACATTGAAAAGTCTCAAACAGGAGGAGTCACAGAATGTGTTCTGGGGTGTAATTTTAAGCATGTCTGTGTGTGAGAAACATGTTATTAAAATGTCTATTGCCCCAAGATTTCATACTCCTGATATGTGTATGTTGTACCACGTACTTGTGGTAAAACGGATCCTGTTCTCTCTGTATTTCTTCCTTTGTGTGAAATATATGGTGATCCTGCCAGTCCCTCTGCTTTCCTATTTTAAACTGACCATACTAGGCATTAGAGCACATACTTCCCAGCATGGACAGTTTTCAGCTTGCCTGTCCTCCAATGACCTAGACTTGTGCTTGACCCCCCCCCCCCCCCCCCCGCACAGCTCTTCACTGGGAAGTTCAGTGTATTACTCTTTATATGACTCCTGCTGACACCTCCTGCAGTCTCCACCCCACTTCTCTAAGCCCTTTATGCAGCTGAAAACAGAGACTATGGGGCTGTGCACAGCCTATTTGCCTTTAGTAAATCAACCCCAATGTGTTCACATATAAAAAAAGAAAAAAAAAGTATTTATAATTTTTTATAAGTATACACAAATGTGTTTGCCTTGTATTTCAATTTTAAACTGAATGGGCTGTTTTACACGGTGAGGGTTTAGGTATACTACTTTAATTTGACAACGTTCTTTACGCATTTTCTAAAATCTTGTGGCGAAAAAAATTAAGTCTTTAACCTCCTTGGCGGTGTGATTCTTTCCGATTTTTGGTGCTGAAAGCAGTACATTTTTTTGAATGGAAATATGTAGTTTTTTTATTGCAGGGCTGTAATTCTTAGGAATAACTCACTGAAATCTGTCAGAACAAGAGTCTAGTAAACATCCCGGGTAGGATAAAATTTGAAACACGTAATCATAAATTATAATTTAATAAATAATCATAAAAAATAATAATATAATAATAATACATTTAATTCAATAATATAATCAAACCAAAAACACTGAAATGTGAAATTTAGCGCCAAGTTAGCACATTGCTGAGCAAAGTCGCAAAATCGTTTTCAGTGTCTGATGACAAATTTCTCCACGAATCATTATCACTCAATTCTGCAAGTGGTTCTGACTTACTATCGCTGTTCTCTAGCTGGTCTAAACCGCTTTTGACCTAAAGGGACACGTTTTGGATGCCATGGACATTTTCCAGGCAGAAAGAACAGACAAAATGCAGGCAGGGCGCAGGACAAAGCATTAGGGACAAGATGTATGTGAAATTGGTTGAGACAGCAATGTTTTACTATGTAAAATGTAAAAAAAAAAAAAGACATTTTTTAAAATTTTTAAATTTCCCGCCGCCAGCGGCACCCGTACGTCCCGACGTCACAAGGACAGGACACAGAAGCCGGATGCCGGCATCAGCCGGAGGAGATGGCCGGGGACGCTGCAGGGAACACATCGCGGGAGCGCAGCGTAAGGTAAGTGAAGAACAAATGCCGGAGCAGTGCCGCATGGTATTCCCGAGTGTAGCTCAGGGTTACCGTTTGTGGTACTGAAATGTTACCCCGAGCTACACTCGGGAATACCGCCAAGGAGGTTAAAGGACTTTTAATGCCTCTTATAAAATACCTTATGGTGTTTACTCTCCAAAATATTGTCATTTTGTGGGTGTTTCTACTGTCTTGGTGCTTCAGGGCCTCCAAAAATATGATAGGTTGTCAGGAAATTAAACTCCTAATTTATGCCCCTTAAACACCTCCAGTCAGGGCCATTTCTGACACTTTTTGTTCACATGTAACAATCAGTATTTTTTGCTAGAAAATTACTTAGAGCCCTCAAACATTGTACATTTTTTTTAAAGCAGAGGCCCTAGAAAATAAATTGGTGGGTTTTTGAATTTCTTATGTCTTTTCCAAAGGCATTTTTTTTGGGAAAAAATACACTTTTGAATTTTAATGCAAAAAAAACACAATACATAACCCTTTTTTTTGTAAAATCTAAAAGATGATGTTATGCCGAGTAAATAGATACCAAACACGTCATTCTTTAAAATTGTGCACACCCGTGCTATGGCAACAAACATAAAGTTTACTATCCATAGGCAACGGTTTAAAATCCTTTACAGATTAGCACTTTAGATTTACAAAGGAGGTCTGGTGCTAGAATTACTGTCCACAATCTGTCATTCGCGGTGATACCTCACATGTGTGGGTTTTTGAAAATTATGAATTTATTTTATTTGTACACTGTTGCTTTAATTTTTTTTAATCACTTTTATTGCTGTCACAAGGAATGTAAACATCCCTTATGACAACAATAGGCATGTGACATATGCTCTTTCAGGAGAGATCTGGGGTTTATATGACCCTGAGTCCCTCATCTGTACTTAAAAGCATTCAAAACACCAAGATCTGTGTTTTTGAATGCTTTTATTTTTGTAAAAATTGCGTCATTTACTTCTGAGTAAACTGGAAGTGATGTTAGGTCATCGCTTCTGGTTTACAATAATGGAGAGTCAATCAAAGCCAATCTCGGCTCCGTATGACTGTGTAGCCAGCCTGCGAATGTTCCAGCTGGTTGCTGTGTCCAATGACAATCCCAATTTAAATACAGTTGCTGGTTATAGGCTGCACTTTCTTCATGCTTTCACAAGGCCAATCAAAGCGGCCTTTTACCATGTGATCAGCTGTGTCCAATGACACAGCTGATCACAATGTAAATACAGTTGTCGGTTATTGGCTGAACTTTCTTCATGCTGTCACAGCGTGAAAAAAGTACTGCCAATAACCGGCTGATGTGACAGGGGAGATCTGCACTAATAATCAGGGCACTGATTATCAGTGCCGCCCAGCAGTGCTCAGCAATGCCACCCATCAGTGCCCAGCAGTGTCTCCCGTCAGTGCTGCCCAGCAGTGCCACCCGTTAGTGCCCAGCAGTGTCGCCTATCAGTGCTACCCATCAGTGTCACCCAGCAGTGCTGCCCAGCAATGCTGCCCGTCAGTGCCCTGCAGTGTCTCCCATCAGTGCTGCGTGCTGCCCAGCAGTGCCACCGGTCAGTGCCATCTGTCAGTGCCTCCAGTTGGTGCTATCAGTCAGTTCCGCCTATCAGTGCCCATCATTGCTGTACATCAGTGCATCATCAGTGCCTCCTCATCAATGCCCACCAGTGCTGTCTCATCAGCACCGCCTCATCAGTGCTACCTATCAGTGCCACCTCATCAGTGCAGCCTCATCAACGTACATCAGTGAAGGAGACAAATTACCTGTTTGCTAAATTTTATAATAACAAAGAAAGCCTCTTTTTTTTTCTAATTTTGTGCTCTTTTTTCACTTATAGTGCAAAAAATAAAACACTCAGTGGTGATTAAATACCACCAAAAGAAAGCTCTATTTGTGAGAAAACAATGATACAAATTTCATATGGGTACACTGTTGCATGACCACGCAATCAACATTCAATGTGCAACAGCTGTAAGCCGTGTACCGGGGTGGGCTCCCCAGGATACAGTGAAGTCACGAACGAGGAAAGCAACTTCAACACCAGCTTTTGGCACAACAGAATTTTACTTAGATGTGGCAAATAAACAAAACCACATATGCTGGAAGCATACAATAAATTTACATACACCCAGCCCAAAGGCTGAGACCCTTGTGCTGCACAGCACGGTGCCTTCTGATGGATGAAGGTAAAAAGTGAAGTAATTTACCTACTGGTTGGCACAAATAAGCTGCCACACCTTACCTGTTATTACCCTAAGAGAGCAGGAATCAGTGTATGGGTGTATGGTATGGGCTAGCCTGCAGTGCAGCATAACAGCTTACAATCTTACACAAATCTACAGTATTCCCTCTCCCATAACTGGTCCTGTAGCACGTGCCTGAGTATTCCTTCTGAGCAAAATGCCAGTCTGGCTTGAGTTTGTAGGATTTTATCAGCTCTCCAATGTGAAATGTCACTTTAAGTTGTGGAGTCCTTCCAATAGTCAGTAACAACACTTGTGGCCTGACACAAACAGAGACCCTAACTAACTAACTATAGGTCTGGTCGCAGTCTATAGGCGCCAACACTGAAATAAAGTGCGTGCACGATCTTTCCGGCCCGGGTCTGCTTTTCATCCGCTGGTGACTCTGAACAGAACAAATGTCTCTCCAACAGGCCTGCGATATTGCAGTGTATGCTGCATTGTTCCTCTGCTCTCATTAGCTTCCTGGCAGAAATCTCATCAGCTTCCTGGCAGCAATCTCATCAGCTTCACCCCCATCTCATCAGCTTCGGCCCCTTCTTTCAGCATTCTCCAGAACATGGCTCCTGTCTCCTCTTCCTGCTTCCTCAACTCCAACTCTCTGTGAAAACCCCACCTCTTCATACAAATATCTATGCAGTCTGAGCCTGTGTTAGAAAAACAGTGACATCTTGTGGCTAAACCGCAGAATGTCAGTCAAAACATCCATTTACTTCCACACAGTGTTCAAACAATGAGAGCTGTTTCCCCATCTCACACAGCACTGAAAGCTGAAAATTGGCCTGGGCAGGAAGAGGGTAGAAGTGCCCAGTAGGCAAGTGGTTAAAGTAAATACCTCAAAACCAAGTTCACTATATGGACCACTTATGTATTTATACATGTTGATCAAATCCCCCTTGATCTCCTCTTCTCAAGAGAGAATAAGTTCAGTGTAGCTAATCTTTCCTCATAGCTGAGCTCCTTCATGCCTCTCATCAGTTTGGTTTTCATTCTCTGTACTTTCTCCAATTCCCCAATATCCTTTTTGTGAATTGGTGCCCAAAACTGAACTGCATATTTCTTACTACTGATTTGTACAGGGGTAAAATGATATCTCTCTCTCTGGAGTCTATACCTCTCTTAAAGTGGAATTCCAGCTAAAAACAAAATAAAATAAACGTCAGGAGCTACAAAAACTGTAGCTGCTAACTTTTAAAATACAGACACTTACCTGTCCCTCACCACTGCTGGTTTCACCGGCCGTCTTCTCTCCCTGGCTCCCGCATCACAGCCGGGTGCCCACTGAACATGCACGAGAAGCGCTGTGCTTTGTGAGTGGCCCCGTAGTCTTCTGGGACCTATCACATGTCCCAGAAGACTACGGGGAGGGAGGGCAACTTCAGCTTCCGATAGCCTAGGTGATCGCAGCGGAAGTGGGAGCGGGTACTTGTCACATGCGGGTACCTGCTCCCCCCCCCGCTCCAGATGCCAATCCTTAATGGGGAGCGGGGGACAATGCATTACAGTGGAACTTCCCTTTTTGGGTGGAGCTCCGCTTTAATAAAAAGGATTTTGCTCGCTTTAGAAACTTGCTTGCTTTGCATGCCATTATTGGGTTTATGATCAGAACCCCCAGATCCTTCTCCACCATTGATTCTTCAGTTGTACTCCCCTAGTATGTATGATGCATGCATATTCTTACATTTATCAACAATAAACCTCATTTGCCACATAGTTGCATATACTGTCACACAATAAAACAGTTGTTTTAATAAACCCCTTTTCAGATCATCACAGGGCCCTCCCTGTGCTACTGTAGCAGTAGTAATGCAGTTACTGTTTCGGAATCATTATAACAATGAAAAGGTTTTATAATTAACCTCTTGCCGTCCGCCTGCTGTTTATAAACGGCAGGGCGGTGGCAGTCCAGGGGCGGGTTGCCGTTCCTAAACGGCACCCGCCTTTTCTAGCTGTGCGCGCTCCCTCGGAGCGCGCACCACCGCGATGCGGTGCCCGCTGTGTCCTCCGGACACAGTGAAACACCGATCGTCGGACGGGACCTCTGTACGAGGTCCCGATCATGTGATCACTGATTGGCGAATCAGTGATCACATGCAAAGTAGTAAGCAAGATGTCACTTGTGACATCATTGCTTACTATGTGTGAAATCTGTGAATGATCACAGAGGTCACATGGTACAAGGCTATTCACAACAGCCTTGTACCATGTGACAAGCTGTGACCAATCACAGCTCACTCAGTATTTCTCAATGACTGCAAGAATGCAGACAGAGAGAAAGAGAAATGATTGCTTTTACATCCTATATGGGTGTAAAAGCAATCAGTGTAAAAAAAAAAAAAAAATCTTCATCACCCCCCACAAGTAGTACAGTGTCACCATGGTGACACTGTACTGCTAGGGTGACAGTATGTAAAAAAAAAAATAAATAAAAAATAATAATATAAAAAAAATAAAATAAAAATGTAAAAAAAATGTTTAAAAATTATATTTTTTGGTTATAAACTAATTTGGATTTTTTTTTTACTAAAAAAATAACGGAATACATTTTGGCCAAGATTTATGATGAAATATTATTTATTTGCAAAATTTTATTAAAAAAACTTTTTTTCAAAATTTTTAGACTTTTTCATTTACATTGTAAAAAAAATAAAAATCCCAGCGGTGAATAAATACCACCAAAATAAAGCTTTATCTGTCTCAAAAAAATGGTAAAAAATTCATATGGGTACAGTATTGCATGACCGCGCAATTGTCATTCAAAGTGTGATAGCGCTGAAAGCTGAAAATTGCCCTGGACAGGAAGGGGGTAAAAGTGTCCGGACAGGAAGTGGTTAAAATATAAAGTCCTTACTTATCTGCATTTGTATATAAAATGTTAGGATCATAAGAATACCTATTTGTCTTTAGTAAATACTGTACATGCCTGCCTGGTCCTTTATATTAGTGCATTCCATATGCATGCCTTAGGTATTCTCCTTTAATAAATCAGTCATTTCTGCTACATTTTTGAAGATTGACAACCTGTCATGGAAGCTTTCAGCCTTAGTAAATCAGGCTCTGAAAGTGTATGCAAAACCTAATTTGAGAAGTGTATGTTCTGCCAGTCCAAATGGAAAAGATGCCAGATAGTTATAAGGCTTATGTTTATGCAACCTTTTTTTTTTTGGAACAAAATAAGTGTGTTATTAAATTTCCTCTTACCTGCATTGTGCTTCACTAGAGGGAAAAATAAACACTGAAAAACACAATAGGATCATTCTATAAGAGCTACACATCCATTATATTAACTGAGATTGTCGTCATGCTGTGTATGGCCTTTAATTGTACTTGTACATAGGCTGAATTGTCAGTGAGACTATATACAGTACAATTACACCATTTTTACATAAACCCAGGTAAATGCAAATATTGATTTTCTTATTATTTGGATATTGGGAGCACCTGCACAAACTGATGAAAAGGAAGAGAAGGTAGCAAGCAAGAGTAACCGATGTCTGTCAATGAGAAAATGCAGCTTGCTTTAGGCATCCTAGTGCTTTGTCCTCAATACCCAGCAGTTTTGGGTGCCCAGTAGGCACAGGTGCAGCACCCAGCCCTGTTGCCAGCAGTCTGTCAGAATCTATGACTTTACTGAGTGGTATTTGTGTTTAAGACTGTATGCCTTCAGGGAGCTATACTGGGAGTGCAGTAATTCTGTGAATTCTGACACAGAGGGAAATACACCATGTAAAGATCTTTATACATCTGGTAAGGATTTTATCATTGTTTTTCTTCTGCATAATTAGAGATCAAGAATTTGTCTGTAAATAGAAAGCCTGTTTGCCAATCCATGGCCTATGTCATGGTTTCACACAGTTGTGAAAGTAGGTAAGGAGTCATTCAGATTTGTCTGAAGTATCTTGTGGATAACTCTACAGATAGGCATGGTGTGGCAGTTCCAAAAGGGTACACAGCTCATCCTACTCAGTAAGGGATTTTTGTGTCCCAGCAGAGGAGTGGAGTTACTTGCAAAAGAGAGACAATTGGTAATCTGTAAGCCAGCCAAATGTGGAGGTGTATAAGGATGGTGGAGATTAAAAAGATCATGAAACACATGGCTTGGGGCCATGAGGAACGTGAATAACCTCTTAGTTTGGACATCCGATGTCCACTGGGCATGGCTACATTTTCAAAGACAAGTGTAAATAGGCTTGGTTTAGACAACAATGAAAACGTTAGCTGGTGGAATTTGCGTAGTGTGACTATCGTGAGAGGGAAAAGTCCTTGAAAAACCTTTAGGGTTGGGGAAGGGAACTAGTCAATAAGGCCTGCAAGTAAGGCAGAGGTATGATATAATTCAACGCCAGGGAAACCAGGGAGACCAGCTCCTCCAGATAGCTTAGACCTACAAAGGAGTGTAAGGGGGACTAAGACTGGCTGTGTGTTGTCGACTTTGAAAGTCCCTGCCCCACTTCTTCTTGGACAGGGCAGCTACCAACCTGCTGGCAGATGAAACTCTTTGCTATATTGTACCAAATTCCTGGCTGTAGGCACGCTAACAACATCCCTGGCTGTAGGCCTTAATATTCAAGAATAAAGAAATGTCCATACATTAAATATATTTTCTGCATTTTACTGTAACGTCTCAAAAATGGCCATGATATCCAACATCACAATGACCTACTAAAAGAATTCTTCAGTGCGGAACATCATACACAGGAGCAGACATTCTGTAGCTGTAATTTAGGAGCAGAATGCCAGAATATAATTTGTAAACCATCCCTTTCCTTTTGACCTCCTCTCCTAGAGAGCACCACAGAGTTGGGACCACTTCCTCCTTGTATACTATGTCTACAACCTTCATCTTCCATCGCCAAGTCTAAACAAGGTGCTCTCATTAGTATACCACTCTCTCTCAATGTCCTTTCTATAGCTCTGCCCAGCCAGGCAGAGTCCAAGATAGCACACTTGCTCCCAGGTGTACTAGTACTCACTTTAGAGGATTCAGACCTGGCCTGAAAGGCCTTTTGCATCCTGTTCACGGCCTTCAAACAACTATAAACAAGTCTGGGTGACTACAGTTGATACTACTAGATGTTAAACCACCTCCCCCAGGGTTAAGGGCCCTAGGACAGTAGCTGGCTACATTTGGATAGCTCTGGGGCGTTTGGATTCCATACCCCAACCCACTAGGCCCCTCCCATCCTTGCATTTATATGCACAAACTCCACCCATTACATCTCTAGAGGAAGGTTTTCTGTAAAAGGGGCCCAACATCCAATTACCACTTTCCCTATACCAGGCTATCTTGGGAACAGAGCCATCTAGTGGCAAACTGAAACTTCTAACAGGTGTATAAAGTGAAGTTTGGGATATCCTCTGTGTCAAATAAATCTAATCAACAATGACCATAAGTTTTGAAAGAAAGTGTTTGTGGGAATAATGCGGATAGTTAAAAAAAGGTATAGGAGTTTAGGGAGTATATCCATTTTGAGGGTATTTATTCTCCCGAACCAGGGGATAACCAGGGGAATCAAGATTCTTACTAATCCCAACCAGTAGAGGATTATAGCTTAGATTTCCATTGGAAAGAGCAAATATTCTGAAGACTGAAGAATGAACTTTTGTGTAAGGGAGATATTTAGGGCCTTTAAAATTAGACACAGAACTCAGAGAGCAAGGAAGACGGGATAGTATGGGATTGTTGGATGTACAAGTAGAGGTCATCAGCAAGTGATAGTTTATGGAAGAAAAATGGGGTTTGAATGCCTTTAGTGGAGTTGATTGTCTAATGGCTTGGGCTAATGTTTGATTTTGAGGACAAAAAGGAGAGGAGATAGAGGATATCCCTGTCTTGTGCCATTTGAGATGCTAAAGAGTTTTGAAAATGAGCCATTGACTAAAACTGCAGTTGTAGGGGAACAGTATAGGGACATCATTTTGCTAATAAGATTATCACTTAATTCAATCTATTCTAAAGGGAGATGTAAAAATCTTCGGTTAACCCTACTGAATGCTTTTTCAGTGTCAAAGTATAAAAAGTAAGCCTGCAAATTATCCTACTGTATGTAAAAGATCAGGTGCAGCAGTTTTGTGGTATTGTCTTTGGCCTGGACAAAACCAATGTATTTTCTATGTAGTGGTTTAGGCAGGAGAGGAGGAGTTCAGTTCTGCAAGGCTTTGGACTTCAAGATCACAGTTCAATAGGGATATTGGTCTATATCTGCTGCAGGAGGACAGGGCTTTCCCAGGTTTAGGGATGGCTGATATGTGTACTACTAGTAAATGTACCAAAGGGGGATAGTCGGGTCAGTGGGGCTGCAGGATTGGGACATCACTTGAGCTAATAGGGAGTAAAGGTTTATTAGAAGTGAAGAGTAAATCCTTCAAGGCCAAGGTATTTTTCAGATTTTAGGATCTTAATGACCAATAGGAACTCTGATTCTGTCAAGGGGAGTCTGTAGTGAATGAGGTATGGGGGTCAATGGAAAGCAATACAGTCTCTTGAATGTACGCTTGCAATGTTTCATCTGATTTTCTGATGCTAATTGGAATAGTAGAGGGGAATATATTATAAAGATCTGAATAATAGCTATGAAATTCAGAATAAATCCCTTGATAATTATAGATTTTAATGTTGCCAGCTATAGAAATGAAATTTATGGGATGTTGTGGGGATTGAGTTATAGGATGTTCACTAAATGTTTTCTGCATTTATTGGCCAATTTATAATGTACTTTTTCATCATATCTGTATTAGAGAATGGGAATGAAATAGGTACATCTCTCTTGACGTTTGACAGTTCATTTGGGCTTAGATGTTTTTTGTGTGGGGATTCTAGGAAAGTGATTTTAGTAAGGAGACAAATTATAACAGATGACTTTGCTTTTTAAAGCAGTACTAATGCCAAAAGTAAACATTTATTATATTGCAATTTACCAATTTTTAGATGTGATGGCTGCATTATTTTAGGCTTTCTTTTTTCTGTTTTCATCTCGTGATCCTGCCAGTAAGTCAGTTGTTTCTCAACAGAACAACCTCTCTTGATGTTAGAGGGATAAGACAGACCATTTAATAGGGGCAGGGGTGTTTAAAATAATCAGTTTTTATTTATTTATGTAGTAAAGTGGTAGCTGAGTTTAGCTTCAATTTGTTACTCTATTTAGATCTGTTAGTACATCTAACACCCCCCTCTCCCCAGACTGACAATGCTGCTGTCCAAATATTTTATTAGGGGAAATAACTTGGATGGGGTGATAGGGATTGTGAGATGCCCAACTTGACTGAATCAATGCACAAGAGCAAATTCCTTCCTATTTACAGAAAAAGATCCTGGACTGTTCTTCTCGAGTGTAGTCAGTCTTTATGGATCAGTAGCAAAAGCCCCTTACAGGCTAGGGACTCTCAGGCCCTCGGACAGGTAGCACTGTTTGGTGCAAACTACATACAGAAGTATTTCCTCTCCCCTTTAGAACTGCTCCCAGCTCCACAGCCTGCAGACTATACCAGCCCTCCTAGCTGCTCTAAAGATCTCCCAGGACAAGGATAAAGAATTAAGAACCACAATGTCCTTTGAAAGCTTTCTACATGTGGCAGTCTCTCCCCTTGTAAATCCCTGGGTGTGATGATATACTCACTCTGTCCTCCTTGCTCCCACTGCTCCCAAGCATTGATCCATTGATCCTTTTCATACCATGATGCTGAATGGATCTTCCTGAGCCAGCCCGAGCCTAGCCTAGACCTAGAGGACCCCTCCCAGGTCACCTACAGCCTCCTCAGCACTCCATCTTCCACCCAACTCCCTTGCTAGGCTGACTCTCCCATATTTATGGGTTAGCCTCACCACACTACCAGGACCTCCAAGCCTAGTATTGGTTAGACTTCCATAAACAAGCAGATTTAGCAGATTTAGATCTCCACCCCTTTCGCCCACTGGCTTCTGGAAGCTTCCATGGTCCTCCAGAACCAGGTGGAGGTGAAAGAGTTCCAACCTGCTGAGCCACCCAGCTTGACCTGCAGTAACCTGATCTAATTACAGACTCTCACAGTTAACAAAAGTCATACAACAATAAATTTTATCTATATACTAGTAGCACACAAGAGGATGCTACACAAAAGAAAAAAAAGAAACAATCGATTACCAAGTATCAATTTGCGGAACCAAAGGTAGGTTATAGTCCTCTCAAGGATCAGATTATGGCATCTGAATTTTTTAAGGCTGGAGATGATGAAAGAGAAGTGCATCCGGTCCTGGTTAGGGCAGTAAATACAACAGTATACACAGTGTTGAAGATTTTAATTTTAAGAAAAATGAAATGGCCAGTGATAGCAACAAACAAGTGTAATACTTATGAAATGCAATAGTGTCAAGGTCCTACCTTTTCCCTGAGGTTATGTTACTCCATGTGCTGGCGTCCATCTTGGATTCTGCTGTGCATGATGGGAGTCCTTTTTATGCCTTCAGGTCTCTGAGGTCCACCCCCCAGAGGGGCGTGGCTGATGACATATAAGCCTGTGGCCCGCACATGCTCTTTGCACTTGTGTCTTGTGTCTTGGTGTTACTATTACTCTGTTCTGACTCTCGTGACTCTCCTGGTATTCTGATTCGGCTTGTGACTTGACTATTCTTTGTATTCTCCTTTGATCTGACCCTCTGTTGCTGAACCCGGCTCGTGACCTGTGATTCTCGTCTGCTGTCCTGTACTGTTTTGTCCTGTTGTTGTTGACCCCGGCTTGTCTGACTACTCTTTTGTTTCTTCCACCAGCTACACGCCATTGGCGGCGGCCATTACCGCAGCTGAGGTGTCTCGGGGGCCGCGACCTGGTTCCTGGCTGCGTCAAGTCCATCCCCACCATCAGGGGCCCTGGTGAAGGGCAGCCTGGGACTTAGACTCCGCGCCCTGAGGGACTCCGGTCTGTGGGTGGTGGTTGTTGTCAGCCAGTGCGTTACATTGTTAGGCCTGCCTGTCCGTTCCTCGGCTCCTGCCCTGACATTACACAAGTGCCATGAACCCTGACGGTGCAGGCACGCCTTCGCTCCCAAAGCTAGTCGCCAGACTCGATCAACAGGATCACCTGTTGGATCAGTTCGCTCAGGCGTTGCAAACTCTGCTTGCACGCACTGCACACCTTGCTCCTGGTGCTATTAGGTCGGTAGTCACTCCGGTGGTCTCTCCCGCTGCTTCTCCGCCTATTGCGTCCACCACCTCGGTGGCTGCATCAGCGGCACCCAGAGGTATGACTGGCTCTGCCCCTCTTCCACAGCGCTTTGGGGGTGAGCCGAGTCAGTGTCGTGGGTTCCTCAACCAGGTGGGTATTTATTTTGAATTAATACCCCACGCCTTCCCGTCTGAGAGGTCAAAGGTTGGGTTCCTAATTTCACTACTTTCAGACAAGGCCTTGGCCTGGGCAAATCCCTTATGGGAGAGGAACGACCCGGTGATTCAAGGTTTTTCCGGTTTTGTCGATGCCTTCCGTAGGGTATTCGACGTACCGGCTCGTTCCGCCTCGGCGGCCAAGCTGCTCATGACCATGCATCAGGGTTCACGGACCGTGGCCGAGTACGCCATAGAGTTTCGTACCCTGGCGGCAGAGGTCGGTTGGAACAATGAGGCTCTGGTGGCTGCGTTTTCCCATGGTCTTTCTGACACACTGAAGGACGAGATTGCAGCCAAGGAACTGCCTGTGGTGTTGGAGGAGCTCATCTCTTTCCTGATCCTGATTGACACCAGGCTCAGGGAGAGGCCTTCACTCAAGGAACGCCTGCGGAGGCCTTCCAATCGACTGGCACCTGCGTTTTCTGTCCCACCCGTTCCTCCCTCTCCTCCCACGCCTCCTGGGGATGGATTGTCTGGTGGTGAGCCCATGCAGCTGGGGTTTGCTCGCCTTTCCGAGGGGGAGCGGGCCGCTCGGCGTCGGGAGGGTCGCTGCCTGTACTGTGGTCTTGGTGGGCACTTTCGGCAGTCCTGTCCGGTCCGTCCGGGAAACGCTCGCACCTGAGATCCTGTCGGGGACAGATCTTGGGTGGAGTCTCCTCGTCCCCGGCGTTCCACAGAGATAAGCCACTGATCACCGTTGTCCTCTCTTGGGCGGAGGGCTCGGTGACGGCCCAGGCGTTGGTAGATTCTGGGGCCAGCGGGTTGTTTATGGACAGCTCGTTTGCTGCCCAGCACTCCATTCCCCTGCAGGCTCGAGTTACCCCATTGGTTCTCGAGGCGATAGATGGCAGGCCCCTGCAACCACCGCAGGTTACCCACGAGACTGTGCCAGTGGAAGTAGCTATTGGGGCTGTTCACAGGGAGTTGGCCTGTTTCCAGGTAATTTCTTCTCCGCACTATTCGGTGGTTTTGGGGTATCCCTGGCTCCAGATGCACAATCCAACCTTCAATTGGCAAACAGCCGAGATTCTCTCGTGGTCTCCACAGTGTGGGGCCGGGTGCATCCGTGGGCCGGTTAAGGTGTTGTGTGCCTCCTCGGACTCTGCGTTGCCCTCTGAGTATGGGGAGTACCAGGACGTGTTTGATAAGGTACGCGCTGGTGCCTTACCTGCTCATCGTCCTTACGACTGCGCCATATCCTTGCAACCCGGTGCCACTCCTCCGCGTGGCAGGGTGTATCCTCTCTCGGTTGCGGAGAATAAGGCCATGGAGGAATACGTTGCGGATGCGCTTTCCCGGGGGCACATTCGTAAGTCTACTTCCCCAGCAGGAGCGGGCTTTTTCTTTGTAAAGAAGAAGGGTGCTGAATTGAGGCCTTGCATCGATTATAGGGGTCTTAATCGAATCACCACTAAGAATGCCTACCCGATTCCCTTGATTACTGAGTTATTCGACCGCCTTAAGGGGGCAACAGTCTTTACCAAACTTGACCTTAGGGCGGCGTACAACCTCGTACGGATCAAACAGGGGGATGAGTGGAAGACCGCGTTTAACACCAGAACCGGTCACTACGAATACCTGGTGATGCCCTTCGGGTTGTGTAACGCGCCCGCAGTTTTTCAGGAATTCATAAATGATGTCCTTTGTGATTTGTTGCAGCAGTGCGTGGTAGTTTACTTGGATGACATCCTGGTTTACTCTGCCTCCATGGAGTCCCATATCCAGGATGTCAAGCAGGTGCTGCAACGATTACGTGAGAACGAACTTTTTTGTAAACTTGAGAAGTGCGAATTCCATCGATCCCAAGTTGCCTTTTTAGGCTACATCATTTCTGCGGAGGGATTCTCCATGGACCCTCAGAAGGTTTCAGCGGTTCTGCAGTGGCCTCGTCCCAATGGTCTTCGGCCCATCTAGCGCTTTTTGGGTTTTGCCAACTACTATCGGAAGTTCATCCGGAACTTCTCCACGCTGGCAAAGCCTCTCTCAGACCTAACCAAGAAGGGCAGTAATCCTCACGAGTGGCCACCCGAGGCCATCGTAGCGTTCGAGGCTCTGAAATCCGCCTTCGCGTCGGCTCCGATACTGTCTCATCCCAATCCTGGATTGCCCTTTGTCCTTGAGGTTGATGCATCCGAGACGGGAGTAGGCACTCTCCTGTCTCAACGTCGGTCGCCCGATGGACCCCTACTTCCCTGTGGGTTCTATTCCAGGAAGCTTTCCTCTGCAGAGTGCAACTACCAGATTGGAGATCGGGAGTTGTTGGCAATCATTCTGGCTCTCAAGGAATGGAGGCACCTGCTCGAGGGCTCCGCGGTTCCGGTCCTCATTCTTACCGATCATAAGAACCTGACATATCTTTCGGAGGCCAAAAGATTGACACCCCGCCAGGCCAGATGGGCTCTGTTCTTGTCACGCTTCAACTATGTGGTTTCATATTTGCCTGGTTCCAAGAATGTCAGGGCTGATGCGTTATCACGGCAATACTCTGAGTTGTCCAGGGAAGACTCTGAGCCAATCTCGGTTATTCCTCCAGATCAGATCCTGGCTGCCATTCGCACCAGTCTGACCTCTTCTCTTGGGGAGCAGATTTTGGCGGCCCAATCTGATGCTCCCCCCGGGAGGCCAGAGGGTAGATGTTTTGTACCCGAGGGATTGCGCACCCGCCTGCTGCGTACCTACCATAACGCCAAAACTGCCGGGCATCCGGGGAAGAACCAGCTGTGTTGGGCCGTCTCTCGCTTATTCTGGTGGCCAACCCTCTGTGCCGACATTGCCTCTTATGTAGCGGCATGTTCGATCTGTGCCCAGAATAAGTCTCCACGGCATCTCCCTTTGGGTCTTCTGCAACCCATTCCCAATGGGGAGCGTCCTTGGTCACATCTAGGGATGGACTTTATTGTAGACCTCCCGGTGTGTCTCGGAGTCATACGGTCATCCTCATGATCGTCGATCGGTTTTCCAAGATGTGCCATTGCATTCCACTCAGGAAGTTACCCACAGCGCAAGAACTGGCCACGGTCTTTTCCAGGGAGATTTTTCGCCTGCATGGGTTGCCTAAGGTGATTGTCTCGGACCGCGGGAGTCAGTTCGTGTCCAGATTCTGGCACGCCTTCTGCTCCCAGTTGGGTATTAGTCTCTCCTTTTCCTCAGCCTACCACCCGCAGTCCAATGGGGCTGCGGAGCGTTCCAATCAGGCCTTAGAACAATTCCTTCGATGTTATATTTCAGACCATCAGGACGATTGGGCCGATCTCCTGCCTTGGGCAGAGTTTGCCAGGAACTCGGCGGTCAACTCCTCCTCCGGGATGTCGCCCTTCATGGCCAACTATGGGTTCCAACCCGCAGTATTACCTGAGAGGTTCTCACCACAGGACATTCCGGCTGTGGAGAAGCATCTTGCTGCCCTGCGTTCTTCATGGGGGCAGATCCAGAGGGCCTTGAGGGACTCAGCTCAGCGCCAAAAGTTCCAGGCTGATCGCAGACGGTTGCCCGCTCCTTCATACCAGGTCGGCGATCGGGTGTGGTTGTCTACTCGCAACCTCAATCTTCGGGTGCCCACACCCAAACTAGCTCCCCGTTTTGTCGGTCCTTTCCGCATTCTCCGCAAAGTGAATCCGGTGGCCTATGCCCTTGCCCTTCCGTCTGGGATGCGGATCTCCAATATCTTTCATGTTTCCCTGTTGAAACCTCTGATCTGCAATCGCTTCACTACCTCTCTGCCTCGGCCCCGTCCTGTCCGGGTTGACGGTCATGAGGAGTATGAAGTGAGCCGGATCCTGGACTCTCGATTGGTGCGCGGTCGATTACAGTTCCTGGTTCATTGGCGCGGTTATGGTCCTGAGGAGCGTTCCTGGGTTCCTTCCGTGGATGTCCATGCTCCTGCCCTCCTCCGCGCTTTCCTCAGAAACCTTTTGTTGAGCCGCGGAGGGGGAGGGGCCCTTGAGGAGGAGGTACTGTCAAGGTCCTACCTTTTCCCTGAGGTTATGTTACTCCATGTGCTGGCGTCCATCTTGGATTCTGCTGTGCATGATGGGAGTCCTTTTTATGCCTTCAGGTCTCTGAGGTCCACCCCCCAGAGGGGCGTGGCTGATGACATATAAGCCTGTGGCCCGACACATGCTCTTTGCACTTGTGTCTTGTGTCTTGGTGTTACTATTACTCTGTTCTGACTCTCGTGACTCTCCTGGTATTCTGATTCGGCTTGTGACTTGACTATTCTTTGTATTCTCCTTTGATCTGACCCGCTGTTGCTGAACCCGGCTCGTGACCTGTGATTCTCATCTGCTGTCCTGTACTGTTTTGTCCTGTTGTTGTTGACCCCGGCTTGTCTGACTACTCTTTTGTTTCTTCCACCAGCTACACGCCATTGGCGGCGGCCATTACCGCAGCTGAGGTGTCTCGGGGGCCGCGACCTGGTTCCTGGCTGCGTCAAGTCCATCCCCACCATCAGGGGCCCTGGTGAAGGGCAGCCTGGGACTTAGACTCCGCGCCCTGAGGGACTCCGGTCTGTGGGTGGTGGTTGTCGTCAGCCAGTGCGTTACATTGTTAGGCCTGCCTGTCCATTCCTCGGCTCTGCCCTGAAAAAAATAGGAACTCCTTTGGATTTTGCTATTGGGTTTGTATTATGAAAACACGGGTTATAAGACTTGTTATTAATAATTGGTATACTACTGGTATCACAATGTTGTGTTTTTTTTTAAGACATAGAATTTTGGTTTTAGGCTTGAGTAGGTGGAGAAAAGTAAGAAAAAAAAGTGTAAGAGATGAGAGAGATGAATTACAGAAATATCACCAAGTAACAGCAGGTAACCAATCAAACTGCTGGTAGCTAGGTAGGTGTTGCCATCTAGTGGTTAAATAGTAAACTGAATAAAGAGCTTTTAACCTAATCAGAAGAGTTGTACCTAGACACAAAATTCCAGTGCACTGACAGACACTGAAAATCCTAGGTAGGGGAAATGTGGAAGTAACACCAGGAAGCTCCTGGCCCTGGGTTATTTGACACTATAATAATTAACAGGGGGTGAAATAATTGTTTTAAAATGAGAAATGAAATGCTAGTTATATTGAGTTCGGATTATAACAAAACTTTACATGTGTAGTCTCTGGTGTAGATAGGAAACTGTAGTATAATAGTCAAGAGACTATAAAGTATATATTATTTAGTGTGTGAACTTCTATCAAAGTAAGGAAAAATGTCTGTATCAAGTTCCCTGGCTATGACCGTGTTCTGGAGTCACTAACAGATAAAAATCTCAAAGGATGTTAATCAAGTTCAGACTTTTGCAGTACAAAGGAAGAGATCATAGGGGTTGATTTACTAAAGATAAATATACTGTGCACTGCAAGTGCAGTTGTTTTATATCTGAGTTGAAGCTCTTAAATGAGGCAAAGCTCTGCTCATTTCTTTCATCCAAGCATGAGCAATCAAAAATGCTGTTTTTTTTGTTTTTTTTAATTTCCCTAGCATGTTCTCCTCAGATCTAAAGCAACTGCCTTTAGTAAATCAACCCTCATGTGTTCTCTTGACCTAAGCAACTGATAAAGAAAACATAATATCACATTCTGCATGTGATATATTGGGTTATAGGCATTTACTTGTAGTTGGTTACCCTCAGTTGTTTTTTGTTTTAAGTAACTGATTAATGTATGTCTACAGTGGAAGACAGGATCAAACAGTTATTCTTGTGGATAATGAATATGATGGAAGAAGAAAGTAGGAATTCTGATGGCACTGATGATGTGTTCATTCACTTAGGTCTTTACGAGCCATGGGGCAGCCCTTTTCTTTTTGAATTGTTGCTGCTAACAAAGTTTAGTTGATAAACGGGGTGTTGTTGACTTCAGAAGCAAAGTGATATGGAGTAGTTAATGCAGGTAGATCTCCTAAGTTGCGGAAGACAACTGACTTTCCTTCGTGATGGGCAATAAGTTGAAATGGGAAGCCCCAGAATTTTATATTTTTGGCACAAGGAATTTCTGTCTCAGACTTAAGAGCCCTGAATGTCACCAAAATTTAGAGTGATAAATCTGGCAATAGAAGGATCAGAGTTCCATTAAATAGTATGGTGTATCTGAGTTCTTGCTGTTTGAAAAGTTTCTTCTTTGATATTTTAAAAATTAATCCTGTAAATAGTGTCCCTGGTAAAAGCCAGGTCAAGGTTTCTAGATCCTAAAGCTCTATAGATTCAGTCTATCTCAACAAGAAAATCTTTGTTTTTGAACAAATGTTAAAGATTGCAGTGGCAGCAGCAGATGGATCTTTGGTTTCCACAGACTCTGGGAGGCCTCATATTATATTGAGACTTCCTGTTTTCAAGGTAGTCTTCCTGGTACAGTGCTTGGTGTATCAAAATTGTTCGCTCAAATAAGGTTCATTTAAGATCCTCTGTTCTAGGTCCCCTTATCATAGCTACCATGTTATTTTTCACTTCTGCTATTTCTTGTCTGTATTTATTATTTAAATGGTTGACAAAGGATTCAAAATCGTGTCTGCTGAATAACAGACTCCATATCTCAGCCCTCCCAAGAGTTGAAGGATGTTTTGGACAGCCTCCTGGATCTTGTGGATAGTTTGCCTGAGCCCTGAGAAGAGAGGGTCATCGCTGAGAGCTCACATGTGCAGTGGCATTAGTTTCCAGGGAGGAAGGATCAGGCACCATCTTAGCTGACCATTTCAGTCTGGCCCTGGGAATAGAGGCTGAATTACAAAGTAAAGAAACAGCTCATTTCCTTTGGGGTCTGGCCACTACCAGTCTTCTCTTCCTATTTATTCTGCTGGCCACCTATCTGTGCTGTTGGATGACTGTGGTTTGGAGTCACTGAAATATCTGTTAAAAGAGGGAACTGCAGTCCAAAGTGTTTCACTGCGTCATGCGCCAAGCATTGTCCCCTCCCAAAATGGTTAAGTAGCATTGTGTTTCAATGCAGTAAACAGCAGAGTTCATAAACTTCAAAGTTCATAAGGTGATGTGTACAGTCTGATGTACAAGTAAATGCTGCTGTACGCTTGTAAACTCTGTTGGTTTTCTCCATCAGCAGTAACACATCCATGTGCATACAATGTATTTCCCAAATTAAAAACTTCTGAATATGTGACATAAGTCATACATGGTTAAACATTGAACTACGGAAGCATCAGTATTTACATGAGTATTGTCAGGCACAGCCATTCATTTATAGCTGGTTGTACGCAGCCTCTTTTATTTTATAACATTAGTATTATAACAATAGTTATTTTTGAAAACCCAAAATACGCTTACTTAAAAATCCCCTTTCATGTAGTGAGTTCTGCCTGTCTGCTGGTCATCGCTTTCCCAACTTTCTGGATTCCCTGCATGCTTTACAGCTTCTCTTCTGCTATTTGCATTCAATTTCTAAGGACTACATATCCCATGGTACCTTGTGGCCTGCAAGCTGTGATTCCTGCACTGACTCTGCCTCTTGAAACTCTGCCTCTCAGCACCTCTGTAGTTCAGAAGGCAGGCTCTGTGAAATGTGTGACACAGCGGTGCCTACTCACAGGGCATAGAGAATATGTGTCACAAAATGTAAATGCGTGGGGATCTTTACAAGGTAAGTTTACAATTTTCAGAAATACAATGTGAATATATGATTAATAATTTTGACCATAGATACACTTTAAGCTAACATCCCATACAAACTGATAGTAAAATACTTGAATTTAAATTACATCATAAAATATAAATGTCTGCTAATCTTCCTTGCAGAGATTTCAGAGCCAGCAAGATGGAGGGGCTATTTCTCCCGATGTCCAAAATCATACAGACATTACTGCGTAAAAGGAAAATGTCGGTTTGTTGCAGCTTTGAAGGAACCCTCTTGTAGGTAAGTGGTAACATGTTCAAGTATGTGCTTCTCTGGAGTAAACAGCTACTTCATGTTGCTTCAGACAGCTCTTCGGGAACAGACCCTACTCCTAAACACTGCCCCTGCTCACAATCTCCACCCCTTCAACATGGGCCAATCAGCAGGGAAGTTGTGTTAGATTTGGTAGTCTCTAGAAAAGCAGTAACCTATCAAGTGCACAGCTCGGTGTATAATTTTAGTATTTGCTGAGATGAACGAACTCTACCCAGACAATCAAAACAGCCAGAGATCGGAAACTGGAAGAAGACTGGCCAAAGATGTCAGTGGCTGGCAGAAAGCTCTTGGATATATGGAGTGGAGGTGACTATAGTTTTTGCTCTCTAGCTCCCTTGCCACCTTCTTCCATGCTCACCTCTAGGACTTCTCCAGAATCTCTCCCATCCTTAGGAACTCCCTCCCCCAGTATGTCCAGTCAGCCCCACCCTGTCCGCCTTTAGGCGATCTTTGAAAACTCACTAATTCAGGGAAGCCTACCACACCTCCACCTAAGAACTGTACTTGAGTCATCTCAATCAGATCATCCCCTGCAGCTATCACCTTTTGTAACACCTCCCCCTTCCTTTAGGTTGTAAGCTCCACGAGCAGGGCCCTCCTATTTATTCTGTATTGAACTGTATTGTAATTGCACTGTCCCCCTTTATATTGTAAAGCGCTGCGCAAACTGTTGGCACTATATAGATCCTGTATAACAATAATAATAATAAAAGTTCTTATTTAAATTGGGCCTCAAGGGGTGTGAGAGCATGAGTAAAGCTGTCGTCTTCTTCAAGGCTGAACACAAAGTGCAGCAGGTCACTGGGCTTAAAATTAATTCTGAGTGGGGGAGCGTTTGATGAACCCTTACTACAAAAGGTATATTACAGATGTCAGGGCTGGACCCTCTAGGGAATGGCCACTGATATATGTAATGGCGATTAATGTGATAAAAGTACACAGATGCAAAAGTAGCCCTGAGCTTGTTTTAATTTTAATCTGCACACTAAGTAGAAGTGGTCTTCTAATTCTAACCCCCAAATCCAGCTATGAGATGCAATGGAAGTCATCCAAATAAAATTCTTTATCTAATTCTAATGTTTTCTTACAGGTGCGAAAAAGGATATACTGGGAAAAGGTGTGAATACCTTGATTTATTTTATTTAAAAGAAGATCGAGGTCAGGTTGTTGTGATTAGTCTGATTATCGCCATGGTGACCCTCATAATTGCCATTATTTCCATATGCATCTGTTCACAGTAAGCTGTCTATTTAATATTCATCTGTATTTTTTGTCTGAGCTGGCTATTGTTGTTTTGTATGAAATAGGGGTCAAAAATACAATTTCCATTAGATTTTCCACAACTATGGAATAGGAGGACCCACCTATCTACCCAATCACTCTGTAGCCAATCAGGCAGGGCCTTGCACTACGTGGTTGATGGTAGATCTAAAGGAGATTGTACAATCAGATTGTATTGCGTATGTGAACTTTACAGAACCCAGAACACAATTCTCCTGTTTTCAATACTATAGCTCTATCCACATAGGCTGTTATCTGTTCAATAAGCACACTATGCCAAATGAATGATCTATGCAAGATGAAAGTTAAGGTAGAAAAATAAAAATTGATGTCTGTGTATTTAGTGAGAACAGTGATCACTGATTGATTGCTTTTCATTAAATATTTGTGCACCTGGAAGTGGGAGGGGAAGGTATGAGGGTAGATGATACAGGGTGTGTTCTAATGAGGTCAGCTGGTCATCTCCTTCCTATGTCATGACCTAAAGTCTTTGCAGGAAATAAGGCATAAGTAATGGAAAAGCTTTTTTGTGCAGCCATCTGGACACTGACAGGTGGGTAGAAAAAATGGAAAGCTTTTGAATCTCTGCAAAAGAAGTACATTAATGCTATAATGGTACAAAGGGGAGCTGGAATTTAGAAAAAAAAAGTGAAATTTTCCTTTAACAAATATTCCCTTGCTGTCTTCTGAAATATCTTTCAGCCAGACCATACAACACTTCAACAGATAGGTCTGTTTATATACCGTATTTTCCGGCATATAAGGCGACTGGGTGTATAAGACGACCCCCTAATTTTCCAGTTAAAATATAGGTTTTGGGCTATACTCGCCATATAAGACTACCCCCCTTCTGAGGCAACACCATTTAAAAACATCAGATTTTTTAATTGAAATGGTTATGACTTACCAGTACTTAAAATCCTTCAAAATCCTCATGTTCATCCTCTGACATCATAAGTTCATGAATGACATCTTGTGATACTTTTGTAAGACAGTCATCATATGGATCAAATTCCAAATCAAATGGTTACCGCTGGATGTGCGGTAATACGGTAGCTTCGGCTACATACAGTATACAGTATATATACAGCCCGCTGGATGTGCAGTAATGTACATACAGTATACCGCGCTGAGCCAAGCTGGCTCAAAACAAATGTCCCTATGACAGATTAATCTGTCAGCCCACTGGATGTGTGGTATATACAGTATACTGAGTATATACCACGGTGGTATATACAGTATACTGAGCCAAGCTGTTTCAAAATGTACCGGTACGTCCCTACTGTAATCAGCCCACTGGATGCGTGTATGTACGGTGGCTGTGGCTACATACAGTATACACTGAGCCAATCACGGCGAGCGATGTATTCTACTAATGAATACAAAGCTTGCTCGGATTGGCTGAGGTTGTAACATAATCAGCCCACCTCCCTGACTCAGCCAATCCGAGCAGGCTTTGTATTCATTAGTAGAATACATCACTTGCCGTGCTTGGCCAATGTATACTGTATGTAGCCACAGCTACCGTACATACACGCATCCAGCGGGCTGATTACAGTAGGGACGTACCGGTACGTTTTGAAACCACTTGGCTCAGCGCAGTATACTGTATATACCGCACATCCATCGGGCTGACAGATTAATCTGTCATAGGGACATTTGTTTTGAGCCAGCTTGGCTCAGCATGGTATTCTGTATATACAGTATTACCACACATCCAGCCAGCTTGACCCAAACAAACTCAAGGTTCACATTTTATACCCCGCGTATAAGACGACCCACAATTTTTGGGGTATATTTTTAAGTATTAAAAGTAGTCTTATACGCCAGAAAATACTGTATTTCCATTTACTTCCTGTTCTATAGAAACAATATGAAGTAAGTGGTAATCTCTCAAAGGATTGTCACCAACACAAATGTCCTTATTGGAAGATTTCAACTCTCCTTATGTTGTAGTCACAACTATAAATTTTGACTCTTCTTTCATTCTCAGTCCATGGTGGCAGTAGTCACTAGGACAAATGAAAACATTACAAGGATTGTTAAGATGGACATGCAACACGTTCCTCCATTCATGTAATGGAAGTAAATGGAAGAAACTCCTCACCAGGATATTCTTTTGCTGTCAAAATACACTGTTCAAGGCCTGTTCAGCTTTTTGGCTGCAGCCACTGATTAATGGAAACATTTCCAATAATGAAAAATTTTCCAACATGCGTGGAATTCCAGGGGTTCCCACAGAGTGATCATATATTGGTCATTGTATGGCCATCTTTACTCTTCCACACACCATCCAAGGCTTAAAAAGGTTTTGATTTTAATGTGGTAGTAATCGCATTAAAAAAAAAAAAAGTTTCCTGCTGCAAGGTAATATCATAATGTGCTGGTGTGCATTTCATACTAGCACATTATGAAAGACTTACCTTAAAACAAATCCCTCCAGCAGCGCATTGTCACCACTGCAGAAGGCTTCCATCTTCATCTGGCCTTCCTTCCGGGTTCGCAGGCTGCAGCTGCTTGAATGGCCAAGCCGTCAATGACAATGCATGCGTGCTGGAGTTTTGGCCACGGCACATAGCTCTGAGGAGGTATTGTCATCGGTTGCTGCTCCATAGAATATCTCCCAAATGGTGAATGTTTAGGAGATATTCATTTTACCTACTGGTAAGCTTTTTTATAAGCTTTCCCTTAGGTAAAAATATACAAAGTGACTTTACTATCACTTTAAATACACTTCAAGACTGTAATGACATATTATTCAAGAATGTATATGAACACCAAAATCTGTGCAGCTGGTTAAATTGTAGAAAATAAGGACAAAAAAGGCAATGACAGAGACCAGAAGTAAAAGGAAAAAGATTAAAGAAGCTCTTTATAGGTTATTATGGCTTCTCAAAGTTCAGACTCGTGTTCACACATATAAAGTACATTAATTGGATGTGTTTTATAATGCACTGTGTTTGTTCTTTGACAGTCGTTGCAGAAAAGCACATAGAAGAAAACTGAAAGCAAGGGAAATAGAAAACCTGAATAATGATTCCACAGTGAAGATAGAAGAAACTAATTTTGCCTAGAGGTAAACAAATACATCTTATATTTTGACAGATAACGGTATTAGGTTTTACACAGAAGAGAAGCCCAGAGAACATCAACTACAAAAATGTTAAATAAAGTTTTGCCTTTAGTTATAGTTTAACTAGTTCCAGACTTCGGGTGTGCTACACACGCCCAAATAAAGGTAATCATTGTGCAAAGGACATATGTAGCACGTCCAGTCCTTCTGCCCTGCCGCCCACTCCCAGCACACAACAATTCACTTCTAATTACAAAAAAAAAAATCAGTCTGACAGTGTTTATAAATAATATTTGCTCAGATTCTACAGAAAGATACAATGTAAACTATTGTTACTTTTTTATCTTTCTGTTCAGTCATCTGTAGATCAAAGTGATAAACTTTGATGTCAGTTAAAGCAACCTAACAAGTAAAAAAAGTTTTTTTTTAAATAAAATGTTTCTGTTTAAACCCTTGGTTAACGCTCAACAGCCCTAATTGACTCCTTATTCTCCATATCCATTCAATTATTATTTTCCTGCAAATGTTTTTTTGTTGGTTTCTATTCTTAAAACTATTAATACTTAAATTTTTTTTATACGTTTGGCTTGTTACTATTTTTTTACTCATTTAACACATAGATCTTAAAAAGAACCAGCCAAGCACAAAATGACAGTTGTTAAAAATAGTTTTCATTGATGGAAGCTATACATTACCACTGGGGGGGGGGGGGGGGTTATGATGGGTGGTGGACTAATGAAAGATTTTCAACCAAGAGAGCAGCAACCAGCAAAAGGTACACTTCTAACTGAGCGTAAGTACTTGCGCTAATTAATAAATAAATAAACTTAGGCTTAAAACTGAAATCTGGGGACACTTGACTGATGTCCACTTTTACCTGCACTCATAAAACCAAACCCACAATTGTAGGCCACAGACTTTTTAAACAGGAGTCAAACATTGAAGGCATAGAGATGAAATGCCTTGGGCACTACAAATAGAGAAATGATGTGGTGTGACAATTATAGGAGTGGCCAAATTGAGTAACAGTTGGGAGGTTTTTAAAGGGGTATGGTAAATAAAGAGGACCCACTCTGCTGCAGGTCACGAGTGCAGAACACAGAGAATGCAAGAGTCTGGAGTATATAACAAGAGTCAGGAGTGCCTAGGTCACAAGGGTAAAGAGTGCATAATTAGAAAATGGGGATCAGTAGTACATAAGGAGTATGGAATAAACAGGGTGCAGTGGTCAGGAGTATGAACCCATAGAGTTCAGAGGTCTGAAGTGCATACCACTGCATGTACGGGTCAGAAAGATATAATTTTCACATCAGTGTACACAGTAGAACCAAAATTCCCCCCTCCTAATACAAATCCACCCAGTACAGATCCCTTTCCCTCAACTCCCTCCCAGTACAGAGCTGTCAGCCCCCCAAATCAAACTTTCCAAATATCCCAATACAGAACGTGCCCCCCTGTACAGGACTTTTCACTCCAGGAGAGAACTCTCCCCACTAAACAGACCTTTCCTTTCCAGTACAGACATCTCCCCCCCAGTAAAGATCACAGATCCCCCAGTACAGACCTCTTCCCCCCTCCCCTCCCCTCCCCAAGTCCACGTATTAGACCTAAGATACTGCAGCAGGGCGCCTTGAGGGGAACTGTGCTCCATGCCACAGCTCATCAGAGCCAGGAGGAGTTTAGGGCAAACCTCAACTCTATAGCCGCTGTGTTTGAGGTCTGAACATGCCAGTGGCTGCAGTGCACATTGCACTGCAATGCCAAAACTTTGAAAAGAAAACTCAGGTGGTCACAGCTTCAAGAACTTGGGCACCCTACACCCTACAAGAGATGCAGGGACTCTGTGCTAGCAATGCCCTTGCACTGGGAGTCTTGTCTTCCCAGGGAGAGATCCCTCCAAATTGGGACTGTCCTCAGGAAATCAGAAGAATGGTAATTATGATCTAGGCAATATTTATAATATTCTTAGAGGGCGTGAGCAATGACAGTCCTGTATTTCGTTAGGCACAGATTCCCTATAGGAAGCTAGACTGAATTTGGCAGGACTCATGTACAGCACTGTCTCTGGTAGTTAATGTACAGATATGTGCACATGTCATGTACCTGAGAGGAGACTGAATTGATGAGGTTTGCCTCTCTTGTATCTCTAGCCCAGGCCCCACTTGAGAGTGGAACAGAGGGTACAGAGGGACAGGCGGAAAACGAGTTCCAGCAGATGTTGATAGGAGAACCTGCAGCAGGAGATGCGGTCCAAAGGAAACTGGTGGATCATCAGGTCAGGAACAGCAGTCATGCTCATTAGTACAGCCGAGGTTAAAGGGGCACTCCACTTACACTGTAGACCCAGGATGTGTGGCTTGTCTTGCAGACTTGTGACAGGAACTTGAGACAGAAGCACGGTTACAGGATTAGCCAGGGTCATCAACAGGTGGGCAGTGAGGTACAGAATCATGAGCAAAGCCAAAGTCAGGAACAAGCCGGGTCAGGAATGAGCGACAAGTCAAGAGCAGAATACAAGATCAGGTCAGGAGGATGCTGGGTTAGTAACGAAGGGAGCAAACAGGATGAATGCAGGACACAGGGAACAGCTGAAGACCAATCAACACTGGAGCACATGAACTGTGACTGGGCCAGAGCAACTTCAGAATAGGTAAGTATAGACATCTTTTCTTTTACAGGGTAGATCGAATAGGCTTAGAATGGGGGTGGGAGTAGAATTAAGATTAGTTAGGTTTTGACTTGCCTTCCATTATAATTAAACATCTCTTTTATGATTTTATTTGTACAGGTTACAATGGAGCGACCTGCAGGCAGGTTTAATGCTGCTGTTACAGAAGAGAATAAGCTCTGCCATTGGATAAATGTGGAAGACTACGCATGTAAAATGGAAAGACTGTATATCCAGTGACTGCGGCCTGGATTAGGTTTTGATGATTTAGTATGAAAATATTTTTTTCTAAGCACAAGGTATCAGCATCCAGCAGCCAGAACCCCCCTTGTTAGTTCTGTGTTTCCTGACTGAGCCCAATCAATAGTGTTTTGCAATATTTATTTTGGCAGATATGACTAATTGTGGAGATTGTTAAACTGATCAGTTTTTCTGGTTAGCCTTAAGCTGCTCATTGACTTCAGCGGGTGGTTGATTTCACTAGTCTGTAGTTATATATATATATATATATATATATATATATATATATCTATAATATACTTGCAAGATCAGTGCAGCCAAATGACTTCTATAGGAGAGGAGATACAGATGTAAACACAATACTATTTTATATTGGAGAGCCCTCCCCTTCCTCTTACAATGGTGAATTATTCATTATTCATTTCTTAGTAGAAGATCACAGGCAGCAGCTGATAATTAAGGTATTCATTCGATTCTAACCTGTCTCTGCAGTGACATGATATTAACCCCATCACTTTCCTTATCCTGCACATTAACCCCCTTATCTCTCTCCTCCCACTGTATGTGACCTGTACATTAACCCTTTCATCTCCTCCTCCACCTGCATATGACATGTACACCGAGTATGACCTGTGCATGTGGGAAGTGTTCCCCCTGTGCCGCAGGAGTGAGCTCTTGGCTTCGCCTCTGCTGCAAGAGAGAGTGCACTGCACATGCATGGGTTAGGAGCGAAGTTGAGAGCTTGTTGTGGCATTGCAGGGGGCATTCTTCTAATGGTTGGCTTGCCTAGGCAGCACAACATTGGCCATCAGGTAAGGAGTTTTTGAGACAGGCTTGAGAGACTGAGCTTAGACTACAGATATGCCATTGACAACAACTTCTTTTGCACAATCTGAATGGTAGATTTTGATTCAATGGGGATACTTAAATGCATGGGTTGTTTTAGTGGAAATGTGAAGTAAACACTTATGTACACTCCAGGTTCTCTTCTCATGGAGTACAGTGAACCCTAAAAACAGCAAGCAGGTGCCAGGCCCTGTTGTACAAATTATGACCCTGATGGGGTGTAGGCACTTTGTAAATTCCAGTTTACACAAACCCTTAGTGAATAGCAACAAAACTAAAGCTGTCTTCATATATTACAATCTCAATGTACAATCTACACAGTTTAAAAAAAAAATTGTACAGAAATCTAACTGTAAGTGGACCCATGTCAAAGCCAATGAATTAAAAAAAAGTACTCCAAAATATTTGGATGAAGTTGCACAAAATGGTGGACATGTGGAAACAATTTTCCAAACCTAGGCTAATTACAAAGATGGTTATACAACTTACAATTTCTTTTATTTCTTTTTTTTAAGCTGTTTTACTTACATTTTGATTGCAAGATATTTGCATATTTGCCCCATTCATCTCAAAAGTAGTAGATCACACACTCAGATTGTAAGTGTGTGGCTAGATATAGGTATAACTTTTGCTTTCCCTTGAAGATTATTATTATTATACAGGAATTATATAGCGCCAACAGTTTGCGCAGTGCTTTACAAAATGAAGGTAGACATTACAGTTACAATTTGGTACAAGAGGAAACAGAGGGCCCTGCTTCTTAGAGCTTACACTCTAGGAGGAGGAGTTGAGTGATACAAAATTAAATAGCTCTGGGGGGTAGAAGATGGGGTATCTTGTGTATTACAACATAAACTTTTTCTAGCAGGAATCCAATTTACATTTATCTAAATTTAAAAAAGTTATGATATTTAAAATATTTTAAACCTTTACATCCTTTGCATTCCCTTTTCACATTAGTATTTGATGTAGTGGACTTTTATTCTGAGGTTTATAGGAAATATACAGATATAGAGTATATTAAGGTCATTTCTTGACTATTCAGGCACAGAAGAGGTCAAATATATGAAAGCTCCTATGCTATACCAATACCATATATTAAAGCTGGTATAAACCAGAAGCTTTCAAAGTCTGTCATAGGGAGAAATGATTAGAAAATATCATAACTGAGTTATAGTAGCTGTTTTTAAGTTAACTCATCCACTCATTTATTGCCGTGTCGCATATGGACACATCAGATGCATGATCTCCCAGTCTCCAACCCTATTCTCATGGAGACCTCCTGCTCCTTTATTAGCAATGTAAAATAAGCTAAAAATCTGATAAGAAGAATGAGACTTTTTGGTAATAAAAAAAATTTGAACTCTTATTCTCCAACATCTATGCTGAAATGCCAGTTTTGGATGAACTAGCCATTGAACCAGCCAGTATTTCAAATTAAGGTTTCTGAAAGTTTCCTTATCATTTTTTACTGTCACCATGCTGATCTGATTCATCTCCCAGCCCCATAGATTCTATGGGATTCTACTGCCCATGCGCAGGCAGCAGGGTAGCAGTGGACCAGCTGACCAGAGGTAAATATTGCAGCAAACCCTGGCTGGACTGTGTGCCAGAACTAGGAAAGTTTTGAAGGCGGCATTGGCAAAAAATGGTAAGGAAAGCTCCAGAGAAGTTTCCTTACCCTTTCAAGGAGACCTGATCTGGGAAAAAAAATCATAGAGGCTGATTTTGCTGACCTTTCATTCTGAAAATGCTTGTTGCTTAGATGCAGATACAGTATTTTCATTATGCTCAGAGTCACTGACCTAAAACAGTGCAGATCAGGAGTTCTGACTTTACTGGTTGTTCCAAGTAAATGACTCAAAAGTATAAAAGTCAGTTGCAGCTAAAAAACTAGAATTTTTGAAGGAGATCAGTAATGGCAGCTTACATGTCCCTGCTGTTATAGGTTTCCTTTACACTTAAAAAATTGTAAACATTTGTATCTTTTGAACACTTAATTATTGGAAAGTAGAATAAAAGTATGTTAACATTATTTGAAACATATCTTAAGTTATTTGGCATGTGCTTTGTAATTTAGTAAGCTAATATTAAATTATTTTACATTCAGATATGGTTTATACTGTACATATTTCTGTTTATTCCTATTATAGCTATAAACAGCCACAAAGCTGATACTTCATGTACCATCCAATTAAAATAACCCCAATCCCCCCAAAAACATGAATGTTCAGCTCATATCCATCTTTGTTTTTCATTTTTCTGTGCAGTATAATTATTTTCCCTATACTTTACCTTGATTGTTCCACTACTAAAGATAGCATTAAAGTTGCTGACATAGTAAAGCAACCTAACTCCCTAACTTAAAGCTGAACTCTGGGCAAACAGCTAAATACAGATTGAAAATCACATATGCGAACTGTCTCTTCTGCCAAATTCTGGGATTTACACAGCCCTGTCAGGCAGCACAGCCAGATGGCTGATACCACTTACAGTTCAGGATAACACTGATTTCTTCTCTCCAACTCCATCCTTCTGTCTGGATAAGGAAACAGTGGCAGACTGATAACATCATTCTTCTGCTTATCTTATGCTCTCCTATCTGCATTTTCTTTACGAACACATTTGCATGCAGCATACCTGTTTGGCTCGCTGTCCTTCTCCTCTTCTACTCTAAGGGTGGCTTCACACTGCCCTGCTGCGCTTTTGCTAAAGTGCAGCTAATCCATAGTTTTTGTATGGGTTATTTGCCCGTGACTTCAGTGAGGTCCTGCGTTTTTGGTGCGGTTTCAGAAAGCGCACCAAATCTCCTGCATGCTGCATCTTTGGTGCGCTTTCTGAAGCTGTACCAAAACTGTTGGACATCATAAACATATATGTGAAAATGCAGCACAAGCACACTGGGGCAGTGTGAAGTCACCCTAAGCATTGTTGTACAATGGATTGCAAAAGGCTAATGCCAAGACAAATTCAAGTACTCATACTAGTTGCATTTAAAAATATATATAATAATTTAGTAATTACTTCAGAAGTAGATTAATTTGTGTCTATTATCTACCTGGAGTACAGCTTTTTGTTTGTGGATTTAATAACTGCTTAAGTAAGAATTCTAAATGACTTACGGTGCTTGAGGAAGCATACTATCACTTATCAAGTTATAAACAGATCTGGTACATGGGATCATGGGGATTTTTCAGTATTCCATTTCTTTATCTAATCAATGACCCTGTTCAGACACCAGGAATACTAACAGGAAGGCCACATATACAGGGTCACACTTTAATTCACACATACTACTAACATGCACTTACTTGAAGCATGCAAGGTCTCATCCAGGGGCGGACTGACCATTCGAGCACTCGGGCACTGCCCGAGGGCCCAGGGTCAATAGGGGGCCCCATGAAATGCCCCTAGTACCTTTCATAGGCTTTTTTTGAGTGTGGGCGAGGACATAGGGGCCCCATGATCCCCTTTTGCCCGGGGACCCCATGAGTTGTCAGTCTGCCCCTGGTCTCATCTCTACACTTAATACAGTCTTGTTCAATTTTAGTTCAAACTTGGTAACAACTCCTCACTTCGGATGAATGAGATTTATCTGAGCAGAATTTCTGTGAAAATCTGGAATTTTCAACTTTTTAGCTATTGTGTTGGGGACATTATGAAAGGAAAACATAAGGGGTTTTTTTTAAAGTGAAAAGGGCTTTAAATTGCTTCAAATAAATACCCCCCCCAAAAAAAAAAAAAAAACTCAATCTCAAGAGGGAAAATTAACAGTCCCTGCATTGGCAAACATTTGCAGATGGTGGAATCACTTTGGCCAAACTCACTCCTCTTGTCCATGTTCGTCGGGTGGCTACATTCTGCCTTGACCATTGCTACTGCAATAGCCATGGAGGGTGTGGAGCTGGGAATAAATATGTTTCAAGTACTTAGTGTTTTTTTTTTTTCATTTAAATGCATACAAGAAATGGAAGGTTATCAACATTGTATTAGATCATGGACCAGGCAGTAGTTACCATAATCTGTATGATATTTTACAATGAACTTAATGTATGGCATATGAATTTGTATAACATTACGAATATAAACATATATAAATAACAATGGTGGGGATAAAGTAATCCTTCAGAACATTAATCGTGTTAATGCAGGGCACAAGATCATCTCCCATTGCTTTTATGGGTAAATTATTCTAAAGGGAAAAAGAGAATGAGGTGGAAAGGACTGTAAGGTCGGTTAGAATGGTGGATGAATGTGTAATGAAATTTTTCATCAGTGCCCTTAAAGGAACTGGTAAGGTCATCCATGTGTTCAATGTTGTTTTTTAAATTGAATCATTGTTGCATCATAGGTGGTTCTGACTTTTTTCAGAGGGCATTTAGTACACATGTATACGTTTACTAAATGCATGACAGACAATCTATTAAACTTTGAAGGGAATGGAGTTATGATATAATAAAAAGAAAACAGGATATGTTGAAATTGTAAAGTCAGTAAATTTCTGCATTATAGTTTGAACTTTATTTAAAAAATGTCATAGCAATGTGTTTGCAAATGGGGAGACATATGAGGAGAATCTGGAAAAATTTAAGTAATTGAATATTATCATGTTAAAATCAAGTTTTTAGTCTTCATATTATATTATTTTCTACATTCTGCTCTTTCTAGTTATGCATTTTTTTAATGAGGTGTGTCAGTGGAAAGAGTCAAGGAGAAAACGTTTTGTATTTTTTTACATTTTATTTATTTTATTAAACATAGTTGAACATCTTACTTTTGTGATTATAGATATACATGCTATTTTTATTCATGATAAAAGTATTAAACTCCACTCTATTTTGCATATGTACACTGAATAAAAAATATTTAGTCAGAGATTTAAAGTGATATTATAGGTTTTTTAAAAAAATGACAAACATATACTTACCTGCTCTATGCAATAGTTTTGCACAGAGCAGCCCCGATCCTCCTCTTCCCGGGTCCCCCTCCAGGCCCCTCCATTCTGCCGAGTACCCCCACAGCAAGCAGCTTGCTATGGGGGCACCTAAGTCGGTTCATGCCCGAGTTGCTGCTCTGCATGTCCATTCACGCACGGAACGGGGCTCAGTCCTGCCCCTGCTCTCTCCTCAATGGCTCACTGGCTGTGATTGACAGTAGCGGGAGCCAATGGCTACTGGTGACATCACAGCCAATGAGGAGAAACAGATCCAGGAGAGCCGAGACTCTTGTGCACATCACTGGATCGAGATGGGGCTCAGGTAAGTATTGCAGGGCCTGGGGGGAAGAGGGGCTGCTGCACACAAAAGATTTTTTACCTTCATGCATAGAATGCATGAAGGTAAAAAGCCTTGAGCCCTTACAATCACTTTAAACTGGCCATGCACTGATCAATATTGAGCTGGTTCAGCAAGAACTGGATGCATTTCAGTCAGCAAGTGGGCTCTACAGCTTGACAGAAGTCGATTGTTTAATGGTCTTCTGTTGAAGGTTGTAAATATTTTCCACCGATCAGCAGCTGCAGCCAATTAGCATGTGCAGCTGTTAGAATACAATGTCATGGCAGAGAGAATTGCTCCATCCACCTCATTTGTATAGCTTGAAGAATCCTCATGGCTGAACGAAACAAACCCAAAAAACTAACAGTGTATGGCCAGCTTTATACTGAGACATTTATCATGTTTGTTGCACAGTAAGGCAATGCTGAACAGGGACATGGAGACAGATAATGCAACAGATTTAATACAAGGTCACAGCTTGAGTCATGAATTCCTCCCTCAGCTGCTCTAAAGTTGCACTGCCACCAAATAAATCCTGTGTGACCACTTTTTAATTATGACTTGGTTTAATAGCAAATCTGTATCACCTCCCATGATAAATCTGTTGTAGTTGGCTGCCTGGGATATCAGATGCAAGACTCACAAACACTGTAAACCTGTTGCAGAGACTTTGCTAAGTGAGAGGCAGACTGATGCGCATTAAACTGTGTTGGTAATTTGCTGGATAGGTGTTCCCCATTGTTTTCTGTATTATTTATTTATCATTTGACATAATTTGATGTGCTAGAACAATATTGAAACCTGTGCTGATTTATGAGACCTGGCATTGCTGATCTCCTTCTGAAAATCAAAGATGCAAGGTGTAAATACAGCCTCAGTCTTTTATAGCTTGATAAAAAAAAATCCTAGCAGATACACATGTAAACAAAGTGGAATACTCCTGAATAATAGAAAAATCTAAATTAAAATAGAAATGCAGACTATAATTCATTTTGTTCTAAGCGTAACATTAACCCATTGTTTTGCCGTATTTGGTGCATACCGGTCTCTGCAGCTTCGTATGCTTATCTTTCATCAGTTTGCCAAAGAAACCAAGGTGAGCAAGTGGTTCCTGTGTATTGTAACAGCACCTCTGCATGCTATTTTGTTAGTCAGGGAACCAACGCTGTCAGTGGAGAGAGTCCTCAGTCCTGTCCATGGCTTGGCGCTTACATGGGACTTCTTTTCATCACTTCTGTGAGCAAATGGTGTGGAAGGGGAGTGAGGGTAAAGTAAGTATAAGTAGCTTTTTGGGTTTGCTTTGAGGTGAACAAGTTGCATTGCCTGAATGGGCAAAGCTTAAGTTCACTTTAAGATAGAAATCTCTCACGGGAAGAACATGATCTGTACCTGCCCAAAAGGTTTATAATGAGATTACAGAGAGACATGCACCCACTCCCATAATTACTCCATTCCATGAATGAGCACCTAGACTAGTTATTGAATAATGTGAATACCTCATAGTACTGCAACTCATTATTTTCTACATTTTTGTGTCCTCCATACCTAAACATATTTATCAGCAAAATGTTATTTACAATGTAATTAAAGCTTGATATTTTTTTGTATAATTCAAATAGAAATTTATAACTTCAACAATGTCTTTGTATTCAATTATATTTTTATCAACCAGTATTTGTAAAATTCTTTTTTATTCTAAAAATGTTATAAAGCAATAAACACAAGATGAAAACTGAACAAACGTGAAAGTCAAACCCTGAAAAGTATACAGGAGTAATAACTTAATCTTGCCTGGCTTAAAAGAGAAGTACGGATTTTGAAAAAAACATGAAAACTCACCTAGGTGGATGCAGAATTGATCCAATGCTGCACCCTTCTCCAGCCACCTCTGAACCGAGAACTGAACTATCAAAGAATGTTGATTGCTAGGTTCTTGGTCTTAAGTGAACTGCCAGTCATAGGCTCTCTGCTCTGCCACTCCCTCATTCACTGGAGCTCTGGGCTGTGGAGGGGCAGGGAATGGCTGGCTCAAGCTCTCAGTGGTGCACTGAGCAGTTGAGCCAGCTGCCGACAGTCAGGCATCTCAGTGGATCCTGACATTAAAGTCGGGATCTTTTCAGAATTTTGACCAGCTGAATGACCTCCATCTGTAGCCCACTAACAGCTGAATATGGGTCACAGGGGTGCAGAACGAAGTGTACTCCTGTGACCTACACAAGAAATTGGGCACTTACTACACTGCTGGGGAGCTCCTTATCATCCTGCAGCTATAAATTACCTTGTGCTGAATTCTGTAAGCTATGAGGATAATTTTTGGCCATAACAATTGTTATTTTAGCAGTGAATGACAATGAGTGGGAAACATAACAGTCATGACAAATAATACATGGTATGGTGTAGTGAACTGACCCTCTTGTAATCAGCAGTTCTGTAATCACTGCCCCTTCTCCAGTTTAAATAATGTGCAACAGGGTACTCTCTACAATATCCATGTTGTGTGCAAGTCTTTGAAAGGTGTCAGAGTAACATCATGGTGGCAGTTATCAGTGTAATGATGTCACTGTCCCTTAGGCTCCTGTCATTACCCTGCTATATAGCCAAAGGGCTCTGTGCTTCCCATTGTTCTTTTACCCATACCAATACACAACAATTCAAAGGGATCGAAAAATACCTGTCCTTTGATCATAGCAAGCTTGCTTTCCAGATTTTTTACAGTATGCTATAAACTTGGCTGTTATGGACAACAGGGTCCTTATATTAGAACATTATATAAGAAACTATATAAAGGGTGCCACAAAAAAAGATCCAGCACAGACAAGAAGATGGGAAGTTACTCATGATAAGAAACAAACAACCAATTCCTTCTCAGATATGCATTTTCAAAAATACTTGCTGTAGCCTCTGTGTTTTGATACCAGATATAAAATGTTACAAACGTTACTTTTGAGAAGAAACATATATCAATTATTTAAAGCAAAGGGAGTTACTATGCAAGCTACATGATTGTGCTTTAAGAACACATCCTAACCCTGATGAAAAAAAAAATCAATGGATTTCTCAAAATTCAAGTTTTTTTAGTACTAGCATTTCATGATAGCAGCTGCAGGTTGGTACTCATGCCAGACAGTGCGCACTCACAAGATGCTTCCTCTTCTGTTGTGGACAGGTGCTCACTAAGCAGAGGCACTCACCTAGCAACTCACCTAGCAACATACACTGTGAGCTTTTGAACCTTTGCCTGGTTCAAGGTACATTGATACACAAATTTACCTTGCATCAGTCAAGGGGAAGCCACTTGCCATACAGACTGAGGTGTTTGGAACAAAGTGCTTATTCATATTCAAAGCTATGTAAGCACTTTGTGCAAAACCAGTCAGAGTAGTTGGGGCCAAGAAGTACCATCAACAACAAGGTCATCGATCTGATTGACTTTTTCTCCAAGTTATCTTTACCTTTCTGCTACATCTCATACTTCACACTCTAGGTTTTTCTTCAGCATTATCAACACGCAAAGAGCAAATAAACTCCACACGGCTCTCGTTCTTTAAAAAAGATGAGCTTTTCCTTTTGTTTACTAAAATATTTCTCTTCACCAGAACCAACATCAGGTACTCGCATCTTCTCAGTTAGGTCATCAGAAATGGTGGCAACAACTCTTCCTGCTCACTTCCATGGAGGAAGCACACTCGGAGACAGCCAGTGAGAGCATGGCCAACATTACTGTATTCCCCCAGCATGGGAAAATCCAAATACTGGCTACATGGTGACTTCTTATTCACAAATTCATTAAAATTAAAAAACAATTAAAAAGAGGTAATGTTCTTGCTCTGTGCAATGATATTGCACAGAAGCATGAATTTTCTTCTATTTTCACAGTCCCCGTCAATGCTAAAGGCTCTTCTCCTCCTTCGTGTGCATTCTCCCTTCAGGTTCTGTAATGGACTGTGTGCATCAATAGGCACACAGAGTAATGGTAAGCCAAACCCCTTCTCCATCCACATGGGAGTTTGACTGACAGCAGCAGGAACCTATGGCTCCTTGCCTTCAATTTCTCCTGCGAAACCAGGGAGTAAGTTGAGTGGAGCTTGAGACAGTACTGGAGAGGTGACATGGAACTAGACAAGTGTTTAGGGATGCTGAGGGGTAGGACAGGTAGTGGGGCTTTTTTACCTTAATGCAGAGAATGTGTTAAAGATGAAGTTTAATGTCACAGAAACACATTCCCTGAAACTCCCTTTTCTTTCTGATCACGAATTGATAAAATGTGTACAGCATAAACATATCCAGTGTCTACAATGCTTTTATTTGAAATTTTTGTTCTTAGCACTCTAGATACTGGCACACAAGTGCCTTTATGGGAAATACAGCCCTGACTATATGGATTAAACAAGAGATTGTATTTTTGTTTCTATTATTACTAATAGATAAATTGCATTTTACACACATTCCATAACATACAGTGAAGGAAATAAGTATTTGATCCCCTGCTGATTTTGAATGTTTGCCCACTCACAAAGAAATGATCAGTCTAAACATCGAATGATAGGTGTATTGTAACACTGAAAGACAGATTTGTCAAATACGTATTTGATCCCCTTCACAAAACATGACTTACCGTATTTTTCACTCCATAAGACGCACCTGACCATAAGAGGCACCTAGGTTTTAGAGGTGAAAAACAAGAAAAAAAAATATTCTGAACCAATGGACTGCAGACACAGTACAGGGGATGACCAGAGACTGCGGACACAGTACAGGAGATGACCAGAGACTGCGGACACAGTACAGGAGATGACCAGAGACTGCGGACACATTGCAGGAGATGACCAGAGACTGCGGACAGTGCAGGGAATGACCAGAGACTGCGGACAGTGTACAGGAGATGACCAGAGACTGCAGACACAGTACAGGAGATGACCAGAGACTGCGGACAGAGTACAGGAGATGACCAGAGACTGCGGACACAGTACAGGAGATGACCAGAGACTGCGGACACAGTGCAGGAGATGACCAGAGACTGCGGACACAGTGCAGGAGATGACCAGAGACTGCGGACACAGTGCAGGAGATGACCAGAGACTGCGGACACAGTGCAGGGGATGACCAGAGACTGCGGACACAGTGCAGGGGATGACCAGAGACTGCGGACACAGTGCAGGAGATGACCAGAGACTGCGGACACAGTACAGGAGATGACCAGAGACTGCGGACACAGTACAGGAGATGACCAGAGACTGCGGACACAGTGCAGGAGATGACCAGAGACTGCGGACACAGTGCAGGGGATGACCAGAGACTGCGGACACAGTGCAGGAGATGACCAGAGACTGCGGACACAGTACAGGAGATGACCAGAGACTGCGGACACATTGCAGGAGATGACCAGAGACTGCGGACAGTGCAGGGAATGACCAGAGACTGCGGACAGTGCAGGGAATGACCAGAGACTGCGGACAGTGCAGGGAATGACCAGAGACTGCAGACAGTGAAGGGAATGACCAGAGACTGCTGACCTTTGGGGAGGGAGGGGAAGCGGGTACCTGAATTTGACAGGTACCCGCTCCCACTTCCGCGGAGTTGTCCTTCCCTCTTATTCCCGGGCCGGCTTCTGGGACAGCCGGGTGCCCACTGCGCATGTGCGAGAAGCGCTGCGCTTTGTGAATGGCCCGGCGCCTTCTGGGACCTTTCATGTGTCCCAGAAGACACCGGATCATTCACAAAGCGCAGCACATGCGCAGTGGGCACCCGGCTGTCACAGAAGCCAGCGCGGGAAGACTGTGCAGCGCTGGAGCGAGGAACAGGTAAGGCCCTGCAGGAGACAACAGCTGAGCGGCCGGCCCAGTATTCTGACATGGTGGCCGCAAAAATACCGGACCGGCCGCTTTATATTCGCTCCGTAAGACGCACTGACATTTTCTCCCCTTTTTTGGGGGGAAAAAAGTGCGTCTTATGGAGCGAAAAATACGGTAGTACTTGGTGGCAAATCCCTTGTTGGCAATCACAGAGGTCAGACATTTCCTGTAGTTGGCCACCAGGTTTGCACACATCTCAGGAGGGATTTTGTCCCACTCTTCTTGGCAGATCCTCTCCAAGTCATTAAGGTTTGGTGGCTGACGTTTGGCAACTCGAACTTTCAGCTCCCTCCACAGATTTTCAGTCGGATTAAGGTCTGGAGACTGGCTAGGCCACTCCAGGACCTTAATGTGGTTCTTCTTGAGCTACTCCTCAAAATCAGCAGGGGATCAAATACTTATTTCCTTCACTGTAGGAATGGAATGTTACTACTTGGAAATGTTAACAGTTGGAGCCAAATTAAAATATTTAAAACAAAACTCCAGGAATAGCAGCACTTTTAAAAATCTAGTGGCTTAAAAGTCCAACAACGTGTATGCCACCTTGTGGTCTTATCTCTTTTACGTATTATTTACATTTTTGCTGAACGTCAAGAGTATAACTATCACTATACTTACAGCTTTCCAATGCTGGACCTTCAGGTCTCCAATGCAGCAGCTGTATTCAATTTGCAGCAGCTCTGCCTGCCCACCTTTCCTCTTACCCAATCATGAACCTATACTAAGTATTCTGTGAATGGACAGTGGAGGGGAGGGTTGGCAAGAGTGGTGGGTCTGTAGCAGAGCACATTTCTCCTGTCCAAGCTCTGGGAGTATTGTGATAAATGTACTCCCAGTGTTCAGTAAAAGTGTAAATAGTAAATAAAAGAGATATGTCCAAGAAGAGACATTGATTTGCTCCTCATAATCTCTTTATAAGTGTCAGTTCCATTTCATTCTCATGATAAGTCTCTTTGGGATGTTTTGTTGGGAGGAAGCTGTTTTTATCTCCATCCTTAAAGTGCGAAAGAAAGCTGTATACAAAGACACAATTTAAGATAACAGATAATAACAGCTTATTCCCAACAAACATCTTTCACCACCCAAAATGGGTGGATAAGCAATGTATTGATTGATCAGTTCACCAAAAAAGGAAGTAAAAGACACAAATTGGAAAAGATAAAAGAGGAAATAGGTAAAATGTATAGAGGAATACTGCTGAATAAGGAACAAATGAATAATAGTAAATATATGTAAGATGCTTTTATAACAGAGTATAGCAGAGATTACAGAGCTGTAGAGAAGATTATCAAAAAACACTGGCCCATCCAAAAGATACAGTATATGACATTAAACCCTTCATCTCGTGTAATAACACCTATGTCACCTATGCGCTGGAGTGCCCTAGTGGCCTCCAGTATGTAGGTAGACCCACTAGGAAGCTAAGCAAACGAATCAGTGAGCATGTTAACAGTATAAGAGATATACTAAGCATAGTGTATCATACACATTAGGGATGAAATTTTATATATAACTGATGCCAGGATTGTGTGGATAGACACCAACATATCTATTGACAGCTCAATTGATACAATCAAAGTTTCTTCTAGTTATGGGACTTTAAAGGTGCCAGGAATAGTATCAAAATATGCCTTACTGTTAAATTCAACTTTTATTATTATACAGTAAAAAAGTATGATTTAAACTTATTACCTTAATTCCACGTGTTTCACAGTCAATCGCTATGTATTCCTCTTCATTCAACGGTAAGGCTCCCAGATGGAAAGTAGGGTCCACTCAGGAGAAACAAGGCATTAATTAAGATGTGTTTTGTGGGTATCCAACCCCATTTCCTCAGGCTCTTAAGCTAAAATAGAAGGTTACTCCCAGACTGGAATCACATGCTTAGAGGACCACCATCCACACCAATCATCTCCCTGGGAGGAGGAGACACAAATCTGTTCTATGTGTAGAAGCCTGATGATACATTCTTGTGAGGTCACACTATATCGCATCCAAGGTATTTTTTTAGTCTCCTCTCCTTTTCCTGTTACCACAAAATGCCTTCCACATTAATCCAGAAGGAAAAAAGGAACAAAGAACAGGGGAGGGGAAGGCGGGAAGCAAGAAGGAGGAGAGGAAAACAAATCATTCCACTTGTCCTCTACCTGTCCTAGTAATGGCCTCTGGAGGGCTTTGTTTTGAGGTACGTTTTACATAATGTGGTAGTATACGTTGCATACTAGCACATTATGAGATTACTTTGCAGGGGATATTTTTACCTGCAGTTTAGTACTGCTTTAAGGAAACTCTTAATAAGGATCCAAGGTTGTAACATTCTATGGGATTGATAAAATTACAAAACATTGAAGAAGGATAGATATGAGACCACAAATTTCACAAAATTAAATGAAATAAATCTTTACACTTAAATATGTTGGTTCCCTGTGATTTAAACACTGACATTGATTTTAATTGTTTTATTATTCATTTTTATTGGTGCAGAATGTTTTAACCGCTTACTGCCCGCCTATGGTATATTTACAGATACATCGCTCAGCACATGTGTACTGGAGTGCCCCCTGGGATCTGCAGTGGCCCGAAACCTGTGGACACAGTAGATCATGGTGCTCAGTGCCCAGGCCGCTGTGAGAGGCTGGGGTATCATGTGATTGCTATGACGAATCATTGCGATCACATGATTACATGTAAGCAAAACTGTCATGAATGGCTTCCATTCATGGCAGCCTACTTACTATTGTGATGGTGTGATTGGCCCACAGTTATCACATTGTACCTGGCACCCTGTACCATGTGCTTAGCTGTAGCCAATCACAGCATCACAATAGTTAGCAAGCTGTCATGAATGAAAGCCAATTATGAAATTTTTACTTCCAAAAGCGATCATCACTGTTATACGCAAAAAAAAAAAAACTCTGATCACCCGCGCCCCCCTCCGAATAGTGCAGTGTTAGTATGGTGACCCTGTACTGCTCTTATGGCAGTATGTAAAAAAACTGCAAAAAAAGAAAAAAAAGTTTTAAAAAGTTTAAGAAATTGAATAAAAATTATTTAATGTCCTGGCATTTTAGGGCCTCAAGAAATGCTATAGGCCATCAGTATCGATACATTTTCAAATATATATAACATAGTTTGTAGACTTTATGAGTTTTACACAGACTAAATAATATACACTGATTTAGGTTATTTAACCAAAGAAATGTAGCAGACTACATTTTGGCCTAAATTTATGAAGAAATATTTGTTTGTAACAGAAGCTAAAAAACATGTTTATTTTCAATATTTATATATTTATATAGCAAAAACCCCCCAAGGTGATTACTCACAACTAAAGGAAAGCACTGTTTATGTGAAAAAAATGGTATAAATTTCATTTGGGTACAGTGTTGCATGACCAAAAAATTGTCAGTTAAAGAAGTAAAGTGCTAAATAGCAAAAACTGTCCTGTCATGAAGGGCGTAAAACCTTGCAGAGGTCAATAGTTGAACTATTGTTGTTTGTGGGTGGTTTTATTTAGGTTTCGGTGGCCTGCTCAGGGGGAGTTGCAGGAGCTGACAACATCACGCAGAGGAAACCAGAAGTTTCATAGTGACATGGGCACACAAAAGCTGGACTCGAATGGATAGAGGAGGCGGCGATCCGAAGAGAATTAAGCGGTTGTTCCTGTGTGTAGGGTATTTACACATAAATATGTCAGTGTACTTGTTTTAAACATTTTTATTGAGCAAATAAAAGGTTTTTATACTTCGGAGGCCTTTCTTTCCTCTATGTAACACCCATGAATTATGAGGTCAATAAATGGAATACTGGATAGAGATAACGAAGACATACCCTGGAGGGGGATAAGGCGCCTGTAGACCCACTCTTTAATTAAATGGGTCAGTGCTGTCTGGTTATTTTTCTAAGATGGTGGCGGTACATCATGGGCACAGATTGAAGCGCTGATTGGAGTTTATGGTGCATCATTGAAGCGTTCAATAGTGGATGTTTAAGTGGCACAAGCAGAGGGCACTTTGATTTATACATTGGGCACTTTATACAACTGAAGCATCGGACACTTTCTTTTAATCTGTTTATAATTAGGTGGTAGGCAAATGCACTCTAGTTTCTCCACTGTAGGTGGTGTTTGTCTGAAGCAGCAGTGCAGCTGAAGGGGGAAGTCAAGAGAAACTGAGTTCCTCTCTGATTCCCTTGGTTCCCTGGAACAGCGGTTTGGTTGTCTACGCTTCATCTAAGTGACCCTGGCAGCCATCTTGGGTCACGTAGAGGCTTATTAACCACTTCCTGTCTACCCTATAGCAGAAGTACTGCTACAGGGTGGCATGGGTGCGCAAAATCAAATATATATATACAGTCAGGTCCATAAATATTGGGACATCTACACAATTCTAACATTTTTGGCTCTATACACCACCACAATGGATTTGAAATAAAACGAACAAGATGTGCTTTAACTGCAGACTGTCAGCTTTAATTTGATTAACAGGTGAACGATGTAGGAATTACAACAGTTTGCATATGTGCCTTCCACTTGTTAATGGACCAAAAGTAATGGGACAATTGACTTCTCAGCTGTTCCATGGCCAGGTGTGCGTTATTCCCTCATTATCCCAATTACAATGAGCAGATAAAAGGTCCAGAGTTCATTTCAAGTGTGCTATTTGCATTTGGAATCTGTTGCTGTCAACTCTCAAGATGAGATCCAAAGAGCTGTCACTATCAGTGAAGCAAGCCATCATTATGCTGAAAAAACAAAACAAACCCATCAGAGAGATAGCAAAAACATTAGGCGTGGCCAAAACAACTGTTTGGAACATTCTTAAAAAGAAGGAACGCACCGGTGAGCTCAGCAACACCAAAAGACCCGGAAGACCATGGAAAACAACTGTGGTGGATGACCGAAGAATTCTTTCACTGACCCTTCACAACAGTTGGCCAGATCAAGAACACTCTCCAGGAGGTAGGTGTATGTGTTTCAAAGTCAACAATCAAGAGAAGACTTCACCAGAGTGAATACAGAGGGTTTACCACAAGATGTAAACCATTGGTGAGCCTCAAAAACAGGAAGGCCAGATTAGAGTTTGCCAAACAACATCTAAAAAAGCCTTCACAGTTCTGGAACAACATCCTATGGACAGATGAGACCAACATCAACTTGTACCAGAGTGATGGGAAGAGAAGAGTATGGAGAAGGAAAGGAACTGCTCATGATCCTAAGCATACCACCTCATCAGTGAAGCATGGTGGTGGTAGTGTCATGGCGTGGGCATGTATGGCTGCCAATGGAACTGGTTCTCTTGTATTTATTGATGATGTGACTGCTGACAAAAGCAGCAGGATGAATTCTGAAGTGTTTCGGGCAATATTATCTGCTCATATTCAGCCAAATGCTTCAGAACTCATTGGACGCCGCTTCACAGTGCAGATGGACAATGACCCAAAGCATACTGCAAAAGCATCCAAAGAGTTTTTTAAGGGAAAGAAGTGGAATGTTATGCAATGGCCAAGTCAATCACCTGACCTGAATCCGATTGAGCATGCATTTCACTTGCTGAAGACAAAACTGAAGGGAAAATGCCCCAAGAACAAGCAGGAACTGAAGACAGTTGTAGTAGAGGCCTGGCAGAGCATCACCAGGGATGAAACCCAGCGTCTGGTGATGTCTATGCGTTCCAGACTTCAGGCTTTTAATGACTGCAAAGGATTTGCAACCAAGTATTAAAAAGTGAAAGTTTGATTTATGATTATTATTCTGTCCCATTACTTTTAGTCCCTTAACAAGTGGGAGGCACATATGCAAACTGTTGTAATTCCTACACCGTTCACCTGATTTGGATGTAAATACCCTCAAATTAAAGCTGACAGTCTGCAGTTAAAGAACATCTTGTTTGTTTAATTTCAAATCCATTGTGGTGGTGTATAGAGCCACAAATGTTAGAATTGTGTCGATGTCCCAATATTTATGGACCTGACTGTACGTGATTTTTGCATGTCCGGGCAGGGGAGCGCACGAGGTGCGCCCCCTACCCGAGCTGCCATTCACGGCCGTGGACTTCAATCACCGGGTCCCAGCCGGTGATTCCTCGCCGGTGCCCGTTAATTGCTAAGCATCCCCGATGGGGGCAGAAACGTTTGTAGACTAAACAGTTCTCTCCCCTGTCAGCTCCTGCACACTTACAGTGAAGCACACACACAGACCCTAGTAAAACAGCACACAGCACACTGTTAACCCTTTGATCGCCCCTCATGCTAACCCCTTCCTACCCAGTGTCATTAGTACAGTGTCTGTGCTTTTTATTAGCACTGATGACTGTATTGGTGTCACTGGGGATGTCAGTGACACCAAGTCAGTTCCCCGCAGGGTCAGAATATCCGCCGCAGTCCCGCTATAAGTCGCTGATTGCCGCAATTACTAGTTAAAAAAAAAATCCCAGTATATATATCGCCATTTGCAAACGCTATAACTTTCCACATAAACCAATTAATTTACACTTATTGGGATTTTTTAGCAAAGACATAGCAGAATACGTTTTGGCCTAAATTTATGACAAAATCTGAAATCTGACAATTGAATTTTGAAATTTTTTGGACACGTTTAATAGCAAAAAGTCAAAAATATTGTTTTTTTCTCAAAATTGCCGGACTTTTTTTTTATAGCGCAAAAAATAAAAATGCACAGGCGATCAAATACCACCAAAAGAAAGCTCTATTCGTGGGAAAAAAAAGGACGCAAATTTCATTTGAGTGCAGCGTTGCATGACTGCTCAATTGTCAGTTATAGTAACACAGCACCGTAATGCAAAAAATGGCCTGGTCAGGAAGGGCGGTAAATCCTTTGGAGGGCAATTGGTTAAGTCCCTGTTCCCAGGTTTTGGAGAACATTTGCATAGTGGCTAGTGCAGGGACAGCAATAGCAGTAGGAGAGTAGTGTAGAGTAGGAGAGTAGTGAAAGCTCAGGGCCTATGTCTGCTTCTTCAGAGAGCTTCCCTTTAGGGTGGACTGGCCAGACCGCATTCTCCCCTCCTTGAAAGACGCTGTCTTCAGTTGGGCTTACTCACCACTGACTCTCTGCTCCAGTTACTGTAAGTCCCTAGTCAAGTGGGTTCCCCTGTCGGGTTGTTTTACCATTACAAGTTCTGCAATATAATTACTGCATTCTGGGCCTCTGTGTGTTTACTACCTTTGCACCACACTGCATCTATACAACAAGCTTTATTATTATCCTTTGCAGTTTCTGGAGTTTGCACACATCTAGATACTGGTTGCTTTCATTATTTATGTTTATTAATATCTTTGGTGTATACTCACTACAAATGGAATATATTCATTGTATACTGTATATTATTGTAGCATTTACCCCCAGGAGTCGTCACTGGTTCCTAGCAATAACAACCTTTCCAATAATACAGCACCCTCTGACACACCAAAGCTGAAAGAAAAGATGTTTCCATGGGCAGAACACCGAGCGAGCAAATAATAACAACAGTAATAATATACAATTGCAAACAAAAGAAAATATCATTTGCACTAAAACTGTTTACTAACAAGGTATTATTACACAGGGTACCCTAAACCTGGCTCATGGGGCACAGTCCCCATCTTCTAGGCCCTCACTTATGGGGGAGTCCTCTATATGGGATATATACACTCAGGGGCCAATGCTTTGGCCTAAACTGCATTGGAGCACTCCTAAACAGAGTTTTTGTAATTTCAACGGAAAGGGGAGTAAACTTCAAAACAAATTTCAGGCACCACAAATTGGGGTGGTGCTGTCTCTTTAATTAGGAGTATAGTAAAGATGGTGGCCAACTGCCTCTTATTCTGACGTTCATCCTGGAGTCTACTACCTCTCATGGGCATGTGGAACACTGGATGTTCTGTCCTCACTACACGTTTCCCTGTTTGTAACTCGGCATGCAGCTAAATCCGCCTATTTGGCAATAAGCCAGAATGTAATCTCAATGCTTTATTAACAAAACAGGGTGGGTGAAACTAAAAGGAAAAACAGGTAAGAAGTACATACTGTATGAAACATGAAGTACATATGATTACTGTATGAAAAAAGCACAGTGAAATATCTAGGCTGCAGATGGAAATAAGTCCATGCTCACCAGCGATGCTGTCTGTAGGGGAAGTTCAGTCCGCAACATGTGCTGACTGTGATGATAGCTGGCTTATCTCCCTTGGTTCTCTCAGATTGAGTCTGAACTTCCAGAATTCACCTGTTTCTCTTCCTTAGAATGAGGGATGATGGGAGTTTTAAACATAGAACTGTCTCTGACTTATGTAAAACAGTAAATTTATTTTCAGCTCCATCTAATGGACAAATTTAATATTGCAGGGAGAACAACCAAATTAATTTCCCTGCTGAAGGCAGAACACTGGTCATATAATGAGGCTGTCTCCAGCAGTCTCTGAGGATAATTGTGGTAACTGTAGCAACAATCCCAGGCAGAGCTACAGACCTTCAAGGACAGATGTCTTTTCCCACAGCACACTGGGCCCCTCCACTCTGTAGTACAGTCCCCTGTTTACACTCAGTCAACAGAAGCCCGTGGATGGGTGCAGTAGAACAATGCAGCTTCAGTAACACAGGGAAACGCCGTTATTCTGTAGCGTTACCAGTATCAGAAGCACACCAGTCTGAGAAGCACACCAGCAGCTATACTCCTAGATTGTAAGCTCCAAGGAGCAGGGCTCTCCTTTCCCTCTTGTATTGAACTGTATTGTTGCTGTATTGTCTCCCGTTATATTGTAAAGCGTTGAGCAAACTGTTGGTGCTATATAAATCCTGTATAATAATAATATTACCCTGGGCTGCCCTTTCTTTTCCTCCTCTGCACACAGTCGTCCTGGGACTTGTAGGCCCACTAAGTCTTTCTCAGTTCAGAAGTTGGCTCCTGGGGACTAAATCACCTATTTGTCCCCTCAGGCTCCTCCTTGTGCCCCTGACTCCATGGGAGGGCTTTTCCAGCCCCTCTGTAGCCAATCACTGTGTCTCTTGGCAGTTGGCGGGTATCTCCTGTGGCTGCAGTTGCAGATATTTACAGCCTTTACTACAATTGAAATGGAATGTTTTGCAAAATTATGACCAGTAAAAGAGTTATTTTGCATCAAGAAGTCTCTGTGGGATGTTCTATGGGAGAATGTGTAGAATTATATTCAGTGCACAAACAATACCTAAGTAAGAAAAGTAGTGACTGTATTGTGAAGGTACTATTAATTGCTTTGATATTGGTGATGTTTGGGGAAAGGGAGTCACCCCCTGGTCGAGAAAGCGAACAACCTCATAAGCACGTGTCAGGTCACTCCTGGTGTCTCAAGGGCCGTGTATGCGGTGGAACTCTTTGATCTCTAACCTGGACCACCTGGTAATATAGGCCCATGTAAAGTTATGCTTTGGGCAATAAGGGGTGACTTAGTGAGGACCAGGAGGATGTGTCAATGGACTCTGATCTGCATCTGTGCACATGAATTTAGTTGAGTGAGAGTGAAGAATGCCATGTGCCACCATGAGTAGACATGTGCGGTTGGTTTCATTCCAAATTGAAATTTGGACACATTTTTCGTTATTCAGAGATTGGGATGTATCTAAATTCCCAAATTACAATAATAATGAATTTAATCACTTGCCTACAGGGCACTTATACCCCCTTCCTACCCAGGCCAATTTCCAGCTTTCAGCACTGTTGCACTTTGAATGACAATTGCGAGGTCATGCAACACTGTACCCATATGAAATTTTTATAATTTTTTTGTGACAGATAGAGCTTTATTTTGGTGGCATTTAATCACCTCTGTTTTTTTTATTTTTTCTTAAACAAACCAACAACCACTGAAAATTTTGAAAAAAAAAGTTTTTTCTTAGTTTTTGTTGAAAGTTTTTGTATATATATGATTTTTCTCCTTCACTGATGTTCTCTAATGAGGCTGCAGTGATGGGCACTGAAAGACTGCACTAATGAACACTGATAGGTGGCACTGATGGGCACTGATGAGGAGACACTGGTAGGTGGCACTGATGGGCAAAATTAAATAAAGAATAGAAAATAATAGAAAAAAAACAATAGAAAAGAATAGAAAGGATATAACTGTCTTCCAAAATTCGAATTAAAAAAATGTAACACCATCCTAGGTAGCTAGGGGGAGCTAGATGATTACTTTTAGTTAGAGGTTGAACAGCAGCCTGGCAGAAAAGTCAGAGGGAGTCAAATTTGATCATAGCATAGAGGCTTTACAGACCATCTCTCTGGAACTTCTCCCTGATCTAGACACGTGGAGAAGTCTCTAGAATTTAGTGGATGGAGGTGAGGAGTGGCTGGTCTGCACTCTCAAGGGATTCTGACCAGTCCTCAAGCAGGAGACTTGGCATGGGGTCAGGACATCCCTTAAGAGTGGCTGAGTTTGCTCAGTAACATGAGAGCTCAGGTGGAAGATGGACTGAGCAGGATGGTGTGTAGAGCCTGGGATGGGGTCCAGGAGTGAAGCCTACCTACAGGCAAAGGAGCTCGAAGGGAGGATCTCTCAACCTCGCCATGCCCTGAGAGAGTACAGCCTGAGAAGCAGGGAAGGAGCCAGCCCAACATAAGGCTTGAAGGCTTCCATCAACCCACACACTTGCAGGAGAGACTGAGTGAGTAACCCTCTGGGCCGGATAAGGAGAAAGGGCATTTGGGAGGGAAACCTGACTAGCTCCCACCTCAGACTGCTTTCATTTAAGGTGGCAGATTCTGCGACCTCTTGGCCAGCTGTTTGAAGATATTTCATCTAGGGTCTGAGGAGGTACACAAGGAAAAGCTGGCTAGCTCTCCAAGAAGAGAAGAAAAAACCCTTTTTGACTACTTGTACATAGTTCCAGGACATTTTCCTCAGTTTTACAGTTCCTTGGGCATCCCATGTATCCCTCATCCCCATCCAAGTTATCATCCCTTAATAAAATCCAAAAAAACAAGTTCAAGGACTGTTTACTGTCTCTGGAGTGCAAGTCTGGAAGGAAATGTGTGTTGCCTGGCTGTGCAGCACTATACGGGAACCCAAATCTCTAGCGAATCCTAAGGGGATAGTGCTACAAAAGGAATAGAAAAGAATAGAATAAAAAAATACAATAGAATAAAATTGAATAAAAGAGAAAAAATATAACTGTGTTCTGAGACTTCAATTTCAAATAGAATAAATTCAGATTGGAATAGAATAGATTAGAAAAGAAAAGACTAGAATAGAAAAGAACAGAATATAATAGAATAGAAAAGAACATAATAAAAAAAATAAAAAAATAGAGTAGAAAAACAATAGAATAGAGTACAATAAAATGGAAAGAATATAACCATCTTCCAAATAAAATCAGTTCGAATGTCTAATAGAATACATTCAGTGTCAAATGCTTATTTTAATTTTCCGAATTCGGTCAAATTTAATTCAAATTCAAATCGAATTAGAAAATGAATAAACAAAACAAAACAATTTCGAAAAGGTATTAAACAAATTTAACTAAACAAAATTATTTAAATAATGAATTGAAACAAAACAGAACAATTTTTTTCATTCTGCACATGTCTAGCCCTGAGACCTTGTGAGTAGGTGGGATCCATCTTTATTTGTCAGCCATCTGTAGCACAAAGCTACATATAATGTTTAATAGATAGAGCGACTCCTATGCTGAAATGAGCAACTTTAAGCATAAGAGGAGCCACGAAACAACATACAATATATTGCCAAAAGTATTGGGATGCCTTCCTTTACACGCATATGAACTCTAATAGAATCCCAGTCTGAGTCCGTAGGGTTCAATATTGAGTTGGCCCACCCTTTGCAGCTATAACCGCTTCAACTCTTCTGGGAAGGCTGTCCACAAGGTTTAGGAGTGTGTCTATGGGAATGTTTGACCATTATTTCAGAAGAGCATTTGTGAGGTCAGGCACTGATGTTGGACAAGGAGGCCTGGCTCGCAGTCTCCTCTCTAATTCATTCCAAAAGTGTTCTATCGGGTTGAGGTCAGGATTTTGTGCAGGCCAGTCAAGTTCCTGCACCCAAAACTCACTCATTCATGTCTTTATGGACCTTGCTTTGTACACTGGTGTCATGTTGGAACAGGAAGGGGCCCTCCCCAAACTGTTCCCACAAAGCTAGGAGCATGAAATTGTCCAAAATGTCTTGGTATGCTGACGCCTTAAGAGTTCCCTTCACTGGAACTAAGGGGCCAAGCCCAACCCCTGAAAAACACCCCCACACCATAAACCGCCCTCCACCAAAACTTTACACTTGGCAAGTACCGTTCTCCTGGCAACTGCCAAACGCAGACATATCCATCGGATTGCCAGACAGAGAAGCGTGATTTGTCACTCCAGAAAACACGTCTCCACTGCTCTAGAGTCCAGTGGCGGCGCACTTTACACCACTGCACCAGTTTGCATTGTACTTGGTGATGTAAGGCTTGGATATAACTGCTCAGCCATGGAAACCCATTCCATGAAGCTGTCTACTCACTGTTGTTGTGCTAATCTGAAGGCCACATGAAGTTTTGAGGTCTTTAGATATTGACTCTTCAGACAGTTGGCAATTTCTGCACACTGTGTGCTTCAGCATGCGCTGACCCCTCTCTGTCATTTTACGTGGCCTACCACTTCATGGTTGAGTTGCTTTTGTTCCCAGTTTCTTCACTTTGTTATAATACCACTAACAGTTGACCGTGGAATATTTAGTAGCAAGAAAATTTCAGGGATGGACTTATAGCACAGGTGGTAACCTATCACAGTACCATGCTTGAATTCGCTGAGCTCCTTTGAGCGACCCATTCTTTCACAAATGTTTGTAGAAGCAGTCTGCATGCCTAGGTGCTTGATTATATACACCTGTGATCATGGAGGTGATTGGAACACCTGAATCTAATGATTTGGCGGAGTGTCACAATACTTTTGGCAATAGAGTGTATTTAACAGTTTACTGTGAGAAGGTTAGGAGAAATGTGAAGAAAAAAGGCTTACAGCTAATTTTCCGAATGACTTCAGGCTTGGTACCAGTTACTTCTGTGCTGCAAAATGGCTATAACATTTTCATCCAGTTGATGTAAATTCATTATTATGTGCAAGATCCAGTAATATCAGTGAGACCTAATACACAAACATGCCAAGTACGTAAACATTTTCTGTGATAATACTACCTGTGTTCTGCTTACTCAGCAGGGAATGCCTGACAATTTGTGTGACGGGAGAATTTCCCATGAAAGGTAGAGTGTGTGTTTGGGTGGAACTCTGGAACAGTCTCTGTCTAGTCCACTGTCAGCCAAATACAACAATTCATATAGTCAGATTTGTGACTACTTTGTCAATCAGCAGCATTTTCAGTCAGTAGAACACTTGACAAAAAATCCTTACTAATGCAGATCTGAGTTATGGGAAAGTGTAATACAAATGAGAGTTTCATGAGTCTTGCTTACGACAATCTAGTTTTGTTATGACAGACAGCAGTCGTTCCATACAGCCTCTTTGTTTTGAGCAATTTACCTCCCTGACCTTTCACTCACCAGGAATTGCTATATCCCATTACTGGTATGTGCCAAAACAATAACATATCGTAGGTAAAGGTATTTTCCTGGGGTGTGACTTGGACAACGATGTAATTGGATGCACATACAGACACTCCTGCAAGCCATCCTGACTAATTCATCCTAAATCAGTGCACCAGTCATCATGTAGTGCATGATAGTGCAGGCTGACTACCCAAATTGGCACTCGAGTGCTTCTTCCTAGAGTGGCAGAAACAGAGGCAAAGTTATTGCTGCTTACCTAGAGCAATTTGCCTAAACATCAGCTAAAGACCTTCCGTTGAAGACATCACCATGTCTCCAGCTACACTGATGGACCAGACAGCGGGGCTCTGATAGCCTTGCAATACAAGTACAAGCAGATGGCCATGAACCCCTTAGGAGTGTAATGAGTACTGTTGATAGTTCTATGTCTGTAATGAACTCTAAAGCCAGCCATAGATGGAGCAATTTTCTTCTCTGCAATCAACACTGACCTCCTTTGGAGCATTGTGTTCTTCTGGCGGGGGGAGTCGAGAGAACACAGTGATTACTGCTAGCAGCTATAATGCATGTAGAAATTTGGCAGATTGGTTGCACTCAAGTTGATTGATCAGTCAACTTGAGTACATTCAGCCTACCCATACAAGGTCCGAATCTCAGCTGGTTCAACAGGGAACTGTCTATGACTGGCTTTAGTATGGCTTTAGAAACCACTCATAGCCTGGAACCCATCCTTATGGACATGTTAACAGCAGTCAACACATGCAACACCTCTCTGACTGTCCTTACGCAGTGACTTAATTGTATTAGGAAGGTCATATTACTTCTCTGACAAGACATACAAAAAAATAGTAGAGCAAACCACAGCAGTAGAGAGTAGAGTGAGTTCTGTGGAGGATACCTTAGAATGCCAGAATCTTAGCCCAGAAACGATTACAGGCTAGAGAATATACAGTGTAGTCTCCATAGAAATAACATACTTCATGGGCCAGACTGAGCATGCTCAGAGGTAATCACCAATGGAATTGAAGTCTGGTACTGTTTTCGGTTGAAGGGGCTCAATGGGTCACCTCAAGACAACCAAATCCTGACTCTCCTTCTGGACCATTTCTCCTGAAATTGCTAAACTACAAGAATTATGCTCAGGGAAGAGCCAACGGTTCACACTGAACTTTGGCTGCTCGGGCATGTGGAACACCTGAGCATGTGCTTGTTTATCCCCCTTAGTGCCCATCACTCCCAGTTTTATGGAGGATAATTATCCTGTGGCTTCATATACCAAAATTTTCTTGCCATAAATGGATCCTTTGCTTATTTAACAGAGCAATGCACTAGCTCCCTTCCCCCTCCAACAAAATGGCGGTGCTATACACCTACTTTGAGACACAAGAGGGACATTGCTATCAATTGCGATCCACGGCAAAATGGCGCCGGCGTACTGCGCATGCGCCGGTCGCCGGCAAAATGGCGGGCGCATCAAGCGCGATTGCCATTGTAAATTATAAATAGCAGTGAGAGGATGTCCCTGCTGTAAGCCCTGCACCCTTTGAGAACGTGCATAGCACGAAACGCGTCAGTGGGGGCTACAGCACCTGGACATCTTAACCACCGCTGGTGGATATTCTTCTATGATTGCGGTCAGTATCTAATTTTATGTTACATCATTACTTCTGGAATAAAGTGCTTTATGCAGTATCACGCTATGAGCGCCACCCTTTCGCAGTACCAAGTTTAAGGAGGGACTCCAGAGGTGTATGAGTGTCTGATGTACCATGGAACCTGACCAGGATGGATGACCAGTGAGAACTAGGGAGCGCAGCTTTACCTGAGTGTGGAGAACCTAGATGTACCTGAAGAGAGGAAACTTCTCTCATGCGTATTTTAAACGCACTTCTGGTGAGTGTGCATTTAATTTATTTCCTGCTCACTTTTGGATCATTCACCCTGATTTGCAAAGGAGACCTGGCAGAATTGGCACATCACATCCTTTTATATGTTTGTGGACACTAGATTGAACATTGAATTTGTATTTGTGACGAATATATGATCTTATGTCCTCATTTTTTCTACTCTTGTAATTGAGTGTATGCTGACATTTCACCTTTTTTATTAGCGCTGCACCTTTTTGTCTATATATTGTTTATCCCCCTGTTCAGCACAAGCTGAATATCATATAAAGAAATCATATTTCTACTGCTTCTATATTATATGACAGCTTTCTGCTGTAAGTCATTGCTAAGGAAGTGGCAGGTGATGACGTATTATTATTATTATACAGGATTTATAAAGCTCCAACAGTTTGCGCAGCGCTTTACAATATAAGGGAGAAAGTACAATTACAATACTTTCAGTACAGAAGAAATGTGAGGGCCCTGCTCGTGGAGCTTACAACCTAAAGGAAGGGGAAGATGATACAAAAGGTGATAGCTGCGAGGGATGATCTGGTGGAGGTGATTCAAGTACAGTTCTTAGGTGGAGGTGGGGTAGGCTTCCCTGAAGAAGTGAGTTTTCAAAGATCGCCTAAAGGCAGACAGGGTGGGGGCTGACCGGATATGCTGTGGTAGGGAGTTCCAGAGGATGGGAGAGGCTCTGGAGAAGTCCTGGAGGCGAGCGTGGGAGGAGGTGAGGAGGGAGCTAGAGAGGAGGATATCATGGGAGGAGCAGAGTGGGCGATTTGGGCGATATCTGCGGATGAGGTTGGTGATATAGCTAGGGTCAGTGTTGTGGATGGCTTTGTAAGCTGTGGTTAGTATTTTGAATTTTATATGTTGGATTAGTGGAAGCCAGTGAAGGGATTGGCAGAGAGGGGCAGCAGTCGCTGATCGGTTGGTAAGGTGTATGAGTCTAGCAGCAGCATTCATAATAGACTGAAGGGGGGATAGCTTGTGTAACGGTAGACCAGTGAGGAGGCAGTTGTTAGTAATCGAGGCAGGCGATAACCAAGGTATGGATAAATTGTTTTGTGGTGTCATTGGTCAGGAAGGGGCGGATTTTGGAAATGTTCCGGAGGTTGAGGTGACAGGATTTAGCCAGTGAGTGGATGTGGGGCCCAAAGGAGAGGTCAGAGTCTAGGATTACGCCTAGCACCCTGGCATGAGGGGAAGGATCAATGGTTGTGCTGTTGATCTTAATGGTAAAGTCATGAGTGGGGGATCGAGGAGGAAATATTACAAGCTCAGTTTTTGAAAGATTAAGTTTGAGGTAGTGATGTGACATCCATGCTGATATGTCGCTTAGTAGATTTGTGATACGTGAGGAGATTGAGGGGGTGAGCTGGGGAGTGGAGAGATAGATCTGCGTGTCATCAGCATAGGGGTGGTATTGGAAGCCATGGGAGGTTATCAGTTGGCCCAGGGAGGAGGTATAGAGAGAGAAAAGGAGGCGCCCAAGAACAGAACCTTGGGGTACCCCAACAGAAAGGGGAAGAGGAGCCAAGGAGGAGGAGTTGTATGTGACACTGAAAGTGTGCTGAGAAAGGTAAGAGGAGAACCAGGAGAGAGCAGAGTCACGGAGGCCGATGGAGTGAAGTTTACTGAGGAGGAGCGGGTGGTCATCTGTGTCAAAGGCAGCAGAAAGGTCAAGGGGTATGGAGTAATGGCCGTTGGTTTTAGCAGTTAGTAGGTCATTAGTGAGTTTTAGTAGGGAAGTTTCTGTGGAATGTTGTCGGCAGAAGCCAGACTGTAGGGGATCAAGAAGGTTGTTGTCCATGAGGTAGCAGTTCATGCGGTTGTGGAAAAGGCGCTCAAGAAGCTTGGAGGCAAACGGGAGCAGGGAGATTGGTCTTAAGTTGTTCAAACAGGTGGGGTCCAGCAAGGGTTTTTTGAGAATGGGGGTAACCAGTGCATGTTTGAGTGGGGAGGGAAAGGTGCCCATGGAGAGTGAGAGGTTGAAGATGTGGGTTAGAGAGTTTAGGATAGAGCAGGAAGGAGGCTGCAACAGTTGTGAGGGGAGAGGATCCAGGGGACAGGTGGTGAATTATGACATATGATCTATAAATGGGAAAGAAAAGCCCTTTAAAAGATTTAAGCAAGTTACCGTGTCCTTGAAAATCTGCCTTTTGGAGCTGGTTCCAACAATAAACACATTACACAAATATTAAAATAATTTGAAACTTTAGGATAACATATTATAACCTGTATTATTCTATTGTCTTTTATTCAACACAGGATCAGTATATCACAATGGTTTGTCATAGCACCAAATACAGAAATATGGACACTAGTGCAAAGAAAGTTTGTAGGCAAATTTAGGGTTTATAATCCCTCCACCAACAGTTTTGAAAAAGTTTAGTCCAGTGCCCTTTAAATTGGTTCCATTCACTCAGTTTTATACAAACTGTGTGAAGTGGAATATATTGCGTAGAATATTCCCAACACACACGTTCCTTGAAATGGCCTGAAATAAGCGGATGCTGTATCAACTACCAGCTGGAAACCAGTGTCAACCCATCTCAGGACTTCAGTGTATCACTAGCACACCATGGATGTTCAAAATAATGTCCAAATGTTTATTAAAACGATCACATCACGGTGGTAAAAATGCAAAGCTTCCATGCAGGACCCCTGTGACAATGAAGGAGTCCTATATAGCCTTGAAAAGTTGCACTTATACCGATGTGATGAGATCACTTTAATAAATATTTAAGTGTCATTTTCATATATATAATATAATATACTAAAAACATGAGAGCAGACTGGTATTAGGGATAATTACATTGTACAAAAATAGATGCTTTATTATATAAAACACAGTACAAAAAAAAAACAAAAAAAACCCCCCCATTTCCTCCTATGTGATTAAAATAAAATTACAGTGTTGTCACCCTCCTCCCTCAGCTACACACAGGGGTAAATGCACATATCAAGCACTGATATGCAATGTATTTAATGTGAATATATAGCACAGGCAAATGTCAAGGTATGAAAAGACTTTTCATAGTGATGATGGTCTAGATCAGTGGTCCCTAAACTGCAGCCCGGGGGGCCAGATGCAACCCTTTGCTTGCTCTTGAGGCACTTTTCCTCCCACTGATACAAGACACTATTCTACCCACTGACACCAAAAATGGGGCATAATTACTGCTACTGACATCAGCAATGGGGCCCATTGACATCAACAATAGGGTCCTATTTCTGCCACTTACACCAACAACAGGGCACTATTCCTCCAAATGACACCAATAATGAAGCACTCAAACTGACACCAATGATAGGGCACTATTCCTCCCACTGACCCCAGCAATGGGGCACTATTCCTCCCCCTAATACCAAAGATTTTTTTTTTAACTCCATTGACTCCGGGACAATTTCAACTCCCAATGGCCACAGACCGGCTCTGCAAAAATCTGAAGAACAATAAAACTGGCCCTTTGTTTAGAAAGTTTGGAGATCCCTGGTCTAGATTTATATGGAGGCAAGATAAAGGGGATCAAAAGCTGATATGCTGATTGGGTGTAGTGGGTATCTATTTTTACAAAAGCAAATCATAAATTGAAACAACATCCACCCGAATGTCTAAACATCACCAATAACATAACATATTCACTATTTATATATTCCCATGTTATCAGTCATAATGAATACTTGACATAGGCATAGTTCCCAAATGTCCCTCTGTTGAATTTGCTTTCTTTGTTTTTAAACTCTTTTGTATGACATTGGTGCAGTTTTTAAAAGTTCAAATGGACAACAGCATACAATTGTTTATGATTTGTGTTGTTTCTGAATAGAGTTTAAAAAAAAATTGGTTTGAAGATTTACTAAAGAAAGTTTTGTGTATGGTATGGTGAGTGGAATTCACATTATTGTGCCTTTTTTTCCTTTTGACACTTTGGATGCTTAGGGCTGCCACTTCATCCCTTTAAAACTGAACACATATAATTTACACAGGTCCTGTGGCTGATTAAGGTGGTAATTAAACTCACTTAGTGCCTTATCTGCATTAAATTAGCCTCAGAACCTGTGTAGTTAATATGTGTTCGGGTTTAATTGTATGAGGTGGCAACCCTATGGATGCTAGATGTTATTGGAGCACACTCACAAGCACATGCAGTCAGTCTAATTAGAGGCAGGTACACAGTTGTGAGTGAAGTTTATTCCCTGCTGGTATACTCCTATCTGTAATGGGAACAGGGTATAACTTACAGTTCATCTGGTAGAATAAATGGGCACTCTTATCTGTTTTGGGTACAGGGTGATCAAGCTGTGATTCTGAAGTTATACTTACTGTATGGTAGATGACAGTGGTAGTTCAGTGCAAGATTTATGAATGAGACCTGAGCTCTGCAAAACTGTGGGGGGGTCTAAGCTTCTGTTGTGTGTTCATCTTGTGACGTCATCACGCTTCAGGGCAGTTCAGGATTTGCCACTGAGTCTTGGTTAAGCAAAAACAAAATCCTGCGCTACCTAAATGTAGTAGAACATTAAAATAAATTATAAAAGGGCTGCTGTTAGCATTACAATTGTGTTCCCACAACCAAAACAAGAATACATAAATAAAATCAATGCTGCGTTGGTTCAGCTTCAGTTTGGTTAAACAGTGGTATGATTTCACAGCCTGCTCTCATGCTGCATGTCTCATTTGCTATTTATTTTCTGGAGACAATTTGATCTTCTGTGAGTATCTTTGCTGTTTTTTACATTGAAATCTTGGTACAGAGAACACCAGCTTTTTCTTTGGTTTCCTTTACTGGGGGGATTTATGAAAGGGAGGCACAGTGAATTGAATGAGAACTGATCCCCCTGAACTAAGCAATTTTTGAGGGACTGGATCCCAACCAGATGATTAAGATTGGAAATGTATGACACAATCATTGTGAATCCTACATCATACTGGTTTTAGACCTCATATAATCTGGAGGTCCAAGATTAGGTGAGCATATACTCACCGGTCACTTTATTAGGTACACCTGTTCAATAGCTTAGTAACACAAATTGCTAATCAGCCAATCACATGGCAGCAGCTCAATGCATTTAGGCATCTAGATGTGATGAAGATGACTTGATGAAGTTCAAACTGAGCATCAGAATGGAAGAAGGGGGATTTAAGCAACTTTGAACATGGCATGGTTGTTGGAGCTAGACGGATTGGTCTGAGTATTTAAAAAATTGTTGATCTACTGGGATTTTCACTCACAACCACCTCTTGGGTTTACAGAGAATGGTCGGAAAAAGAGAAAATATCCAGTGAGCGGCAGTTGAGTGGAGGAAAATATCTTGTTAATGTCAGAGGTCAGAGGAGAATGGGCAGACTGGTTTGATATGATAGAAAGGCAACAGTAACTCATGTCAATATGGACCAAAATCTCTGAGGAATGTTTCCAACACTTGAATCTATGCCATGAAGAATGAAGGCAGTTCTAAAGACAAAAGGGGGTCCAACCCGGTACTAGCAAGGTGTACTTAATAAAGTGGCCAGTGAGTGTATATAAAAGCAACATGTTTTGTGGTGGTGCATTTTGGAGAAGGTGGATTATCCACATTTGTGGTTGAAGAGGAGACTTCGCTACATGTGTTTTTTTTAATGAAGTATTGTGGACTGTCACAACAACGCACTTTTTGTAGAAGAGGCACAAAAACCCCTTTGACTATTGGTTTATTGCACATATTTCAAGGTTGTACAGTATATACTTGCACTTTATTGATATATGTTTGGTTAAAAGAATGAGTATTGCACAATATATATTATGTTAGTTTTTTTTTTTTTGAAGCACTGTATTGTAATTAGAGATGAGCGAATCGAACCAGGCGAAGTGGAATTCGTTTCGAATTTCAGGAAAAATTCGATTCGCGTCGAATCCGAATATTTGCATAATTCGGGTGCGCGAATCGGATTTTTCCCGATCAGCCGGCAAAAGTGTCCCTGCAGAGAGCTCCGCTATTTCTGACAGTTCTCTGACAGTTCCTTCACATGAACAGCGGTTGAAACATTGTATCTATTTGTTTCCATTTAGGATACAGATGTTTTTATTCGGAAATAAATAGATACAATGTTTCAACCGCTGTCAACCGCTGGAACTGTCAGAGAACTGTCAGAAATAGCGGAGCTCTCTGCAGATACACTTTTTGCTGTACTGGAATACCTCTTCTTTTCATTCTTCTTTTCATTCTTCTTTTCATTCTTCTTTTCATTCTTCTTTTCATTCTTCTTTTCATTCTTCTTCTCATTCTTCTTTTCATTCTTCTTTTCATTCTTCTCATTCTTTTCTTCTTCATGAAAAGAAGAATGAGAAGAAGAATGAAAAGAAGAATGAAAAGAAGAATGAAGAATGAGAAGAAGAATGAAAAGAAGAATGAAAAGAATGAAAAGAATGAAAAGAAGAATGAAAAGAATGAAAAGAAGAATGAAAAGAAGAAGAAGAATGAAAAGAAGAAGAAGAATGAAAAGAAGAAGAATCTTTTCATTCTTCTCATTCTTCTTTTCATTCTTCTTTTCATTCTCCTTCTTCTTCTTCTTTTCATTCTTCTTCTTCTTTTCATTCTTTTTTTCATTCTTCTTCGTCTTTTCATTCTTCTCATTCTTCTTTTCATTCTTCTTCTTCTTCTTCTTTTCATTCTTCGTCTTCTTTTCATTCTTCTTTTCATTCTTCTTCTTTTCATTCTTCTTCTGCTTTTCATTCTTCTTTTCATTCTTCTTCTGCTTTTCATTCTTCTTTTCATTCTTCTTCTTCTTTTCATTCTTCTTTTCATTCTTCTTCTTTTCATTCTTCTCATTCTTCTTCTCATTCTTCTTTTCATTCTTCTTTTCATTCTTCTTCTCATTCTTCTTTTCATTCTTCTTCTTTTCATTCTTCTTTTCATTCTTCTCATTCTTCTTTTCTTCTTCATGAGAAGAAGAATGAGAAGAAGAATGAGAAGAAGAATGAGAAGAAGAATGAGAAGAAGAATGAGAAGAAGAAGAATGAAAAGAAGAATGAAAAGAAGAAGAATCTTTTCATTCTTCTTCTCATTCTTCTTTTCATTCTTCTTTTCATTCTTCTTCTTCTTCTTTTCATTCTTCTTCTTCTTTTCATTCTTCTTTTCATTATTCTTCTTCTTCTTTTCATTCTTCTTCTTCTTCTTCTTCTTTTCATTCTTCTTTTCATTCTTCTTCTTCTTTTCATTCTTCTTCTTCTTCTTTTCATTCTTCTCATTCTTCTTCTCATTCTTCTTTTCATTCTTCTCATTCTTCTTTTCATTCTTCTTCTCATTCTTCTTTTCATTCTTCTTCTTCTTCTTCTTCTTTTCATTCTTCTTTTCATTCTTCTCATTCTTCTTTTCTTCTTCATGAAAAGAAGAATGAGAAGAAGAATGAGAAGAAGAATGAGGAGAAGAATGAGGAGAAGAATGAGGAGAAGAAGAAGAAGAATGAAAAGAAGAAGAATCTTTTCATTCTTCTCATTCTTCTTTTCATTCTTCTTCTTCTTCTTTTCATTCTTCTTTTCATCCTACTTCTTCTTCTTCTTCTTCATCCTCATCCTCTTCTTCTTCTGAGGATGAGGATGAAGAAGAAGAAGAAGAAGTAGGATGAAAATAAGAAGAATTCCAAGCCGGCAAAAAGTGTATCTGCAGAGCTCCTCTATTCTGCAGATACACTTAGAGGAGCTCTGCAGATACACTTTTTGCCGGTTTGGAATTCTTCCTTTTTTCATCCTACTTCTTCTTCTTCTTCTTCTTCATCCTCATCCTCGGAAGAAGAAGAGGATGAGGATGAGGATGAAGAAGAAGAAGAAGTAGGATGAAAATAAGAAGAATTCCAAGCCGGCAAAAAGTGTATTTGCAGAGCTCCTCTAAGTGTATCTGCAGAATAGAGGAGCTCTGCAGATACACTTTTTGCCGGCTTGGAATTCTTCTTATTTTCATCCTACTTCTTCTTCTTCTTCTTCTTCATCCTCATCCTCTTCTTCTTCTGAGGATGAGGATGAAGAAGAAGAAGAAGAAGAAGTAGGATGAAAATAAGAAGAATTCCAAGCTGGCAAAAAGTGTATCTGCAAAGCTCCTCTATTCTGCAGATACACTTAGAGGAGCTCTGCAGATACACTTTTTGCCGGTTTGGAATTCTTCTTATTTTCATCCTACTTCTTCTTCTTCTTCTTCATCCTCATCCTCTTCTTCTTCTTCTGAGGATGAGGATGAAGAAGAAGAAGAAAAAGAAATAGGATGAAAATAAGAAGAATTCCAAGCCAGCAAAAAGTGTATCTGCAGAGCTCCTCTAAGTGTATCTGCAGAATAGAGGAGCTCTGCAGATACACTTTTTGCCGGCTTGGAATTCTTCTTATTTTCATCCTACTTCTTCTTCTTCTTCTTCTTCTTCATCCTCATCCTCATCCTCTTCTTCTTCTGAGGATGAAGAAGAAGAAGAAGTAGGATGAAAATAAGAAGAATTCCAAGCCGGCAAAAAGTGTATCTGCAGAGCTCCGCTAAGTGTATCTGCAGAGCTCAGCGGTTGAAACATTGTATCTATTTGTTTCCATTTATGGAAACAAATAGATACAATGTTTCAACCGCTGTATGGAGTGAATGTCAGAACTGTCAGAAATAGGCTATTTCTGACAGTTCTCTGACATTCACTCCATACAGCGGTTGAGGAGTGAATGTCAGAGAACTGTCAGAAATAGCCTATTTCTGACAGTTCTCTGACATTCACTCCATACAGCGGTTGAAACATTGTATCTATTTGTTTCCATTTATGGAAACAAATAGATACAATGTTTCAACCGCTGTATGGAGTGAATGTCAGAGAACTGTCAGAAATAGGCTATTTCTGACAGCTCTCTGACATTCAATACTCCATACAGCGGTTGAGGAGTGAATGTCAGAGAACTGTCAGAAATAGCCTATTTCTGACAGTTCTCTGACATTCACTCCATACAGCGGTTGAAACATTGTATCTATTTGTTTCCATTTATGGAAACAAATAGATACAATGTTTCAACCGCTGTATGGAGTGAATGTCAGAGAACTGTCAGAAATAGCGGAGCTCTGCAGATACACTTAGCGGAGCTCTGCAGATACACTTTTTGCCGGCTTGAAATTCTTCTTATTTTCATCCTACTTCTTCTTCTTCATCCTCATCCTCATCCTCTTCTTCTGAGGATGAAGAAGAAGAAGAAGTAGGATGAAAATAAGAAGAATTCCAAGCCGGCAAAAAGTGTATCTGCAGAGCTCCGCTAAGTGTATCTGCAGAATAGAGGAGCTCTGCAGATACACTTTTTGCCGGCTTGGAATTCTTCTTATTTTCATCCTACTTCTTCTTCTTCTTCTTCTTCCTCTTCATCCTCATGCTCATCCTCTTCTTCTGAGGATGAGGATGAGGAAGAAGAAGAAGAAGAAGAAGTAGGATGAAAATAAGAAGAATTCCAAGCCGGCAAAAAGTGTATCTGCAGAGCTCCGCTAAGTGTATCTGCAGAGCTCCGCTAAGTGTATCTGCAGAGCTCAGCGGTTGAAACATTGTATCTATTTGTTTCCATTTATGGAAACAAATAGATACAATGTTTCAACCGCTGTATGGAGTGAATGTCAGAGAACTGTCAGAAATAGCGGAGCTCTGCAGATACACTTAGCGGAGCTCTGCAGATACACTTTTTGCCGGCTTGGAATTCTTCTTATTTTCATCCTACTTCTTCTTCTTCTTCTTCTTCTTCATCCTCATCCTCATCCTCTTCTTCTTCTTCTGAGGATGAGGATGAAGAAGAAGAAGAAGAAGTAGGATGAAAATAAGAAGAATTCCAAGCCGGCAAAAATGTATCTGCAGAGCTCCTCTAAGTGTATCTGCAGAATAGAGGAGCTCTGCAGATACACTTTTTGCCGGCTTGGAATTCTTCTTATTTTCATCCTACTTCTTCTTCCTCTTCATCCTCATCCTCATCCTCTTCTTCTTCTGAGGATGAGGATTAGGATGAAGAAGAAGAAGAAGTAGGATGAAAATAAGAAGAATTCCAAGCCGGCAAAAAGTGTATCTGCAGAGCTCCGCTAAGTGTATCTGCAGAGCTCCGCTAAGTGTATCTGCAGAGCTCCGCTAAGTGTATCTGCAGAGCTCCGCTAAGTGTATCTGCAGAGCTCCGCTAAGAAATAGCGGAGCTCTGCAGATACACTTTTTGCCGGCTTGGAATTCTCCTTCTTCTCATCCTTCTTCTTCTTCTCATCCTTCTTCTTCTTCTCATCCTTCTTCTTCTTCTCATCCTTCTTCTTCTTCTCATCCTTCTCCTTCTTCTCATCCTTCTTCTTCTTCTCATCCTTCTCCTTCTTCTCATCCTTCTCCTTCTTCTCATCCTTCTCCTTCTTCTCATCCTTCTCCTTCTTCTCATCCTTCTCCTTCTTCTCATCCTTCTCCTTCTTCTCATCCTTCTTCTCATCCTTCTTCTTCTTCTCATCCTTCTTCTTCTTCTCATCCTTCTTCTTCTTCTCATCCTTCTTCTTCTTCTCATCCTTCTCCTTCTTCTCATCCTTCTTCTCATCCTTCTCATCCTTCTTCTCATCCTTCTTCTTCTTCTCATCCTTCTTCTTCTTCTCATCCTTCTTCTTCTTCTCATCCTTCTCCTTCTTCTCATCCTTCTCCTTCTTCTCATCCTTCTCCTTCTTCTCATCCTTCTCCTTCTTCTCATCCTTCTCCTTCTTCTCATCCTTCTCCTTCTTCTCATCCTTCTCCTTCTTCTCATCCTTCTTCTCATCCTTCTTCTCATCCTTCTTCTCATCCTTCTTCTCATCCTTCTTCTCATCCTTCTTCTCATCCTTCTCCTTCTTCTCATCCTTCTCCTTCTTCTCATCCTTCTCCTTCTTCTCATCCTTCTCCTTCTTCTCATCCTTCTCCTTCTCCTTCTTCTCATCCTTCTCCTTCTCCTTCTTCTCATCCTTCTCCTTCTTCTCATCCTTCTCCTTCTCCTTCTTCTCATCCTTCTCCTTCTCCTTCCTCATCTCCAAGGGCATTTAAATTAAAGGTACAGTGTTCTGCACTAATTTAAAGGCTCTCTGAAGCCTAGAAACCCTTTTTATAAGTTAAATTCGTAGCGAATAAATTCACATCGAATCGAATTTCTTCCTCAAATTCGGCGAATCAGCCGAATCGAATTTTTGAATAATTCGCTCATCTCTAATTGTAATGTATATCCATTGTTGAATTAATTGTATGGGTGAATCACAATTAGGTGCCAGCCAGCTCTAGGGATAAGGAGATTATTGATTACTATGCAGTGACATTTATATATACAGTATATGTTATTTAGCATAGTCACAAAAAGTTCTTGTTTTGCCTTTTGAGATTTCCTGTTGACAGACATTGTTTTTCTTGTCAGGAAGCTTTTTTCTCCAGGTACAGGGAGTGTCAGTTGAAAACTATGCGTGTCAAATTGTGCGCAAACACATACCTGGCAAATTTTTAATAAAATGTGTTTGAGGATGAAGACTGCAGTTCCCATGAATAAAAGGATACAACCAATTTTTTTTAAAGATTTTTAAAAAGGCTTGCTGTATCCAATGTGTTATGATATTAGGATTAGAATTTGTTGCAAACAATAATTACAACTCCAATGCAAAAAGAGGTGGTTTGGGACCGTAATGTTGTGCTTTGAGCTGTCATTTGTACAAGCCTCCAAACACTGGTGGAAAAATAATCAATGCTTGCCTCAAAATACAGCAATATTTACCTCAAACTGCATGTAGCGCTACTCCCACAGGAGTCACTTGCTAATTTTGGGTTCTCTGTTCTGTGCCTCAACATCAAGAACAACCTCAGCCCCTCTGACACATGGCTGAATGAAAGTTACTCCAACCACTTATAGCAACACGAGTATAAATACATTTAACTGGGTTGTGAATTAGCACCAGGAAATTGACACATGACCATTTAGTGGTAAATGAACTCAATGTATCAGTACAGGTTAAAATAAATGGGGGTTTGAGCATAAACGAACACAAAGAAGGTAGGTTCAGGCATAGTTCGCTGGAGAGTATAATCACTATGCCAAGGACACTTAGAATAGTGTTCTGGAACACCAGACTGGAATCAACACATAAATCAGCACTAAACAATGCACATAAGTGTTAACTGCAATGTGAATAATACTACTATAACTAGTCTAGCATGCACTCCACGAGAATGGCTAGGATATGGTGTAATGTTCCCTGAGATCTACCTCTTAGCATAAGCAATAGGTGAAGGCCTCTGTGTAGCAGCTGTAAAGGGGCAGTCTTTAGTCTTAACTCAGCCAGCTATCGTTGGGGCACAGTTGTACCGTTGATGCACATCAGGTCAGTCCCAGTCACACCTGCAGGCAGCAAATAAGGCTAGATGGTTGTATCATTGTGGCAGCACTCAGATAATGCAGAATTTCCCTTTAAACTTTAACATCTCTAACAGTATCTGCTTGCAAAAAGCAAGGTTTTCAGCTCACTTCCCCCCTCCCTTATTTCCTGTGAAGTAATGTGTACCAGTTTGTAGCTAGCACCCTTATCTGTAGCTGTTATTCAAGGCTATATTCTGCAGAGTTTTGAAAGTCTTTTGGATGTACAGAAAGTGAAAGAGGGAATATATGCATTGTGACGTAATTGTTAATATGTATACTCTGTGAGATGTTTTTCAAGCCACTCGGCTTTGCAGGCATGAGCCCGGCTGGGTCAAACAGTGTTTTTTTAATAAATCACTTGTTTTCCTCAAAGTCCGTGTCCGGAGTTTCCTGGTTTACCAAAATTGCTACTACATCGTCAGTTCCTAAAGGACTTAGCTTCTCTCTCTCTAGCAGGAAATAGTAAATCCCCACAGCAGCAGCTCACCAGTTCTAGCGATATTGCATCTCACCATCTGGTCACACACAGAGATTAGTCCACTCTGCTCTGCACCCAGGTGACTCCCGAACTCAGCATTCCGGATCCCGCTCAGGCCTCTGATATGCAGCAGTGATGGTGAAACATGGATATCGATGTCTGCTCTGTGGCCCCCTACATGTAGCCTGATTCCATAAGAGCACATAGCATGGTTCCCTTCTTGAACTTCAATTCCCACATGCCATTGTGGGTAGCATAAAAGTCTCTTGAATTCTTTAGGATTGTCTGCTCCCCCTACTGACCGGAGACAGGCAATGTTGCCAGGCACAACATGAACAGGTTTTTGAGAACCTGGCTACATGCATTTGGATGGGTACAAATCTGTGCAAAAAACTATACAGGTAGTTGCATATAATTATGACAAAATGTGAGTTTTGCAGCAATATTTTCCAAATGTTTCATACATACCTCAGCGAATAAGTTTAAAAGTATATACATATAAACAAAACAAATGATTTTCAACCCTTTTAGTACAGTCTAAATATTCTCCAGCATGTATTAGCTGCCTACGACATGTAGATGGTGCTGTCTGCTTTCATATCAACGGGATTCATCTCACTTTGCTGTTGGGACATTAGGAGGGCTGACAGGCTAAAACTTGTAATGCTTTGAAAAGGGAATAAAATCTGTATGTGTATTTTGTTACACACACACACACACTTTTTTTTTCCCCCATAAGCAAAAAAAGTCAGACAATTTTGAGAAATAAATATTTTGGACTTTTTGCTATTAAACATGTCCAGTAAAAAAATTTAAAAAAATCAAATTTCGGCATAAATGTAAGCCAAAATATATTCTGCTACATGTCTTTGCTAAAACAAATACCAATACATGTAAATTAATTGGTTTATGTGAAAGTTATAGCGTTTACAAATGGCAGTATAGATACTGGGATTTTTTTTTTCTACTAGTAATGGCGGCGATCAGCGACTTTTAGCAGAACTGCGGCGGACATTCTGACACTGGGGTGGAACTAACTTGGTGTCACTGACACCCCAGTGACACCAATACAGTGATCAGTGCTAAAAAAAAGCACTGACACTGTACTAATGACACTGGGCAGGAAGGGGTTAATGTGAGAGGTGATCAAAGGGTTAACTGTGTGCTGGAAGTGTTTTACTAGGGGGCGGGGGGGTGTTCTTCACTGTAAGCACACTGATTGGGATGGCTGTACTGTGCACAGCCATCCCGAGCAGTGTGCTGGAGTGAACAGAGAGGAAGATTGTTTGTAAACAAAACAATCTTCCTCCCCGTCAGAGATGCTTGGTAATGACCGGGCGACAGCGGGTAATTATCGGCCGGGACCTGGTGATTGACATCCGTGGCCGCGAATGGTGGTGCGTGTGCAGAAATGCAGAATGATGTGTATATACTGTATGTGATCCTGCACACAGGTGCCGCCCTGTAGCAGTATATCTGCTATAGGGAGGTCCTTAAGCGGTTAATGAACTTTTGCAAGTACAGCATTTTGTAGCCATATTTGCTTATTACACATGCAAACTGTGTTTTCTACTTTGTTATGCTTTAGGGCTCATGCTCTCAATGGAAGCCTATTCGTTGTCCGACTCAAAAAAATGCAATTTCATATGTGACTAATGTCTTATTTTTTTTCACAGCCATCTGACAGGCCAGGCCACAATGACGTCACTCCAGCGCATGCGCCCGAGAGTCTCGAGCCACGGCACACAGCTCTGAAGGAATGGCACAGGTATGCCGTTCTTTCATTGTGCTAGCGCCAGCTTTAGGAAAGAGAGAATATCTCCTAAATGGTGCACGTTTATTACTTTACTACCACTTTAAGGTAGTGGGAGCTCTTTCTGGTGGCTGTTCTACAAATCTCTGTATTAAATATAAAGACTCAAATGTGGAAACAAAGTCACATAAAAAATAAATGACTCCTAGTTAAAACTGCAATAATAACACGAAGTACAGAATGCTCTCACTGAGAATACACCATAGTTTCTATTTAGCTTTAAGGGGAATTTTACTGTATGTATTGATTTGCAATGATGTCATGATCCTAAGTATATTGTTTTTTCTGCCACAGAAACCTGGGTAAAAGCAATAAACTCACAAAACAGCTGCCTACATACATGAGCTTTCTGGTGAATATTATATATCTATATAATATTGTATAGTCATTGAATAATAACTGATTCAGTGGCTTCAGTGCAAATGAAGAAAGCTTGAGCTGGCATATCTAATGATTATCTACTCATTGTGAAACTATCAATCAAATTATTACATACATTTAAAGGTTGGATCCACATTTTCCAGAAAATTGCCTATGCAAGGGGCCCCAGTAGGTATTAAAAACTGTGCAGCTTTGTAAAATGTTCATTCATTTTAGTGTCATACCTGTAGGCAATGTAGTTCCCCCCAGAACCCGGCCAAAAAACTCTCAGTAAGCATCTTAATTTCTTGCCATGTTGCTAGGATTTGAAAATCATTGGATGCTCATTCCCAGCATTGTAAGGAGTCATCAATAACTGCTTCTGAAGAGTGACTTTAGGGTTGGTCTTTAGAGAGCATTTGACAAGCAGTGGGAAGGCATTGTATCGCTCCTTACTGCCTGTTTTAAACCCCTGGATACCAGACAACCGCACTGCAACCTCGCACATTGTGAGCGATTGCGCAGGGGGGGGGGGGGGAGTTGTATTGCCGCCCCATTAACTTGAATGGGTCATGCTCAGTGGCTGTGGCCATGAAGCAAAGCATAGCATCTTCAGCATGTGCACAACCCTGGTTGCTATCCTTGCAGTAAAAGGGAGAATAGTTGATAGGGAGGGTAAAAATGTAGCTCAACTGTGGGGGTTTTACTGCCCTCCCAATGGCAAGTGCAAATGAGCCCTAAGAGTGAAAAACAATGTTTTTTGAGTCCTAGCCACAAGCTGGGATGTGAGGGTTACTAAATGGGAGTTTTTCAGCTTCGGGGGGGGGGGGGGGGTGACTTACAGGTATGACAATAAAGCTAATTAACATTTTTCAAAGCTGCAACATCTACTGGGGTTCCCTGACTGCATAGGTTCATATCTGAAAAGGGTGAACTTAGCCTTTAAAGTGGTTGTAAATAGAGATGAGCGAATTATTCAAAGATTCGATTCGACTGATTCGGCGAATTCGTGAAAAAATTTTGATTCAAGTCGAATATATTCGCTGCGAATTTAACTTATAAAAGGGTGTTTCTAGGCTTCAGAGAGCCTTTATATTAGTGCAGAACACTGTACCTTTAATTTAAATGCCCTTGGAGTCTGCTGGGGAAGAGAAATAATACTGTCAGTCAGTATGACATGCAGATGAGTGCCGTCGATCTTAGAATCACCGCACACTTCACTAATTTGGGCAGTCACGGGGCCAAAACCAGAGTGTGGAGCCACAGTGTGGTGGTGGAGGCAGCAGCAATGGGAGGCCATACAGCACCCTATGACAAAATGGAACCCACCAGCAGTGTGAGGAGACCTGAAAGTGGCACATGGCAGAGTGTGGCGATGGAGACAGCAGCAATGGGAGGCCGTACCGGGACCCATGACACACTCTGGACCTGGCAGCAGCATGAGGAGGCGGTACAGGGGCGCATGACAGATTACGAGCCTGGCAGCAGCAACTTGGACAGGAGGACGTTCAGCTTCTGCACCGTCGGGTGCGTGCTCGCAAACTGTTGTCTCTTGGAAACGGATTCCAAGAAAGACTGCTGACGGAATCCGTGAAGAGGAGTAGCAGGAGAAGGAGCATCTGAACGAGCGGAATATGCCAACAAGCGACAACAGAGGCCCATGACAGATTACGGGCCTGGCAGCAGCATGAGGAGTCGGTACGGGGGCCCATGGCAGATTACGGGCCTGGCAGCAGCAATGGGAGGCCATACAGCACCCTATGACAAAATGGAAACCCACCAGCAGTGTGAGGAGACCTGAAAGTGGCACATGGCAGAGTGTGGCGATGGAGACAGCAGCAATGGGAGGCGGTACAGGGACCCATGAGACACTGTGGACCTGGCAGCAGCATGAGGAGGCGGTACAGGGGCCCATGGCAGATTAAGGCCTGGCAGCAGCAATGGGAGGCCCGTAATCTGCCAGCACCCTATGACAAAATGGAACCCTGGGCTGGGGCAGGCAGAACCGCCGTATCTTTATCACGGTTTTCCCAGGCCACCGAATGGCGACGCTGCATATGCTGACGCAATGCTGTAGTCCCAACATGGGCCCCCTGGCCACGCTTGACTTTCTGGCCACATAGTCGACATACGGCTACGTTTACTTCCTCGGGCGGCTTGACGAAAAATTGCCACACCGCCGAGTAGGAAACTTTGCCCCCGCTACTCCTCACTGGCTGACTGCTACTTCCTCTGTGCACTCCGGCACCACTACTGGCCGTGGTGGTAGGCTGCAGTGGAGCTGGTGCTCTACTCCGTGGCCGTTTGCCTCCACTGACACTGCTGCGACCCTGCTGCCTCCTGGCAGCAGCAATGGGGAGGAGGAGGCGGTACAGGGGCCCATGGCAGATTAGGGGCCTGGCAGCAGCAATGGGAGGCCCGTAATCTGCCAGCACCCTATGACAAAAAATGGAACACACCAGCAGTGTGTGAGGAGACCTGAAAGTGGCACATGGCAGAGTGTGGCGATGGAGACAGCAGCAATGGGAGGCCGTACAGAGACCCATGAGAGACTCTGGACCTGGCAGCAGCATGAGGAGGCGGTACAGGGGCCCATGGCAGATTACGGGCCTGGCAGCAGCAATGGGAGGCCCGTAATCTGCCAGCACTCTATGACAAAATGGAACACACCAGCAGTGTGAGGAGACCTGAAAGTGGCACATGGCATGACACACTGTGGACCTGGCAGCAGCATGAGGAGGCGGTACAGGGGCCCATGGCAGATTAGGGGCCTGGCAGCAGCTATGGGAGGCCCGTAATCTGCCAGCACCCTATCACAAAAAATGGAACACACCAGCAGTGTGTGAGGAGACCTGAAAGTGGCACATGGCAGAGTGTGGCGATGGAGACAGCAGCAATGGGAGGCCATACAGGGACCCATGAGAGACTCTGGACCTGGCAGCAGCATGAGGAGGCGGTACGGGGGCCCATGGCAGATTACGGGCCTGGCAGCAGCAATGGGAGGCCCGTAATCTGCCAGCACCCTATGACAAAAAATGGAACACACCAGCAGTGTGAGGAGACCTGAAAGTGGCACATGGCAGAGTGTGGCGATGGAGACAGCAGCAATGGGAGGCCGTACAGGGACCTATGAGACACTGTGGACCTGGCAGCAGCATGAGGAGGCGGTACAGGGGCCCATGGCAGATTACGGGCCTGGCAGCAGCAATGGGAGTCCCGTAATCTGCCAGCACTCTATGACAAAATGGAACACACCAGCAGTGTGAGGAGACCTGAAAGTGGCACATGGCATGACACACTGTGGACCTGGCAGCAGCATGAGGAGGCGGTACAGGGGCCCATGGCAGATTAGGGGCCTGGCAGCAGCTATGGGAGGCCCGTAATCTGCCAGCACCCTATGACAAAAAATGGAACACACCAGCAGTGTGTGAGGAGACCTGAAAGTGGCACATGGCAGAGTGTGGCGATGGAGACAGCAGCAATGGGAGGCCGTACAGGGACCCATGAGAGACTCTGGACCTGGCAGCAGCATGAGGAGGCGGTACAGGGGCCCACGGCAGATTACGGGCCTGGCAGCAGCAATGGGAGGCCCGTAATCTGCCAGCACCCTATGACAAAAAATGGAACACACCAGCAGTGTGAGGAGACCTGAAAGTGGCACATGGCATGACACACTGTGGACCTGGCAGCAGCATGAGGAGGCGGTACAGGGGCCCATGGCAGATTAGGGGCCTGGCAGCAGCTATGGGAGGCCCGTAATCTGCCAGCACCCTATGACAAAAAATGGAACACACCAGCAGTGTGTGAGGAGACCTGAAAGTGGCACATGGCAGAGTGTGGCGATGGAGACAGCAGCAATGGGAGGCCGTACAGGGACCCATGAGACACTGTGGACCTGGCAGCAGCATGAGGAGGCGGTACAGGGGCCCATGGCAGATTAGGGGCCTGGCAGCAGCTATGGGAGGCCCGTAATCTGCCAGCACCCTATGACAAAAAATGGAACACACCAGCAGTGTGTGAGGAGACCTGAAAGTGGCACATGGCAGAGTGTGGCGATGGAGACAGCAGCAATGGGAGGCCGTACAGGGACCCATGAGACACTCTGGACCTGGCAGCAGCATGAAGAGGCGGTACAGGGGCCCACGGCAGATTACGGGCCTGGCAGCAGCAATGGGAGGCCCGTAATCTGCCAGCACCCTATGACAAAAAATGGAACACACCAGCAGTGTGAGGAGACCTGAAAGTGGCACATGTTTGGGGCATGATTCATGGCGGATTTAGTCAGTTGTGTCAGGAACTGGTGGTTTGAAATCCAGACTAATCCATGCCTGATTCATTTTCACAAACGTGAGTCTCTCCACACTTTGGGTGGACAGTCGTGTCCTCCGCGGAGTTACAATACCTCCTGCCGCACTAAACACGCGCTCAGATGCCACGCTACTGGCCGGGCATGACAGCCTTTCAAGGGCAAATTCAGCTAGTTGGGGCCAAAGGTCAAGTTTCGTTGCCCAGTAGTCAAGGGGATTGTCTACCTCGGTTGGCAGGGTGCTGTCCAAGTAGGCCCAAGCCTGTTGTTTGAGGTCCTGCTCCAGGTCCACCTGATGCTGCTGCTGCTGCGGCTGGTTAGTAGTTTCCTCACTGCGCTGGTGAAGAAAGCTACTCATCATCGACTGCAGACTGAGGCAGCCACTGCTGGTGGAGCTGCCACTGCTCCTACCACCCCACCCCTCCCCTGCTGCCATGGCAGCGGAACGCGAGTGCACAGGGCCCACAGTGTCTGAGGATGGACGTTGGCGCACAAAGGCAGAGACCAACTGACTACATAGGTGGTTTTTATAGTACGTTATTTTGGCCTCCCTCTCAGCAGGTGTGAAAAAGGCCACCATTTTTGAACGGTAGCGAGGGTCCAACAAGGTGGACAGCCAAAAGTCATCCCTCTGTCTGATGGTTATTATTCGGCTGTCGCTACGCAAGCAACCGAGCATGCTATGGGCCATTTGTGCCAAGGAATGCGAGGGACTCCCTGCCTCCATCTCCACAGCATACTGCCACGGTGCGTCTGGGTCCTCTGTCTCCTCCTCCTCCTCCTCTACCAGATGCTCCTGCTCCTCCACTCCTGTTCGCTGAGTGGAAAAACCACCCATTTCACTCAATAATTCCTGAGCACAAATGTCCTCCTCTACCTCCTCCTCTTCTTCCTGTCCTGCCCCCACAGGGGTCATGTGGCGTTGAGATCTGTGCGCCACGTCTACCGCACCCTGACAAGCCATTGTTAACAGCATTTGTTCCAGGACGTGCAACAGAGGAATGACGTCGTTCATCCCATAGTCCTGCCGACTCACGAATAGCGTGGCCTCCTCAAAGGGCCTGAGCAAGCGGCAGGTGTCACGCATGAGCTGCCAATGGCTGACATCTAAGTTACACAGGGGAGTACCTTTATCCGCTTGTAACATCAGGAAATCGGTGATGGCCTTTCACTGTTCGTAAAGGCGGTCTAACATGTGTAGGGTTGAATTCCACCTTGTTGCAACGTCGCAGATCAGGCGATGCTGTGGAATTCCGTTCTGGCGCTGCAGCTCAAGGAGGGTGTGCTTTGCGGTGTAGGAATGGCTGAAATGCATGCAAAGTTTACATGACATTTTAAGGATGTCTTGCAGTGGGATGGTGGATTTTAGGAACCGCTTGACAACCAGATTGAACACGTGAGCCATGCATGGCGCATGGCACAACCTTCCTTGACGCAGAGCAGACACCATGTTCTTTCCGTTGTCGGTCAACATGGTTCCGATTTTCAGTTTGCGCGGAGACAGCCATCTGTCGATTTCTCTGTTCATTACACTGAGAAGTTCCTCCCCTGTGTGACTACGTTCGCCAAGGCATACCAGGTGCAGCACAGCGTGACACCGTTGCGCCCTGGACATGTGATATGCCGGTCGGGTAATGGGACTTGGCACGGGGGTGGCGGCTGAGAACACAGCGGAAGAAGAGGTGGTAGAGGCGGACATCTTTTGTGGACCAAGGACGTGCAAACGTGGAGGCAAAAGCGGCGTGACCTGTCCAAGTTGCTGGTGCGGCTGTGCCGGCACCACGTTCACCCAGTGGGCCGTAAATGACATGTACTGTCCCTGACCGTAGTTACAGCTCCACATGTCGGCGCTGCCGTGCACTTTGGCAGAGACCAACATGCTCAAAGACTGGCCCACCATCTCTTCTACATGTGAATGCAGGGCTGGCACTGCCTTTTTGGCGAAGAAATGACGGCTTGGCACTCTCCACCGCAGCGCGGCACAAGCCATCATTTCTCGGAAAGGTGCTGAGTCCACCACTTGGAAAGGGAGGGACTGCAGCACCAGCAACTTGGACAGGAGGACGTTCAGCTTTTGCACCGTTGGGTGCGTGCTCGCAAACTGTTGTCTCTTGGAAACGGATTCCAAGAAAGACTGCTGACGGAATCCGTGAAGAGGAGTAGCAGGAGAAGGAGCATCTGAACGAGCGGAAGATGCCAACGAGTGACAACTCCCCTCAGCAGAGGTGTTGGAGCCTTGACTGGCTGATAGAGGGCGATTGACGTCGGGTGACGGAGCAAGTAACGGAGCGGGTGATGGAGCAGGGGCTGGGGCAGGCAGAACCGCCGTATCTTTATCACGGTTTTCCCAGGCCACCAAATGGCGACGCTGCATATGCTGCCGCAACGCTGTAGTCCCAACATGGGCCCCCTGGCCACGCTTGACTTTCTGGCCACATAGTCGACATACGGCTACGTTTACTTCCTCGGGCGGCTTGACGAAAAATTGCCACACCGCCGAGTAGGAAACTTTGCCCCCGATACTGGCTGACTGCTACTTCCTCCGTGCACACCGGCACCACTACTGGCCGTGGTGGTAGGCTGCAGTGGAGCTGGTGCTCTACTCCGTGGCCGTTTGCCTCCACTGACACTGCTGCGACCCTGCTGCCTCCTGGGCAACCCACCGACTGTTTTGCTCGCTGCCAAGCTGCCACCCTCTTCTCCTGATGATGCGGAAGAAATAGCCTGATGACGACGAGGCTGCCAAGTGCGATCAGCCTCATCATCATCAATTAGGGTCTCCGCCTCACTACTAGCCCCCTCGGCTGCGTGTGGGTCAGGAGACAGACCTGTCTCTAGACCGGCTACCGAGCCACTCTCCTCGCCACTCTCCTCGCCACTCTCCTCGCCACTACTTCTTCGCCTGGCTGCTGAAGAGGCGGATGTCTCCCCCCGTTCCTGACCGCCCTCTGTTAGCTCTTCCTCACTGTACAGTGGGGCTGAGCCCACAGCATGCGATACTTCGCTTGGTGAGGGAACACCAAAGGACAGGGGCAGGTAGAGGACACGTGATTTCAGTGGGCTTGCTCCCGGGCCATGCCAACTAACGGTTGTGTCTGACGTACCCACCGACCGTTGGCTGTAGGTGTCAGAGGTGACCTGGGAAGAGGAAGACGACCGAGCCAACCAATCGATGACGGCAGGGTTGTCGGTGGAGACACGACCGCTGGATGACACCGGGAGCAATGGCCTCTGGCTGCGACTAGTGCTGCCTCGACCCCTTCCTCTGCTGCCACATCTGCTCGCTCCTAAAACATTGCCTCCTCTGCCACTCCTCTGCATGTTGTCTGACATACTCTTTAATTCAACGATTATGTGTCCCTGAGTAACAATTCTGTGTCCCTGAGTAACAATTCTGTGTCTGTCCCTGAGTAACAATTCTGTGTCCCTGAGTAACAATTCTGTGTCCCTCAGTAACACTTCTGTGTCCCTCAGTAACAATTCTGTGTCCCTCAGTAACAATTCTGTGTCTGTCCCTGAGTAACCATTCTGTGTCTGTCCCTGAGTAACAATTCTGTGTGCCTCAGTAACAATTCTGTGTCCCTCAGTAACAATTCTGTGTCTGTCCCTGAGTAACAATTGTGTGTCCCTCAGTAACAATTGTGTGTCCCTCAGTAACAATTCTGTGTCCCTCAGTAACAATTCTGTGTCTGTCCCTGAGTAACAATTCTGTGTCCCTCAGTAACAATTCTGTGTCCCTCAGTAACAATTCTGTGTCCCTCAGTAACAATTCTGTGTCTGTCCCTGAGTAACAATTCTGTGTCCCTCAGTAACAATTCTGTGTCCCTCAGTAACAATTCTGTGTCTGTCCCTGAGTAACAATTCTGTGTCCCTGAGTACCAATTCTGTGTCCCTCAGTCAAAATTCTGTGTCCCTCAGTAACAATTCTGTGTCCCTGAGTAACAATTCTGTGTCCCTCAGTAACAATTCTGTGTCTGTCCCTGAGTAACAATTCTGTGTCTGTCCCTGAGTAACAATTCTGTGTCCCTCAGTAACAATTCTGTGTCCCTCAGTAACAATTCTGTGTCCCTCAGTAACAATTCTGTGTCCCTCAGTAACAATTCTGTGTCCCTCAGTAACAATTCTGTGTCCCTCAGTAACAATTCTGTGTCTGTCCCTGAGTAACAATTCTGTGTCCCTGAGTAACAATTCTGTGTCCCTGAGTAACAATTCTGTGTCCCTGAGTAACAATTCTGTGTCCCTCAGTAACAATTCTGTGTCCCTGAGTAACAATCCTGTGTCTGTCCCTCAGTAACAATCCTGTGTCTGTCCCTCAGTAACAATCCTGTGTCTGTCCCTCAGTAACAATTCTGTGTCCCTGAGTAACAATTCTGTGTCCCTGAGTAACAATTCTGTGTCCCTGAGTAACAATTCTGTGTCCCTGAGTAACAATTCTGTGTCCCTGAGTAACAATTCTGTGTCTGTCCCTGAGTAACAATTCTGTGTCCCTGAGTAACAATTCTGTGTCTGTCCCTGAGTAACAATTCTGTGTCCCTGAGTAACAATTCTGTGTCCCTCAGTAACAATTCTGTGTCTGTCCCTCAGTAACAATTCTGTGTCCCTCAGTAACAATTCTGTGTCCCTCAGTAACAATTCTGTGTCTGTCCCTGAGTAACAATTCTGTGTCTGTCCCTGAGTAACAATTCTGTGTCTGTCCCTCAGTAACGTTTCTGTGGCCCTAAGTATCGTTTCTGTGGCCCTAAGTATCGTTTCTGTGGCCCTAAGTATCGTTTCTGTGGCCCTAAGTAACGTTTCTGTGGCCCTAAGTAACGTTTCTGTGGCCCTAAGTAACGATTCTGTGGCCCTAAGTAACGTTTCTGTGGCCCTAAGTAACGTTTCTGTGTCCCTAAGTAACGTTTCTGTGTCCCTAAGTAACGTTTCTGTGTCCCTAAGTAACGTTTCTGTGGCCCTAAGTAACGATTCTGTGTCCCTAAGTAACGTTTCTGTGGCCCTAAGTAACGTTTCTCTGGCCCTAAGTAACGTTTCTCTGGCCCTAAGTAACGTTTCTCTGGCCCTAAGTAACGTTTCTGTGTCCCTAACTCTCTCCCTCAATACAGACAGCTCTGCCTCTCTTGAATGACTGGAGGCAAATGGAGAATTCTAAAATGGCCGCCATTTATAGCTCGACCATTACACAGTGCTGGCTGGCTGGCTGTTGATTGGCTAATGCGATCACATGTCATGAATGAATGCATTATGGGTCAGCGCGCCTTGTCTGCGCGCCTTCCCAGACATCCCCGCTCCGTCGACGCACATGTCGCCGCCATTTTAGGAAAAATTTCGATTCGCGCATCCGAAGTCTGCTTATTTTCGGATTCGGCGCGAATCGAAATTTTTCTAATATTCGAAGCGAATTTCACTTCGCCTACTTCGATTCGCTCATCTCTAATTGGGATGTGTCATCTCTGGGGTGGGCTCCCTCCAGGCATACCTTCTCTAAATCTATCCATTTTTATGTATGTGCTCCAGCTTTGGAGACTCTCAAAATGTATTGAGTTAGGATTGCAGTACAATGTGTGCAAACAAAATCCGTTGTTTTAAAGGGAACTGTTAAGCAGGGTAATTCATTTTGTTGTAGGCTGGCAGGTAAGTGAGCTGGAAATTTTTGTTGGCTGGATTTTTAAATGCATCACCCTTCCATGTGCTCCTTGGTGCAAAGGCCAGTTATAGGTTGGGGTGGGGTGGTTGGCATTTGTTTGTACTGTTGGTGAAATAGTGAGGGGATGTACTGGATACCTTCACTGACATTGTGCTATTCTTGGGTGCCCAGTGTGTCCCTATACCTGAACCTCTTCCAGACAATGTGATACATACAGTATATGCGGCCTCTCGGCGGGTGGGCTTTAATGCCGAGAGGCTGTATATATGCTACCCTATGTAAACATTCTGTGCTGAGAGCACGCGTGCTGCACACTCCCAGCACAGATATCGGCAGGGACCAGAAAACTCCCAATGTATACTAGCAAGCTGGAACTTTCTAATCATGTGACCACTGTGACAGCCAATCACAGTAGTCACATGACCAAAGTGCCTGCCTACGAGCATTTAATAGCTCTTACAGGGCAAGGAGGGTGTGGCAGGAAGGGGTTAAGGAGGGATGGGCTCCCTCAAGGCATACCTGCCCTCAATCTATCCATTATAATATATGTGCTCCAACTATGGACACTGGGGTGCCATGACGTGGTCTCTGCAGCTAACTCATGTATTTGCAAATGTGTGGAAATAGAACCCCTTGTTTTAACATAAACTGTTAGAAAGGATAATTTGGTTTGTTGCATGCTGGCTGGTAAGTGGGGTTTTAATTTGTGTATTTTGTTTTTTGACATGCATTGCCCTTCTTTGCTGCAAAGGCCAGTTATGGTTTGAGGTGGTTGTCAATTGTTTATACAGTTTCCCATTGGTTTGATGGGAACTGAGTTTGGTGTGAACATTAGCTCATTCTAGATAGGAAGCTAAATAGACATTAGCAGTTTTTGCTTTTCAGTGCTTTCATATGAAATAAAAAAAACAGGAATTCCACTTCGCCTAGTTCGATTCGCTCATCTCTAGTTGTAAACTTCAGACATGAAAAATGAACAAAACACATCCCCTTATATTTTCTACTTAAGGGCACTAAGTGTCATTTCTGCCTGCTGCCTCCTTACTCTGCTATCAGCATGAATCACTTCTGAAAAGTTTCCTGACACCAAGAGGTAAAATGGTGACAGGGGAGGGACCTCCAGAAGAGTCACAGCCTCTAGCTCTGTTCCTGTGTGCTGCGTGAAGGGGGGGGTGTCCCTTCCCCCCAATCAGCTTTCAGAGCTCTCCTCACTGAGCTTTGCAGAGTGTAATTTCAGCACTCCACCCCTATTTTTTGAACGCTCAGACAAGCTTTATAAATTCAGCACTTTGAACGGCTGCAGAGAAGAGAATACTGCAGATAGAGCAGTACAACTTGTTTATTAGGATTTGTTTCATCTTTGTATGTCACCTGAGGCAAGTAACTTCACTAGGTTTATGTAAGGGTTACAACCACATTAATGATTCTGTGCCCTCAAAAGTGTTTTTTTAGCTATAGATTGTGCCCCATGGCCAGGGTTAGCCCCTATATTTACAAGTCTTGGAAAAACCCTGCAGTGTGATTTCCCAGACACAATTTCCAACTCTGTTCCAGGTCACCTTAAAATATGGGAATTCTAGCCTACCTTACTTATCGTATTCCAGCACCTTTACTTACAATCTCCATAAGGCTAGGTTCATAGCTATGTTTTTTTTAGTGCTTATGCTGAACTGCAGAAAGGCACGACATTCCATTTAACATTATTTCCTATGGGTCCCATTCAAATCTAAGCAGTTTCCTGCAATATAATTTTTTGAAAGGGTGGAGGGACTTTTTGTGTCCATAGACTTCAGTAGAAGCACATAAAAAATGTATAAACCACACATTTACATGTGTTTTTGGTAGGATTTTCTGTTTAACAGTCAGATTTCTCCTCCTATAAAAAATTATGACTTATGAAAACACATTCAAAACGAGCTTGAAAACATACAAACATGTGATTAAAATATAATTGATAAGAATACTATAGATGGCACATTTCTTTAACCACTTCCCGGCTGGACGGGAGCAGTGCCAAAGCGGGTGGCCATATATAAATGGCCCTTGCATTCACTGCCTGTGCGCACTACCTGGGAACACCGATCGCTGTACGGAACCTCTGTGTGAGGTCCGATCATGTGATCACTGATTGGCCAATCAGTGATCACATGAATAGTAGTAAGCAAGATGTCACTTCCTGACATCATTGCTTACTACTAGTGAAATCTGTGAATGATCACAGAGGTCACATGGTACAAGGCTATTCACAACAGCCTTGTACCATGTGACAAGCTGTGACCAATCACAGCTCTCACATTATTTCTCAATGGCTGCAAGACTGCAGCCAGAGAGAAGGAGAAATTATTGATTTTACAGCCTTTATGGGTGTAAAAGCAATCAGTGTAAAAAAAAAAATTTTAATCCCCCCCCCACAAGCAGTACAGTGTCATATGGTGACACTGTACTGCTAGGGTGACAGTATGTTTAAAAAAACACCCAAATAATAATATAAACAAATAAAATGAAAATTTATAAAAAAAATTTGAAAAAGTATAATTTCTGGTTATAAACTAATTTGAGTTTTTTTTTTTTTTACTAACGAGATACCTGAATACATTTTGGCCAAGATTTATATAGCAAAAAAAATCCCAGTGGTGAATAAATACCACCAAAATAAAATGTTATCTGTCTCAAAAAAATGCTAAAACATTCATATGGGTACAGTGTTGCATGACCGCGCAATTGTCATTCAAAATGTGATAGCACTGAAAGCTGAAAATTGGCCTGGGCAGGAAGGGGGTGAAAGTGTCCAGACTTGAAGTGGTTAAAATACTATTACTATTACACATTTGGGATTTTTGCTAAGGATTGTGTATATGTATTTGTTCTTGTTTTTTTAGTTACCTGTAGGAAATGATGATACGCATCCTCATACTTCAAATACCACAAATTCTTTGCTGTGTCCTTTATGACTTTTAAGTTAATTATCTAACATAATGCACATAAATGTAACTTTATTAACCTGTTTGGCTAATATTTAGCAGAAAGCAAAATCTTAGGAAGCAAACGCCAATATTAATGTTTTTCCAATGCTAGGTCAGTGGTATGCTATTACATGTTTAGATGCAAGATTAAATCACCACTGGGACATCACCTATAATTGTCCAGGATGGAATTTCCTAACCAGTTACTACCATCCACTCCACCTTCCCCATTGACAGACTGGTACCTGTTGTGCTTCCACTCCCCTCTTAATGAGCAGAAACCTTCCAGTTTGATGGATGTAGACTTGCATTACATCATAGATACAGTAGTATCCACTAGGTGCACCACTGAATGGATGGAGCTAATGAAGGAACAAAGACAGCAAAGCGTGCCAAGAGGAGATTAAAGATATCATGATTAAACTACATAAATTTAAACATTTTGACCTCTAATCAGAGTTTGAACAGAAGTGTTATCACTTGCCAAAGGTGCACAAAGATGCTTCTCATTCACCGAGCAGGCCCAATGATCTCTCTGGTCTCTGTTATTATGTTGGCCAATTTCTTCTGCCAATAGTTGCCTCCTTTCCAGCTTATATCAACGACACAGGCCATGTCCTTGAGTCTATTGAGAATCTTGAGAAGCATTTATGGCAGGTTGACTATTTGTTGGTGTCCCTTGATGTCTCATATGTTTATACATCTATCCCCCACAGAACCGACTTTAACACTTCCTTTCCAAAGACAATGGATTCGACAGCATTCAGACCAATTTTCTAGTGCTAACTGCTCATTATATTATTTCATCATAATTATTTTTTATTCCAGGATTCATTTTTCCTTTAGATAAAGGGCAACGCTATGAGGGCAAGTTTTGCCTCCCCCGTTATGCCAACTTATTTATTGGTCTATGGGAGGAGCTACACATCTGGTTCAATAATCCATTCGCCAGACATTTAGTCCTATTTGGATGTTATATTGATGATATTCTCATCATCTGGCAAGGCGGCCAAAGATCTGTTTCCAGGTTCCTCTCATACTACAACAATAATACATTTGGCATACACTTCACCTCTGTGACAAATAAAGATTCTCTGGTGTTCCTTGATTTGGATACTGACTAGAATGCACTTCATTGTCTGGCAATTCATTCTTGTACCAGTCCAGCTGCCATCTGCTGAGCTGAAAAACTATTCCCTTCAGTCAGTTCTGCAGACTGCAGGGTAATTGCTCCACATTAGAAGATTTTAATACTCATAGTAGCTTGCTATCCATAAAATTCCAGGATACAAGGTATCCTTCTCACTTCATTGAGGCAGCTTGTGAGAAATATTGACATTAATATTCCAGCAGTGAGAGTACAACATCCATCATTAGACAGAGCAGTAACCAAGAGGGCCCATTGTTTATTACCCAGTTCAATGATGGACTCAGACCCATTAGAAACATCATCAACAAGCATTGGGCTATACTGAGGAATGATCCTAAGCTAGGTCCAGTGCTTCCAGGCAACTGTAGTGTGGTCTTTCAGAGAGCTAGAAATGTAGAAAATCTGATAGCTCCTATCAAACATCAGCAAACATACCAACTTTTTTATCCATCAGTGCCACTGAATGTTCCACTGTAAAAAAAACTCTTCGTTTGCCAACTTGTTCCCCATGGCCTGAAATCTTTTTATGACTTCAAGAACCGACAAGACACCATTAAGGTGTTTCTCACCTGTTCATCCTCCCACATCGTATGTTGCCTCATCTGCACCTGACAGTTGCGATATGTTGGTATTACCATAAGAAGCTTCAGGATCCAAGTAGATGAACATAGATGCAGTAATGAGCAAGGCTCCCTTAGTGTAGCCAGGCACTTTTTGGCTTATCATGATAAATACTGTACCTAACATTACTCCAGGTGTTTGCCATTCAATCCACTTCCTCTTCCATGCCTGAGGGGGAATGTTTCAAAAAGCTATGTGCTCAAGAAACATTCTGGATTTTCAAACTAGATAGCCTGGCTCCAGTGGGATTAAATGAGGAGTTATACAAACATACTATCCTTTAACTAACTGTACCATCTATGTATGACACACAATGTATGAAAATTAAAAAAACGTTTTGCCTTTAGTACTACCTTAATCACTGCTCCTTGAATGTGGTCTTGAATCCAGTGTTGTCCCATCTGCAGCATCGATCCACCGTCTTCCTAGTGTCACAACAGCCTCTGAGAGCAGTGGGAGTGATAGGCATTGATTGCAAACAAGATTTGTTCATTTCACACATGAAAATGAACAAGACCATGTTGCAAAAATGAATACACCCCAATGAAAGTCTTAGGAGCAAAGCTAAATTTTAGACAACAAAATCCTAATTAACAAGAATTCACATACAGGTAAGTCTAATTACTGATTAAACAGGTTGTCCAGCAGACAGTTGATTATAAAGGGGCATTACTTAACAAAGAAAACCCCTTCCCATTTCATGCTGTCAGCAATGGCACCACATTCTTTACATAAGAAAGGTGAAGGCTACAAGAAGATCAGCAAAGCTTTACTTATCAGTCAGAATATTGTAGCAAAAGTGATACAAAAATTTAACAATAATGGAACTGTGACCACCTCACAGAGACGTCCAGGCCATCCATGGAAGTTAATACCTCAACAGGAGCATCTTCTGATGAAAAGGGTTGAAGAAAATCACCATACAAGCTCACTGTAGTTGGCTAAAGAAGTAGAAAGCCAAACTGGGGTGATTGTTTCCCTGACACAATATGGTATACACTGCAGAGGAATGGCATGCATGGGTGTCATCCACAAAGGAAGCCTCTCTTAAAGCCCATGCACAAAAAAGCCTGCCTAGAATTTTCCAGGGCCCATGCTGATAAAGAAGAAAACTATTGGGACTCTGGACTCTGGAGTGATGAGACCAAGATAAATGTTTTTGGAATTGATGGCTTTAAAACTGTATGGCATCGCAAAGGTGAGGAGTACAAAGAAAAATGCATAATTCCTACAGCGAAACATGGTGGTGGCCACACATCTAAGGCCACTCTTGCATTTCTGAAGAACATGGTGAAAGTGATTCAGTGGCCAAGTATGTCTCCTGATTTGAACCCAATCGAACACCTATGAGAAATTCTGAAGAGACAAGTGCAGCATCACTCTCCATTCAGCATCCAGGCTCTAAAAGAGGTAGTTCTTGAAGAATGGAAAAAGATAAATGTTGCAATATGTCACCAACTTGTTCATTCCATGCCTAGAAGACTTGGTGCTGTCCTTACAAATCCTGGAGGTCATACAAAATACTATATATAGTAGTTTTTGTTGTGAGGTGTATTCATTTTGAATCAGCTAATTTGAGTAAAACTGAAGATTTTGTCATCTAAGTTATATTATTAATCTTACTTTCATGTAATGAGCAAAACAAATGTTCTATAAAGCTCAGTTTTGTAAAAATTTTGGAAATTGTTCTTGTGTTCATTGAGATATTGATTAAAATTTTACTTTTCAAGAGGGGTGTACTCGTGTATGCTGAGCACTGTATATACTGTATATATTTGTCTGACAACTTTTTGTATATCTTTCAGTCTTTCGTATATCCATGCTATCTAATGCTAATAGTGTTTTGTAGAAGAAACACTTGTATGTGGTTCTTTTTAAGATCCGCAAGTACCTTGTCTTCCCTAGAAATTAACTTACAGACCTATAGTTACTGGATGCAGACTTCATACTTTTTAAATATAGGCACCATTAATCCATTAGTACCAAGACAGCCATTAAAGTTATTTTTCAGCTTTTGTTTGCATTTTCTTTACATATTTTATTGTATTCTTTGTATTCTTCTTGTATTATTTGTAACTTTAAATGGATAAAAATGTCTCTTCATTTTTATATTTTCAAATGCCCTTTCATTGCTTTTTTATCAGTGGATATAAGCCACACAGATTTTATTTTTAGCCTTTTAAATGTATTATCTTTGGGAATACATTTTTGAAGCGTTCCCATTTCTGATCCTTTGGTTACAATATTTTCTCCAAGTCTTAGGCTGGCAATACACTATACAATTTTCTGCCCAATTTCCTTTAGATTTACCTTCAACTATGAAGTGCAAGGGCCTGCCTAATTGAATACAATTGAAGGTGTTTAGGTTTGACCTCATATTATATGGTTTTTGGTAAATATAAAGCAAAAATCTCAAGAAAATTGTATGATGTATGGCCAGCCTAAGCTTTAGAGAGCAACCCTCAGTAATGGCAAATTTGCTCTTGTAAAAGTAAAGAAGAAATTAAGCCAAGAATAATAAGCTGAAATGAATATCCGATTAAAAGATACAGTAAACTAACAAAACCCACTTTTGCAGCATTATACACCTTCAATCCAGAGATTTCTCCTGCGATACCTTTTTGTTCTGCCACCAGATGCCCTTAGTCACATGGTCAGCATCATTCAAACCATTTCCCTTGAGCCCAGATTGCCTTGGACCCTCCCTAGACTGTGACTGGATAGTATAAGGAGAAACAGAACAGTGATGAGCTTATCTCACTGTGTCAGCACATGAACTGATTGGCTCCTTGTACTGTTGTTTCCTCCTATACTCCATCCATGCTATATAGGAGCTGCAAGAGGCTAGGTCAAATTCAGGTACCTATGCTGCATGCAATTAAAAATAATAATAATTACAGAGTTGCATTAATTTAAAGTGTTAGTAAAGCCTAAAGATGGTCATAGTTGATTTGTTTTTTGTTTTTTTTGATCAGTGAGCCAGCTGATCAAAAAAAATTAATGGGTTACCCCATCCACACATTTTAGGTGAGTGAGGGAATCCTCCCTGCTGCACTACTGTATTCTGACAGTGGGACTTCTTCACTGCTAGAATACACGAATCAGTGCTGCAGCCGATTAGTTACGTACACTGATCAAACACAAATGCTCCAATAGTCACGTTCAAGAGCATTTGATCACTAGGTGAACTCCCCTCAAATGGGAACGGCCATAGATGGATCAAAATGTATGCTCCACCAACCAAATTTTGATCTGTCTATGGCCAGCGTAACACTAACTATTCTTAAAAAACATTTCCTCTCCTCCCCTGAAATGTAATCCTGCATTTTTTATGTAAAAGATCTATCTACAGGTCTAGTCATGTGATGCAGCTCTGTCTCCTCCATGTAAGGGAGCACTCAACAACAGCTGTGAATTCCGAAAACCATGATGTCACCCTTAGGCTCCCATGGTCCATCTGTTGTCAGTGCTCCCTTCTCTCCCTGCAGCAGCCACCTCCTGACAAAGGGGAGCTAGTGCTGCAGGATCATGTGACTGGACTGGAGCAGATTAAAAATAGGTGAGTACACAAATCTTTTGTGTTTTACAGGGTATGCAGAATAGGTAGGAGGAGAAGGGGGGGTGGGAATGTTTTCAAGAATAGTTAGAATTAGCCTTTTCTTCCATTTCAGATCTTTTATAACCTGGAGTGTACAGGCTTGTTGCCCTTAATTTAAATTAAATCAAATAATTTTATAATCTTTTCTACCCAGCTGTATATTTACTTGAACATTAATTGTAAGTACTGCATGATACTGTCCAGCAGAGCATCACTTCTGGTATACAGTTGTACAAAGTTTACATACCCTGGCAGAAATTGTGAAATTTTGGTATTGATATTGAAAATATGACTGATCACGCCACAAAATGCTCTTTTATTGAAGAATGATGATCATATGAAGCCATTTATTATCAAATAGTTGTTTGGCTCCTTTTTAAATCATAATGGTAACAGAAATCACCCAACTGGCCATGATCAAAAGTTTACATACCCTGGAATGTTTGGCCTTGGTACAGACATACAAGGTGACACACATGGGTTAAAATGCCAATTAGAGGTTAATGTCCCACATCTGTGGCTTTTTAAATTGCAATTAGTGTCAGTGTATAAATAGTCAATGAGTTTGTTAGCTCTTATGTGGAAGCACTGACTAGGCTAGATCTGAGCCATGGGGATCAGAAAAGAACTGCCAAAATTCCTGCGTAACAAGATAATGGAAAAGATGGAAAAGGACATAAAAAGATGTCCAAAGCCTTGAATATACCAACCTGTACTGTTAAATCACCTATTAAGAAGTGGATAGTTCGGGGATCTCTTGATACCAAGCCAAGGTCAGGTAGACCAAGAATTATTGCAGCCATAACTGACAGAAGAATTGTCCAGGATTCAAAGAAAAACCCACAGGTAACCTCAAAAGAAAAACTGGATGCTCTGGAAAAGATGGTGTGGTTGTTTTTAAGGAGTACAATATGGTGATACTTGAACAAAAATGAGCTGTTTGGTCGAGGCGCAAGAAAGAAGCTTTTACTGCACCAATGCCACAAAAAAGCCCAAAAGTTACAATATGCCTGACAACACCTTGACATGCCTAACCAGGCCTTTTTGTGTCATTGATGTAGTAAAGGATTCTTTCTGGCACCTCGACCATGCAGCTAATTTTTGTTCAAGTGTCATCATATTGTGCTCCTTCAAAACAACCACACTGTCTTTTTCCAGAGCAGCCTCTATTTTTATTGTGGTTACCTATGGGTTTCCCTTTGTATCCCGAACAATTCTTCTGGCAGTTGTGGCTGCAATCTTTCTTGGTCTACCTGTACTTGGCTTGGTATCAAGAGATCCCCGAACTTTCCACTTCTTAATAGGTGATTTAACAGTGCTGATTAGCATATTCAAAGATTTGGGACATCCTTTTATGTCCTTTTCCATTATTATAAAGTTCCATTAATTTGCTACGCAGGATTTTTGACAGTTCTTTTCTGATCCCCATGGCTCAGTATCTAGCCTGATCAGTGCTTCTACATAAGAGCTAACAAACTCATTGACTATTTATACACTGACACTAATTGCAATTTAAAAAGCCACAGATGTGGGACATTAACCATTTGGGTGATTTATATTATCATTATGATTTAAAAAGGAGTCAAACGACTATTTGATAATAAATATCTCCATATGATAATCATTCTTCAACAAAAGTGCATTTTTTGGCATGATCAGTCATATTTTCAATATCAATGCCAAAATTTCACAATTTTTGCCAGGGTATGCAAACTTTGAGCACAACTGTATATGTAAAAAGCTGGAGGACATGTTTATTGGTAAAACCTGCTTGTTCTGGATTGATTTCAAAGGCAATAGGTGTAAACATTCTTGCAGATCCTTCGCTAGATCTTGTTTGTTAAAGGATTCCAGTTATAGACACATTTCATAAAAAGAAGCATCCATGTTACAGCAAGATGTCTGCTGGTAACATCCCAGAAGACAGGGAGGTACAGGGTGCATTCCTGTGCGTTCCTGCCCTCCAGAAGCCTACAGTATAAGATTCCTATCTCATATTCATACATACACCCACACTAGGGCCAATTTAGATAGAAGCCAATTAACCTGTCTCTATAATGGGTGGAAAAAACCAAGGGAGAACATGCAAACTCTACGCAGATAGTGTCATGGTTGGGATTCAAACTAAGAACCTGCTGTAATGTACGAATGCAAACCACTAAGGCTGTCCATTCATCATGCAGTTTTCTTTCCTTCAACCATGGGTTGATAGAAAGAAAATTGCTCAATTCCCCCATCAACACTAACTGTTGATGGGGGAATCGAGCAATTTTCTTTCCTCTCACTGCGTTATTGTATTCTGACAGCGGAAGGTTTCCCCACCATCACAATACAATGATGACTGCTGCTGGCTAAATGAGAGGCTGGTTGTACTGAAGTCGATGGATAGATTGACTTCAGTACAACCAGCCTGCCTATAGATGGCTGGACCTATCAAGACTGACTGCAGCGCTATTGTGTTCTGCTAGTGGGGAGCCGCCCTGACTGGCAGAACACAATGATTACTGCTGGTGGCTATAGCCCATGACTGTGATCACCTAAAAAAAAAAACAGGAAGGCTAGTTGTACTGAAGTCGATGGATAGATTGACTTCAGTACAACCAGCCTTCCCATGGACCTATCTATGGTCAGCTTTGTATTGAATAGATATGAACTGAATTTCCTGACACGTGTTGTAATGATAATCAACAATAGACTATCAACTCAGCAGCTTCATAGGTGGACTGATTACTGATGTATTCCAATGTACCCAACTTGAGAATTCAGATTCTCATGGAAAGCCAGCAATGGCATTGTTTAAAACATCATCCTGGTAAGAATACAATTAATGTTTAATGACTCTCCACTTGTGTAAATAGAAATCTACGAAGTTGTATAGTTCTTTACAGACCCATTAAACCTTGCAATTTTCATTGTTTTTTTCTTACCTTGACCTCTATTGTTTGGAAATCTTTTATGAGAAAAGGGTTTACCACAATAAAAAAGTGGCTTTTGGATCACCTAGGGTTATTGAATATGTGTGTTCTACTGTGCATTACTTTCATAATTTGTGTAGGGGTATCATGTAGGCTAATCCACAAAAGTTATTACCTCACAATACCAAAGTAAAAACCACATGCAGTAGTTCCTGCAGTATTTTAACATTTGTTAACAAAAAATGTGTGTGTAGCACTACCCCCATAGGAGTCCCCCTATACTCCTGCACAGCTAGGCAATATGCATTTTCTACACAGACTTGTATCCAGGAGAGAGTAACCAGTCCTTGAGCTTGCTTTTTGGGGGGATTTTATTAGGGGAATTCAACTTGGATGAGGTAAGGGGTGTATGGGATGCCCAAGGGTAACTTCAACAGAGCACACACTTTGCTGGAATTATATACAAGCCTTTACAGCAAAAATTATCTTCTGGGGAGCTAGCCAGCATCTTCTGTAGTACCACCCCAGACCCCAGATTCTCTTAATCCAGCTGTTCTGGGTGAATCCCTGGGCAGGGAATCCAGTATCTGCCACTCTAAAAGAAGACAGTTCCAGGTAGTAAGCTAATCCAGTTTCCCACTGAAGTACTCCTTCCCCTTACTGGCCCAGGGGGTGCAGGTCTACTCACTCAGTCCTTCTCCTGTGCTGCTGGTGGGTCAGTGGCTGCTACCCAGCCTTCTAGGTGGGCCGCCCCTTTCCTGCTGCATATGTGGTCCTCACTCTGGGGGCTGGTGAAGTCCTGAGCTTTCCTCCTTCCAAGCTTTCCTGGCTATAGGTGAGCCCCTTCCCATGTGGGCTTCCTCCCAGGCTCCTGCTTTCCAGCCTCAGTTCTCCATTTTCCACCCAAACCCCCCTGCTGAGCAGGCTCTGTCACTTTTAAGAACTTTCCTGACCCCATGCCTCCTGTTGGGGATTGAACAGGATCCCTCAAAAGTGCAGATCAGCCACTGCTTACCTCCGCCCACTGCTTCTAGAACTTTCTCCAAAGTTCTAGCGCAGGGGGACGTCCCAGAGAGCTGATCTGCAATGCCTCACAGCTCTGACCACAATTTGACTCCTCTCTGACTGTTGCACATGGGCTGCTACTCAGCCCCTGCCTAACAATTTCTGATCTAGCTTCCCTAGCTGCCTAGGAGGGTGCTACATCTGTAAAAGTAAATTTATCACAAATACCGTAGCTCATCATTCCTTAAATATTACTAGCCTTTGCCTCACTATAACTGTAAAGTTAATAAGGAAAGCAGGAAAAGGTGGACATGGAGTATAATTACTAAAATAAAATACTGATTCATAAAAAACAGATATTTCCATCAGTTAAATCCAGTTAAATGTAAAAAAAAATACCTATTCTATACATTTTTGATGTACAGTATTGATTTGTGAACTTAACTTTTTTTTTATGAGAAATTTATCGTGGAGGTAAAAAATAAAAATGAATGTAATTAGAGTGATTCTGTTATCAAAATTAATCTGGAATAATATGTACGCTACAAAGAAGACATTTAAAAAAATTAAAGCATCATTCACATGGGCACATGATTTTCTACATTTATATGCATCTATAGGACATTTATAAACCCATTGTTTTGAGACTGCATCCTGGTATGGTCACCTGATGAGATTTTTGGGGCCTTAAGCCCCGTACACATGATGAGAATATCGGACGAACAATCATCTCACATCGAAATTGAAAGGTTACTACAGATATGAAAATTCTCATATGAAAAAAAAGAATTTTGAAACTGATGTCATGTATTTGTATTGTATTTTTGGAGGACTACTGTACTGAATAAACGAAAATCATATGATCTGGTATCATACGAGAAAAATGTTTGCACTTGTCCCTTCGGATATCATCACATGAATTGTCGTGATCGACTCTCGAAAGCTGTATACTACCGATCTGATTATTGGATGATCGGTCCTTGTACGAAAATTTTCTGACAAATTTCTTATTGTGTGTTTGGGGCATTAATCTCTGCCCCTGACATACCAAAGGGTTGCTAATATTAGATGTAGTACAGGAGATTGTCAGAGACTGCAGACACACTACAGAAGATGGTCAGAGACTGTAGACATACTGCAGGAGACAGTCAGAGACTGCAGACATACTACAGGAGACGGTCAGAGACTGCAGATATAGTACAGGAGATGGTCAGAGACTGCGGACATACTACAGGAGATCGTCAAAGACTGCAGACACACTAAAGGAGATGGTCAGAGACTGCAGACATGGTACAGGAGATGGTCAGAGACTACAGACATACTAAAGGAGATGGTCGGAGACTGCAGACATACTGCAGGGGATGGTCAAAGACTGCAGACATAGTACAGGAGTCGTCAGAAACTGCAGACATAGTACAAGAGATGATTAGAGACTGCAGACATACTACAGGAGATAGTCAGAGACTGCAGATATAGCACAGGAGATAGTCAGAGATTGCAGACATACTACAGGAGATGGTCAGAGACTGCAGACATGTTTCAGGGGATGGTCAAAGACTGTAGACATAGCACAGGAGATGGTCAGAAACTGCAGACATAGTACAAGAGATGATTAGAGACTGCGGACATAGTACAGGAGATGGTCAGAGACTGTGACACCTGGAGTGGACACACAAAACACTTGCTCATGTGCAGGGCACTATGTTTTATGCAATACACAGTAAATTCTCCCTCCCCCCTACTCAGGTCGATGTGTCTCTTATCCAGCCAAGTACTGCTGATTTGGCTCCTGCAGGATCTGCTCCCAGTCGGCTGTCCGTGGACACACTGTATGCTGATTGGCCAATTCTCCACTGTGCAGAGTGATTTAACAGACCAGATTCTGAAGGGAGCAGGGCCAGACCGATCAGACTGTCAGGCTTTCTTCTTTAGCCACCTCTTCCTCAGCAGCAGCTGTGTTCTCCGATTGTCCAGGGCTAAGGTCAGGGTTGTTGTTAGGGAAGGAGGAGGACCGCTCATACAAGTCAGCTCCCATGCTGCACAGTTAAACCCAATGATACAAGCCTTGCCTAGCAGCACCTCTAACAACCCCTTCCTCTCTGTCCAGATGTAGGACCATCGACCGCCAGCTTCACTGCTCCCCCCCAAATCCTGGCACCGACTCTGGCGAGGCCCCTGGACGTGTGAGGCCTTAGGCGACCACCTAGATTGCCTAATTAAAGAGCCGCCTATGCCTGCACTGCATTGCATGGTACCACAGGTCAATGTGATCAGGTTGTGATGCGTTTTTAAAAGTAGTACATGCACTACTTTTGGTGCACTCCAGTGTGATTTCATCCCTTTCAAATTTATGGGCTGAAAAATGAGCATTCCTGAGCAATTTCTGGTGTGGAACAGCTCTAAATTCATCTAAATTCTTGTACACACAAGTAGTTTTAAATGCAGGAGAAAATGATTTGGGTAGTATAAAGCTCTTTTATACTTCCCATTTCATTTTCAGGCAGCCCTCATTCACATGAGTCTCCTGCAAGCGATGGCTTGTGTGAATTAATCTGAACTGATTTGTGTCTACGAACAGTTACCTACAAATGAAAGGATAAGTTCAGTTCTTGGAACATTTTATATGTTGAAGGTGTATTTAGGGTGTAACATGTAATATGTTCCAGCACAGCACACACCCCTCTCATCCCCCCCCCTCAGGGCCAGCCTTGGACCTTGGGGGGGGGGGGGGGGACACGGGGCACTTCAAGTTCGGGGGGCACATGGTTGGTTTACATTCTGACAGTCACGCATTTTTAAAATTCACAATACAACATGAGGTCCGCATGCAAACACACACGCAGTCATAGTGCTCTATGTGTGGTTTGCTTGAGCCATCAAAATTTGTTTTTAAAAACGATACAATATACCAGTCCAGAGTAAAAACTTTTACAGAAGAAGGCGGGCATAATATTACTTCCCAAGATACATTTATTACCACCTCCCGTCCGGCCGCTGTTTATAAACGGCAGGACGGGACACCTCCAGGAGCGGGTTGCCGTTTCTGAACGGCACCTTGTATCTGAGGCTCGTGCGCGGCTCCTAGAGCGCGCACCCGCGAGCCCGATGATCGCCGAGTCCGACGGACACGGTGGATTACGTGACATGGTATGGGACCAATGAAATCGGTCCCATACCATGTGATCAGCTGTGTCCAATAAGGACACATCTTAAGTGTAAACAAAAGCCTCATGGTGCGGCTTCCGCCTCCTTCTCCTCACACGGAGTTGTCTGTGAGAGGAGAAAGAGCGAAGAATAGGTAGTAGCCAACTGCCCTCCACCTCAGTGACACCTGATCGTCCCTAAAGTGTCCCTGATCGCCCCTAAAGTGTCCCTGATCGCCCACAAGTGTCCCTGATCACCCACAAGTGTCCATGGTCACCCACAAGTGTCCCTGATCACCCCAACAAGTGGCCCTGATTGCCCCACGTGTCCCTGATCACCCCAACAAGGGGCTCTGATTGCCCCACGTGTCCCTGATCACCCCAACAAGTGGCCTGATTGCCCCACGTGTCCCTGATCACCCCAACAAGTGGCTTTGATTTCCCATAAGTGGCCCTGATCGCTCCCATAAGTGGCCCTGATCGCCCACAAGTGTCCCTGATTGCCCCACATTTCCCTGATCACCCACAAGTGTCCCTGATCGCCCACAAGTGGCCTTGATTGCCCACAAGTGGTCCTGATTGCCCACAAGTGGCCCTGATCGCCCAACAAGTGGCCCAGCAGTGTCCCTGATTGTCAGTGTCCCTGATCGCCACATAGTGGCCCAGCAGTGTCCCTGATCGCCACAGTGTCCCTGATCGTCGCAGTGTTCCTGATCGCCACACAAGTGGCCAAGCAGTGTCCCTGATCGCCGCAGTGGCCAAGCAGTGTCCCTGATCATCACACAAGTGGCCCAGCAGTATCGCCGCAGTGGCCAAGCAGTGTCCCTGATTGCCACACAAGTGGCCCAGCAGTGTCCCTGATTGCCGCAGTGTCCCTGATCACCGCAGTGTCCCTGATTGCTGCACAAGTGGTCCAGCAGTGTCCCTGATCGCCGCACAAGTGGTCCAGCAGTGTCCCTGATCGCCACAGTGTCCCTGATTGCCGCACAAGTGGTCCAGCAGTGTCCCTGATTGCCACAGTGTCCCTGATTGCCGCACAAGTGGTCCAGCAGTGTCCCTGATTGCCGCAGTGTCCCTGATTGCCGCAGTGGCCCAGCAGTGGCCCTGATCACCACACAAGTGGCCCAGCAGTGTCCCTGATCACCACACAAGTGGCCAGCAGTGTCCCTGATCGCCGGACAAGTGGTCCAGCAGTGCCCCTGATCACCGCAGTGTCCCTGATCACCGCAGTTGCCCAGCAGTGTTTCTGATCACCACACAAGTGGCCCAGCAGTGTCCTGATCATCGCAGTGGCCCAGCAGTGTCCATGGTCACTGCACAAGTGGTCCAGCAGTGTCCCTGATCGCCACAGTGTCCCTGATTGCCTCAGTGTCCCTGATTGCCACACAAGTGGTCCAGCAGTGTCCCTGATTGCCGCACAAGTGGTCCAGTAGTGTCCCTGATCACCGCAGTGGCCCAGCAGTGTCCCTGATCACCGCACAAGTGGTCCAGCAGTGTCCCTGATCGCCACAGTGTCCCTGATTGCCTCAGTGTCCCTGATTGCCACACAAGTGGTCCAGCAGTGTTCCTGATTGCCGCACAAGTGGTCCAGCAGTGCCCCTGATCGCCGCAGTGGCCCTGATTGCCGCAGTGGCCCAGCAGTGTCCCTGACCACCACACAAGTGGCCCAGCAGTGTCCCTGATCACCGCATTGGCCCAGCAGTGTTCCTGATCGCCACACCATTGGCCCGGCAGTGTCCCTGATCGCCGGAAAAGTGGCCCAGCAGTGCCCCTGATCACCGCAGTGTCCCTGATCACCGCAGTAGTCCAGCAGTGTTTCTGATCGCCACACAAGTGGCCCAGCAGTGTCCTGATCATCGCAGTGGCCCAGCAGTGTCACTGATCGCCGCAGAAGTGGTCCAGCAGTGTCCCTGATCACCGCAGTGTCCCTGATTGCTGCACAAGTGGTCCAGCAGTGTCCCTGATCACCGCAGTGTCCCTGATTGCCGCAGTGGCCCAGCAGTGGCCCTGATCACCACACAAGTGGCCCAGCAGTGTCCCTGATCACCACACAAGTGGCCAGCAGTGTCCCTGATCGCCGGACAAGTGGTCCAGCAGTGCCCCTGATCACTGCAGTGTCCCTGATCACCGCAGTTGCCCAGCAGTGTTTCTGATCGCCACACAAGTGGCCCAGCAGTGTCCCTGATCACCGCAGTGGCCCAGCAGTGTCCCTGATTGCCACACAAGTGGCCCAGCAGTGTCCCTGATCACCGCAGTGGCCCAGAAGTGTCCCTGATCGCCGCACAAGTGGTCCAGCAGTGTTTTACTCATGTGGTATCGCCATACTCAGGATGAGTAGCAGAATGTGTTTTGGGGTATAATTGCAAGTATGCCTATGCCGTGTGAGAGAAAGAACTTGTTAAATGACAACTTTGTGGGGAAAAAAAAAAAAATTTTGTTTACTTTCATCAATTCCTTAAAAAATTGGCAAAAAATGACAACTTCAAAAAACTCCCCATGCCTCTCATTAAATACCTCAGACTGTCTACTTTCCAAAAAGGGGTAGTTTGGGGGGTATTTGTACTGTCCTGGCATTTTAGGGCCCCAAGAAATTATATAGGTAGTCCGTACATCAGGATTGATACATTTTCAAATATATCAAATATATATATCGTGGTCTGTGGACTCTATAACTTTCACAAAGACTAAATAATACACACTGATTTGGATTATGTCTACCAAAAATGTAGCACAATGGATTTTGGCCTAAATTTATGAAGAAAGTATATTTATTTGCAAAATTTAGTATCAAATACTAAGAAAAACATGTTTTTATTCAAAATTTTCAGTCTTTTTTCATTTTTCTAGCAAAAAATAAAAACCCCAGTGATGATTAAATACCACCAAATTAAAGTTCTATTTGTTTGAAAAAAATGATAATAATTTCATTTAGATACAGTGTTGTATGCCTGAGTAATTGTCATTCACAATGTGAGAGCGCTGAAAGCTGAAAATTGGCCTGGACAGGAAGGGGGTAAAAGTGTCCGGACAGGAAGTGGTTAAAAGAAATTCATTTTTATAATTCCTTGTTTTATTATTATTATAATTTTTTTATTATTTTATATAATTTGTTTATATTGTTTTATACAGTTTTTGTATAGAGGGGGGCCCCTTCTGTCAAGGAGGCCCAGGAAAGTTGCCTCCCTTATAAATCCAGCACTGCCCCCCACATTTAAAAAATGAGTGCTCCCCCCACACGGCCACATCATTTATTCACAGTGATCTTTGAATGAATAAACTACAAGTTTCATCTGCCACCATGGCAGACAGACTTGTAGTTTCAATGTGCTGTGGGCATGTTGATCAGCACCCTCGTAGTTCCTTCACGCTTTCTACAGCTCTGAAACAGACAGCCCATACAGAGGTATGGGTGCAGAGCTGTAGGCAATGTCTACATGAGACTGACATTACACCCATATGTTTTTCCTGCAAAAATATGTGCCCTAAATTTTTTTACAAAGGCAAACTTAGCTTTTAAGTTTGAACATCCTGCTACATGTCCTGAGTGTAAAACAGCACAGAACTATGCAAAAGGTAAATAGACACATTTTTCATTCATAAAACCAGGATGACTTTTTTTATGACTTAAGGAAGACAGGTAACTTCCAGAAGTGGTGCAACAATGAGTGATTCAGGAAGACTGTGCCAAACGCCTACCTTCTGTTTGTTGTCTAACAAAGGAGTGTGCCTCTGACTGTAATATTCCTGTACTGAATGGAATTTGCCAAGATTTTCATATTACAGAGACATACTAGACATGTAATGATTAACAACTGCAAATAACCATATACCCATACAAATATTTAATATTAGCATTTGTCATTTATGTAGTGTTCACATCTTCCATTCATGGAGATCTACATCTATTATCAATTTGTGAGACATATTCATCACAGCAAGTTAGTGGAAGGCAACTTCTGGAAATCTAGTACTAGGACCAGAAGAAGGAGCCACAGAGGACAATAGGGGCACCCTACCCAACCCTGATTATCTCTGAAACATTATAGGAAAATAATGTATACTATTCTTAGTTATTTGGATTGCCTTAAAAAATAAATTTTTGAACTTGGTTAGTTTATTTCTTCTACATTTTAGTATATATGTTTTTCCTATAAAGTTGCAAGAACATCAGGGTTGGATGTGATGCTTCTTTTGTCTCCTGTGGCTCCTGCCTCTGGTCCTAAGTGGATGAGTGCACACACACAAATGCACAGATTGCATAAATATTATTTTCTCTTGGCTGATGTTTTAAAAAATGAAAAATCTGTAGGTACTAAAATTCCAATGAGTTTTTCTGCACATTGTTTTTTCAGACCTGGTTTTAACCAATTAAAGCACCTTAATCAGGTTAAAAAAATCCAAACAAACAAGGTGTTCTGCACCTTTTGTCAGCTCATGTCTCCAAACTTCCCTCTGCTTTAGCATTGGAGCCTCCATGAGTTTTTTTGGCCATGTCCCCTGCCACCCATCTTCTAACCCATACATCATTATAGAACTCAATAGTGCTGCAGGTGTTGGAGAAGATAGTCATGGCATGCATCTGGGGACACAGGCATCTGACACTTCCGGAGGCCTCAGTTGCTGAAGAGCTTTATGGAGGCTACAACACTATAACAAAGAAGAGGTAGAAGATACAAGTTTCTGGAGAGGCTAGAGAGGTGAGTATAGTATCTTTTCTCTTGAAAGTCCCCTCTGAAATCAGGGTTACCGGATCTCATATTTGATAATGCTCTCCAGAGCTCTCCATAGCTGGGTTCTTATCTGAAGAAAGTATTCAAGAGCAAAAATGACTGTAACGTGAGCACAGACTGATGTTGAAACCTGTTGCAAAATGGAGAGGATTGATAAGAACAGTTCCTTTGTCACTTGTACGTTCAACTACTTACACTCTTTCTTATATGAGCACTAAGAATCATTATATGAATATTTGGAATACTTGACACACAAAGTGTGACAATTTAATTCCGAGAATGCCCATGGAGTAGCACTATGGTGGTGAGTCACACAGCCATTCACACTCAAGTGTGCTTTGACATGCTTTAACTTGTGCTTGCCTGGGTTGCAGACCAGTTTACTCTTTTGCAGAGTAGTAAAAGAAATATCACGTGTGCATTGCACTGTCGGCAGAAAATGAGTGACAGGAACCTGGAGCAGAGGATTAACATCGAATTTTGTGTGAAAATTGGCAAAAGTGTGAGTGAAACTTTGCTCTGTTACAACAGGCTTATGGTGCACATTCCATGAAGAAATCAAGTGCATTTGAATGGAAAAGGCAGTTTAAGGAGGGGCAGGAAGATGTCCACAATGATGCAAGAAGTGGGCAGCCAAAAACACAAAGAACAAATGCAAATGTAGGTAGAGTGCAAACCCTCATCTGCTCAGATTGAAGATTGAGTGTGCAAATAATGGCAGAAGAATTGAACATGAACAGGGAAACAGTGCAGTAGATTCTAACGGAGAATTTGGGAAAAAGAAAGATTTTTGCAAAGATGGAGCATCTAATTTTGACCAGAGATCAGAAAGAACATTGTCTTCAAATTTCATCTGATCCTATCAAACATTTTTTTTTTTACACTCCATTCCAGGAATTAAATTGTCACACCTTGTATGTGTGTGTCTGATAAGTGCACAAAAGTATGTGCTGATAACTTCCTGTGCTGAGTTGCACTCTTGAAATTACATTCTTTCAAATTATCTATGAGAAGTATAGAAGCTTTCTGCTCTTTCTGCAGTAGTACATTGGCATGAGTTTATATACCCCCATATTTTATTTTACAGTGTTGGGTGATGTTAACTTCTAAATGACAAATACTGTTTACTAATATAAAAGGAGAAAAGTTGTCTTTACAGGGCAATAGGCATTTTTACATATGTAGTGCACCCCAATGGAGCCGCTGATAATAGACTGATTCTTTCCCCAAAGTTAGTGCAAGTACAGCCAGACACACAGCATTTCTTCTCTCTCTCTGGCTCAATAACAGTCTAGGGAATGCCTTTTATGCTTTTATTGCAGATTAACTTATGTGGGGTGAAGGTAGCATGGGATACCTCAAAAATAAATTTTGAACTAGTAGATGACACTTCTCTCTCCACTATTCTAATACTATGACCCAATGCCAGACAAGAAGGTGAGATAGAACTCACAAGAGAGTCACCACCAGCTGGGTACTTTTTTTAGAGAACAGAGACTTGCACACAGTCACTGGGGCTTCTGGATTTAGGCTAGTACTCGCAATGCCAAAGGATCATTGGTTTCCTCCCTCCAATATCCACCAGGCATTCTTCAGTAATGAAGAAACAAACTCACAATACCACAGGACAGATGGACACTCTCCTACAACTTTCACTGGGTACTTTTCAGCAAGCTCTCCAGACCAAAATCCCAGACCATGCTTGAAATAGGCCACAATGCTATGCCATAGCTGGGACCTCGATGATCCTCAAACAGTGTTCGAACAAACTGCCCTTAGGGACAGAGGCCATTAGGCTGGGTGCAGGAGTATTGGACCCAGGACCAATTCAACTCCTGCCCTAGGCCTCGAGCTATTATGAACTCTCCGGCCACTTGCTGGGCACACTTTACCAAGGATTGACTGGGTCTCCATAAATATTCAGAATGCTCTTCTGCTCTTCCTCCCACTGTCATTCCAGAACTCTCTAGAATGAAGGGGGGAATAATCAAACCAACAACTTGTGAAACACTGAGCAGGCTAAAGCAATAAACAACTGCTCCACTGGCTTCGAAGGAGCCAAACTGAATTTATCTAGCATCCTAAACCATAACTAGGAGGGTGATACACAAAAGATATTTAAACCCCAGAACATACCATTAAAATCCCATTGCAGTTTACCAGTCCATAGATGTGATTGCTGCTTCAGTTCTTATTTTTCATATTAAGACATTTTTTCATCACGTACAGAGCATATCTATTCATCTTGCTAGAAATGGAATGTTCTTGTAACTTCTGTGAATTGAAGTATGAAATAATGTTATCCTCCTTCCAAGCTACCTTCAGTAACTGCTAAACCCCTACCCCATGTAATGGAGATGAAGAGAGGAAGACATGTTTGTAGTCCTGTCCTAGGGTAACAACCATGGTTCCCTCCATAGGTACAGTGTAGGGTTTTGGCTTTAGATACAAATTGATCAATTATTTCAGTTGGTGATTCATTCAGTGTGTTGCATCACACCAGAGTTACTGAGGTTCAAATGATTTCAAGAATATTATCTAGACTCTAGTCCTCATGCAGTAGTCAAGTTCCATGCTGTGCTTTTTCTTTTATTTGATCAGTGCTTTTCAGTGTAGTTGACTCATTATTAGCACTCCTTCGTTTTTTCAAGCAGTGACAAGCTGAGAAAATCATACAGTTGAATCATTTCATTTAAGATACCAGTTTACTGAATCACAGCTTTACAAATGTGGCACCTTCATGTTTTTTACAGTAGTAAAATGTGTCCCAAACTACAAAGAAGCATAGATTCTACCCTTCCCTTTTTTTATAGCAATCTTTGTATTGTACTTTCGAACGGGTCCACCTAAAAAACTGACAGGCGGACCCAATCAAACCGTCAGTGTGAAAGGGGCCTAACATTTCACCAGAGGGAGATCGTACTGTTCATAATATTCCTGTGTGCATTTATTCACAGAAGTATCTGCATCTGGTGCAGTGTTAGCATGTAAAAAAAACTGTGAAAAAACTGTGCCAAAAATGCTAAGTTTAAGTGATAAATATTGCAAAACATAAATATTTAATGCATTCGGTAAATAACGCATGTTTTTAGTGGATTGACTACTTTTGAGATAAATACTGCAAGTATATTGCAGTTATTGAGTTATTTTAACGCAAAAATTAATGTGGTATTTATCTTAGTGAATTGACCTCATTGGACTTCACAAAATCTGCTTTCGTCCTTTAACCGCCTCTCGCCCACCATATAATGAAATGACAGGCACAAGGCGGTTCTCTCGTTCTGGGAGGACGTCATATGATGTCCTCCCACTCTAACCGCGCTTGCGCGGCTCCGGGGGCGTGCAACGCGGCGATCGGTGGTGCACTGTGTCCCTGGGACACAGTGGATCACCGATCAATGGAAAGAGCCGAAGATGTCCTTTCCTCACTCTGACAGCTCGTGAGGAAAGGAGAGCCGATGATCGGCATTCCTCAGAGGGGACATGTACACTAACCATCAGGGCACTAATCATCAGTGCAACATCATTGCCACATATCAGTGCCCATCTGAGCTGCCTTTCAGTGCCACCTATCGGTGCCAGTCAGTGCCACCTATCAGTGCTGCCAGTCAGTGCCACCTATCAGTGCTGCCTATTAGTGCCAGTTAGTGTGCATCAGTGCCACTTATCAGCGCCCGTCAGTGCTGCCTATCAGTGCCAGTCATGCCACCTATCAGTGCCATATATGAGAGCTGCCTTTCAGTGATGCCTGTACCAGTGCCTCCTCATCAGTGCCTATCAGTGTCCATCAGTGCAGCCTATCAGTGTCCATCACTGCAGCCTCATTAGCGCACATCAGTGAAGGAGAAAAATCACTTATTTACAACATTTTATAACAGAAACTAAGAAAAAACTTTTTTTTCAAAATTTTCAGTAGTTTTTGGTTTGTTTAGCAAAAAATAAAAAACCCAGAGGTGATTAAATCCCACCAAAAGAAAGCTCTATCTGTCTCAAAAAAAATTATAAAAATTTCATATGGGTACAGTCTTGCATGACCGCGCAATCGTCATTCAAAGTGCAACAGCGCTGAAAGCTTAAAAATTGGCCCGGGCAGGAAGGGAGTTTAAGTGCCCTGTAGGCTAGTGGTTAACCCTTTGAGGACCATAAGATTACGGAACGCCAAAAGAATCAATTTTTTGTTTTTAAAGTTAGTACACTTCAGTTGCTGTAACTAAGCCTTTTCATGAAATAATTTGCAAAAAGCTAGATCCATTTGTTGATAAGAACTAATATTTTGACTCAAACCAAAAAAAAAAAAGTATTTTAAGTTCTTAATCAGATGATACAGGCAATTAAAAACATGGGACAAATACGTCCCTTGGTCCTCAAAGGGTTAAATATATAGCGCACTTCTTTAGTGTAACTTCTACATCAATATACTTACCCTCATCCCTGCTCCAAGTTCTTCACTGTATAGTGTTGCACAGCCTTTGCAAGAAAAGCATCACAGCTGGATCTGGTGCACTCTGGCCATATTTATTCATAGAGGTAGCCTGTACTCCAGCTATCAGGCAGAAGTATGGACAACTATAGTATAAATAAAATAGAATATGTTATAATATAGAATAAATGGGGCTGGGGGCACAGGACCAAGCTTGTATCTTTTTCTTGCAAAGGTTATACAGCATTTTAAGGAACTTGGTACCAGAAATGAAGGTAAGTCATTTTGTGTTTTAACTACACTGAGAGGGTTGGAGGACATACAGTTGCAAGAAAAAGTATGTGAACCCCTTGGGATTATGTGGAGTTTTGCATGAATTGGGCATAAAATGTGCTCTGAATGTCATCTAAGTCACAGCAATAGAAGAACACAGTCTGCTGAACATAATACTACACAAACATTAGATGTTGCCATGGTTTAATTGCACATAACATGTAAACATTCACAGTGCAGGGAGGAAAAAGTATGTGAACCTTTGGACTTAATAACTGGTTGACCCTCCTTTGGCAGCAATAACCTCAACCAAACGTTTCCTGTAGTTGCAGATCAGACCTGCACAACGATCTGGGGTAATTTTGGACCACTCCTCTTCACAAAACTGTTTCAGTGTAGCAATATTCTTGGGATGTCTGTTGTGAATCGCTCTCTTAAGGTCATGCCACAGCATTTCAATCGGGTTGAGGTCAGGACTCTGACTGGGCCACTCCAGAAGGCGTATTCTGTGCTGTTGCAGCCATTGTTTTGTTGAATTACTTGTATGGTTTGGGTCATTGTTCTGTTGCATCACCCATCCTTTGTGGAGCTTCAGTTGGCGGACAGATGGTCGTACGTTTTCCTGCAAAATGTCTTGACAAACTCTGGAATTCATTTTCCCATCAATGACAACAATCCGTCCAGGCCCCGTGGCAGCAAAGCAGCCCCAAACCATGATGCTCCCTCCGCCATGTTTTACAGTGGGGATGAGGTTTTGATGTTGGTGTGCTGTGCCTTTTTTTCTCCACACATAGTGTTGTGTGTTCTTCCCAAACAACTCAATCTTGGTTTCATCTGTCCACAGTATATTTTGCCAGTAGTGCTGTGGAACATCCAGGTGCTCTTTTGCAAACTTCAAACGTGCTGCAATATTCTTTTTGGACAGCAGTGGCTTCCTCCGTGGTGTCCTCCCATGTACTCCATTCTTGTTTAATGTTTTCCTTATTGTAGATGTGTCAACAAAAATGTTAGCATGTGCCAGAGATTTCTGTAGGTCTTTAGCTGACACTCTGGGATTCTTCTTTACCTCATGCAGCATTCTGCGCTGTGCTCTTGCAGTCATTTTTACAGGATGACCACGCCTAGGGAGAGTAGCAACAGTGCTAAACTTTCTCCATTTGTAGACAGTCTGTCTTACCATGGACACATGAACATCAAGGCTTTTGGAGATACTTTTGTAGCCCTTTCCAGCTTCATGCAAGTCAACAAATCTTGATCGTAGGTCTTCTGAGAGCTCTTTTCTGCGAGGCTTGGTTCACATCAGACAGTGCTTCTTGAAACTAGTAAACCCAAAACAGGTGTGTGTTTTTTAAGGGCAGGACAGCTGTCAGCAACACATCCAATATCATCACACTGGAGTCAAGGTTGGCTCACTCCTGGCTCCAATTAGCTCTGGGAGAAGTCATTAAGCTAGGGCCTCACATACTTTTTCCTCTCTGCACTGTGAATGTTTACATGTTATGTGCAATTAAACCATGGCAACATCTAATGTTTGTGTAGTATTATGTTCAGCAGACTGTGTTCTTCTATTGTTGTGACTTAGATGACGTTCAGAGCACATTTTATGCCCAATTCATGCAAAACTCCACGTAATCCCAAGGGGTTCACATACTTTTTCTTGCAACTGTATTTAATGGAAAAATAGTTGTCCTTAATGACTTGTCTCCCAAAATTAAAGTAGATTTTAGTAGACAATAATCTGGCCCTACATCATACAATTTGCTTATTCAATTTCCTTTAGATTTACCTTCAACTCTGTAGTGCAAAGGCCTGCCTGAAAGCATACAAATTGAAAGTGTTTAGGTTTGGCCTCATATTATATGGTGTTGGTAAATCTAAAGGAAAATTGTACAAGAAAATTGTTTAATCACTTGAGCTCTGGAGAATTTTACCCCCTTCATGACCAGGCCATTTTTTGCAGTTCGGCCCTGCTCCACTTTAACTGGTGATTGCGCGGTCATGCAAACAAAATTGATATAATTTTTTTCACACAAATAGAGATTTCTTTTGGTGGTATTTTATCACCTCTGCGTTTTTTTATTTTTTGCAAGATAAATAAAAAAAGATAACATTTTGAAAAAAAAAACAATATTTTCTACTTACTGCTATAAAACATATCCAATAAAAAATTTAAAAAATCAAATTTCTTCATAAATTTTGGATAAAATGTATTCTGCTACATATCTTTGCTACATAATCCCAACAAGTGTATATTGATTGGTTGGTGTGAAAGTTGTAGCACCTACAAACTATGGTATAGGTACTGAAATGTGTATTTATTTATTTAATACTAATAATTGCGGTGATCAACAACTTATAGTGGGACTGCGATAGTGCAGCAGGCAATCTTACACTAACTGGCACTGGGGGGGACTTACTAACTGCCACTGACATTTCCAGTGACACTAAAACAGTGATCAGTGCCAGGGGCGGACTGACCATTTTGAAACTCGGGCACTGCCCAAGGGCCCGGGGTCAGTAGGGGGCCCCATGAGATGCCCCTGGTACGTTTTTCATAGGCTTTTTTGAGTTTGGGCATGGACATAGGGGCCCCATGATCCCCTATTGCCCGGGGGCTCCATGAGTTGTCAGTCTGCCCCCGATCAGTGCTAATTATATGCGTACACTTTCACTGTACTAATGACACTGGCTGGGAAGGGGTTAACATCTAGGGGCAATGAAGGGGTTATATGTGTGCCTAACAATGTTTAGTGTGTTTACTGTGTGGTGTTTTCCTAAGCAATGTGCAGTTTTTATTCCCTGCTTTGCAGGGGGGAAAACTTACACATCACCTCTGTATGAAGATAGCTTTTTGTTGTTTACCAACACAGACCTCTCTTCTTTCATCTGCTGAGCCAATCAGTGGGTCTTGGTCATAAATCATTGGCCAGGACCCACTGATCAGCTTGTACTGCAGCCGATGACAGCACATGTGCGAGCAGCTGATGTACAGCTACGTGATTGTGCCTGTAAATGTACTGTGGCGGATCTGCAAGTGGGTAATGCATGGCCAGCTTTAGTTTGTTACAAAAAACTTTTGCCCTGCCTTTTCTTTAAGAAATATTTTGTATCCTTTGTGAAAGGATGTGTTAGGACAGTAGAGCACACCAGCTCCCTAACTACCAGTCTAAACAGTAAGCTATCACATTAACAATGGCAGTAATACTGCTGATATATGTCTTACTTCCCACCCACTGCAGCCTAGGATACAACCTGGCTGAACATCCATATAGTTTGCTGGTCACTGAACCTCCGAAAAAAGCACAATTAAAGCAGACCTCCACCCAAAAGAGGAAGTTCCACTTTAAGCCTTTGTCCCCCGCTCCCCATTTAAGGATAGGCACTTTTGGGGAGCGGGTACCCAAATTTGACAGGTACCCGCTCCCACTTCTACTGCGATCACCTAGGTCAGTGATGGCGAACCTTTTTGAGCCCGAGTGCCCAAACTGCAACACAAAACCAACTTTTTTATTTCAAAGTGCCAACACTGGAATTAATCACTTGCCTACCGGGCACTTCTACCCCCTTCCTGCCCAGGACAATTTTCAGCTTTCAGTGCTGTTGCACTTAACAAAGACAATTGTGCGGTCATGCAACACTGTAACCATATGCAATTTTTATCATTTTTTCACACAAATAGAGCTTTTTTTGGTGGTATTTAATCACCACTGGGTGTTTTATTTTTTGCACTATAAATGAAAAAAGAGCAAAAAATTAAAAACATAAAAGTTTTCCTTTACTTCTATTCTAAAATTTTGCAAACAGGTAATATTTCTTCTTTGATGTGCGTTGGTGAGGCTGCACTGATAGGGAGCACTGATGGGCATTGATGAGGCGGCACAGATAGGTAGCACTGATGAGGCGGCACTGGTGAGCATTGATGAGGAGGCTCTGATGATGCACTGATATGCAGGAAATGATGGGCACTGATAAGCGGCACTGACAGCACCAACTGGAGGCACTGACAGACGGCACTGACCGGCGGCACTGCTGGGCATCATTGATGGGTGGCACTGATGGGCAGCACTAATGAGGTGTCACAGATAGGTGGCACTGATAGGCGACACTGATAATGGGTACTGATAGACAGCACTGATAGGTGGCACTGACTGACATCACTGCTGGGCACTGACTGGCACAACCGCTGGGCACTGACTGGTGGCACTGCTGGGCTGCACTGATGGGCACTGGTGGGTGGCACTGGTGGGCACAGGTGGGCGGCACAGGTGGGCACTGGTGGGTGCATTGCTGGGCACAGGTGGGCGCACTGTTGGGCACAGGTGGGTGCATTGCCAGGCACAGGTGGGCGCACTGCTGGGCACACGTGGGTGCATTGCTGGGCACAGGTGGGCGCACTGCTGGGCATAGGTGGGCGCATTGCTAGGCACAGGTGGGCGCACTGCTGGGCACAGGTGGGCGCATTGCTAAGCACAAGTGGGCGGAACTTGTGTGTGGCACAGGTGGGCACCGATCATCAGGGCACTGATGATCAGTGACCCTGATGATCGGTGCCGATCCCTGTTCTGACAACTGCCGGTTTTCGGCAGTACTTTCCTCACGATCTGACAGCGAGAACCGGCATTTGCATTTCCCGGTGATCAGCGTGTCATTGGACACGGCTGATCACGTGGTAAAAGGCCGCTGTGATTGGCCTTTTACCATGTCACGTGATCAGCTGTGTCCGCAGGACACAGCGATCACGGAGATCGCCCGGTGCGCGCCCCCAGAGGTGCGCAGGAGAGCGCGTTCTCTTCCTCTTCCTCTCTTCCTCCTGGCGTGCCCACTGAGATGGCTCTGCGTGCCAGCTCTGGCACGCGTGCCATAGGTTCGCCATCACTGACCTAGGTGATCGGAAGTGGACTTTGTCATCCCCTCCCTCCCTGTAGTCTTCTGGGACACGTAACAGAAGACTACAGGGCCATTCACAAAGCGCAGCGCTTCTCATGCCTGCACAGTGGGCACCCAGCTGTGAAGCTGCAAGCTGTCACAGCCGGGAGCCCACACTGAAGATGCCAGCGCCACGGAGAGAAGACAGGCGGTGAAACCAGCCGTGGTGAGGACACTGCTGGACCGAAGGACAGGTAAGTGTCTGTATTTTAAAAGTCAACAACTACAGGTTTTGTACCTGCTGACTTTGATTTTTTATTTTTTCAGCTAGAACTCCGCTATAATTCCAAACATGGAAGCTCATCTCTTGTAGAGATGCATAGTTGGAAGTTTCCTGTGTTCATTTTAGCATTTCGGCACTTGTTTGAGCCTCTCTGCCCTCTGTTTCACTTCTCATTTTTTGGTGCTGAAGTGATAATGTTGTTAATTGGGGAAAATAAAAAAAATACATATATCATGCAGTCTTTCACTAGCATTAACACAGCAGTGGGAACCTTTGCACATCTGTGGAGGGAATGCACAAAGATATAGGCTTTCTGGAGGGAGATGGTCAGGGCAAGTTATGAAATAACAAAGGAGCATATTGTGGCTGAGCCCTGGAGATGCCTGTTTTATAACACAGAGAAGCCAATATAAGGTATAATAATAATAATATAAGGTATCCTTGGTAACTCATGTATTAAACGCAGCCAAAAGGCTGATTCCTAGGTTCTCTCGAACACAAAAAATCCTGAAAGAGTGGGCTTTAAAAATGACCAGATACATTCTATTGAAGAGGGAATGTATATAGGAGAGGATTCCTTAGAGAAATATAATGCCGTCTGGGGTAAATGGGTGGAGATTAAGAAATCAAGGAGATACATGGATATAGTGGCCATATTTGGAAACTGATAATTGACTAGGTATGGTCATTATGTGAGTTTTTTTTGGGAGGGAGGTGGGGGGCTTGGGATAATATATAATTGTGTGGAATGGTTTTATTCAATGTGACATGATGCTTAAACTTTTGTTGTATATTTTCTTTAAAAAAAAAGGAAAATTAATAAAGATAAAATGGAGAAAAAAACCCAAGCAGCCTTTATTTTTCTGAATTCCCCTTGGCAATGTTTTATTACTTGTTAATCCTGCCAGGCAGTCTCCTATTTTTCAACTTCAACTTTAACTTCCCTGGCGGTCTGATTATTTCAGATTTTTGGTGCTGAAAGTGGTACCATTATTTTGCATGGATATTTGGCGTTTTATATTGTAGGCTGTAATTTTTAGGAATAACTCACTGAAATCTGTCCGAACAAGAGTCTAGTAAACATCCTGGGTAGGATAAAACTTGAAACACAAAATCCTAAATTATAATTTAATAAATAATCATAAAAAATAATAATATAATAATAAATTTATTTCAATAATATAATCAAACCAAAAACACTTAAATTTGAAATATAGCGCCAAGTTCGCACATCACTGAGCAAAGTCGCAGTTTCAGTGTCTGATGACGAATTTCCCCACAAATCATTATCACTCAATTCTGCAAGTGGTTCTAATTTACTATTGCTGTTCTCTAGCTAAAGGGATGCTTTTTGGACGCCATGGACGTTTCTCAGTTTCCAGGTAGAAAGCACAGTAAAAATGCAGTCAGGGCACAGGACAAAGCACTCGGGACAAAATGTATGTGAAATGGTTTGATACAGTAATGTTTTACTATGTGATTTTAGTGTATTTAGTGAATGTCACTTTTTGTCATTTTCAAATTTCCTGCCGTGTGCTCGCAGAGGACGGGACCCAGATGACAGGTGTCGACATCCGCCGGATTACATTGCCGGGGACACTGCAGGAGGGACATCGCGGGAGCGAAGGAAAAGGTAAGTGATCGAGGGATCGCGGAGCAACGCTGCATGGTATTCCCGAGTGTAGCTCGGGGTTACTGCTTGTGGTACTGAAACTTTACCCCGAGCTACACTTGGGAATACCTCCAGGGAGGTTAACAGACCAAGTTTTCCAGCAAAAGAAAAGAAGCAGTTGGATGGTTAAGACTAACCTTTAACACTGAAAGGAGTGCTTACAATGGTCAGCTTTTATTCACACAAAGTCTGAAAATTTCCTTTTACCTTAATGGATCGAATGCGTTAAACTAAAAAAAAAACCCACAACCTGTCCCCTCCGCCATGAATAAACACATACCGGCCTTATCTCATGACCCAGTACTGTCCCAGCGATATCACCGCTCCTTCTTTTCCTGGTCACAGGAGACACAAGCAGCAATATGAGCCATTAGCAGCAGCATAGGCTGCTGTCAGTCACATTCTGTTAGGTGGCCAAGCAGAGCTGTGTGCCTGTTGACACACACAATCCAGCTCAGGATCATGGCCACAATGGTACCCCCTCAGCACATGGCTTGCTGAGGGGGCACTATTAGGAACAAGGGGCAGACAGCACCAATAGAGACTCCAGAAGAGGAGGTAGGGGACCAGGGGGCCAGGAAAGTATAACAGCTTTTTTATTTTAAATTACAAATATCCTTTACAATCACATTAAGACCTTTATCCCAGAAGAAATAAAACTGTTTTTATAACTGCCTAAAAAGTGTTAGCTAGTGTTAGCTAAAGCTTTAATTAGTTAGTAACTCTTTTAGAGTCCATCTAAATCTAATAGTCACTGAGATCATTTACAACTGCATTCCTGTGAATATAATATTTTATTTACAGTATATCCTTATTATTGATCCCAGGCTGGGGGCTGGGCTGTTGTCTGTTTCTCCACTGGGTAGAATTCCCCTTATATTCAATCCCTGTGAAAAGGAGAGATGGTCAATATGGGGACTGAGCGGAGACAACAATAAATCCCTTTTATAGTTGAGTGGGCAAAGTCCAAAATATTTGCCAAGTTTTCATTGGTGTTTGTGACTTCTTGTCCTTTCTCCTCATTTCCTATGCTGGTGTCACAAAGATTAAAAAAAAGGGGAACGCTTCCCAATATAGTCATAGACAGCAGTGAAAACCTGAAAAACTTTAGTAGCCTCCAACATTGACTTTTATGTATGTTCTCTGATGTGGTTTTGGAACAATTTATTATATATATTGTATATATAATTTTTGTTAATATTGTGAGGTGTACAGTGTTTTTATGTAGAAATTCCATTTGTTGGATATTTATTGGATAATCTACTACTGTAGATACTGTAGGGATGTGGTGTCCATATTTATTAAGGAGGGACACATTTTGTTTATAACCTTAGATTATTAATATTATTATTATACAGGATTTATATAGCGCCAACAGTTTGCTCAGCTCTTTACAATATAAAGGGAGACAATACAACAAAGATACAGTTCAATACAAGAGGATTAGGAGGGCCCTGCTCCTTGGAACTTACAATCTAAGAGGGAGGGGCTGGTGGTACAAAAGGTCAAAACTGTGGGGGATGAAATGATAGGAGGAATAGAAGATTCCATTATTAGCTGAAGGCAGGATAGGCATCCCTTAACAGAAAGGTGAGCAGAGTAGTGAGCAGAGTAGGCGATAATCTGATAAATTGGGGTAGAGAGTTCCAGAGGATGAAGGAGGCTCTGGAGAAGTCCTGAAGACAAGCATGTGAGGAGGAGACAAGGGAGCTAGAGAGCAGGAGGTCATGGGAGGAGCAGAGAGGATGGTTTGGGTGATATTTGGAGACAAGATTGGTGATGTAATTTGGGGCAGAGTTATAAATTGCTTTATATGTTATTGTTAATGTTTTGAATTTCATTCGTTGGGCAATGGGAAGCCAGTGGAGGGATTGGCAGAGAGGGATGGCAGATATGGAATGGTTAGTAAGGTGGATAAGTCTGGCAGCAGCATTCATGATATACTGAAGAGGGGATAGCCTGCAATTAGGCAGGCCAATGAGGAGGGAGTTAAAATAGTCAAGGCAAGAGATAACAAGGGAGTGAATAAATTGCTTAGTGGTTTTAGAGGTTAAGAACGGGCGTATCTTGGAGATGTTGCGGAGGTGAAGTCTACAAGATTTGGACAGTGATTGGATTTGGGGCTGAAAGGACAGATGGGAGTCTAGGATTACACCTAGTACCCTGGCATGAAGGGAGGGACTGATGGTTGTATTATTGATCTTGATGGAGAAGTCAGGGGAGGGGGCATGGGCTGGACGGAATAGCTCCGTTTTAGAAAGATTTAGTTTGAGGAAGTGGATTGACATCCATGCTGATATGTCACTTAGTAGGTTAGTAATGCCAGAGGAGACTGAAGTAGAAAGATAGATTTGTGTGTCATCAGCATAGAGATGGTACTTAAAGCCATTGGAGTTTATCAAGTGACCAAGGGAGGAGGTGTAGATGGAGAAGAGAAGGGTCCAAGGACAGAACCTTGAGGGACCCCTACAGAAAGAGGAAGTGGAGAGGAGGAGACAGAGTTATAGGTAACGCTGAAGGAGCATTGCGATAGGTAGGAGGAGAACCAGGAGAGAGCAGAGTCTTGGAGGCCAAGAGAGTGGAGTTTTTTTTAGGAGGAGGGTAAGGCCAACAGTATCAAAAGCCACAGAGAGGTCAAGTAGTAAGACTATGGAGTAGTGGACATTGGTTTGAGATGTCACAAACCCATCACTATGGGATCCGGTTGGCAGGATATCATGAACTAGTTTTCTCTTTCATGCTACTTACTCCCTCTTACTCCAGCTTACAATCCCAACTCCTAGTCCCACTTCCAGGGATAGAGCAACTAATGCAGAGTAATATGTACAGCTTCTAAAGAGTCAGAAGACATCAATAGTCTACTGTCCCACATGTTTGCATTTCAAGAGGATGCTGGAAAACCCTCACATGATTAGTATCTAATCCATTAATGCATGGGACAGCTGCATATTTTCAGAAAGTTACATTTCATTTAACTTTTATTAAACCTAAGCACCTCTTTAACTAAGCCCGAAGCTCATAGGACCAAAACATCCTTCTGCACTTATTAAACTATCTCAACTGACTTCCTGAGTTATGTGGCTGCTTTAGTCCTTATCAAACAGGTGTTCTCATTATTTTAAAGCCTTCTGTTTACATTTTGCTTTATTATAAGATTTTCCATTACATGGTAGGCTAGACTGGTACTCTTATCATTAACAATGAACATTTCCATTTTAGCATCTATCTACGCTCTGCACAAAAAGATGATGCACACCACAAAACTCACCCACACACCCATAATCCTCAGAATGCTCTTAATTTATTTATTTAGCCTTAACCTGTTCAGCCTCAGTGGAGGATCTTTAAACTTCTTTCGTAATACGTTGAATGGTTGGTGACGTTAGAGATCAAAGGTTTACAGAACTGACATTTTGGCTACACTACAGTGAGCAATGTCTGGCTTTGAATAGCTTAAAATGTTTCTTTCTATGTGAAGGTCATAGTAAAGGTCAAGTGATGTTATGTTCTCATATCTAGTGGAATGCCATCATGGTATGTTGTAGTTTGAATCAGGTCTGTTTCTTTAGGCATTCTATTGTAGATCATGCTATTTTACAATATTTTACTTACTATGTAAACCTAAATGTTTACATTAACTGCAAACCAGGGGCGGACTGACAAACTCAAAAAAGCCTATGAAAAAGGTACCAGGGGCATCTCATGGGGCCTCCTACTGACCCCGGGCCCTCGGGCAGTGCCTGAGTTTCCAAATGGTCAGTCCGCCCCTGCTGGAAACAGTAATAAACATATGGGTTTAGACAGCTCCGTCTCCATAATATCAGCACCGGGGTAATTTAGAATCCTGGGCAAAAGAGCATCTTTTGCACTTCCCATGCCTCTAATTAAGATTGACAATGATTGCAGCAGGCAATTAAATAGGCTTGTGTGCCTATTGTCAGTAGTGCTATGGCCCCATCAAATACCCCCTGCCTACAAGCGGCCCTCCCTTGTAAAGCTACAGGAGCATAAAAGTTTCAGCTGGGCCCCTTGGCCATCCATTGAGCCCTTCCAGGTCTCTACAAAACAAAACAAACATACTGTGTGATTTTTTTTTGCATTTATTATAGTACAGAATTCCTTAATTAAAGTAATTTTCAAAAAATGTGCTCATTTTTATTTTCAGTACACACGTACTATTGCCTGAATAGTGAGAAATTTAACAAAATTAAAATGTTTTATGTATTCTATAAAAACATGCTTACATGACTAAAGTAAATGAAAACCTGAATTACATTTTAATTTCTAAAGCAGCTTTTATCATAAAAAGGATAAGTGAAGTGTTTTGGCAAAATTGATTTTGCAGCAATATCAAAGGAATATCCAATCTGCAGGCCCACAGCTATGAATGAGCCCCAACACAAAATCGTAAAATTACTTAAAAATGTTGATTCTTGGGGAGAATTTTTTGTAAACAGTGAACAAATGCGGCCGAAGAAAAATTTGACAGTAGGGGTTATTTACTAAAATTGGAGAGTGCAAAATTTGGTGCAGCTGTGCATAGAAACCAATCAGCTTCCAGGTTTTATTGCTAAAACGTAATGGTGCAAGCTGAAGTTAGAATCTGATTGGCTACCATGCACAGCTGTACCAGATTACGAGTGCAGTAGTTTTAGTAAATCTTCCCCAGTATCTCTTTACTGGACTTTTATAAGTTTTATCTTCCCAATCACTTCTTATTCATGTCATCAGTTTTCAGCAGCACCTATATTTGTGAGCAACTATTTTCAAGGATGAAGTACACGAAGGGCAAAATTGGAACCAAAATATTTGATGAGCACCTTGAGAATTCATTGAGAATTGCCACTACATCCATTGAACCAGATATTGTTGTGTTAGTTTGTCTAAAACAGTGTCAAATAAGGCACTAGTTTTATGTTGCCCTCTTCTATTTATATAACTAAAAATATTACAAAAAAAAAGTTTTATTACTCAGATCAGTACATTATATATATCAGTGATCCTTAACTTGTGATCTGTCTGACTTTTTCTGCTTATATGCTATCCTTATTGTTAGTGTATTTTATGTGTGGCTCAAGACAATTTCTCTTCTTCCAATGTGGTCCAGGAGGCTCAAAAAGTTGGACACCCCTGCTCTATACTCTTTTGTATCTTTATTCGGAAGGTACGTTTTTCTTTTTTCAGTGTATACAGGTATAGGGTAGTTTAATTGAGTGTTCTTTGCATTTATTTTTCCCTTTTCTGTATGTATTTGATATTTGATTGTTATTTGTGTATTGCCACTTTATTTTTTTTTTTAATTTTAAACTTTTTTCACTGTTTTTGCCTTCTGTAAAAAAAGAAGCTAATGATGAGGCTTAATTTTTTGGCACAAGAACAGGTCCAGGATAGCTTCTTTAACCCTTACAAACCACCAGAACCCTCCAATATTACATTCAATACATTTGATCAAAAAGGGTAAAACTTTGCCAAAAGCCCCAGATATTTCAGAGAAATGAAACACTCACTCAATTTTGCTTAAGACTAATCATAAACACTTGCCTTATTGTAAAATAAAATCCTTTTTTCTTTCTTTTCGCATTTCAGTGCTGCCGATCTTTCAGCCTCTTTGTAAGCACTTCCTGTCTAGATGCACCACTGATGCATCTGGCATTGTCTGTCTGGCATTTTTCAAGGTACCGTATTTGCCGGCGTATAAGACGACTTTTTACCCCTTGAAAATCTGCTCAAAAGTCGGGGGTCGTCTTATACGCCGGTATACGGCATACTGACACTTTTAGGGGGGCGGCGCGGTGCCGCCGCCGCCGCCCCCCCCTTCCAACGGAAGGGACACTAAGTACAGGGGTGGGCAGGGGCTGTTTCTTACCTGGCTCCGGTCCCACGACGATCCGGTCCAGGAAGCGCGGCTGCTCCTTCAGTTCGGCCACTGGATGTTCGCATGGCTGCTCGGCTCCACCTCATCACCGGTGATTGGCCGCCAGAACTGTAGCTCAGGAAAGGCACACAGGCGGGCAATCACCGGTGAGGGGGCGGAGCCGAGCGGCCCCGCGAAAATCGAGTGCAGGACCAGCAGGTAAGTGTTCAGTGTAGAGGTGCTGCTGCAACCACATATGCTGGCTGCAGCAGCACCATACAAGAACAGGGTCAGCAAGTGTAATTGGTGTCAGTGGGAGGAATAGTGCCCCATCATTGGTGTCACTGATACCAATGATGGAGCACTATTCCTCCCACTGATACCAATGATGGGGCACTATTCCTCCACTGACACCAATGATGGGGCACTATTCCTCCCACTGACACCAACGATGGGGCTCTATTCCTCCCCCCCACTGACACCAACGATGGGGCACTATTCCCCCCCCCACTGACACCAATGATGGGGCACTATTCCACCCCCCACTGACAGCAATGATGGGGCACTATTTCACCCCCACTGACACCAATGATGGGGCACTTTTCCACCCCCCAATGACACCAATGATGGGGCACTATTCCACCCCCCACTGACACTAATGATGGGACACCATTCCTCCCACTGACACCAATGATGGGGCACTATTCCCCCCACTGATACTAATGATGGGGCACTATTCCTGCCACTGATACCAATGATGGGTCACTATTCCTGCCACTGATACCAATGATGGGGCACTATTCCCCCCACTGATACTAATGATGGGGCACTATTCCTGCCACTGATACCAATGATGGGGCACTATTCCCCCCACTGATACCAATGATGGGGCACTATTCCTGCCACTGATACCAATGATGGGGCACTATTCCCCCCACTGATACTAATGATGGGGCACTATTCCTGCCACTGATACCAATGATGGGGCACTATTCCCCCCACTGATACTAATGATGGGGCACTATTCCTGCCACTAATGCCAATGATGGGGCACTATTCCTGCCACTGATACCAATGATGGGGCACTTTTCATCCCACTGGTGTGCATTGGAAGAGGGGTAGTCGTATACAGCGAGTATAGCCCAAACACTACATTTTAGCAGGAAAAGTAGGGGGTCGTCTTATACGCCTAGTCGTCTTATACGCCGGCAAATACGGTAAATGCATCCCAGTGATGTCTATATGACATTTGTTAGGGTTGGTTTCCTGAAAACAGCATGTCATAAAAACAGATAGGACCACACCACTATAGTGTGCTAACCTGGATTTAAAAATAAAATGAAAACATAGATCAAGAAAAAAAACATCAATGGCTAGACCACCAAATAATTACAGACAAAAAGAAAATATGCAAAATATTTAGGACAAATAAATAAATAAATAATGAGTGCTGAAATGGCCAGTTGTAGTTTCCTTTGGAAGCCTGTGTGACAAGGTAATAAGGAAGAAGGGTTAGCCGCACACATCTATGGCACTGGTAACCTCCATAGGGGCTATATTAGAATGTTCTTTCGTAACATTGATGACCTTATATTTGTTGTAGATAAAAGTTTGGGAGACTTGTCAGTTTTCTTATCTTATTTAAATAATAATGCTAAGAATCTTGTCATTCACAGGACAGTCGGACAAGAGAGAGATTTTCTTCTTCAATGTCCGCCTGACCGGTGATAATTGTAGAGTTACCACTAGTTTGTACAGGAAACCTTTGTCTGGCAACATCCTTTTGTCAGCCCAATTTGGCCATCCTAGACACACTATCAAAAGTATTCCTGTTGGACAATTTTTACGCATTTGTCGCATTTATAGTGCCCAACACGATGTTGAAAAAGAGGCTCTTGCTCTATACCAGTGTTTTTTTACATAGAGGATACCCCAAATGGATGCTGGATAGAGTATATTGTATAGCTAGTTCTAAACAGAGGGAAGATCTTTTATTGAAGAACAAACCATGTAGTAGGAGTGATAGTAAGATAAATGATAATGTCAATATTGATAAATCCAGTAAAAGAAATCTTACTTTTTGCACTCCATTCAGTTTGGAATTCAATGAAATTAAACGTATCGTCACTCATTACCTTTCTATTCGATGTGAGAACCAGATATGTGCAAGCATACTTAAGGATGGTATCAATGTAGTTTCAAAAAGAGCCCCCACTTTAGGCAACTCTGTCTCCCAGCTTCTATAGTCCCACACAAGATCAATACACTACGTGGTTGAATTTTAAGGGCAACTACCATGGACTTTCTTGTCCATGCTGTACACATATTATGAAGGGTAATACATTCCAATCTACTGTTAATAATAAAGAATATGGTATCACTTCCTTCTTTAATTGTACTACCACCTATGTGATTTGTTTGATCACTTGTAAATTTGCAATGTTCAGTATGTGGGACGTACGATCAGACGTTTAAGGGACCATTTTTCTGAACATCTATATAGTATAGAAAGACATCTCTCCACTAGTGTCGCCCATCATTTTGATAATTGTCATGCAAGAGACATTACGGCAGTACAGGTACAGGTCATTGAAAAAATCCGTCCTTTAAAAAGAGGTGGTGATACGTTTTTGCAGTTATGCAAAAGGAAGGTATTTCTGGATATTCCATCTAAATACACGTGTCCCACAGGGTATGAACCATGAATAGGACATTACATACTTTTATGACTGATAGAGAATATTTTTCCAGTGTTCCCCTCACCTTTGCATATAGGTGCATGTGTGTTATTTCATATATATTATTATTATTATTATTATTATACAGGATTTATATAGCGCCAACAGTTTGCTCAGCACTTTACAATATAATGGGAGACAATACAGCAACAATACAGTTCAATACAAGAGGGATAGGAGGGCCCTGCTCCTCCGAGCTTACAATTTAGGACGGAGGGGATAGTGGTACAAAAGGTAGTAACTGTGGGGGATGGACTGGTAGGAAGAGTAGAAGATTCCATTATTAGCTGATGGCAGGATAGGCTTCCCTGAAGAGATAGGTTTTCAGAGATCACCTAAAAGTGAGCAGAGTAGGTGATAGCCTGATAAATTGGGGTAGAGAGGTCCAAAGGATGGGGGAAGCTCTGGACGTCCTGGAGACGAGCATGGCAGGAGGAGACAAGGGAGCTAGCGAGCAGGAGGTTGTGCGAGGAGTGGAGATTACGGTGTGGGTGATGTTTGGAGACAAGATCGGTGATGTAATTTGGGGCAGAGGTATAAATGGCTTTATATGTTATTATTAATGTTTTGAATTGTATCCGTTGGGCAATGGGAAGCCAGTGGAGGGATTGGCAGAGAGGGGTGGCTGATACAGAACGGTTAATAAGTAAATATATAATTTTTCTCATATTTTTTATTTAGTCTATATGTTGCATGCATTACATGTTCATTCAGGCACACTATGCACCTTATGTGTGTACATCCATGTGCATATGCTTTTATGTTCCTTTTTTCTCCAGGATTCTTTTCTTGTTTTTTGTCCTTTGATGTCTTACTTTTGATGCAGTTTTCTTCTTTTTTTTATATATTTCTGTTTGAATATGCATGGTTTTTGTGATTTTATCCCAAGTAGACATGCGATTTTTTGTATATAATATTATTTCTATTCTGGTTATCTACAAATGTGGTCTTTACGCCCATATGTATTTGTGTTCTTTTGTGGGATATTTACTTCCTTTTTTAATTGTTTGTGTATATACTTTCACCTAATATTTCTTTCTCATTTTTTATTATTTATTTTTTATTCTCTTTCTTTGTTTCCCTTTTCCCATTTTCTCCCCTTTTTTCTTTTCCTTCCTTTGTTGTTTGTTGATATTATTCTTTTTGACACAATGTTTTTATGTGTCTTGTCACAATGTATTATGTAATGGGGTTCGCTTGGCAGCGGGTGTGTGTGACTCCCTGGATGGGTGCACAACACAAAAACACAGGCACAGCACAACAATAGTGGAGGTGAAAAACAAAAAGGTGCAGTTTATTTACAATATTTACAGGAAAACGTCAAACCAAATAGAAACATCAAATCAAACCCTGGCCAACTTGGCTACTTACTGTACAATTAGCTTCCCTAGCTATCCACCAGGTACAGCCTGATACTATACCTAGTCCCTGTTAGTTGGAGGCTTAGCCACACAGGCTTTTGTTTCACTGCACACAGACAATATGTTGCTCCCCAGTCAGTTCAGGCACAGATCGGGTTCCAGGGTGGAGCAACTCCCTAAGCAGCTTGGGAAGTTTTATCAAGGTCCTAACCACTTGACCTCCAGAGGATTTACCCCCCTTAATGACCAGGCCTCTTTTTTCTAGTCGGCGCTGCACTTATTCAACTGATAATTGCGCGGTCATGCAATGCTGCACCCAAACGAAATTTACGTCCTTTTTTTCACACAAATAGAGCTTTCTTTCGGTGGTATTTGATCACCTGTGCGCTTTTAATTTTTCACGCTATAAACAAAAAATTGCCAAAAATTTTGAAGAAAAACAATATTTTTTACTTTCAGCTATAAAAAATATATAGTAAACTCAAAGTTGGTTATAAATTTAGGCCAAAATGTATTCTGCTACATGTTTTTGGTAAAAAAAATCCCAATAAGTGTATATATATTTTTTTTAAAATATTTATTTATTTTCCATATAAAATACACATTTCTTCATTATTTTCATACAAAAATCATTTTCCAAACCATTAATTACTTTTCTTCCTATGTTTTATTCCCTTTACCTCCCCGGCCCCTGTCTAAAACCCCACCACCCCCCTCAGAGTACCCACCCTCCCCACTAATGAACCCTCCCACTCTGCATTATTCTATTAACTCTTTTCCTAAATAGTATATACAAATACTTCCTCCTCTTTCTCATTACTACTTCATATATCTCGCTACAAAATCTTCCCATTTTCTCCGCTTCTTATAGAATAGCCCCATCTTGTCTTCTTGCGTATAATATAATTTCTCCATCTTACATATCTGATTCGTTCTCTCTACCCAATCTTCCTCCCTCGGCACCTCTGGTCTATGCCAAAACCTAGGAATCAGACCTTTTGCCGCATTCAGGTAGTGCCATACACCAGAGTCCTTGTATTTATTTACTGATAAATCTGTACTATGTAGTAGACACACCTCTGGGTTCAATCTTATTTTTATCCCAGTGATTGTCTCAATTAATTGAACCATTTTCTCCCAGAAACCTTGAATCTTTGGGCACTCCCACCATAAATGATATAAGGTACCTATCTTTCCGCATCCCCTCCAGCACTTTGGTGTATTTTCCCCACTCATCCTGTGTTCCACATTCAGTGCAATGTGCCATCTCGTTAAACATTTATAATTTACCTCCACCTCTCTCATGCTTATGTTCTCGTGTGTTAATCTATATATTTTCCTTTGTTTATCTTCATCTATCTCTATTTCCAAATCTCTTTCCCATTTTGCTATATACATTGGCTTTGTGTGTGTGTCTAACTCAGTGAGAATCTTATATACTTTAGCCGTGCCCCGTTTCCCATCTCCTCGTGCATCCAACAACCTCTCAAACAAATTCAATCCTTTCTCAGTCTCAAAGGTTTCGGAAGGTTTCTAACAAAGTGTTTTAATTGGTGATATCTCCACTCATCTATTTTAATAAAAAGTTCCCTTTTATCTTTTTCCAAATCCTTAAGTGTTCTTAATTCCTGTCCATCCATAATATCTCTCAATTGAATATCCTCTTTTTTTAACCATTTTCCTATACTCTCCTCCCTACCTGGAGGGAAATAGTCCGTGTTCCTAAGTGATATTAGTTGTGAATTAAAATCCCATTTCATAAATTTGTGAAATTTATCCCAAACCTTTAAAACATTCAATGTAAAAACACTCGTGGTATGTTTTAAACCTATATATTTTGCTGGTGCCCATATAGTTTTACTCAAGGTAGTTCCACTTAATTCATTCTCAATCTTAACCCACCTTTTCCCCTCTGGGTTATGTGTCCAGTCATACATTCTCGCTAGAACTACTGCTCTATAGTACCTCTTGATATCTGGCACTCCCAATCCTCCCTTCTCCTTATTTCTGCTCAGCAAGTCATATGATATTCTAGATTTTTTATTTTTCCATATATATCTTGTTAACATCTTTTTTATTACTTTAAAAAATACCTCTGGGATTTTAACTGGGATCATCTGAAATTTATACAGGATTTTAGGTACAATTACCATTTTTATCAGATTTATACGCCCTATCCAAGATGGATTGCCTCTTCCCAATTTCCTTAATTCCTCCTTAATCTCATTTAAGAGTGGGATATAATTTAATTTGTACAAGTTCATATACGAAGCAGATAATTTAACCCCTAAATACTCTATCTCTCTATTTTTACATATAAAAGGGAATTCTTTTTGTATTTTTTCTTTTTCGCTATTTGGAAGATTTACGTTTAAAATCTCAGTTTTTTTTGGGTTGATTTTTAGGTTTGATAACTCCCCATAATCCTTTAAGCTCTTCATTAAATTCGGGAGTGTTATCCTAGGATTTCTCACATAGAACAACAGGTCATCCGCAAAGGCTGCCACTTTATGTTCGTCTCCTCCTATCTGCACCCCTGTTATATCTAAATTCTTCCTAATTGTTGCCAGTAAAGGTTCCAACGACAGTACATACAGCAATGGGGACAGTGGACATCCCTGTCTAGTTCCATTTGACATTCCTATAGTTTCCGACCTCTCCCCATTAACCATAATAACCGCGGAAGGTTCTCTGTACAGCTTTCCTATCCACTCTCTCATTCTTGCTCCCAATCCTAAAGTCTCCAGAGTATCCATCATAAAGCTCCAGTTTACTCTATCAAATGCCTTTTCAGCATCGATCGAAAGCACCACTACCGGAGTTTTCCCCTTCCTAGCCTTCTGGATAAGCAACAGAGTTCTCAGCCCGTTGTCTCTACCCTCCCTCCCTGGAACAAATCCCACCTGGTCCGCTTGGATCCATTCTGGCATTAGATATTTTAGTCTATTTGCTAGAACCTTTGCATATAACTTAGTGTCGATGTTCAGAAGTTATATCGGTCTATAGCTAGAGCATTGAGAAGCATCCTTCCCCTCCTTTTGGATTAGTACCACATGGGCCTGTACAGATTCCCGTCTCATCTCCATCTCTCCTCCCAGGGCATTCATATATTTCTCCATTTTAGGTAGTAACAAGTCACTATATTTTTTATAGTACCTCACTGTATAACCATCTGGGCCTGGGCTTTTCCCCTTTATGGTACTTTTTAATGCACTTTTTATTTCTTCCTGCATAATTTCCATATCTAGGGAATTCAATTGATCCTCACTTAGCTTCGGTAGTCCTGCATTCTTTAAATATACCCTTCTTTTTTCTCTACTCTCTTTTCCACTTATATTTACTGGATCTTGGGAGGCAATATTATACAGCTTACTATAGTATTCTTTGAACACCTTAGTGATCTCTTTGGTAGAATAAACCATTTCTCCTTTGGGGTTTCTTATTTTTTCTATATAGTTCCTATTTTTATTTTCCCTCAAGGCTCTCATTAGATATTTTCCTGGTCTATCTCCCCATCTATACCTCTCACTTGCAACTTTGTTAAAGACTCTTCTCTTCTCCTCCTCCATCAATAACCCTAGTTCTTCTTTCTTTTTTACTACCTTCTGTCTTATCTCTTCTGTTCTTTTATTTTTATGTATCTGCTCCAAATCACTTATTTCTTTTAACAGCCCAGTAAGTTTCTCTCTTCTTTCCCTTTTCTTTGTTGCCCCGGACGCAATCAATATACCTCTTATGTAGGCCTTGTGGGACTCCCACACTGTAGCCACCGACACCTCATCTGTCTCATTCTCCCGAAAAAATCTTTCAATTTCTTCTCTAATTTTCTGATCAACCTCCTGGTCCAAAAGAAGAGCCTCATTCAACTTCCATCCTATCCCTCCGGTCGAACATCTCCCCCACCTCACTTTCATTGTAACAGGGGCATGGTCAGAGAGAGACGTCGCTTCTTTTTCTATTTTATCCACCATTTCTATGAGTTGATGGTCTACCAATATGTAGTCCAATCTGGAATACATCCCGTGGGCATTAGAGAAGTAGGTATAATCTCTCTCTTTTCCATGTATCACTCTCCAAATATCCACCAATTGACACTCATGTATCACCCCCTTCAAAATTTTCAGAGCTCTACTTCCCTCTCTCTGCACAGAAGAGGTCGTGTCCATTTGTGGGTCCATACAAAAATTCAAATCCCCTGCCACTATCAAAAATCCCTCCTTAAAGGCCATCAGTTTTCTCAAGACTCCCTTCAGATATAGCTCTGGTCTCTTATTTGGGCAATAAATATTCACAATTGTACATTTCTGTTCTTGTAATCTACCCTTCAAAAATAAAAATCTCCCCTCCGGATCTATTTCTCTCTCTTCAATCTCCAACCTTATGTTTTTTGCAAACCCTATTGCTACTCCCTTAGCTCTCTTAATCGGGGAATCAGCATAGAACCATGTTGGGTAATTTCTCGAGTACAACTTTACATTTGACTTGATCTCTAGGTGAGTCTCCTGCAAAAAAACCACCGAAGCCTCTCTATGCTGCAGCTCCTTGAATAATTTAAATCTCTTCCCAGGACAGTTCAATCTGTGAAATGCGTTAACAAGTCCTGTATACATGTCCTGGTGTTTTATGTGTCCTATGGATCAATAAATATTTACTATACTCATCAAACCTTCGTTGTGCGGCTGACCCTTCTTCCTATTTGCATCATGTGTGGTGGCGAGCCAGAACCTGCACCTGTCTTGGATTGATCCGGATTGTTTGCCTGAGCGTTCATACTTCTGTTTAACATAGGAGCACAACTGAGAGTCAGGGGCAGAATATTGTCACCTAATAACTTAAAGTGCCTGAACAACATCTATGGCACAATCACCAGTTATTATATGAAAACTGCAGATTTTAAAATATTGTCATTGCTTTTGAAAGTACATTAACATGTTAACGCTTATATGAAATTTAAGTGATTGGGTTAATATATTAATATGCAAAAAGTTTCAAGCTTCACTAATACATAATTGGTAACAGGTGCTCCTAAAATGTGTTAATGTTTATAGCTATTAATAGAAAGAAATATATGATAAAGTACAAAAAATTCTAATGCGATAAGTGCAATAATGATTTATGATTGGCTAATCCAGTGTGTAGGAAGGGGTTAACCTTGTGTATAATAAGTGATATTTTTGCCCCTGCTGGCAGACTTCCAATATATACAGGGGGTGGAGTGGTGTGGTGTGTGCAGTCCAGATATGATGCACACAGGAGTGAGAGAGTGGAACCATACTCTTGGTTTCCACAAGTGGGCTTCCCCCATTATGAGCCTCCCTGTACTTTGTACTAGATCCTGATCAGATGTGGCTTTTACATGAAGTATGGTGCGATTATACTGAAAATTATAATGTTTTATTATCAAAGTAAGTAAGAAGAAGTTGGCCTCTGGCTGAATGTGTTGTTATTCATAGAGCATGCCTAGGTATTCAACTGACCATGTTTGAAGTGGGTCTGGACACCAGTGGGCCACAGGTGGCCATGATAGGGAGTTGCATTCCTCTAGTATGCAGTAGTGGTGTTCTGTCCTCGCTACACGCTTCCATGTGTGTAACTCCACATGCAGCTAAACCCTTCTATTCTGCAAAAAGCCAGACTAAATGCAATCTTGAAGCTTTATTAACAATACAGGGCGAGATGAAACTATTAGGAAAAATAGATAAGAAGTACATATAATCAATATATGAAATATGCAAACACAATGAAATGTTTAAACTGTGGATGGCAATAAGTCCATGCTCACCAGCGATGCTGCCTGTAGGGGATTAGTCCACAACATGTGCTCCAATAGCTGGTTCCTTCTCTTTCTATTTCTAAGATGGAGTCTGAGCTCTCAGGATGCATCTGTCTCTGTTTCTCAACTAATGAACTAAGCCCTAATTGTAAATCATCATCTTCGGCAAATAACAAATCTATGCCGGACGAGGGAACGTGTGCCTACACACCATCTGGCCAATTGATGAATCTAAAATATAATCTTTATTCAGATATATATAAAATGTATGCTAAGCTGTAATTAATACCTATTGGAGTGGAATGTACTGCGCACAACAGTATGACTGGATACCATTACAATTATTTACCTTACATCCAAATGGTTAATAACACCAGACCAGATCAAATACCATACCGTTTTAGATGACATTACGGCATAAAGAAGACTCTGTAGTTTGATCATAAGCCTATCAGATGGAATATATAATCTCTATTAAGGAAATGGAGTTACCCCATGGACAAAGACTAATTAGATAGTATAAATATCTTGCTACAGATATGTAATACGGGTACACTCATCCATGGGCCTTAATGTCAGCCTCTCATGGACAAGCCCCATATATCACCATATCCAGTCAAAAATACCTCAATATCTCGAGGAATGCAAATGATGCATTATAAAGCGCAGTACAGACCACTCCAAAACAGTGGAGGAGGGAGAGGAGTAAATACCATGTGCATTTAACCTCCCTAGTGGTATTCCTGAGTGTAGCTCGGGGTAAAATTCCCCGCAGCACTTACCTTGTCCTTCGCTCCCGCGATGTGTCCCCTGCAGAGTCCCCGGCCATCTCCTCCGGCCGATGCCGGCATCCGGCTTCTGTGTTCTGGTCCCTGTGACGTCGGGACGTTCCGGCGGCAAATTTGAAATTTTTAAAAAATGTCATTTTTGCTGTCATTGCTGTTTCAATGCATTTCACATATATTTTGTCCCTACTGCTTTGTCCTGTGCCCTGCCTGCATTTTGACTGTTCTTTCTGCCTGGAAACTTAGAAAAGTCCATGGCGTCCAAAAAGCGTCCCTTTACGTCAAAAGCGGTTTTAGAACAGCGATAGTAAATCAGAACCACTTGCAGAATTGAGTGATAATGATTTGTGGGGAAATTTGTCATGAGACACTGAAAACGATTTGCCACTTTGCTCAGCGATGTGCGAATTTGCCTCTGTATTTCAAATTTCAGTGTTTTTGGTTTGATTATATTATTGAATTAAATTTATTATTATTATATTATTATTTTTTATGATTATTTATTAAATTATAATTTATGATTTCGTGTTTCAAATTTTATCATACCCGGAATGTTTAATAGACTCTTGTTCGTACAGAGTTCAGTGAGTTATTCCTAAAAATTACAGCCTACAATAAAAAACTACATATTTCCATGCAAAAAAATGGTACCGCTTTCAGCACAAAAAATCGGAAAGAATCATACCGCCAGGGAGGTTAAAAAGTGCTCCCAAACAACGACCCAAAGAAAAAAAAAACAAAAACGCTACATGTTTTGCTCCAAAAAACAGAGCTTTGTCAGGAGTATAAAGAATTATAATAGGTTACATAGTGGCTGGAAGTTGTGCTCAGGTTCACATCATGGCAAAATGGCACCTATCATTTGTGGCATAGTCACATCCTCTGAGCTACTTTCTGGAACCATATGATAATGCAGGGCCTTCCAATGTAAGTAGCTCCCAGCTGATGTGAGGGGTCTGTATTGTAGTAGACCAAAGGAATGGCATAGTGGGATTTTGAACCCACCTTCCGTACACACAGGAGCAGACAATGCAGGTCTGTGTTGAGCATCTGGGCTGGAAACTGACTCAATCACCTGGCCACTGGATGATCTGTAGCTGTAACATGCTGTCTAGTGCATATGCAAAAGGTACAGCACAGCTGATCAGTTTGAAGAGGGAAATCCCCTTCAAGAATTTAATTTGTAACACAGGCTCATTTATATACATTAGCTATTTAATACCTATGGCAGATAAAATGTTTTTACTTCAAAAGTAAAGTAAATGCTTTACAAGTTGGAGCATGTGGTTATTTTTTTTCACTTACTGTATATGAATGCTAAGAATGTATAACTTTTTAAAAGTTAAAACTATACAGGCAGGTTATTTTAAAAAATTTTTAAATGTACACGTTTAAAGGAATTTTTTGTTTATTTTGTTACTTATGTTAAATCTTAATTCAGTAATTAAATATTATACCCATGGCACTTGTTTTGCAGAACGTTTCAGCTTTTCTAAGGAAGGAGAACAGCAGTAACTTTTTCTTTGTCTCTAATGCAGGCCATACATGGGTTGAATTGGGAATGAATTTTCTTTAGAAAATCAGAAATTTCTTGTGTTTTGTAATCCAATGATAACACCATTGATTTTGAAATTCGACCAACCAAGCCTTTAATTTCACCTCATGTTGCTACAGAAAAGAATTTTCATGCCCAATAATTTTCTTTTCTTTTCAGTTCACAGCTCATGCTCATTTGTTTTTCAATTATATTTCTCGCATGATTATCCCATCATTGATTAGAAATTCCTTCATTTTTCAAAAAATTTCCAACATGCCCGATCATTCAAACTGGACGGCCGCTTGAAAATAGGCCATTGCTGTGGCCCACTAATGGTGTGAAATTTTAACGAAAATTCTTAGAAAAGATTTTTGAAAGAAAATTCTTTTGGAATTTGACCCGTGGCTTTACTGTATGAACAGAGCATGTGGTGGTAAGGAGGGCTCACTCCTCTGGCTCCTTCAGCTGTGTGTGTAATTTGAGCTTCAGCTCTGAAGAGCTGTAAAAACTATGAGGAGTTTTAATACTTCCTCATTCCATCAAAACATACACTTTATTAATGTTCCTGATGATTTTTTCTTCACTTGCAATATGACTTTTCAAAAAATGTGACTACTCCCACAGAGCCAATGCTGTAGCATAGCCCCCTGTCTCCTCGCATGTCATAGTTATCGCCCCTTCTGGGAGTGTTGAATTACTGTCCGTGCTGACTCTGCATATCTGACCCTCCCCTCCCTATAGCTGTAGGGAGAATACTTCTCTTTCTGTTTCATTCTGATTCTGCAGAAGTTGCACACATCGCATCCAAGAAGCTGTCACCCTGCAGCATCTCATGGCTTTTGGATGTCTACACATGGGAGCTTTTTTATGTAAATGGCATGCATAAAATATTTTAAATTAACATATAAACTTCTGAGAAAATGGTTTGCTGCAATGAATGGTTTGGTGACAACATTTGTCATCATTTGGTCAAAACTGTATCTTTTTCTTTTTTTGCTAAGCCTTAGCCCTTGCAGTTATGGCAATGACGACTGTATTGGGAGTGGGTGGCAAAAATGTAACATATCTAATCTACATTATTAAAACTATTTCTGAAGTATGCACAAAGTTGAACTCTATGACTTCTGGCAAATGTACATTTGGCTGAAGAACAGCAGTGGAAAGATGTACTATATATATGTACAAGGTGGGATTGTAAAATCATCAGTTATTAAAAATCATGGGTAATGTTCAAACTGATATGAACAGGAAGAAGAAAGAGTGTGTGTGTTCTCACTGTTGTAATTTGCTTTTATATCAGCTACTTTATCAACCAAAATACACACAAAACAAAGCACTGATAAGCCATAATAAAATAACTGTATCCACGCAACGCTGATAACTACACATTCATAGCAAACAACTTACAAACTCATTAAAAGTAAACTGCCATTAGTCCTCATGCACACTGGACATTTTTACAGCTGCTGTTTTTGGCTTTTGACGTTTTTTTCTACAGCCAGTAAACTCCCCAGCATGTTATCTTATGTGTCCATGCACACATAGACTGTAATCAACGTTTTTTTGGCAGGGACGTTTTTTGGCTGAAAAAAAAACCCACGAGTAGCAAGTTTGTAGAGGAGTTTTGTAGCTGTAAAAATGCTCTAACACTGAAAAAATGTGGTAAAATGCCGCAAATAGGCGTTTTTGGACTTTTTATACCCCCAAAACTTTTTTTAAAAAAAAAGCTAAAAAATGCAAATGCAGAAAAACGCAGCAAAACGCCGCTAAACACTAATGCAAAAACGCTAAAAAAAGCTTAAAAACTCGTATTTTTAACGTGACTTTACACAGCTAACGTTACCAGCGTTATCAAAACATACAGTGTGCATGAACACTCAGAGTAACATTGGTGACACATTGGTCACATTGACATTGGTGACCTCTTCTGAAAATGCTAGTTTCCTGGCTGTTAAAGAATACCTAAACCTTCAGCAATTCTCTATGTCTTTTAAAGTATCTGTGAACTCTCACCTTGTAAAACAACCCATTCAGTTTATAATAGAAATGAAAGGCAAAATATTTGTGTATAGGTATAAAAAAAAATTATAAATACATTTTATCCCCTTTTTATAAGTGATCGCATACCCTCTGTTCTCAGCTGCATAAGAGCTGGGGGAGGAGAAACAGCATCACACTGATCTTCCCAGTGAATGGCTGTGCTGGCGGGTAAATGTATCAGCAAAAGCCTGATCATTGGATTAGCTCCCAGCACAGGCAGAAAACTGACCACACTGTTCTCTCATGCCTAGTGCGGTCAGTTTTTAATAGAAAAGCAGAGGAACACCAGGGATTTCACACAATTGAACCAATACAAAGACAACAGGATACCTTTTCATTCAAGTACATGGTACAGCAGTCATATGTCAGGGATATGAAATGTTGGGTTTACACATTCTTTAAGGGCCCACAATGAACAAACAATCTATAGCAAAACCAACAAAAACATAAATAGCTTTTAAATAATTTATTTCCTTTTATGATTCATATTCCACTGCTCTACTTTTGCAGGCCCAGGGCAATACTCTGTTGCAGTGGGTCACGTATGCTACCCAACTGCTTTATAACGTGATAACAGAGAGGTTCAGTGGATGGGCCCCAGTCAATTAAATGCTTTGGCCTGCCGTGTGATGTCATCACAGTAAATGGCGTTAGTTTTATGTAGAAATCCAGAGCATATGCAATGTGGCGGCAACACTGCAGGAATAGTATGAGCCTGCAAATCATTTCCACTGCCAACGAGGAGCTCCAATATACTGGAAGGATCAACAGGCAGTTTTTAAGCATGCAAGTAATTTAAAAAATGTGCATAAAAAGTTTTATTTGGCGTGCTTTACTATGTTTTTTGGTTTCGGTTTTAATGACACTTCAGCCTGGGTTCACAGATATGCGGTGTGGTATATCACATGTGATTCACACAGGAACCACACCGCATAACTTTGCAAATCACATGCAATTTATGTGCGGTGCGATTGGAGCCATACATTTTGTATGGCTCTAATTGCAACGCACCAGCACAAAATACGTGCAGGACCCTTTTTTTGGTCCACACTAGAATCAGATTGCATGGGTTTTCACACCTATGCAATCCGATTCTGCACCTCGCATCGTGTTTTGCGGACCGCTTTCAGGATGTTGTTAATTCAACATACACACCCACAGCGGTTTGCATGAATGGAGTGCGATTGTGATGCGCTGTGGAATTCGCACAAAAAACGCTGCTAATTCTGCATCGCATCAGTGTGAACAGGGCTAAAGGACTTCTTATAACTCTGACTCCTCTAACCTGCATACTTGTTACAGGTCTGTGGTTTAACCTCCCTGGCGGTATTCCCGAGTGTAGCTTGGGGTTCATTATCAGTGCCAAAAGCGGTAACCCCGAGCTAGACTCCGGATTACCCTGCAGCGTTGCTCTGGGATTCCCTCCAGCACTTACCTTGTCCTGCGCTCCCGCAATGTCCCCCCTGCAGCGTCCCCCAGCTATCTCCTTCGGCTGATGCTGGCATCTGTCTTCTGGGTTCCGGTCCCTGCGAGCGTCGGGACGTACGGGACATACGGCGGGAAATTTAAAAATTTTAAAAAGTGACATTCACTCAATACACTAAAATCACATAGTAAAACATTACTGTATCAAACCATTTCACATACATTTTGTCCCTAGTGCTTTGTCCTGTGCCCTGCCTGCATTTTTACTGTTCTTTCTGCCTGGAAACTGAGAAACATCCATGGCGTCCAAAAAGCGTCCCTTTAGGTTAAAAGCAGTTTTAGACCAGCTAGAGAACAGGGATAGTAAATTAGAACCACTTGCAGAATTGAGTGATAATGATTCGTGGGGACTTTATTTGTGATTGATTTGTATTTGAGATTTTTTTTGGTTGCTTTTTTGCAAGTGGGTTTTGTCCCCTTAAATGGGACTAATTCCGAAATAAAGGATAATGTGGTGTAAAATGGTGAACCCTTTTAGGGGAAAAAACAATCAATAATAGTGATTGGTGCCAACCTTAATAAATACAAAAACAAAACCCACTTGCAAAAAAGCAACCAAAAAAAATCTCAAATGCAAATCAATCACAAATAATGTCCAGTAAACATAAAACATATAACTGTGAATTTCAAACACAATTCATGCACGTGATGAGGTGCATAGGTGGTCTTCACACTTGTGAGATATCCTCAAATAGCAGAAATGCCCCCTCACCTCCAAACCTTGACCACAAGATCCAGCTCGCTTTACAGGATCACACCCCGATCCTTGTAGATACTATCTTGTCACAGGAGAAAGTTGTCGCATAAGCACCCTTCAGCAATACCACTTACTCCTCTCAGGTTCCCTCCAGGCACAGGTACCGCAATACAGCTCACTCCCCACTCAGGATCATATTAGTAAAAAGAAAAAAGATCCTCCATGGTGCAATAACGTTTATTACTCAATATAATACATACAAAACCGACTGCCCACTCACATTTGTTCCATCAGTAAAGAGCATCTAAACCTCATGCTATGGGAGTACTGCATGGGTTTTGTTGGGTGTACCAATATGGCACCCACGCCCAGAAGTGCGTCACCACGTCACCGGAAACTGCGTACCAACGCGTTGCGTCACGTTGTCACGTGACTTCATCAGGGTATCGGGATGTGATCCTGTAAAGCAAGCTCGCCCTTGTGATTGATTTGTATTTGAGAATTTATTTGGTTTTTGTTTTGCAAGTGGGTTTTGTTTTTGTATTCATTAAGGTTGGCACCAATCACTATTATTGATTGTTTTTTCCCCTAAAAGGGGTTCACCATTTTACACCACATTATCCTTTATTTTGGAATTAGTCCCATTTTGAGGGACAGGGGGGGGGGTTGGCTTTATTATTATTGAGTCACTCAAGGAGTGTGTATTGAAACAGGTTTATTCCTGTATTTTCACTAAGTTTGCACTTTATTTCACTGATGGGATCCTGACTGGATCAGAGCACCTTTTGTGGGTATTATTATATGTATTTGCTTATATTTAATTATATATATAAATTTTATATATTTATTGTATAGCGCTTCACCAATTTATTTATATTTATTTGCACATACCAATTAGGTCAGGTTGGGTGGGATCAGCTTGCACTTAGGAACATCCATATAAGCGCAGGAGGATATATCAACACTTATATGTTTTTAAGCTCAGGAGTGAGTCTACTTAGGTGCCCCCATAGCAAGCTGCTTGCTCTGAGGGCACTTGGCAGGAGGGAGTGGCCAAGAGCCCCAGTGGGGGACTTGCAAAGAGGACTACTAGAGGAGAATCAGGGCTGCTGTGTGCAAAACCACTACACAGAGCAGGTAAGTATGATATGTTTTATTATTGTTAAAAAATGCCATTAATGTCACTTTAAGTTTGGATTATTGAGCACGTTTTAAGTAGCGTCACAGTAATACTAATACATCACATGGGACTTTCACTGGGCTTTATATTTCTTACAGATTTATGTTTGACTGTTATATAGGGATGCACCAATACCAGTTTTTTATTGGTGAGTATGACTACCGATAGTTTTGGTCAAGTACTCTCTGATATCGATTACCGATACTTTGCGGTGCAATTTGAGTCCATTAACGAAGAATATCATGCGATTTGAACAGGAATGCGATTCCTGTCTAATTCACATGGGGTTTCCCCATTGCTCCTGTGTGAACCCAGGCTTGTCATAGCCCAAGTTCACACAGGAGCAGTGCAGGAAACCTCCCTGCAGGCATCCCATGCTGAGTGTCAGTGGTAGGAGAGGAGAGACAGCGGCAGGGATTGAAATCCTCACTGCTTTCTTATCTCTCCTTGCTGCAATGAAAGTTCGGGCTAGATGGCATCTCATTGGTCAGCTGCAGTGGGGAAATTGCATGCGATTTGGACAGGATTCACATTCCTGTTCAAATTGCATGCTAATCTTTGTGGTTTAATTTGCATCCATTAATGCAAATCACACTACAAAGTATCGGTTATGGTATTGGTATCTCATGAAAATACTCGGTGACGGTATTGGTGCATCCCTACTTTTATTTATTGATTTATGTTGTGCTAAATTAAAGTTTTACTAAACCCACAACAGTAAAATTATTTATTTATTATTATTTATTTCAGGTTCTTATATAGAGCCGTCAATTTACGCAGCGCTTTACACATATATATATTGAACATTCACCTCAGTCCCTAACCCTCAAGGGGTGTACAATCTAAGGTCCCTAACTTACATTCATACATACAAAATCAGTCTGTATATGCAGGAAAGCATGTTTATTATACTCACTGTGGAACCTGCATTGTGTAAAAAGGCTGTTTGATCCTCACTTCTCTGATCCTCCCCTTCTTCTAATGTCCCCAATCCATCTGCTGATAGTACAGAGCTTTAGGAGTCAGTCTGGACATACTCAATTTAGAGTGTATGACTAGAGAGTCTTTTTTTTTCCTTTGGGAGAGTGCATGTGATCAGCACAGGACCAATCAGCACAGACAGAGGGTCAGGGGTTTTGCAGCCTTGTAGGACAGTCAGAGCAGAATGAAAACTCCTCCTACAAGTTTTAACCAGTGCTCAGCTGAACACTGATAGAAGTCACACGACTGCTATATACTGCTGATGAGAAAAGGTATTTAGCAGTTTATATTTACAAAAATAATAGCACTTCCATGTTGTGTGTACTGTGGGAGACCAGATATGGTGGATGCAGGGTCCTGGGTTTAGTAACACTTTATAGTAGGATACAAAGTGCAGTTCAATTATTGCACATATTACTTGAGTGTTTAAAGTGGGTAACACTATTTTTGAACTGCAGCTGGGATTTGCTATATTTAATAGAAAAATATACTATGTTCATGGGCAGCACAGTGGCTAAATGGTAACACTTCCACCTGGCAGAACTAGGGTCGTTGGTTCGCATCACAGCCACGGCACCACCTGTCTGGAGTTTGCATGTTCTCCCTGTGCCTGCGTGGGTTTCCTCCGGATACTCTGGTTTCCTCCCACACTCCAAAGACATGCTGGCAGGTTAATTGGATCCTGTCTAATTTGGCCCTAGTATGTGTATGTGTGAATGTAAGTTAGGGACCTTAGATTGTACGCCCCTTGAGGGTTAGGGACTGATGTAAATGTACAATATATATACAGCGCTGCATAAGTTGGCGCTATATAAGTACCTGAAATAAATACATTTAATGAATTCAATTTTAGGGATTAATATTGTTTGGTCACATAGCACCGGTGTTGTATATTTGATTAGCATTACCATAGGTACAGCTGTTGTTTAAAAGAGGAAGTGCTTTTTTAGTGTTATAGATTTTCCTACAGCAGGATATCCTCCCAAATAATAAAAAGATATAAAACAATTTAGTATACACCTTCTGCATATTGGTTTACAATGCCATAGTAATCAAGCCATAGTAATCAAGCATGGTACCCTTCAAAAGCACCGACAGATACTCAGTAAGAGCAGTGAGGACACTTTAGGAAACATGATTTCAGATAAAAGATACCTAGAGAACAGGTGTTATGCAGAGCTTACTACAAGAGGAAACACAATAAAGCATGTTAAGGAATGCGATAAGTCTCCAGTGTATGAAAATATCTTTTGTCCCTTTCGACCTAATGACATCAGTACATCGGGTATAACAATGTCATCAGATTTTACACAATTATTATCTCCACCCAGTTATGATAATAAAATGTGTAGCCTTTAGATATATCACACCATGATTCAATAGTCCTGTAAGAAGTCATGTTTATTAAAGTGGAGCTATGAGCAAAATAATAACTGAAATATTGTATATGATGCAGAATGTCAGTGGCATTAACGCAGCAGTGCCTGTAACATAATTTTGTTATCAGTTAATCCTGCCAGTAGATCCGTTTTTTTTTTGCTGCAAACGTGGCAGATACAATTACAGAAAGTCCCAGTCTCAGCAACTGAATGGTTAAAGAAACTGTGGATAATAAATCAGAAGAGGACATTGACTGCAGCAGATTGAATGGAAGCACATCTGTCTTTCATTCACCCAAAGGGGTGACCACCTTCCTGCAGCATTGGGATCTGGTGGTCACCCTACTGAAGAATGCCTCAGAGAATCCAGAAACTGGCTGGATTGAGGAGTATTTATTGAGTATTTAATCACAGGAATATAAAATACCTTGCACAAATACATTTAGAATGCAGAAAAACAGCAGCATTTATTTAGGCACCATTATCCACCTGGATGCCTAATTTAGCCACCACTTACTGCCAGGGGGGTTTATTTAGACACCACTTACCACCAGGGGGATTTATTTAGACAGCACTTACCACCAGGGGGATTTATTTAGACACCACTTACCACCAGGGGGATTTATTTAGACACCACTTACCACCAGGGGATTTATTTAGACACCACTTACCACCAGGGGGATTTATTTAGACACCACTTACTGCCAGGGGGTTTATTTAGATACCACTTACCACCAGGGGGATTTATTTAGACACCACTTACCACCAGGGGGATTTATTTAGACACCACTTACCACCAGGGGGATTTATTTAGACACCACTTACCGCCAGGGGGATTTATTTAGACACCACTTACTGCCAGGGGGTTTATTTAGACACCACTTACTGCCAGGGGGTTTATTTAGACACCACTTACTGCCAGGGGGGTTTATTTAGACACCACTTACTGCCAGGGGGGTTTATTTAGACACCACTTACTGCCAGGGGGGTTTATTTAGACACCACTTACCACCAGGGGGGTTTATTTAGACACCACTTACCACCAGGGGGGTTTATTTAGACACCACTTACCACCAGGGGGTTTATTTAGACACCTCTTACCTCCAGGGGGATTTATTTAGACAGCACTTACCACCAGGGGGATTTATTTAGACAGCACTTACCACCAGGGGGATTTTTTTTTTAGACAGCACTTACCACCAGGGGGATTTATTTAGACACCACTTACCACCAGGGGGATTTATTTAGACACCACTTACCACCAGGGGGATTTATTTAGACTCCACTTACTACCAGGAGGATTTATTTAGACACCACTTACCACCAGGAGGATTTATTTAGACACCACTTACCACCAGGAGGATTTATTTAGACACCACTTACCACCAGGAGGATTTATTTAGACTCCACTTACCACCAGGGGGATTTATTTGGACACCACTTACCACCAGGGGGATTTATTTAGACACCACTTACCACCAGGGGGGTTTATTTAAACACCACTTACCACCAGGGGGGTTTATTTAGACAGCACTTACCACCAGGGGGGTTTATTTAGACACCACTTACCACCAGGGGGATTTTTTTTTTAGACAGCACTTACCACCAGGGGGATTTATTTAGACACCACTTACCACCAGGGGGATTTATTTAGACACCACTTACCACCAGGGGGATTTATTTAGACACCACTTACCACCAGAGGGATTTATTTAGACAGCACTTACCACCAGGGGGATTTATTTAGACAGCACTTACCACCAGGGGGATTTATTTAGACACCACTTACCACCAGGGGGATTTATTTAGATACTACTTACCACCAGGGGGATTTATTTAGACACCACTTAGCACCAGAGGGATTTATTTAGACACCACTTACCACCTGCGGGATTTATTTAGACACCACTTACTACCAGGGGGATTTATTTAGACACCACGTACCACCAGGGGGATTTATTTAGACACCACTTACCACCAGAGGGATTTATTTAGACAGCACTTACCATCTGGGGGATTTATTTAGACACCACTTACCACCAGAGGGATTTATTTAGACAGCACTTACCATCTGGGGGATTTATTTAGACACCACTTACCACCAGGGGGATTTATTTAGACACCACTTACCTCCAGGGGGATTTATTTAGACAGCACTTACCATCTGGGGGATTTATTTAGACACCACTTACCACCAGGGGGATTTATTTAGACACCACTTACCTCCAGGGGGATTTATTTAGACAGCACTTACCATCTGGGGGATTTATTTAGACACCACTTACCACCAGGGGGATTTATTTAGACAGCACTTACCATCTGGGGGATTTATTTAGACACCACTTACCACCAGGGGGATTTATTTAGACACCACTTACCACCAGAGGGATTTATTTAGACACCACTTACCACCAGGGGGATTTCTTTAGACAGCACTTACCATCTGGGGGATTTATTTAGACACCACTTACCACCAGGGGGATTTATTTAGACACCACTTACCTCCAGGGGGATTTATTTAGACACCACTTACTGCCAGGGGGATTTTTTTTTAGACAGCACTTACCACCAGGGGGATTTATTTAGACACCACTTACCACCAGGGAGATTTATTTAGACACCACTTACCACCAGGGGGATTTATTTAGACACCACTTACCACCAGGGGGATTTATTTAGACACCACTTACCACCAGGGGGATTTATTTAGACACCACTTACCACCAGGGGGATTTATTTAGATACCACTTACCACCAGGGGGATTTATTTAGACACCACTTACCACCAGGGGGATTTATTTAGATACCACTTACCACCAGGGGGATTTATTTAGACACCACTTACTGCCAAGGGGGTTTATTTAGACACCACTTACCACCAGGGGGTTTATTTAGACACCACTTACCTCCAGGGGGATTTATTTAGACAGCACTTACCACCAGGGGGATTTTTTTTTTAGACAGCACTTACCACCAGGGGGATTTATTTAGACACCACTTACCACCAGGAGGATTTATTTAGACACCACTTACCACCAGAGGGATTTATTTAGACACCACTTACCTCCAGGGGGATTTATTTAGACAGCACTTACCACCAGGGGGATTTTTTTTTAGACAGCACTTACCACCAGGGGGATTTATTTAGACACCACTTACCACCAGGGAGATTTATTTAGACACCACTTACCACCAGGGGGATTTACTTAGACACCACTTACCCCCAGGGGGATTTATTTAGACACCACTTACCACCAGGGGGATTTATTTAGACACCACTTACCACCAGGGGGATTTATTTAGATACCACTTACCACCAGGGGGATTTATTTAGACACCACTTACCACCAGGGGGATTTATTTAGATACCACTTACCACCAGTAGGACCTATTTAGACACCACTTACCACCAGCGGGAGTTATTTAGATCAGGGACTTCCCCAGGGTTGGTGTCACCCGGTGCGGTAACACTTAGTGACACCCCTTCCAACGATCCCCGCAGGATGGATCGGATCTGCAGATTGAGCATAATGGGTCGGAGTCTGATCCATTATCTTCTCCAATCTGCAGATCCGATCCATCCTGCCAGGATCGTCGGCTTGCAACCTATATGGGGTTAACTGATCTCTCCACGAGCTCCACGAAAAGGCAAGTTTTAAACCAAGCCGACGATCCCCGCAGGATAGATCAGATCTGCGGATTGGGGAGCATAATGGATCAGACTCCGATCCATTATGCTCAGTCCACAGATCCGATCCATTCTGCAGGGATCGTTGGCTTGCTTTAAAACTTACCTTTTCGTGGATCGGGTCTGGTGTCACCCCGTGCAATAGGTGTCACCCCCCGCACCTGCCTAGGGATGCCCCTGATTTAGACACCACTTACCACTAGCGGGACTTATAAATATGACTGCCATTGACCACCAGGCAGGGGTGTAGGTTAAAACTTCTGCCATTAACCATCAATAAAGGGATATTTGCTGGGGTTTATTGCTGTGGCTACTGGTGCCAGTACTGGGGATTATTGTTGTGGTTAATGATACCAATGCAGGAGATTGTTATTGTGTCTACTGATAGCAATACTTGAAGGTATTATTGCTTCCATTTACATCATTTCATGGAGTTATTATTGCATCTACTAAAACTAATGCTGGGAGTGTCTATTAAAATGAATGACACCTACCTTTTAATGCATCCAATGACAACAATGTTGGGCATTATTATTGCATTTATTGATACCAGTGCTGGGAGTGTCTATTAAAATGAATGACACCTACCAACAATGAGTCTTATTTACTCCCTCTTTTTCTACAGTGTACCCCAAGCCCTATTTTGTCTAAAACATAGCAAAGTAAAAGCGGGAGATGCCATAATACAAGCCATTGCCATCAAGCAGCATCCACTTTATTGATCACACCCATTTTTGTCCACTCACACGTATTAATCTTTTATAGGTGTCCCTCCTAATTGATTGTTTTAATTTTTTCCATCAACACTAGATGTGATAATTGATAAGCTGTTAAACCAACTCTGTCATTCTATATTGATGAAGGGGCCAGTAAATGGAACCACAATGTGCAGCCAGGGACTGGGGGACCTAGAAGTGTGCCTTCCCTAAAAGGGCTATTTCTGTGTCACTAAAATTCCAATATCTACTGCCATAGCAAAGCATATCTAAACAATCTGACAAGCTGGATATAATTTGCAACTGTGTTTTCACAGTCCATGTTTTTAAGTGAAAACCCCAAACTTCCAAAGTAAAATCTTTAAGAAAAACCAAAAAAACTCAGTCCTGGCTCTCGAGAGATGTGGGTTACGTCACCTGTACCACCCGAAAGCACTGGAAGAGGGGCTGAGATAAGTATTTTTTTACATTTTTTTTCACCAACAGCTTTATTTACAAATTACCTCTGTACCACCAATAGACGATGTAACTTTGGGGGTTGGGGAACTCTCAACAGAATTGACAAAAGTGGAATATTACTGGGCAATGTGCATAAGAATACTATTTCAGGTCAGGTTTTTCTATTTTTTTATTTGTTTTAGAGACTTGGCTTTTCACACCTTGATTAAGACCTTTATACAGGGACCCCCCCCCTCCCCCCCAAGTATTTCCCCATTTTTTTCCCCTGTGGGATCTGAATCTTGTGCCTTTTGAACCCATAAAGACATTCTTTTTTCTATTCTCATCTACAAGGATGGGGCCATGAAGGAGAAAGGGGAGGAGTAGAGCAATAAGGAGGGAAAAGGGGGGGGGGCTGAAAAAGATCACATTAGCAGGTCTCACCTCTTACTAACTGCATGTGGCAGCACCTTTAACTCTGCTTTTATGCTTGACTATCATTTTTTCTTTGGACAATAATTATTTGGGGAAGGGTGAGCAGCCTAAGATGGTAATTCTACATTTAAATGTTGCTGCTGCCTGCCCTTCACCCTGGCCAAAGAAATGTCCCCCTTGGTTTGGTGCAGCCTGCCCTACCCTCTGTGTCATGGAGGAGTTGGCAGCCTATGGCTGGAGGCTGGAAACAATGCCTCTAGTGAACTATAATGAAATAAATGAAAATAGAAAGAAAGATCATGATGGCAAAGCAGAGGAAATGTAGTTGTGCCTGGCCTTTGTTATGTGCAACCCAACCACCAATACAAAAAAATTACAGAAAAGAAACTTAAAATATATATGAAATTTTATAATAAAAACAATTGAGCCTAGACTTTATTTCCTGGCAGCCCAATTGCAGCAACTCGTTGGTTGGGATTCATCTGATAATACTGATCCCATTATAAGTTTGATTTCCCTTTCCGATACCATTTTGGCTCTCTCTCATCTTGAGATGGCTCTGCCGGTCCTTCCATCCACAGCTCTAACCATGGACCTCTTGAGGCGCGTCTGGAGTGCGGTAAAAGCATCCTTTCATATTACCGGGTTTCTTTCCTGTACTTCCTTGTGGAATAATCCGCAATATGTAGAACTGGCTAAACTGGAGGGTTTTCATGACTGGAGGGATTGAGGCCTGAAATTTATATCTCAGCTATATTCGGGGGGTCCTTTTCACAACTGTAAATAGAATTTACATTTACACATAAGCATTTTTATCGATATCTTCAACTACACCATGTGGTACAGGCTCAGTCTTTACTCTCTAATATCACATTGACAGACTCAGTTTTTCTCAAGGATGTCACTCACGCAACTCATAAGAAAGGCATGATTTCTCGTGTATACTCCCAGCTGTTGTCCACAGTACAGGATCAGGCTAATCTCCGGGGTAGGGTGCAGTGGTCCCGGGATGTTGGAGAGTTTGCTGGAGATGTCTGGGATGCTGCCCTGGAATCTGTTCTGGTGATTCCTCTTTCTCCCTCTCATAAATTGTCTCAATTGTTTATTCTCCATCAAGCGTATAGGACCCCTGTGCAATTATACTGGTGGGGCAGGCATGATTCACCTGATTGTCCAAGGTGTAGGGTCCAACAGGGTGATTTCATTCACATGCTCTAGCGCTGCCCCAAGTTACATAGATATTGGAGTGAGGTTCTCCAGTTTATTTCTCTAGTATCGTAATATACTGTTCCACAGGATCCAAGAACTGCTCCAACCAGGAGTGTATATTATGGTATCTAGACTTTTATATCTAACTAGGAAGTTGATAGCAAGGTACTGGTTAGCAATGGATAGATTATGTTAATTCATTACACCCGCGGGAAAAACTCCCATACCAACATTGCAATGCTTATTGTAACTTCCAGCAGGTATGGCAGGGTTGGCTGGATACACCTGGGTTTGCCCTCCTCAATTAACCCACATTGGCACTGCTCCTGTCTGGCTGTTTATGTACATGGGCCAGACGGGAGCAGTGCCGAAGCGGGTTGCTGTTTATAAATCGGCACCCGCATTAACTGCCTGTGCGTGCGGCACTGCGATTCGGTGTCCGCTGTGTCCGGAGGACACCGATGTCTGTACTGGACCTCTGTCTGAGGTCCTGATTCATGTGATCCCTGATTGGCCAATCAGTGATCACAGGAATAGTAGTAAGCAAGATCTCACTTCTCTGAAATCTGTAAATGATCACAGAAGTCACATGGTATAAGGCTATTTACAACAATGTGACAAGATGTGACCAATCACAGCTCTTACAGTATTTCTCAATGGCTGCAAGAATGCAGCCAGAGAGAAGGAAAAATTATTGCTTTTACAGCCTTTATGGGTGTAAAAGCAATCAGTGTAAAAAAAGAAAAAAAAAATCTTCATCACCCCCCACAAGTAGTACAGTGTCTCCATGGTGACACTGTACTGCTAGGGTGACAGTATGTAAAAAAAAAACCCATAAATAATAATATAAAAAATAAAAATGTGAAAAAACAATTTTGAACAATTATAAGTTTTGGTTATAAACCAATTTTAGTTATTTTTTTTACTAAAATGATAGATGATTACATTTTGGCCAAGATTTATGAAAAAAGATTATTTATTTGAAAAATTTTATAAGAAAAACAAATTTCATTTCAAAATGTTTGGACTATTTCATTTATATTCATTTCAGGGGAGCACAGTAGCTAAATTGGTAACACTTCTGCCTGGCAGTACTAGGTTCGTTGGTTCAAATCCCAGCCATGGCAGCTCCTGTCTGGAGTTTACATGTTCTCTCTGTGCCTGTGTGGGTTTCCTTCAGGTACTCCGGTTTCCTCCCACACTCCAAAGACATTCTGGTAGGTGAATTTGATCCTGTCTAAATTGTCCCTAGTATGTGTATGTATGAATATAAGTTAGGGACCTTAGATTGTACACCCCTCAAGGGTTAGGGACTGATGTGAATGTATAATATATATGTAAAGTGCTGTGTAAATTGACTGTGCTCAGGGGCAGACTGACCATTTGGAAACTCAGGCACAGCCTGGGGTCAGTAGGGGGCCCCATGAGATGCCCCTGGTACCTTTTTCATAGGCTTTTTTGATTTTGGGCAAGGACACAGGGGCCCCATGATCCCCTATTGCCCGGGGGCCCAATGAGTTGTCAGTCCGCCCCTGACTGCGCTATATAAGTACCTGAAATAAATAAATATCAGGTGTGTGGCTCCACTTCTCCTTAGGGGAGATCATGCGCATCCTTCATTTTCTCTGATGAGATGTCTTGGATGAACCAGATGTTGATGTTGTTGTTTTTTTATTGATGGTATGTTTTTGGCTTTGTTCCTTTCCCCCATTTATGTTTACATCTGGACAGGGAGGAATGCAGTAATATCATTGTAGATTTTGTAAGTACTGTTCCATTTTTTTCATTGTCTTGGCAATAAAAGTTGTTTGGATTTAAAAAAAGAAAGAAAGAAAGAAAAAGAAAGAGAGAGAAAGAACAAAAGTTGCACTCTGTCGTGACCCAGGCCAAGTCAGCTTTTTTGTGGCTTCAGATGACAGCTGATACAGAATTTAGGGTTATCATCTCCCATGTAAGGCTGCTTTCACACTGATCAGTTTTTCTTCTGTTTTTGCATTAGAAAAGGAGGAAGAAAAATGCATGACCATGAAATTTTATGGAACTTTTCACACTGATCAGTTGCAGATCCACTGCCATTTTGTAAAATCCTGCTTGCTGCATTTGGTGCATGATTAGTGATATAAAGCAAAACACCAAAAAAGAGCACCTTCCCATTGAAATGAATGGAAAATGCATCAAAACACACAGTTGCATTTTTGGTGTATTTTTTCACAGGTGGAAAGCACACCGAAAATGTGTAAAAAATTAAGTAAAAATGCAGCAAAAACACAGTAAAAATGCAGCAAAAACACATATACATTGTTAACACATTTATTGCAACAGAGCAGTGTGAAAGTAGCCTCATACATTCCACTTTTTATTTTAAGATAAAACCTGTCCCCTCTCTCCCTCGAAGGCTTTATTCACATCTGTGCGATTGTTTGCGCATATTTTACTGCGATTTGTGCTCATTTTCATACAGCCATTTTTAGCTTTAGCGTTTTTTATTAGCCAATAGAGAAAAATATCATCTGTTGCATCATTTGTTGCTAGGTTTTTCTGCTCCAGCTTTTCCATGAGCTTTTATTTCTTTTTTTTTTTTATTATTATTAATAATAATAATAATAATAATAATAATAATAATGTATTATTATTTTGTTTTTTGTTAGAGTAAGGGGTTAGCATTAAGGTTAGGTTAGGGTTAGGATTATGGGTTAGATGCTTGGGTTAGGGTTAGTGTTTTGTTTATTATTTTCTTATTATTTATTTATTTATTTTGTTCAGGTTAGGGTGATAATAATAATAATAATAATTAAAATGAATAAATAAATTTAAACTAAATACACAAATAAATAAAAATAAACATAAATAAATACTTGTAATAATCAATTAATAATAAAAAAACCCATAACCTTAACATGTACAGTGCACCTGTCTCCCCCACCCCCCTTTGCTCCTTTTCATTTTTCCTCTGATTAACCAAAGCTGGAGTTGCTGTTGTTAAAAAAACACAACTTTCTGACTCAGTTTTTATCAACAACACTGTTCAGGGAGGAAACTGACAAAAAGATACAAAGTAACATTGTTACTTTTGTAGCTGTTCTGTTTCACTCATCTGCAGATAATCTGCAGATAACTTTGATATGAAATCAGTTAAATCAGTATTAAATCCAAACCCATAAATGTAATATATTCCAGTTTACTAATCCTTAGATGTGGTGGCTGTATTCATTTTCTGCTTTTAGTCTTTTCTCCTCTGTTTTCACCAGATGATCTGGTCCAAAACACATCTCCTGTACTAGTGAGACATCACTAATGAGCACAGGGGCACCTTTGGGGAGCAGCATCATCAGTGTGGAGGGAAGGGAGTGTAAGATGTACTAGCAGATTTAAATACATTAACAAATTGAAGCCAAACTCCAGCTCACACTGCTCACACAAGCAGTTGCAGCAACAGTGTTTGTTTTTCTGGAATAAATGTTTTACATGAATAAATAAAGCTGGTCATTGTAAGCATCCCTCTCAGTGGTAAATGTTTTGTTTCAACACTCTAAACTGCTATATTTGAATGACAAACAGCAGACTTACTGGCAGAATCACCAGGTATACATAAAGGACAGAAAGCCTAAAAAATGCAGTCATTAGGCCCTTTTTTATTCAGACAGATCTAGATGGAACCATATGTCTATGGGTGAGCAAATGGATGCGGATGATCATCAGTTTACATCCACCTACTGTACATCCATGCCAGTTCAGATCTGTTTTTTTTTTTTTTTTTAAATGGAACAGCCAATGTCTAGATCTGTTGAAACAGAACAAAGCAGATGTAGACTGATGTAAACTGAACTGAAGGGAGAGGTTCCTGATGAGGAGGGACAGACTAGGAACATCACTGCCAACTTCACCACACCTTGGACTCCTCACGGTTTTGGATTAGTTCTTCCAAGTGCCTGTACAGTGCTACTCTGCCTAACAACCACCCCTCTACTCAGATGCTGCTCTGGTAAGATGCGCCTTAATAGAGTGACAACTTTAGTGTTTGAACTACTCCAATGTGCCGCTAACTTTGCTGACAACTTCTGTACCTGTGTTGATTATGTTACTGAGCCGCTGATACCATAGAGGTCCTTTCACACGGGCAATCCATTTTTTTTATCAGTTCAATCACGTTTTTTACAAGATTACTTTACAGCAGTTTTTCATCAGTTTATATCAGTTTACATCCGTTTTTCATATGTTTTTCATCAGCTTACATCCACTTTTTTTACATCCTTTACCAATGTAAAAATGGACCATATATCCATTTACATCCGTTTCTCGTTCGTTTACATCCATTTAGATCGGTTTTTTTTCACCCGTTCCGGGTTTTTTTTTTACAAAAGAAAAATAGTGTTTTCTTCTGTTAAAAAAAAGGATGTTAATGGATGTAGACATTATGATGATCATTAGTTTACATCCGCTAGTCCATAGAAATACATGGGTGTCTGTTTTTCATCCGTAAAGGGACACATGAAAAACGGACATATGGAGCACCCGTGTGAAAGAGCCCTAGAGGTTTATTTACTAAAGTTGGGGAGTGCAAAATCAAGCTCACTTCTGCATAGAAACCAATCAGCTTCTAACCCCAGCTTGTTCAATTAACCGTTGGCAATAAAGCCTGGAAGCTGATTGGTTTCTATTGAGAAGTGAGCTTACTTTTGCACTCTCCAGCTTTAGAAAATAAAACCCCATAGTGTCTGAACTGTTAAGCCAAGTACCTTCCGCTGTCCTTCATCTAACAAAATAATAATTGTACCACTTTACTTGGTCTCTGTTTGCCATTCTACCATTTTTGGTACCAACTAACTAGCCCCACCCACACATACATTATATTTTTTTTTTCCATTCAACCAGCGGGTTGAATAAAAAAAAAAAATGATTTGACTCCCCATCCACACACTCAAGGTGGATGGGGGAATCCTCCCCACTGTGTCATGTCCAAATACACTGATTGTGCCAAAATTTTTCAACAGCATGGCTGTACAGACGTCGATCAGTAATCAACTTCTGTACAACCAGCTTGCTCATACACGGATCAAAATTTGGCCAGTGCCTGCTGAACTGGTCGAATTTTGGTCCATGTATGGCAGGCCTAAATCTGGTTAAAAAGAAAAGGTGTGTTTTGTATTTCAATGTTCTTATTAATTTATAAACAGTTTAAGAAGACAGGAGCAACAAAACACGCCCACGCAGAGGCCATCAATTGCACATAAAAAAATAAAGAAAACAGTGCTCTAACACCAACAGAGCAAAAGATGTGCCCACGCAGGGGCTATCAATGGCACATAAATGACAAAAACAGTGGTATAACACCGACAGTAACTCAAACTAAAGGCAGCTATCTACTGCCACACCAAAAACAAACAAAAAAAGAAAAGGAAGGAGGAGTATAAAAGAAAAAAGATAACAAGACCAAGAGCAGGGGTCCGAGAATGCCAATAATGAGAAACATCACAACCCCAGACTAGCCAGGGGGAGCGAGGGAAAGGCATATTGCAACCAAGGCTCCATATTTTCAAGAATTTCCGTTGGGAGTCATTACAGATACTTGTCATCTGCTCATTGAGCATCATAGTGGTCATACGGTCCCGCACTCCCTGAAGAGGGACAAACGGCTCTTCCATGCCTGAGCAATTGTTCTAGTGGCCAACAGAAACAAGTAGGAAGATAACTTCTGCTGGTGAGCTAAGAGGCCCGGTATGGGACAATGAAGCAAAGCATACCGAGCATCCCGGCGTATGGAGAGATGAAACAAGGTGAAAAGGAGGCCAAACACACGAGACCAAAAATGAAACAGTCTCGGACATGACCACCAGATATGCAATACATCACCACGATGGCTACAACCCCAAAAGCATCAGTCACTGCAGGCAGGGTTCGCCTGGGCCAAAGGAGCCGGAACCCAATACCAACGAAACATTACCTTGTATGCCACCTCCAGCGTGGTCGTATTGAATGAACATTTAGCTATAAGTGACCAGGCCCTATTCCAGTCCTCCAGATACACGACTGCCCCCAGGTTGTGCTCCCACTAAGCGACATATGGAAAAGGTGTGTTTTGTTTAGTTTTGTTACATTTTGTTGACTTAGCCTGGGTTCACTTACATGTGGTGCGGTATATCGCATGTTATTCGCATAGGAACCACACCGCATTCGTATGCGGTGTGCAGGGGTGGACTGACAGCTTATGGGGCCCCCTGGACAATTGGGGATCATGGGGCCTCTGTGTCCTTGCCCACACTCAAAACACACCCAAAAAAGCCTATAAAAGGTACCAGGGGCATTTTATGGGGCCCCCTACTGACCCGAGTGCTCGAATGGTCAGTCTGGCCCTGGCGGTGCGATTGGAGCCATACATTTTGTATGGCTCTAATTGCATTGCACCAAAAACGTGCAGGACCCTTTTTGGGTCCACACTAGAATCGGATCGCATGGGTATTCACACCTATGTGATCCGATTCTGCACATCGCACTGCGTTTTGCAGTATGTTAACTTAACATACACACCCGCAGCGGTTCGCATGAACGGGGTGCAATTCTGAAGCGATGCTGAATTCGCACTGAAAACACTGCAAATTCTGCACCGCATCAGTGTGAACCAGGGCTTAGGCTTGGTTTTCTCAATGAAACAAATATGAATCGTACAGGAGCTGCACTGCATTCTTGTGCGTTTCACATGCAATTAGGTGCAGCTTGTTTTTTTAGCCCAATCATTTTGAATGGGCTCAAATCGCACACACATCACCCCAAAGTTGTGCATGCAGCAATTCTGGAAGCACACTGCAACCAGATTGCAAGCTCATTTTGTTCCATTTGGTCCAGTGCAGGAAAACACACTGTGTTTGCGACCTGCGTTTGGGGTGTCGTTAAGATAGCACTGACACCCACTGCAGATTTCAATGTTCTCTTGCTGCCCCACTTTTTCTTTTCTGTTCATTTCCCACTCTAATCATTTGGTATATATAATCAAGTATGCAACTTGTGTGAACCACCTGCTATTCCCACTATGCTCATTGATCAATGTGCAATATCGTTCTGGTCTAAACAATTTATTACCCTATGCTATGTATGGTTACGGGATACCCTGTTTGCAATGCATATGTTATGTGTTTGTAAATTTTTAGTTCACTTACTTTTTGTGTATTTGTAAAACTTCTCTTAAACTCTATAAAATATATTGAACAAGAAAAATTGCTTTGGCCCATAGGGAGTGAGCAGGTGCAAGAGGTGAAGTGGTTAATGTTGACTGAGAGAGTTTATTTCTACTGCCCACAGCCCTTTGGTGAACCTGAAGCCACAATACTTCCAGCAAGATCACGAAGAATGTATTCTCAATCTCACAAAATGCAGTGTTTGAGCATCTTCTCCCGATTTGGGTTGATGCCACCCTTCTCCGTGTGGAATACAGGGGTAAGATAAGTATATTTACTAAAATTTTTCCACTTATATGCTGCAAGTTATGCACCCCTCTAAAGCATGCACACATCACTCCCATACTTAAAAAACTCCCTGCTCCTGTTTACCCCTAAACTCTTAGAACGCTTAGTCTACAATCGCCTGAGCTCCCACCTCACTGAGAACAACCTTCTTGACCCTTTACAGTCTGGCTTTCGCTCACTACACTGAAACTGCCCTACTAAAACTCACTAATGATTTACTAACTGCTAAAACCAATGTCCACTACTCCGTACTCTTACTACTTGACTTCTCTGTGGCTTTTGATACTGTTGACCATCCCCTCCTCCTCAAAAAACTCCACTCCCTTGGCCTCCGAGACTCTGCTCTCTCCTGGTTCTCCTCCTACCTATCGCAGCGCTCCTTCAGCGTTACCTATAACTCTGCCTCCTCTTCTCCACTCTCTCTTTCTGTAGGGGTCCCTCAAGGTTCTGTCCTTGGACCCCTTCTCTTCTCCCTCTACACCTCCTCCCTTGGTCACTTGATAAACTCCCATGGCTTTAAGTACCATCTCTATGCTGATGACAAACTAATCTATCCTTCTGCCGCTCACCTCACCCCTTCAGTCTCCTCTCGCATCACTAACCTACTAAGTGACATATCGGCATGGATGTCACTACACTTCCTTAATTCACAAGGATTGGTACTAAGTTCTAACAAGAACAGTTTCTTTTATCTATGAAAAGTGGAATAAATGGTCTCAGATTAATGTATATCATACAGGCATCTCTGGGTATCTGTCTGAAACTGACAGAACTGGTCCAACGTGTGAAAAATAAAATTCAAATATCTGGAAAAAATGTATTCAAATAACAAAAAATTATTTGAAGAAATGTAGAACATCAATTTTGTTGTCATAATGTGTTAGAAAAAAATATAATATAAATTATTATGCACTTATATACCTTTTGAACATTCAATATTCACTTCGAGGCTTCATGCACACTGGGTGTTTTATTGTGCATTAGCGTTTAGCGGAGTTTTCCCACATTGTTCCGTGTTTGCGTTTTTTAGGCAAAAATTTTTTGGGGTCAAAAAAAGTTCACAAATGCCAGTTTGCAGTGGTTTACCACGTTTTACTGTGTTTTACCAGGTTTCACTGTGTTTTTCAGCATTAGAGCGTTTTTACAGCAAAAAAACTCCTTTAGAAACCCACTAGTCCTGGTTTTTTTTTTCAGACAAAAAAGTCCCTGCCAAAAAATGTTGATTACAGTCCATGGGTGCATGGACACATAGGATAACATGCTGGGGGGATTACTAGCTGTAGAAAAAAACGTCAAAAGCCAAAAACAGCAGCTGTAAAAATGTCCATTGTGCATGAGGACTGAGTGTGGCTACATAACACCAGCTCTACAGTGGTCTTATTGGACTCCAGATCTCTTAATTAGAAAAGTGTCTGAACAGTTTTGTGAATCTGACTTTTTTAGCTATCATTAATAAAAAGAACAGGTTCTAATAAGAACTATGTGAATTAGGTGCACAGGTAACATGTAGCTAGATAACACCAGATTTCTGGAAAAAGGGCGCGCGTTCATGTATGAATCCTGTACGTTCCCATGTGGTGCAATTTTGCAGCCCATTCATTTGAATGGGCTGCAGATTGCACCAGAACCCAGTAAAAGTAGTGCATGCAAAAATGCGCTGTACCAATTTGCATGGGACTGTGGTTCTGATCTGCATTTGGGATGCCTTTAACAATGCACTGGCACTCAGAACGCATCACAAAGGAAGTACATTTGAGTGCGGTATGGGAAATGCCTTAAATACAATTGTGAATTTCCCTATATTATTATTATTATACAGGATTTATATAGCACCAACAGTTTGCTCAGTGCTTATATAACTACTTTTAAAAAATTCACTGACAAGACTAGAAAGTTGGGTCTATCATTGACAGTGACCCCATAATGGACTGGTAAAGTAAGCTAAGGAACGTTATCCAATTGCTTTCATAAACTTCAGGTTACCACAATTATATGGTGACAGCAACATTGCTGGTGCAACACAACAATGTTATCATACTACCCTTTGTAATGACAGCATGCCTCTGGATCATGGTAACAAAGTTACATAATTGCAGAACCCTTTTTTTAAGACCGTATTTCCAATCTCTGAACTGTATTATGAATTTAAATCGTATTAACAGAGATTTTATTTTTATAGTACAGACATAATTCAGCTGACAGTGGACTTGTCATACGACATTACTTTGACATTGTTAAACAAGTATAGAGACAAGGAATTCCAACACCTTTCTGATGCTTATTCACAATGTGTCTGTTCTGGATCTGTGAATCAATACAGCCAGAAATAGCCAGGACACTAACATGAGGAACCCAACAATGGTAGCCCCATACGTCTGTCATGACAGGTGTTCTTGAAGGGCATATAATTATCAAATGATTGTGAAAGGATATTAAAGTGGTTGTAAACCCAAAATCCAATTCTTTTGCACAGTTTAGTAGATAATGTTGTATTAATCTAATTCACATTGTGTGTGCCTCTCAAAGAGTCATCCTCATTCAGTTTTAGCACTCAGAAATTTGCCAATCTGAGGGAGTAACATAGCACCAAAGCGGAGGAGACTTAATGTTACACTTTTCCCCTCCCACCTAATCACAGAGTCTCTCTATGTATTCTCTGATGTCTCTCTCTCTCTCTGATTTCTCTCTCTCTGATGTCTCTCTGTATTCTCTGATTTCTCTCTCTCTCTAATGTCTCTCTCTATATTTTCTAATGTCTGTCTCTCTCTGATGTCTCTCTCTCTCTGATTTCTCTTTCTCTCCGAAGTCTCTCTCCCTGATATCTTTCTCTCTCTGTATCCTCTGATGTCTCTCTCTCTTTCTCTGTATTCTCTGATGTCTCTCTCTCATGTCTCTCTCTGATGTATTTCTCCCTCTCTCTGATGTCTCTCTCCCTCTGCGGTTTCTCTCTCTCTGTGATGCCTCTCTTTGTGATGACTCACTTTCTGTATGCTCCACTGACTCTGGGCAAGCTTTGTACCTGGATCTCCGGAGGAAAGAGGTGAAAGTGAACTTGGCTCCGATTTCAGTCACAGCTCACAGCGAGGTACAGAGCAGCAGCAGACACACCCCCTTCACACAGGCTCAGGTATGTATCTCATTACACATTACAGGCTGTCAATCAAAGGGGAAGGGGAATGATGCCAACATTTTTTTCATGGTGTCGGGTTTTGTTTAATCAGGAGAGCGGGGAAGATTACAGATGACAGGCTGTTCTCCTACCTGCCATACTAATGTAGCACCCTCCTAGATAGCTAGGGGGAGCTAGTGCTCAATTGTTAGACAGAGGCTAAGTAGAAACCTGTGGTGATAGTCAGAGGGAGATAAAATTTGGGTCAGAGCTGAAAGGTTCTGCAAGCCAGTTCCCTGATACCTACCCCTGCTCTAGAATCTTGGAGAATATTCTAGAAGCAGTTGGAAGGGGTGAGGAGGGGCTGTCCTGCACACTTGGAAGATCGTGGCCAATCCCCAAGCAGGAGGCTTGGCATGGAGCCAGGGGAGCCTTCAAATGTGATAGAGCCTGCTTAGCAGCAGAAGAGTTTGAGTGAAAGATTGAAAGGATGTGAGAGGCTGAGGTGCAGGAGCCTGGGAGGGGGCCCAGAGGGGAGAGGGCTCACCTTCAGGCTGGAAGGGAGGAAATCTCAGGACCTCATCAGCCCCCAGAGCGAAGACCATCTGTGCAGCAGGGAAGAAGTGGCAGCAGAAGGCCTGAGAGCAGCCATTGACCCATCAGCTCACAGACAGAGGACTTAGTGAGTAGACCTAAACCCCCTGGGCCAGAAAGGGGAAGGAGCACTCTAATGAGAAACTGGATTAGCTTTCTACCCTGGACTGTCTTCTATTTAAAATGACAGACACTGGATCCCCTGCCCAGGGATTCACACTGTACAGCTGGGTAAAGGAGTATCTGGTGTCTGGGGTGGTACACATGAGATGCTGGCTAGCTCTCCAGAAGAGAATTCTTGTTGTCTAAAGAGACTTACAGCTGCATGGGGATTGTCCTCAGTTGCCATTCCCTTTGGGCATCCCATACATCCCTCACCCCATCCAAGTTCAATTTCCCTTATAAAATAAAAAAAAACAAGCTCAAAGACTGGTTACTGTCTGCTGGATGCAAGTCTGTGTGGAAAATGCGTGTTGCCTGGCTGTGCAGGACTATAGAGGGGACCCAAAACTCAGCAACTCTTATGGGGTAGTGCTACACTATGCATAAATTATCTGTGCCCTTTATTAGATTTAGTGTTCTGTTTGCATTTGACTTTCCAGGTTTACAACCACTTCAAATCAAATAAAAAATGGATAGAGGTTATAATCCTTCCCTACACAATCCAAAATAAAAAAAAAATGGCTTTAGATACACTTTAGGAACATGGGTGGCCATTTTTTAGAAATACCTGGACCCTGGGCACTTTTGTATAATTGAAAGAGACTGCCTACTAAGAGCTGTATACCGGAACACTGGATTTTATAGCAACATGTTATGTATAATACGCAACTTTAGTCAAATAATTCACAGCTCTTCCAGGAGTATGACTAGTGTAGTTGAAGAGGTTAACAAAAAATATAAGGTCTACATTTTTATGTATGTGTCCAGCTTTAGCTCAAGGTACAGCGTGGACAAATCTGCAGTGCTGACTATTGTATTTTGAAAGCTAACTCCTGAAATGAATATCTGAACAGTGCCTGCATCTGATTAGATGGAAGCGCTTTTTGGCAAGAATCATCCACCTGGCTCCTTTGACAAAAGTCAGTTGAAAAACTGACTTTTGTCAAGCTGGGTAGTGCCAACAGGTCCACTCAATGCATGAAATTAAATCCATTTATGGCCAGTTTAAAGGCAAAGTTTACCTTTTACAAAAAATAATAAATGCACATCTTTTTGCAGGTAAAAAAAAAATGTGCATATCTTGTTTTTTTACATTACTGCCTGTAGAGCATTGCACCCATGATCTACTGATCACGGGTGCAATGCTAGGATCCTGCAGACTCCTGGCATTGCAGACTCTCGGTACACTGCCTCTGGGCTACTGAATTGCAGGAAGAATCAATGAACTACAAAGGTGCTCACCAGGTTGTGGAGGCCAAGGTGGTTGCAGCTCAAAACTCTGTGAATGAATGATGAGGCCTAGTGGGCAGAGCCTCACATGACCGTGCTGTATTTAAATTGTGATGCCCACTGTCACAGTTAGGGGAAGAAGAGTCAGGAGCTGGAAAGTGTTACATGATCCACCCTAAATACAGGTGAAACATGCAACATGCTCCAAAGATGAACTTATCCTTTAAGCCAGGGGTCTCTAAACTTTGTAAATAAAGTGTCGGTTTACTGTCCTTCAGATTTAAGGGGGGGCCGGACTGTGGCCATTAGGAGAAGAAAAGGTCCCGGCGTCAATGGGAATAAACATCATCTTTGATGTCAGTGTGAGGAATTGTGCACTGTCGTTGGTATGATTAATAGGAATTGTGCCCCATCATAGGTGTCATTAGGCCCCATTATTGGTGTAATTGAGAGGAACTGTGCCCCATCATTGGTGTCATTAGGCCCCATTATTGGTGTAATTGGGAGGAATTGCGCCCCTTCATTGGTGTCATTGGCAGGAGTTGTGCCCCATTATTGATGTCATTGGGGGGAATTAAGCCTCATTGTTGGTATCAATGGATGAAAATAGTGCCCCAAGGGCCAGATAAAAGTAAGCAAAGGGCCGCATCTGGCCCCCGGGCCGCAGTAAGGAGATCACTGCTTTAAGCAATCAAGACTTTGTGTAGTACTCATGTGTAATGAGCAGACTGACTTCACTCCAAAGGCAGATCTAGTAATATGGCAGACCAATGGCTGCTGAATGGAACTTCTTGCCTACGACCCCTTCTTATTTATGTAGAGATTCCTGATTCCCTAGATCTGGTGTATGAAATACTGCAGTATAATCTCCATTTATAATTTAAATTATAGCAGCGTAAATATGTAACATGGAATATAAACCACACTGTAAAAGTTGATATTATAAGAGAACTTAGATATATAGATTATATTTCTTGTTTCTTCCAAACCTTAATGGGAATAATAATAAATCCAAGAATGAGGTATTGCTTAACAAAGAAGAGGGGCGCTGGCATTAAGGAAAATGCCTACAAAAATGTCAGTTTTCATGCCTCTGGTTGAGTCATATAATAGTTGCAACATCAAATGCTGAAAAAGCTTTGCAATCAGGTGAAAGGTGTAAGCTTCCCACAATCCACATACATTGGATTACTTTCAAGTAGGAAGTGCCTTACATGGCAAGCTTCTGTAGTCACCCTCCTTCGTGACAAATAGAGCAGCTGCTGGTTAAATAGGACTGTTGATGTGAAAAGTGTAATAAAGAACAGGTAAGATCAGGTTATACCTGCTGCTGTCTAGTAATCTTTTCATATGAGCCTACTAAGTGACTCCTTGTGATTGAGACTATTATGTTGCGGTTAGATTTTCAGATAAAATCATTTAGACCACCAATGTACTAAACGGAAACCACAATGTAAGCACAATTTATTTTCAAAATGGCATATCATAATGAGTTCATTGAAAACAAGTGAAAACGTACAGTGAAAAACATCCAACTAAGTTCATTTTTTGCATGACTTTTTTGTAATGAAACAGTTGTAAAGTGAGAAAAGTGGTGTCGGAATTTTATAGTTTTTAAACAAAGTGAGCATTTGCATTTGCTTTGAAAACTTGAGTACCAAATTTTATAATCTGCCCAAATCATATTCCAATATGGCCAGCAGGTTTTTAGAAAATGGGCATTTGCTCAAGGCACAATAAGGAAAAGGGGCTCTCCAAGAGACCTGCGTCTACGGGTTTTTTGTTTTCAAATTTATGCATCTTCAAAATGTGGTCTATGAGAAGGAATCCTACAATGACAGTTTGTTGTGAAGCACACAAACACAAATGACAGTAAGCATATAGAAATGCAATCCTATAAACAATCTAGCAAAATCATAATTACAGGTTTACAGGTGATATAAATATAGGAGTGCAGGGTAATTCAAGATCATACAGGCAGAATGCTGAGGAAAGACGAGGTGAGATTGAGCTAAAATGTCTCCCAGCAGCCAGCACCAGGCAGCGACTGTTCACTGAACTATGTTGGCTGGTGGGAGACACCCACTGGTGAACACTGAAATGACACTATTCTAGTCCATGAACCACAGTGCCACCAGCAGGTATCCTAGCTATACTGCATGTTCTTGAAAATTTGCCCTGCCTTAAAGGATAAGTTCACCTTTCTGAAAAGGTTACATCTGTATTTAGAACATTGTAAGCAACCTCCTCCAGTATCCCTGATTCTTCCTTCCCCATGACATCTCACACAGGCATGTAATTTATTCACAGGAATCTGTGAATGAATGAGCTACAAGTGCTGTCTGCCACAGCGGGAAATGGCTTGAACTTCTCAATAAACTGCAAGGGCACTATTGAGCACTCTTCTAGTTCATTGACACTTCCTCTCTCCTCTGCTCTGCAGGCTCCTGAGAAAAACAAACAAACACTTTTTTACCTGCATAAACATGTGAATTTATTATTTTTTGTAAAATAGAACTTAGTCTTTAAATTAACTGTGCAATTGCTATGTATTTTACTTGCCGCACAACGTATTTACATTAAAGCTTTAAGGCTTTGACAGGTACACACTCCCACTCCCTCCCTCCCCATAGTCTTCTGGGACAAGTGGCAGGTCCCAGAAGAGTATGGGACCATTCAGAAAGTGCAGCGGTACTCGCACATGCGCAGTGGGCAGCCGGCTGTGAAGCCGTAAGCTGTCACATCCATTTGCCCACACTGAAGATGTTGGTGCCGAGGAGACAGGATGGTCAGTCAACGCGGCCGGTGTGAGGACATCGCGGGATTGAGGGACAGGTGAGTGTCCATTTTTTAAAAGTCAGCATCTACAATTTTTGTAGCAGTTGATTTTTATTTTGTTTAATTCCCACTAGAAATCCACTTTAATGAATGAAAGGAAAGCTTAAACTAAACTTAAATGGACCCTAATGCAAATCAAAAGCCTATGTACAACTCACACTATCCCCAATGGAGCTGAGCCGAGAGGCTTTGAAATTCATGTTAGGAGCTTAACTCCTGGTGTCCTAGAAAGCCAAAGGAAAACTTATTGTAAGGAGACCCTTAGGGCAACCCATGGAGCAAGTTTTGGCCAGTGCATTAGGAGCCAACTGAAATTTGCATAGTGTTTTGCCAGTTTTAGACAGACCACACATGTTTCAACAACTTGTGTACAACCTGTCTGCCCATACATTGATTGAAATTCGGCTGGTCTGTGCTGAAGCTGACAAATTTGGATCCTTGCATGGCCACCCTCAAATATTGCTGATTTTTGTCTTATTTGTACAGGTAATAGTCAAAAAGGGTCAGAATGTTTGTCAGTTCCACTATACTCACATTTACATAATACTTTCCTAAATTTGTGTATGAATCCTGGAACTGTCTCACCAAACTCAGGAAGGTATGCTAATAGATAAATATTAAGAGTTTATATTGGATAACAAATGAATGAATGATAATGGTGGACCTTGCATTTTCATGAATGGTCAGCTTATGTTGGAGCTCCCCACTCTAATTAAAGCAACCCAAAGATTAGTCACTTTTTTCATTCTGCCAGCAGGTTGAATGAACAAAACTTACTTGATTCCCTCATCCTCACACTCACTGTGGATGGGGGAATCTTCCTCACTGAGGTATTGTATTCTGTCCATGGGGGTATTTCCTTGCTGTATGTGTCAGGACTCATGGGAGGACCTGGGTCACCTGCTGATGGCACTGTTGTTCCTGGAGCCTCAGGGCGCACTTCTGATGGCCACCAGCAGGTGTCTTCCAGTAGCCAGCCTATTATAGTAATTAGGCTGAACCTGATACTGGCTTCTGGAAGGTATTTATTCTCTGTCCCTGATTGAAGATCAATGCTTCAGTGTTTTGCCTGTGAGCCGAGTCCCTGTCTGATCCCGTGCCTTGTAGCCTATACTTGCTCCCTGTACACTGTATCCTACTCTACTCCCTTTGTATCCTGTCCCAGTCCTCATCCTGTCCTGTTCATGTTAGCTACCTCCATTTTGTACATAGCATTTGTTAATCAGGTTGTTGTTCTGGGATTGTTGCACGATAACATTTATTTTTCACTTCTACATTGTTTATAGTTTATTGGTGTTGGAAGAGTGTTATTTATGTTAATAAACTATATTTAATCCTACTCAGTCTGGTTTCTGATTCTTTAAGGTATAGACCACTGATCTGGTCATCCCTGCTAAATACCTGAATTTGGTATCCCTTACAGCAAGAATGCACTGATCAGCATTGCAGGCTATAGCCTGCAGTACTGGTCGAGTGGGGAAAAACTGACAGGGTGAATGTACAGAAGTCAATCATGTAACAATTGTGTGCAATAGAGACATGGAAACTGTACATGACAGCCATTTCTTTTTTTCATGAGCAATGACCTTCCTCCCCTCTCTCCTTCTGAAAGCTATGGAATTTGTAGCTGTAACTTTTAACAAGCTCCAAAAGAACATCTTATCTTAATACACAGAGCTGGCCAGGCTGTAAACAGCTAATTATTCTTGGTAGGATGTCTGTTTCCACTAACCATGGAAAACACTTTCCTCTGCCCTATCATAAAACAATAATTACTCAGTCAAGCCATCACATCTGACCTATAAGGCCATTAAGGTTCTTGGAATGCAGTGCATGCCATAAAACGGCTATTCCACATGTAACAATTCCAAATACAATTCATAGAATTTAACAGGAACAGGGCACATTAATATTAGGTATACATTTGAATAGGGAATATCATACCGAACAAATCAAGGTCATACATAACTATTTTAGCACATAGAAAAAGGGATAAAACAGTCTCTTCCCTCCTTGGTGACAAAGGTACGCTGTGTTTGGGTTCAAAATATAATTCTGAATAATAATCTGCCAGTTGCTAGAATACCACCTTCACATATTGGAAGTTGTTAATATTAGTATGAAACAGTAGCTGGGACTTGGTCATAAATTTCACCTAAACCGGATGATTGGTCAATTGTTCTTGGGCGACACCCCTTTGATATCATAGAAAGCAACTGACCGTATCTAGTAAGAGGGCTCTCGTTTAACATCAACCAAGGAACATCTTAACAGACTTGAGAGCCAAGGCAACATTTTTGCTCAAACAATTCGACTCTGCTAAACCAGGACTTTGCAAGAGTTCTGCCTTCTTAATGCCTTTGTTTTATTTATCTGTTTATTGTTCTCTTTATGTCTTTGTAACATCCATTTTTGTAAATTTTTTATTATTGCACCATTTGACCTTTTCATTAATAAACCCTATTTTGAAAAGTGTTAAAATTATCTCTAAGGCTTTTAATGCAAACTACAGGATCCCTGTCTCTTGAAGAGTGCTACTGTATATAATAATCCTTTGAATATACTTGTCTGTGGTAACAGCGTGTGTTATAGATGTTTATTGTTCACATTTGTTCTTGCTAACATTGTGAATGGTTGATAGTCCCAAAGCTATCTGGTGGCAGTTTGGCGTTTGAAGGGTTAATTACGTAATTAATTAACCCAGTGACAATCGCTCTCAGGCTCCTGGCACATAGATTGTGGTCCCGCGAGCTGGAAAACCTTTGTGCAGGGTGCAGCTGAGAGTGTCATTGTTATGCGATTGACAGCACGGTGTGAGATTGACTGGTCCTTTGTCACGAGTTGGTGAGAAGGGCAAGGGTCGGGCATTGTGTTCATCGCAGATCAGTAGATCAACTTTAATACTACCTCCATGCTTATGGCCAGCTTAATAAAATGTATGGCTAGCTTAACAAAATGTTCAGAAAAAATATTAAAAAATACCATTGCCATTGGAAATAGTAAAATATAGTTAGTTACCTTACACCCCCACTTCCTGTAGGCTTTGGTGATACCACTGATGCCTGGGAAAGCTGAGGATCCCAACACTGTGTAAAAGTGCATTTTCCTAAGATTTGGAATCCTCAGCTTTTCTAGGATTCTGTCAGAAGGCCGAGGAAAGTCTCCCTCACCTAGGCAAGCTCACCAGAAAGTTGCCGAGTTTAAAGAGAGGATGGATATTACCTACGGTTAAAACATTTTCATTTTCTAAGTCGGTGCTGACATATTTTTTGTCGGTTAAAAGGACATCATTGAGCTCAGGATAAGTTTGCCTTTAGTCTCAGTATACTGTATATTTTACCATTCTGCATGACCAATTTTGACTCTAATATATATTATTGTCAAGAGTGTATACAGCTATTTGCAAAATGTAGCAAGCTATCTCTTGGTACTTACAATAATTTGCACACCTTGACATTAATTTAAGTCTTTATGGAGACCACTTGCTTACCATACCTCTATTAACCACTTGCCTACCAGGCACTTATACCCCCTTCCTGCCCAGGCCAATTTTCAGCTTTCAATGCTATCGCATTTTGAGCGACGATTGCGTGGTCATGTAACATTGCACCCATATGAAATTTGTATCATTTTTTTCACACAAATAGAGCTTTCTTTTGGTGGTATGTACTCACCACTAGGTGTTTTATTTTTTGCGCTATAAACAAAAAAAGAGTAAAAATGTTGAAAAAAAAATTTTTTTTCTTTGTTTCTATTATAAAATTTTGCAAACAGGTAATTGTTCTCCTTCACTGATGTGCGTTGATGAGGCAGCACTGATAGGCAGCACTGATGGGCACTGATAGGCAGCACTGACGGACACTGATGGGCACGGATAGGTGGCACTGATAGGCAGCACTGATGAGCTGGCACTGATATGCAACAATGATGGGCACTGATAGACGGCACTGATGGGCACTGATAGGCAGCATTGGTAGGCGGCACTGATAGCTAGCATTGATGAGCTGCCACTTAAATGCAACAAGGATGGGCACTGATAGGTGGCACTTATAGGAGGCACTGGCTGGCGGCACTGCTGGGCACTGACTGGTGGCACTGCTGGGCACTGACTGGCAGCACTGCTGGGCACTGATCGATGGCACTGCTGGGAAGCACTGATGGGCGGCACTGATGGATGTCACTGCTGGACACTGATGGGTGGCACTGCTGGGCACAGGTGGGTGGCACTGATGGGCACAGGTGGGTGGCATTGCTGGTCACAGGTGGGTGGCACTGCTGGTCACAGGTGGGCGGCACTGGTGGGTGGCACTGCTGTGTACCGATCATCAGGGCACTGATAACCAGTGCCCTGCTGATTGGTGCCAATCCCTTCTCTGCCAAATGCTGGTCATCAGCAATACCTTCCTCATGCTGTGGCAGCGTGAGGAAAGTGCAGCCAACAACCGGCAACTGTATTTACCAGAGATCTGCTGTGTCATTGGACAAGGCTGATCACATGGTAAAAGGCCGCTGTGATTGGCCTTTTACCACATCACATGATCAGCTGTGCCCATAGGAGATCACTGGGTGCGCGCCCTCCCAGAACTGTCCGGCCACAGTGAAGCCATCGTTTGGCTATCTGCGGTTGGCAAGTGGTTAATGAACAGTATCCCCTGTACTAAAAATAGGACCATGTGTGTTCATAGTGCATATGGTAAATATAAACCAAATATGTGGCAAACATACTGGAGTTGATTTACTAAAGCTGGAGAGTGGAGCTGTACATGGTAGCCAATCAGCTTCTAGCTTCAGCTTGTTCAATTAAGCTTTGACAAAGAAACCTGAAAGCTGATTGGTTTCTATGCAAAGCTACACCAGATTTTTGCACTCTCCAGGTTTAGTAAATCAACCCCACTGAGTCATTTAGAGATTGTCAAAGCACATTGACTATATGGTCACCATGTGAATTATACAGTGCATAAGTGTTCATGTACATCTATTTAAAATTATATTATATACAAATCCCACCCAAAGAAATCACTATATTCTATATATGTATTACTAACTGTATTAATATAGTTAAATATCAACATGGACCTCTTGAGAAAGGCTGTGAGGCAACTGACTTACAAGTGAACCTTCACTTCACTTACTAATTATTACACTGGCAATGTCAAGGTGGGATAATGTCTAGTATCTCTATTTAGAAATGGGTTTCCAATCAAGATTCATTTAAGGAATGCCTCCCTCTTCAATCCCCAAGTCTATTCCCACATCAATATTTTTAAGAGTATGGTCCTAAAATACCTGGACAAATTGAAACTACATAATTGGGATTCCAAAGGCCCTAAAGAGATGGAGAAATTGAAAGATGATCTATTAAAGGAGAAAGATCTTGTCATCCGCTCAGCGGACAAAGGAGGGGGAGTAGTCATTTTAGACAAAAAAGACTACCTCACACAGGCATACGATATACTGAATGATGAAAATACTTATAAAATACTACACAACAATCCCCTCATCTCTTATAAAAAGGAACTCCAAAGTATTCTTAAAAGAGGTTATGAAACAGGAGTTTTAAAGAAAAAAGAAAAAGAATACCTGTGCCCTACAGCACCCAGGTTACCGTTTTTTCTATTGTTTACCGAAGGTTCATAAAAACCCAGTTAAACCTCCGGGTAGACCAATAATAAGTGGCATAGGCTCGCTAACCTCACGCGTTGGAGAATACATTGATTTTCTTCTGCAGCCATTGGTTAATAACACCCCCGCCTTTTTAAAAGATACTAAACAGGTGCTGACTGACCTCAAAACCATTAACATACAACAACCTACCTACCTGGTGACGGCCGATGTGGCCTCTTTATATAGTAACATTAACCATATAGATGGAATGCTGGCTGCTAAGTCATACTTAAACACAGCAGAGGACATCCCTATCCAACAGAAGGAATTTATACTGGAACTTCTTGACTTCGCTATGAAGCACAACTACTTCTGGTTTGGAGACAATTACTATTTACAGATCACAGGCATTGCCATGGGGGCAAAGTTTGCCCCCAGTTTAGCCAATTTGTTTATGGCTAACTGGGAAGAGGAAATAATTTATTCTAGAGATTGGCCTGACCTTATTTTTTATAGGCGTTATATTGACGATATTTTATTATTATGGAAAGGTGACGAATTCTCTCTGACCAATTTATTTAAGACCCTTAACTGTAATAATTTAAACATTAATTTGACTTATGAATGCAGCTATCTGGAAATCTATTTTTTAGACTTAACACTTTTTATTGAAGGAACTAGGATTTTAGCTAAAAGTTTTTTTAAAGCAACAGATCGTAATAGTTTTATTCCTAAAAATAGTTGTCACCACCCGAGATGGCTAAATGGCATCCCCAAGGGACAATTTCTGCAGATTCGCAGAAATTGTGATAAAATGGATTACAATACTCAAGGTAACATCCTTAAATTACGGTTTGTAGAGAAAGGCTATGACATCAGCACTTTAGACAAAGAAATCCAAGAGGTGGGTATTCTTGATAGGGATAACCTTCTTATTCCCAAGTTAAGCATCAAAATGAAAGATTTTGCCCTTTCATCACTGAGTTTTCTATTCATCATAAAAAGGTTTCAAATATTATTAAGAAAAATTGGTCTATACTTAAGAATGACCCCATATTAGGAGAAGTGTTACCAAACCACCCGGAAATCACATTCAGAAAAGCTCTCCCATTGAGAAACATTTTAGCACCAAACATTGTCAACCCACCGAGACAGCTCTCCTTTAATTTTAACCATAAAGGTTTTTATCCGTGTAACCGTTGCATGCTTTGTGTTTATAATGGCATTCATAAAAAGCCGATCAAAAGTTTTTGATCTAATGTCACTGGCAGATCATACAATATACAAAAGGAAATAACCTGTTACAGCACCCACGTAGTGTACCTACTTGAATGTTCCTGCGGGAAGCAGTATATAGGCAGAACTACGAGACGATTAAGAGACAGGCTCAGAGAGCATTTAACCAACATTAAAAAAGGATATAGAGATCATTCTGTCTTAATGCATTTTCGTGTGGCTCACAATAAAAATCCACACAGTCTCAAGTTCATTGGGATTGATATCGTTAATAATCACTGGAGATTTATTTTTAAACAGAGAGCTGTATCAAGATTGGAAACGAAGGGGATATACATACTACATACTTCAGCACCAACTGGCCTTAACATCGAATGGGACATTAATTGTTTTATTGACACAAGTTGACGAGAAATGTCCCATATACCACATAATTTATAGCTATTAAATATCGCTGAGGGGAAATGCTTTGCTGTGGCATGAATTGATATATATACCGTTTTATGTATATAAGGCGGATATACATAATTGTATGATTTATAACTAGGAAATATTGCCTTACGGTAAGGCTCCACTATTATCCATACTGCCCAGCATATTAATTTATTAACCAATATTTTTAGATATTTTATTATATTTTAAAATCTGAAAAAGAATATTGGAAGATCTATCACTTCATAAGAATATAGATATATGTGTATTGTTACCATTTCATTTACGACAGGTCCTCTTTGTTACCTGTTTTTATTTTATTTTACTCCTTCCACAAGGTAATAGATAGGGAATAAATTGTCCATAATTGATGAACAGATATCCTTATCTATTGTGAATTAAATATCCTGTCAATATGATGTTTACAGATGTTTATATATGTACATTTTTATGAATTTATTCGTTATTCACCTCTATGCATATTTTATGATTTTTATTATTCGTCTTATCTTCATAATTTATATCTACTATTTTATATATTATATAATGTATATACTTTCTTCACATGTCTCTGTATGACTGGGAGTGTTTATCCCCCCCCCCCCCTTTTTTATACATTTTATTATTGTTTTTAATGCTCATTATACATAAGGGTTTGCACATGCTATTTAAAGATCCGCTGGCACCTGTAATACCACAGGTGTGGTCAAGCAATAGTATCTGTACTTTAACCCATAGTTGATTTACCCTTAAGTGGGTCTTTATTATTAATATAACTTCAACTAAGCATCAAACAAAAGAGTGGCTTAATTATTCTCCTTTCACCTCCATCTGATATAGTTTACTACTTAAAAATGAGCCAGTATCGAGATTACAATGCTAAGCAAAGGAGGAAGTAGAGTGTTCACCTCTACACTCCTTCTGTTGACTTAATAAAACAGTGTTGCACTAAGATATTCCTTTTTGTACTTGGGCTCATTTCTTTTGAGCCTGTCATCCCTAAGGGAATTGTCAGACGTACTTCAAGGCGCAGTCTCCCTCTGGTGGTCCTTTTTGAGTATACTACATACCCTTGGATACTTGGTTTAAAGAAGGTTTGAGGACATCCTGGTTGCTGGCTCCCTTTGGTGGTCTCCGATCAGAGTTTGGTCATTCAGAAGCCTGCCTGACATGCTGTGATTCCTGTCGCTGCTCGTCAGAAAACCCGGGTCCAGATGTTCATATCCAGATGATTTTATCATTCGCATGCGCCTAATATAGCGCTATCTGGTTAGTGCAACTCACTCTCACATTTATCACCAGTGTCACGATTATTGTCTTTCGCCAGACACAGACTGTCACCCGTTATCACCATATTTATCTATGAAGAAATTGAATCAATGAACTATTCTCACTCATATGATCATATATTTTTTATGTTTGCATCCTCATTTATTAAGGTGTATTATTCTCATCTTAGCGCTGCATGTTATTTTCATATAAGATTCATGAGAAACACAAGAACAGTAAGTTGCTACTGTGATCATAAATATTATGCATTTCAAAAATTAATATATTATCCATACTAATAAAACATTATAAATGAGCAGTAATGATGGGATTACCTTGTCATATTGCAAGTATGTTGCTACCTATGCTGGGGGCCTTCATTGCATGGCTCTTGGTGCCTAAAATAAAGTACAGTAAACTGTCCCTGACCTTAAACTCCCAGTATTATTATTATTATACAGTATTTATAAAGCGCCAATAGTTCGCTCAGCGCTGTACATTACAAAAGGGGGACAGAACATGTGACAGAACAATACCAATACAATGCAAAACATGAGGGGATTGAGGGCCCTGCTCTTTCAAGCTTACAATCTAGGAGGGAGGGGATAGTGGTACAGGAGGAGATAGCTGTGGGGGATGGAGTGGTAGGAAGAGTGGAGGAGGTCGGTCAAGTTAGCAGGGGGTGGGGTAGGCTTCCCTGAAGAGATGGGTTTTCAGGGTGCGCTTAAAGGAGAGGAGAGTAGGTGATAATCTGATGGGTTGGGGCAGGGAGTTCCAGAGGATGGGTGACACCCTGGAGAAGTCCTGGAGGCGGGCATGGGAGGAGGAGACCAGGGAACTAGAGAGAAGGAGGTCTTGTTAGGAGCGGAGTGTGCGTGCTGGGCGGTACTTTGATATTAGGTCAGTGATGTAGTTCGGGGCAGTGTAGTGGACGGCTTTGTACGTCAGTGTTAGGATTTTGAATTTGATCCATTGCACAATCGGAAGCCAGTGGAGGGATTGGCAGAGGGGGGTGGCGGAAACGGAGCGGTTGGAAAGGTGAATGAGTCTGGCAGCCGTATTCAGGATCGACTGAAGCGGGGATAGCCAGCGGCGAGGCAGGCCAGTAAGGAGGGAGTTGCAGTAGTCGAGTCCTGATATGATGAGGGAGTGGATGAGCTGTTTAGTGGTTTCTGGGGTTAGGAACGTGCGGATTTTGGCGATGTTGCGGAGGTGGAGTCTGCACGAGTTTGTTAAGGATTGGACTTGGGGCTGGAAGGATAGGTTGGAGTCCAGAATGACACCAAGTACTCTGGCCTGCAGGGCGGGTTTGATATTGGCGTTGTTGGATGTGATGGAGAAGTCAATGGGGGGTGGGGTCCGGGCTGGGGGGAAGACAAGAAACTCGGTTTTGGAGAGGTTCAGTTTAAGGAAGTGGAGCAACATCCAATCTGATATGTCGCTCAGTAGGTGTGTGATTCGGGCAGAGACCGAGGGGGTGAGGTGGGGGGTTGAGAGATAGATTTGTGTGTCGTCGGCATAGAGGTGGTAGTTGAAGCCGTGAGAGTGTATGAGTTGGCCAAGGGAGGAGGTGTAGATGGAGAAGAGAAGGGGCCCAAGGACAGAGCCTTGAGGGACCCCAACAGAGAGGGGGAATGAGGGGGAGGTGTTAGCATTATAGGTAACGCTGAAGGAGCGTTGTGACAGGTAGGATGAGAGCCAGGAGAGAGCAGAATCTCTGAGACCGAGGGAGTGTAGTTTTTTGAGGAGAAGGGTGTGGTCGACTGTGTCGAAGGCCGCAGTACCTAACATTAAAGTGCTAACTCCATTCCACCTTCTGCAACATGGTACATGTTACATCAATATTTAGGGTGTAACATGTAACATGATGGTAAGTAAGCTCTGTCCCCCGTAACAGCATGCTGGGGTTCTTCTCTCCCGCAGATGCTGTCATTTTTTAAATCAGTGCAGCTGTGTGGACCTCTGCCCACACAACTGTATAATGTATTCACAGAGATCAGTGAATGAATGAACCACAAGTCCCATCTGCCACCTTGGCAGACAGACTTGTAGTTCCCAGTGGAATGCAGGTGCAGTAATCACTGAATTTGTGGTCTATTGAAACTTTCTCCAGCTCTCCTACTGAATGCCTGTACTTCTGTATGGACAGGGAGCTGGAGGAAGAGTCTGCAGGAGACTAGCATTGCATCCATGGTCCTCTGATTACGGGTGAAATGCTTTGTAGGCTCATCTGAAAAAAAAATAATTGTGGCACATTTTTTTCCTGTGAAAGTCCATGCATGTACTATGCTCCCAGCACAAAGACAGAGCTGTCAAATGCGGCTCTCAGTCTAGAGTGAAGATTGGTAGCTGGTGGGACTGGCTCCCGATCATGTGGCCACTGTGACAGTGGTCACATGATTGCCGATCCTTCCCGCATCTCAAGCGTTCAGAACTATTTAAAGGAATGGGTTAACAAGTAAAAGTAAATATGAGTAGTTTGTTACATTGTAGGTTAGGAACAGGAAGTTATTTACTTCAGACCTAAGAAACTTCTTTTCTTTGGAATGCAACATATTTTACATTTCACTTATCGAACAAGAAACTAGCAAACCAGTCAGTACAGGAAACAATCTTTCCTTGTAATTTCTAGTTTTAATAACTTACATGCTGAACATACTTTGTGACTTATCCTCATTTTTTTAGTCTTATGGTAGAACTTCAATTATTTTTTAATTCATTTTTAATTTTGTATAATGGGAAGGGTTAGACACTGCCATGTTTTTATCACTGTAAGTATCTCCATTGGAGATATCTCTCTTCCCTTTCTGTTATGCCACAAGGATAGCAAGTAAGAAGAATATCTCAAGCAGGATACCAGCAATAGAAACCTGTTTATTAGAAAATTAGTGAATGGTGTTTGGGCGAGGTCTCCCTAATAGCTTTAAAAACAGACAGAGGTTCGAATTGTTCCCTCTTCTATTCAAAACTAAAATAATATTTAGGCTGGAATACTACTTAGTTTCTCTATGGTATTTTCTGTTTTGTTTTTGCACTTGACTGAGTTGTTATATTTTTTTACATATGTTCAGCAAATATTTTATTAGATATGTGCAGCAATTGCTTTTTTGTTATCAGTGTAACACCCACCTAGATTAGCTAATGGTTAGACAGGAGCTAGTTAGCAGCTCAGGTGTAATAGCCAGAGGGGTCAAATTGTGGTCAAGGCTGAGACGCTTTGCAGGCCAGCCCCTCTGGAATTTCCCTCTGCTCTGAGGCTTTTGGAGGAAGGCCTTGGAGGCAGTGGCTGGATCTGAGTGGCTGGCTGCAGTCTTGAGGGAACTCAGCCAATCCTCAACAGGAGGCTTGGCAAGGGACTTGGACTCCTTTAAAAGCATAGGAGCCAGCCCAGTAGCAGGAGGAGTCAGGTGGAAGAGAAGGAGAGGAAAACTTGGAGTTCACTGGCCCCCTGAGCGAGGAACACCTGTATGGCAGGGAAGGAGCAGCCCAGCTGATAGGCCTGGTAGCAGCAGCCAACCAGCAAGTGGTACAGGAGAGGATCTGAGTGAGTACACCTGCACCCCCTGGGCAGATGGTGGAAGGAGCACTCTGGTGGGAAACCAAATTAGCCCCTTATTAGTGACTGTTCACCCATTTAAAGGAACAGGAGCCAGATCCCTTGCTCAGGAAAACCACCAGATTGCTGGGTGAAGAGGAGACTTTAATCTAGGGTATGGGGTGGTATATGAAGGAGATGCTGACTAGCACTCTGCTAGACTGTGTTGCAGAAGAGAAGTTTGTGAATAGTGAATAGTTCCAGGAAGTTGTCCCTTGGGCATCTTATACCCCCCTTACCCTATCCCAGTTCTAATTCCCTTCAAACAAAACAAAAGCTTTTCTGCTAAACAAACGAAAAAAAAAACTAAAAATTTTGAACAAAAATGTTTTCCTTGATTTCTTTTATAACATTTTGCAAATAAGTAATTTTTCTTCTTTACTAATGTGCGATGATTAGGCTGCACTGATGGGCATTGATAGGCTGCACTGATGGGCACTGATGAGGCTGCACTCATGGACACTGGTGATGCTGCATTAATGGGTACTGGTGATGCTGAATTGATGGGCACTGATGAAGCTGCACTGATGGCCACTGATAAGGCTGCAGCAATGGGCACTAATGAGGCTGCACTGATGGGTACTAATGAGGCTGCACTGATGGGCACTGATGAGGCTGCACTGATGAGACTGCCCTGATGGGCATTGATAAGCTGTACTGATGGGCACTGTTGAGGAGGCACTGATGAGGCAGCACTGCTGGGCACTGATTGGCACTGAAAGGTGGCACTGATGGGCACTGATAGGTGGCACTTATGGGCACTGATAGGCTTCACTGATGGGTACTGATTGGCACTGATAAGCTGCATGGCTGCATTGATGGGCACTGCTAAAGCTGCACTGATAATCAGGGCACTGATGATCAATGCCCTGATCATCAGTGTAAACAAAGCACTGTCAGGATTGCCAGTTATCAGCTTTCCTTTCCTCACACAGTGACAGCGCTGAGAAAAGGAAAGGGCAATAACCGGCAATATGCTTACATGTGAATGGACACAGCTGATCACATGGTAAAGGGCCATTGTGATTGGACACAGTGGTCACAGAGTGCACCTGATGCACGCCCCAGGGGCTGCACATTGGCATTCTGGGAGGACATCTATAGACTCTCTTCCAGAATGAGAGAACCGCAGCCGTCTTAGTTAGTGGTTAAGCCAGCCTTCCTCATCCTTTTCTCAACACATAGGAACCCTGGAAATAACTTCCCTGGTACATGATGGCAGCAACCTGATAGGACTGGTTAGCTATAAATCACGAAAGGCCCTGCTTGCAGCATTCTCCGTTTTGTCCTCACCGGATTAGGACTGTATTTGCAAGGTATCCCTTACTGCTTGTCCTGTGTTCTGGGAAGTATGACCTGTCAAAGAAAGCTTTAAACACACTTTGGAGTAAGCAGATGCATTTTTCCTTAGCATAAGGCAGGCACAGTCAGCTTCAACAGGTACAATCACCTCCCACATTGTTATGACAATTAACAGAGCCTACTGTTTAACTAGAGACCTTCCTGTTTCACAAGACTAAACAACACAACCAGGGCAGTGGCAACATTGCGGACAATGCAGTGCCCAGTGTCTCCTGATGCTATTTTTCAAGTCAGCAACACATTCTCTAGGAACACATTCATTACGCTTTATTTGGTGAGCCTGGCTCATATCAGGACAGCAGAATTTGGAAAGTTTGTTGGGTAGGCACATACCTATGCTATTAATCATTACATAAAAAATTTGCGCCTTCCCATCTTGAGAGTTAGTTCCCATCCTGGTGCTAAATGGTGAGAGTTACAGAGAATGCTGCGAGCTGGGTCTGTCTTTGATTTATAGCAAACCACAACCCAATGTATGCTGCCATGAAGATGCACAAGAAAAGGAAAATTACGGAAAGGTGAGTATACAGTTTTTCTGGGGTCAGGGAACCCCTGCTAAAATTTACTCTATTTTCAACTCAGGATACATCAGTGTGATGGTCAATGGGAAGAATGCTACTTACACTTGTGGTCAATAGGAAGATGAACCTGCTTACAGATAGCTAAAAAGATCAATGGTGTCAGTGGGAACTTATCTGAGAGGCAGAAATTGCTCATTATTCAGGAAACCCCTAGCAAACTCTGGAGGAACCCAAGGGCTCCATGCAACCCTGGCTGAGAAATCCTGTTGTAGACACTTTAATTTATGTATTATTATATTAAAGAAAAATGGCAATACGATGTCAAGTAACAGTATTTTTTTTAAATAATAACATCATTTTTGTCTTTTAGCATATACGTGCACTAAGGTGTGAAATCTGTAGCATCATGGATTGTTTAAAAGTAGGCTGTAAGGTGAAAAATTAATGAATTGGATTGCTCATAAGAATATACAGTATAGTTTTACACTTTCCTGAAGAAATTGTGGAAAGGTAGTACCAAAAAAGATGAACAGGTTAGAAGTCCTGGTTTCTTCAACTTCTCAAACAACCCAAGCCTAATGAGTAGTTAGGTCTAGGTTGGTCATCGTGGGTCAACTATTGGTCATGCCTAAAGTGTGGCCAAGCAGATTTTGGTGTGCAAGCAAGTGGGAGATGAATTTTGATGGCTTGGTCTAGGTGTGGGCACTCTTCATATTGCCTTATGTCTTATGAAATAAGCTCAAGCATATCTACTGGCCCAGCCTGTGTACCAGTTCTAATACGTAGGTGCTTGAGACATATTGCAGAAAACTGAGGTGAATGAATCACAACCTACCATTAATGTTATGTCTGTGATATCATCCCATGGTTTGTTGTCATTTGTATGCATCCAGCAGGAAGTGGGATTCACAAAAATCTGATGTTGTTGTATCTTGTTACATAGATTAAGTGAATCTTTAATTGTCTACATAACATGTTACTACCTAATGCAACATAAGCCATGATTAAACCGCACTTTTACAGTTTACATTTCATCTCCATTACATCATTTAGAATATTCATTTGTGATGAGTACACTGCCCACACAGTGATGCACAGCAACTTGTGCTAAGTCTCCCCTAGCACGATATGCAGTTAGCAGTGACACTGATAGATTTATTGCACTGTAAATAAATGACTGTCAAAACAAAAGATTAAACACTGTTTATGTGAACTCACTGTAGCAATACAAGATTAAAGAGAATGCATAGCATTTTGTATATTGCATATTCTATTTATTACAGCCAGGACAAAAACATTTTTTCTACTTTCTTTGACCACTTAAATAAGATATATTGCACATTAATATTTTGCATGCCAATTTCTAGCTAACTGGTGGATCTTTGTGCTTCTTGTCTTCTGTTTATTCTTAGCTGCTCTGTTGAAGAAAGCCTATTGTTTACAGAGAAGTTTTCAGAGAAGTTTCAATCAAAGAGAGAGAAAGAGTTTGAAGTAAAATAGACAGGTTTGCTAATCCCATAATCCTCTTTGGGCACATCCTGTATAAAATATTTATTTTCAGATAATGATAGAGAGATTTATTTATTTTATCACTTGCCCTCCAGAGGAGGATCCTGACCAGGCCATTTTTTGCAGTACGGCGCTGCATTACTTTAACTGACAATTGCACATGCAATTGTCATGCAATGCTGTACATAAATTAAATTTACAGTTGCAAGAAAAAAGTATGTGAACCCCTTGGGATTACGTGGAGTTTTGCATGAATTGGGCATTTTTGTTGACACATCTACAATAAGGAAAACATTAAACAAGAATGGAGTACATGGGAGGACACCACGGAGGAAGCCATTGCTGTCCAAAAAGAATATTGCAGTACGTGTGAAGTTTGCAAAAGAGCACCTGGATGTTCCACAGCACTACTGGGAAAATATACTGTGGACAGATGAAACCAAGATTGAGTTGTTTGGGAAGAACACACAACACTATGTATGGAGAAAAAAAGGCATAGCACGCCAACATCAAAACCTCATCCCCACTGTAAAACATGGCGGAGGGAGCATCATGGTTGGGGCTGCTTTGCTGCCTAAGGGCCTGGACGGATTGTTGTCATTGATGGGAAAATGAATTCCAGAGTTTATCAAGACATTTTGCAGGAAAACGTACGACCATCTGTCCGCCAACTGAAGCTCCGCAGAGGATGGGTGATGCAACAGGACAATGACCCAAAGCATACAAGTAATTCAACAAAACAATGGCTGCAACAGCACAGAATACGCCTTCTGGAGTCCTGATCTCAACCCGATTGAAATGCTGTGGCACACCAGACATCCCAAGAATATTGCTACACTGAAACAGTTTTGTGAAGAGGAGTGATCTAAAATTACTCCAGATCGTTGTGCAGGTCTGATCTGCAACTACAGGAAATGTTTGGTTGAGGTTATTGCTGCCAAAGGAGGGTCAACCAGTTATTAAGTCCAAAGGTTCACATACTTTTTCCTCCCTGCACTGTGAATGTTTACATGTTATGTGCAATTAAACCATGGCAACATCTAATGTTTGTGTAGTATTATGTTCAGCAGACTGTGTTCTTCTATTGTTGTGACTTAGATGACGTTCAGAGCACATTTTATGCCCAATTCATGCAAAACTCCACGTAATCCCAAGGGGTTCACATACTTTTTCTTGCAACTGTATGTAATCTTTTTCCACAAATAGAGCTTTCTTTCGGTGGTATTTTATAATCTCTGCGTTTTTTCACTTTTTGCACTATAAGCATAAAAAAAATGTCAATTTCGAAAAACACCCCCCTCCCCAATATTTTTTGACTTTTTTGCTTTAAAACATGCAATAAAAAAGTTAAAAAAATTACATTTCTTCATAAAGTTATGCCAAAAACGTATTCTGCTATATGCCTTTGCTAAAAATAAATCCCATTACATGTAAATTAATTGGTTTACATGAAAGTTATACCGCCTACAAATGGCTGTATATATACTAGACGTTTTTTTTTATACTAGTAATCAAGTAGTACTAGTACTACTAGTACTAGTAATCAAGCAGCATCAAGCGATTATAGCAGGACTGCGGTACTGTGGTGGGCATTCTGACGCTGGGTGGGAACTGACTAACGGCCACTGACATCTCCAGTGACACTAATACGGTGATCAGTGCTAATAAAAAGCACTGACACTGTACTAATATCAGTGGGCAAGCAGGGCTTAATATCTGCAGCAATAAAAGGGTTAACAGTGTGTTGTGTTGTACTTGTAATGTGTACTGTTTTACATGCTGCTTTCTCTCTCTCTGCTCTGCTTTACACACAGATCTCTCCTCTCTCAGCTTCAATGACGATCACCGAGTGCCGTCCGAGAATCTTCTGCAACCAATGACAGTGCGGGTAGGGTGACATGCGCGACCCCTACCCGGAACTGCAAAATCACGTATATATGCATGATTTTGCTCAGAGCGGGTGCCCTGTAGCAGTATATCTACTATAGGGTGGAAAGCAAGTGGTTAAATAATGTACTTAGGAAAGAAAGAACATTTCCTAGTTTAAAAAAAATATTTAACCTATAAAAATGACCAAAAGCTATTACAGATTCGGTACTCTCTGTGGTTTGAGAAACCTGTTCCCTGTCAAAGAAATACATACATAGATATTAACAGCAACTAATCCCTGCTTTTAACATGATCTGTGAATAGGTGAAAGAATTCTGTGACTGATCAGACTTCTCAGGTCAAACTGGGGGTGAAAGAACTTTGAAGGAGGAGCATGTCCCTAATGGATCATCTGTACTGCTATTCTGCCTAAAGACCCAAAGCTGTTAACTTATGTAGCACTGGAAATTCAGAGACCGGAAGAGGACAGACATTACTGCAGTAAGATTTACCCAGGCTGAATCTTCACTGACTAATGCTGTAGTGATTTTTTTAAGCTAAACTTCAGTTTTAAGCCAGCCCCTGTATAACCCTGCTTCCATCCATTATACCTCAAGCAAGGAGTACATTAAGTCAATGGCACAGAGGGACAGGATCTGTGGCCCCCAATTGACAATGGAGAAAAGGTTTTTACAGTAAGTACAAAAATCAGATTTCCTTTATCATCCATTGAGGTTCATAGGTAATAATTCTTGGACATTTAAAATGTCCAAAAGCAGTCCAAATGAGAACCTGAATAAAGAATAGGGAAAGAAGAGCCAACCAAATGTAGGCAACTGCCAGGCACCCACGGGAAGGGTGAAGACAATCAACCTGGTGCTCCTAATCCACCATATAAAAGAGGAGGAACAATAAACTACATAACAGGAGAAAAACCTAGGCCAACAGCTAAGGTGACCAACAAAAAGGAAATGTTCAATGGATTGAAGACCTAAGTCTAGCGTACCTAACCCTTGACTCCAGAAAAAGAAAGCTTGGACAGAAAAGGTATGTCAAGAAAAAGACCAACAAGGCAACAACCGGAGGATTAAAGCAGAGTTTCACTCACCCTGTCAAAAAATAAAAGTCAGCAGCTACAAAAACTGTAGCTGCTGACTTTTATAAAACAGCCACTTACCTGTCCATCGGTCCTGCAGTGTGCCCCCTGCAGCCCATTTCACCGACCATCCTATATTCCAGGAGGCCGGCATCTTCAGTGTGGGCACCCGACTGTAATAGCTTGCGGCTTCACAGCCGGGTACCGACTGCGCATGCGTGAGTAGCGCTGCGCTTTATGAATGGTCCTGTAGTCTTCTGGGACCTTTCACATGTCCAAAAACACTACAGGAAGGGAGGACACCTTCCGTTTCCGATCGCCTTGGCGATCGGACTGGAAGTGGGAGCGGGTACCTTTCAAATTCACGTATCCGCTCCCCCGCACCCCCCAAAAGGTGCCAATCCTTAATAGGGAGCGGGGGAGCAGTCCTTAAAGCGGAACTTCCCCTTTTGGGTGGAGCTCTGCTTTAAGTAGAAAACCCTTAACCCTTTACTTCAGGAGGGGCGTAATAAGAAGGGTGTTACCTGATAGACAAGTAATCTCTTAAAGAAATATGCATAAATGTGAGAGCCATTTCAACAGAAAATCCCAATGGAGGGAGGGATAGGAAACCCTTAAGCTGGCAATAGAATAGAAGAATAGTTGCCCTAAATCTTTTAAAGAAGAGTGTATTTTTATCACCAACAACTGTATAAAAAGGTAAGCAGGGGTGAGGATATATTATAACACAAAAGGGAGTATAAGGATATCAGAACCAGAAGGATGAGTCCTGTCTACTCACACCTATATGTGATACAGGGGTGTAATAACCACACTGTAAATCTGACTGACCAATAATTAAATATATAATTCTAGTAATCATAGAGCATTCCCCGTGAAGAGTAGAATTCTCCATAGAGGAGCTAGGGGTATGAATACTTGCATTAACACCAAGAATATTAGCTTGATATTCAATAGGATGGCAAGATATAAGAATGTAAGGAGATTTTCTTGGAAGATTGTAGCTTAGTCACAGAAAAGGATCTATTTCCCAGTAATCAGATTCCATGAAGGCTTCCAGATTTAAGCTGGCTGCACACTAGTAAATTTTTGAACGAACATTTGTATTAAGGTATGTTACATATTCAATACCTGGATAAATGTTATTGGAAAACACTGTTTGCTTTTAACATTTGATTTTGGAATTAATGTAATTTCCTGAACAAAAACCACATATGTCGTTTTTAGCATCACTGTGGTAAAAAAAAAGTCAATTTGACCTCACTAACAATTAGAAAATTGAATAAACATTCTTAAAACAAAAAAACTCAAACAAAATTCTATTAGTGTGTAGCCAGCAATACACCATCCCACTTAAAAGAGAAGTATAGCCAAGGCTATGTTGTGCTATACTTCTCCTGTAGGTCACAGAAGTGCAGTTCATTCTGCTCTCCTGCTTCTCATTTTCAGCCGACAGTGGGCTAACGTCTGCTGTGGGATGATGTCACAGAGCTGGTCCAGGCTCTGAAAAGATCCCGGCCATATGGCTAGGATCCCCCCAGAAGCCTTGACCGGCATGCCCAATGATCCACTGAGAGCCTAAGTCAGCCACTCCCACACCCTCCACAGCTCCATGCTCCAGTGAGCGCTAGAGGGACAGAGCAGAGAGCCAGAGACTGACAATCATGGCTCTCTGCTCAGAGTGAAGGGGGAGAACTTAGCAATCAGTGGTGTTTGATTGCTCAGTCCTCACTGCAGAGCCGGTGGGGGACAGATGTTAACTCCATACTTCTCTTTTAGGGGAATTCTGCAGCAGGGTAACAGTGTCCTGTCCTCTGACGTAACGGAAGTAAATACCTTATTAGCAATGGATACTTCTATGCAACAAACATCAGATGCAGATATCCAGAATCCAGCACCTTGGCTCTAGGTATAAACCACTGTGGTCAGGAATGACACACTTAGCACTGTCCAGCATAGGGAGGTGATCACCTTGTCATTTACCAGGGAGTTTCTCAAATTTTTGCAGAGGAGAAGATCTTGCAACTTTCAGATGGGATCCAGTGGAGGTCAGGTTAAAAGATCAACCAACACAGAAATCTTCTGCTGACTTGGGAATTTGTTTCATAGAACTAAACTTAAGGATTAGACAAGAAGATACATCCATTAGGAAAATCCTTCCAGGACGGGGGAAAGGGAATTTTCCCACCCTGGGCCAACCTGGGAAAATAGTTAGTGGAACTTCTTGGTCCAAAGGACCAGCTTGGTGTCTGCCCAAATTTCAAATACTTTAACTCAGGTGGAAAATTGAAAAGGACTTAGGGACAGAATGAGGAAGAGGACTATGTGAAATGGAACTCCATAACAACTGCACAAATCCTTAAAGAGGTGGAAGAAGTAAAAACTGCAACACAGTGGTAAGAGACAAGGGTCCACATGGAGTTTAGATGATAGGACTGTCAGCTTAGCATAAAGTGTGAGAAACCAGGACACTGATTCTTTTCAGTGACAATCTTCTTGGTGTTCCAGAATGAGGATGCCAAGAAATATCACTATGGTGAAAAGGTATAACCAGAACCCTCAGGGAACAGATGCAAGAAACTATGAATGTCCTCCCTGACCCCCACCTGGAGCCCTTGGTGAGAAATTGCAAGGATCAGTCAAAGTGGTGACTAGGTGGGTTTTTCGAGGCCCAGCTGTAGACCTTACCATTGGCAGAATGCACCTGTAACCATTGGAATGCTATTCTCATGAGGGCTGCTGTGGCATGGGTATCCCCAAGATAAAAATTTCAAATACACAAAGCAAAGTGCTTGATGGATGAAACAAAATCCAGCTAGATATAAATAAATACAGTATTTGAATCCACAAATAAAGAAATAGCATAAGCCCTAAAAAACTGCGACAATGCAGTCAAACAATCAACTTCAAAACACACACATGCGCAGACTTTTAGCATGATCAAATGTGATACACAAGATAAAAATGATCACATGTGATCCAACAAAGTGGGTAGTTCATTTGTAGAAGTGTTGATCAAAATACCAGCACATAGACCATTCACAAAAGCCTCCAATGTATTTGGTTCTCAAGTTCGAACAGAAAGGTCTTTGAAATAGCTCAAAACTATTACTTGATTCCTTACAGAGCTATGTGAATTATTCTCTCCAGTGTTAGCTAATTTACATGTAGTATCTAAATATCCCTAGTATGTTAGTACTTGAGTAACATTCGGACTCATTACCGGCTGCTCAGATTGCAACAGCTTTTTATTCATCTTTTTGGAGGGTGTTGCAGAGTCAACCTTCACCCAGCCACAAGAGCTGAGGGGTGGATGTAGGAGTGCTGATATGTTTAATTATACTTCAGTGGACACTCTTTAATGTCACTTTTTTCACTGTATCATTATTTCTAGATGACAATTTTTACAGTCAGACACCCCACCAATTTTTGTACAGAATGAAATCACATTTCAATAGACATTATTCAAGATATTAATCGTATGTGTATTCTTAGGAGATGCCTCCTCAGTATCAAGACATAGGCATGTATGATATTTATTTATTGCAGGTACTTATATTGCACTGTCAATTTATGCAGTGCTTTACATATATATATTGTACATAGACAGAAATGGCTACATTTCTCTAGATAGCTGCCATTACCCCCAATGGCTCCTTAATATCCCCAAAGGACAATTTGTCCGTCTGCGAAGGAATTGTACTACTGTGGGTGATTATAAAGCACAAGTTCAGAAATTAGGGGATAGGTTTGAGCAAAAAGGCTACAATAAGGATTTTATTGCCAGCAAGATGGAGGAGGTAGAACATATGGACAGAATCCAATTGCTTAAGGATAAGGAACAAACAAAACATCTAGAGGACTTGGTACCTATTGTTCTAGATTATAATATACATCATAAAAGGATTGAGAAGATTTTCTCGAAATACTGGCCCATTTTACAATCAAATCCAGTCCTGACGAAAGTTATACCTGCTAAACCAAAATTCATCTATAGAAAGGCTCCAAATATTAGAACATGTCTGGTAAAGAATGTGATTGATCCACCCCAGACTAATCTAAGAACCACGATTATTGACCTAAAAGGTTTCTATCCCTGCAAGACCTGCTATGCGTGTAAGGAGACAAAGGGTTTAAACACAAGAAGGAAACAATTCCAGGCAACAACAACAGGAGTGACATATACTATTAAGGATTTCATATCCTGCCAGACAGTGGGTGTAGTATATGGCCTCCAGTGCGAGTGTGGACTTCAATATATTGGCAGAACAAAGAGACCTATGTGGAAAAGGATCCGAGAACACGTGTAGAACATCAAGAAAGGGCACACCAAACATAGTGTCTCCAAACATTTCGCTATCCATCATAAAAGCGATCCAACGAAAGTTTTGGGGTATAGAGAAGTTTAACAATCACTGGAGAGGAAGTAATAAGGTTAGAGCCATTAGCCAGGCAGAGTCGAAATGGATCTTCTTGATGAGGTCCCAACACCCGAAAGGTTTGAACGTAGAATTTGACTTAAATTGCTTCATTAGTAATTTTTGAAGTAATGATCAGTGTACTCCCCACCTGTGCTCATTTTAGGTTTATTGATATATGTTTAGGTATAATTAGCCTATATATGTAACATGACCATGGTATATGGCGGGTATGGTCCTAGGATGTTGCTTAATTAGATATCATGATGATGGTGTACCGTATACAAACGGCCTTTCGGGTTTTTCATTTTATATATACAATTATGCAGATATATGGTTTTACTATTACAGTGATGAATCACTACTGGTACAGATATCCTTACCTTCTATATATGTATTTTCTAAAGTAGTACACTTTTTTCTTATTCTAGTATCCTAATGGTAGCGGTAGGTGTCATCCCATAGACTTTACCTGACGGTACAGAATGATTTTAAATTTTTTTTAATTTTTAAAGTTTTAAAAATATCTTTTTTACAATTTTTTTATCCTTACCGATATGTTTGTTCCATATATGCCAGGGTTCTGCCTGCATATGATTTTAATTACACTTCAAACAAGCTATTATCCCAATAGATATAATTGGCATCTGTATATCTAGGAGGGACGGTCTCGTTTAGTTACTAGACGTCCCCGATGGCGATATACACTAGGTGAGCTCCACTATCATGGCGGCGAAGCTCAGCCCACTCGAACTACTGATTGGCTAGTGAATGAGATAAATAAAGCTCCACCCGGGATGGGCGTATATCCTGATGAAGTCACGTGTGTGAGTGACGTAACGCGTAGATACGCCAGGGGGAGGAGCTTATACGACTGAACGTTCTGACGTCACATCCGGCGCGGGCGCCATCTTGGTGCACCTGGTCCTGAATACAGTACACCCTCTGAGTGGTGTAAAGGCCTGATTTTTCATAGAAGCATGTGAGTAGGTTTTTGACTTTTATACTTGTTTAATAAAGTGGTTTTACACTATGCAAGCTCTCTTTCCTCATTTGTGATCGTGAGGGAGGGAGACCTATCGATACCACCAACGATCTGTATAGGAGTTAAGAGGAGGAGAGGCCCATTATTGTCATCTGAGGGACCCACCAGCAGAAGGATTCATCCACGCTCAGGGGAAAAGATCGAATATATATTCAAAGGCTCATTGGTCCTGAGGGGCCTGGGCAGGAAGGTGAGGGGGCACTCCACCTGTCTGAGGATTGGCACTTGTAGTGTCTGCGGATTGGCACTCCACCTATCTGAGGAGGGGGGCACTCCACCTGTCTGAGGATTGGCATTTGCAATGTACACCTGCATGATATTATTTTCACATGGACACTATTCATGTTATTGTGTTTTAGTCACTTTATTGTGTGTTATCACCAGTTTATCACTTACTAGATACATGTGACAAGGTATTTGGGATATCCATTATCTAGTGCTGCAAGGGTTATAGAAGCGCCGCACTGTTTTTTACTTTTATTCTCTATATATTGTACATTCACATCAGTCCCTAACCCTCAAGGGGTGTACAATCTAAGGTCACTAACTCACATTCATACATACTAGGGCCAATTTGGACAGGAATCAATTCACCTACCAGCATGTCTTTGAAGTGTGGGAGGAAAACAGAGTACCTGTAGGAAACCCACGCAAGCACAGGGAGAACATGCAAACTTCATGCAGGAGGTGCCATGGTCGGGAATCAAACCCATGACCCATTTACTGCCAGGCAGATGTGCTAACCACTAAGCCACTGTGCCACCCATGTCAAACTGATTATTTTCTTTCACATAGATGCTTGTTATCAATGTAACTTTATCATATCAGGCTTTATGGAATACAAATCGATTTTGGTTATTGGCAGGTAAAAAAAGGCACCAGACTTTGTTAGGGTACTTAGAAGGCTCTGACATGCCCACCTGCAAAAAAATGTTTTACGCTATGCTAAAAAGGCTATACAAGTGTGTCTCAATAAATTAGAATATCATCTAAAAGTTAATTTATTTCAGTAATTCAATTCAAAAAGTTGGGTATTGTTAAGAGGAAGATGAGATACATCAGACCTAACAATGCAGATAAGCTGCAGGCTGCTATCAATGCAACCTGGGCTTCCATAACACCTCAGCAGTGCCACAGGTTGATCACATCCATGCCACGCTGCATTGATGCAGTAATTCATGCAAAAGGAGCCTCGACCAAGTATTGAGTGCATACTATACCGTGCATGGACAAACTTTTCAGTAAGCCAACATTTCTGTATTAAAAATCCTTTTTTTATTGGTCTTATGTAATATTCTGATTTTCTGAGATACTAAAGTTTGGGTTTTCACTAGCTGTAAGCCATACTCATCAAAATTAAAAGAAAAAAATTCTTGAAATATATAACTCTGTGTGTAATGAATCTATACAATATATGAGTTTCACTTTTTGAATTGAATTACTGAAATAAATTAACTTTTTGATGGTATTCTAATTTATTAAGATGCACCTGTAGCTATAGAGTGGAAATCCTCAAATCATTAAAAAATTACTGTCAAAATAGCATTCCAAAATATTCCAAATATACAAATTAGCCTGTGACCATGCATTTCTTTTGAATTTTGTGTTGCTATTCCATCTCTCAATGTTACAATATACCTATCATTCGATTATTGGACTGATCATTTATTTGTGAGTGGGCAAACATTCAAAAACAGCAGGGGATCAAATACTTATTTCCTTCACTGTAGGTGAAGGTCTCTGTGTAACAGCAGCAACGGGACAGTCTTTAGGCAAACTCTTCAATTAGGTTGCGTTGGGGCCTATTGGTGCACATGAGAATAGTCCCAGTTGAGCCTGCAGGCAGCAATAAGGCCACTAGATGGCTGTATGGTCAGTTCCTAAAGGGCTTAGTCTCTCTAACAGCAGATACTAAATTCCTACAGGGGCATCTCACCAGTCCCAGCAATATTGCACCATCCAGTCACACACAATGATAAGTCCACCTTCTGCTGTGCACCAAGGTGATTCTAGTTGTTGGCAAACCTGGACTCAACACTCTGGATCCTGCTCAGATCGCCATTATGCAGCAGTGGAGGTGCACACTGGACAGTGATATGCACTCTCTAGGCTCCCTCATGGCAAGAAGTATCTGTGTCCTGTACAGCCTGAGAAAATGCAGCTCATCCCCCTCTTCCTGGCAATCTTCCTCTGGGAAATGCAGTTCAAAAGCTTTTGATTACAGTAGAGTCTTTCTGCTCTGGACTAGTGTTCTCACAGTGTAGTTCTGCCTTACTCAGACTATTGAACTCTTCCTGCACAGTAGCTCCCTCCTCTTGCTGATATAGCTCTTAACAATTTCATCACTGTAGGGCAGCAGCTACAGAGAGCAGCTGTAGCCAGTGTTTCTCTCATTCTTCATTCTTAGCCAAGCACCTGGCTACATTAAAGTTCTGTGCAATGTGTCAGCACATCAGATATCAATTTGGTGGTCTGAACACTATACTATGCTGCAAATAACACTGGGTTTCAATTTTTTCTTTATTGTCCCCTGTCCTCTATTGATTAGATTTCCCAATAGTAATTCTGATCTCAAATACAGATGAACCCAGCTCCCACTGCTCCAGCCTGCTTGGAGTAAAGCAAGGTTTGGCTTTCCTGTCTTGTGCAATAAATGCTCATACACTAATCAGAAGATGAGATAGTATTAATTATGTAAAGAATGTTCTTCATGGGGTTTAATCCCAGGACCCAAAGCTACATAAGTAGAGTGTTGGCAATCTATTCACCAACCTCTATCATTCATAGTTCAACTGAACCAAGGGATGGAATGAATGGTCATCTCTGCTAAACAGCCCAATCAGTGCTTCTTCCCATCTCAGTAATTGCCTAAATTCATAATACCAGGACTTCTAATTTAATTGTAAGCGACATTTGAATTTACCCAAATTCTGAATGTCACTGGCTCTGACCAATCCAGGTGTCACTGAACAACCAAGTAAATAGGATGGCTAGAAAACATTTTAACAGATTCATTAGATCAACCACAATAAAACATTTGACATATTTAACTGCAGCCAATCTTAGTGAGACCTGCACATCTTGTTTAGGAATAGGAAAAACAAATGTGACTCAGTCCGATGAAAATTCAGGTCAGTGTGGATGGCAAATGGACTTAAAATGACATTAAACTTTTTTTTTTTTTTTTTAATTAAAATAATTAACATGTTTTACTTAGCTACTCCGTGCAATGGTTTTGCATGGAGCAGCCTTAGTCCTCTTCTTCTGGGCTCCCCGCTGGCTCTCCTGGCTCCTTCTCTTAAGCAGGTGTCCCCATTGCAAGCTACTCGTTCTTTCTGGTCCCCAAGCCACCCTGTCTGCGTTTATTGACAGAGACTGGGTGGCTTGGCCCTGCTCCCTCATCACAGCATTTATCTTTTTTTCTGTGATCTGTACTGTTCAATGACAGTGTGACTATAAGAGTGCCAGCATTAGAGAAGGGCCTTAAAAACATAGTGTCCTTATTCATATGTTTTTAGGGGAGCATCACCTTTACTTCCCCTACATCTACAATTACTTTGGCCCCTTTCATTCTAAACATGAGAGACTCCATAGAATCCTGTTTCCACCCAATTCAACCATTCCCCTTTTAATGGTCACTCACCTCCCTATATTGACCCCTTAATATACGGAGGTGTGTGGCCATTAAGGGAGGAATGATTTGATCTAGTGGAAACCATGGAGGATCAGAGTTGATTTTATTATATACGTACTGTACTTGTGTGATGGACTTTGCTGCACTTTAACGATTGGTGGATATCTTCATGTGTGTGGAATATTACACTGACTTTTGATGTTTTTATATCATCAAACAGAGTTATTGAACTGTATTGTTTTATATTAGACAAGCTTTTTTAGTTGATTTATCTATATATGATAATAATTTGTCTTTTGTAAATTTTATTTTTTATATATTGTATGCATTTTTTATTTCTTGAACAGGGGGAGGTTTCCTAGCAATGTTAGTTTTTGTTTGCATACTTTTATTATCATTTTTGGATATTTGCTCAGCAGTTGCGGAATTGGTTTTTGGGGGTGAAAGTGTAGAAAATTGTGGTTTATACATTGTGGGACATAAAGGTACAAAAAAGCTATGTAACTAAAGCTGTAGAGATTTTTTTTTTAACCAAACTGCAGCTTTGACAGGTAGAAAACTGTTTTGCTGCAATGGGCATAATTAAGGATGAGAGCCAGGAACCAGCTTATTGGGGGTAGACTAATAAAAAGTGTTCTACTGTATCTCAACTGGTGCCATTGCCTATAACAATCAGTCATGTTGTATCTTTCACTTTTTCCACACAGCTTAGAAAATTAAAATATAAAAGATGACAGGTTGCATTCGAGTTGGGACAAAGTATTTCTCAGACACTTTTTATTAATTCCCCAAAATTGTCTTTAGTGTGAGGAAGTATGATGTGCAAGTATTAAGCTTAGGCTGGCCAAACGTCATTTTTTTTTCATTGGGTGGGTTGAATGAAAGAAAATGACTTGATTCCCCCATCTACGCACTCGATATGGATAGGGGAATCCCTCCCACTGTGCTATTGTATTCTGACAGCGGGGAGACTTCCCAACCATCAGAATATTCTGATCAGCACTGCCGGCTATAGCCTGCCATGCTGTTTGAGAGAACATTTTCCTATAGGCTTGTTATACACCTGCTGAACCCGAACAAATTTCAAGCTATGCATGGCCGGTATAGCTTTTTTTCACCCAAAACCTTCAGACCTAGTACTAGTTACTTTTCTACTGCAAAATGGCTGCACCATTTTCATTCAGTTGCCATACCAACTAGTTAATAAAAACCAGATCCAGTAAAATCAGTAACACCTAGTACACAAACATGCCAAGCACATCAACATTTTATGTTATGACACAACACTTATCATTGTTTTGCTTACTCAGCAGAGAATGCCTGACAATTTGTGCGACAGGAGAATTTCCCATGAAGGTAGAGTGTGTGTTTGGGTGGAATCCTGGAACAGTCTCTGTCTAGTCCACTGTCAGCCAAATTCGACAATTCATATCAATCAGAATTCTGACTCCTTTGTCACTCAGCAGCATTTTCAGCCAGTAAGTCACTTGACAAAATGTCCTGAGTCACTTGCTGATACAGATCTCAATTGTGAGAAAGTGTGATAAAAAAAATGAGAAGTTCATTAGTCTAGCTTACGATAATCTAGTTTTGTTGTGATAGACAGCAGTTGTGCCAAGTAGTCTCTATTGTTTTGAACAATTCACCTCGCTGACCCTTCAGTTACTAGGAAATCACTATATCTCATAGCTGGTATGTGCCAAAACAGCAGTATAGTAACTTGGCAATAGGGGTTTTCCATCTTTGGATATTCAGAAAATGTAATGGCATAGAAAAACTTTCTATATTGATATTTTACTAACTTGTTTCTTGATAATGTTTTTACACACTTAAAGGAAATGTGTTGTGAAAGAAATACGTAAGCTGACCTTCCTTTATAGAATGAAATTGTACTTTATTTAATCTCCTAAGTACTTATCTTTATCCTCAACCCCATTACCTTTTCTATAATATGACCGTATCCCAATCAATTTCATACTGCACATGAGGGCCATGGCTCTATTCACTCCTATGGATAGATGCACTTATGGTGGCCTCAAGTAGCCCTTTGGGGTAAGGCTTGCCCATAGGAATGAATGAGTGGAATAGCAGCACAAATGCATAGTACCATGCTGGAACCATGAGGAAAGATCAATGGATTTTAAAGGAAAGTAATCCCATCCCATATTATCCCAGGTGGGCCACACTCGCTCTGGCTGGATGTTTAGGGTTGTTGTCCTGCTGGAAGGTGAACCTCCACCCCAGTCTCAAGTTTTTTGCAGACTAACAGGTTTCCTTCGAAGAATGTCCTTTATTTGGCGTCATCCATCTCCCCATCAACTCTGACCAGCTTCCCTGTCCCTGCTTAAGAAAAGCATCCCCACAACATGATGCTGTCACCCCCATATTTCACAGTGGGGATAGCGTGTTCAGGGTGATGTGCAGTGTTAGTTTTCCGCCACACATAGTGTTTTGCTTTTAGGCCAAAAAGTTAAACTTGGTCTCATCTAGCCAGTGCACCTTCTTCCACATGTTTGATATGTCCCCCACATGGCTTCTCACAAACTGCAAACGGGACTTCTTTTGGCTTTCTTTCAACAATGGCCTTCTTCTTGCCACTCTTCCATAAAGGCCAGATTTGTGGAGTACACAACTAATAGATGTCCTGTGGACAGATTCTCCCACCTGGGTGTGGATCTCTGCATCTCCTCCAGAGTGACCATGGGCCTCTTGGCTGCAAGTCTGTTTAATGCTCTCCTTGCCCGGCCTGTCAGTTTAGGTGGGCAGCCATGTCTTGGTAGGTTTTCAGTTGTGCCATACTGTTTCCATTTTTGGATGATGAATTGAACAGTACTTTGTGAGATGTTCAAAGCTTGGGATATTTTTTAACCTAACCCTGCTTTAGAATTTCTGCACAACTTTTTCCCTGAACTGTGTGGTGTGTTCCTTAATGCTGTTTGTTCACTAATGTTCACTAATGGGCTTGCACATTCAGTTTACCTCTAATTCACTCCAATTCTTTCAGAGCTCAGCTTTAACAGCCATGACGGTAAAGTCAGCAACTGGAAAGTAGGGCTTTCGTCATGTGATCTGCAGGACTCATATTGACATTTGGGCTTCTGTCTATATACCAGTACTAAAGGGGGTTTGTCTGAAAAGGACTTTGCAGTCTTTTTTCATAAATACATCATAACAATAATGTTACATTGAAGGCTGAAAACAATAATTTTACATGCATTTTGCAAATGACTGTTCTTTGATCTGCATATAATGTCACATAGTTACATAGTTAGTCTGGCTGAAAAAAAGACAAAATCCATCCAGTTCAACTATTAAAAAAAAAAAAAGTTATAATCCTACACCTACAGTTGATCTAGAAGAAGGCAAAAAAAAAAACAGCAAAGCATGATCCAATTTGCTCCTGCAGGGAAAAAAATTCCTTCCTGATCCCCCGAGAGGCAATCAGATATTCCCGGGATCAACTTTACCTATAAACGTTAGTATCCAGTTATATTCTGTGTGTCTAAGAAATAATCCAGGACTTTTTTGAAGCAATCCACTGAGCTGGCCAGAACCAACTCTTGAGGGAGTCTATTCCACATTTTCACGGCTCTTACAGTGAAGAAACCTTTCCATATTTGGAGATTACATTTCTTTTCTTCCAGACGTAAAGAGTGCCCCCTTGTCCTCTGTGTTGACCTCAGGGTGAATAACTCTACACCGAGTTCACTATATGCACCACTGATGTATTTATAGATGTAGATCATATCCCCCCTTAATCTCCTCTTCTCAAGAGAGAATAAATTCAGTCCCTCTAATCTTTCCTCATAGCTGAGCTCCTCCATGCCTCATATCAGTTTGGTTGCCCTTCTCTGTACTTTCTCCAGTTCCCCAATGTTCTTTTTGTGAATTGGTGCCCAAAACTGAACTGCATATTCCAGATGTCAGTTCCAGCAAACCTGCAAATGTGAACATTGTGGGGTTTATTTACTAAAGCTGGTTTACTCAGAATCTCATGCACTTCTGCATAGAAACCAATCAGCTTCCAAGTTTTAGTGCCAATGCTTAATTGAACAAGCTGACATTAGAAGCTGATTGGCTGCCATGCACAGGTGCAAGAGGTTTTGAGTGAACCAGCTTTAGTAAATAAACCACTGTAACTCTTACTTAAAGTGGGACTAAGGGCAACATTTTTTTTTCATTTTGGATAAAGTAAGAAGGGTTGTAACTCCTGCTGGTCTTCTTTGCCATCTCATATGTCCCATAGGGGAGGTTTCCTTCACTTCGTGTCCTATAGCAAAAACAGGGTCACCATAACTAGTGTTCCCATTGGGAGATTTCCCCTCTTAGGTTGTCCCCTGTCCTGGGGACAACCCAAAACTTGGGATTTTCTTTTACTTTCACTTTCAATGATAATATTAAACATGACAAACTGAGAGGGTAAATCTCCCTAACAAAGGCACAGACAGCAATAGAAACCTTCGAAACTCTGTCTAAAACTAAAAAAAATATGCTTTTAGTTGTACTCTAAAGTGGTTCTAAAGTAATAAATTTTTTTATCTTAATGCATTTCCGGAATTAAGGTAAAAAACATTTTACAGCTTGCTGTCCTCTCCCTTTCTTGCATGAAGGGGAAGAGAAGGGAGTAGAGATCCAATGCTGTGCACTGATGAATCTCTTTTCTCTCTTTTCTTCCTCTTCAAACAGGACTCGAGCAACAGTAGAAGTCATTGGCTCCTGCTGCTGTCAATCAAATGCAGTGAGGAGGAATCGGAGGAGGGGCTAGGCCCTTCTGTGTTTGTCTACGGAGTGTGGCTCCATAGATACACACAGCTCAAGACCAAGCATGCATTGTGTGCTTCCATGGCAAGTGGCTTGCTATGAGGGCACATGAGGAAGAGGTGGAGCCAATATCACCAGTGGGGAACCTGAGAAGAGAAGGTTCAGAGCCGCTCTGTGTAAAATCTTTGCACAGAGCAGGTGAGTACAACATGTTTTTATTTTAATAAAAAATAGTTTACATTTAATAACACCTTAACCCTAATTACTTCCTATTACTCTTCTTATTTCCATTTCAATTTCTAATGTTTCTAATTGTTATTTTAATTTCCTTTAATTTTTTACATTTGTGCTGCAGTAAAAAATGTATTTATTTATTTTAGGTACTTACATAGCGCCTTCAATTTGCGCAGCGCTTTACATATATGTTGTACATTCACATCAGTCCCTAACCCTTAAGGGGTGTACAATCTAAGGTCCCCAACTTACATTCATACATACACATACTAGGGTCAATTAGACAGGATCCAATTCACCTACCAGCATGTCTTTGAAGTGTGGGAGGAAAACTGAGTACCTGGAGGAAACCCACGCAGGCACAAAGAGAACATGCAAACTCCAGGCTGGAGGTGCCATGGTTGGGATTTGAACCAACGGCACTAGTACTGCCAGGTGGGAGTGTTAACCATTTAACCACTGTGCTGCCCAAAAAATCTACTTAAAGTGGTAGTAAACTCCTTTTTTTTTCACTTGTACCTACAGGTAAGCCAATAATAAGGCTTACCTGTAGGTACTGTAAATATCTCCTAGACGTGCACTGTTTAGGAGATATTTACGTGTAAAGGAGCACTATCGCATGCACTCTGAAAGAATGGCATGCCTGTGCTGTTTCTTCAGAGCTGTGTGCCAGAAGTGACATCATCGCCAGAAGCGACATCATCGTGGCTTAGCCGTTCAATCCGCTGAAGCCTGTGAACATGGAAGAAGGACCGGGTGAAGATGGAAGCCCAGTCATCGGTGACAGCACGCCGCTGGAGGGCTTCGTTTTCAGGTAAGTTTCACATACTGTACTAGTATATGATGCATACTAGCACATCATGACATTGCCATGGAGGTTTTTTTGGGGTTTTTTAAAGGTCATGGTTTACTACCCCTTTAACCACTTCAGCTCTGGAAGCTTTTATCCCCCTCATGAACAGGCCATTTTCTGCTATTCGGCACTGCACTTCTTTAGAGTGGTAGTAAAGTCATTTTTTTCACTTGTACCTACAGGTAAGCCTATAGTAAAGTTTACCTGTAGGTACTGTGAATATCTCCTAAACATGCACCATTTAGGAAATATTTACTTGTAATGGAGCACTGGCGCATGCGCTCTGAAGGTATGGCATTCCCGTGCCGTTCCTTCAGTGCTGTGTGCAGTAAAAAAGTGACTCCCAAGTGCATGCATGGGAGTGACGTCATCATGGCTTGGCCATTCAAGCTGCTGGAGCCCGCAAACCTAGAAGAAGGACTAGGTGAAGATGGAAGATTGAAGTGATGACAGTGCGCCGCTTGTGGGCTTTGTTTTAACCTCCCTGGCGGTATGATTATTTCAGATTTTTGGTGCTGAAAGCGGTACCATTTTTTTGCATGGAAATATGTATTTTTTTAATTGTAGGCCTGTAATATTTAGGAATAACTCACTGAAATCTGTCGGAACAAGAGTCTAGTAAACATCCCGGGTATGATAAAATTTGAAACACAAAATCATAAATTATAATTTAATAAATAATCATAAAAATAATATAAAAATAATAAAAAATTTAATTCAATAATATAATCAAACCAAAAACACTGAAATGTGAAATATAGCGCCAAGTTCGCACATCGCTGAGCTCAGTCGCAAAATCGTTTTCAGTGTCTGATGACGAATTTCCCCACGAATCATTATCACTCAATTCTGCAAGTGGTTCTGATTTACTATCGCTGTTCTCTAGCTGGTCTAAAACCGCTTTTGACCTAGAGGGACACTTTTTGGACGCCATGGACATTTCTCAGTTTCCAGGCAGAAAGAACAGACAAAATGCAGGCAGGGCGCAGGACAAAGCACTAGGGACAATATGTATGTGAAATTGGTTGAGACAGCAATGTTTTACTATGTAAAATGTAAAAAAAAAAAAATGACATTTTTTAAAATTTTTAAATTTCCCGCCGCCGGCGGCGGCGGCGCCCGTACGTCCCGACGTCACAGGGACAGGACACAGAAGCCGGATGCCGGCATCGGCCGGAGGAGATGGCCGGGGACGCTGCAGGGGACACATCGCGGGAGCGCAGGGTAAGGTAAGTGAAGAACACATGCCGGAGCAGTGCCGCATGGTATTCCCGAGTGTAGCTCGGGGTTACCGCTTTTGGTACTGAAATGTTACCCCGAGCTACACTCAGGAATACCGCTAAGGAGGTTAAGGTAAGTTTCACATAATGTGCTAGTATCTGTTGCATACTAGAACATTATGCTGTTGTCTTGCAGGTTTTTTTCTAAAAAGGTCACAATTCACTATCGCTTTAACTGGCAATTGCACGTCTATGCATTGCTGTATACAAATTAAATTACATAATTTGTTTTACACATACAGAGCTTTCTTTTAGTGGTATTTGATTACCATTGGATTTTGTATTTTTTATTATATAAATTAAAAAAAGAATGAAAATTTTGAATAAAAACAATATTTTTTATTTTCTGTTATAAAACATATCTAACGAGAAACAAAAATCTAATTTCATAAATTTAGGACAAAATATATTCTGCTACATGCAAATCCCAATAAGTGTATATTATTTAGTCTGTAGGAAAGTTATAATGGCCACAAACTATGGGATATACAGTATATTTGGAAATATGTGCTTGATGTACTTATGACCGATTTAATTTCTTGAGGCCCTTAAAATGCCAGGACAGTACAAATATCCCCTAAAGTACCCCTGTTTTGGAAAGCAGACAGTCTGATGTATTTAGTAAGAGGCATTGCAAGTTTTTTGAAGTTGTAATTTTTTATCACTATTTTTGAAAATGAAGAAAATAAAGTTTTTTTCACAATGTTTTGTATATACTGTCACCAGTGCAGTACAGTATCATTGACACAGTAATATTGACTGGTGATAGCATGTTAAAAAAAAAAACAAAACTAAAAAAGAATTTAAATAATATTTTTTTAACATTGTTTTTTATTTTGATTTTTTTTAAATACTTTCATGAGAGTAGTTCAGTGTTACCATAGAAACATTGCACTACTTTGGAGGGGTAATCAGGGATTTTGTTTTTCACACTTTGACTGCTGGTACAATAAAGATGCTCTGAACTGTTATGAATGGGTTAAGTTCATGACAGCTGTGAATACTAGTGATCTTTGACTAGCTACAGCTAATCACATGGTACAGGGTGCTTTGATTTATGGTTTATAGGAAGGCTGAAGGAGTATTTAAAGTACAATTAAGGGGGGAGAGAGAATTAGATTATAATAGGGCAGACAAATCAGACGGGTCAGTCCTTATTGGTGGGTGGAATGGGGCAAGATGGGGTGAGGGCTATGGCAGGTGATAAGAAGGTCTCCATGTTACAAACAACCATTGGAATTGGTACCATTTGCATGAAAATAAAAAATATGCAAAATGTGTGTGCAAAATGTGACAATGAAGTAAAGTGTTTGTTCACCAATGCCAGAAGTCTGCCAAACAAAATAGGTGAGTTGGAAGCTTTGGTGCCTGAAGACAACTATGATTTAATTGATATTACTGAATCTTGGCTTCATTCTTCACATTACTGGGCCATTAATATTCCTGGCTATGTTCTCTTTTGGAGAGACAGGGTAAATAGGAAAGGTGGTGGTGTCTGTATCTATGTGAGAAGTGATATCAAAGTGAGTGTAAAAGAGGACCTAGTTGATGGAGAGTATGATGAGGCTGAAGTATTATGGGTGGAACTGCACATGGGGGTGCGTACTACAAAGGTAATCATTGGTGTTGTTATAGGCCTCCCAGTGTTAAAGAGGAGGTGGAGACTCAGCTCCTTGCACAGATTGGAAGGGCTGCAAGGGCTGGGACATTGATAATAATGGGGGATTTTAACTACCCGGAAATTGCCAGGAGTAATGTTACTGCAGGAACAGCTAAAGGGCAAAAATTTATAAACCTATTACAAGACAATTTTATGGTACAGTTCATAGAGGCCCCAACTAGGAATGATGCTCTGCTGGACCTGGTAATCTCAAACCATGCAGAGCTTATTACGAATGTCCATATAAAAGAACATCTTTGTAGCAGTGACCATAACATTATTTAATTTAATCATTAAACCCACAACAGTTAAATCAATCTGTATATGCAGTAAAGCATGCTTGTTATATTCATTGAGGAACCTAAGGGGTTAATCCTCTGTATTGTGTAAAAACGCTGCGTGATCCTGACTTCTCTGATTCTCCCCTTCTTCCATTGTCTCCCTCTTATCTCCTGATAAGACCTATCGTGTGGAGACACTCTGCACATACTCAATTTGGTGTGTATTGCTAAAGAGTTTTTTTTTTCTTTGGCGAGTTTATGTGATCAGCACAGGGCCAATCAGCACTGTTCAGACATAGGTCAGGGGTCCTGCATCCTCCTACAGCAAAATGAAAACTCCTCCTATAAGATTTAACATGTGTGAGGCTGGATGCTGGTAGAAATCACAAGACTGCTCTAACTGCTAATAAGAAAAGGTATTCAGCAGTTTATATTTACTAAAATAATTGCATTTCCATGTTCTGTGTACTGTGGGAGACCAGATCTAGTGAATGCAGAGTCCTGGGTTTAGTAACACTTTAATGTTAGCTATAAACAACAAGAACTTACGGAAAAGACAAAAACACTTAACTTGAAGAGTGCTAATTTTCCAAGCCTGAGGGCCAGTTGCTCTACAAGACTTAGATTGGGAGGGAATATTGGCATCAATGAACACAGAACAGAAGTGGGAGTTCTTCAAAAAGACTGTATACAAACACACTGCAAAATGTATTCCTATGGTAAACAAGTTTGAAAGGCTAAAAATAAGATCTATGTGGCTTATGGCCCAGTTAAAAATGCTATAAATAATAAGAATGCTATCATTGTTTAAATATTTCAAAGAATATAACAGAATATGTGAAAAGGAAATCAAAGCTGCAAAAACTGAAAACGAATGACAAATTGCAAAAGCTAGCAGGGAAAACCCCAAAACATTCTTCAAATATATGAATAGTAAAAAGGTCCGGTCTGAGCATGTAGGCCCTTTACAAAATAATATAGAGTGGGTGACTGGGGACAAAGAGAAGGCAAATTTATTAAATACCTTCTTCAGCTCTGTGTATTCAAAGGAGCATGGGGGAGCTAATGATGATCCACATTGGCTCACAACTGATATGATCCAGAAATATTTAGACAGAATAAAGGTGAATAAAGCACCTGGACTGGATGGCATACACCCACGGGTCCTTAAAGAACTGAGCTCTGTAATTTCAAAGCCATTGTTTCTAATTTTTTGGGACTCTTTAATGAATGGCATAGAACCACTGGACTGGTGTAAGGCCAATGTGTTGCCAATATTTAAAAAGGGGTCAGCATCTCTACCAAGTAATTATAGACCTGTTAACTTAACTTCTATAGTTGGGAATATACTGGAGAGTTTAATAAAAGACCACATAGATGAGTTCTTGCTGGAAAAAAATATTTTAAGCAACAGACCGCATGGATTTATGATAGACAGAAGTTGTCAAACAAATCTGATTTATTTTTATGTGGAGGTGAGCAAAACCTTGGACACAGGGGTGGTGGTGGACGTGGTATACTTGGATTTTGCAAAAGCGTTTGACACAGTTCCCCACACATGGCTAATGTGTAAGGTAAAGTCTACAGGCTTGGAAAAATCTGTATGTAAATGGATAGAAAACTGGCTAGAAGATTGTATTCAGAGAGTAGTGATTAATGATTCATACTCTGAATGATCTAGGGTTGTCAATGGTGTACCCCAAGGTTCAGTGTTTCAGCTTTCAGTGCTATCACATTTTGAATGACAATTGCGCGGTCATACAACACTGTACCCATATGAATTTTTTAGCATTTTATTGAGACAGATAAAACTTTATTTTGGTGGTATTTATTCACCACTGGGATTTTTTTTTTTTTATATATAAATTAAAAAGTCCAAACATTTTGAAAAAAAAGTTTTTCTTATAAAATTTTGCAAATAAATAATTTTGCTTCATAAATCTTGGCCAAAATGTATTCAGCTATCTTTTTAGTAGAAAAAAAAAACAAATTAGTTTATAACCAAAAATGTTTTATTTGTACATTTTTTTTATATTATTATTTATGTTTTTTTTTGTTAACACACCATCACCCTAGCAGTACAGTGTCACCATGGTGACACTATACTACTTGTGGGGGGTGATGAAGATTTGTTTTTCTTTTTTTTACACTGATTGCTTTTACACCCATAAAGGCTGTAAAAGCAATCATTTCTGCTTCTCTCTGGCTGCATTCTTACAGCAATTGAGAAATACTGTGAGAGCTGTGATTGGTCACAGCTTGTCACATGGTACAAGGCTGTTGTGAATAGCCTTGTACCATGTGACCTCTATGATCATTCACAGATTTCACAAGTAGTAAGCAATGATGTTAGAAAGTGACATCTTGTTTACTACTATTCATGTGATCACTGATTGGCCAATCAGGGATCACATGAATCGGGACCTCACACAGAGGTCTCGTTCAGCAATCGGTGTTTTGCTGTGTCCTCCGGACACAGCGGGCACCATATCGCAGTGCCATTTATAAACGGCAACTCGCATCAGCACTGCTCCCCTCCGGCCGTTTATGTACATGGGCCAGATGGGAAGTGGTTAATAATGGCATACAATGTCAAGCTGTGGTTTCCAAAGCAAGCAAAATCCTCTCTTGTATTAAAAGAGGTATAGACTCCAGAGAGATAGATATCATATTACCCCTGTACAATTCACAAAAAGGAAATCGGGGAACTGGAGAAAGTGCAGAGAGGGCATGGAGGAGCTCAGCTATGAGGAAAGATCAGAGGAACTGAAGAGGAGATTGAGAGGGAATATGATCATATATAAATACATCAGCGGTTCATATAGTGAACTCAATGAGGAATTATTCACCTTTAGGCCATCACAGGAGGACAAGGGGGCACTCTTTACGTCTGGAGGAAAAGAGATTTAATCTTCAAATACAGAAAGGTTTCTTCACAGTAAGAGCGGTGAAAATGTGGAATAGACTCCCTCAAGAGCTGGTTCTGACCAGCTCAGTAGATTGCTTTAAAAAAGGCCTGGATTCTTTCCTAGATACACATAATATAACTGGATACTAACATTTATAGATATAGTTGATCCAGGGAATATCTGATTGCCTCTCAGGGGGATCAGGAAGGACGTTTTTTCCCTGCAGGAGGAAATTGGATCATGATTTGCTGGGGGGTTTTATGCCTTCCTTTGGATCAACTGTGGGTATAGGATTATAATTTTTTTCTTCCCGTGGGTGAATTAGATGGACCTTTGTTCTTTTTTTTCAGCTAGACTAACTATGTAACTATGTAAAGGAAGCAAAACTGTTAGTGTTGTTAACATTGTGATCATGTGATCACATAGCACTCGCATGATTACTGGTTCCTGAGTACTGCGCAGCACCCCCCTTTGTCTGTACAGGCAAAATGACGTAGGGCTGTGCGCCACCCGTCCGCAGTAAACGTACAGTGGGTTGTCGGCAGATCCACCTCTATTTCACTTGTAAACAGCTTTATCATCATCATCATCTATGACTGATTCACACAGGTTTAACTATGCCTCAAATCCATTCCCATCTAGTTTTTGTGGACTAAAAGTGGCAAATATGTTGGATTAGCTACAGTACATGTGAATGAGCAAATACAAACTGTGTTTAGGGGTGAAAAGTGGATGCACACTTTGGCATCTTTGACTTTGATGCCATTGGACATTTTCTTGACCCTGGTCTTTCCTCCTTGAACAGTAAGCTAAAAGTGTATTCTAACTTCTGGATAATGATATAGCGTGGAGGGACAAAGCGCTTTGCTTTTGCCTAGTGTTCATCCTCCCAAGTGTAGGGTCATTTAGGTTAATGGTATGAACGAATGGCCCTGGAGGAAAGAAAAAAGTGTAGGGTTGTAATGATGGGTTTACCATTATAGCAACAAAAAAAAAACAAACCTCCATCTCCCTTCTAGAGTTCAGAACACTTATACCACTGTGCTGCTATAAAACCAGTGCCTCCAAGCATCATTAGGTCTCATGTACATAGATGTTTAGAGGCTCAAAAGAGCTCAAGTATAAAACTGACGTGCTTTCCTTCACATGGAGAGCTGCAGCCCTACTTGTGTAAATGCCTATGCTCCTGTGCATCGGGTTTTACACCTGTACAGCCAAGTACAGCCATTCACTTTTATGGCCAACTATGTGCACCACTTGTGGCTTCCTGGGCATAGGAAAGTATCAAAAATTGTCAGCTTGTGGATCTGTGTGAATGTGCATGAGGCCTAAGTATGTTGAACTTTCTGCTTTGAAAATCCAGTAAGCATTGTGTGATTTCCTGTAAGTACTTGCAACAAGAAAAGAAAAAGGACTTGCATGACAACTAAAATAAGAACAACAATTTGATTGCTTTTAATTACATATTAAACATGCAAAAAAATGATTATACTTATACTTTTCCTTTCTTGTGTCATTCTTTTATTCAACAGTCCTTTTTACATTTTAAATAATACTGAATATAGTTGCATTATGTAAGGTCTCATTAAATATCTTTGTGGGAGTTTTCTTTGATTTTGTCCAGTTGGTGTTGGAGACTGGGTTGGGGTTGCAGTCTGGGACTGGTTTAATAATTTAGCATATAGATCCAGGTGCTTGCCCATGAGGAGATAATTGTGCAGAAACCCAAAGACTTTGGTATGTGCAGCTTTCTCTGTAGGGAAGGAATGATGTTGGCTGGAGGGGAGAGGGGGGGGGAATCAAACATGTGAGCTTTGATGTAAAATAATAAATGTAAGCTCAGAAAATAAATAAATAAGAACACATACCATTTACAAAATACTCCATTCATAAAACAGTGAATAGTTGGGCTTGTGCTAGTAATGTGTAACATCTGATGAAGTTTCACAACTATTTTATTTCGGTAATATTCATTTGCCATGGAAATGATTGTTTTGCTTTGCTTCTACTGTACATGATGTGTATTATGTATCCTGGTTTTCTGACATCAACAAATGCGTTTATTTGCTAGGCAGGATTTGTTTAGGGTGGCTGTTAGGTATAACTGAGTCTCACCTTTCTTTTGAAGTACATAGCTGCATTTCTTTGAACTGACACTCCTAACACCAAAAATAACATAGTTATTGAATTTCATCCATTTGGATTAGGAGGGAGAGGTGTTCCCTTGGTTTCTGTTTTATGAATTAGTCAGTCTGCTTGACTGCAACACTTCATTTAACTGATCTGCGTAAATATATCTTCTTTAAATATAAAAAGATAGCATTCAAGAAAAATTGCTGATTAAACCTGAGCTGATTGTATGATAAATCTGACAAAAGATAAAAAGTTGAATTGTCCTGTGTTCAGTTTGATATGGGTTCTGCAACATTCCCCATTGAATTCAATGGGATCTGGCATTTGTAGGGGTCTGTGTGCTGTTTTTTTTTCTTCTTTTAATGTAACGTATGCGTAATTAGCTGCCGCTTTTTAATTTGGAAATTAGGAATTTAATTAAAGAATTTAAAATAATTTAAGCCTGTCATCTTTTGTAATATATATAAAGGCATTGCTGAAACACTTGTTTTGCACCTAAATACATTGCTTTCTGTGCACAAACTGTTGGCACTATATAAATCCTGTATAACCATAATATTAATAGTGCAGGTTCATTTAAATGAGAATCTTTATTGAAAGAAGCAATTGAAACATAGGACTTTAATGGCTCTCCATTATATACCTCAATGTGCAAGTAATGAGACATACTTAGCCATTATATAAAAATATTACAAAGTTTTATTACAAGATTGTTAAAACCTTGTTGAAAGGGCATTGGCACAAGTACATACAGGATGGATTTACTAATGGCAAGTGCAGCTGCACTCTTCTTTTTTAGTAAATGTCAAAGTGGTAAAGCTTCAACTTCTAAAGAATATCCAATCAGGTGCAAGGAAAATAAAAGAACAAGCATTTTTGATTGGATGCTTTTGATTGGATGATGGAAATCAGCAGGGCTTTACCACATGTACTAAGCTCTGGAGAAAATAAGTGCAACTGCACTTGCGAAGTGCAGAATCTATATGCCTTTAGTAAATCAACCCCACAGTATACTTATGCACAAATTGTACTGTATATGTGCTTGTGCCAATGTCATTTTAAGAAGGTTTTAACAATCTTGTAATAAAACTTTGCAACTTTTTTTTAATATGACAGCTATGTGCAATATATTTCACTACTTACATTATATAGAGGTATGTAATGTCAGAAGGGAGTAACACTTAATTCCTATGTTTAAAAATGAGTTTTTAATTTAGTTTAAGGTTCTTTTTAATTGATGTACGCACAGAGCTTCAGCTCTTTGATGTATGTTGCCCATATCCCTAATATCTTATCTATACAGGAGCTTTCAAGGTAACAGAAACCTAGTTAGTGTTGGGAAGATAGTGTTGTTTGGAATAATTTCCTGATATGATTTGAGTTATTTTTTGGAAAATGGTTTTGTAATTACCATAAGGAGAAATATTTACGGGAATGTCCATCTTGTGGTGTGAGACCTACAGTACCTGGAACAGCATTGACTCATTGTTGCACAGTGGCCCATGAAGCATGCTGACCTTTATTTATTTCCACCATTAAGGATGAATATTACAAAGATGAATACCAGCTTCCCCTGTGCGTTTGGTTTCTCCCTGAATGCAATGGTGCAGGGTTGACCCTTGATGGCACAAAAAAAAGCGTAGTTTATTGCTATGTAATGAATTGTATGGATACATGATGAGTGCCTTCACTGACCTCCAGAAGAAGTGGAAATGTACACATCACTAAACGCTTCAAGATTGTTCAATCACTGTCTGGACACTTCTTGGTGCATTTCTTTTGACCTAACAATAAACGTTTTGTAGTTGTCACATGGACAGGACTTTGTTGAAGGCTACTCAATTTGCTGCACAATCATTTAATGATAGGTCTTTTATGTGCTTCACTGTATGACTTTTTAACAGGATGTACAGTATAAAAAATAAAACATTTAGGAATTTAGAGTTTTTGATTCTTGTGGTACCACCTAAAGTCCCAATACAAGTAATAGTTCTTAGTAAGGGACATATTTACAAAGCTTCAGCTCTTTGATGTACGTTCGCATACCCTTGGTATGTTATTTACAGAAGTTGGGACATTTTTGTTGATGTACATTGGTATATGGATGGTTACACTGCATTGATCTCTCAGTAAAAGCTTAACTTCATGAAAACAGATAAAATGTAACGGAGATGTTTTACTTGTCAAAGGTTTGTATTTCTGTCCAATCAGCCTGGTATTTATATAACTCAAGCAGACTATACAATGAGATAGATGACACCACATTTTCTGGTACACTGTGGTGTTTATTTACTAAAGTTGGAGAGTGCAAAATCAAACTCACTTCTGCACAGCAACCAATCAGCTTCCAGGTTTAATTGCCAAAGCTTAATTTAACAAGCTGAGGTTAGAAGCTGATTGGTTTCTATGCAGAAGTGAGTCCAATTTTTTCACTCTCCAGCTTTATTAAATAAACCCCTGTATGTTAATGGATTGTATAGAGTGCGGAGTAATTTTTTAAGGTTTTTATTGCTGTCTGAGGAGATTCACCCCTCTGTTTGTACTGGTGACTATTGTCACTGGGACAGATAGTGATGGAAAATCAAAGTTTTACAGTTGTCATCAGAGCAAGAAGTTAGAGAAAATCCTCCAATTGGGACAGCTGTATCTATGGCAACTTTCTAAGATGGGAATTCCATTTTTCTCATTTCCTTCTGCATCTTCAGGACAGGAAGTGAAGAGAAATCCTCCCAATAGGACAAAAAAAAAACCTGATCTAAAACTTCACAAAAATTACTTTTCAACAGCCCCGTACACTTGAACAGACTATACCTCATCCTTATATGCTCCATTCTTCTTTTCCTCCTGAAATAAGGCTGGATATCTGGAACCAACCTTCAGAAAACATTTATTTTTACTCTTGCTAAAGAAAATATCAACAAGATTATATTGAATTAGTGCTTGAGTTAAATAAACCCAAATGTCTCCTTCAAATTTTGGAGAGGATGCAGCCATGCAGGATATCTGAGTAAAGTCTTCTTGTACTGTCTAATAGCTCAAACTGGAACAATGTTTTGACTTTTATTGAAGCAATTTCTGGAGCAGTGGTTCCTATGGATCTCTGCATTCGTGATTAAAGCCACTGTTCACCTTAAGACCACACTTACATTATTTGCTAAACTGTTTCCTAATGGTTGCCAGATGTAAAATCTCTTGCCAAAGAATAACGATCAAACCTACCTGTTCTAATATTGTAAAAAAGAGCTTTCACACAATCTACAAATAAACTGCAAGCATAAAGTGAGTAAACACCTAATCTGACAAATAAATTGTTTTGCGTAAATTTAATCAACTCTGTGCTGAACTATGCCACAAGTGCTATTTATCATATATGTTCACCTCATTCTTGTGATAATCAGTACCATATGTGCCATAAACAGATGAAGACATGAAAATATATATATGTATTAAAAAATTACAAGTGTTAATAAGCAGAAGTTTCCAAAAATGTAAATCCTTTAAAAACTCCTTGTACTCTATACAGTAAATGGAAAGGCAGCATTGTTACCTTAGGACAAAACAACAGAGTACACTCCTCTATATCGTGGAGAAGAGAAGAGGAGGATGTTCTACAGTATGATAAGTGGGTCTTGAGCCAAAAAAAAAATATATATATAATACAGCCACCACCTCTAAGAAATGGTAAGCTGCAGTACTTTAGGTGTGTTCATCAAACCCAGTGTGACGTTCCAAAATTGCAAACTTAAAACCAAAGCCTATAGGAGGCAAATCTTGATAATGAATTCTGACAATTTTTAGGGCTAATAAAGAAGCTAATGTCATACAAAGGGAATGGGAAGCTAGGAACCGTCATGGGAAACATGCAAAAAAAATAAAATAATTGAAATTAAAAATGACCATACAGCAAAGAGAGGGGTTCTCCTTTTACTGCTACTCCAGGGGTGACATGGGAAAACACCAATCTCAATTACATGCTTGCTTTTACAGCCCCCCTAACACTTACCTGAGCCCCTCTTGATCCAGCGATGTCCACGAAAGCCTCGATTCTCTGGTTCGCTCCTAGTTGGCTGAGGCAGCAGAGGGATCCATTGGCTCACGTTGCTGTCAATGTCAGTCAGTGAGCCAGTCAGGAGAGGGAGAAGAAAGGGCCGAGCCACAGCTCTGTGTGTGAATGGACAAGCAGAGCTGAGACTCGAGAGCGCGCCTGCTTGGGTGCCCCCATAGCAAGCTGCTTGCTGTGTAGGCACCCTAAAGGGGGTAGGGGCCAGGAGCGCTGGCGGGGAACCAATGAAGAGGAGGATCAGGACTGCTCTGTGCAGAACCATTACAAAGAGCAGGTAGATATAACATTTAAAAAAACAAACAAACAAGTTTAGTATCACTTTAAATACGGCAGAAGACCCCCCAATTAATTCATGTCAACTTCAGAAATACAAAAAGGATTTTTAAGTAGTTTTTGCTGTGACACTTGATTTTTTATACTGTGGTAAAAGGTCTGAATTGACAGTATGATAAGTAGTAGCCACAAAAAAACTAATGCTACAGTAAAGGTTACTAAGTTTAAAAAAGAAAAAAAAAGCTTGGTAAAAACTTTGTAAAAATTGGCCAGTAGCACATCAGTTTCATAGCACAGTTTGTTTTTCTTCAGGGTACCAGGTTGCATTATTTCAAATAACCACTTCAATACCAGACACTGGGGTTGATTTATTAAAACTGGAGTGTGTAAAATCTGATGCAGCTCTGCAAAGAAATTAGTTTCCAGGTTTTTTTTGTTAAAGCATAATTGGACAAGCTGAATTTAGCAGCTGATTGGCTACCATGCACAGCTGCACCAGATTATGCACTCTCCAGTTTTAGTAAATCAATCCAACTTTTACAACCTTCTTGCTAAGGCCAATTTTCAGTGTTCAACACTGTCACAATTTGAATAACAACTGCGCGGTCATGCAACACTGTACCCATATTAAATTTTTATAATTTTTTTTCACACAAATAGAGATTTATTTTAGTTGTATTTAATCACTACTGGGGTTTTTATATTTTGCTAAATAAACAAAAAAAAAAAGGCCCAAAAATGTTGAAAAAAATGCGTTTTTCTTTGTTTCTTTTACAAAATTTTGAAAATAAATAATCTTTCTTCACAAATATAGGCAAAAAAAGGAGGGGAGAAGGGGTACAAACTGGGAAGGGGGAATTAACAAATTTACAAATAAATATTTGAAGAAAAATATAAAGATTTGCATACTGCACAATATTTACAGGATAGTGGTTTTACACCCTAAGTCTACTTTGCCAACAGCAGGGAAAAAGGGCATTATACATCACATATATACAAATTTACAGTAATAGTTATGAAGTACCTCCCTCTAGAAGGAAATCCTCCATAAGAGCAGAAAGTCCTCTGCTCTTGAAGCAGGGTGACGGTTATCCAGGAAACCTGCACAACAGTAAATAAGAGCATAAAGAACATAATGCAACCCTACCACTAACTAACTAGTGGACTCTTAGGGCAATTCAACAGTTGCTAGGGGGGGGGGGGGCCCTCCTAAAGAAACAATGGACTACCGTTCTTTAAAATGTTCCCAGTTTAACATCACTGGATAAACACAGAAAGTCTGGCTTAGTCCATGTAGAAAGAAGCAGCAGCAGCACACTAAGTTGGGAATCCTGCGTACAACTTTAGTAGTGTTGTTTTGGGCTGGGTAGTCTGACAATGGACCCATCAGTCCTGCGGACAGAGACGAAATAGGTCACCTTGGGCCTCCCTGCCCTCAAAACCACCACTCTGTTCTTGTAAATTATCCGACCCCTGGTCCATTCTTCCTAAGTCTCCAGGAACCAGTCCCAAGCTGCAGTAAGATAGGGACCCCACAACGGTTTAGGGACATGCAGATAGTCCAATACGAGGTCATCCTCCCTTGTTTTGTGTCTGGAGTCCTCAACGGTGTCCATAACATCCTGCGGAATATAAGGGTAGTCCCATCCCCACTCTACAGCCACCCATTTGTGTATGGCCCTTTGGAACTGGGAGAACCAGGATAGTTGTCCTTGCTACCTGTTCCTGGGAAAACAGGGATTTGGGGTCTTGTGGATCAGCTTCTTAAATTTGAGATTTTTGGCACCAGTAATGGGCCAGGGTGCAGCAAATTTGGGCATAGGCTGAGAGGGCACTGAGACAGGCTCAGCTCTGTGTGGTGGTCCAGCAGGTTCTGGGGTGAATGAGCTTAGTGACTTGTAATCCTCCATGGTGTCCGCTCAATCCCATTCCTCTTTGGATTCCTCAGGGGGCTAGTCATCCTTCTCCTTCTCCACCTCTAGTGACTCAAACTTTGCTAGGCTTCTTGGAGACCCCTAATCCACCTCCTCACCACTAGCACTCTCTGCCGGCTCAGCTGAGGAATAGCTGTCCTTACTTACTGTCTACTTCTGGAGTGTGCAGGGCTGGAGAAGGAAGAGAGCATCTCCGGGACATCAGCTAGCTAGTCTTGGGTAGTGCTGGAGGGCATCAACCCATCAGCTGCATCTCCAGGCATAATGTAGGTTACAGCAGGCCAGGCTCTTTTGATGGCATATCTTGGTGGTGCGGGGGAGTTGCAGGCCCGGGACTTAACACCTTTTTGAAAATCCAGAGCCAGGCATCCTATGACCTTCCGTTGTTTCTGCAGCTCAGTACATAGAATTGTGTGCAAGTTGGCCAGGTATATGCCCAGTGCCAGATCGCTGGGCATCAGTCTGGTAAATGGCACCCCACAATGCCTGCACCCAATTCATTCTCCAATCAGGGCAGTCGGTCGCCTGCATACAGGACAAAGCACACACAGTCTCTCCACTTCTTCCACCATCCCCAGAGCAAAGCACCTGCTAAGATTCACAAGGGTGACCCCTGGCACGAAACTCCATACACCAATGGAAAGTGCAGCCACCATCTTCCTCCTCTCATGCTCTCTCACGGCATGCTGAGTGTACTGGGCAGATATATGGGCATGGCCATTCCCATCCTTGTGACTCATTGGCACCAACCAAACTTCCATGCAGGAACTTTCCCGCGTTGGTCTCCTGCCTGCACTCCTGGCCCCTCCCTCCTGCGAAGTGCCCCCATAGCAAGCAACTTGCTATGGGGCACCCAGACAGGCTCACTCTTGAGCCACTGCTCTGCGTGTCTATTCACATACAGAGTTGCACCTTGTCTCCACCCCCTCTCAACGACTGAGATTGACAGCAATGGGAGCCAATGGGCTTGCTGCTGTCTCAGTCAATGAGAAAGGAGAGTCCCTGGAGAGACGAGGCTCTCGATGCACATTGTTGGATCACAATGGGTCTCAAGTATTGGGGGGGCTGCTGCGCAGAGAAGATTTTTTAACTTCATGCATAGAATGCACAAAGATAAAAAACCTTGAGCCTTTACAACCACTTTAAGTAGATGTAAACTCTAACTAAATGACATTTAGTTTGCTAAAGCATGGTATATCAAGAACAATTGCCATTTTGATAAATAAAATACTGTTTTCACCTTTTTTACATAAAAGATGAAAATGATTTTTGGAATGACATTAACATTAATGTTAAAGCAAGGTTAACACTTTCAGTTATGAAATACTGACTTAAATCAGGTCATTGATGCAATGCTCAAGGATAGTAAAATATGTCTGAAATTTTACAATTTTGAATATTTTAAAGGTGTTCAAGAGAAAAACATGTTTTAAACTAAAAATTGCAATATCACAATTTAAAATTCAGTGAAGCTTCTGTCTTACTTGATTGTCATGCTGCTCCTGCTCATATTTGGGGAGAAGATTCTGTGTTTGTCCAGTGATAGAGAAAGTTACAGGCAAGGCTGCATGAGAGGCTGCTGTCACATGACACAGAACAGCTGATGTCCAGCCACCCTCCTTCCACCAGGGGGCAAGTTTAGGACATGAACTGTTAGAGATATTTGAGAGGGAACGTGAAGGATTGTGGGGAATGTTTGTCACAGAGAGACTCAGTCATTCACTACAAGTTAGTTGTATACTATACTGTATTCCCATAAAGAGATGCTAAGGAGGAAGGGTAGAGGCATTTTTCCCAGGTTGAGAGAAAGGAAGGAGCCTTTTTCTGCAGGGAGACTGGCACTGACTATTTTCTGGCTGAGGAGCAGAGGCGGTGAGCAGATGGTCACACCTGAGAGCAGTAGAGAGAGAAAGGCTGCTACTTGGAACAGTAAAGCAAGATTGGAATTTGGAGAGCATGTGTCATGCTTACCCCTAATGCAGGTGGTCAGACACTATAGCTGGCTTCTGTGTTCTTCACCTATTGCAGCCGCCTTTCCCATAAGGCAAGCAGGCCTTCTGGTACTCAGTTGCCCCCAGGACTTATACACAATTTTATAGTGCCTGATACCATGCTGGGGCGGGCTCAAACTGAGCACAGCAAACAGCTGCTTGTGGTCGGAGGACAGGCAGAGTGGTTCAATGACAGTCCAGGTAGAGGCAGGTAGAATTCAGAGAGTAGTCAATATCTGATCCGAGGTCGCCAACAAGGGAATCCAAAGAGCAGAGCAGGACAGAAAGACAGGGAGCTCGCAGCACGTGTTACAAACACAATATCATAAGCATGAGACTGCAGGCTTGGCTGGCTTAAATCATGTTTGGTCTCCACCCAGAGACTAGCCACATCAATCACCTTGCAGGTGGACAGACAGACAGGAATGCATCTTAGCCAAAACCAGCATACTGGAATGAGACCAGCAGCTGTAATGGATCAGGAGCACTAGACACTCCTGACAGCCCGCTGTTCAGTTTAACCTCCCTAGCGTTATGATTATGTCCATATTTCTGTGCTGAAAGCGGTACATTTTTTTGCATGGAAATATGTATTTTTTTTTATTGTAGGCCTGTAATTTTTAGGAATAACTCTGTCCGAACAAGAGTCTAGTAAACATTCCGGGTAGGATAAAACTTGAAACACAAAATCATAAATTATAATGTATTAAATAATCATAAAAATAATAATATAATAATAAATTTAATTCAATAATATATTCAAACCAAAAACACTGAAATTTTAAATATAGCGCCAAGTTCGCACATTGCTGAGCAAAGTCGCAAACTCGTTTTCAGTGTCTGGTGACGAATTTCCCCACAAATCATTATCACTCAATTCTGCAAGTGGTTCTGATTTGCTATCGCTGTTCTCAAGTCGGTCTAAAACCGCTTTTGACCAAAAGGGATGCTTTTTGGACGCCATGGACTTTCCTAAGCTTCCAGGCAGAAAGAACAGTCAAAATGCAGGCAGGGCGCAGGACAAAGCACTAGGGACAAAATGTATGTGAAATGGTTTGATACAGTAATGTTTTACTATGTCAAATTCATTTCTAAGAAAATGACAGTTTCTAAAAATGTTTACATTTGCCGCCGTTCCGGCCCCCGTACGTCCCGACGCTTGCAGGGACCGGAACACGGAAGTCAGATGCCGGCATCGGCCAGAGGAGATGGCCGGGGATGCTGCAGGGGACACATCGCGGGAGCGAAGGACAAGGTAAGCGCTGCAGGGAATCCCTGAGCAACGCCGCATGGTAAGCCCGTGTGTAGCTCGGGGTTACCACTTTTGGTACTGAAACTTTACCCCGAGCTACACTCAGGAATACCACCAGGGAGGTTAAAGACCCAGATGCTGAGGACACTAATAGAAACACTAATAGAGAGAGGGAGACAGAGACCCTTTGCACAGTGAGTAGAAGAACAACTCTGAAAAGGACTAGTAAGCAGCTGCTAGAAAACCTTACACTACACTACATCCTCAAAGCAGATTGACAGATTTGCCTGCTAGAAACACTGTGTCATTGCATGTCTCAGCTTTTAAAGGAACACTACCTCAAGCGCTCGTATGTGTAACGTACCTGATGGGGGAGCCTGAAGTGTTGGAGAAGGCCTCTCTTACAGCCCTAGCTCAGGAGTCTCTGGTAGGGTGGACAGGAAATGCCGGAGCACAGGGTGGCACGAGTGCCTGATAAGTCTCTTGCTGGTTGGTGCTGGTGTGTGTCAGGAGAGCAGGAACCTCAGGACCAGACAGGCTGGTAGATGAACTGAAACCAGTGCAGACACAAGATAGAAGAGGCAGCCAATGAACAGGCACAAGGCAGGGTCAGATTGTCCAGGTCGATAACTTGCGAGGAGATGAGGTACAAGTAGCAGACAGGAGAGTAGTCAGGAGTCAGGCCAAGGGGGGTAACAGCAGGTGGTAATAGCAGAAGAAGCAAGCAGAAGCGTAGTCCAGAGACAAACCAGGGGTTGTTACAGGTGGCGTTCAGAGCAGAGTCAGAGGCAGAATGGGTCAATAAGAGAAGATCAGGCAGTAACTGATAGTAGGAACACAGGAACATAATAGACCAAGTGGCACTGACAGACTGCAATGCGCATTCCCGTTCATGCATGTGCACATGCTCCTGCTCGTGCACCCATTCGCGCACATGCAACCGCACCTGAAATCTGGCCACGGGCAGAGTTCCTCAGATTCGTGCACCTGTGCACATGGGAATTCCTTTCCTGATATTATGCAAGCTTTTGGGCCCCAACAAGCTGGCCAGCAGAAGGACTAGAGCAGTCTATTACTGGGTGCTGACTACAGTATATACCTATGGCTATATCCCCTAGTTAGGGTTACCCAGTGTAGAAGAAGCGTAGAAGGACTACTCTATGACATTCACTGCATTGCAGTCTATTACCTGTATCACTTGAGTATTGCAGTAGCAATGTTTTCTGCTGTTTGATTGTTGTAGTTCATTTCTTTAATTGTATAAATGCTGTGGTATACTTTTATAACCATTGCAGTTGTAGCCAGGTGCTAGTTAGTCTGCCCGTGTCATCGTGGGAAATTCTTTAACAAAGACTGCCTTGAGTTTGTTTCCGTCTAGTTCAGCCTAGCCATTGTAACATCATTTCCTGGAAGGAGAGAGAGAGAGAAAGAGACCACTACTGAGTGCACGGGATCGTGGGATACATAATCCAGAGAGCTGGGTTTTACATGGAGCCAGTGTTGCCACAAACTTCAAGTTTCAGCTGGCTGAAGAGAGAAGAATGCTGGGAGAGGAGATAAATAGCCTGGCCTTGGGAAGGGCTCGCTCTCTTGGGACCACAGCCTTCAGCTGAGAGGAGGGACCTGGCCGCTCTGGAGAATGTGAGCAGGCACCACTGCCCGTACAGTGTGGAGTCTTCAGTGAGTGAGCCATACCAGCAGGCAGATCCACCATCACCAGCTCCCTGTTGGCCGAGTGACTGTTGAAGGTCACTCTCATCATCACCATTACAGACCCAGCTGAATCCCAGTGTCACCAGGTGCACTGTCAGGCACCAAATCTTGGTGATCTCCTTATTCATTCAGATTATCAACCATTAAAACAAACTACATGGTTAAAATCACGTACCAAGGGGATGTTTAAATGTGGAAAATGTCAAATTTGTAAATACGTGGATCGTACGGATTCCTTTCATGACTCAGGAAATAACACTCATTATAAAATTCAGAGTCTCATAAATTGTTCTACAGTGAGAGTATTATACATCTTAACCCGTCCCTGTAAAAAGATGTATGTTGGTAAGACCAAAAGACAACTTAAAGTACGAATAGGTGAACATCTTAGAGATATTAGATCAAATGACCCTGATAGTAATCTTGCCCAACATTACGTTAAATATCATGGAGGTAAACTGGACGGTACAAAAGTAAAAGGTTTCTATGCACTGCACTTTCCACAAAGGAGAGGTGATTTTGACAGAGAACTGCTTAAAAAGGAGAAATACTGGATATATAAACTTGATACATTGTACCCTAAGGGGTTAAATGTGGAATGTGATCTCCAAGTATTTCTGGAAAAATAGTTTTATATAGCTATGTACCCTTTTATTGCCATATGGTGGCTAATTTATGGCATTTTTTGTTTTCACAAATAGTTGGACTTTATGTCAGATAATCCCAAAAAAAGCCTGTGTGTATTTGGAAATAATAACAACAATATGGATGATCTTATGCTATGAGTTTAAATATAGCTCTAAAAAAATGTAAAAGGACTGATTGTTGAGTTAATTTTTCCTCTGTACCTCCTTTCTTTAATAATAACCACACCATAGGATGGATATTTGAAAATTGGGGTATTTTCGTTGAAATAACCCTTAATGAGAATTCTCAGGTTATATTGCCATCTTGTGGTGTTTCATGGTAATTTACATTGTCTTCTAAAAAACTTGACTCAGTAAATGGACTTGTTGATTCTCTGATTAATATCGCCATCTTCTGGTTAGAATGTGATAAATGCTTCAATTGACTAGTATATTTAATTCATGATCCCTTGATCAATATATGCATTGTTAAAATTGCTAAGCCTCTCCCCTCTCTGATGTCTCCAGCCGTCTGTCTTTTTAATTATATTCAACAATGACCAGCAGCTGTGCTAAGTATTTAGCCCCCTTTTTTTCTTCCATTAGGAATAACTGCAGGCTGGTTTTTTGCATAAATGGGTGGGTCTTTACCCACTATAAATAGGAAATTGAAATGCAGTTGTTTCATTGGTCCTGACGAAGCTGAGTGAGATACGCCCATCGGCGAAACGCGTTGACGTCATACGTCAGATACGTCACTTCCGGTCATGCGCACTAGGTGGAACGCACGCTGACCCATAAGGAGGAAGCCATCTTCACATGCCATGAGGCAAGCTTAAGCAGCACAAGTGCCAAGAAGGGGCTGGAACCCACGGTATATCGGCGGATGTCAGCGGTGGTTCCTTGGCCTCTTTGGCCCTGTATGGCAGTACCTATGAAGGACTTCTCTTTCATTCCTATTATCCACAGCACAGGTGGTGAGTGGACTGTTACAGGACATTAGATATATGGTCCTCTGTGATCTACATGACCTATATATCCTATATAGAGTGTAAGCTCTGTCAGTGACTTCCCACATATTGTTTGTTTTACTACAGGATGGGGACATCATGGTGCTTTATATAGGAAACAAGATATACCACATATATTTCAACAGGCAGAAGATCTATTGGGATGTGTCTTGTTGTTCCTACGAAAAGTGGTGTGTAGTCCACATACAGTGGTGAAGAAACCATTTCAAGCAGAGTGCTGCTTTGTGCATCTTTTCTTCCATCCTGGGAATTAATGGGGCATATTCTCATTCAAGAGCTCTAGGAAACAGCTGTTTATATTACAGATGAATGGGCCCCAACCACTTGTGTCGGCACAGGAATGTATTGCATTATATTTTTGACATTTATGTCTTCCTTCATACAGGCCTGAGGCTTGATGTTCTCTTTTTGACGCATATTGTGCTTGCTGCATTGCATACATGTGATATTCATATCCATAGTATAATTTTTGGATTCCCTGATTGGGATTTACCATCATGGTAATAGCTTAATCTATTATATTTCATATTATGGTATGCCTATGGTATAATTTTTGGATACACCTCCTTTGGGAAGTGTTCACCTATGTGTCTGTGCTACAGGGACATTAGACTCTTGTAGTCATTTTTTCTGCTGCACATGCATTCAGACCGGTTTTGGTGTCATTTTATATGGTTTTAGGTCTGTGTGTATTGTCTCATACTGAGGTGATGGTAAACCAGGGCGAATGCCCATATGTCATATTTATATATGTGTAATAAAGCATAATTTTTGGAAATTCTTCTGAGTGTCACGTTCTGTTCACTATGTAGCCGCTTTTCTGTGAATCTCTTTTCACAAATCCCCCTTTTTGTATGCCTCTTTTGGCTACTGAATGGAGACCAAATATTGGGTGACACGATAATTTATTCAACAACCTCTTAATAACTATCTTTAGCACTGTCAGGCACCCTTTACTGGTTACAGATTTTTCAAGAGCCTGTTCCGTGACATTCCATTCCCTTGAGCCTTGGTATCATGAGGATTGGTGATCGGGAAGAAGTCCACATTGTGTACATCCTACAAAAGACACTGCATGGAGACACCTTTACCCATCTCTTTACACAAAAGCTTCTAACAGGAAACACTTTGCATATGCTATCCACCAATCTCTCTTGGCCCCTGTTGAGCTAACTGAAGATTCTGAACATCTACACCACCAGTGCTCCCCCCCCCCCACAACTAAAGGACTCAGTGTATTACATCTGTGTGCATTAAGGGGAACTCTTAATCAAAATTTGCTTATTGCATTATTCACATATTGAGTTCCTATAAATTGTGCTCTTATTTTTTAAGCCCATGGCATCAGGATTTTAAGGGATCAACTTGACACAGAAAGGTCTTTCTCTTTCCTTTTATACCTGGGGTCATAGGTTCTTTCAGGGCCTATTGGTTATTACTGTTTGATTCACTGTAATTTCTGTGAAGACTAAATGTTTATATTGTAAGATATCTGCATTAACATTCCCTTCTGTCTGTTGACATAAGAATCCTTAGTAAATACTCAGTTCCTTTGCTACAGTGTGGGGTTTTTCGCAATTGTGATCTTTTGTGAACTATGTCCGAAGTTTAGGGCAACCTTTGGGGACAGTCATTTTCCAGTGGCCCCTGCAGGGGTGGTGCTACACGGTATCATTTTAATTCTGTTGATCCACCACCGACTATTTCTTTTGTATATTCACCTGGTTGCAATATATAAATTTGTTCCTACTTTAGCAGTTTTATATTATTCCTGGTGTGCATGCATTATGCATTTTTTGGAATATATATACAGTATCTCACCAAAGTGAGTTCACCCCTCACATTTTTGTAAATATTTTATTATATCTTTTCATGTGACAACACTGAAGAAATGACACTTTGCTACAATGTACAAGTAGTGAGTGTACAGCTTGTATAACAGTGTAAATTTGCTGTCCTCTCAAAAGTGAAAATGTCCAAATTGGGCCCAAAGTGTCAATATTTTGTGTGGCCACCATTATTTTCCAGCACTGCCTTAACCATTTTGGGCATGGAGTTCACTAGAGCTTCACAGGTTGCCACTGGAGTCCTCTTCCACTCCTCCATGACGACATCACGGAGCTGGTGGATGTTAGAGACCTTGCACTCGTCCACCTACCATTTGAGGATGCCCCACAGATGTTCAATAGGGTTCAGGTCTGGAGACATGCTTGGCCACTCCATCACCTTTACCCTCAACTTCTTTAGCAAGGCAGTGGTCGCCTTGGAGGTGTTTTTGAGGTCGTTATCATGTTGGAATACTGCACTGCGGCCCAGTCTCTGAAGGGAAGGGATAATGCTCTGCTTCAGTATGTCATAGTACATGTTGGCATTCATGGTTCTCTCAATTAACTGTAGCTCCCCAGTGCTGGCAGCACTCATGCAGCCCCAGATCATGACACTCCCACGACCATGCTTGACTGCAGGCAAGACACACTTTTCTTTGTACTCCTAACCTGGTTGTCGCCATACACGCTTGACACCATCTGAACCAAATAAGTTTATCTTGGTTTCATCAGACCACAGGACGTGGTTCCAGTAATCCATGTCCTTAGTCTGCTTGTCTTCAGCAAACTGTTTGCGGACTGTCTTGTGCATCATCTTTAGAAGAGGCTTCCTTCTGGGACAACAGCCATGCATACCAATTTGATGCAGTGTGTGGCGTATGGTCTGAGCACTGACAGGCTGACCCCCTACCCCTTCAACCTCTGCAGCAATGCTGGCAGCACTCATACATATATTTCCCAAAGAGAACCTCTGGATATGATGCTGAGCACGTGCACTCAACTTCTTTGGTCGACCATGGCGAGGCCTGTTCTGAGTGGAACCTGTCCTGTTAAACCGCTGTATGGTCTTGGCCACCATGCTGCAGCTCAGTTTCAGGGTCTTGGCAATCTTCTTATAGCCTAGGTCATCTTTATGTAGAGCAACAATTCTTTTTTACAGATTCTCAGATAGTTCTTTGCCATGAGGTGCCATGTTGAGCTTCCAGTGACCAGTATGAGAGAGTGAGAGCGATAACACTAAATTTAACACACCTGCTCCCCATTCACACCTGATACTTTGTAACACTAATGAGTCACATGACACCGGGGAGGGAAAATGGCTAATTGGGCCCAATTTAGACATTTTCACTTAGGGGTGTACTCACTTTTGTTGCCAGCGGTTTAGACATTAATGGCTGTGTGTTGAGTTATTTTGAGGGGACAGTAAATCTACACTACCAAAATTGGATGAAGCGCTCAGCATATAAAGTGCAATAAATCAATCTATAATAAATAAATACCCCTTAGAAACCATAAAATCCAAATTTATAATAATAATATAATAAATCCTGTGAATTCTTCAATATCACACACAATACCCTATAAAACGATATATAATAGATATATAATAAGCCAAACTAATACTGTGACATAAAACAATATTCCAAAGTGACTAGTGCTCTTGTATAATGACCAAAAAAATCTGGAATTTCATAAATGTGCAAAAACAAACTCCTGATCTGCCACCTAGTGGGTAACCAGACTGAAGTGAAAACTGATGAATGATATCACTCTGTGTGATTCAAAGTGACAGGTGCTCAGAAAATAAATATATAAATAAATAAATAAATAAATATATCAAAAACAGTCCACAATGATGTGATAATCAAACTGTGCAATGGTAAATGGTGCTCAATTCAACACACAGTGCTTCAAGACTTCATTCCATGCTGAATAGGTGCTCCTGGTGACACTCTGACGTGACTTCCCTGGAATAGCTAAAGTGCCTCCTCACCTCCTATATTCGACCCCTAAGGGCCACAGATCTTTATGATATAATATTCCTGGGAGTGATCTCAACCTGGCTCCAATATCTCCACTGGCTTCACCGACTCCACTAGGGTCCCCTTCGGGGGTTAGTAATCCTCTCAGACAACTCTCCTCGCAATATGGACTCAGGCTTACAGGACATGTATATTAAAACAAAAAAAAGACCTCCATAGTGCAACACCGTTTAATCAAGTTTTAAAAACGCCAAAGATGGACACTCACATGCTTTCCAGTACATAACAGCGGTTTCCCATGTGCTATGGGTGTACTAGGGGATAGGGTGTACCAAGATGGCATCAAACAGAAACCGGAAATACGTCACCGCTCGATACTGGAAATGCGTCTACGTGTTACACCACAAACACGTGGCTTCTTCAGGATCGTGGCTTCTTCACCAAATCTACACTGTTATACAAGCTGTACAGTCACTACTTTACATTGTAGCAAAGTGTCATTTCTTCAGTGTTGTCACATGAAAAGATATAATAAAACATTTACAAAAATGTGAGGGTGGACTCACTTCTGTGAGATACTGTATATATATATCTATCATACACAGTATATATATGTATATATATATATGTGTGTGTGTGTGTGTGTGTGTGTACAAGTACCTTTGAGAAACCTCCCAGCCCAGTCAGGTGTGTCAGAAACTGCTGAACTATTTGCAGAGTCGTGGGCACAGGAACAGGACCCGGCACATCAATCGACTCCTCTGGGGGGGTAACTGCTGCAATTGTACTTACTATCCCAGAATTGTGAAAGCAGACATCCTATTTTCTGCTTTTGGCAGCCACGTGCTGTTTATTTTTTTATTTAGATAACTTACCCACATTTGGAACAATTAGCTTTTAGTTTTAACAGTTACAACTTAATTTAATGCATACTGTACTGTAAAAACAGGTAGATTTTTTTTACTGCATCTTTATATGTAGCAAATGTAAAGTCAACTTTTCTTACAGTTATTTCTTTTTTTCTGCAGTGCATCTGGTGGTGTGTTAAAAACATGTGTTCCTACATTTATTTAGGGTTATAAAAATTAGTTGGCTTTACTTTTCCAGAATTCAGTTAAAGTCTGCCCTTAGGCTGAAATTAAGTAAATTACATATTTACGTATATATTAACTTTACGTAGAACAATATGCATCTCATAATGAGTCAGCACAAGATCATTCCATATACTAATGATTACAAATCTTACCACCAAGGACATTGGGGACACCTCACTGGGTCTGGATTACTAAAGAAGCAGAATGTTCACTAAATCTAGTGAACCTAAGTCACCTCCATCCTCCACTACAGTGCTGTGGAATTTCTTATATTATATTCACACACATGATTATGTACTTGTGAATTGAACACGGCTACACTAAACTAAATGCATTTTCTGCTAGATTAATAATTCAAACCCATTGTGTGAGAACAAAAACAAGTGTTAATCTAAAAAAAAGATTTTTGAAAGAGTGTGAATATTGATTAATTAGTTCAGAATAACCTGATAATATTCCACTGCCAAAAAGTGCTATATACACCTGACTGTACACATCTTGACAAGGTCTTGACCATTAATACTGTAAAGGAAGAGATTATGTGATTTTGAAGCACCTCTTCTCCCATGTGATGGTTGGGGTTCCCCAGGTGGCTCAGTGGGCTAACATCTCAATATCAGGGTTTGATCCTTGTTTAATGGTGAGGGGGAGAAACAAGTTGAGTTTCATTCCCTTTAGTATACTGTACCCCAAAATTATTGCTGAACTCAGTAATAAAGAGGATTTAAGGGTGCAAGATGCCCAAAAATAGCACAAAAGTAGAAGAGGTACTCTAATAGTATCAGTAGTAGCATTGGGCTTCAGTGGGCAGCTTCTTGGCAGTTGCTGGCTCTGCAAAAGCATCAAAAGATACCCTGAGTCAAGGAGCAAGAAATCTTTTTTACAATGTCCTGATGGCAGCTTTTACCCAGCTTCTTTGCCACACTTTTCAGCAAGTGTCCTTTTTCAGCTCAAACTCCTCCAGATATCCTTTCCAGCGGATAGTTTAACCCCTCAATACGGACTGTTTCACCTACTTCCTGCCCAGACCATTTTTCACTTTTCAGCGCTGTCATATTTTGGGAGACAATTACTCAGTTAAGCAACACTGGCTCCAAATGACATTTTATAAATTTTTAAGGCAAATAGAGCTTTCTTTTGGTGGTATTTAATCACCACTGTTTTTTTTTGGCTAAATAAAAACAAAAAAAAACTTTTGAAAAACAATGTTTTTCATAGTTTCTGTTCAAAAGTTTGCAAATAAATAATTTTAATGTCTATGATGATATGATGGTAAAGTCCACTTTAGGCCTCAAGTAAAAAAAATTTTTTTGCATAATACTGCACTGGTGTGGCAGTGATCAGGAACTAGCTGCACTGCTTTGGTGACAGTGAGACTTGTGTAGCTTTGATCAGGAACACTGTTGCTGGCTTACACTGGTCTGGTGACACTCGTACTGGTGTGGAAACAATCAGGGACACAGTTGCTGGCATACACTGGTCTGGTGACACTGGGACTGGCGTGGCAGTGACCAGAAAAAGTGGTCTGGTGTGGTGGCAGTCAGGAACACTGAATCTAGCTACACTGGTCTGCAACACTGTGACTGGTGTGGTGGTGATCGGAGAACTGTGACCGGCCACACTATTAGGGCTCATTCATATGTGAGGTTGGGGAGCTGTGAAATTTTTCAGTAGAGCCACAGTTTTACTGCCCCTACACCGTTACCCCTTTAGCTGCAGAGGCAGCGGTTGGGGTGTACACATGCCACAGCTGCGATTTTTTGCTTCACAGCTGTGGAAGGAATTGTATACCCACCAATCATTACCTATTCAAATGAATAGGGGTGCTTGTATGGGGTCCAAGGAGCCTAAGCAGGTGGTGAGGAGATGATACAATGCCTTCTCAGTGCCTGCTCTCTGTAGAGGGATCCATACACAGATGGCTCAGGGACTGGTGTGGTGGTGATCAGGGATACTGGGACTATTGTGGCGGTGATCAGGGACATTAAAACTGGTGTGGTGTGCTCAGGGACCTATGACTAGTGTGACCATGATCACTGACATTGATGTGGCGGTGAGCTGGGAGACTGTAATTGGTGTGGCAATGATCATGGAAACTGTGACTGGTGTGGTGATGATTAGGGACACTGTGACTGGTGCAGCACTGATTAGAGAATCTGTAAGTGTGCAGTGATTAGGGACACTGACTGGCAGGACTAGTATGATGATTTTGTACCATTGTGATGGTGATCAGAGACAATGGCTGACAACACTGACATACAATGATATCAGAGCAGCCAGCCATTGTACATGAGCACCGCCACAGCAGTAAAATGTCACTATAGTGACACTGCACTTGGTCTGGTGTAAATATGTAAAAAAATAATTTTTTTAAATAATTATTTAAACTTTTCTTAACAATTTGTTCACATACTGTCACCAGAACAGTGCAGGATCTGTGATTGGTCACAGCTATCACATGGTACAGGGCGGCTGTGTATGTCCTCCCAGAAAGATGATTGTCCTACCCAGCTGTATAGTGGCTAAAGGATGCGAAAAGCCTGTCTTAAACAATGGCTATTGCCAAATGTAGTTTTTGGCTGTGTGGTAGTTAGCCCAGACTAAGTGTTTAGTTTTTCACTTGGTCTTTCCCTAAGCTTAGTTAGGTTCTGATTTCTCACTGCTGCTAGCAGATGCCACTGGCACCACTGGCAATAGTATGAAGTTTTTAACAAGGCTGAATTATGAATATTTATATTTTCTTCAGCCAGCCCAGTAGGGGGTTCAAGGCCACTGGCACATGATGAGGAAGGATATTGTCAGGAATGGACTTGCCAGTAATGGTGGGACTCACCTGCCTTGTGGGCTGCAGTACCAGGGCTGGCCAGCGGGTGCTCCCGGCAATCAGAGACTCAACCCTGCAGCCAGCCAAACACCTGAAGCTGATCACGCAGGTGTATTTAAGGGATGGCCAGACCTGCAGTCTCTGCCTTGGTGTGTGTTTTTCCTGGGCCCTGTATCTTGTTACCTGCATCCCTGTTCCTGTTCCTGTTCCTGTCTGACTGATTCGTTGCTGACCCTGCCTGATCTGGACCTCTGCTGACTTCTCCTGTTTCATCTCTGGCTTGTGACCCCGACCATTCTCTGCCTGACCCCCTGTACCTACCTGCCCGATTGTTATTGACCCGGCCTGCCTGACGACGCTTGCATTGTATGTACTGTTATCTGTGGGTGGTTTGGTTTGGTTCGTTTGCACTGTGTTATGTTTTAGTATTGCACTGCGTTTATGTTTGTATTGTTAGTCTTTAATAAATGATATTGTTTATAACTTATCTGAAGCCTGCGTTTCCCTGCGTCAGTCACATACCTCTGGTCACACCCCGGAGCCCTGACAGATATATATGTTTGGGACAGACCTCTCTTTCTCTCTCTTCCAGGTGCTGCTGGATTGAATATGGACTTAGACCTGATGTGGCCCTGAATCTGTCCTGCCCATAGATGAGGGAAGCTGTGCTAAGGAGGAGACCCAGGGAGGACCCTTGTTGTCACAAGGGCCTGTCGACTTGCTTGGGGGAGGATGCACTGAGCCTAGGAAATTGAGAGGAATGTCTGTGAACCTATTAGGTTACTTCTTACAGTATCGCCAGGTCAGCTTAAAGATTCTGGCACTGTGAACTTGGACATGGATCTGGAGTGTCCTTAAGTGTTCTGCTTGGTATCTGGGACCCCGAACCCTCACCTGCTTGACTGTTCTAAAATAGATCCTTGAAAAAGTAAAAAGTGACTGGTGCCCAATTTCTTTCTCGTTCCATCAATATTCAAATCAAATCAGATACATATTCATAACTCAGTAATTGTCCTTCCCACTTTGATTACTGTAAGCTCCTTTACAGTAACTGGCAAAAGCAATCACCCACTGAGCTTAGGAAAGATCTGCAAAACCTAGTAAAAGTCAAGCAGCTCAGGCTGGCTACAGCCTAGCAACAGCCTTTTTGTTGTAGACCAAGAATACGAAAATCGCTTTTTTAATTCTAAAAGCTGGGTTTTCCACAATGAAAAAATGCATTGTGATGGGTGAACTGAGGGAAACAATTACAGCAACACTACACCAAAGGTAGGCCCCTATTACTGACTACCTAATAACAGCAAGTAAACAAGAGTTCACTGCTCATTTAGTCTAGGGCAGGGGCGGACTGACCATTTGGGTACTCCGGCACTGCCCGAGGGCCTGGGTCAGTAGGGGACCCCATGAGATGCCCCTGGTACCTTTCATAGGGTTTTTTGGGTGTGCTTTGAGTGGGGGTGAGGACACAGGGGCCCCATGATCCGTTATTGCCCGGGGGCCCCATGAGTTGTCAGTCACCCCTGGTCTAGGGGAACGTTTTTGCATTTTAACTTACTAGATCCTCCACTCCTTTGGCAGATGGCACTCCTTTGCTCCAGTGACAGACCCTACATTGGTCTTGATGATGTCAGGACCTTAGACCATTGGAACATGAGGAAGAGGACACTGCAGGGACATGTCTAGCAGGTCAGAGGAGCAGACAAGTAGATCTTCTTTTCTATGTACCTTAAACCTAAATGAGCAATTAACTCCTGCAGCATGAGTCCAAGATGGTGCTGAATTACCTTTTCAACCAAAAGACCTGCTGCATAACAGGACCAACCCACCTCTGAAGCCTTTCTCTCCAGCAACTCGCAGCCTTCTCCACACACCTGGTCTCTGCTCACACTGAAGACATCTCTTGAGGCCTACTTGAAGGCCCACCAACTTGACAAGGCTAACCAAGGAACTGCCCAATCTGCCTCTCCAAACAGGCACCTGACAGACCATGCTGACAGATGAAGACAGTGCAACCACTCTCCTACTCTCCACCACACTATGCAGGGGAATATGAGAAGAGGACCGCAGTCGCTTATGAATCACTATGCACACATGAGCAGCTGGATCAATACCCACCTAGGCCTGCCCCCCCAACAAAATGGCCACGGCGACACTTCTGGTTAGCGTACGTGCGTCTTGACGTCACCTCCCGTAACGCGTTTCGTCACTTCCGGACTTCGTCTGAAGGGATCCCTTCAGACGAAGTCCGGAAGTGACGAAACGCATTAGGGGAGGTGACGTCAAGACGCAGGTACGCTAACCGGAAGTGTCGCTGCGCCCATTTTGTTGGTTACCTACACATGGTGTGTGCCAGTGTTTGGTAAACCTCTACAGAAAGTCTTTTTGTCAGAGCTGGAAGTTGGTTACTATAATGTAAGTTACTATTAAATTTTATCTATGCTTGGAGATCTGTCTTAAGACTCTTCTTGTCTTTGTGAGGACCTTGGAAGGAGTATCCGTAAATAAAGAATGGAAGATTATGGTTCCATATAATCGATATGTGTATAATCACTCACAGAGGGTTTCATTGGATTAATAGGAGTCAATCCTTCTTACTGGATGGAAGTTTGGTCCTTTGAATTTTATTGGACACATGTGGGACTTTTGTTGAATTGGACACTTTAGGATTTATGGAATTTATTTTATTATTTTTTTATATTTATATATATTTATGTGTATTTATCTTATAGATAGTATATCACAAAAAGGTTTAAATATAACCTAGCAACATCAATGGCCAAGGGACATACCTCTTTTTTAATGGGGTCCACTTGCCCACCAACCCATACAAAAACTAGGCCTTTGAGGAACCACCAGCCACATGGTACAAGCCCTGGTCAGTAACCTTAATCTTGTTAACCCTGCAATGATGAGGCTTGCTTGGGATGTTCCTTCTCTCATAGTTTACAGCCATAAATTGCACAAGAGACCCTTAACCCCGTCCTTCCCATGTGGTTCAGAGGATGATGAACCCTTCTCTCAGAAAAATCATATTAAAATCAATCTTACAAAAAGGACATCTGCATACTCATAAAAGAAGTGCAAGACACCTGCCGCACAGTTTTTCAACACTTTATTAACAGAGTTGAGAGTGTTGAGGACAAATCATAATCTGCAAAACAAAAAGCTCACAAGCACCATGTCATATGTTTTACTTGATGTTCTACCATATGAGACCTTCAAAGACACCTGGAAGACTTAAGCTGGCCATACGTGGATTGAAAATCAGCTGGTTCAGTAGGGACTGGCCAAATTTTTAACCATGTATGCGCTGGCTGGTTGTACACAAGTCAATCGAGCAACTTGTGTACAACCAGCCTGTTGTGTTTTTCCCGAATGATGAGTGCCGCCACCTATAGTTAGCAACAATGATCATTTTATTCTGCTGGGAAGGCTTCCCACTGTCAGAATACAATACCACAGCGGGAAGGATTCCCCCATCCACATTGAATGTGTGGATGGGGGAATCGATTGAACAATAAAGAATTGTGTATGGCCAGTCTTAGACAACAGAAGTTGCAGAAACAACATTAGAATTAAAGGTCTACCAGAGCTACTGGCCTAAAGGCACCCTGCAGGCATCTTTAATAGTATCCTTTGTGAACCTTCATCGCACCTAGTTGAAACAGATTGGGCACATAGAACACTTTTCCTGAGAAGAATACCCATTTCAACCTTAAGATGTGGTCTGCAGAATCCAATCATACTCACTTAAAAATGATATCTTGGAAAAAGCGTGCAACATGGTTAACATCCTTTCTGACTCACTCTACAAAAAGGTAAACTTCTACAACCTCTCCTGACTGCCCTCAGAGGTGCCAAACTCCCCTAAATATGGGGCTTTCTGTTCAGTCTTACCACCAGAAGACAAGGCAAATTTTCCTCCCTCATACAATAACTCCTCAAAATCTACCTGTGTTCTATAAGGATGTACAGTAGGTCTGTCCTGCCCAAAACTCCTAGGCTGCAAACAACTGCCCACCTTGTCTCCTTAACAACTTCTATGACAGAAAGTCTCCTCAGGTAAATTGCCTCCCTGCGGTCACTAAGCAACTACGTTTCTGAAGAACAACATTTGCAACTGACTAAAGCCTTTGTGCCTCATTTTTCTTTGGACCTTGACTGACAGTACATAAAGTAATTCTGCTCCTAACCAGCACATTTCATCAGAAATATCATCTATGATGTACACATGCCTTTTGAGAAAATTCCTTTATCTACTCACCTACCTCCTCTTTTACCCTTACTTTACCCCTTCTCTCCATAAACCTTCTCCTATTCCCTCTGCTACCTTTTCTTACAACCTTGGTTCAGATATCTATAGAATTATGTACGCCAAGACACTTCACCCACAATAGACCTTCAGTACTTCAAACTTGCTACAGTAAGTGAGACTTATAATACTTACATGTATAATTTCTCAGCTTTGTTAACTACTGTAGCACCACCCCCTTAGGAGTTGCTAGAGATTTGGGTCCCCCTATAGGCTTGCAAAGGCAGGCAACACGCATTTCCTTCCAGCCTTGCACTCTACAGACAGTAAACAGTTCTTGAACTTGTTTTTTGGGGATTTTATTAGGGGATTTAAACTTGGATGGGGATGAGGGACACATGAGATGTCCAAGGAACTGTTGAACTGAGGACAACTTTCTGTAACTATGTACAAGTTGTCAGAAGGGTTTCTCCTCTTGGAGAGTATCCAGCCTCTCCTGGTGTACCACCTCAGATGAAATCTCCTCCTCACCCAGCTGCCTGAGGGAATCCCTGGCAAGAGGACCAAGAATAAATCTGCCTCTTAAGATCAGCAGTCTCAGATGGGGGCTAGTCAGGTTTTCCACTCGAATGCCCTTTCCCCTTATCTGGCCCAGGGGGTATGGGGTTATTCCCTCAGTCTTTCCTGATAGCTTCTGTGTTGGTGGCTCTCTTCAGGCCTTATGCTGGGCTAGCTCCTTCCCTGCTTCCCAGGCTGTCCTCTCTCAGAAGACAATGAGAGGCTGAGAAATCTTCCCTTCCAGCTCCTCCTGTAGGGTGGAGTCTTGGTGTGACATCACCACGCCCAACAAGCTGTCGGCATTGGCTGACACCAAAGTGGGCTCTTTTGAAATTGTGCTGTAGACGCTGTTCAAGATAGTGTCGGCTTTGACACTACAAAATGTGAGTGTATCTGATGGAATGTTATTATGAATAAAATTGCCGTACGTTTTTACACTATTAGTTCCCTCTCTCTTCCTTTATGAGTTTTTTTGATGTCAAGGAGAAATTAAAGTTTATTGGATCCCCTCACAATTGCCGGTCATCAATCTGCAGATCATTGCTCCAGGAGCGAAAGCGTGTGTGCTGGTTTATAATTTGACCAGCATGTTGCTCTGGTGAGTTTATTTAATTCATCTGGTGGTGGATTTTTATCACGGTGTTTTGAGGTTATTTCAAGAGTTTATACTTTGGAGCACTGAAGTTTAAGAAACACACATTTTTCATCAAGTTGCATATTTTTATTTGGTTAATGTTATAAGTTTTCCATTCACGGATTTTTTCTGCACTGAAGCACACTGTCATTGGACACTTTTTTGTATGTTTGGAATTGATTTTTCATTATATATCTATTGAACACTTTATTCATTTGTCAAAAGAAGTTTTGCACATAAGATTATATATCCTTTATATTTTGATATATTTTTGTCACTTTTTTCCTTTTTTTATTATTTATATATTTTATTAACGTTATGAGTGATTTTTGTCATTACTGAATGTTTGGTTAGAGCGCTACCTTTTTCTATTTTTTGTCACTTATCTTTAACCGAACTCTCCTGCTACTGAGCAGGGTCAGCCACTCTTTAGGGCTGTCCTGACCCCATGCCAGGCCTCCTGCTTAGGGATTGGTCAGGATCCCTTTAGCGTGCAGACCAGCTCCTCCTCACCCCATGCCCACTGAATTCTAGAGTCCTCTCCAAGTCTCTAGATCAGGGGGAGGTGTCAGGGAACTGATCTGCAGAGCCTCTCAGCCGTGACTATAATTTGACCCCTATAGCTATTGCACAGGCTGCTATTCAGCCTCTGCTAAAAAAAAAAATAATTAGCTCCCTCTAGCTTTCTTAGGTGGGTACTACACTGCCATGTTTCCCCCATATTGCCCCCCTCATGGTGAGAAGTTAACGTAGGTGGAATAATTGTTACACTTTACCTTCTTCCTTTTAAGTGATGGTTTCGCAACCACAAAATATGTAAATAAGACTGCTGCTAACTGACTTTTAATGTTTCAGAATTTTCCACTTTTACCTGATTCTTTAAATTGCCCCTCTCCCCTTCCCTCCTGAGTGTACTTCCTGTCTCCAGCAAGCTTCACAACCTTTGCAGGTGACTTCCCCTATCTTTCCTGCAACCACTAATACTCACCCATTGACTTCTCTACATCCCCCTCCAGTACCTACTTTTACACACATGTATATTTTGCTTACACAAATTGATAGAAGATGATAAGACTAGAAACAGGACTCATCAATAAAAAAAAATACTTTACCAAAAAGTACAAAAAGCACTTTCTCTTTGACTCTTTGCCTGTTCAACTCTTAGAGAATACTTTTTCTTCGAAAATGATTCAAGCTCTACTTTCCCCAAGATAAAAACCATTTGGATATTGACTGCTTTCATACTAACATATACACATTACAGAACAACATTTCATCAGATATAGGATCTTTTACTTGGTCTGATTATGCCCCTATTGAACTGATCCTACAACTGCAACCTCTATCTGCTAAGTGTAGCACCCTCCTAGAGCTGTGTAGGTTGTTAGGCAAATTTAATAAGCTCCACTGTAATCAGTAGAACAAAGGTTAGATCTGCTTGGCGGCTCACAAGCTGCTGCTTTCATTGCTTCCCCTTGTATTTTAGAGTATTCTAGAATTATAATGGGGAGAAGAACAGAGTAAGCAGCCTGAATATTTATGGGACTACAGCCAATCCCTGGGGAGGAACTTGAGACAGGAGCAGCAGAGTCTCTGGGCCCAGTCCTGCTGGAGGAAACCTCTGTGCAGGGCATGAAGCTTGAAGGTGCCACTGAGAATTCACCAAGGTCCCAGTTAAAGACCTATACCAGGGGTGTCAAACTGGCGGCCCTCCAGCTGTTGCTATACTACAAGTCCCATCATGCCTCTGCCTTTGGGAGTCATACTTGTAACTGTTAATCTTGTAATGCCTCATGGGACTTGTAGTTTGGCAACAGCTGGAGGGCCACCAGTTTGACACCCGTGACCTAGACCTATTCACAAGCTTAGTCCTGGAATCAGTTTTGGTCTGGAGAAGCTTACTAGAGCGTGCCAGAAGGAAGTTGGGGGAATGTGTCCAGTTGTCCTATGGTGGTGTGAGTCTGTGTCTCCCTCACTGAGAAGAGCCTGGTAGGTATTGAAAATAGGCAACTGATGATCCTGGGACTGTGTTGGTAAATTACCCAAGTGCTGGAAAGTTATTGACTGTGTATAGCTTTTGGTCCCTAGGAGCAGTCATAGTCACTTTCAGCATTAAGGATTGTGTGGGACATTGCTGTACAGTTGCACAAACTAGAGAAGAGTCTTCCAGGTGTTCAGTTCATCAATTTTTGGGCTATACCATGCTCTCTTTACCCCATTCAAGTTCAATGTTCAAATCAAACCCTAAAAAGACACCCCTAGCTTGTTCCTTTTATCCAGGAGAGCCTGTAAAGCATTGCACCAGCGATCATTAGATCACTGATGCCATTCAGGTCTCATGCAAACAGGATGTATGAGCAAGCAGATATACTGATAGGAAGCTTAAATGAACTACCTTGGCGCTCCACAGTGCCATGGTAGTTCATTGAAAACTTCAAGCCGACATCTGCTAAGGCTGTCGGGACTTGTAGGCACTCATTCACAGAACACTGTGAATGAGTGATGTGGCCATGTGGGCGGAGCCCCGCACCGCCATGCTGTTTTCAAATCTGACAGATAGTACTGTGAAACTTCTCTCCATACTATCTGTCAGAGGTGTGTGTGTGTGTGTGTGTGTGTGTGTGTGTGTGTGTGTGTGTGGGGGGTAATAGGGGGTAGGCACGGCTGCGGCTATGGGAATATGTTACATGTTCCACCCTAAAAAAGGGTGGAACATGTAACATGTTCCCAAAGGTGAAATTATCCTTTAAATTGCTGCTAAAAGATGAGATGACTAATATACAACTTGAAAAATGCTTATTACAATACTTCCAGCTTAACACAGGATTAGTGCATCACACTTGCACAATGTGGGAAGCCAACAAAACATTATTTGGTAGAATTCTGCATAGTATTGCCATTTAATTGAATAGGAATACAGGGTCCACAAGACCAGTAAGACATTCATTTTCTTACAATGATAAACTATTAGTCATAATGACCCCCTGGACCCCACTGGGCTTCCTAGATCTATGGTTTACCCTTTTACTGGAGGTATGAACCAAAAGCTTGACTCTTTTCCAACCCATAGGCATGCATGGCTCTCCCCTCTTCACTATTTCAAAGCTATACATAACTCCATCTGCCTAAGTTAATTTGTCCCATGACATCTATAGCTTATTCTTCAAGTATAATGGCAACAGACTAATCCGCCCACTATTGTGGCAACTTTTTTACTTTTGTTTTGAACTGCTAGCTGCCTGCATATGCCAAAACATAGATATTACTGTTGTAAACCTTTGTAACCCCCAGTTAAAACCTTTCATTTTTGCAAATTTTATTCTCTTTACCATAACTAAATCATTATTGCCTTTCCCCAACCTCCATAAAGAAACTTCCAACATTCTCCTGCCTTTGAATCTTACCAACAAATGTGCCTGTTGAAACCCTCTCTACCATTCAAGACTCTTAATTATAGCTAGAAAACTGACAAAATCAAATACTTGGAAATATAGCTTACCCTCCCAAATCTCTGAACTGTATAGTACACACTTTTTACCATTAGACCAAGAACTTAAAAACTGTTTGCAGAAATGGAAAACTTTCAATTGTGCTTGATAGGCATCATAATCTCTGTAAAAATTACTCTCCCTAAAGTTGCCTATCACTACGAAACCCTACCCCAGTTCAAATCCCCCTTTAAGATCCTAACATTTTCCAACAAGCTCTACTTAACTTTACGTGAAATGACAATAGTCATAGGGTAGCCCACACCACTACATGGCACACACCTGGCTGGACAACTCCCTCTTTCAATTCAGGAACATTATATATAAGTGCACCACTTCTTTTCTTTCATTTTAGGAACTGCAAACTACTTAGAACCTGCCTTCTAAATGTATATATCTACCTCCAAATCAAACATTATGCTTAATCTATCTCAAAGAATTTACAGTTCTCCTGGCTATCTACCTTTAAAGAAATCTACCCAAATGCTTGATAACAGACATCTACTATTGCATTAACACCATATTTGCCGATCCATTCACTAAACATAAGTATATGTGTAAATGGCAAAGCTTCCTAGGATGGTAATTTGAGTAGAAGAATGAGAGTCAGTATGGAGCAATGCCAATACGACTTGCATATGTACTCAATACAAAATACTCCACGTTCCTAAAATGCTCCACTCATTTAATCCTGTGATTCCTTCCACCTGATGGAGATGTAATACACATACAGGTACCTTGTACCACATATGCTAATAATGTCCTAAAATAAAACCCTCTGATGAGTTGTTAAATCTCTTCTAGACACACTGATTGGACAACCCATTTCTTTTGAACTCACCAACTTTATTCTGGGTTTATAAGCCACAAATAACCTGGTTAGATGTTACATTTAAAAAACGAAGCAAAAAATGCTTAATAGCCCTGAAATGGAGACATACAGCTAGAGTATCCAAATCAGATCTACTGTGTATATTATGACATCCATAACATGGAATATCTCACAGTATGGTTTCATAAAACAAAACCTTGCACAAACATACCAAAACCTGGCCCCCGATAGGAATCTCTGATTACATGAAAGAGAAAATGGATGCTGCTCTACCCAAAAACACTAGGGAAAAATAAACCTTATAAAATAAATTGATATAATATTATAATAATAAGTGACAAAGAAAAGTGCAAATGAATAGAAAATAGACATAAAATGAACTGGTGATACAATAGGTGAGCAATAAATATTACGTGGAAAAAAAAAAATCATTTAACTAACCGTGACCCAATGTGTAAACAATAGATAATGAATGATAATAATAAATCACATAATATGTGCATAAACCATGTGAAAACAATGTGAAAAAAGCAATGCTGCTGTGCACAGTCCTAATTAATCTGTGTTCTTCCAAACATGTGACACATCCGGTGACCACTGCAACGAACAATCCATCACCAGCTAGCATGCACGCTCACCTACAGGGGTCAAAAAGCTTCAATATAACACTCAGAACTATTCTATTTGTATGTGTCCCCTTGGCAGTATCAGGGGAATCCTCTTGGCGGAAACAGTACACCACTCATGAGCGTACCAAGAGTGGTGATGTCCTCTCACGGAAGTGGCCAGACAATCTCCTCTTAAGTGGCCCCCACGTGGAATTAAGCATATAGCATTTATTGAATAAAGAAAGCAGCAAAGTGCCTACTCACATAAAAATGTAGGGTACACAGACCCACAAGCATAGAAACTGCAATAACACATAGGTGTATTGCATTCAGGTTTACTAAGATGGCGGCTGTCACTATTGTTAATATAGGCAGGTGTTAGCAGCCACCCAGTTTTGTTTTGTTTTAGGATATTGGCAGCGCAGGAGGAATTCTTGTTTTGTTAATCTCTGATTACACCAATCTAGTTCTCTTATCTGCATAAGCTTCACATCTGCTTTTCACTACCATTAACACTCAAAACCCATTCATTGGTCCACTAGGTGGGAGCTCAGTTGAGCCATGGAGAGAGAAGGGGGGGGTTACCCATTCCACTTTTGTCCTCTTAACTATTATATCAGCCTTGTTAATAGTTTTATTTTGCGTACTGTCGATATTATATGTGTATCTATTCATGATCCTTTCAAAGATAAAGATGCACCTATGTGTACTTCTTCAATGCTCACTGATGAACTACCTGTTCTGGTGTTTTTTGTGCACGAACAGTTGTGAGACTTTAGGATGTAACGCCCTTTAGTGTAGATGTTTCTTTGTGTTGTTTTTCTTTGTGTAGTAGGCTTGCTAGAAGACTGGGTGTGAGTCGGCCTGGGAGTGAGCCAGCAAGGTTACTTTACATTAGGGCTGGAAGGCTCTACAGGTCAGGGCTTCTGGAGCCCTCCCACACTTCTAGAAACTGCGCGAACTTTCTAGAAGAAGGTGTGGAGGAGGGGAGGAGGCCTGGAGGAGACCTAGAAATGCATGTTTAGGGGAATCTGACCAATCCCCAGGTCGGAGGCTGGGTAATAGTAATCAGACAGGCCCTTTAATATGGAAGAGCCTGGTCAGCATGAGAGTCAGGTGGAAGATGGAGTGAGGAAGTGGTGCTGGTGTGGAGCCTGGGAGGGGGCCCCAAAGGAGAGGGGTCATCTTACAGGCTGGGAGCTGGAAAGAGGGAACTCCACTGTTCTACAGTCCACAGAAAAAGGTAGCCTGTCAGCAGGGGAAGAAGCCAGCCCAGAGTAAGGTATGAAAGTAATTTCACCTTTTAAAGCTACAGGAACAGGACAGTGTGAGTACCTCTACACCCTTTTGCCTACAAGGGAGAGGGCAGTTAGGTGTAATATTATTATTATTACATCAAGTTTTTTATAGCACCAAAGGGTTTGCTCAGTGCTGTACAATAGAGGGGGGGGGGGGGGACAATACATGAAACAGTACAGCAACAACAAACAGCACACGAGGGGTTAGAGGGCCCTACTCTTTTGAGTTTACAATCTAATACCTAATCTAATCTAATACCCAACTAGTTCTCCCTGGAACAGTATACTTATGTGTCTCAGAATGCCTTGCCCTGGGATACTCTGATGACAGTCAGGTGGATGAGGAGATTCTCATCTGGGGTCTGAAGAGGTTTATGTAAGGGGACTAAGGGCTCCTAGAAAAGACTGTGTGCTGATCAAATTTTTCCTGCTTCATGTACATAGAAAGTTTGTTCTCAAAGTTGTTTCAGTTCCATTGGGCATCCCATATACCCCTAGACCCCATCTAAGTTGTTTAATCCCTAATAAAACAACAAAACCAAGCTTATGGGCTCTTTACTGACTTTGGATGCAAGAATGGAAAATGCATGTTGCCTGACTGTGAAGGAAAATAGGATGACCCAAAACTCAGCGGCTCCTGAGGGGGTAGTGCTACATTATTATTAATGATGGTACTGTTGTTTATTGCCTTTGAATTCATGCATTGTAAACACCTAAAAGCTGTAGGTTGATACACACTATCAACATATTTACATTGTCATGTTGTAGAAATCAAAAATTAAATGAAAGTAAAAATAGTTTATATATATATATATATATATATATATACACACACACACAGTTGTGTTCAAAATAATAGCAGTGTGTTGAAAAAAGTGAATAAAGCTCAAAATCCTTATAATAGCTTTTATTTCCATTTACACAAATGCATTGGGAACACTACACATTCTATTCCAAATCAAAACATGAAGAAAAATATATCAAATTTGTGTTGTTCCTCTAACAAAATTGAAGAAAAGTGAATACTAGACTGTTCAAAAAAATAGCAGTGTTTGTATTCTTCTTTACAAACTCAAACATTCACTATATAAACTGAAAAATGTTTGAAGATTTTGCTTTCCTTTGAATCACTTAATTAATATTTAGTTGTATAACCACTTTTTCTGAGAACTGCTGTACATCTGTGTTGCATGGAGTCAACCAACTTCTGGCACCTGTGAACAGGTATTCCAGCCCAGGATGATTGGACTACATTCCACAGTTCTTCTCTATTTCTTGGTTTTGCCTCAGAAACTGCATTTTTGATGTCACCCCACAAGTTTTCTATTGGATTAAGATCCAGGGATTGGACTGGCCACTCCATAACGTCAATCTTGTTGGTCTGGAACCAAGATGTTGTATGTTTACTGGTGTGTTTGGGGTCGTTGTCTTGTTGGAACACCCATTTCAAGGGCATTTCCTCTTCAGCATAAGGCAGCATGGCCTCTTCAAGTATTTTGATGTATTCAAACTGATCCATGATCCCTGGTATGCGATAAATAGGCCCAACACCGTAGTATGAGAAACATCCCCATATCATGATGCTTGCGCAACCATGCTTCACTGTCTTCACAGTGTACTGTGGCTTGAATTCAGTGTTTGGGGGTCGTCTGACAAACTGTCTCCGGCCACTAGACCCAAAAAGAACAATCTTACTTTCATCAGTCCACAAAATGTTGCGTCATTTCTCTTTGTAACCTCTTCAGCACATGTCTTTTTTCAACAGTGGGACTTTGCGGGGGCTTCTTGCAGATAGCTTGACTTCACATAGGCATCTTCTAATTGTAACAGTACTCACAGGTAACTTTAGACCTTCTTTGATCTTCCTGGAGCTGATTGTTGGCTGAGTCCTTGCTATTTTGGCTATTCTTCTATCCATTCGAATGGTATTTTTTCGCTTTCTTCCACGTCTTTCAGGTTTTGGTTGCTATTTTAAAGCATTTGCGATCATTTTAGCTGAGCAGCCTATCATTTTCTGCACTTCTTTATATGTTTTCCCCTCTCCAATCAACTTAATAATCAAGGTTATCACGCTGTTCTTCTGAACAATGTGTTAGGAATGGACTTGCCAGTAGTGGTGGGACTCACCTGCCTTGTGGGCTGCAGTACCAGGGCTGGCCAGCGGGTGCTCCCAGCAATCAGAGACTCAACCCTGCAGTCAGCCAAACACCTGAAACTGCTTATGCAGGTGTATTTAAGTGATGGCCAGACCTGCAGTCTTTGCCTTGGTGTGTGTGTTTTTCCCGGGCCCTGTATCTTGTAATCCTGCATTCTTGTTCCTGTTCCTGTGTTCCTGCTAGTACGTTTCCTTATTGCCAAACTCTGCCTGTTCTGATTACGCTGATCCTCTCCTGCTCTGACCCCGGCTCGTTCCTGACCATCCCTCTGCCTGACCCTCTGTACCACGCTGCCCGCTACCTGCTGAACCTGGCTTGTGACCCCGACCATTCTCCGCTTGCTCCCCCTGTACCTACCTGCCCGATTATTATTGACTCGAGCTGCCTGACGACGCTTGCATTGTATGTACTGTTATCTGTGGGTGGTTTGGTTTGTTTGCACTGTGTTATGTTTTAGTATTGCACTGCGTTTATGTTTGTATTGTTAGTGTTAATAAATTATATTGTTTATAACATATCTGAAGTCTGCATTTCCCTGCGTCAGTCACATACCTCTGGTCATACCCTGGAGCCCTGACACAATGTCTGGAACGACCCATTTTCCTCAGAATTTCAGAGAGAAATGCACTGTAACCAGCATGTACAACATTTGCTGCCTTCCTTCCTTAAATAAGGGCAATAATTGCCACCTGTTTTTCAAAGAATGAATGACCTCACTAATAGAACTCCACACTGCTATTATTTTGAACATGCCCCTTTCAATTAGTGATTCAATTACACAGAATCAGCAGCATGCATGTCATGACTGTTGGGTCTGTTGGATTTCTATTACTCTACTACACCTGCTAGTAAATTATTTGCCATGTAGAAATATCATTACTACCAAAAACAGTGATTGATCAGGTTAGTGATGTCTGACTGCTATTATTTTGAACACAACTATATATATATTTATCAAATATATATTGTTATAATTATTTTATTGGTTCACATGGTTAAGGAAAATCATATATAAATGTTTTGTTTAGCTATATAAAAGACTTAATTCCATTTACGTACAACTTCCCCTCCCCCCCTAAAAAAGCTAAGGTTATGCATTTGCTTTACAATATCCGGAATTTTGTTTATTAGGACCTCTTCGTGATTCCAGTGATGCATTCTAAAGTGATTTCATAATGTGGAGCTGACAGGAAATACCATCTCTTTCTTTTGTAAATATTGGTTAAGTTTATGAAGTGTCTTCCATTCTAATTTTAGAAGAACTCCTTGCTACTGTCAAGTCTTTAATGTATGCTACTTTCCACTTAGTTATGGCACTTAGTCAAAAATTCTTTTGTTCTTATGTTATTACCACATTGGATCATCGTGTATTACAGATGAAGTGCATGCTACCTGTCTTTTCAGATTCCTTAAATGAGTTAGGACTGGAACCCTTTGCAATTGGCAGGTACTTCTGGAATAGGAAGATATAATCCAATTTAAAAATCCAAGATAAAATCCAATAAGAATAATGCAAAAACAAACTAACATATACAGTACAAACTAGCATATTCAGTATATGTAATCTATTGTAGAAATTATTATTATTATTATACAGGATTTATATAGCGTCAACAATTTGCTCAGCGCTTTACAATATAACGAGAGAAGATACAGCAACAATACAGTTCAATACAAGAGGGTTAGGAGGGCCTGATCTTGGGAGCTTACAATCTAAGAGATGGCAAGCAGATGCATACTAAGCTTAACCAGTTGCTGATCAGCAGTTTAACTTTTACCTCTTGTTGGTGACTGTGTTGTTCCCCTGAGACATACCCGTACGTTGCGGGGGAACTTCCTAATTTACAGGCACGCAAGCACCCCCTGCTGCTCGTGCTGTGGTTGGACACAGCACAAGTTTGTCAGCAGGCTCACAGCCAATGATTTTGGCTGTGAACCTGCAGATGGCTGTGGCTAACCACAGCACAGAGATATGTATGTTAGTAAACACACAACCCAGATCTGGCTGGTTCTGCTTCCTGATCTCACTTACCATTCAGAACAGAGATTAGGACACAAAGCCAGCCAGTCTGTGAGTAAAGTCAGCACGCATACACTTGTTAGGCACACAGTTAACCCTTTTATTGCCATTCTGATCACCCCTGTCACCCAGCCAGTGCCATTAATACAGTGACAGTGTACAGTATTATCACTGTTCATTATACAGGTGTAACTTGGTTTAAGAATCTAATGCGTTCTCCTGGACGTCTCGCATTGCGAAAAATTCATAAACTGAAATGCGGTTTCCCATAGGAATGCATTGAAAACCAATTAATCTATTCCGGAGGTCAGAAAAAGTTTTAAAAAAGTCGCTGTCACTATAGGTCAGTGCCAGTTTTTAAATGTAAAAAAAATTTTTTTTTTCACTATAGCTCAGAGAATCAGCTGTCACTTTACCCCCAGCTAAAAGAAAGAAAGTTTCCTTTTAGCTTGTTTACCGAGATAAAAGAAACAAAGTAAAGTTTAGCTCCAGGGAAAGTGACAGCTAATTATGTGAGCTATAGTGAAGAAAAAAAAAGCCGGAAATTGCATTTAAAAATCGGCACCGACATACACTTCATATTGCAAAAAAAATGTGTAAAACGTTCGTAAACCAAGGCATTATTTTCAATGGATTTTCATTTATAAACAGAAATTACATTAACCGAGGCGTTCGTAAACCGAGGTACACCTGTATTAGTGTCACTAGCAACTTCAGATAGTGTCATGTAGAGTCAGTAAGTGTCCCTCACAGCCAGTGTCAGTTAGACCTGTCACTGATTGTTAGTCACACTTTAAGTCACCGATCAGTGCCATCATCGCTATCACCACTCCCCAAAAAAGCAATGTTAGCAGGATCAGCCCTGAACACTGCCAGTACTTGCATTTAGCCCCCCCACAAAACTACAGTGTTAGTAAGATCGGGCCTGATCTCTGATAGCACTAGCAGTTAATTTTATTTCTAGTGTGCAAGCAGTCCTTGATTGCTAGCCAGGAGTTCTTTTTCCCATAGTCACCACTAGGTACTTGTAAAGTTAGTGACCAGAATGTCCAAAAAAGGTACTCTAGTGAGGAGGTGAACAGGATTCTGAGCATGACAGATTTGGAAAATGCCAAGTTGATATTATAAATGTAGGGAGTATAAGTAGTTATTTAATTAGTATACGTTTTAGGTGGCCATATTATTTTGTGGCTCTTTTCTTAATCCCTTTTTGTATTAGAAAATTTTAAAGGAGAATGCCAGGCTAGTAGCTAAAAATAAACAAATGGTTCAGTCAACAATCCCAAACAAACAAGAAAGTGAACAGCAAACAGCAGATTAGATAGGGAAATACAGTTATGGGATAGCAAAAATACTGACCAAAAAAGGTGAAGATAAAAAAAAAACTAGTACCCAATCTGAAAGTGCTTGTAGAACTTACCCTCAAAGGAGCCACTGATGTTTGGGTTCCCCTGTTCCTTTTGTTAGTGGCCTCGAGGCTGAGAGAAGGGTTGTCTATTGAGCCTATATGAGAAGAGTAAAGCTGGTCATACACTAATAGAAAAACGAACGTTCTTTCAATCTAACATTTGATAGCCCAATCATTGCATCAGAAATTTCAACACTTCTCTGATCGTTTTCAACATTAAAAATATTTTTTTTAAATTGATAACTACTACAACCCTTACTGCTCATGGCCTTTGACTTAAAATTTTTTTTACCTACAAACAATTAGAAAGTTGTTGGATCAAAAAAAATTCCAACAAGTTTGGTAGTTTTTGATCTTGAAATGAAGATCAACTGTAAAATCAAGCACACCAATAATATGAAAATTGAATGATAGGTCTATCGACCTGACTTTTCATCCCATTTGTTGTCCATGTATGACCAGCTTTAGACAACAATTTCCAACATGTTTGGTAGATTTTCATCTTAAAATGAAGATGAGCCATTAATATAAGCACGCCAATGAAACGAAAATCGAATGATTGATACGATACGAAAACCGTATGATCGGTCTATCAGCCTGATTTTTCACCCCATTTTTTGTCCATGTTTGACCAGCTTTAGAAAACAATACCAGTAAACACTGGCAGAGCAGAGGCAAAAAGTGTATACAATAACACAATTTACAAACAATATAATATCAGAATCACATACAGTATAATGGGTATCCAATAACTCAAAGACAAGGTTTAGACCTAAGCACTGACTTTAGATACATGGAAGATACATGCAGGACTGACATGGAAGATACATACAGGGGCTATAAAGACACAGTCCTTCCTTATCATCCTCCCACCAGCTAGTGGTAAATACTATAACTGTTGCAAGTTATCATTGCTGCCCAAAGTCTATTGTATGTTGGATTGCTCTACACAGGGTTTTGTAAAGTGAAAATCCTAAGGGTGTTGTGCTGTTCATTTAAGCAGGAATATGACAAAGATCTGTGACCAAGGGGATTCTCATCATTCCAGAGTCAGATATCAAGATCGTTTTTCCAACATTAAAAATATTTTCAGCAGCAGGACCTGGTGCAGCAGCAGTAGTTTTACCCAAAAGGCATTCTCTGGCAGTCCCTGGTGAACTCTGGGCAGAGCAGCAGACCAGTTGTGTAGGCTCTATGGCAACCTCACCTACTATACACACAACCCAGCACATAGGGGCCCTATCCTATCTCTGTATATGTCTATAGCAATACACAGCTGCAGTGAGTTCTCTTCTCCCCTATCCATGTGACTGTCCCAGTATGGACTTATTAATTCTCTCTCCATGCCCCCAACATCTCATTCCTGTGACATATAGGCCCACTGTGAGCCCCAAAGTTTAGGAGGGGGCTCCTGTCAATCATAATTCTCCCATCATCCATGGAGCAGTAGACAGGGTTTTGACCAAGGCTCTAGACTTTCAGGAGTCTCTCTCTGCCCCAGAGAGAAATGACAGCAGCATGGGGTGTCCTGTCAGTGTCCAGGCTTTGTGGCTGCAGTGACACAGGTGCTGCTGGCTGAGCTGGGCTAAGCATACAAAAAAGTTGCTGAGCTAAAGAAGTTCTGCATGGATACTTGAGCCAAAATAGCACTCTCCTAAAGTGGAACTAAAATGGGTCCGTAGGACTTTTCTCTGAATGTACAAGGGTGCACAGCATACGGTATTTGCAGAATATGGTAGACTTGCCATCAAAAATGAACCCTGGTGACCATGATCTCCCACCACTGGCCACCACTGACATCTTCATTTGGTCTTTTTCTGAGTTTGGCATCTTCTGCCTTCTTGATTGGCTAACCCAGAATGATGTAAGTCTTGGTTATGCACATACTTTAAGAGTTTATTCACCTCAACACCTAATGCATGCGGAGAATGAATACTGAGCTGCACATGTGTAACAGAAACTGTTATGGCAGAAGACTCTTTTCTGATAAAAGCCTACCTGCTAGATGTTTTGTTAACTACTTCAGGATTGTTGTAACTAAATGGATGGGCCCTGTTTTGTGTATGAATATTTTGGCTGTTTATAAATAACAGGTTTTTTTTTGTTTGTTTTTTTACTGTGCTTTCCCCTTGCACATGCACAGTATCTATGGTTGTACTGTCATTGAACAGTACAGATCACAGAAAAAAAAGTACAGAGCCAATGAAAGTGGCTCTGTATCATGGGAACACTGTGATTAATCACAGTGATTGTGAACATAGCTGTATATGATGCCTGTGATCACAACACAATTCTAAATATCACAGTGCTGATCACAGTCAGAAATTACAGATACAATGAGAGTAGCTCTGTAGCTTGTAAACACTGAGGCCAATCACAGCAATCACTAGTGTAAACACTGGCTACCATGAGCAGCCAGCTCTGTCCTTTCTGTTAACACACACAAAGTGCCCCTACCTGATTACTGAAGGTGCCAGATTACTGTTAGTACCTGATTACAGTAAGAGCTGGTGTTTCTAGTTTGCTGATCACAGCCAGCACCAGTGTTTCCCATTTGCTGATCACAGCCAGTGCCAGTATTGTTGATTGCATCCAGTGCCAGTGTTTACTTTTTCATCCTGGGGTATCTGTTCTGCAAAATGTTTTTTTAGTGGGTGTTTCTACTGTCCTGGCACTTCAGAACTTCCAAATGTGTAATAGATAGGAAATGCATAATTTATGCCCATGACTGCCTGAAGGTGCTCATAGGATTTGTGGCCCCTGTATGCCTCTAGGTAGCAAACAAATCTCACACACATGACATCACAATACTCAGGAGGAGTAGCAGAATGTGCTCAGGGGTGTTTGTACTGTTTTGGCATTTTAGAGCATTAGGCCCCTTTCACACTGATGTGGTGCAGTTTGAATGCACTGTGGTTGTAGTGCAGTGTACCCACATTTTGTGTGGATTAGCTGCAATTTACCATAGAGTTCTATTATGTCCCACAGTCTCGGTGTGCTTTCAGAATGTGCACCAAAACCACAGAACATATAAAGAACTCTACTGGAAAGTGTAGCTAATCCGCACCAAACCCGTGGGTACACTGTACTAAACCCATAGTGCATTCAAACTGCACCACATCAGTGTGAAAGGTGCCTTAAGAAATGTAACAAGCAGCCAGACAATCAGGGTTTATAAATTTCAAATATATAAACAACAGTTTGTAGACCCTATAACTATCACATGGTCAAATAATATACACTTTTTCCATCAAATAAATGTAGCAGAATGTAGTTTGCTCTAAATTTATGAAGAAAGATTACTTATTTGATGTGTTTTATAACAGAAAGTAAGGGAAACAGTTTATTTAAAATTTTTGGTCTGATTTTCTTTATACAGTAAAAGAAACAACATTGATATTGAATACCACCAAGGGAAAGCTTGATCTGTCTACAAAAAAGATATCAAAATACATTTTGGTATAATGTTGCTAATTGTCAGTCAAGCTATCGCAGCAATGAAAACTGAAAAATTGCCTAGACAGGAAGGGAATGTAACACGCTGGTATCGAGGTGGTTAAATAAACTTTAGTTCAACTTAATAAAAATTGTACATTATTCTTTTTCTCTCTCAGCCTGCATCATTCTTTTAATGGAACTGGAAAACAGATTTCAAGGATTCCTTAGAAAATTCAATAACACTGCACAACAATAATAACTTCTGCACAAATTGTTTTGTAAATCAAAGCCAGTTCAATCAAAACTTTTTCTTTTGAATACAGTGAGAATATGTTAGATCTTCTAGGATTTAAATGTAATCTGTGCACCCAAAATAATCCCTTTTCTCTTCCTATTTTGATTGACATCTATCACTTGAACAGCAGGGACAGCAGGAACAGCAGGTGAAGAGAATCTCCCTCAAAGTTACATAGACACAAGCTACATTTTGACAGATATTCTAAATTGTCCCTGTTACAATAGAAAATGTTTTTGGAACAGTTTGTGTCCCTATTTGGGTGACATCCATCAATTCCTCCTCTAACACCTGTCAAATAGAAAGGACATAGAGAGATGTTCCCTTACTTATTTTCCTGTGTCTTTGAGCAAATCAACAGTAAAACCTACCCTACTTAATATGCTATGGTATATCCCTATGTTATTTTTTCATTTTATATTTCAATGACAAATTGTATACAATGAAACAAAATACTGGTCATCAGTCAATATTGTATATGGATTATAATCTATTATATATAAATTTTAGCCATTTTAAGGCGAACCCTCTGAACCCCAGAAATTCATTGGCTTTTTATGATACAAAATGTAGAATAAAATTTAATTTGGACTTCATATGTTCTGGTCCTAGTGCTTTCCTTTTTGTACAACCAGCTCTTGCACAATTTAAAAGTCAACATTTTGTCCACCACCCATGGTAGAACTGCCTTAAAATAATCTTTCCCTTTACACTGCTTGAGAACTGTATTACATGTACATTTACAGCTACTTTGACCTTAAACAAAATGCAAATTCAAAATTATTAAATTGTGATGATTGGCAAACTCCAAATGCATTTAAATGTAATCTTTAGTGTAGTTATGTATTTATGCACCTCCGCAGGGGCTGCTAAATAAATGCTAGTATTATTTTTCCAAGTAGTTGCCCCTCAGCCAGGCACACAGTCACAGTTACACCTTTGGCTCAATGAACAGTCTATGAGTATGCTTTTCTGATGATTTACTGCAGAACGTGAACTTGGATAGATTCAGGGTAACTGTGGGATAAACCAGTAACTCTTAGTAGTACACTTGAGAACAATAAACTTTCTCTTAGTAAAGTGAGCAGGGGTTCTTGCAAGCATAAAATATTAAACTGAGCTTTCAGGAACATTTTAGTAGTGGATTTCCTTTAGGTAGAACTGACTCTAAAAAATGGTTTGTTGGTGACACAACAGCTGTCCTTGGATTTCCTTTGTTTCATCACGGCCTCTGGGGACTTTTTCTTTATCTGAATAATTTTTTATGGACAATGTTCTGTATTATATATTTTTCACTGCTTTACTCACCAATTATTTGTCACTTTATTAAGCGTTGCACTTTATATATAAAACTGACTCTACTGTCAAAAACCCCCCCAAAACAGCAGCAGTAATGTAAACAAAAATCATTGATTGCAGCAAATAGTGGACTTAGCTTTGTAGTAGCTTGAGAACGTTAATTGATATAATTGCTCACAGACAAAGAATTAGACAGATGACACATGAAGATACAATAGTAGGGCCACCTACACTCACTGGCCACTTTACTAGGTACATATTGCTAGTACCAGGTTGGACCCCCTTTTGCCTTCAGAACTCCCTTAATTTTTCATGGCATAGATTCAACAAGGTGTCAGAAACATTCCTCAGAGATTTAGGTTTATACTGACATGATAGCATCATGCAGTTGCTACAGATCTGTCGGCTCCACATCCATGATGCAAATTTCCCGTTCCGTCATATCCCAAAGGTGCTCTATTGGATTGAGATCTGGTGACTGTGGAGGCCATTGGAGTACAGTGAACTCATTGTCATGTTCAAGAAACCAGTTTGAGATGATTTGAGCTTTGTGACATGGTGCATTATCCTGCTGGAAGTAGCTATCAGAAGATGGGCACACTGCAGTCATAAACGGATGGACATGGTCAGCAACAATACTCAGGTAGGCCTGAGTAGGTGGCATTTATATGATGCTCAATTGGTACTAAGGGGCCCAAAATGTGCCAAGAAAATATTCCTCACACCATTATGCCACCACCAGCAGCCTGAACTGTGGACACAAGGCAGCATGGAGCCATACTTTTATGTTGTTTACACCAAATGCTGACCTTACCATCTGAATGTTGCAGCTGAAATTGAGACTCATCAGAACAGGCATCGTTTTTCCCATCTTCTATTGTCCAATTTTGGTGATCCTGTGCGAATTGTAGTCTCCATTTCCTGTTCTTAGCTGACAGGAGTGGCACCCGGTGTGGTCTTCTGCTGTTGTAGCCCATCAGCCACAAGGTCCAACATGTTGTGCATTCAGAGATAGTATTCTGAACATCTTGGTTATAATGAGTGTTTGAGTTACTGTTGCCTTTCTATCATCTCAAACCAGTCTGCCCATTCTCCATTGACCACTGACATCAACAAGGCATTTTCGTCCACACAACTGCCGCTCACTGGATATTTTCTCTTTTTCTGACCATTCTTTGAAAACCCTATAGATGGTTGTGCATGAAAATCCAAGTAGATCATCAGTTTTTAAAATACTCAGACCAGCCCATCTGACACCAACAACCATGCCACATTCAAAGTCACTTAAATCTCCTTTCTTCCCCATTCTGATGCTCGGTTTGAACATCAGCAAGTCGTCTTCACCACACCTAGGTGCCTAAGTGCATTGAGTTGCTGCCATGTGATTGACTGATTAGCAATTTGTGCTACCAAGCAATTGAACAGGTGTACATGATAAAGAGGCCAGAGAGTGTATATGGCTGTGGTGTGTGGCAGGTATGTGTTAAGCACCAGCGTGAGTGAAGAACATGTGGCAGGTAAGGTAAATATGGTTAGCATGCATGTGCATTTCAGCCGCTTGGCTGGCAGTTCACTTTCAGGTATTGAATGTACTTTGTTCTTGCCAGTAACTTGTTTTAAGTAATTTGCAATGCCTTACAGAGGAACTTTATTCATCAGCAATAATGTTAGGGAGTTATTAGTGCTCTATGTCCAGTTTTTGAAAGCACTGTTCTAGCAAAAACTGCCATTTTTGTGAAAAAACTCCTAAACATAATGATAAAGCAGTAGTGGTTTTATAAGAACTAATTTTCATTTCCATTTAGAGAGTATTGTTGACATAGTTCTAAGTTTAAGGTTTATGTCACTTCCTAAACTTAGACTTTAGGAGCCTAAAAATAGAACACGGTCTCAGAGTAGGAGTGGCATATGGATTGCACACATATATGGACAGAGAATGTGCACTCCGATTCATCAGATCAGTGTGAAGGAACCATTTTAAGATGCACTTTACCTAAGAAAGATGCATTAGTGTTATCCTTAACCCAATTACAAATCTTTGCATTTTACAAGATTGCAACATATTGTATTTTAATTACTGCTATTATGCTACCAAACAAACCAGTCATCAGATAAAATCATTCAACGTACTGAACATGCTATTCAGAAAAAAATGCAGCATTAAGTTTTTTTTTTTTTTCCGCTTTATTTTTCCTCTGAATTATATCTCTTGTGGTTTCTGGTTAGGACTTAAGTCTATGCCAACAATCCACTATCCACTACCAGGTCTAGACAATTTAATTCCCTCCTCATTGGATTACCTTTACACAGGCTAACCTCCTTCAGTCTATCATGAATGCTGCTGCCAGACTCATCCACCTTACCAACCATTCAGCATCTGCTACCCCTCTCTGCCAATCCACTTGTTGACTTCTGTTCACCCAACAAGCAAAATGCTAACACTAACTTACAAAGCCTTCCACAACTCTGCCCCCAAGCAGCAGCACTAATCTAGTCTCAAAATACAAACCACGTTGTTCTCTTTGTTCCTCCCAAGACCTCCTGTTCTCTAGCTACCCTGTCACCTCCTCCCATGTTCACCTCCAGGACTTTTCCCGAGCCTCTTCCATTCTCTGGAACTCCCTACCTCAATCTGTCTGACTACCTACCTCAATCTCCTACCCTGTCCACTTTTAGAAGATCCCTGAAAGCCCTTCTGTGTACAGAAGCCTATCCTGTCCTCACCTAACATGTGTACCTTTATTTACTCCATCAGCTTATCCCCCACAGTTATTACCTTTCGTATCACTTGACCCTCCCTTTTAGAATGTAAGCTCTAATGAGTAGTGCCCTCTCATTCCCCTGTATTGAATTGTATGGTAACTGTCTGCCCTCATGTTGTAAAACACTGCATAAACTGTTGGTTCTATATAAATTAATGATGATAATATCAATATTAATATTATTAACAACAGGAAAAGTGAAAAGCGCAATAATGCATGAAAACCAACAATCACCCCCCTAAAGTGAATAGTAGTGATATTCTTTTTTCAGAAGAATACCTGGTGGTCCTAAGCTGATACCCTGTCACACAAGTCCCCTAAGACTTAAAGGCTGTCGTGCCAATATACCTTGCACAGACATGATTCACTATTGTCACTATCACACGAAGTCAGCAATTGTTTTTGGAATGTGAATACAGACAGGAAGTAGCTGAAAGAAGATGAGAAGATGGCAGAGCAGAGAATATGGTAAAGAAGACAGAGGAGGAGATTGTTAAAGAGTAAAAAGTTGTGAAAAAAGTATTTCACCTGGTAAGGGTCTGTGCCTACTTTAATTCAAGAATCTAGCTAAAACTTGTTTGTTTTGGATAGACTGGGATAGAATCTGTCAAGATTTTATTGATGTCTGTAGCTTGGGTTATATGGGCTCACTCTAGGGGTGACTCTGGAAAGTTTTTATTACCAGTGTCCAGTCAACCAAAGGTAGCCTGCATATGACCCATGTTCTTTGATTACAAGTTCCGTACTGTATGAAAAGGTTCAAATGCTTCCTCCTTACTCTCAGACATTTTTCTCCTCCCTTTCTCTAAGCAATTTTCTCCTCCCTCAACTTTTCTTCTGCTTCCTCCTTTTTATCTGTCCTTCTCCTCTGTGGCTGTCCTTCTGTTTATTTGTTACAGAAATGTATCACTTAATTTTTGCAGAGATTTACACACTGTTCATTCACATCAGTCCATTCCCTGAAGGTCCCAGTTTCATATGCACACATAGTAGGGCCAGTTTAGACAGGATCCAATTAACCTATCAGCAAGTCTTACTCAGAGGAAACCCACACAAGCAGAGGGAGAACATGCAAATGCCATGAAGATAATGTCCTTCTCAGGATTCAAACCAAGTTCCCCAGTGCTGCAAGGCAGAAGTGCTAACCACTGAGCTACTGTTCTACCTACTGCCTCCTCCACAGCTATACATCTTCTTCCTACTTTTTTATCTTGTCCTTCTCCCTTCTCCTCAGCTATCCTCTTTCCTCCCTCCTCCTCAACTGTCCTTCTTCCCCCCCGTTCTCTCCTCATCAGCTGTTCTTCTATTCCCTACTCATTGGCTTTGCTTCTTCCTCCTCCTCAGCTGTCCTTTTCCTTCTTCCTCAACTGTCCTTCTCCTCCCAACTCAACTGGTCTAATCTCTCCTCCTCAGCTGTACTTCTTCTTCCTCCTCCTCAACTGTCCTTCTTCCCCCTTCTCACTCTTTTCTCTCCTTTTCAGCTGTGCTTCTCCTCCCTCTGTTGACTCCCTCCTGATCAGCTAACCTTCTCCTCCTTCCTGCTCAGATTGTGTTCACCTCCCGGCTCCCCCCACCTCCATTCTCCTTCTACTCCCTTCTCTTCAGTGGTCCTTCTCCCTCCTTCTCAGCTCTCCTTCTCTCCCTGTATCTCATGCTTCTTTCCTCTTCTTTTTCCCTCAGATATTGTCTAAGTGACACCAAACAAGAAATAAGGTAAACGTGGAACATATTGCAATAAACACAATTTCTACAATTCTTGTTTTAGATGTGTATTTACTGTATTTCTGACCTCATCAAAGAGTTGTCCTCTCACTTTCTGCCTTCTGAACCCCAGTCAGCCAAAATATTTCCTCAGTTAGGACACTAAAATCCTTAGAGGCAGTATTCCTTCATCAACATATCCAAAGCTAAAATTAGATGTTCAATAACTTGCAAGCTACTTCCTAATATTTTGGATTCCAGTTTGGTCATGATTTCTGCACTCGAAGGTGATGTTACTATTAGAAGGAAGATGTAATTTTCCAAGGGCTTGGGGACTCCCCATTGTTTCTATCACGTATGTCATACCTGAAATATCAGACAACACCCACTATCATTATTAGATGTTTAAGTCAGTCACTGACTGTGTGAAGTCCAGTCTTGTTGTAAATTCCCTAAAGCTGAAATAAACATCTACCACTAAAGCTATGGACTTGTACTTAAAATTGAAACACTGCATCTTACATATTGTGATATATGGATCAGTTATGAAACTGATAAAAAAATGAAAGCTGTTTTTGCTTGATATTTTAATTTCCATTAGAAATTCACCAAACATCAACACATGTTGATATGAGTTATGACAGGCTTTGACATTCAAGTGTTACTAAACCCAGGACCCTGCATTCACTATCTCTGGTCTCCCACAATACACACAACATGGAAATGCAATTATTTTAGTAAATATAAACTGCTAACCTTTTCTCAACAGCAGTTAGAGCAGTCTTGTGGCTTCTTTTAGTGTCCACTGGTTAATGTTGTAGAAGGAGTTTCCATTCTGCTCTGACTGTCCTATGAGGCTGCATGGCCCCTGACCCTCTGTCTGGACAGTGCTGATTGGCCCTGTGCTGATCACATGCACCTTCCAAAGGAAAAGAAAACTCTCTAGCTATACACATAGGGTCAAACAGCCTTTTTTACATAATGTGGAGGATTAACCCCTTACGTTCCACAGTGAGTATAACAAGCATGCTTTACTGCATATACAGCCTGATTTTACTGCTGTGGGTTTAGTAACACTTTAAATACAAAGTGCATTGCAACACACAGTAAAAATGCATGATATGTGTTGATGTGTTCTTAATGATGTCTAATGATTTCCTTTGGAAATGCAGTCAGGAGGAAAACACATTAAAGTGAATAGAACCTTAAGCTGAATGTCAGGTTAAAAAAGTCAATTAGTACTTAAATCAGTCATATATTTAAAATAACATGAATAATTGTCTTTTTTAAAGTATAAATAAAGCCGCATTGAGATTTATGTTCACTTTCTTTCCCAAAGTCAAAGGATGTAAAGTGGGAGGCTGGTGACAGAGACACCCATGGAGCAAATTTCTGGATTTTTTGAGAGCAGAAGCACTAACACCAGGTTGAATTGGAAAGAGAAGAATTGAAAGGTGTGGAGTCACAAAAGACCGATACAACAATGACTGTGGCAGCAGAAGTGGCAAGAAATTTAATGGAGTAGCTGGACAGAGACGAATGAAGAGTCACCATGTGGGATGCTGGACACTAGTTAGAGAAGGAATAGGAGGGGTAATGAAATATAAGAGGAGAACTGCTGACTTCATATAACACTATCACAGCTGTGTTTGTATGTACAGTGTATGCTGTCTGTTAAGGTTATTGTTAATGTATTATACACTGATCTCATGATCTATATTAAATTGCCAGGGAGACCTACAGTTGTGTTCAAAATTATAGCAGTCAGACATCACTAACCTGATCAATCACTGTTTTTGGTAAAAATAATATTTCTACATGGCAAATAATTTGCTGAAGAGGTTACAATTTGCCAAAGAGCATATTAACTGGCCTGAAGAGAAATGGCGCAACATTTTGTGGACTGATGAAAGATTTTTTTTTTGGGTCTAGTGACCGGAGACAGTTTGTCAGACGACCCCCAAACACTGAATTCAAGCCACAGTACACTTTGAAGACAGTGAAGCATGGTTGCGCAAGCATCATGATATGGGGATGTTTCTCATACTACGGTGTTGGGCCTATTTATCGTATACCAGGGATCATGGATCAGTTTAAATACATCAGAATACTTGAAGAGGTTATGCTGAAGAAGAAATGCCCTTGAAATGGGTGTTCCAACAAGACAAAGACCCCAAACACACCAGTAAACGTGCAACATCTTGGTTCCAGACCAACAAGATTGACATTATGGAGTGGCCAGCCCAATCCCCGGATCTTAATCCAATAGAAAACTTGTGGGGTGACATCAAAAATGCAGTTTCTGAGGCAAAACCAAGAAATAGAGAAGAACTGTGGAATGTAGTCCAATCATTCTGGGCTGGAATACCTGTTCACAGGTGCCAGAAGTTGGTTGACTCCATGCAACACAGATGTACAGCAGTACTCAGAAACAGTGCTTATACAACTAAATATTAATTAAGTGATTCAAAGGAAAGCAAAATCTTCAAACATTTTTTAGTTTATATAGTGAATGTTTGAGTTTGTAAAGAAGAATACAAACACTGCTATTTTTTTGAACAGTCTAATATTCACTTTTCTTCAATTTTGTTAGAGGAACAACACAAATTTGATATATTTTTCTTCATGTTTTGATTTGGAATAGAATGTGTAGTGTTCCCAATGCATTTGTGTGTATGGAAATAAAAGTTATTAGAAGGATATTGAGCTTTATTCACTTTTTTCTACACACTGCTATTATTTTGAACACAACTGTATATCCAATCAAGTACTTCAAGCTCACCTGTACAGTGGACTATGTAATGAGTATATTGGGCTAGAAGTTCAGAATCAAAACACAAAAAGTTGTGTAAATATATTTTTAAATTATCCAATAATGTAAAAAGTATGGGTATTCAAAGTGCACAGGAATTTGTTTTTCACAGGACTGGTGCCAAGGATGCACGCCCATGACAACTCACTAACCAGGGCAAGGGACAACTTTGGTGGAGGAGGAATGAGGAGAGTACTTTGGACAGATAAAATAGTGTTGTGAAAGTTAATATAGTCTACACTAGAACTGGCCATCAGTAGAGGCAAAACTAACTGGCTGGACACACACAGTCAGATACAAATCTTGCATCTGGCACACTCAAATAGTTGTGGAGCAGCCAAGGGATTACCACACACTTTTAAAATTCCCCAAGCTATCCTCCAATCTAGGTTCTGGCCTCCTGAAGATATATAGGTGATATACAGTAGACCAGCAGGTTCTGATGGCTGGTTCTGGGTTAGGAGTTCTGGCATCACCACTTTGTCTCACACACCAAACAAGTAATTTAGGGCAAATTTTACAATTTAATATCCCTAGGAAGACAGTGCATAGAAATATGGACAAAGGTGAAATTGCAAAAATACAACAAAGCAAAAGGACAAACAGCAATGTAATTGTTGGTTATGAAATAAAAAGGAGAAATAAAGCAATAGACTTTACTGTTTGGGCAGTATGGTTTATCCTGCTGGAGGGCGAACACCAAAAGTTCTAGAAATCCAGTTGTTTAGAACATGTTCTGTATCAATTACACTGTTCATTTTGCATGCTGCTCAGTTTTATGAGGTGTGGATGTGGAATGGACTCTAACTCTTGGCCAGTCACCTGGAGGTGTCACCTCACCTGTCGTTGGTAGGGTGCTGACCCCCTGAAATGGCCTTATAAGCTAACCGGTTCTGATGGCTGGGTCAGGGTGAGGATTTCCTACATCACCACCTTATGGGCTTGTTTACACCTGCTTCAAATTGTGGCAATGGACACGCTTTTTTATAGCACTCTGAATGCCAAAGCAGCTGTCACTAAATCAAATGGTAAGCTTACAGTCCTGTTTACACACTGCTTTTGCTTTGCTTTGCTTCAGAGATTATACCCCATGTTGTTTTCTTGGTGCTTCAAAGCCTCTCCAAAGCCTCTAAAGAAGTCTATGACAAAGCTCTCTGGCAGCACCTGCACTTTTTTTAGAGGCTTTTATTCAGCTTTAGCTTTGCTTTGATTTGGAGGTATTGTGGGTAAGAGATATCCCAGGATGCACTGGGAAACCAACAAGGAAACCAGAAAGACATCATCAGCAGTCACTTCTGGTTCATGTGTATATTTTCTGGAAGTGTCTGGTGCAGACGTCACATCTGGTGGGCCAGAGTGGAGTAACTAACAGAAAGCACACATGGTGGGCAACATGGGAATACTATAGTGAAGGATCAGCAGAGCTGGGGGACCAGAGCAGGAGAAACTAGCAATGTCATATTTGGCGCACAGCATGGGAGCAATATAGCAGGAGGTGAGTGGGGACCAGAAAGAGAGGAGGATCAGCAGAGCTGGAGGTTACTACTAAGCAGGGGATCAGCAGAGCTGGGGGTTACTATTGAACAGGGGATCAGCAAAGCAAGGGATTCTACTGAGTGGGGTATCAGCAGAGCTGGGAGTACTACTGAGCAGTGGATCTGCTGATCGAGGGTACTAATAAGCTGGGGATCTGCTGAACAGGGGTAATACTGAGATGAGGTTCTACTAGGCCCCTTTAAAATAAATAGAAAATCAACACACACACACAGGGCATTTTGAAGCTTCATTAAAGCTTCAAAAAAGCATCATTGAAGCATCTTCAAAGCATCACTGAAGCATTAAAAACACAAAATAAAGAATGTTGATAGGCACTTTAATGTGTGCTGAAGCCAAAGCAAGCAAGCAAAATGAGCCCTATCTCAGTCACAGCCAGGGGCGGACTGACAACTCATGGGGCCCCTGGGCAATAGGGCATCATGGGGCCCCTGTGTTCTTGCCTAAACTCAAAAAAGCCTATGAAAAAGGTACCAGGGGCATCTTATGGGGCCCCCTACTGACCCCGGGCCCTCGGGCAGTGCCAGAGTTTCCAAAAGGTCAGTCCGCCCCTGGTCACAGCACATCCAAACACCACAGCAGGAACCATATATTCATTTTTTTCCTTCTCTGGGGGTTCTGTACAACCAGGACATGCCATGTTATGTATGCACAAAAAGATGAGCTTTTGGTTTGGACTGAACATGGGTTTTACATTTTTGGAGTTTTGCTGAAATCCAAACTTTCAGGGACAATATTATATTGCAATGTAGTGCATCCTGACTTCCAGTCAGACTGCCATTGATGACTTTTGTCTAAAATCCCAGCCCCTGCATGATAAAATTCTTCTTTTCAAGCAGGCCTACAACAGTGTGTGTTGTAGTTAGTAGTGAAGGACAGCTGACAGTGCTTTTATGTACACACGATCCGAATATCGTCCAGTTCAGCGGGAACCAGCTGAAATTTGGACCATGTAAACAGCTCTCCTTTGAGCACATTGTCAGTCACTTGTTCCACAAGGATGCCTAATAATGAATTGCACCTGAAGATGAAGAGGAAAGCAAGGGGAGCATAGAAGGAGGAAGCAATAATCAGGGAGAACCAACTGGCATTGATTTGACCTGCAGACGTAGCCAACTGCCAAGTTGGTTCCATTGATGTGAAGGTTGGGTGGGATGAGCTCTCCCACCATACCTGTGTGCCAGAGATAGTAGAGGAAGAAAGTGAGGGAGAGAAACAATATCAGGAAGGCAGGATAATGTCCAGAGGCAGCTTGCAGAGTAGTTGAGGGAGAAGCAGCCTTATTCCACCAGATGGCACTGCTCCACTAGTTCAGACCACTGTTACCCCCAATTCCACTCCCCGTAGCTCAGCCCTCATGGGCTTTTTTCTACACATGACTTGCAGACAACATATAGTTATTTACACTCTCTGCCTGTTGAATAACACATGTATGAAGATACACATGACTGCTCAGCACAGAGCTAGGAAGGACCTACACATGAATGCCTTTGATCAATAGCAAAAGAACCACACTCCTCCTTCTCCTTCCTGCTCCTCACATCCCCCCCCCCCCACTACACAAGATTCACTATACAGTCTCAAACGTCTTTCAAGGGGTGTGAGGCTTACCTTGCAGAACGTCCAGTGGAGAAGAGGATAACCATGGGGCCATGCAGAGTAGGGTTTAGGCTGCAGTCTCACTCTATTTAACACAATTACCATTACCATATGAGGCCACCCCAGACACAGGTAGAGCATGAGGAGGTGGCTGCAGTACCAATGTTGAGGAAGACATGCAGCAGGTTTCAACGGGGGCTTTTTGAAGCTCAAAAATCTTGGGAGAGGTGGTTGCCCAAGCAAGATTTTGAAGTCATTCTTCAGTACCCAGTGCCCAGGGCTTTCTGCTGCTCTTGACTATTGGGAAATGAGAATGGACCACTGGCTAGTGGCTGCCTATTATGTAATTGACCTGCAGCCAGTGTGCTTTCTGAATGTACATTTAGCACAGCGGGGGCTTTGTTACAGGAAAAATGAGCCTGTCTGTCCTCAGACACAGTTTGACTGACTGATCTTTGTAAAATGAGACAGTCCTGCATCAAGCTCCTGCTGCAGATGCTACAGATTAAAATTTATTTTGGATCTACATACATGATTAGATCAATAGGAGAGGATAGAAAGGATAAGACGAAATTGGACAGGGGTGTTTTGGGGAGGGAATGGGGATAAAGTGTGCGTGTATTATGTAATAAGCATTTATGGCTGTTTTGTAATTTATTTATTTTTTTAAAGAAAATCTAATAAAAGATATAATATTTAGTAAAAAAAAAATAAAGCAACTAACAATAAAAAGGCTTGTAGCAGAAAAAAAAAAGGAAGGAAAAAAAATGTATTTTGGATTGTGGCCCCAGTATAATTCTTTTACAATACAACCTAAGCCTCTACTTTCACTGCTGCAGGCCTAAAACAAACACTACCTCCTTCCATCATTTCCATCTCCTGTCCCCATGATTACATCCTGCCACCAATAACATTTCTTTCTAATGCTGCTAGCCTGGCACTGTAATCTTCTCCTGCAACTGCTGTAAGCCTGCCACTATTACCATCTCAGTCTGTCTCCATTGCTGTAACCCTTTGCAATAGTACATTGCTGTAGTTGCAAAATATGTAGCATTTGTTAGCAGGGTCAGTCCTGTGCTATTGGTGCTGGGTAACGTGCTTCAGCACTAAAAGTATCCAAAACCTAATGTTCATGCAGCTGTTTTTTTCTGGTCATAAAAATGAATCTTTTTTATGCAGGATAAATCATGCTTTGGACATTAATGTTTGCATTATGTTGCATTGGCATTTTTTTTTGCTTTGATGCAGGCTACATCTTACTGTTTGTATCAATCTTTTGGGTCTATTACAGGCTACAGGCTTTTTAAAATAGCGTGGCATAACAAAGATTTCTTGAATAGAAACTGCCGGCTGCCAGTCTCTACCACGAAGATTGTGGCCTATAAAAATGCTTAAAAACTGTGCAAATAATATGTACATTTTGCTCTTTTGTCATAGGAAGAATACATTTATAGTTTTTTTTAAACTAGAGATGGAGTTTGCCTGATCTCTCCTTCTTTTTTAAAAGTGTAATATTCTGTACACCAAATCTATACAATGTTTAAATAGTGTCTCAGAAAGAATACAGTGTTAATGGAATATTTATGGCTAAATTATGCCTACTTTCTTCCTTTGAAACTGCCTAATATTAAAAAGGATGAGATTATGTGCACCAAATCTGTACAAATTCTATATAGTGTATGAAAAAAATACAGAGTAATAGATTAATTCTGGTTGAAATATGCTAACTCTTCCTCTGAAATTACCATATTTTAAAGATGTATATGCAGCAGATATATACAATATTTAAATTCAATCCCAGTCTAAAGTCTAAAATTTTTGGATGTAAAATGTAAAAAAACCCCCATAAATTTATTGTTTCCAGATGCATTCTGCCTGTTCTCACTCTCAAGAATGTCTGCCTATGAAAACTGGCTAAAATGTGTGCTTGAAATTGGTAACGTGTTTTTGTTTTAAATAAAAATGGGTTATTTTTAATACAAACTGAAGATGTAAAATTGTACAGTTTTTCAGTACAGATTTTAATCCTTTCTGGAAGGGCCACTATTTCTGATGTAGAGAGCAAGTGGACTGAATCTGGAAATAAAACCTTTTTTTTTTTCTGATACTGAAGATGAAATTTTTTACATATTTGCACCACAGCTATTAAGCCTTTTTTAACCAGGCTGCAATTCCAGAGGGTTTGAGTAGGCATATTTCATCTGTAAATGAAAACGTTGTGCCTTTTTGCTTGAAATTGGAAACAGAAAAATCTCATTAAAAAGTCTCATATTTGAAGAACAGTTTTTAAGCCTGTTTGGACATACCGAGAGGGGGAGGGTAAACAGATTGTATCTTGCAGTCACAGATTGGGTTATTTATTACAGAATTGCAGCGCAGTTTTTAATTCTTTTTGGACATGCTGCTATTTCAGAGAGAAAGAGCAAGCAGATCACATTTAAAAATAATACGAAGTGTTTAGGCACATCAAGCATTTGAGCATTAATTAATTTAATTGATCAGAATAAAATTCTGATCTTTTGATCGGGACCTTTCCCAATCATGTGATCCCCGTGTCGGCGTGTCACAACGGTCACATGACCCTAAACCTCGCCCCGCCTCCTGGCTTCTGAAACCCTTAAAGCAGTGGTTCTCCACCTTCCTAATGCCACAACCCTTTAATACAGTTCCTCATGTTGTGGTGAACCCCAACCATAAAATTATTTTTGTTGCTACTTCATAATTTTGCTACTATTATGAATCGTAATGTGAATATCTGATATGCAGGATGTATTTTCAATAGTTCCTTCTGTGATTGTACGAGAACATTTTTGTGCCTGTCCCTTTGGATATTTTCGCATGAACTGTCATGACCAGCCCTCGACAGCGGAGTACTAACGATCAGATTATCAGAAAGCATTTTTTTTGTCCAATTTTCTCATCGTGTGAACAAGGCATGAGAAACAATCTCCCAGCAATGCAAACGGTGGTCATACATGCTTCAATACATAATAATAATAATGAGTGGTTGTAGGGCACACGCTCTGCGAGTAACCAGATCCCCCCTCCCCAGAGACAAAGGGGGGCCCGGCTCACATCTATCCAGCTGTTGTGAGCAGCTGCCCACCCGGTGCAAGGGCAGCCAATGGGTGGCAGCGGGGCACCTCCGACCCGCCCCTTGCAGGGGAGGAGCCTCCAGCCTGGACGGCCGCTCATAACGCACAGGGAAGAGGGAGCGGGCCAGTCAGTGTGATGGTGTTAGTTCAGCGTGAGAGGCTCGCAGCAAGCTGAGAGTGTGGGACACCCTGCCGAGCCCCTCCGACGGCCTTACCACTAGAGTTTATCTGCATGTGGGCGGACCAGCCTGGAGAAGGATAGAGGAGCGGTGTTTCGGTTCCTATGACCATCGGAAATATGTGTTTTCTGATGGTCTTAGGCGACCCCTGTGAAAGGGTCGTTCGACCCCCAAAGGGGTTGCGACCCACAGGTTGAGAACCACTGCCTTAAAGGCGCTTCCAGAAGGACAAACCAGTGAAGGACCCCTTCTCCCTTTGATACACATATGCCTGTAGGTTTGTTCATTGTGTTTGTCAAAGTCATATATATCTCTAGATTGCATTTTAACCACTTCCCGTCCGGCCGTTGTATATAAACGGCCGGACGGTGGCACTGGAGGGTCAGGTGGCCGTCTATAAACGGCCTCCCCGCACCCTGCTTGTGCGCGCTCCCTGGGAGCGCGCAGCACCGCGATCCGGTGCCCGCTGTGTCCTCCGGACACAGTGAAACACCGATCGTCGGACGGGACCTCTGTACGAGGTCCCGATCATGTGATCACTGATTGGCCAATCAGTGATCACATGCAAAGTAGTAAGCAAGATGTCACTTGTGACATCATTGCTTACTACGTGTGAAATCTGTGAATGATCACAGAGGTCACATGGTACAAGGCTATTCACAAAAGCCTTGTACCATGTGACAAGCTGTGACCAATCACAGCTCACTCAGTACTTATCAATGAGTGCAAGAATGCACACAGAGAGAAAGAGAAATGATTGCTTTTACATCCTATATGGGTGTAAAAGCAATCAGTGTAAAAAAAAAAAAAATCTTCATCACCCCCCACAAGTAGTACAGTGTCACCATGGTGACACTGTACTGCTAGGGTGACAGTATGTAAAAAAAAATAATAAAAAAAAAAATAATATAAAAAAATAAAATAAAAATGTAAAAAAAAATGTTTAAAAATTATAATTTTTGCTTATAAACTAATTTGGATTTTTTTTTTTTACTAAAAAGATAACAGAATAAATTTTGGCTAAGATTTATGATGAAATATTATTTATTTGCAAAATTTTATAAAAAAAACACTTTTTTTCAAAATTTTTGGACATTTCATTTACATAGCAAAAAAAATACAAATCCCAGTGGTGAATAAATACCACCAAAATAAAGCTTTATCTGTCTCAAAAAAATGGTAAAAAATTCATTTGGGTACAGTGTTGCATGACCGCGCAATTGTCCTTCAAAGTGTGATAGCGCTAAAAGCTGAAAATTGCCCTGGTCAGGAAGGGGGTAAAAGTGTCCGGTCTGGAAGTGGTTAATATATTTAATGTGATTTGTAGGTAGCTGTTTGCAAAAAATGTGTTCATTGTATGCACTTGTGAGAGACATACAAGCATATTGTAACTTCAGTTTATGTAATTGTATTGCGGTTTTACAGAACTATTCACATAAGCAATTCCGTTTTGGAATAAAACACAACGCTGCTTCTGTCCATTTTGTTAGCCAGCTGTCGGCTACCTGTTAGTAGGATGGTATAATAAGCTCTATCTTCACCTCCTTTTTTACTTTTTTTATCTATCTAGAATCATAAAAATATATTTCCATCCAAAAGATTTAGTTTCCAGGATTAGGAATCATGAATGAGACATTCTATATTTTAATTCCCTGTCTGATCACGATTAATTAAAGCCAGGTCAGGGACATTGGCAGTTGCTAGCCTGACCAGGGCATTATTTTCACCGAACCTCAATGATTGCATCATGTTTCACTAACAGTGACACCAATGTAAAGGGCATTATATTTTCCACTGAAACATGGCCAAAAGAGAGCATAGGTGTGGGTATACATATATTTTTTTGCTTATTGTTATAAACATTTTTTCCATGATTCAGGGAAAGATTATTCCAAACATACAGGAACAGTGTTCAAAGGTCTTATTAATGATCTGTGTAAGCATTTTAGCATTACAGAGTGAGTGTGTGTGTGTGTGTGTGTGTAGGGGGGGGGGCAAATGCCTAAAATGGTATTAAATCCAATAGCAAACATTTATTATATTGCAGCTTACCAATTCTTAGATGTGGTGGCTGCATTCATTTTCTTTTGTAGGTTTCCTTTCCTATATTTTCTTCTGGTGATCCAGCCAGTAAGTCTGTTTTTTTCAACAGAACAAGCTCTCCTGTACATGTAGCAATTACAGGGTTGAGACAAACCATTTACCACTGACTGGGTTGCTTACAGAAATTAGCTTTTATGCATTTATGTAAAACCTAGATTCCAAAAGGAAAAACTGTTTCTGTATCTTTTTGTGCAACTGCAGTGTGAGCTTTAGTTTGGCTTCAGTTTGTTAGTGTATCTAAATCTGCTAGTACATAAAACATTCTCCTCTCCCCAGACTGACAATGTTGCTGTACAAAGTTGTCCCTCTGCTCTTTCATTCATAGTGAGCACTGTAATACAGGTGGTATGTTACTAGCCAGATCACCAGGTGAAAACAGAAGGAAAAAAGTCTAAAAAAAGAAAACTAATGCAGCCACCACAACTAATAATTGGTAAGCTGCAATATATTGTATTTTTGGTTTTGGGTTTAATACCACTATAATATGTATGACCTGCCCACTGCCCAGCAGAGATTAGTTTGACCCTGTGTTTTGTCATGGGACGCTGTCGACTAGGCAGCTGCTTGCCAATTAACACTGATTAAAGGTGATAGTCCCCTACGGGATAGCAAAGTAAAAATTACAGGCCTCTTTTAAGGAGACATCAGGGGTATAATAAGCCCCTAATTTCACATATGAACCCCAGTGAAGCTGATCAAGCACAGATTATGCTTGTTTGCAGTGAACATGCTCATGTTCTATTTATCATGCACCTTTGATCCATGCCCCATGATCATTGCAATGTGGGCATGCACAATATTAGTTACAACACAGCCCACCATAGTTGTCCTCTCTCCACTTTATATAAAATTTAATTTTCTATTTTCTGTGATTGTTTACTGTATAGCATAATTTTTTGTTTTCTGGCTAAGCATTTCTCATTATGGTGTGCCTGCTTTTATTATAACATGAAATTGATGACCAGAAACTTAGCTCTCCTGCCTATACTCCCAGTATTGACACAGCACCGACAAAGACATTGGCTGAAACCGCCCCTGGACATATCAGTTTAATTCACAGGAAGGGACAAGGACACCTGCATTTCTGTCTAGATAAAAACATATTTTTGGGATTTTCTGGAAATGCCTTTTTAGCCAGAGAAAGGAAATTAATTCAGCCATCACATCTAAGGACAGTTACATAGATAAGGACAGCAGAGGGTGTGATCTGAGTGCAGTAACTAAAAATACTTTCTTTTGGAAAAGACAAATGGGAACTTACATACAAACAGATGTAGCACTCTGTGGATAGATATGATTTTTTTGTGGTTAGTCAGAGACTTGTTAGAGGCCTGGGAGAGAGGCAGTGATGTTACCTCAGGACAAGCTTGGAGGCTCTAAAGGGCAGGGATTCTGTAGCCCACCCACCTTTCTGCAAAGATCTGGTATTTTCTAGAAGAAGGCCAGAGAAGGGAAGGAGGCCTGGATTTGCATGCTTAGAGGAACCTGGCCAATCCCCAGGCAGGAGGCTTGGCATGGTGGCTGGGACAGTCTTAAATGTGAGAAAGCCTAAACAGCATGGGAGTTGTTGGAGTCGGGTGGAAGATGGACTGAGCATGGAACCTGGGAGGGAACCTCAGGGAGGGGGTGCTACCTACAGCCTGGAGCAGATGGAAGGATCTCCACTGCCCTACAGTCTCCTTGGGAAGACGGCCTATTAGCAAGGAAGGAGCCAGCTCAGCATAAGGCCTGAAGGTAGCTGCAACCCACTAAGCTACAGAAAAAGGGACAGTGTGAGTACTTCTACATCCCTTGGGCCACAAAAGGGAGAGAGCAGTCAGGTGCAATACCCAATTAGTTCTCATCTGATGCTACCTTGCTGTAGATCTTGGAAACCCTTGCTCAGGGATGCCCTCAGGACAGCCACGTGGATGAGTGTCATCTGGGGTCTGAGGAGGTACACCAAAGGAGACTCCTTAGTCCTGTGCTCCTTAGAAAGATTGTTTCTGATTTTGTCCACATTTTTGTACATAGTTGACTAAGAAGTTGTCCTCAAGTTCTACAGTTCCTTGGGCATCCAATATACCCCTAGACCTCATCCAAGTTGTAAACCCTTAATAAAAACTACAAAAACAAGCTCAAGGACTGTTTTACAGACTCTGAGAGAAAGTGTGGAAAATGTGTATTGCCTGGCTGAGCAGAGCTTAAGGGGACCCAAAAATCCAGCAGCCCTCAAGAGGGTAGCACTACACAGTTAAAACTTGCGCCTCATACACTACCACCTTAGGTGGTAGGATCTCTGTGGAACAAGGTACAGTGTTCAGCCTGGAGGAAGGAGTAGCATCTGGAGCCGTAAAACCACCATAGGCACTAGTGTAAGTGTAGTAACATGAGTGAAGGAGCACACGAAAGTGGCAACTCACAATTGGGGTGAAGGGATAAGCACATGTCATCAAAGTCTGCTATTCACATGAAGTCTCCATGCCCTTGGATAGAACTGGTGCTGCTCTGGATCATCTGCAGTAGCCAGGAGTCTTGCAGGAAGCCAGAGGACCAGAAGTGATGTCAGAGAATTCTTTAGATTCTGAAGAGGTGCTGCATTATGGTGCTCCTGAACCAGCACCCTGGAGTATCATTAAGGACTTATGTGGACTGAGTTCCCCCTTTTATACATAGGCTTTATTGCACTCCCATGCTATAATCCCTTGTTTTGCTGAAGTAATTTATACATAAAAAGTTTGTTATTGGATTTAAATACACTTCAAGTTAAAAAGTGGACTGTAAAATCTTGAACCTAAAAGCACTCAATACAAGACTACAACCAGGCAGGTAAGTGTGTCTTATTGCAGAAGAGACATATCATGTCTCTTATGCTATAATGAGTATACTGCTTGCAGTTTTTTTACATTTTAGGTTTAGTTACACTTTAACACTTTTTGCAAACTACTTTTATGTTTACTATTTACAAAATATTTATTTTTTTGAGCGGGAGGGATTTAAAGGATAACTTCACCGATTTAGGGTGGAACATGTAACATGTTTCCAATGCTGCAGCCGCTGCCCAATCCCTCCTCCCTGTGAGAGCTGTACAGGGAGAAGTTCCCCATACTAGCTGTCCCTTTTTAAAAACAGCAAGGCTGTGCGGGGCTTTGCAGAGTTCTGTGAAAGAATGGACTACAAGTCGCCAATGCCTTAGTGGCTGTTGGCTTGTAGTTCTCAATGAACTACCACTGTGCTGTGGAGCGCTGTGGTAATTAATTGATTCTTCCTGTATGTATATGTGCTTGCCCGTACATCCTGTATGGGCAGGCAGATATACTGACAGGTTTGCAGAAGACCTGCATGGCACCAGTAATCTGCTGGTCGCTGGTGCAATTCTTCACAGCACAGGTTTCAAACACAAGGCCCGCAGGCCAAACCTGGCCCTCCAGGCCAATTCATGTGGCCCTCACACCTCTCCTGCAGCTGCGGCACCCCCATTGTCTCTGCTCTCACTTTGTCTCAGCAGCCTGCAGCAGAACCCCTGCTACAGATCCTGCTCCTCTCTGTGCAGCTGCAGCACCCCCTTATTTTTGCCTCCCCTGGTCTCAGAATTCAGCAAACTCCAGCAGCTGACTCGGACCCTCCTCTGGTCCTCCCCCAGACCCTGCACTTTCTACTTCCCTGCTCCACCCCAAGCCCCACCCGGCAGCAACACAAGGTAAGGGAGGTGCACTTTGATGTAAGGGAGAGTGGGGGACTCTTGACTTCTGATGGCGGGGGGCTCTTGATATCTGATGTAAGGGGGGATGGTGTTACGCTAGATATCTAGTGTTACAGATACAAAAGGTCCTTTGAGGACGACCATAATACTGATGTGGCCCAGGATGAAATTGAATTTGACACCCCTGCTTTACAGGCTCCTGCAGCAAAAAATAATAAATGCACCTTTTTTTTACCTGCAAAAAAATGTGCATTTATTATTATTTGTCAAAAGGTGAACTTACCCTTTAATACCGCTTTAGAGGACTTTTTTTTGTGAGAGAATAGGCACAGGGCTCAGAATTGTGCATTACAGAAGTTGCAAGGTTCTGGTATGGTACAGAGTTCAGGGCTCAGCAGTACAAATAACACAGGGCACAGAACTCAGGAGTGGGCAACACAGGGTGCAGAACTCAGGAGTGGGCAACACAGGGTGCAGAACTCAGGAGTGGGTAACACAGGGCGCAGAACTCAGGAGTGAGTAACACAGGGCGCAGAACTCAGGAGTGGGTAACACAGGGCGCAGAACTCAGGAGTGGGTAACACAGGGAGCAGAACTCAGGAGTGGGTAACACAGGGCGCAGAACTCAGGAGTGGGTAACACAGGGCGCAGAACTCAGGAGTGGGTAACACAGGGCGCAGAACTCAGGAGTGGGTAACACAGGGCGCAGAACTCAGGAGTGGGTAACACAGGGCGCAGAACTCAGGAGTGGGTAGCACAGGGCGCAGAACTCAGGAGTGGGTAGCACAGGGCGCAGAACTCAGGAGTGGGTAACACAGGGTGCAGAACTCAGGAGTGGGTAACACAGGGCGCAGAACTCAGGAGTGGGTAACACAGGGCGCAGAACTCAGGAGTGGGTAACACAGGGCGCAGAACTCAGGAGTAGGTAGCACAGGGCGCAGAACTCAGGAGTGGGTAACACAGGGCGCAGAACTCAGGAGTGGGCAACACAGGGTGCAGAACTCAGGAGTGGGCAACACAGGGTGCAGAACTCAGGAGTGGGTAACACAGGGCGCAGAACTCAGGAGTGAGTAACACAGGGCGCAGAACTCAGGAGTGGGTAACACAGGGCGCAGAACTCAGGAGTGGGTAACACAGGGAGCAGAACTCAGGAGTGGGTAACACAGGGCGCAGAACTCAGGAGTGGGTAACACAGGGCGCAGAACTCAGGAGTGGGTAACACAGGGCGCAGAACTCAGGAGTGGGTAACACAGGGCGCAGAACTCAGGAGTGGGTAGCACAGGGCGCAGAACTCAGGAGTGGGTAGCACAGGGCGCAGAACTCAGGAGTGGGTAACACAGGGCGCAGAACTCAGGAGTGGGTAACACAGGGCGCAGAACTCAGGAGTGGGTAACACAGGGCGCAGAACTCAGGAGTGGGTAACACAGGGCGCAGAACTCAGGAGTAGGTAGCACAGGGCGCAGAACTCAGGAGTGGGTAACACAGGGCGCAGAGCTCAGGAGTGGGTAGCACAGGGCGCAGAACTCAGGAGTGGGTAACACAGGGCGCAGAACTCAGGAGTGGGTAACACAGGGCGCAGAACTCAGGAGTGGGTAACACAGGGCGCAGAGCTCAGAAGTGGGTAGCACAGGGCGCAGAACTCAGAAGTGGGTAGCACAGGGCGCAGAACTCAGGAGTGGGTAACACAGGGTTCAGGAATGGGTAAGATAAGCCAGTGTATAACTAAAAATTGCCTCCTCCCATTACAGAGCTTTCGCTCCACCCATCTTTCCCCAGTACAGAAGTATGGCACATGAAAAAAGCTCTGCTTCTAACGTAGTAGGCTTTATTAATGAGGTCCTACAAAAACAAAACAGAGTTTTTGTTGGAATTTCCCTTGACTTTTGATGTTATTTTTATCTCAATTAAAAAAATGTGTAGGTTTATTGAATGAAACAGGAAGTTAGGAAAGGGATTGAAACACACAGAAAGGAAACTGTATGAGGAAGTCGGTTTGTTTTACTAGAGAAAATGCACTGCTGAAGCAATAGTTGTAAAACTAATATCCTTTAGATTAGTGACGTTCGACTGTCCTTCCATAAATTTACTCCTAAATTTCATCTTCAGTTATTAGCAGCATGTGCAAACAAAATGTACAGCAGAAGTGAATACTCTGGGTGGATTATGGGTATTTTTTTCTCTGTTGTGATGAGTATGTACCTCTTACTTCACTTCTAAATGATGATGAAAGTCCTCCTTATGGAAGACAGTATAAGAAATATTTGATCTTGTGTCCTCTTTTTTATTGCCATTTGATTCCTTGATGTTGTGGGACAGTGGTCTACAAACTACAGCACGGGGCCAGATGCGGCCCTTTACTTTCCCTCACCCAGCCCTTGGGGCACTTTTTCTCCCACTGATACAAGACACTATTCTTCTCACTGACACCCACAAGGAGGAATAATTTCTGCTACTGACATCAACAACAGGCATTATTCCTCCCATTGACCCCTACGATGGGGCACTATTCCTCCCATTTACAGTACACCGACAATTGGGCACTATTCCTCTCACTGAAACAAACCATAGGGCACTATTCCTCCCACTGACACTAACAACGGGGCACTATTCCTCCCACTGACACTAACAACAAGGCACTATTCTACCCACGGACACCAACGATGGGGTAATATTTTTCCAACTTACATCAAGAATAGGACACTATTCCTCCCATTGACACCTACGATGGGGCACTATTCCTCCCATTTACACCGACAATTGGACACTATTCCTCTCACTGAAACAAACCATGAGGCACTATTCCTCCCACCGACACTAACAACAGGGCACTATACTTCCCACTGACACCAATGATGGGGCACTATTTCTCCAACTTACACCAAGAATAAGGCACTATTCCTCCCCTAATGCCAAAGATGCATTGGCTGCTCCCAATGGTGCAGGTCGATATCTAATCCCAATGGCTACAGTCCGGCCCCCCTAAAGTCTGAAAGCCAGTAAACTGGCCCTTTGTTTAGGAAGTTTGGAGACCCCTGCTGTAAGATGACTGCATTTAACCACTTCCCATCCAGCCCATTTATATAAATGGCCGGACGGGAGCAGTGCCGGGGCAGGTGGCCATTTATAAACATGCTCCCCGATCCCTGAATGTGTGCGCTCCATGGGAGCACGCAGCACCGCAATCCGGTGCCCGCTGTGTCCAGAGGACACAGCGGAACACCAACTGTTGGACGGGACCTCTGTGTGAGGTCCCGATCATGTGATCACTGATTGGCCAATCAGTGATCACATGAAGAGTACTAAGCAAGATGTCACTTCTAACATCATTGCTTACTACGTGTGAAATCTGTGAATGATCGCAGAGGTCACATGGTACAAGGCTATTCACAACAGCCTTGTACCATGTGACAAGCTGTGACCAATCACAGCTCGCACAGTATTTCTCAATGGCTGCAAGAATGCAGCCAGAGAGAAGAAGAAATTATTGCTTTTACAGCCTTTATGGGTGTAAAAGCTTTCAGTACTGCTAGGGTGACAGCATGTTAAAATTAAAACCATAATATAAAAAATAAAATAAAAATGTAAAAACAAATTTAGAAAAATTATGTTTGGTCATAAACTAATTTGGGTTATTTTTTTTGCTATAAAGATAACTGAACAAATTTTGGCCAAGATTTATGAAGAAATATTATTTATTTGCTAAATGTTATAAGAAAAACCCTTTTTTCCAAATTTTTGGACTTTTCATTTATCTAGCAAAAAAAATAAAAATCCCAGCGGTGAATAAATACCACCAAAATAAAGTTTTATCTGTCTCAAAACAATGCTAAAAAATTCATATGGGTACAGTGTTGAATGACCACGCAATTGTCATTCAAAGTGTGATAGCACTGAAAGCTGAAAATTGGCCTGGACAGTAAGTGGGTGAATGTGTCCAGACTTGAAGTGGTTAATAAAAGGTGAGGTAACCATGAGCAGTGACTGCTAATGTCTAGAATTGCTTGCATTGATCGCTAATGTCGATCAAATAAAAAAATAAGAATCAACAACGTTATTTAAGTGAGGACAATTACCTGCTTGCCTGCTGTTTCATTTTCACAGAAATATTGAATTCACCATTATAATTGTCTTTACTGAGTAGACCAAGTGACATGCTTTGTAACTGAATAACTATCAAAAGCTGCCTTTAAAAGTGAAAATTTTGTATACCAGTGTTATGAATATTGGAATTAGATATGTTGTGATTGAAGTTTTTCAAACTGTTTTACATGCCAGGTGATATTGGCTTCTGACTGTTGGAATCATGGCATAAGGTGATATTGGCTTCTGACTGTTGGAAGTATGGCATAAGGTGATATTGGCTTCCGACTGTTGGAAGCATGGCATAAGGTGATATTGGCTTCCGACTGTTGGAAGCATGGCATAAGGTGATATTGGCTTCCGACAGTTGGAAGTATGGCATAAGGTGATATTGGCTTCCGACTGTTGGAAGCATGGCATAAGGTGATATTGGTTTTCGACTGTTGGAAGTATGGCATAAAGTGATATTGGCTTCCGACTGTTGGAAGCATGGCATAAGGTGATATTGGATTCCGACTGTTGGAAGTATGGCATAAGGTGATATTGGCTTCCAACTGTTGGAAGTATGGCATAAGGTGATATTGGCTTCCGACTGTTGGAAGCATAGCATAAGGTGATATTGGCTTCCGACTGTTGGAAGCGTGGCATAAGGTAGGTTACTGTGGGGTCTATGACTTCTATTTATTTGAAGAAAAAAAAAGACAACCAGATAATTTTTATGGGGTGGGTGGGGGGGAATAGGTGAACCTACTACATGTGGACATAAGGAAAGGTCACACAGAATCTTCATCCAGCTGATACATGTGTCTTTTGCATTGTGGCATTTCTACGACTCTTGTGCCCATTTTGATCTAATTTCCATATCTTTTCTGAAGGTTTTCACCTTGCCAGTGGTCAAATGGTCTATTGTTGAAGCCCGCAGTGGTCCTGGGTTTTCAGATGTCTGTCCTGAGCTTTTTGTTTAGGACAGGCCTTTATGCCATGTTATGATGGGGGTTCAAAGTTTATATGTGGTGGTCATCTGTTTGCTTTTATTTTTGGAACAAATATGCTTTGAAATCAATACATCTGTAGCAATGCCCTTCCAACTACATTTTTTCACTCTTCTCTTTTTTGGGTGGCTGACATGGAAGGTGTAGATGTTGGTACAGATTTTGTATTTTGTTATGCCCATGCTCAACTCTCAACTGTCAGGTATTCTACATGCCAAGTGATTGCAATCTTTCAAAAAGGTATTTTACATGGTGAGCGCAAATTTACTAGCTTAATTGCATGCACATTCATGTAGGTCATTTTTTTTTCTGTAGCAGTGTAGGCTTTTTTTGCCTCAGACAACAAAAGCTATTCTATAGAAAACAAGAAAGACATGGTACAGTTGGGAACTATCAAAAAAGTACTGTCCATATTGTCAATTTGTTTCCTATTTTACATTTTTGTTTACATTTGCTCCCCATGTGAACCCTTCTCATCCATTGGTGAAAAATAAAGAAAAAATCCTTGTATAAGTCAGCATGGTCAAATCTTAGCCATATTTCTGCTACCATATGACATGGTATGCCTAGGGATTCGCCAGTAGGACACTTAGAACAGCTTTGTGGCAGAACGGGAATGCTGAAAGTATTGGATATTTTACTTTGGTTAGGTGAGTTTTAGGAGTAGTGGAATATAAGCTGTGATGGACACTACAATTTTGACTCTCTAAAATGCCACTGCACCTGTAAATTAAAGTGGAGTTCCACTCGGCCTATCAAAAAATAAAAGTCAGCAGCTACAAAAACTGTAGCTGCTGACTTTTAAAAAACAGCCACTTACCTGTCCCTCGGTCCCGCGATATGTCCCCCGTAGCTCGTTTCACCAGCCATCCTGTATTCCAGGAGGCTGGCATCTTCAGTGTGGGCACCTGGTTGTGATAGCTTGTGGCTTCACAGCCGGGTATCCACTGCGCATGCGCGAGCAGCTCTGTGTTTCATGAATGGTCCTGTAGTCTTCTGGGACCTTTCACGTGTCCCAAAAGACTACAGGGAGGGAGGACACCTTCCGTTTCTGATCGCCGCGGCGATTGGACCGGAAGTGGGAGCGGGTACCTGTCAAATTCGAGTACCCGCTCCCCCCCCTACTCCCCAAAGGTGCCGATCCTTAATGGGGAGCGGGGGAGCAGTTCTTAAAGCGGAACTTCCCCTTTTGGGTGAAGCACCGCTTTAATTTCTTTTTAACTACTTCAATACCGAGCACTTCAATATCACACACCTTTCATATCCAGGCCAATTTGCAGCTTTCAATGCTGTTGCACTTTGAATAATAAATGCTGTACCCAAATGAAATTGTTATCTATATTACGTATACATGTTTGTATCTTATGCTTTTTGTTTGTTTGCTTTGGCTTTGTTTATATATATATATATATATATATATGTATATATATATATATATATATATATATATCAATCAATCCTTGTGTACTGACAGGACAACCTCATTTCTTGAGGCCAGAACATGTCAGGACACTACAAATATCACCCAAATTACCCCTTTGTTGAAAATAGACAGTCCAAGGTATTTAGTATGGTGCGTTGTTTGAAGTTGTCATATTTTGTCATAATATTTTGGAAATTGAAGAAATTAAAAAAAACATTTTTCGTTATTTTTTTTTTTTACATACTGTCACCAGCACAGTACAGCATCATCATATAACTGGTGTGGCAGTGATCAGGGACACTGACAGGTGACAGTATGGAAAAAAAAACACAAAAACATTTTTAATACTTTTAAAATGTTTTTTTTTAATTACATTTGTTTTCTTTTTTTTACGATTTATTTTTTAACAAACTGTGACCAGAGTAACATTGTACTACTATGGGTAAGTGATCAGGAATTTTTTTTTACACATTAAAATTTCTTATAGCTGTATATTTCATTGCTATAAGCAAGCATTTTACTGAATAAAATTGATTCATTCAGTAAGTATTGTTGTGGTTAGCTGTGATTGGCCACAGCTAATCACATGGTACAAATGGGCTGTGATTGGCCCTGTCTGTACCATGGGATCACTGTGCCCAATAAGAGCTAGCAACACAACTGGAGACAATGAATGGTATGATAGGAAGCTATTCATTGTCTCCAGTTGTCCTGTGATTTGCTGTGATTGGGCCGGTACAGTGATCTGCCATCGGCTGTCTCTGGTGGAAACAGTGGGTGACAGATCGTGCCCACATTTTATTGAAATGGGACTACATGAGGTCCCAGGTTGAGGTTATATTTATGTAGCGCTACCCTCTTGAGGGCCACTGTTTTTCTTGATCCCTCTAAGCGTTGCACAGCGAGGCAACACGCATTTTCCACATTTACATCCACAGTCAGTGTACAATCCATGAGCTTGGTTTTTGTTATTTTTATTATTAGAAATAACTTGGATAGGGTAATAGAGATTATGGGATGCCCAACTTGACTGAATGAATGCACAGAGACTTCCTATTTACAGATACAGATCCTGGACTGTTCTTTTCCTTGAAGACGGTCAGTCATTATGGATCAATAGCAACTGCCCATTACGAGTTAGGGACACTCAGTCCCCTCTGAAAGTTAGCTTAGCTTGTTGCAATTACACAGAGAGATATCTCCTTTCCTTTGTAGAACTGCTCCCAGCTTCACAGCCTGTAGACACTACCAGCCCTCCTGGCTGCTCTGAAGATCTCCCAGGACAAGGATAAAGGAAGGAGCACAACACTGTCCTTTGAAACCTTGCTACACATGATAATCTCTCCCCTTGTAAATCCCTGGATGTGCTGCTGTACTCACTCTGCCTTCCTTGCTCCCACTGCTCCCAGGCATTGATCCTGTTCATACTGTGATGCTAAATGGATCTTCCCGAGCCATCCCGAGCCCTGCCTGGAGGCCAGTCCTCCGTAGACCTAGGGGACTCCTCCTTGGCCACCAACAGCCTCCACAGCACTCCATCTTCCACCTGACTCCCTTGCCAGTCTGACTCTCCTATCTACCACCTTGGCCTCAACACTCTACCAGGGCCTTCAAACCTGGGATTGGTTAGACTCCCATAAACATGCAGATTAGATCTCCACCTCTTCCATCCACTGGCTTCTGAAAAGTTCCATGGTCCTCTAGAACCAGGTGGAGGCAATAGAGTCCCAACCTGTTAAGCCATCCAGCCCAACCTGCAGTAACTCGACCTAATCACAGGCTCACACAGTTACCATGAGTCAAATACAATAAATTTACCTACACTACCCTCGTAGCGCATTAGAGGGTGCCACATTTATATTTCTAAGTGTCACTACCCTGCCTTCCAAAACATTCCTGTTGCATTACTAAGCCCCTTTATTTTCTACCCCCAGTTCCTGAAACATAAAACTATCAGAGCTGAAATGCTGACAGCTTATTATTTCTAGTCTGTTTTTGTCTGATCCCTGAGAACAATTTACTGAGGACAACAATCAAAAAAGCAAACTTTTCAAATACACCTCTAGTAACACATAGGCTTTGTTGATCCATGCCCTTTGAAGCTTACTTACGCAGAGTATATAAAGGCTTCCTTTTCATCACAGGTCAGTAGTCCCAGTTTACTTGTGCTTGTTATCTATACACAAGTAAAATACTGAATGAAAATAACAACTTAAAGGAAAGTTCAACAAAGGCTAAAAATAGCAACCAAAGCAGGTTATAATAGACTCAGGTACTACTCCACACCCTCTCGCTGTATTATGTGTCATTAACAATTAAATGTGATGTGAAAACTTTTTTCTAACACTGTAGATACGGTACATTAAAAGATTTAAATATTTCAGAGGATCAAGGGATTTTCTCAGTGTATGTGCCTTGTATGAAATGCATTTCATGCAGGCAATACTATATATATATATATATATATATATATAGTATATATATATACTGCTAAAAATTAACTGAACACTTTTTAATCAGAGTATAGCATCAAGTCAATTAAACTCCTGGGATATTGATCGGGTCAGTTAAGTAGCAGCGGACGTTGTTAATCAGTTTCAGCTGCTTTGATGTTAATGAAGTTAACAACAGGTGCACTAGATGGGCAACAGTGAGATGACCCCCAAAACAGGAATGGTTTTACAAGTTGAGGCCACTGACATTTTCTTCCCTACCCATTTTTTCTGACTGTTTTTCACTAGTTTTGCATTTGGGTAGAGTCAGTGTCCATACTGGTAGCATGAGGTGTTACCTGGACCCTACAGAGGTTGCACAGGCAGTCCATCTCCTCCAGGATGGCACGAAAATATGTGCCATTGCCACAAAGTTTGCTGTGTCTCCCAACACAGTCTAAATAGCATGGAGGAGATTCCAGGAGACAGGCAGTTACTCTAGGAGAGCTGGACAGGGCTGTAGAAGGTCTTTAACCCATCAGCAGGAACGGTATCTGCTCCTTTGTGCAAGGAGGCACAGGATGAGCACTGCCAGAGCCCTACAAAATGACCTCCAGCAAGCCACTGGTGTGAATGTCTCTGACAAACAATCAGAAACAGACTTCATGAAGGTGGACTGAGAACCTGACATCCTATAGTGGGCCCTGTGCTCACTGCCCGGCACCTTAGAGCTAGATTGGCATTTGCCATTGAAGACCATAATTGGCAAGTCCACCACTGGCGCCCTGTGCTTTTCACAGATGAGATCAGGTTCACCATGAGCACATGTGACAGACCTCAAAGGGTCTGGAGAAGCCGATTAGAACGTTATGCTGCCTGTAACATCGTTCAGCATGACCATTTTGGTGGTGGGTCAGTGATGGTCTGGGGAGGCATATCCATGGAGGGACACACAGACCATTACAGGCTAGACAATGGCACCCTGACTGCCATTAAGTATTGGGATGAAATCCTTGGACCCATTGTCAGACCCTATGCTGGTGCAGTGGGTCCTGGGTTCCTCCTGGTGCACGACAATGCCGGTCTCATGTGGTGAGAGTATGCAGGCAGTTCCTGGAGGATGAAGGAATTTATACCACTGAATGGCCCCTACGCTTGCCTGACCTAAATCCAATAGAACATCATGTTTTGTTCCTTCCGACACTTCCATGTTGCACCTCAGACTGTCCAGGAGCTCAGTGATGCCCTTGTCCAAATCTGGGAGGTAATACCCCAGGACACCATCTGTAATCTTGTTAGGAGCATGCCCCGACGTTGTCAGGCATGCATACAAGCACGTGGGGACCATACAAACTATTGAGTACCATTTTGACTTGCTGCAATGAAATTTTAGCAAAATGGACTAGCCTGCTGCATCATTTTTTTCACTTTGATTTTCGGGGTGTCTTTGAATTCAGTCCTCTGTAGGTTGAAAATGTTCATTTCCATCAAACGATGGGGCATCCTTAAGTTCCTAACACATTACCCAGTCCAAATCAGTATAGATATCCAGCTTGATATTTTTCCCCAGATCTGATGTGTTTTCAAAGTGTTCCTTTATTTTTTTCAGCACTGTATATATATACTGACAGTGTGAAGTCCTGCCACTTGGAAAATGGTTGAAAAAAGGATACAGGATTCTCAAAGGTATGGCTTGAGAGGCTCCAGTGTTTATATTTTGAGCAGAGAAAAATGTCCTTTAAACTTTCTTTGGGTTTTGTAATCCCTGATCGGGGTCTTGAGTTTGAAGGTTTTGAAGTGTCTTGGGTGGGACCCTGTGCCCAGATTTTGAAAGACACCTGCAGCTTTTGTGAGTGCACAGGTGTAAAGGGTTATTATAAGCCAGGTCTGAGAATAGCTCAGGGCTCTAGCCAGAATGGAGGTGGGATACCATTTTGGAGACGGGGCTCCACCCAAGAGTGTGTTGAAAAGGTTTCACCTTAGGAGACAGGTATGGGCCAGAATGGTGTGTGCATTGAAGAGCTGATGGTTTGAGGGACCAGATCTAATAGCAGCAGTGATGCTGAAGCGTACCCAGGTGGGCTAGCATTTTCCATTGCTAATGTTTGAGAAGAACCCCTGCAAGGGCAACCAGTTTGAACTACACTTTATGTTGGAAGTATTAAATAAAAGTTGGCTACCATGCCCTTAAACCGCAAGTGTGGACTGACATGTCTTGTTAACATGCATCTACCACAATGAGTCTAATCACCCCATATATATATATACAGCCCTCAAAATTTACACTTGCCCTGATGTGTGCTCCTCAGTGCCCAGACCCTCCCTTCCACCCCTCCCTTCCTTCCTTCCATCCCTCCCTTCCACGTCTCCCTCCCTTCCTTCCACCCACCCCTTCCATCCTTCGTTCCACCCTTGCCTTCCTTCCTTCCACCCTCCCTCCCACCCCTCCCTTCCTTCCTCTCTTCTACCCCCCTTTCTTCCTTCTTTCCACCCCTCCCTTCCCTCCCATCCTTCCTTCCACCCTCCCTTCCTTCCACCTACCCCTCCCTTCCTTCCACCCCTTCCTTCTTTCCACCCCTCCCTTCCTTCCATCACGCCCTTCCTTTCACCACTTCCTTCCTTCCACACTTCCTTCCTTCCACCCCTCCCTTCTTTCCTGCCTTCAACCCCTCCCTTCCACCTCTCCCTCTGTTCCTTCTTTCCACCTACCCTTCCCTTTCCTCGTTCCTTCCTTCCACCCACCCCTCCCTTCCATCCACTCCTTCCATCCTTTCACCCCTCCCTTCCATTCCTCGCTTCCTTCCTTCCACTCTTTCCTTCCTTTCACCCCTCCCTCCCTTCCTTCCATCCACCCCTCCCTCCCTTCCTTCCATTTCCTTTATTCCTTCCTTTCTCTTCCTTCATTCTGCATAATACATTTAACAGCGCCATTTCGTGAGATAATTTGCGAGTGCATGTTTAGGGGTGGAATTAAGGGCAGGGCAGGGTAGGGGTTGGTAGGGCAACTGGTGGCGAGTAGCTCTTATGTCCTGGCAAGTAGCTCAGGACTTGAAATTTTGAGCCCTGTATAAATATAGTATATATATTGGAGGTCCAGTAGTCAGAGGCATACTCGTCCTACTTAGTGATGCTTTCCCTTAGCCTTTGTGCTTTTCTATACAATTCAGGCAGATGGCTGGTAATAGGGGCGAGCAGGATGGTGTACATAGCTTCCTAAAAACATCACTGAATGCTGCCTCAGTACTCCTCTCTAGAGCCCTCTGCCCTAATGAAAGCAGTGGGCTAGCTTTTTTCTGTAGTTATACAAATATCAAAATGCCCTGATTGGTGAATGTCAGTTTCGAGGAGTGGGTGTCCTTAGGCAGGCTGCATTTTGCATCCTGACTGCCTTAGGTCTTGCCCAGTTGCGATGCAGAGCATTCATGAGTAGCATTAGTTGATCCTGAATGTCCTCCAACTAGGAAGTGAGGTAAGCTCTCTGTGACTTACTACTGCTTCTAATGCACTCTGTGAGAAGGAAAGAAAGCAATGAACACTATGAAAAAGAAAGAAAGAAATTTTAGTACAGGAAAGGGGCCTGTACAACTATGCAAGACTGAAAGTATGACTGGAGTTCAGCTTTAAGACCTCAAGCACACTGTACGTTTTTAACACTACTGCTAGGGGAGTCTGGCAGGGTTTTTCTTAGCCTTCTAAACACCCCTGAATGTTAGCAATGCACACATAGCCATTAAGAGGAATTTAGAGACAGAAAAAAATCCCCACTGCAAGCGTGTCCAGGAGCAGTGGCATTCTGGCAGAAAAAAATGCCTGACACCTGTAAACGAGTGTAAATGTATCTAAACGCGTGTTAACACTAGACATGTTTAGCGATTGAGCATTAATTAATTGCACTTGCTAGATAAATTATTCTTCTAGCCAATTAAATGAATTAAAGTCCAAGCGCTTGACATGCCCAAACACACCTAAAAGCGTTAAACACGTTTATAGGCATCAAGCATTTTTTGTACCAAAATGCCACTGCCAGGAGAAAAGGCATCTAGTAGAGATAGCAAAACGTCCAGTGTACATGAGGCCTAAAGGTGGCCTGCAATTCCTAACCCTTTCATACTAAACACTACATAAATCAACCAATGAACTACCAATGCATTCCAGGTAACATTATTTAAATGTACTTAAATAAGAAAGTCGCCCTAATTTATTGTCAACTACAGTGATTTGTCTTATACAATGACTGCTGAGCAGGACCACAAGATCATATACAGTAGGTATGTGTCACCTGCCTAGCCATCAAGAGGAGCTAAGCAAACATCAGAAAGAACCAGGATCATTGTGTGGTAGGAGATGGAAAAATGCAAAATCTGAGGAAGAGTCTACTGTGCTAAGAGCCAATGTCCAGAAAAATCTAAAGAACCACCAAACATTTAAACTGGAGTAGAAATGTTTATCCCAAACACCAGAACATATGAGGCCTGAAGATTAGTTTTCCCCTTAAACAGTATGTATTTTCTGAAAGCAAAGATCATGCACGAAAAAATGATGACAGATGCAATTTTTAATGTGACATAATACTGGTGCACATGTTTATCCAATGCTTTTTTTTTTGTAAAAAATACACTACAACAGCCACAGCAGCTGGAAAAAGTGATAGTTGAACCCGGAAGTGACATCATACACTTGCTTCCATGTTCATTCACCAGAGAGGAGGTCAGCAAATGGATGTTCACTGTTTTCAATCCATTCCACTGATTGACACCTACCATGCCAGTGTCAGGTCTGCAGTATGAAAGTCCATTACCTGCTCTAAAGACTTAAAGGATAAGTTCACCTTTGGGAACATGTTACATGTCCCACCTATTTTTATGGTGGAACATTTAACATGTTTCCACTCCTGTGGCTGCTTCCCGTTCCACTGCATCTAGTGACATCTAGCATGGGATCTTCTCCACCAGCTACCTGTCACTATTTTAAAAAAGACACAGCTATGCAGAGCTCTGTCTGCCTTGCTACATCATTCATTCACACAGTTCTGTGAATGGGAACCTATAAGTACCGATAGCCTTTGCACTGCTGAGCACTGTGATAGTTCATTGTCTCTTCCTGTCAGTGTGTATCTGCCTGACCATACGAGGTATGAACAGACAGATACACTGACAAGTCTGCAAGAGTCCTGCATGGCACCCATGATATGCTGATCGTGGGTGCAATGCTTTACAGGCTCCAATTAAAAAAAATAATAAATGCACATATTGTTACCTGCGAACCCAGAAAAAGGACCGGATGAAGATGGAAGCCTTGTCAGTGGTGACAGCGCACCACTGGAGGTCTTTGTTTTAAGGTAAGTTTCACATAATGTGCTAGTATGTGATGCAAATTAGCACATTATCGCATTGTCTTGCAAGGGAAAAGTTTTTTTTTAAATTATCAGGTTTACTACCGCTTAAATAGTGAGGTATAGAGTAAAGGAAATATAAGCCACCACCTTCTTTGTACAATGTGTACAAAAAGTCTAGGTATTTATAATACATGATAATATTAGTCAAATCTATACTGATGGATTAATAAAATTCTGACTTTCAAAGCATAATATATATTGATGATTGAGTTGGTGGTTGTACATACTGTATTATCAGCATGTCTTCCACTTTGCCTCTGGTAGCCACATATAATAATAATGATACTAATATTTGCATGAATCATACCATTTTATATGTCTTTACAATACTTTACATACTATAAATTAGTTAACTAAATCAATTACGTCTGTGAAAAGAGCTATGTATATGCGAAAGGCAATCCTGGAATTCTCCAAGCAGATGTGCAGTCAATTTGGAATGACGTAAGGCTTCAAACATGTCTTCTTGTCCAGGAAATGCAAATTTGGGTTTTGTACAATACCAGCCAACACCTCTATGAAGCATCTATCATCATTTGTTAAAGACACTCAGACTACTTGAAAAATGCAATGGCCAAAAAATAGAAGTGCTAACAATGCTTCAGAAGAGGAAGGCATAACAAGAGAGCCACACTAATAATTGTAGAGTCCAAGATGATCTTTTTCTGCTTCACATCAGATTAACACATCAAAATAGCTCATGTGTTTCTGGGGTTAAGGCACTTCCCTTTCATTAGGGTTCTTGTGGGTTTTGAGAGCTGATATTATAGCAATATAATATCAGCTCTTAAAATCTATAGCCTGGATGAATTTTCAGCGATCCCACAATCCTTACTTTGACCAATCCCTTAGAGTCTGATTATCCGAGCTTGTGTTGTTCTTATACCATAATGAAGGGGGAGCACCTAGTCTTCCCCTTGTGGTAATCCAGTTTGAAGCAAAAAAAGATCATCTTGGACTCTATAGCCATTGGTGTGGCACTCTCTATATATCTTCTTCTGAATTCTACCCAGGGAACTGTTTGGAGTTCCCTGGGTATTGAGATCAGCTAACTAGAGCTGGGAGCTGATTTAATCTTGGCAATATACAGTACACTCACTGGCCACTTTATTAGGTACACCCGTTCAATTGGTTGGTAACACAAATTGCTAATAAGCCAATCACTTATCAGCAACTCATGCATTTAGGCATGTAGACATGGTGAAGACCACATGCTGAAGTTCAAACTGTGCATCAGAATGGGGAAGAATTGGGATTTAAGTGACTTTAAACATGGTGTGGTTGTTGGTGCCAGATGGGCTGGTCTGAGTATTTCAAAAATTGCTGATCTACTGAGATTTTCACAACCATCTCTAGGGTTTACAGAGAATGGTCTGAAAAAAAGAAAATATCCAATGAGTTGTGTGGACTAAAATGCCTCGTTGATGTCAGAGTTCAGAGGGGAATGGGCAGATGGGTAAGAGATGATAGAAAGGCAACAGTAACTCAAATAACCACTCGTTACAATCAAGGTATGCAGAATACCATCTCTGAATGCACAACACATTGAACCTTGAAGCAAATGAGCTACAGCAGCAGAAGACCACATTGGGTGCCATTCCTGTCAGCTAAGAACAGGAAACGGATGCTACAATTCGCACAGGCTCAGGATAATGTACCACGTCACAAAGCTCAAATTATCACCAGATCTCAATCCAATAGAGCACCTTTGGGATGTGGTGGAACAGGAGATTTGCAACTAAAATAATGTGGTTGCATAAGTGTGCACACCCTCTTTAACTGGGGATGTAGCTGTGTTCAGAATTAAGACTCCGATTAATCCCAAATAAAGTTCAGCTGTTCTAGTAGGTCTTCCCTGACATTTTCTTAGTTGCATCCTACAGCAAAAGCCATGGTCCGCAGAGTGGTTCCAAAGCATCAGAAGGATCTCATTGTTTAACGGTATCAGTTAAAAGAGTACAAAAGAATTTCCAAGGTATTAAATATACCATGGAACACAGTGAAGACCGTCAGCATCAAGTGGAGAAAATATGGCGCAACAGTGACATTACCAAGAACTGGACGTCCCTCCAAAATTGATGAAAAGATGAGAAGAAAACTGGTCTGGGAGGCTGCCAAGAGGCCTACAGCAACATTAAAGAAGCTGCAGGAATTCTGGCAAGTACTGGCTGTGTGGTACATGTGACAACAATCTCCCGTATTCTTTATATGTCTGGGCTATGGGGTAGAGTGGCAAGATGGAAGCCTTTTCTTATGAAGATAAATCCAAGCCCGGCTAAATTTTGCAAAAACACATCTGAAGTCTCCCAAAAGCATGTAGCAAAATCTGTTATGGTCTGATGAAACCAAGGTTGTATTTTTTAGCCATAATTCCAAAAGATATGTTTGGTGCAAAAACAACACTGCACATCACCAAAAGAACACCATACCCATAGTAAAGCATGGTGGTGGAAGCATAATGCTTTGGGGCTGTTTTTCTTTAGCTGGATCTGGGGCCTTAGTCAAGATAGAGGGAATTATGAACAGTTCCAAATACCAGTCAATATTGGCACAAAACCTTCAGGCTTCTGCTAGAAAGCTGAATATGAAGAGGAACTTCATCTTTCAGCATGACAACGACCCAAAGCATACATCCAAATTGACAAAATAATGGCTTCACTAGAAGAAGATTAAAGTTTTGGAATGGCCCAGCCAGATCCCAGACCTGAATCCAATCGAAAATCTGTGGGGTGATCTGAAGAGGGCTGTGCACAGGACATACCCTCGCAATCTGACCGATAGTTTTTCATGTTTACTTCCCCCCCCTAAACAATTTCAGTTTGTTTTTCAATTGAGTTGTACAGTTTATAGGTCACATTAAAGGTGGAAAATGTTCTGAAATTATTTATTTTTGTCTCATTTTTTTACATCACAGAAACCTGACATTGTAACAGGGGCGTGTAGACTTTTTATATCAACAGTACAAAAAATGGCCACTGCCCCAGTCTATAACTGGCCTTCACAGCAAGGAGCACATGGAAGAGTAATGCATGTCAAACAACAAAAAAGCGAAATTCCCAGCACTAACTTGCCAGCCAGCCTGTAAACAAACCAAATAACCTGTCTAACAGTATGCGTTAAAAACAGGGATTTAGTTAGCACACAATTGCAAACACATGCGTAAGCTACAGAGCCACCCCAGTATTCTGTAGTTCCTAACGCTCCAATTTGTAAGAGCCCCCATAGTAGAGGCACATGTATTTAATGGATAGACCAAGGGCAGATAAACCTGAGGGAGCCCACCCCTCTTTAAAGGTACAGGAGTGCACTGGACACCCATCATGTAGAACCATGGCAGCTTAGGTGTCCAGTGCACCCCCTCGACCAACAATTCAACAGTACAAAAAATGGCCACTGCCCCAGTCTATAACTGGCCATCACAGCAAGGAGCACATGGAAGGGCGACGCAGGTCAAACAACAAAAAAGAAAAATTCCCAGCTCTAACTTGCCAGCCAGCCTGCCTAGCCAGTTCTTTTTTGTTGTTAGACATGTGTCACCCTTCCATATTTTATATTTTATGTGTTATATTTGATATTTTTTGAAGTAGCAGCATTTTGTTCTTATTTATTTATTGTTCATTTGTGATTTATATTCATCATGCTTGTAGCACAGTTTGTTTTATATCTATAAGTGTTAAACAAGTGCCTATTGGGCCTCTCACCCCTCCGAATGCTTACTGAAGTGTTTCTGCACACAGGTCCTTGTATCCATCACTCCCAGGCAATAATGGCAGCTCATCCTTCATCACACCATGTAGCAGACAGCATGATGGGGCAACACAGGTCTCAGTACTTACTGTTATCTCTATGGTCTCCCTGTAGCAGCTCAGTCCACACACGCAGGTGTCTTCAGCAAACTCCACAGCCTGTGCCTGCAGTCTCTGTATTCCCATGTGATGTTTTCCCCTCTCTTGTTCTCATTTCTCCCTAGACATCCTGGTTATTGTAGTTCCTCTATTTTTCCCCTTTACACAAGACTGTGTCACATTGTGGAGACTACATCTCCTATCAGCCCCAGATCCTCCCAGCAAGCTTTTTTCCTTACCAGGAGGCACAGCAATTTTGAGCTGGATCTTCATCTTTGAGAAGAGTCCACAGGAGCCAAATCTGGCGAGTAGGGTGGGTGCCGAAGTGAGATCATTGCAGCCTGGGGACAAATTTGGCAGCAACATGGCGCATGATCAAATCACACATGAGGATTGCCTGGACTGTTCCGTATGACACGCCGACAATGGCAACAATGTTGTGGATTGTTCTCCGATGATCATCATGTAAAAGTTGCCGAATGGTTTCAACATTTTCAGGGGTTGAGCTAGTTGAAGGTCTTCCTGATCTCTCGTTGTCTTCCAGTGATGTTCTTCTGCTCTTGAAGCGTGCGTGCCATTCAAAATACCTTGAAAAAGCATCACTGTAAACTTGCTGAATCATGTCAAACGTAGCATATTTACCCAGTTTCATGCAGAATTTCACGTTTGCTCTTTGTTATAACTTGCATGATGAAGTAGCAGACGTAGTAACACACGTGGTCAGAATAGCACCAGTTCCACAGCTCCCGATGTACACAGGACAATGTGTTTTGGCACACTGACTTATGAAGGTCGGTTCTCCCTGTGACTGTGTGTGCAGCCTTTGTTGGCGTGTTACAACACTAGTCTTGAAACTTTTTGATACCACCTCATAAAGTTAACAAGAGCTTATCCTGTTTTTTTCTAACATATTACCTGGTTCAGGGTGGCAGTTTATTTCATTAAGGTATTTCAAAGTTACGGTTGTTTGAAACTTTATAATGAACTCCCATCTACAGTAAAACAAAGGTGCTGATCCAGTTTTGCAAGGAGCCTAGGCGGGTGTTGTCAGGTTCCCACGGACTCATGTACTTCACTGCCAAATAAATAATCGCAGGCAGTTCAACCTAGCCTTAATTACAGACATCTCCTGAATATTTATATAAGCTCTAGTTTACAAAGGATAATTAGGTGTCCGTAATATTATAACAGAATCCATATGATATTCTTTATTTTTCCTGCATCCTAAAGATACCCACACATGGGTACTAGTGTTTATATAACTGCAACATCTTGTTACTCATTTTTTGCACTGACCCCCCAGAAGAAGGTCCACACCAAGGAACACACACAGCATTTTCACTCAAAATCAGGCACATTTTGAAAATTAGAAAACCATAGCGAATATTTAAAGTACATTTCGTTTTGTAGGATGAATTATAATTAGCTTCCAGGATTAAAATCGGAGTTCCTTAAAATCAATTTAAATGCAGTATTTCTATGTATGAAAATGTTTTGATTCTAAATTCTGTATCAAAAAGATCATAAAGGAACACCATATACGTAAACTAAAATTTGTGTTCAACTTTACAAACACATATCAAAAGAACGTGTTTTAACAAGACTTGGAATAAGTATTCCATAAAAAATTGTTGTCTAAGTAGGTGGGAAATGACTCAGTTTGGGGGTTGTTTAACTTTAACGAATATGCAGTTGTCAGTACATCCGTGAACTCTTTAAAACATTTCATATTCTTTGTAACATGTCATGATCACGACATTCTGTATTTTAATAAACATTCTGCACTGCAAGACCTTTTGTATCCTTGAACTTTTAGACATGTTTAGGTAATGAGTGAAAGAAGTCTGTACTGTATGTTTGTCTTAGTAAAGAGATGTATAGTATATGAAATATTTGCTTAGTTACCTCTCATTAAACAAAAGGATAAGCTGCCATCAATTTTTATTGTTTACGTCTGTAATTTGTCTATTTTCATTGTGCTGCGGGAGAATACTGACCGATCACATCTTCTCCTCAAATAAGGAAAGAGGAATTGCACTTTTACTTACCTGCACCCCTACAGGTGAGACCAAGTATTGTTGCTTGACTGCTCTGCCCTACACATTTACCAGCATACAATGGTTCAATATACTGTAGTCCTTCATGCAATATATATACAGTGCCACTATTTATTAATATTGTACAGGATTTATATAGTGCCAACACTTTGGGCAGCACTTTACAATGTGAAGGCAAACAGTACAGTTACAGTACAATTCAATACAGAAGGAGTCAGAGGGCCCTGCCCGTTAGAGTTTACAATCTAAAAGGGGAGCGTCAAGTGCTACAAAAGTACAAAAGGTAATAACTGTGGGGGATGAGTTGATGGAGAAAATACATGTACAATTGTTAAGTAGAGGCAGGATAGGCTATTCTGAAAGGTCTTGATGGTGAACTACAAGTACCAAATAAGAAGGAGATGATAGAAATGTTTCAAAGTCTGGAGAAAACGATAAAACATGAAATGACAGCTATTCGAAACGATTTAGGGCATTTGCTATTGAGAATGGAAGAAACAGAGGAGAAAGTTAAAACCCAGGCCCAAACCATAGATAATCTAAGGAAAAAAACAGCCCATCTAGAGAAAACTCAGAAAAAACTGCTCTATAGGATGGAAGTGCAAGAAAATAAAGAAAGAAGGAGTAACCTTAGAGTACGAGGAATTCCAGAGTCTGTAAAAGGGGGAACACTATATGAATTAGTAAATAAAATTTTAAACTCCATAAGAGACAGACCTGAAACAGACGGGATTAAACTAGATGGAGTGTTCAGAACAGGAAAGTTCCAACAAGCTACTGAGAAAGAAAGACCGAGAGATATAATTGTTCAGTTCCAAAAATTTGGGGTCAAGGATGAGATATGGAAGAAGATCAAAGGAAGATCATTAATTAAATATGGAGACTTGACTATCCAAATTTATGCGGATTTAACATCAGAGACTCTATGGAGGAGGAGATCCCTGAGACCCCTGTTGGAGCAAATGAGAAAGCAGAATGTGCAGTATAGATGGGATAATTCAGCATCTTTAATTGGGTGGAAAAATGGGGTTACAGCTTATCTGAGATCCCCGGAAGATCTGAGAGACTTTTGTGATAGACTGGACTTGCAAAGATTGGAGATAGCTGGCTGGGAAGAAAAAGAAGAAGAAAAGGAAGCTACGGTTGACACAAGAAAAGAGGACTGGCAGCGGGTGGGGGGGAGGAGGAGGGAGGTCTTGGGGTTGGTGAGAGAAGGGAGGGTGACTTAGGTAAAAAAATATGTTTTTCCTTTTTTTTTTCTCTTACTCTCCCATCCCCCCTACCCCACCCATGTCAATGTGGAAGTCCTTAAGGAAGCTCTGATTAAGGGGGTGGAGTAAAGGTTATTCTCGAGCCCAGTTGATAGAGAAAGGGGATCTGGGGAGGCCAGAGAAGGGGTAGCCGTCCATGGGCAGAGCTTACGCCCAAAAATTTTAAATCAATCGTGGAACCGTATCCACAAATGATTTGTAGGCAGATTACAAGCCTAAAAATGGGTAGGGGAAAAAAGAGAAAGGGGGGGTGGAGGCGGGGGGGTGAGATGGGGATTGGGGGGTGGTGGTGGGTGAGGGGGGTTGGGTGGGAGAGAGCGGGGGGAGGGGAGGTTGGGTTAATATTCTGCAAGATAGAAGGATCTAAGAGGAGGAGGCGAGTTAGAGGAGAGATAGACAGAACAAAGTAGGATGGAAGAAATACAGTTTATAACATATAATGTGAACGGGTTGAACTCCCCTGGGAAAAGATTTAAGTTGTTTAAAGAGTTACATCATAGGGCAACATCAGTGGTATTTTTACAAGAAACACATTTTGAGATAGAGTCAAATGTAAAATTAAAATCTAAATATTTTCCAACATGGTATTACGCTGACTCTCCAATTAAAAGAGCAAAAGGGGTGGCAATAGGGTTGGCAAAGAACATGAGATTTGAGTTGGAGGATAGAAAGACCGATCCGGAGGGGAGGTTCTTGTTCTTGAAAGGCAAATTACAGGGAATCGAGTGCACGTTAGCTAATATATATTGCCCCAACAAAAAGCCGGAGATCTATTTGAAGGGTCTGCTGAAAAAATTGATAGACTTTAAAAAAGGGCGTTTGATAGTAGCAGGAGATTTAAATCTCTGTATGGATCCACAAAAAGATACAACCTCCCCTGTGCAGAGAGAAGGTGGTAGGTCTCTGAGAGCTTTGAAAAAAGCGATCCACGAGTACCAACTTGTGGACACCTGGAGAATTATGCATATGAAAGACAGAGACTATACCTTCTTCTCCAATGCACATGAGATATATTCGAGACTGGACTATATCCTAATAGATCACCAACTTATAGAACTGTTGGTTAAAATAGAAATAGAGATGAGTACATTCTCGGACCATGCCCCTGTCATTATGAAAATGGGATGGGGGAGACGGTGGACGGGAGGCCTAGGATGGAGACTAAATGAGGCCCTTCTCTTGGACAAAGATATAGCTCAGAAGATTGGGGAAGAGATTGAGGTATATTTTAAGGAGAATGAGACAGAGGAAGTATCGACAGCTACAGTATGGGAAAGTCACAAGGCATATATAAGAGGAATCCTGATTGCGATGGGAGCAAGGAAGAAAAGAGAAAGAAGAGAGAGGGTCAGTGGGCTCCTAAAAGAAATCATGGACTTGGAGCAGATACAAAAGAAGAAAATAACAAGAGATACAAAACAGAAGTTAATGAATAAAAAAGATGAGCTAGAGAGATTGATGGAAGAGGAAAGGAAAAGAGTATATAATAAGGTATTAAGTGAAAGATATAGATGGGGAGATAGAACAGGAAAATACTTAATGAGAGCTCTGAATAAAAAGAAAAATAGAAATTACATAAAAAAGATAAAAAACCCTAACGGGGAGTTGGTTTACTCAACTAAGGAGATTATTAAAGTCTTTACGGAATACTATAGAAAGTTGTATAATATTAGACCCCAAAGCTCGTCAAAAGAAACTGGAGAGGATATTAAAGAAAAAAGGAAGAACTATTTAAAAAACGCAGGATTACCAAAGTTAAGTGAGGTACAACTGAATGCCCTAGATGCGGAAATTTCCCAAGATGAAATAAAAACAGCACTAAGAAGTACGGGGGGTGGAAAAAGCCCAGGACCAGATGGGTACACAGTTAATTACTATAAAAAATATAGTGAAATATTGTTACCTAAGTTAAAGAAGTATATGAACGATTTGGGAGGAGGGATGGAGGGTAGAAGAGAATCTCTTCAGGCCCATGTTGTACTCATTCATAAGGAAGGAAAAGACCCCTCTCAGTGTTCCAGCTATAGACCAATTTCATTATTGAACACCGATACTAAGTTGTACGCAAAGGTCCTAGCAAATAGGCTGAAAGATCTAATGCCAGAATGGATCCATGGAGACCAGGTGGGTTTTGTCCCAGGGAAAGAGGGTAGGGACAACGGGTTGAGAACTCTGATGCTAATCCAGAAAAGTAGAAAAGGGAAAGCCCCGGTGGTGCTGTTGTCGATTGATGCCGAGAAGGCGTTCGATAGAGTGAACTGGGGCTTCATGATGGACAACCTAGAAGTGTTGGGGATTGGAGAGAGAATGCGTGAGTGGATAGGTAAACTATACAGGGAACCCACCGCAATTATTACGGTAAAAGGAGAGAGATCGGAATCCATAGGGATGACCAATGGAACAAGACAGGGCTGTCCTCTGTCCCCCCTGCTATATGTTTTGTCATTGGAACCCCTGTTGTCAATGATAAGGAACAGTGGTGCGGTAAAGGGAATCCAGATCAAAAATATAGACTACAAAGTAGCGGCCTATGCAGATGACCTATTATTCTATGTAGGTAACCCCCGAATAACATTACCAAATATAATGAAATTTTTGAAGGAGTATGGGGAACTATCAAACTTAAAAATTAATCCAACAAAAACAGAGATCCTGAACATCAATATATTAAAGAGTGAAAAGGAAAAGTTACAAAAAGAATTCCCCTTTATATGGAGAGAAAAAGATTTAAAATACCTAGGGATAAAACTCGCTATCTCTTACAAACAACTGTATAGATTAAACTATATTTCCTTAATAAATGAGACTAAGGAAGAATTGAAAATATTAGGAGGAAACCCATCATGGATAGGACGTATAAACCTAGTTAAAATGGTAATTATACCTAAAATACTGTATAGATTCCAAATGGTTCCGATTAAACTCCCAGAGTCTTTTTTTAAGATAATAAAAAAAATGTTAACAAGATATATTTGGAGGAATAAAAAACCAAGAATATCATATGAAATACTGAGTAGGACTAAAGAAAAAGGGGGAATGGGACTACCCGACGTCAAGAGATATTATAAAGCAGTAATTTTAGCAAGAATTTATGATTGGACATTTAACCAGAAGGGGAAGAGTTGGGTAAAAATTGAAAATGCACTGAGTGGGATTAGTTTGAGTAAGATGATATGGATTCCAGCACATTATAGAAAAATTAATGAAAACACAAGTAATTACACTTTAAATGTTTTAAGGGTATGGGATAATTTACACAAAAATATGAAATGGGAATTCAACTCTATATTAATGCCTCTTGCAAATACTGATTACTTCCCCCCAGGAAAGGATGAGATATCAGGGAGATGGTTTGAGAGGGAAGATGTCCAACTGAGAGATGTACTGGTAGAGGGGAAATTGAGATCATTTAAAGAACTTAAAGAGAAGAAGGGAGATATTTTTATTAGAATAGATGAGTGGAAATATTACCAACTAAAATGTTTTATTGGGAAATTACCAAAACCCTTGAGATTAAAGAAGGAGTGGAATATGTTTGAAAGGCTGTTAGAAACACGTAGAGATGGGAAACATGGTATTGCAAAAATTTATAGAATACTCACAGAATTAGACACAGACACAAAGTTAATTTTTATAACGAAGTGGGAAAGAGATATGGAGGTGGTGTTAGATGAGGATCAACAGAAAAAGATATTTAGATTGACACACGAGAACGTTAGTATGAGAGAAGTGGAGGTTAACTATAAATGTTTGACACGATGGCACATTACACCGAGTATTGAGCACAGGATGAGTGGGGAGAATTCAAAAATGTGCTGGAGAGGATGTGGAGAGATAGGCACGGTGTTTCACATGTGGTGGCAATGTCCGAAAATTCAGGCTTTTTGGAAAACAATAGTTAAATTGATAGAAATAATAACTGGAAATGACATAGGGTTAGACCCAACGATGTGTCTTTTACATAACGTTGAGATAACAGTAAATAAATATAAAGAATCAGGCGTATGGTATTATTTAAATGCTGCAAAAGGGTTGATACCCAAGTTCTGGCAGAAAACAGAGGTTCCGAAGGAGGAAGACTGGATCAACAGAGTAAATCAGATCAGTAGAATGGAAAAATCTTACTATATGCAGGAAGATAGGCTGGGAACATACTATTCGAGATGGGAAAAATGGGAAAAATCAGAAGTGAAGGAGAAATATAGAAAATCTTAAATTAGGAAGTTATTTAAAGTGATTGGGCCTCGTGAGATTGGTGAACTTGCAGAGGGGTGGGAGGGAGAGGGGGGAGGGGAATAAGGGGGGGGGGAGGGGAGGGCAAGAAAAGAGTTATCAGAAGGGGTAAAATAGAAAAGTTAAGACTACTTAAATGTATTGTGTTTCTTTTTATGAAATTTTTTGTAATAACATGAAAAACCAATAAATATTTAAATAAAAAAACAAAAAAGGCTATTCTGAAAGGTTTTCAGGGATCATCTAAATGTGGATGGAGTAGGAGATAGTCAGACAGCTTGGGTAAGGTAATTCTATGGGATGGGAGAGGCTCGGGAGAAGTCCTGGAGGTAAGCATGGGAAGAGGTGACAAGGGAACTAGAATGCAGGAGGTCTTGGGAGGAACGAACAGAGTGATGTGGTTGGTATTTTGAGACTAATTAGTGATGTAGCTGGGGGTCGAGTTGTGGATGGTTGTTGTTAGTATGCTGAATTTTATTCATTGGGTGAGTGAAAGCCAATGCAGGGATTGGCAGAGAGGGTTGGTAGACACTGAATGGTTGGTAAGGTGGATGAGCCTGGCAGCAGCATTCATGATGGACTGGAGAGGGGATAGCCTATGTAAAGGTAATCCAATGAGGAGAGAGTTGCAGTAGTCGAGGCGAGAGAAAACCTGGGAGTGAATTAGGAGCTTTGTGGTGTCATTGGTTAGGAAGTGGCGTATTTTGGAGATGTTGTGAAGGTTGAGAAAGTGATTGGATGTGAGAGTTCAGAGTCCAGGATTAACACCTAGCACCTTGGCATGAGGGGACAGGTTGATAGTTGCACCATTGATCTTGACAGAGAAGTCAGGTGGGGGAGGAAATATTAAGATTTTGGTTTTGGATAGATTTAGTTAAGGAAGTAGTGTGACATCCAGACTGATATGTCGGTCAGTAAGTTAGTGATGCATATGGAGACTGATGTCGTAACCTGAGGGGCAGAGAGATAGATTTAGGTGTCGTCAACTTAGAAATTATATTGAAAGCCATGGGAGGCTATCAGCTGACCACTAAATAGGTGCAAAGCATCATTATAAAACAGCTTGTGAGATCCCAGGCACAGATGAAATGGTATTTCCTTTCTAAAGGGCTACAACTCTTTTCTAGGCAACAACACTACAAATATAGAATAGCATTGAAATAAAAAAAATCATACACCATCGGAGGTGTCTGCTTTTTATACAGACTAGCTGCTGGAATATATCTTCAAGAGCATAAATGGAAAATAGGCTGCTTATTGTAATAGTCTTATGACTACTAGTTTTGTCCATCAAGAACAGTCACTGAACCATTAGCCATTCTGTGGATGCAGCTGTTCTCCAAATACCAATTAATATTTATAGTAAAAAAAATATGAACAAAAGAAAGCTCTATGTGTGTGGAAAAACTGATAGAAATTTCATTTGGGTACAGTGTTTCATAGCTGTGCAATTGCCAATTAAAGTAGTGCAGTGCTGAATAGCAAAAAATGGCCTGGCCTTGGAGGGGGGTAAAATCTTCCGAAGCTGAAGTATATACATTGTGTCTAAAATTTGACCATTTAGATAAACCATGTTACTTTATTTTAATGAAAGGCATATTTGAAGAATTATAAATGATTCTGTGAACAAAACAGACTCACATATAGCTACAGTTGCAAGAAAAAGTATGTGAACCCCTTGGGATTACGTGGAGTTTTGCATGAATTGGGCATAAAATGTGCTCTGAACGTCATCTAAGTCACAACAATAGAAGAACACAGTCTGCTGAACATAATACTACACAAACATTAGATGTTGCCATGGTTTAATTGCACATAACATGTAAACATTCACAGTGCAGGGAGGAAAAAGTATGTGAACCTTTGGACTTAATAACTGGTTGACCCTCATTTGGCAGCAATAACCTCAACCAAGCGTTTCCTGTAGTTGCAGATCAGACCTGCACAACGATCTGGAGTAATTTTGGACCACTCCTCTTCACAAAACTGTTTCAGTGTAGCAATATTCTTGGGATGTCTGGTGTGAATCGCTCTCTTAAGGTCATGCCACAGCATTTCAATTGGGTTGAGGTCAGGACTCTGACTGGGCCACTCCAGAAGGCGTATTCTGTGTTGTTGCAGCCATTGTTTTGTTGAATTACTTGTATGCTTTGGGTCATTGTCCTGTTGCATCACCCATCCTACCACCCACTTCATGCAAAACTCCATGTAATCCCAAGGGGTTCACATACTTTTTCTTGCAACTGTACTTAAATGTGGCCACTATTTTACAGCATCTTTTAACACTCTGAGACTGTCCATATTCTCTTCAAGAAATCTTTCTCTGAAAGAACTGCAGAACTGTACAGTTAATGCAATATTTTGATGCAACTCAACCATACAGTGAGAGGATTATGTGTGCTTAACTAAAAAAAGTACCATGAGAGCTAAAATAGATTTGTTGTAGCTTTTAGTATTACTTTGCTTTCTTGCCTTCCTGTCCTCACAGTTGTTCATTCATTTACCTACCAGGTCAAATGGTCTTGAAGATAAATTTAGCATTACCTGCCTGGCAAACAGTCTTGAAGATAAATTTAGCAAAAGCATTCTTTAATTAGCATCTGTCTGGAGTATGTATGAATTGTCTCTGACCCGCAAATTTGTAAAGCGTGTGTGTATGTTTGTATCAGAGCATTATTTTCACAAATGTTTTTTTTTACACACTGACCCACTAGAGCTCTAGTTCTGTCCCCTACTTCCTGCATTCCTTTCTTGCAAAATAAATGGTTATCAAGCAAGGCATGTGATGAAATCTTATAACAGCTGTGTCATGGCTAACCTGGGATGGGGAGATCTCTGTGTTGATGTCTTTGGAAGATTTAAAGTGATAGTAAAGTTTTAGTTTTTTTTGTTTTTTTTAATAATAAAAATGTTACACTTAACTGCTATGTTTAATGATTTTGCACAGAGTAGCCCATTCCTCTTCTTCTCAGGTCCTCCACCAGCACTCCTGGTTTCCCTGCCCCCACTAAGTGCCCCGATAACAAGCTGCTTGCTATGGGGGCACTTGTGCATGCTCACTCCTGAGACCTGCTCAGTGAGTCCATAAGACCATAATGGCTATGACTTGTGTTGACACCCCCCAAACAGGATCTTGTGGTCTCTTGCCCCCTAATGGTGCATAACCACAACTCTTCATTGATAGAATATTAGTGCACACACAAGGAAAGCTTCTGTCGGGGGCCATCTCCCTTAGCAGCTCTATCAAAGCATATACTGTACCTGTCTCTACTCAACAGTTGTCTTCATTGTGAAACCTTCTGCTGTGGATGATCCTTCCACCTGAATGAAGACCACTGTGCACAGGAAGAGCAGAACCTGATTGGGAGCAAACATTGCCCAATTATTAGTAGCAGTTCTTAGATCAAATACTTAGTCATCATTTTTATTAAGCAAAATTCTGCTTTATGATGGCACCACAATGCACTTGTCTTTATTGTCTTCAGATTGTCTGGTAGTTTCTTTGACCTCCCTGTTACACTCTGCACTGTATGAAGAACAAAAAGCTAAATATTAAAGTATTTTAATTTTCCACCGAATATTTTGTTCTAGGTTTTCACTGATCATAATTGTTTTTAACAGTTTGTGAAAGACCACAGCAGATTCACATAGGTAAGTAATCAATGGTTAGCAGTGTACTGAGCGACATGTACCTTTTTTTTTACAGGGTATGTTCTTTTTTTTTTTAAATACAGGTTCAATAAAGGGATTTGGGAAAGTTGCTCTCCAATTTGTCAATCAGCAAGTCTTTAGAGCCCAACTCAGTCCCTTCAAGTGGGACTGCAAAGGTTAAATGATCATTTAGTCTAGGGCAGGGGTCCTCAAACTACAGCCTGTGGGCCACATGCGCCCGCTGAGGACATTTATCCGGCCCGCCGGGCAGGGGCGTATCTGCTGCGAGGCAAGGGACTAGGGTTTGGCAGGTCGGGAGATCTCGGCAGGGCTCGTGCGGGAGGCAGGAGGGCGGGATCAGCAATTCTAGAACAGGGGAAGGTGGGCTCGGCTTATGAACCCGCACCACTCACCTGGCCTCTCTGCAGCCAGCCGGCCATCTATTCTGATCAGTGCATGCAACCGTCACGGCCAGAGGGCGGAGCCTAGAGCTGACCATGAAGAGGGGGAGCAAGAGAGGAGACTCCATCGCTGCATGTCGGGTATCATGGCCACGGACCCTAGATAAGTGCAATAGATGATCAATCTCCTCCCTCTCTCTTTCCCCCCTCTCTCCTCTCTTCCTTCCCCCTCCTCTCTCTCCCCCCTTCCTCTCTCTCTCCTCCCCCTCCTCCCCCCCCCCCTCTCTCTCCCCCCCCTCCTTTCTCTCTCCCCCCTCCTCTCATTCTCCCCCTCCTCTCCCCCCCCCCCTCCTCTCTCCCCCCTCCTCTCTCCCTCCTCTCTCGCCTCCCCCCTTCTCTCACTCCCCCCCTTCTCTCTCGCCCCCCTCCTCTCGCTCCCCCCTCTTCTCTCGCCCCCCTTCTCTCTCTCCCCCCTCTCCCCCCCTCTCTCTCTCTCCCCCCCTCCTCTCTCTCTCCCCCCTCCTCTCTCTCTCCCCTCCTTATCTCTCCCCCCTCTCTCTCTCTTAACATTGTACACAGATCTGACCCAACAAGGTGTCCTGCATTTACTGTATGTTTCGCTCCATAAGACACACTTGGGGGGAAATGTCTGTGCGCCGGCCCAGTATTCCTGCCGCAGTTGTATATCCGCAGTCTCTGGTCATCTCATGTACTATGTCCGCATTTGTTCATAGTTTTTTTTTTAAAAACTATAGTCCAGCCCTCCAACATTCTGAGGGACAGTGAACTGGCCCCCTGTTTAAAAAGTTTGAGGACCCCTGGTCTAGGGAATGATAAAAGCAGTTTTACTGCCCTATTTACAGTCCCATGCAGGCTTATAGTTCCTGAATCAGTCTTGATTACATCAGGGTCATCTAACCATCAGGGAGCAAGGGAGAAGGAGCTGCAAAGACCAGTCTACCATTGTGGAGGAACCTGCAGAAGTGGAAACTGCTTTTAACTCTTGCAGTGTCAGTCAGTGGCAAGGGCAAGGCAGGACTTTTCCTTTTCCTAGAGTTCAGCTTTAAATAGCTTTGTATAGATAGGAGATCTAAATCTGAGCATGTCCCAGGGTTATATTACTTTTCATACTGTTCTACTAATTAATAATATGATCAGGTCACATGGGAACATACTACAACATGACCAACTGAGCTACTCCACTGTGAACCAGATGGTTCCTCCAGTTATGTACATCCTGTAGGTGGAGTGCAATCAAATTGCTGGTGGGTTGCTTGTTGGGCTTTAAACGCTACACATGGGTTACAGATGAAACATCCTTTTAAAGCACAAGGTAACTTCTTTTGAGCTCAATATGATGGTTCATGTAATGTTTCCCCTTTCTTATGTGGTAAAAAAAATTATGTGTTTAACCTCATACAAAATGACAAAATTTCAGAAAAAATGAGGAAGGGTTGGTTTCCTTTTACCCCCCAGTTAACATCCATGACTTTACACTATTCACCTGACAGCAATGGTCAATCACTGGTTAATTGGTTAATTGATCAATTAGACTCACGTTCCCTATATATTCACCCCTGTTCATCCACTTCCCCCTGCTTGAAAAAGGAGTGCACTTCCGCCTTCCACGGCCAGTGCATACTCCGAAACGCGTCGCAGTGCACCCTGGGATCTGACGTCATCACGGCCACGCCGCCGCTACGTTTCAGCGTGCGTTCCATCCGGCTTTGAGGGAGGACGTGCATGAAGGCTGGCCTCACCGCTGTTCCCCCTCCAGCCACCACGCTGTTCCAGCCGAGAGCTGACCTCCCCACATCGCAGAGAGATGACGGCTCTTCACCCGGGTTACCACCCCACCGTTAACTATTGTTAACCACGGTTTTTATGCTTATGATTACTTCACACATGTGAGTGTTTCTACATTTAGACTTGAATTAAAAGACTTATTGCACTTAGAGGCGCTTCTCTCCTTTTTCTCAAAATGAAAAAATTTGCCTAACGTATCAGCCCCACAAAAAGTGGTATTTTAGCTGCTTAGTCTCATGGGCTGAGTCATCCTCTTGTTTCTGATACTACAACAGAAAGTTCTCCCTGCTGTAATTCCCTCTGCTTCTGTTGACCTGTAAGTTTTGAGTGTGCCTGCCCTTTGCATGCTCCAATAAATTTTCCATCATATACTTTTCTATTATATTAAAAATGAGAAACATAATGGCCACAGCAGGCATACAGTGACTCAAGAGAGTTGATATCAACAGAGTTGCTGAAATACGCTATGTTGCCAAAAGTGGGACGCCTGCCTTTACAAGCACATGAACTTTAATGGCATCCCCGTCTTAGTCAGTATTGAGTTGGCCCACCCTTTACAGCTATAATAGCTTCAACTCTTCTGGGAATTGTCCACAAGGTTTAGAAGTGTGTCTATGGGAATGATTGACCATTCCTCCAGAAGTGCATTTGTGAGGTCAGGAATTGATGTCGGACGAGAAGGCCTGGATTGCAGTCTCTGCTCTAATTCATCCCAAAGGTGTTCTGTTAAGTTTAGGTCAGGATTCTGTGCAGGCCAGTAAAATTCCTCCACCCCAAATTTGCTCATTCATGTCTTTATGATCCTTGCTTTGTGCAGTGGTGCACATTTATGTTGGAACAGGAAGGGGCCATCCCCAAACTGTTCCTACAAAGTTGGGAGCATGAAATTGTCCAAAACGTCTTGGTATGCTGACGCCTTAACAGTTCCCTTCACTGGAACTAAGGGGCAAAGCCCAACCCCTGAAAACAACCCCACACCATAATCCCCCCTCCACCAAACCTTACACTTGGCAAGTACCATTCTCCTGGCAACCACCAAACCCAGACACATCCATCGGATTACCAGACAGAGAAGTGTGATTCATCACTCAGGAGAACACGTCTTCACTGCTCTAGAGTCCAATGGTTGTGTGCTTTACACCACTGTATCCAACAATTTGCACTGCACTTGGTGATGTAAGGCTTGGATGCAGCTGCTCGGCCATGGAAACCCATTCCATGAAGCTCTCTACATACTGTTGTTGAAGGCGACATGAAGTTTGGAGGTCTTTAGCTATTGACTCTGCAGACAGTTGGCAACGTCTGCACACTGTGTGCATGCTGACCCCGCTCTGTCATTTTAAGTGGCCTACCACTTTGTGGCTGAGTTGCTGTTGTTCCCAGTTGCTTCCACTTTGTTATAATACCACTAACAGTTGACCATGTAATATTTAGTAGCAAGGAAATTTCAGGGATGGACTTATTGCACAGGTGGCAACCCATCACACCACACTTGAATTCATTCTTCACAAATGTTTGTAGAAGCAGTCTGCATGCCTAGGTGCTTGATTTTATACACCTGTGGCCATGGAGGTAATTAGAACACCTGAATCCAATGATTCGGAGGGGTATCCCAATACTTTTGGCAATATAGTGTATATAGGAAATTGTGAGGTGAATTACCTCTCCAGTATCTACTGAAACACTGAAATCATAATAAGAGAAGACTGGTCACTGTTAAGCTGGATCTGAGTTGATTCTTGTAATTCTAAGGCCTCATTTACACTGCCACTGCAAAACCTGCTTTTTCATTTAGAGGATATTTCTGAGGGCTCGTTTACAGTTGTTTTCATGTGCCGCATTCACACCCCAATGCTGGAGTAATGTGCAGTGTGATACAGTGTGGAAATACTTCCTTTTTCAACAATGCACTGGATGGGATGGCATGTCACTACAACCTTAAGCAGCTATGTTGTCTTCTGTCTGGAATTTAAAAAAAAAGTGTAGCATTTATTGACTAGAATGCCTACTCAGTGTTCTCACAAACTGTTATATAAGTTTTCTACCTATTAAAAATTGATTTGTTTTTGTATTTCATTCATCAATATGGAAATTCCCCACTATAGTCATTTTAATGAACATCTGCTTGGTTAATGGTAAAAATAAAACAAAACAAAAAAACACACATACATAAGTCTCAGTTCTTCGAATTTAGAACAAAACAGAAAAAATAACCTTCTGTTATCGATGGACATTAACAAGAGTCATGTTACAAAGCAGACAGTCACTTGAACATTGGTTAATTCAGTGTATGCCAAGGTGTTCAGCCCAGCATAAAAATGAGTCTACTACATTGTAAAATATAATCCTTGAAAAAAACCACAATAATTGCAACTAGCTACAGTAATGTCATTCATTCACAATTTGTTTGACATTTTTACGTCACATACACTGGTGGCTTCAATTCACCTGAATGGTTTTCCCCCTGCAGGATAAAAAGGCAACACTTCATCATGTGTGTGTTGACCATAATGGCATTGAAGTGTAACAAACAAGACAGTGACTTTATGAACGAGTCCAGAACTCATAAAGTATAAACATTTCTGGAAACTATTTTTTCTTAATAACTATTCAGTAGTTGCCTCTCATTTCTAAATATACACTGCTCAAAAAAATTAAAGGAATACATTTTAATCAGAGTATAGCATCAAGTCAATTAAACTCCTGGGATATTGATCTGGTCAGTTAAGTAGCAGAGGGGGTTGTTAATCAGTTTCAGCTGCTTTGGTGTTAATGAAATTAACAACAGGTGCACTAGATGGGCAACAATGAGATGACCCCCAAAACAGGAATGGTTTTACAGGTGCAGTCCAACTCCTCTAGGATGGCACATCAATACTTACCATTACCAGAAGGTTTGCTGTGTTTGCCAGCACAGTCTCAAGAGCATGGAGGATAATCCAGGAGACAGACAGTTACTCTAGGAGAGCTGGACAGGGCTGTAGAAGGTCCTTAACCCATTAGCAGGACTGGTATCTTATTTGTGCAAGGAGGAACAGGCTGAGCACTGCCAGAGCCCTGCAAAATGACCTCCAGCAGGCCACTGATGTAAATGTCTCTGATCAAACAATCAGAGACAGACTTCATGAGGGTGGCCTGAGGGTCCGACGTCCTCTAGTGGGTCCTGTGCTCACTACCTGGCACCATAGAGCTCAGTTAGCATTTTCCATTGAACACCAGAGTTGGCAGGTCCACCACTGGCACCCTGTGCTTTTCATAGATGAGAGCAGGTTCACCCTGAGCACATGTGGCAGATGTGAAAGGGTCTGGAGAAGCCGTGGAGAACATTATTCTGCCTGTAACATCATTCAGTATGATCATTTTGGCGACGAGTCAGTGATGGTCTGGGTAGGAATATCCATGGAGGGATGCACAGACCTCTACAGGCTAGACAATGGCACCCTGACTGCCATTAGGTATCGGGATGAAATCCTTGGACCCATTGTCAGACTCTACACTGGTGCAGTAGGTCCTGGGTTCCTCCTGGTGCACAACAATACTCAGCCTCATGTGGCAAGAGTATGTAGGCAGTACCTGGAGGAGGAAGGAATTGATACCATTGAGTGGCCCCCATGCTTGCCTGACCTACAGAACACCTCTCGGATATCATGTTTCGGTCTTTCCGATACTGCCAGGTTGCACGTCAGACTGTCCAGGAGCTCAGTGATGCTTTGGTCCAGATCTGGGAGGAAATACCCCAGGACACCATCTGTTGTCTTATTAAGAGCATGCCCCAACGTTGTCAGGCATGCATACAAGCATGTGGGGGCCATACAAACTACTGAGTACCATTTTGAGTTGCTACAATGAAATTTCAGCAAAATGGACTAGCCTGCTGCATAATTTTTTCACTTTGATTTTTTTGGTGTCTTTGAATTCAGCCCTCTGTAGGTTGATAATTTTCATTTCCATCAAATGATGGGGCATCGTTACGTTCCTAACACATTACCCAGTCCATATCAGTATAGATATCCAGCATGATATTTTTCCCCATTGAGATCTGATGTGTTTTCAAAGTGTTCCTTTAATTTTTTTGAGCAGTGTTTATAGCAGCTCTTACTGCAATGCTAGCCTCCTCTCCAGCATGGTTCTCTTTACACTCACTCTCTCAGCAACCAGATGTTGTATAATTCAACCAACTTTTAACCCTGTGGGGGAGCACAGTGCCCTGCACACAAAATTTAATGATGCAGAATCACCACATCACCAAGGTTTTCTACATTATGAACCTGTCATTGTCAAGAGGAAGAGAAGAACCCTGTGTGTCATGTGACTGGTTAGAAGACCTCTGAAAAAGGTAAGTATAAAACAAAGCAAAAGTTGGATGTTGGAGGACATCCAGGGAAAGAAGAGAATGTGTATGGTGGGAGGATTGAAATGAGCTTTAATTTTGATGTTGAAGTGTGTTTGCATTCTCAATAAACCCAGTGTGCGGTAAAAATTGCTTCGCTTTAAATAGTGCCCCAGCAGGAGTTTAAAGCCAAAAACAGCTTTAGATGCATTACTCAATTCCTTTCTAGCACCGTCCCCCACAACAATTCATTACTGCCATTGGATGTCCTCAGTTTTCTGGGATGAATGACCTTTAGGCCAGCCATTGATGATTAATTTTCTTTTGATAAGCCTGTGGACTAATCAAAAAATAAATGAATGGATTAACTCCAGAAAGAAAGGTGGATGGAGGAATCCTCCCAACTGTTCTATTGTATTCTGACAGCTGGAATTCCTCCACTGTCAGAATACACTGATCAGTGCTACAGCTGACTGGCTGCATGCACTAATCAAATACAACATTTTCCAACATTCCTATTTGAGAGAAGACAGTTATTAGATAAACTTCTTTTGAGTGAGAATGGTAATAGATGGATTAAAATTTGGCAGGTCTTTGCTGATAACCTATGGCCAGCCATAGCGTCAATCAACCCAGAAGACTGAGGACATCCTGTGAGTTTAGAACTTAATGGACCTGCCCATATGGGGGAGTCACCAGTGCACATTGCACTCACAGTATAATCATGCAGTGGTGCTGACATAATCACATCAGTGCCTCCCTCTGCACCTTCAATTCACCTTGGATCTGCGATTATTTATGGATTGGGTTTAAAGCCCCAGATTTTCTGTGTCTATAGGCTCTTTGGATGTAAATCTAGTCCTGCTGGGTCATAAAGGAGTATGTCACCTAATTGGCTCTATGGTTCCCTTCTAATTTTATGTATAGTACAACCGGCAAACAGACAAGCTTTTGTGTGGTCTGTACATACTTGCATATCTGATCGTCTCTTCCCACTGAAATATTGGTTGTTAGTTTAGTGTTAATGTTGGTAAAAGTTCTTTATACCATAACTATTGCAATATTTAGTCTTTACTGGCACATGGCAAATTGTTCCTTCTCTATTTCCCCCAATTCTCTATAGGCCCCCAAAATAGTTTGAAGGATTGTAAACTGGCCACTTGTTTAAAACTGATTGGAGAACACTGCATTAGTTTCTACTTTTGGATTATTTGCATAGTACACTTTTTTGATTTTCCTATAAGCATGATAAAGAAGTACTGCATAATAAGACCATTATACTTTTCCAAGTATATTATTAGGAGCGATTATTGCATGTGCTTTTATTTCCATGTCTAAAATTAGAGTAACTTTATGGGTTATTATTTTGCGTCTGAAGCTTTGAAGGCTTTGTTTGTAAATAATAAAAACATAGACTTTATTGGAACTTCAAAGGAATTCACACCAGCATACTGTCCTCTTTTACCATAAAACAGGTATACAGTCACACTAGAAACAAACTGACAGTGCAGTAAGACTTTACTTAAAGTCATAATAAAACACCAATGGATATTTAGAGTAGAAGTCTATAAAAGGTGTGAATTGTGTTTAAAAATTGTTTTAGATATTTTAGGTTCTGTGATCAAGTGTGGTAAGTGAACCTTGTTTTATTCAGAATCCTTTTTGGACAAATGACACCTATGTTAAAATCACATGGCTCATCACAAGTAGAACAAGAAGAACACAAGACCCATTCCATTTCTTCTATTTATTTTGACAATGCCTATGTCTGCCAGGTGAAAGTCTTAGTGAGAAAATTGAATATGAAAGACAGGGACAACTTTTTATTCCAATCTATGAAATATGCCTACCTAAATCATTTGTATTAACTTTTTATAGTAAGGGGAACTATTTTAAAATTTACATATTTCCAGCCCTTGACATTTAAAAGATCTCAAGTAAGAGAATATGGCATATACAGGTGAAACTTGAAAAATTAGAATATCGTGCAAAAGTTCATTTATTTCAGTAATGCAACTTAAAAGGTGAAACTAATATATGAGATAGACTCATTACATGCAAAGCAAGATAGTTCAAGCCGTGATTTGTCATAATTGTGATGATTATGGCTTACAGCTCATGAAAACCCCTAATCCACAATCTCAGAAAATTAGAATATTACATGCAATCAATAAAACAAGGATTGTACATAGAACAATATCGGACCTCTGAAAAGTATAAGCATGTATATGTACTCAGTACTTTGTTTGGGCCCCTTTTGCAGCAATTACTGCCTCAATGCGGCGTGGCATGGAAGCTATCAGCCTGTGGCACTGCTGAGGTGTTATGGAAGACCAGGATGCTTCAATAGCGGCCTTCAGCTTTTCTGCATTGTTCGGTCTCATGTCTCTCATCTTTCTATTGGCAATGCCCCATAGATTCTCTATGGGGTTCAGGTTAGGCGAGGTTGCTGGCCAATCAAGCACAGTAATCCCACAGTCATTGAAGCAGGTTTTGGTGCTTTTGGCAGTGTGGGCTGGTGCCAAGTTCTGCTGGAAAATGAAGTCAGCATCCCCATAAAGCTCGTCTGCAGAAGGAAGCATGAAGTGCTCCAAAATCTCCGGGTAGATGGCTGCGTCGACCCTGCACTTAATGAAGCACAGTGGACCAACACCAGCAGATGACATGGCTCCCCAAATCAACACGGATTGTGGAAACTTCACACTGGACTTCAAGCATCTTGCAGTGTGTGCCTCTCCATTCTTCCTCCATACTCTGGGTCCTTGGTTTCCAAATGAGATGCAAATGTTGCTCTCATCAGAAAAGAGGACTTTGGACCACTGAGCAACAGACCAGGTCTGTTTTCTTTAGTCCAGGTAAGGCGCTTCTGCCGTTGTTTGTTGTTCAGGAGCGGCTTGACAAGAGGAATACGACATTTGAAGCAGATGTCCAGGATCCGTCTGTGTGTGGTGGCTCTTGATGTACTGACTCCAGCCTCAGTCCACTCATTGTGAAAGTCCCCAACACTTTTGAATGGCCTTTTCCTGACAATCTTCTCCAGGCTGCGGTCATCCCTGCTGCTTGTGCACCTTTTTCTTCCACACTTTTCCCTTCCACATAACTTTCTATTAATGTGCTTTGATACAGCACTTTGGGAACATCCAACTTCTTTTGCAATTACCTTTTGAGGCTTTCTCTCCTTATGGAGGGTGTCAATGATGGTTTTCTGCACAACTGTCAGGTCAGCAGTCTTTCCCATAATTGTGATTCCTACTGAACCAGACTGAGAGACCATTTAAAGGCTCAGGAACCCTTTGCAGGTGTTATGGCTTAATTAGCTGATTAGAGTGGGACACTTTGAGCCTAGAATATTGCACCTTTTTACAATATTCTAATTTTCTGAGATTGTGGATTTGGGGTTTTCATGAGCTGTAAGCCATAATCATCACAATTATGACAAATCACGGCTTAAACTATCTTCCTTTGCATGTAATGAGTCTATCTCATATATTAGTTTCACCTTTTAAGTTGCATTACTGAAATAAATGAACCTTTGCACAACATTCTAATTTTTTGAGTTTCACCTGTAGTTAGATATTGCTAGAACTGCCAAAATGGATATGTTAAAATTTATTTAAAGCTGAATTAAACCCTCCCATCCTTTTCAGCCAAGGAAGTTGCCATCTTAGTCTCTGATTGATCTGCTAGCGTATGTACTCTCCAGCGCCTCAAGATATGCACAGCCAAAAGGGAAGCCAAGGGTACCAGGACAGCGACAACCAAAAGGAAATGTTCCAGGGGTGCAGCCCTCCTCAGACGGGGAAATCAGCCACTGGATAGAGAGAAAAACAGGTGGCGCACACACCTAGTGCATTATCCAAGGTTTATTGTAGGAATTAAATCATAAAAACATACTCACAGACGAAGCATGTATCTAAAAAGCATAGAAAAATGACAATGGCCACAACGGCAGGCAAGGTGTTCTCACTGTCAGTGCGGTCAAATGGCTGACGCGTTTCGGGGACGAATCCCTTTCCTCAGAGCTGATGACCAACCACTGATGCTGATGCACGATGAATGGAAAGTAAAGTGAGAGCCCTGCTGTTGATGCCTCAGGCAACCTTGCCTGCCGTTGTGGCCATTGTCATTTTTCTATGCTTTTTAGATACATGCTTCGTCTGTGAGTATGTTTTTATGATTTAATTCCTACAATAAACCTTGGATAATGCACTAGGTGTGTGCGCCACCTGTTTTTCTCTCTGATTGATCTGCAACTGCCATGGCGCTACACATGTGATCAGCAGCCATTTGATATTTTTTTAACAATAAACTTTATTAAGTTTAACAAAGAACAATTACACCAAGCAGTGGAACATCATCTCCAGGCAAAAAAGTACATACAGTGGGGATCGAAAGTTTGGACACCCCAGCTAAAAATTTGTATTAATGTGCATAAAGAAGCCAAGGAAAGATGGAAAAATCTCCAAAAGACATCAAATTACAGATTAGACATTCTTATAATATGTCAACAAAAGTTAGATTTTATTTCCATCATTTACACTTTCAAAATAACAGAAAACAAAAAAATGGCGTCTGCAAAAGTTTGGGCACCCTGCAGAGTTAATATCTTGTACTGCCCCCTTTGGCAAGTATCACAGCTTGTAAACGCTTTTTGTAGCCAGCCAAGAGTCTTTCAATTCTTGTTTGAGGTATCTTTGCCCATTTTTCCTTACAAAAGTCTTCCAGTTCTTTGAGATTTCTGGGCTGTCTGTCACGCACTGCTCTTTTAAGGTCTATCCATAGATTTTCAATTATGTTGAGGTCAGGAGATTGTGAAGGCCATGGCAAAACCTTCAGTTTACGCCTCTTGATGTAATCCCCCGTGGATTTCGAGGTGTGTTTAGGATCATTATCCATTTGTAGAAGCCATCATGTCTTTAACTTCAGCTTTTTCACAGATGGCATCAAGTTACCATCCAAAATTTGCTGAAATTTTATTGAATCCATTTTTCCTTCTACTCGTGAGATGTTCCCTGTGCCACTGGCTGCAACACAACCCCAAAGCATGATTAATCCAACCCCATGCTTAACAGTTGGACAGAGATTCTTTTCATTAAATTCTGTGCCCCTTCTTCTCCAAACATATCTTTGCTCATTCCGGCCAAAAAGTTCAATTTTAACCTCATCGGTCCACAGAACTTGTTTCCAAAATGCATCAGGCTTTTCTATATGTTCATTTGCAAAGTTCAAACGATGATTTTTGTGGTGGGGACGTAGAAGAGGTTTTCTTCTGATGACTCTTCCATGAAGACCATATTTGTACAAGTATCTCTTTATAGTGGAATAGTGTACCACAACTCCAGTGTCTGCCAGATCTTTCTGGAGGGATTGTGCAGTCAAACGTGGGTTTTGAATTGTTTTTCTCACAATCCTGCGAGCTGTTCTGTCTGATATTTTTCTTGGTCTTCCAGATCTTGCTTTAACTTCCACTGTTCCTGATGACTGCCATTTCTTCATTACATTCCGAACAGAGGATATTGACATCTGAAACTGCTTTGCTATCTTCTTATAGCCTTCTCCAGCTTTGTGAGCGTCAACTATTTTCAGTTTCAGTTTTCTAGACAACTGCTTAGAAGAACCCATGGTGCTGATTGTTGGGGCAAGGTCAGATGAGTCTGGGCATTTAAAACCTTTGAGATTGACATCACCTGGTCTTCCCAGACGATGATTGAGAACAATCCATGACACTGGCAGGTCTCAGCTTGGCAAAGGGGGCAGTGCATGCTATAAATTCTGCAGGGTGCCCAAACTTTTGCAGACGCCATTTTTTTGTTTTCGGTTATTTTGAAAGTGTAAATGATGGAAATAAAATCTAACTTTTGTTGACATATTATAAGAATGTCTAATCTGTAATTTGATGCCTTTTGGAGATTTTTCCATCTTTCCTTGGCTTCTTTATGCACATTAATACAAATTTTTAGCTGGGTTGCCCAAACTTTCAATCCCCACTGTACAATAAAGATATCTCACCAATCAGAATCCAGGTGTTACATAAAATATACATAAAGAACATCAAGCTAATGGTATTAGCAAAAGTGCAGTCATATATCAAGAAGGGTCTGACATCAAACTATCAATCAACAATGCAGTACACTGGGTTAGAGAGCCAATTACCATCATTAGCAGAAGCGGTACCAAATCGAGGTAGGGTAACAAAAACGGGGGGGGGATATTTAAGGGTTAGCCGTGCGCTAATAGACTATGGAGAGTGAACAGGGGTAAATGAAGCAGGAATATCTTGTGGGGGGTTATATGCCTCCGGCCATTAACAGGGCCAGATGCCTAACCTCAATGCATTCTGCCCAAATATTTATGAACGGAAAGTTGAGCTATTTAATATTTTGACAGTTTGGCTGAGAGCACAAGCAAATGTTACAGTGAACTTTCCCAGCCAGAAATGTAACTGTTTTTGAAACCTAAAAATCAATGGGATTAGTTCCACTTTAAAAATGTTTCATAGAAATTCATAGCTCTTCTTATTAACTACTTAAGATTTTACTTACTTCATGACTGCACCATATTTTGCAGTTCAGCACTGTGCTATTTTAACTAGCAAGTGTGGCCATGCAATACCGTATGCAAACAAAATTTATATAATTTTTTTCACACTAATAGAGGTTTCTTTTGGTGGTATTTGATCACCACTGGGTATTTTATTTCTTACAATATAAATTAAAAAAGACACAATATTTTCTACTTTCTGCTATAAAACATACCTTAAAAAAAAATAAAAAATAAAAAATGTCTTCATAAATGTTGGCCAAAATGTATTCTGCTACATGTCTTTGGTAAAAAAAAATCCCAATACGTGTATATTGATTGGTTTGTGTGAAAGGTATAGTGTCTACAAACTATGGTATAGATACTGGAATTGTTATTTATTATTTTTTTTATACTAGTAATGCCAGCGATCAGGGACTTATAGCAGGACTGTAATAGTATGGCAGGCAATCTGACACTAACTCTCACTTTGCAGGAACTGACTAACTGCCACTGACATCTCCAGTGACACTAATACAGTGATCAAAGCTAATAATATACACTGACACTGTACTAATGACACTGGCTGGGAAAGGGTTAACATCTAGGGGCAATAAAAGGGTTAATTGTGTGCGGATAAGTGTTTACTGTGTGCTGATTTTACTAATGGGTGCTCCATTTTGTATTCCAAACCAACACATCGCCGCTGTCAGAACAGAGCTCTGTGTTGTTTACAATCACTGAGCTCTGCCTTATCATCCGCTAAAAAGAACGGCGGTTCCTGGCCATAAATCATTGGCTGGGATCTGCTGATTGGTTTGTGCTGTAATGAATCACAGCACAGCCAGGGCGGTGGGTGCAGGTCTGTGCATGCTCGCCTCCTACCCAGAAGAGCCGGACCATGTATCAGATACGTGATCCAGCCCAAAGCAGTTAATGGATAACACTTTTCTACACTTAGAACATTTTAAATGTAATAGAATAACTTTCAGTCTTTTCTTCCCTGCTCCCCAAACTCATTTCTGCTTTGATTGCATATATTTCTCCCCCTCTCCATATTGTATTCTGTATTTATGGGGAGAGCACATAGTTCAACAAGAGCCTTTCCCAGGAGCCTTATATAGTCTCCCACTTGTATTCATTTATTTTGAAATATTTTGTCCTTAGTGAGGGCCTAGTCCATATTTGTCACTCTCTGGTCACAAGGGTGCTGTTTACAGAAAATATATTTTAATAGTGTACAAATTAAAGAAAACCTACATAGCAAAAGACTGTCAAAGCTCTAGACCAAATTATACTTCTTGACTAACAGCATAAAACGATATTCTATTCACTACATACACTTTGTTGACAGAGGCTAGAAGTGTATTCATCAGCCTTCAGTTACAGGAAATTTAAAAATATCTTTTATTCACAAAAATATTGTTATGAAAGAGGGATTAAACTCTTATCACACTGATAAGAAAACAGGGGACCCAGAAGGCCCAGTACACCATCTCTTCTATTAAAGTGGAAGTAAACCTGCTTTTGTATCTTTTACCTACAGGTCAGTTTACAATAAATCTTCCCTGTAGGTAAAATGAATATTGCATAAACGTGTACCATTTAGGAGATATTCTCTCTTTTTTCCGCTGGCGCATTCGCTCTGAAGGAATGGCACGGCACTGTGCCTTGTCCCGAGATTCCCGCTTATGTGGTATTATGGCGCGAAACCAGATCCCCTCGAGCGTTCTCCCTCTACAAATCCGCCTTCCTCACCTACACCACCTCCCTCCACGCCGCCAAGCAAGCCTATTTCATAACCCTCATCAACACCCTCTGCACCTGTCCTCGCCGGCTCTTCTCCACTTTCAAATCCCTGCTCTCCCCCCCCCCACCTCCACTCAGTACCTCACTCACCGCCCACGAGATTGCCAATCATTTCCAAAACAAGATTGACGCAATCCGTAAGGACATTGTCAATTCACAATCTACCCCTCCACCTAGCCTCCCTCCCTCCATCACCCCCTCAACTCTCCCCTCCTCTGACCTCGCAACCGCACTGCCCCCCACCATACCTAACGCCCCGTACACTACAACCTCCCCAACACTCGGCTCCTTCAGCCCTGCTACCACTGAGGAGGTCACTAAGGTCTTCACTGAAGCCCGCCTCACCACTTGCCCCCTGGACCCTATCCCCTCTCAACTCCTCCAGTCACCCCCCTCCTCCATCATTCACTCCCTCACCCACATCTTCAATCTATCCCTCTCTACTGGCACATTCCCTTCCCCCCTAAAGCATGCACACATCACCCCCATACTCAAAAAACCCTCCCTTGACCCCACTGACCTAAACAACTTTAGACCCATCTCCCTGCTGCCATTCACTTCCAAGCTCCTTGAGCGCTTAGCCTACAATCGCCTAAGCACCCACCTCACTGATAACAACCTCCTTGATCCACTACAGTCTGGCTTCCGTCCCCTACACTCCACCGAAACGGCCCTACTCAAAATCACCTGCTAACCGCCAAAGCTAATGGCCACTACTCTGTCCTCCTGCTCCTCGACCTCTCCGCGGCCTTCGACACAGTCGACCACCCCCTCCTCCTTTCTAAGCTGCACTCCTTTGGCATAAGGGATGCTGCTCTCTCCTGGTTCTCCTCCTACCTATCCCAATGCTCCTTCAGTGTTACCTATAACGCTGCCACCTCCCCCTCTCTCCCCCTCTCTGTTGGAGTCCCCCAAGGCTCTGTCCTCGGACCCCTCCTCTTTTCCATCTACACCTCCTCCCTTGGCCAACTGATACATTCCCACGGCTTCAACTATCACCTCTATGCCGACGACACACACATTTTCCTCTCCACCCCTCACCCCCTCACTCTCCGCCCGCATCGCCCACCTCCTGAATGACATATCAGACTGGATGTCGCTCCATTTCCTCAAGTTAAACCTGTCCAAAACCGAGCTTCTAGTTTTCCCCCCAGCCCGCACCCCCCCCATCCTCTCCATCTTGACTAGCAACGCCACCATCAATCCCACCCCACACGCCAAAGTCCTGGGTGTCATCTTGGACTCAAACCTTTCCTTCCAACCTCATGTCCAATCACTATCAAAGTCATGCAGGCTCCACCTCCGCAACATCTCCAAGATACGTACGTTCCTCACCCCAGACACTACTAAACAACTCGTACACTCCCTCATTATCTCACGCCTGGAGTACTGCAACTCCCTTCTCACTGGCCTACCCAAACACATGCTATCCCCACTCCAGTCTATCCTGAACTCAGCGGCTAGACTCATCCACCTCACCAACCGCTCCACATCTGCCACCCCCCTCTGCCAATCCCTTCACTGTCTCCCGATTGCCCAACGCATTAAATTCAAATTACTAACTCTGACCTACAAAGCCATTCACAACGCTGCCCCAAACTACCTAATAGACCTGATACCCAAATACCACCCTACCCTTGCCCTTCGCTCCTCACAGGACCTCCAGCTCCCTGGTCTCCTCCTCCCACACCCGACTGCAGGACTTCTCCAGGACTTCCCCAATCCTCTGGAACTCCCTACCCCAATCCATCAGACTGTTCTTTGTCAGGGGGAAGAAAGCACCTCCATGTTGAGGGCATGTGTCCTGTATAGTTTGGGAGGGGGCTGCATGCTCATTCCCCCATTCCCTGGCCTGCTGGGCTGCATGCTCGAATAAGGGTCTGGTATGGATTTTGGAGTGGACCACACATGATTTTTTTTTTTTCATTTTTGATATCCCCCCCAAAATCCATACCAGGTCATCAATGGCAGTGCCTGGCATACCATGCCTTATGTTTGATAATAGATGACTTATTAGCCCTAGCAATGGCCAGAACTGACCAATAAGATTTGCTCCCAAACCCGGGCTGATTTGTTTACCACTACCGAAGAGGATATAGTGATGAACCACTAATACAGTTAATACAGATAGAATGTAGTTGGATACATTATATTGCTGCTTACCAATTCTTAGATAGGCTTTATTTCATTTATTTTCATCTGGTGATTTATCCTGTAAGTCTGTTGCTTTGCAACATAATAAGCTGTTCTGCAAATGTAGCAGTTGGGGGGTTGAGACAAACCATTTACCACTGACAGTGGTGCTTACAACAATCAGCATGTATTTATGTAAAAACTTTATCCCAAAAAGAAAAACAGACATTGCTGTAACTGCTTGTGTAACTGCAGTGAGCTTGAGTGTGGCCTCAATTTGTTAGTATATCTAAATCTTTTAGTACAGTACTTTTAACATTCCCTTCCTCTCAGACTGCTGCTTTCCAAAGGTGCCCTCTGTGCTCCTTCATCCAGAGTGAGGGCACTCTAATACAGGAGGTGTGTTACTGACCACATCAACAAGTAAAAACAGAGGGAAGAAAGCCTAAAAAAGAAAATGAATGCAGCCACCACATCTAAGGATTGGTAAAGTAAAATATATTACATTTATGGTTTTGGGTTTAATACCACTTGAATTTTTTTCAAAAGCAGTCACAAAGCAGAAAAGCCTGTGACCTGCCAGCAATAACAGAGAAGGACCCTTGCTCTTTGTGCTCATTGTACGAAGCTACAAAGTCAGACATATAGCTCTACAATAGACAAAACTTCTGCTCCACACTGATAGTAACCAATAAGATTTTACACTCAAAACATGAATGGGTGTGTAGCACCCCTCTAAATAGCCAGGGGGAGCTAGTTGCTAATTTTTAGTAAGAGAGGCTGAGCAGCAGCCTGGGGAAATAGTCAGCAGGGCCAAATTTGGGTTAGGGCTAAGAGGCTCTGCAGATCAGTTCCTTGATTACCTCCCCCTGCTCTTGTATCTTAGAGAATATTCTAGAAGCAGTTGGCAGAGGTGAGGAGGGGCTGATCTAGGGCATTGCATGGGGTCAGCAGCAGGAGAGTTTGGGTGGAAGATGTGAGGAAGGTTGAGATGCAGGTGCCTGGGAGGGGTCCCAGTGGGAAGGGGCCTACCTATAGGCTGGGACCTGGAAAGGAGGATCAATTAGACCCCGAAGAGAGGACCACCTGTGGAGCCAGGGAAAGAGCCAGCCCAGCAGAAGGCCTGAAGGCAACCACCTACCAAAAACCAGCTCACAGGAAAAAGAACGAATAATCCTACACCCCCTGAGCCAGCTAAGGGGAAAAGAGCAATCTGGTGGGAAACCTGACTAGCTCTTCACCCGGAACTGTTTAACTTAAAGTAGCAGGCACTGGATCCCCTTGCCCAGGGAATCCTCCAGACAGCTGGGTAAAGAAAAGAATGTATCTAGGGTCTGGGGTGGTACACCAAGAGAGGCTGGAGAGCTCTTCAAGAAGACAATGTTCTGTCTTTTGTCTTGTATATAGTTGCCAGGACATTGTCCTCAGTTTGCAGTTCCCTTGGGCATCCCATACAATCCCTTACCACATCCAAGTTCAATTCCCCTAATAAAACTAAAAAAAAAACAAGTTTAAGGACTGTTTACTGTCTCTGGAATGCAACTCTATTGAAAATGCGTGTTGCTCGGCTGTGCAGGACTATAGGGGGACCCATATCTTCAGCAACTTCTAAGGGGGTAGGGCTACAGATTATTTTTTTCAGTCATTTTAGAATTTTAAACCTGACAATATTTACTGCTATATGGTCAATATCACATGAGTGTGGTATATGAACAAATCTTCCTTACAAATTATGAGAGGGAAAAAAATGAAACAGACAAAATTTTTATTCATTTTTCCCCTACTTTTTGGTCAGTATTTGGTTTCTTAAATAGGGTTAGATTGGGGAACTTTAACCCACCAGAGGACATGTGAGAATGGCCTAACTATTAGAGGTGCACCATTGTGAATAGTAGGTATGAATTATTGTGAGTGGGTGTGGGAATATTGCTGTTTTTAGGGCCATAGCTTGATTTTGACAGGCCTACACATTGTACAATGCCATCATAAAACACTGTAATATATCGAACCACAATGGCACATTATATCATGACACTATACCACAATATATAATGCTGATATGAAGAGTATAAAATGCCGTTCTACCGACCCAGTGCTTGAAGGTGAGTATATGGTCTCAGCCAGCTCTGATCCACTGGCTACGCCCTCTGATGGATTTCGCCTCACCTATCAGAGCTTAGTCATAGATGTTGGCAGGGTGAAATGTGTCAGAGGGCCTGGTCAGTGCAGCAGTGTTGGCTGAGGCCATACACTCACCTTAAATCACTGGGTTGGTAGAGCCGCATCTTATACTCTTCATATAGGCACTTCTGGATCAGTGAAACTGGACACCTGTTCCCTCCTTCTGAGTTACAGCAGGGCAGTGCTTGGGCTTCGAGTAGTGCTACATGCTTCGGAAGGTTGCAATATACAATGCTCCCATAGTAAATTGCATGCTTCCCCTTTAACCAAAATTTCTGCTCGCAAAAATCTTCCATATAAAAAAATCTCCCTTCCGCCCAAAGAGCAACCCCCCCTCTTTAAAAAATATTAACTACAAATAGGTAAACATGACTTTAAGGGCACCCATTGAAAAATAGACAGATATACAAGGTGTGTCCAGAGTATAATGAGAATGAAGTTCCTATAGTTGAGAAGGGCTTTGTGAAGGGAGAAGCTGGCCAAGGTCACTTGGGGTGAAGCACCAGATATACGTAAGATCAGTTGCATTTCAGCCCTATCAGGATCAAGACATTCTTTTTTGTGATAACCTGTTCAAGTGCCTCTTATTAAGAATAACGCAAGCAAGTTTAGAACAGCAGTTTGCGGTACAATTTTATGTGAAATTAGGTAAAAGTGTATCAGAAACTTTGGAAATGGTGAGGAGATCTTATGGAGAAGCTGCACTATCATCTGCACAAGTGTACCGATAGCACGAGGCCTTTAAGGAAGGATAAAAAGGGGTTGAAGACGAACAATCAGGATGCCCCTCTTCGTTAAAAACAAAACAGCATATGGATGCAGTGAGGTCTGTTCTCAATCATGACTGATGTCTCACTATCAGAATGATTTCAGAAGAAAGGGAATTCCCAAGTCAGTTGTTCATGAAATCGTGACTCAGGATTTGAAGATGGGAAAAGTGTGTGCAAAACTTGTGCCAAAGAACTTGTCACCTGATCAAAAGGGACTCTGTCAACTCATTTGCCAAGACCTGTTGGACCATTTGGAAAGAGAGCCTGATTTTTTGAGTCGAGTGATCACGGAAGATGAATCCTGGGTGTTTGACTATGATTTCGAGATGAAGAAACAAAGTTCAGAATGGCACACATCCAAGTCACCTTGCCCCAATAAAGCTCGAATGAGCAAATCAAAAGTCAAATCAATGATCACCGATTTTTTATTCACATGGAATTGTTCATAAGGAATTTGTACCTACTGGTGACACTGTGAATCAAAGATTTTATCTGGAAGTTCTTGGTCACGTGATACAAAGAATGTTTCGCGTGCATCCTGAGTTTGGCTCAACTTGGATCCTTCAGTCACAGTGCTTTGGCTGTCAGAGAGTTTTTGGCTGAAAAACACATAATGGTGCTTTCCCATCCAACCTAAAGCCACAACTTGGCTCGTTGAAAATTTTTCATATTCCCAAAGATGGAAAGGACACTTGAATGTTCAACTCCTTGAAGACCCAGATATTTTATTTTTTTTGTAGCTTTGATCCTAGTTTTATACCGAAGATTGCAAGACCCATAACTATGCAGTTATCACCCAGAAGGATGCTCTGTATTTAGAGTTATTGGATCCTTCTTCCCAAGCTCAAGAAGCAGAGCTCCATGCTTTAGCAAAGCATGTGAGCCTATCAAAATAGTATACATTTATTAAGATATTAGAGAATTAGAGAGCTTTTGGGGTGGTGCATGATTTTGGTTCCATTTGAAGACCTAGAAGTTTTTAACTTTGGCAGGTAAACCAATCAAGCATGAAAAGTTAATTGATTGGCTGTCTTCAGCCTACCAGCTTCTTGCTGAGGTAGCCATATTAATATTAAAGCCACACATTGGAAGCAGATCAGGCAACTAAGAATCAGCCCTCGAAATTTCCACTTGTCCAATTGCATTTAGCGAGTAGGAATAAGGTGGGGGCAAGCAGCGCTGGGACTAGGGGTGTGTGGGAGGGGCAGCAGTGGGGGCAGTGACAAGCAGCGATCTCCCTGTATGGCTTTCAATGAAACAGCTGAAAGCCACGGGAGTGATTGGTCACAGCTTGTCACATGGTACAAGGCTGTTGTGAATAGCCTTGTACCATGGGACCTCTGTGATCATTCACAGATTTCACACGTAGTAAGCAATGATGTCAGAAGTGACACCTTGCTTACAACTCTGCATGTGATCACTCCTTGGCCAATCAGTAATCACATGATCGGGACCTCGCAGAGAGGTCCCGTATGACGGTCGGTGTTGCACTGTGTCCGGAGAACACAGTGGGCACCGGATCGCGGTGCTGCATGCTCCCAGGGAGAACGCACAAGCAGGGGGCGGGGAGGCCATTTATAAATGGCAACCAGACCCTGCACTGCCACCGTCCAGCCATTTATATACAACGGCTGGACGGGAGGTGGTTAATAGAGCCACCATGCACATGTTGTACATTAAATGGTGTGCCAACCACCTCCGAATGATTGAGTTCAGATTATTCGAGTAAAGGCAATTGCGTATTCCCAACCTTGTGGCAGCAGACTGGAGAAGGCCTTTTTCTATTCCATCACAAATGTGCTCCTGTGCATAAATCTATAAAGATATGGTATGATGAGTTTTGTGAAGAGGAATTTTAAAAATGAACCCTAACCTCAGTCCTAATGGTTAGCTTTGGGGTGAAGTGGAATGCTGATTGCAAGCCAGGTCTTTTCATACAACATCAGTAGCTGATGTCAAAAATTCTCTTTCGGCTGAATGGGCACAATGTCCCACAGACACACTCCAAAATATTGTGGAATGCCTACCCAGAAATGTGAAGACTGTTACGGCCACAACAGGGGGTAAATCCATACAAATTTCTATGGTATAGTAATGAAATGTCCACTAATAGGTGTTATGGTCAGTTGTCCACAAAAAGAGTGGGAACCCTTTATAATGGCCACAGCTGGTGTGCCGACCCAAGAGCTCAAGTGGAGATGTCTAACCAATAGAGTCTACAGGTGACATAGTATGAAACAGGTGCCTTAACTCTCCAGTATCTACAATATGAAAAAAATGTGAGTTTGAGTAGACTGACCATTTAATTAGTCCTCCAATATTGAAAATAACACCTTATAACTTTGCAGTAGACAGCTCAATATATTTGTGTGTCCATATGAGACAAAACTGCGTCAACCTTTCTCCGCTTTGTGTTTAGTGTTATTGTTGTGAAGCAGATGACTATGCCCTGGAATTACTTTGCTTGGCCAAAAGCGGCTGCCTTCTCAAACAAGGTGCATTGGTATAAATATGTTAAGAATGTGAATGCAAACACAGTCATAATCTTATTATGTTTGTTTAAGCATTTCCTTTTACATATTGCTTTGCAATAATGCTGAATGTCTCCTGCATTACCTGTAAACGTTATACTTGGCTTGCCTGGAAACACATTCCACAAGGTAATGAATAGGTACAATGCTTAGCAAGGATTCTAAGAAGCAGGATATTTTCAATAAAGGTTCTGTGCAATTTGCACCAGTACAAATACTGGTATAACCTTTTAATTGCATAATGGTACAACCGTTTACTAGCATTGTACATAATACAACGTGTAATTAGCATTTATGCAGTTTAGAGAATGTACTTAAAAAGGAATTCTTTAAAGCAGAAAGTCTGGAAAAAAACATGTAATGGGCCCCTGCAGTGGGGCTGTGCCAGCACTGGACTGCACAGGTCAAATGCTTGTGTTACGCTAGGGGAGAGGACACAAAAGATATGCTTTCGACCCACCGATCCTCCCTCCACAAGATCAGTCATTTGGGCTCCCCCCCGCAGTCCAGTGGTCTTGTAAATGGACTGTTCCTCAAGGCATGCTCCGCAGATAGGAACAGTCCACTGCTGGACTGTGGGGGAGTGTGGCTTTCTGTAGGATCAGTGGGCCAAGTGAGTATGAGCTTAATTCTCACCCCTAGAAAAAACTATCAACCGCACTTTATAGTTACCTGTTTTTTTCTGCAATCCAAAAACATATTGGTAGGTTGGATTATGTTATCCCAAATTGATGATTGAAATGTGGTATACGTTTGATGCCAGCCACACACCTACAATCTGATAGTACAATCTCCTCTTGATCTGAAAACAACTATGCTGTCATGGTGGGAGTTTGCCCTCCTATGTTGCCAGATAAATATAGGCCTTAATAAGGGCTGAGGGACAATTTCTAAGAATATGTAAAAAAGTGCAGCGCTAAAAAGGAAAAAAAAAATAATACTAATAATACCAATAATAAAAATATACTATATATATATACAGTATATATATATATATATATATGTATATTGCGGAAAGGTAAAGTGCAACGAATAAAAGTGCAAAAAACATTAGTAAATGCGAAATCTAAAAGTCAAACAATATGGTAACATGCATCATAATTGTAATGAGCTGAGTGAAACAGTAAAGTGCATGAAGTAAAAGCATGAAAATATCAGCTAAACAGCTCAAAAACAAATGCCAAACAATAAAGTATCATGGGCAGAATCCAAATATTATTATTATACAGTATTTAGAAAGCGTCAACAGTTCGCTCAGCGCTGTACATTACAATGGGAGACAGAACATGCGACAGTACAATAACAATACAATGCGATACACGAGGGGTTCGAGGGCCCTGCTCCTTGGAGCTTACATACAATAATGTCCGTGGTGATCCGCGAAGTAAAGTGCAGTAGTATATGATGTTACAATAAACATAAAATCTGAGATATATAAATAGGATAAAACTCTACATCAATGTCCGTGGTTAAACGTGCTATTTATATAGTCAGATATCTATAAATGGTAGCAATTGTCCATGAAACTATAAGGCGCAGTATAATTAAGATGCAGAGTGCAAATGTGCTGATGATCACACAAAAGAATCCACCACCTCTCTCGGATGTACACTCACCAGATGAAAACTGGTAACAGGCAATCAAGCATTAAACATCTGAGAATGGAAGGTGGCCAAAGTGTTAAATCGGACCATATTTGTCCTGGACAATCAAATGGGAAGTCAGCCCTTGTCCTAGAGGGAATAGCTCACCACAGGAGCCAATAAAGTTGCATATAGTGCAGTATTTATTGGAACATTAAAAAGTATCCACGTGGAGACAGAAATCAAAAAGCATAAAAAGTGTACCAAGAGGTCCACTGCTCCAACCATCGGCAGTGGCGGCGTGATGACAGCAAATGGCGGCTCCACCCAATGCGTTTAGTGCACATGCACGTCCTCAGGGATTCTGTTACAATATCTAAGAAACCACATGGAGTTTATCAATAACCCCCCCCCCTTCCCCAAGGGATTATGGGTTTGTTGCACACAGCTCCCTGGTTGCAAGCCTTGAATACACCAGCACAGGCAACAGCTGACAGCAATGAGACGAGGTATAGGATGCAGAGAAGATATATTGTTCTAGAAAGTTGTCCTCAAGCATCAGGCCCTGGCCTGCTGCTAGACTTCTCCCTCCTTTCAGCCATGACGCGGCTTCTTGTCTCCTCCTACTCCTGTAATTCCTGCATAAGAATATAAATCCTCAGAGCTGGGGGAGCCAGCCATTCCTAAGTAGGGATCATGTGGGTTTGGTCCGAACTTGGTCCAAACCCAATTTGGCAGACCCATGGGAAGCTCTCATATGACTGCATCCCATCCCCTTACCTGGCCTGCCTGCAGTCCATACCTTTCACCAACTGAAAATATTAGGTGCATCTTGAAAAGAAACATGCAACAAAGAAGATCCAGGACTGTTTAGCCACTTAGAATCCTATATAAGGCAAAAATGCTACAGCATTTCTCTCCCAAATCTTCAGCAACTGGTCTCAGTTCCCAGACATTTACAGAGTGTTGTTAAGAGGAGGGGATGCTACACCATGGTAAACATCACGCTGTCCCAACTTTTTTGAGATGTATTGCTGCCATCATTTTGCAAATGACCTTATGTTTTCTTTAACACCTTTCTGCCCCTCCCTATAGCAGATTGACAGCCAAGTGGGACACTCCTCGTTGTGACTGGGCGTCATATAACATCCTGTCAAAACGAGCCACTCACACGGCTGTGGGGCCACGCAGTGGCGCAATCTGTCACCGGCTGTGTCCATGGGACACAGCCGATAACATATCACTACACCTATCTGTTGCCAGTGTCATGTGACTGCTGTGACAAATCAAAGCAGATCACATGTCAGTTGTATACAATGGATGGCTTCCTGTCATGCCATCCATTGTATACAATTATGCTGTTACCTGTGACTGGTCAAATACATATCACTACACCTACCCGTTGCCAGTGTCATGTGACTGCTGTGACCAATCACAGCAGATCACATGTCAATTGTATACAATGGATGGCTTCCTGTCATGCCACCCATTGTATATAATTATGCTGTTAGCTGTGATTGGTCAAAGGAGTCACATGATACAGACAGGGCCAATCACAGCCCATCTGTATCATGTGATGAGCTTTGCCCAGTCACAGCTAATCACAACAGAAGACAGAATGAATCAGTTTCATTCAGTAACAATGATTGCAAATATCAATGACATACAGTACATTGGTATTAGCAATCACAATGTGTTAAAAAAAAAAGAAATTCTGCCTAGAGTAGTTCAATGTTACTATGGTATCATTGTATTGCTTTGATCACAGTGTGTTGAAAAAAAAAAATGTTAATAAAAAGAAAAATTAATGTAATAAAAAATAAAAACAAAATTGAAAAATTAGATAAAAAAATAAATTATTATTATTATTTTAAGTATCTCTGATCACCTCCACATCAGTTATATAATAATGCTGTACTGGACTGGTGACAATATGTTAGAAAAAAAAATTGTGATTTTTTTTTTTAATTTCTACATTTTCCAAAAAAAGTAACAAAAAATTACAACTTCCAAAAAACTCACCATGCCTCTTACTAAATACCTTGAACTGTCTATTTTCCAAAAATGGGTGATTTGGGGGGTATTTGTACTATCTTGGGGGAGGGGGCAAAGCAGGCAGTGAGGGAGGATTATCCGGAGCTAGCTGCCATCCTCTTTGCAAGGCTGCTCCGATTCTCCACCCACTTGACATTCTCCTCACTTTTGACAATAAGCAAGAGAGAATGAGTGGCCATGATCACACAGAGCCGTTCATTCATCCATCCTGACGGCACACATCATGTATTAGAGTGCCCCCACTGTGGATGAAGGAGCACAGGGGGTACCTTTGGACAGCAACATTGTCAGTGTGGGTGGAAGGATGTGTTAGATGATGTACTAGCAGATGTAGATACACTAACAAATTGAAGACAAACTTCAGCTAACTTTATAAGCAGTTACAGCAACAGTTGTATTCTCTTTTGGGATAAAGGTTTTCCATTAATAAATAAAAGCTGATCATTGTAAGCACCCCTGTCAGTGGTAAATGGTTTGTCTCAACCCTTTAACTGATACAATCTGCAAGAGAGCTTGTTTTTTTTTAAAAAAGCAACAGACTTACTGGCTAGATTCACATACTTTTGTTGCATGAGTACAACCTGTTTATTTACTTTTGGGGTATAGAAGGTTTTGAATGAATTTACTGGGCCCTGGTCTCATTAAGATTGAGAACCACTGATCTAGACAAGTGAGAGGGTTAGTGGCGAACAGGAAATCCTAAAGCAAGAAAATGGGCTTCAAGCAGCAGCCAGGAATCGTTCAGGCCAAGTCTTCAATGGGAATCAGAAACAGGATCAGAAGATCAAAAGCAAGGTCAAAAGAACTGCCTGTGGACAATATCTCAGAGAGGCTGGGGTGGCTATTTGGCTGCACAAGATCAAATTTGTAATGTACAGCGCTGAGCGAACCATTGGCGCTTTATAAATACTGTATAATAATATGTGGATAAATGGTCCTGTCTATGTTATAACTTGGATAGCAGGGAACAGTGTCTATGCTACCAGTTTGGGACAAAATGGGCAGGAGGATGCAGAGTGACAGAAAAAGGAAGCAATAATACCTTTTCTCCGCAGATATAACATGGCGAGCCATTGGTTTTGCTTCATCTCAAGGTAACACATCCAGTGGCTTTTCATTCTGTAAATAAATAGTCTCTCTTTACCTGCAATAGTTGATCTGTAGTCTTTCAAAAATTCCTTACTTTGTTTACTGTTGTTATCTTGACTCTTCTCATTGCTGGTGAAGCCTTTTAGCATATTGATGAAATCTGAGTAATTCTTTAGAACTGCCTGGTGGGATGTGAGATTATTACCCTGCAAAAGAAAAGGGAAGTTTTAGACTGGCTGTGTTATGTACCATAACCTCATTCCATTCCTGGTATGCATTTCTGATCGTTGAGCTTGTGTCACAGTCCATGAATGTACAGCACCTTGTGCTGCATACTCTCTTTACATTGCAATGTGGAGATTGAGCTGCCGTGTTTAAGTCTCACATTGTTGAAAACTTCCCTGTACACTTATATATTATCTTTGATTAAAAATCAAAATACATACAGTAAATCAGTGCATAACTACAGGTCATGCGACCAAACAGCACAAACAAAGAAAGAGCAACTTGCTCTGTTCAATGCAGGCAGTGCCAGGGGGATAGATATCCAACCAGACCCTGCTTCCATAATTCCAGACCAAAGTCACGAGGAAGAGACCTGGATGCAAGGAGGAAACTGTTCAAGACCTCTGCAGCACTGAGCTAAGTTAAAATCAGACTCCCACAGACCACCAGCAAATAGGGGCACACTGAGCAGCAACAAAATGGGCAGTATACTGAGCAGCAACAAAAGGGGGCACACTGAATAGTGTCAAAAAGGTATTTACATGTAGTCTTACCTGTGAAGGAGCCACTGATTTCTCCTTCCTCCATTTCCATGAGCACTAGGGTATGAGTCGCATTCTGATCAGTTCTGAGATCTATGATGGACTTGCTCTTCTGATCAAGCAGTCCCAGTGATTTCTACTGCTACACTAAACTCTTGGTGCCCATTCTCCTCCACACACCACTGGGTGGTGTCCGCGGCATCCATTTTAACAGTTTGTGGCTCATTGTCTTCTTGTCTCACTTGTAAATTAAAAGGATCCCGGACAAGCCCCCACATATAGTGCCACCCCTGAAGGAGTCGCTGATTTAGACGGGTCCTCTGATGCTAACCTTGACCTTCCTAAAGCCTTCAGCCTCTCTGACACACCTGGCTGAGTTCACAAGGAGATCAACAACAGTACTTTAATACTCAGCAGTAATGCTATCTCACAGGATTAGACACCAACACAGTGATCTTAAACCTTGTTTATTGGAGACTAATAAGGCTTATACAAATAACAGGCATGAAGGATTAGAGTACACCGTAATAAACAAAATAAGGTAGTGTATTAAGTATGAAATACAAAACAAAGTGCAAAAAAATATATAAACAATATAAACAAATATTAAAAATAAATAAATATAAGAAAAATTATATAAAATTGTCCAAATAAATATATGTGCTAAAATGAAAAGTAAAAAGTCCCAATCCAAAGACTGAAAAGATGTTCAAATCCAATGTGCTCCAATCTCAACACAACGGAGCTGTATACAGAAATTTCAGTATATTCACAACACCCATGACATTCAACATATACTGCACTCACCAGATATATTGGACTCTCTAAAATTAAGAGTCATTTTTTTTTTAACAAGCTTTGTGGATATTACATATCCTCCATAATAGGGATTCTCACTGCTTAAGAACAAACTCCAACAAAGGGATCTCCCACACATATCGATAGGTGTAAAAAAAGAAAAGACTAATAGTGTAGTACTGCCAAAAGTTTTAATTATTAAAATCAAATGCATCATATGCACTCACATGCTTAACATGAAAAAACGCCTTTATGTCATTTCCCAAGACATAAAAATTGCTATCTGTCAATGAAGAGCTCCTATAGTGTGTACACTGGCAGCAATTCACATCAGACTCAGCAAAAGACGGCTCTGGAGCGCAGCATCCAGCATGCGCTCCTCTCACCGGATGTGATGTCATGACGTAGCAACGGGAACCGGAAGTTATATATAATTATTTGTATCCATTATTATTTTTCTCTTTCTTTGTTTCTCCTTATATTTCACTTCGCTTTCCTTTTTCTTTTACTCCTTTCTTGTTGTTCTCTGAGATCACTATTTTTGATACAATGGTTTTATATGTTTTGTTACAATGTATTAATAGGCGTATCCTCAGGATTCAGGAGTGCTGATTAGGACAGGTGTTCTTTATTAACTAATACCTATATAAGACAGCACTTTTGTTGTTTTCTTTGTTATGATTGAGCATGAGATCATGTTTAACGCGTTAACAGGTCCTGTATTCATGTTCTGGTGTTTTCTGTGTCCTATGGATCAATAAATATACACTATATTCATCTATCCTCCGGGGTGCTGACCCTTCTTCCTATTGCAGTCCACTAAGAATCCCTCCACTCATCCTCCTGGTGCCTTAAAGGAACTGTAGTCTCTCACTGATCCAACACAATACCACTAGCCCCCCCTCAGAACTACATCTCCCAACATACCATATGCAGCTGTGCTTTTTCTCTTCTGTAAATCCAGAACCGCCCAATTGGGGGAAGAAGGGGACAGAGAAATAGAGAGAGATTGCGAGCAGGCATGTTGGAAACTTTCGGCTTTCAGTTGCTAATAGTTTAAAATTATTTAATGAGAACAACTTGCCAGCACCTGGCTACATACAGAACAACATTAAAAGAGGGCACACTAAGAAGAAATTATGCCAAACTGGAAGGAATAATAGGGGTCACAGAATGCATAAAGGTAAAAAACATTAATGCTTTACAACCACTTTAACAATTTTTTGTTATTACTGGAGAGGTTGCTTAAGTAATAAAAAACTAACAAGAAACATTAATGTAAATTATCATTACCTATTTATTATGCTTACTATTTAATATACCTATTGTTGCTTAAATTTATATATAATGGATCCCTCAGAATTGCCCCATACATAATATTGATATGATTCAAAGCCCAGTATTGGAGCTTACATAAAATGACTGTGTACCATTAAAAATAAGTTTTAAAATATATAAAACACACATATAAAAAATTACCACACAATCATTCAATATACACTCACTGGCCATTTTATTAGGTACTCCTAACCTCCCCCTTTTGCCTTCAGAGCTGTCTTTATTCTTTGTGGCATAGATGCAACAAGGTGTTGGTAACATTCCTCAGAGATCTTAGTCCTTTATTGTCATAGGTTACTGTTGCCTTTCTCGAACCAGCCTGCCCATTCTCCTCTGACCTCTGACAGCAACAAGTCATTTTCGTCCACACAACTGCCGCTCACTGGATATTTCCTCTTTTTCAGACCACTCTCTGTAAACCCTAAAGATGTTTGTGCGTGAAAATCCCAATAGATCAGCAGTTTTTTAAGTACTCAGACGAGCCCGTCTGGCACCAACAACCATGCCACTTTCAAAGTCACTGCTCAAAATCCCATTTCTTCCCCATTCTGATGCTCAAATTTAACTTCAGCAAGTCGTCTTCGCCACGTCTAGATGCCTTAATGCATTGAGTTGCTGCCATGTGATTGGCTGAATAGCAATTTGTGTTACCAAGCAATATCTTAAATATACAAAATCTAAAATGCACCTGTTTGTATTTGAAGCAAGCATGTCAGATTGTTTTTGTACATGTATGATAAACATGTCTTCTACTTGGCAGCTAATGAAAACTGACATTACTCCCATGAGTTAGATTTTGGCAGCATCCAGCACTGGATAAACGTTGACATAGGTAGTAATAATCTGACCGGTTCCCTTTGACAAACATATAAAATATTGCAGATTCATCAATTATTGCCTGACATTGAGCCATGATAATTAAAACAATTAGGATGACACCTTGCTGTTTTATTACCTGACAAAGACTAAAGAAAATGTAGCTTATTAAGCAGATTTTCTTGGCCAGCTAAGACTAGGGCCACACTGCTGACAAGATAATTTTGCTAATGAGAGGCAGAGGGCAAAGGACTAGTCACCAGTATTGGTATAAACCACAATATACAATGCGTACATAAATATAAAGTGCAAAACAAATAAAGTGTACAACAACACATATCCACATGTGATTCCTAATTGTATAAACTTTTGACTTCTTGAGTGTATGAGAACTTCATGTATATTCTTCGGTTTCGTCCATTATCCATAAAGTGCAACAGTTCTTCCACAACAAAGTGCAATATTATATAACCCTTGTGAAATAAAGTGCTTCATGCAAATCCACCACTTACTGCTCCTGCGTGTACCACCACCACTACTGAGAACTCACCAGACAGCCATGACCTTCTCAATTAAGAGTTGGTCTATATGCGCCACTCCAGTATGTCACTCCACCATGTTCCTCATTAGTAATTTCACCAGAGGTGTCATGTATTAAAAGGGGAGAAGGAGACTCCAATAGTGTAAAATACCCTTTATTAAAACTTCACATCAGAAATATAAAACCATTGGTTAACCTGCTCACATTTCATAGTGCATTTGGCCCTGCACTTGGGTTTAAACACTCATTGTTATGCCCAGTTCACCCTGCCTCAGACCGCTCAACACTACAAGCATATCTCACCATTTCAGGTCACCAGATCGTAACTTCTTGTAGCTCTGCCTTGATGTATATTTCGTCATGATGACGTCTTCAGGAGGCATTACAGAAAGCTCCCAGTGTACTCCTTATATACCCTATTGATGAACCCTTTACATACTAATTGTCTTCCATGTGCGCTGCTAATTATTTATACAATTGTTTATTATTACTTGTTGATAAGGCAACAAGGTTGTTTGCATTAACAACTATCTGCCAATTTAATGTTAACATCTACATTAGTATTTCACCTTCCAATTCACCAAACAATTTACATCGATCAGTGTATGATATTAGACAAAGGTGAAATGAGATCTTTTACTAAGCGCATGTAAAACATACTTTTTTTAAAAACATATTATAACAAGTACATAATCGAGGAGACCCAGGAATTTAATAGTTACTAGTAAAGCAGTTTAGGTCAATATCTATGTTAAAGCCTTCGGTTGTTAATGTGTCCAACATATATATCTATTTTGTTTCATTTTGGGATATCATTTGTTTCTTATTTTGTCCTCTCCAATGTCCTTCTATTTTATCAATGCCATAAAAATTCAGTGAACATGCATCCTTTCCATGGGATTCTTTGAAATGTCTGGATATTCTATGTTGGGTGTATCCTTTCCTTTCCCAATGTTATTCATATGCTCTCCTACTCTTTTCCCTAGCTCTCCAGTTGTTCTACCCACATATTGGAAGTGGCATGGGCACTCCAATATATAAGTAATATGAATACTTTTGCATGATATCCATTAGTTAATTTGAAAACATCTATTATGAACATTAGACTGAAAATGAGTTCTTTTTCTATCTGTATGTTTGCTAATTCTGCATGCTATGCACTTGACATTTATAACACCCCTTTACATTCATAAAATTGCTCCCTCTAAAGGGTGGATTTATGACGTGTTTTTTTTTACGCAGCACTTTACATATATATTGTACATTCACATCAGTCCCTTACCCTCAAGGGGTGTACATTCTAAGGTCCCTAACTAACATTCATATATACACATACTAGGGCCAATTTAGACAGGATCCAATTAACCTACCACCATGTCTTTGGAGTGTGTTTTTATGATTTTCTCCCCTTTTTTATAATCCCCATTAAAGTCTGTAATAAATGCATATTCCATTAATTTATTGTTGACTCGGGTATTTCTCCCCTGCAGCAACTGATTTCTACCTATTTTGCTTACATCTTCTTTAACCTTCAACAGGGTTTCTTTTTTGTAACCTTTTTTCACAAACTTATCAATCAAATCATTACTACATTCCTCAAAATCTTCTTTAGATCACAATTCCTTTTCATTCTTATCATCTGACTTTTAGGTATATTTCCCACGCACTTAGCATGACGGCAACTACTTGGCGGTAGGAAACTATTTCTGTCTGTCTCTTTTAAATACGTTTAAGTTAGAATTTTATTGCCAGTTGTAAATACAGTCAGGTCCAGGAATTGTCTCCTTTCCCAACTCCATGTGGATGTGAAGGTCAATCCATATACAGTAATACCTCGGATTACGAATTTAATTCGTTCTGCGGGACTTTTCGTATAGCGAAAAATTTGTAAACCGAAATACCGTTTCCCATAGGAATGCATTGAAAACCAATTAATCCATTCTGGAGGTCAGAAAAAAGTAAAAAAAAAGTATTTTATCTGTTCAAAACTCTTTATAAAGTGCACTTTTTAAAGGCAAAAATACTGTACAGGGACAGGATTACTCAAGCAATAACATTTCAAACATCCAACTTCAACTTTTAAAGCATCACACATCAACTTTTAAAACATGGCAAATTTTTCAAAACAATTTCAACACTTTTTGGAAGAGGAGGAGCAGGGCAACAGGGCAGCACTAACACAAGCAGGTTCTTCTTCAAGTCTAGGCTGTTTTAGTAGGAACCTTTCCATTGTCTGCTGCCTCCGGCACCTTTTAAGCAGCCCTCGGAATGGGGACATGATGTCGGTGTCAAAACTGTTCACAAGTCTCTGGGCTAGAGCCTTATCTGGGTGGTGCTGCTGTACAAAAGTCTGTAGGTTTACCCACAGTTGGCATGCCTCCTTGAGTTCCCTGGAAGAGAGCTGTTCCTCACTTGTTTCCTCCTCCTCCATCGTCTCCTTCTGCAGTTCCACCAGGTCCTCAGTGGTTAGCTCACGGTTGTGTCCCTCCTCCCCAAGCTCGCAGACATCCTCCTCAGTCACCTCCAGCCCCATTGGTCCTCCCCAAGGAAACAATCTCCTCTAACACTGTTGACTCTGGTGCAGGTGCAGAAGCATCAGAATCCGGTGTCACAACACAATCACAATCTGGCCACAGGTTGCTCCAAGCAGAATTTAGGATTCTATGGCTGACCCCGGCCAAGGCAATGGTGCTAATCTGCAGACAGCTCACGAAGTTAAAATTATCTCTCCAAAATTCATGGAGTGTGAGGCTCGCAGACATCCTCCTCAGTCACCTCCAGCCCCATTGGTCCTCCCCAAGGAAATAATCTCCTCCAACACTGTTGACTCTGGTGCAGGTGCAGAAGCATCAGAATCTGGTGTCACAACACAATCTGGCCACAGGTTGCTCCAAGCAGAATTTAGGATTCTATGGCTGACCCCGGCACAGGCAATGGTGCTAATCTGCAGACAGCTCACAAAGTTAAAATTATCTCTCCAAAATTCATGGAGTGTGAGGCTTGATCGATCTGTCATCTCAAAGCATCGCCGGAAAAGCTCCCTTGTGTAGAGTTGTTTAAAATTGGAGATGACCTGCTGGTCCATTGGCTGGAGTAGTGGGGTGGTGTTAGGCGGAAGGAACACGACTGTGATGAAGTTAAAGTCCTCCTTCCTCGAGGCCTGGAGGATGAGCAGGAGCATTGTCCATGAGCAGCACGGCCTTGAGTGGCAGGTTATTGTTCGCAAGGTACTGCTTGACAGCAGGACCAAAAGCAAGATTGACCCACTGCACAAACAAGAGGCATGTGACCCAAGCCTTTGGGTTGGACTGCCACAAAATGCTCAACTGCTCCTTCTTCACCTTGTGTTTCTTAAAGGCCCATGGGTTCTCTGAGTGGTAGACAAGCAGGGGCTTGATCTTAAGGTCCCCACTGGCATTGATGTATAACAGGAGGGTGAGACAGTCCTTCATCGGCTTGTGGCCAGGCAATGAGGTCTCCTCTTCCATGATGAAGGTACCCTTTGGCATCCTCTTCCAGAAGGGCCCAGTCTCGTTGCAGTTGAAGACCTGATGAAGAAGGTAGCCCTCTGAAACCATGATCTCTAGGAACTCAGTAGCAAATTCCTCAGCTGCAGCAACATCAGAACTTGTGGATGCCAGATCTAGTCTTGAACCTTTCAAACTACCTCCTGCTTGCCTTGAAGCCTTCTGCATTGGCTGACATTCCTGGCTGTTGGTCGAGGAGGTCAGTGTGTAAGGCCTTGGCTTTTTCGCAGATGATCACCTCGGTCACTGTGTCCCCTGCACGCTTGCTTCTCTTCAATCCAGAGCAGGACCAACTTTTCGACCTCCTCCAGAACAGGTGGCCATTACTTGGAGACCCTGGTGACTCCCTTGGCTGCATCTCTCCCAGTTATCTTCTCTTTTATCTTTAGGATGGTACCAATTGTTGATGCACTCCTTCCATATTCTTTGGCGACGTCAGTCAATCGCATTCCTCCTTAATGCTTCCTGACGATTTCTTTCTTGACCTCAAGCAGAATCATCTCCTTCTTCCTCTTCCCAGCTTCCACTGCTTTCTTGGGTACCATGACACCACGGTCACAAATAACAAAAAATGCTTTACACCCACACCCAGGCTCTCAATGCTCCAGTCCAAGAGCCCCAAGTCTAGCCACACAAGATACAGTACTGTACAGTAATGAAAACCCAAAAAATCTGTCCACATGAGCTGGCATGGAAACCACTCGACAATGCAAAACACACAGTAGCAGGCATGCACAGCACATGAGCTGGCATGGAAACCACCCCACAATGCAAAACACAAGGTAGCAGGCATGCACAGCACATGAGCTGGCATGGAAACCAACTCACAATGCAGAACACACAGTAAAAGGCATGCAAACGACAAAGCTCACCTCCCTACCTTTGCACAGACTCTAGCATGCACGGTGCTATAAACCTCCCAGGTGCAACACCGACTCCACCATGCACGGTGCTACTGTATAAACCTCCCAGGGGCAACACAGACTCCAGCATGCACGGTACTATAAACCTCCCAGGCACAATGCATCCTGGGGAAACTTGCTTCATATTGCGGTAAAAATTCATAAACCGAGGCATTATTGTCAATGGATTTTCATTCATAAACAGAAAATTCCATAAACCGAGGTGTTCGTAAACCGAGGTACCACTGTATGTTATTGTTAATCTCATCTATAAACTTTTTGAGTGATGCCTCATCACCTCTCCATATCACCATCCCGTCATCAATGAACAGCCTGCAAAGAACGAATTGTTTCTGCATATTCTTAAAAATATCCTCAGATACCCACTTGGCCACCATCACAACACCTTTTACTTGGGCATAGTACTTGTTATTATACCAAAAACATGTATTCCTCATTGCTAAATCCAAACAGTCAAGGACGAACCTCTTCTGGTCTTTCCTCATTGTTTCATCACTCTCCATTGCCCATTTGACTGCTTCAATTCCATCTTGCTGCTTTATGCTTGTATACAGACTATTAACATCTATTGTTGCCATAATGTAATTGTCCTCCCAGGTGACGTCATTTTTTATTAAAACCCCACTATCCTTCAGATAGGTAGGCTGTTGCATTACTTTTTCTTGGAGAAAACAATCTATATATTCACCCATCCTGCTGAAAGTGGGAATCTGCAGATATTTTTAAGAATAGGCAGAAAGAGTTGGTCTATTACAGGCGGTTCATTGATGACGTGATGGTGATGTGGAGAGGTGATGAGGCATCACTCAAAATGTTTATAGAGGAGATTAACAATAACATGTATGGATTGACCTTCACATCCACATGGAGTAGGGAAAGGAGAGAATTCCTGGACCTGACTGCATTTACAGCTAGCAGTAAAATTCTAACTAAAACGTATGTAAAAGAGACAGACAGAAACAGTTTCCTACCACCAAGTAGTTGCCATCATCCTAAGTGGGTGGGAAATATCTGTATTGATCTATAAGATGAACACTATACATCTAACTTAATATTTTCAAGAAAATGTACAGTGAAAAGGAGATTAGTCATGGCGCTAGACAAAATTTAAGTGAAGCTTTAGTCATAAAATTAAGTCCAGCTAGATCACTTCAGACCGGCCCCTTTTGCAGGTATAGCTATGTAAAACATTAAAAATAAGTGCCAATGCGGTTTAAAATCCAGTAATACTCTGTCTCACCATCGCCTCTACACATGCTTAGTTGCTCTCTATTTTTCAGCACCTCTAGAGGCTAATTTGATGACAACCTAAAGATTTAATGCTGTTCAGGGGCTCTGGGCTTCAGCAAAATCGTAGCCTCCAGCCAGAAGAAACAGGAGCAAGCGTGGACACAATTTACAGAATGCTAATTTTGGTATCATTTTGGTAGCATAATTAATGTTGTGGAATGTATGTTTCTTGCTAAAGAACATTATTTTTTATTAAGTTGTTATGAGTAAAGTTCCACTTTAAGTTTCTCAATGTAGCTGTTATGCAGTTATGAGTCACACAACAAAATTCTCCTATAAACTGTTACTAAAAGTTAATTCAGTTTAACTGCTTCCTGACTGCCCTATAGCAGAAATACTGCTACAGGGCAGCACAGGTGTGCAAAATCATGTGTATATATGTGGTTCGCATTCCCGCGGTACTCGCGGCTCGGGGGCGAGCGCACACCCCCGCCGACTTGCGGGTGCTGTGATTTGATCCCCAAGGGATCAATCATCCGATTTAGGCCAGTGATGTTCAGCCTAAATCGTATGATCAATCCCTGTCCTATCAGGGTTCTTCCTGTACCTGTGTTTACACTTACACAGGTACAGGAAATTATGAAATCTTCTCTCTCTGGACACATTCCATCCCAGAGAGAGAAGAAAGAAGACACAGTGAGTACAAGCAACACACTTGCACACAGAATATTTTAGGACACATTTAACCCCTTGATTGCCCCCCAGTTAACCCTCTCACTGCCCTGTCACCAGTGTCATTAGTACACTGTACAGATTTTTCGAAAGTCACTGGCGACTTCAGATAGCGTTAGCATCAGTTAGCATCCCTCTGAGATAGCGTCAGATTGTCATTACACCAGTCATCACATTTAACTTCTTGATTGCCAGGAACACGGTCACATACACAATAAACCTCCACTGCTAGTGTAGTGTCTGAACGGATCAATATCTTTGATCAGATCAGCACTATACCAGCGTTCACATTAGTATAGTGTCCCCAAAAATGCAGCATTAGCAGGATCAGCCCCGTAACCTGCCAGCACCTGCGTGTAGCCCCTACGCTTACCTCCCCTCCCCCCTCTCCCCCAGCAAGTGCAGTGTCAGTAGATCACTATCACTTGATACATTACACACAAAACCACAGTGTTCGCAGAATCAGGCCTGATCTCTGTTACCACTTGCTGGTAAATTTTTTTGTAGCGGTTCAAGCAGTCCCTGACAGTCAGGTGCGCTTTTTCCCATGAGTCGCACTGGGTACCTATAAATGTAGTGGTCAAAATGTCAATTGAAAGGTATTCTAGTGAAGAGGCCTGCAGGATTCTGAGCATGTCAAAGCAACCCAAAAAAAGAAAATCACCCTCGTGTGCCCCAGTGTTGACCCCATGCCAGTATGTAAAGAGCGGTTGCACCATGCATGTGAGGTATCACCGCGAACGTCAGATCAAGGGAAGAGATTCTAGCACTAGACCTCCTCTGTAAATCTAAAATTACCAGTTGAAATAGTGCAGTGACGAATAGCAAAAAAAGGCCTGGTCATTAAGGTGGGTAAATCCTCAGGAGGGCGAGTGGTTAATATCTACCGATGCTCATTTACCATATATTTATGGTTGCAAGCATGGCATACTTTTGTGCCACAAAAGACTTGATAGTGCTTTGGTGACTGTAATTTTATTGTACTTTTATATACTTTTATTTTACTTTTATTTAATTCCACTGTACTTTTATTTTCATACTGTGCAGTGTATTGATTTGTGGGGCCTTGGGGGTCCAAGCCTTATCATGTACAGCAAGCTTTTACAAAGCATTTTCAAAGCTCTTAGACAGCTTCCTTTGGTTTTGTTGAAGTATTTCAAGAAACCTTCACTGCTAATAAGGTCATATCAAACACAGGTGCCAACAGACTCCCTGCCTAATTACAACCTGTTTTATTTACCATTAATTTTAAGTTGTAATTTTGGAAATCGTAGGAATGCTGATGCCTAACTACAGGAGGAATGAATGATAGTTTCTATACTTATCCTGTATCTGTAAATTGGTGTGGAAACATTTCACATCGATCTCTGTAGTGGTAAAATAGGAGGGGCTTATCAGTTAGAGGTGGGGTTGTTACAAGGCACAGAGGTCTTGGTGCAGTTCTGAAAATATACCTACCCTATTTGATTATTCTCCATTATGACAGATAGAGATGAGCGAATCGAAGTATCCGAAGTGGAATTCGAGTCGAATATCGGAAAAATTTCAGAAAATGGCGGCTGACATGTTCGGCGACAGAGCGGGGATGTCTGGGAAGGCGCGCAGACAAGGCGCGCTGACCCATAATGCATTCCTCAACTACATGTGATCGCATCAGCCAATCAGCAGCCAGCCAGCCAGCACTGTGTAATGGTCGAGCTATAAATAGCGGCCATTTTGGAATTCTTCATTTGCCTGCAGTTATTGAACAGAGGCAGACCGCTCTGTACTAGGGACAGGGACAGAGTTAGGGCCACAGAAACGATAATTGGGGACAGAGAAAAGTTACTTAGGGACAGAGAACCATTACTCAGGGACACAGACTTGTTAATGAGGGCCACAGAATCGTTATTTAGGGACAAAGAAACGCTAGTTAGGGCCACAGAATTCATACTCAGGGACAGACAGAATTGTTACTCAGTGCCAGAGAATTGTTACTTAGGGCCACAGAAACGTTATTAGGGCCACAGAATTTTTACTCAGGGACAGACAGAATTGTTACTGAGTGCCAGAGAATTGTTACTCAGGGACAGACAGAATTGTTACTGAGTGCCAGAGAATTGTTACTTAGGGCCACAGAAACTTTACTTAGGGCCACAGAATTTTTACTCAGGGACAGACAGAATTGTTACTGAGTGCCAGAGAATTGTTACTCAGGGACAGACATAATTGTTACTGAGTGCCAGAGAATTGTTACTCAGGGCCCCAGAAACTTTACTTAGGGCCACAGAATTTTTACTCAGGGACAGACAGAATTGTTACTGAGTGCCAGAGAATTGTTACTCAGGGACAGACAGAATTGTTACTGAGTGCCAGAGAATTGTTACTTAGGGCCACAGAAACTTTACTTAGGGCCACAGAATTGTTACTCGCACAGACACAGAATTGTTACTGAAGGCCACAGAACTGTTACTTAGGGCCACAGAATTGTTACTCGCACAGACACAGAATTGTTACTCGCACAGACACAGAACTGTTACTGAGGGCCACAGAACTGTTACTTAGGGCCACAGAATTGTTACTCGCACAGACACAGAATTGTTACTCAGGGCCACAGAACTGTTACTTAGGGACAAAGAAATGCTAGTTAGGGCCACAGAATTCATACTCAGGGACAGACAGAATTGTTACGGAGTGCCAGAGAATTGTTACTCAGGGCCACAGAAACTTTACTTAGGGCCACAGAATTTTTACTCAGGGACAGACAGAATTGTTACTGAGTGCCAGAGAATTGTTACTCAGGGACAGACAGAATTGTTACGGAGTGCCAGAGAATTGTTACTCAGGGCCACAGAAACTTTACTTAGGGCCACAGAATTTTTACTCAGGGACAGACAGAATTGTTACTGAGTGCCAGAGAATTGTTACTCAGGGACAGACAGAATTGTTACTGAGTGCCAGAGAATTGTTACTTAGGGCCACAGAAACTTTACTTAGGGCCACAGAATTGTTACTCGCACAGACACAGAATTGTTACTCGCACAGACACAGAACTGTTACTGAGGGCCACAGAAACTTTACTTAGGGCCACAGAATTGTTACTCGCACAGACACAGAATTGTTACTCGCACAGACACAGAACTGTTACTGAGGGCCACAGAACTGTTACTTAGGGCCACAGAATTGTTACTCGCACAGACACAGAATTGTTACTCAGGGCCACAGAACTGTTACTTAGGGACAAAGAAACGCTAGTTAGGGCCACAGAATTCATACTCAGGGACAGACAGAATTGTTACGGAGTGCCAGAGAATTGTTACTCAGGGCCACAGAAACTTTACTTAGGGCCACAGAATTTTTACTCAGGGACAGACAGAATTGTTACTGAGTGCCAGAGAATTGTTACTCAGGGACAGACAGAATTGTTACGGAGTGCCAGAGAATTGTTACTCAGGGCCACAGAAACTTTACTTAGGGCCACAGAATTTTTACTCAGGGACAGACAGAATTGTTACTGAGTGCCAGAGAATTGTTACTCAGGGACAGACAGAATTGTTACTGAGTGCCAGAGAATTGTTACTTAGGGCCACAGAAACTTTACTTAGGGCCACAGAATTGTTACTCGCACGGACACAGAATTGTTACTCGCACAGACACAGAACTGTTACTGAGGGCCACAGAAACTTTACTTAGGGCCACAGAATTGTTACTCGCACAGACACAGAATTGTTACTCGCACAGACACAGAACTGTTACTGAGGGCCACAGAACTGTTACTTAGGGCCACAGAATTGTTACTCGCACAGACACAGAATTGTTACTCAGGGCCACAGAACTGTTACTTAGGGACAAAGAAACGCTAGTTAGGGCCACAGAATTCATACTCAGGGACAGACAGAATTGTTACGGAGTGCCAGAGAATTGTTACTCAGGGCCACAGAAACTTTACTTAGGGCCACAGAATTTTTACTCAGGGACAGACAGAATTGTTACTGAGTGCCAGAGAATTGTTACTCAGGGACAGACAGAATTGTTACTGAGTGCCAGAGAATTGTTACTCAGGGCCACAGAAACTTTACTTAGGGCCACAGAATTTTTACTCAGGGACAGACAGAATTGTTACTGAGTGCCAGAGAATTGTTACTCAGGGACAGACAGAATTGTTACTGAGTGCCAGAGAATTGTTACTCAGGGACAGACAGAATTGTTACGGAGTGCCAGAGAATTGTTACTCAGGGACAGACAGAATTGTTACTGAGTGCCAGAGAATTGTTACTTAGGGCCACAGAAACTTTAATTAGGGCCACAGAATTTTTACTCAGGGACAGACAGAATTGTTACTGAGTGCCAGAGAATTGTTACTCAGGGACAGACAGAATTGTTACGGAGTGCCAGAGAATTGTTACTCAGGGCCACAGAAACTTTACTTAGGGCCACAGAATTTTTACTCAGGGACAGACAGAATTGTTACTGAGTGCCAGAGAATTGTTACTCAGGGACAGACAGAATTGTTACTGAGTGCCAGAGAATTGTTACTTAGGGCCACAGAAACTTTACTTAGGGCCACAGAATTGTTACTCGCACAGACACAGAATTGTTACTCGCACAGACACAGAACTGTTACTGAGGGCCACAGAAACTTTACTTAGGGCCACAGAATTGTTACTCGCACAGACACAGAATTGTTACTCGCACAGACACAGAACTGTTACTGAGGGCCACAGAACTGTTACTTAGGGCCACAGAATTGTTACTCGCACAGACACAGAATTGTTACTCAGGGCCACAGAACTGTTACTTAGGGACAAAGAAACGCTAATTAGGGCCACAGAATTCATACTCAGGGACAGACAGAATTGTTACGGAGTGCCAGAGAATTGTTACTCAGGGCCACAGAAACTTTACTTAGGGCCACAGAATTTTTACTCAGGGACAGACAGAATTGTTACTGAGTGCCAGAGAATTGTTACTCAGGGACAGACAGAATTGTTACGGAGTGCCAGAGAATTGTTACTCAGGGCCACAGAAACTTTACTTAGGGCCACAGAATTTTTACTCAGGGACAGACAGAATTGTTACTGAGTGCCAGAGAATTGTTACTCAGGGACAGACAGAATTGTTACTGAGTGCCAGAGAATTGTTACTTAGGGCCACAGAAACTTTACTTAGGGCCACAGAATTGTTACTCGCACAGACACAGAATTGTTACTCGCACAGACACAGAACTGTTACTGAGGGCCACAGAAACTTTACTTAGGGCCACAGAATTGTTACTCGCACAGACACAGAATTGTTACTCGCACAGACACAGAACTGTTACTGAGGGCCACAGAACTGTTACTTAGGGCCACAGAATTGTTACTCGCACAGACACAGAATTGTTACTCAGGGCCACAGAACTGTTACTTAGGGACAAAGAAACGCTAGTTAGGGCCACAGAATTCATACTCAAGGACAGACAGAATTGTTACGGAGTGCCAGAGAATTGTTACTCAGGGCCACAGAAACTTTACTTAGGGCCACAGAATTTTTACTCAGGGACAGACAGAATTGTTACTGAGTGCCAGAGAATTGTTACTCAGGGACAGACAGAATTGTTACTGAGTGCCAGAGAATTGTTACTCAGGGCCACAGAAACTTTACTTAGGGCCACAGAATTTTTACTCAGGGACAGACAGAATTGTTACTGAGTGCCAGAGAATTGTTACTCAGGGACAGACAGAATTGTTACTGAGTGCCAGAGAATTGTTACTCAGGGACAGACAGAATTGTTACGGAGTGCCAGAGAATTGTTACTCAGGGACAGACAGAATTGTTACTGAGTGCCAGAGAATTGTTACTTAGGGCCACAGAAACTTTAATTAGGGCCACAGAATTGTTACTCAGGGACAGACAGAATTGTTACTGAGTGCCAGAGAATTGTTACTCAGGGACAGACAGAATTGTTACGGAGTGCCAGAGAATTGTTACTCAGGGCCACAGAAACTTTACTTAGGGCCACAGAATTTTTTACTCAGGGACAGACAGAATTGTTACTGAGTGCCAGAGAATTGTTACTCAGGGACAGACAGAATTGTTACTGAGTGCCAGAGAATTGTTACTTAGGGCCACAGAAACTTTACTTAGGGCCACAGAATTGTTACTCGCACAGACACAGAATTGTTACTCGCACAGACACAGAATTGTTACTGAAGGCCACAGAACTGTTACTTAGGGCCACAGAATTGTTACTCGCACAGACACAGAATTGTTACTCGCACAGACACAGAACTGTTACTGAGGGCCACAGAACTGTTACTTAGGGCCACAGAATTGTTACTCGCACAGACACAGAATTGTTACTCAGGGCCACAGAACTGTTACTTAGGGACAAAGAAACGCTAGTTAGGGCCACAGAATTCATACTCAGGGACAGACAGAATTGTTACGGAGTGCCAGAAAATTGTTACTCAGGGCCACAGAAACTTTACTTAGGGCCACAGAATTTTTACTCAGGGACAGACAGAATTGTTACTGAGTGCCAGAGAATTGTTACTCAGGGACAGACAGAATTGTTACGGAGTGCCAGAGAATTGTTACTCAGGGCCACAGAAACTTTACTTAGGGCCACAGAATTTTTACTCAGGGACAGACAGAATTGTTACTGAGTGCCAGAGAATTGTTACTCAGGGACAGACAGAATTGTTACTGAGTGCCAGAGAATTGTTACTCAGGGCCACAGAAACTTTACTTAGGGCCACAGAATTTTTACTCAGGGACAGACAGAATTGTTACGGAGTGCCAGAGAATTGTTACTCAGGGCCACAGAAACTTTAATTAGGGCCACAGAATTTTTACTCAGGGACAGACAGAATTGTTACTGAGTGCCAGAGAATTGTTACTCAGGGACACATAATCGTTGAATTAAAGAGTATGTCAGACAACATGCAGAGGAGTGGCAGAGGAGGCAATTTTTTAGGAGCGAGCAGACGTGGCAGCAGAGGAAGGGGTCGAGGCAGCACTATTCGCAGCCAGAGGCCAGTGCTCCCGGTGTCATCCAGCGGTCGTGTCTCCACCGACAACCCTGCCGTCATTGATTGGTTGGCTCGGTCGTCTTCCTCTTCCCAGGTCACCTCTGACACCTACAGCCAACGGTCGGTGGGTACGTCAGACACAACCGTTAGTTGGCATGGCCCGGGAGCAAGCCCACTGAAATCATATGTCCTCTACCTGCCCCTGTCCTTTGCTGTTCCCTCACCAAGCGAAGTATCGCATGCTGTGGGCTCAGCCCCACTGTACAGTGAGGAAGAGCTAACAGAGGGCGGTCAGGAACGGGGGGAGACATCGGCCTTTTCAGCAGCCAGGCGAAGAAGTACTGGCGAGGAGAGTGACATAGGGTGCTGGCAGATTACGGACCTCCCATAGCTGCTGCCAGGCCCCTAATCTGCCATGGGCCCCTATATACCGCCTCCTCATGCTGCTGCCAAGTCCAGAGTCTCTCATGGGTCCCTGTACGGCCTCCCATTGCTGCTGTCTCCATCGCCACACTCTGCCATGTGCCACTTTCAGGTCTCCTCACACACTGCTGGTGTGTAGAATTTTTTGACATAGGGTGCTGGCAGATTACGGGCCCCCTATAGCTGCTGCCAGGCCCCTAATCTGCCATGGGCCCCTATATACCGCCTCCTCATGCTGCTGCCAGTTCCAGAGTCTCTCATGGGTCCCTGTACGGCCTCCCATTGCTGCTGTCTCCATCGCCACACTCTGCCATGTGCCACTTTCAGGTCTCCTCACACACTGCTGGTGTGTAGAATTTTTTGACATAGGGTGCTGGCAGATTACGGGCCCCCTATAGCTGCTGCCAGGCCCCTAATCTGCCATGGGCCCCTATATACCGCCTCCTCATGCTGCTGCCAGTTCCAGAGTCTCTCATGGGTCCCTGTACGGCCTCCCATTGCTGCTGTCTCCATCGCCACACTCTGCCATGTGCCACTTTCAGGTCTCCTCACACACTGCTGGTGTGTTGAATTTTTTGACATAGGGTGCTGGCAGATTACGGGCCTCCTATAGCTGCTGCCAGGCCCCTAATCTGCCATGGGCCCCTATATACCGCCTCCTCATGCTGCTGCCAAGTCCAGAGTCTCTCATGGGTCCCTGTACGGCCTCCCATTGCTGCTGTCTCCATCGCCACACTCTGCCATGTGCCACATTCAGGTCTCTTCACACTGCTTGTGTTTTCAATTTTTTGACATAGGGTGCTGGCAGATTACGGGCCTCCCATAGCTGCTGCCAGGCCCCTAATCTGCCATGGGCCCCTATATACCGCCTCCTCATGCTGCTGCCAAGTCCAGAGTCTCTCATGGGTCCCTGTACGGCCTCCCATTGCTGCTGTCTCCATCGCCACACTCTGCCATGTGCCACTTTCAGGTCTCCTCACACACTGCTGTTGTGTTGAATTTTTTGACATAGGGTGCTGGCAGATTACGGGCCTCCCATAGCTGCTGCCAGGCCCCTAATCTGCCATGGGCCCCTATATACCGCCTCCTCATGCTGCTGCCAAGTCCAGAGTCTCTCATGGGTCCCTGTACGGCTTCCCATTGCTGCTGTTTCCATCGCCACACTCTGCCATGTGCCACATTCAGGTCTCTTCACACTGCTGGTGTGTTGAATTTTTTGACATAGGGTGCTGGCAGATTACGGGCCTCCCATAGCTGCTGCCAGGCCCCTAATCTGCCATGGGCCCCTATATACCGCCTCCTCATGCTGCTACCAAGTCCAGAGTCTCTCATGGGTCCCTGTACGGCCTCCCATTGCTGCTGTCTCCATCGCCACACTCTGCCATGTGCCACTTTCAGGTCTCCTCACACACTGCTGTTGTGTTGAATTTTTTGACATAGGGTGCTGGCAGATTACGGGCCTCCCATAGCTACTGCCAGGCCCCTAATCTGCCATGGGCCCCTATATACCGCCTCCTCATGCTGCTGCCAAGTCCAGAGTCTCTCATGGGTCCCTGTACGGCCTCCCATTGCTGCTGTTTCCATCGCCACACTCTGCCATGTGCCACATTCAGGTCTCTTCACACTGCTGGTGTGTTGAATTTTTTGACATAGGGTGCTGGCAGATTACGGGCCTCCCATAGCTGCTGCCAGGCCCCTAATCTGCCATGGGCCCCTATATACCGCCTCCTCATGCTGCTGCCAAGTCCAGAGTCTCTCATGGGTCCCTGTACGGCCTACCATTGCTGCTGCCAGGAGGCAGCAGGGTCGCAGCAGTGTCAGTGGAGGCAAACGGCCACGGAGTAGAGCACCAGCTCCACTGCAGCCTACCACCACGGCCAGTAGTGGTGCCGGTGTGCACGGAGGAAGTAGCAGTCAGCCAGTGAGGAGTAGAGGAGGCAAAGTTTCCTACTCTGCGGTGTGGCAATTTTTCGTCAAGCCGCCCGAGGAAGTAAACGTAGCCGTATGTCGACTATGTGGCCAGAAAGTCAAGCGTGGCCAGGGGGCCCATGTTGGGACTACAGCGTTGCGTCAGCATATGCAGCGTCGCCATTCGGTGGCCTGGGAAAACCGTGATAAAGATACGGCGGTTCTGCCTGCCCCAGCCCAGGGTTCCATTTTGTCATAGGGTGCTGGCAGATTACAGGCCTCCCATAGGTGCTGCCAGGCCCCAAATCTGCCATGGACCCCCGTACCGCCTGGTCACGCTGCTGCTGGGCCCACAGTGTGACCTGGGTCCCTGTACCGCCTCCCATTGCTCCCACTCTGCCATGTGCCACTTTCAGGTCTCCTCACACTCCTGCTGGTTTCCATTTTGTCATAGGTTGCTGTATGGCCTCCCATTGCTGCTGCCTCCACCGCCACACTGTGGCTCCAAACACTGGTTTTGGCCCCGTGACTGGCCAAATGAGTGAAGTGTGCGGTGATTCTAAGATCGACGGCACTCATCTGCATGTCATACTGAGTGACAGTATTATTTCTCTTCCCCAGCAGACTCCAAGGGCATTTAAATTAAAGGTACAGTGTTCTGCACTAATATTAAGTCTCTCTGAAGCCTAGAAACACCCTTTTTTAAGTTAAATTCACAGCGAATTTATTCGACTCGAATCGAATATTGTCCACGAATTCGCCGAATCAGTCGAATCGAATTTTTCATTTCTTCGCTCATCTCTAATGACAGACCTTGGTGCATTAGTGTGCTATGATAAAAACTACATAAAGATCTATACAAAAGTCGTGTAAAACATTACAGTAAAAGTTCTGTGATGGCATTATTCATGACAAAACATGTAGGGTGGAGCTATAATGATCCTGAATTGAACTGACTAGCTGAGGGCTGGAGGGATCCCAGTCTTAACAGATCAGCTTTTATTCATAATCCTCCTGGACAGCATTGAATCTCACCCTGGCTGAGGCCATTCATAAGTGCCCATTTTGCTTTACTTTAAATGTGAGTTCATTTTTATAGTTTTAATAAAGTTTTTTTATTAATAGTGAGCACTAAGGTTTGATTCTCTTCCATTTGAGCTTGAGAGATGGATATCCTTTGCGGTCAATTTCAACAAGTAATGTGGTTGTAAGGCTGAGTCTTGTGGTTCCTCTGATTGATTGCATATCCACTAGTGGACCAGTAGCGTACCCGTACATAGCTGAACTCCAAGTGGTTATACCAGAGTGATGTCTGCCGGCATCACCCCGGTACTGTTTTTTTAGAGCTGACAGTCATCTCTCTTGTACAAGCAATCTGAGTTATTACTAGCTGCTCGATTACTTGTACAAGCAGCGGGAGGGGTGCCTTCCAGAAAACCCGATCGACCAGCCATATCTGCTGGCTGGCTGGACAGCCAAACAAAGCCAAGATCGGCTCTGATTGTCTCTATGTTATCGGCTCTCTGACCTGACATCACTTCCGGTTTCCTTGGAACTAAACAGCGCCATTTTTAAAAAACTGAAAGCATTCAAAAACACCTATCTTGGTGTTTTGAATGCATTTATGTGCAGATAAGGGATTTGGGGTATTGTAGACCCTAGATCCCTACATAAAGATTACCTGTCATGTGGATATTGCTGTCACAAGGGAAGTTGATATTCCTTGTGACAGCAATAAAAGTGATTAAAAAAAAATACAAATTTAAAGCAACAGTGTAAATTTTTTTTTTTTTTAAAGAATTAATTAATAATTAACCACTTCAAGTCCGGACACTTTCACCCCCTTTCAGTCTAGGCCAATTTTCAGCTTTTAGCACTATCATACTTTGAGTGACAATTATGCAGTCAGGCAACACTGTACCCATATGAAATTTGTATCCTTTTTTTGAGACAGATTGAGTTTTCTTTTGGTGGTATAAGATCATAGTGAATTATTTTATTTTTTGCTATATAAATGAAAAAATACTAAAATTGTTGAAAAAAAATCATTTTTTTGCTTAGTTTTTCTTATAAAATTTTGCAAATAGATATTTTTTTCTTCATACATTTAGGCCAAAATGTATTCTGCTACATTTGTGAGGTAAAAATCCAAAACAGTTTATATTATGTAGTCTGTGTGAACGCTATAGAGTCTACAAACTGTGGGATATATTTTTGAAAATTGATCAGTTGAGATCCTAAAATGCTGGACACTGGTATGGCATATGGCAGTGATCAGGACACAGGTATGGGGTATGGTGGTGATCAGGGCGTTAGCATGAGGTATGGCAGTGATCAGGACGTTGGTATGGCAGTAACCAGGTCGCTGTTATGCTGTATGGAGGTGATCAGGATGCTGCTATGGGGTATTGCTGTGATCAGGAGGTTGGTATAGGATATGGCAGTGATCAAAACACTGATATGGGGTATGACAGTGATCAGAATGCTGGTATGGGGTATGGTGGTGATCAGGGTGATGTTATGGGGTATGGCGGTGATCAGGACGCTGGTATGGCATATGGGGTGATCAGGATGCTGGTATGGGGCATGGTGGTGATCAGGATGATAGTATGGGGTATGGTGGTGATCAGGGCACTGGTATGGTGTATCGTGGTGATCAGGGTGCTGGTATGGCATATGGCAGTGATCGGAGTGTTGGTTTGGGGTATGGCTGTGACACTGGTATGGTGTATGGGGGTGTTTTGTGCGCACTGGGACAGAACCTCCTTCCATTATTTATTATTATTATTTATCATTTATATTGTGGGGCAGTGATCAAGGACACAGGGGCAGTAAAATGGGGCACTGGGGTGGCTGGCACTGCAGTGTGTGAGTGTACAAGCAGACTGACAGGCTGCTGTACACTCATACACTGCAGGATCTCTTCTCTCTGCTCTCACACTGAGAGCAGAGAGAACTGATCTTTACTTTTAGTTTCACTGTTTACTATGTGAGTGCTGTGACTGGTCACAGCAGTCACATAGTAAAACACCATGTGATCGCCCGTACACAGCGGTAATGTGATCTGCTGTGTCTGGGTGACTGTCAAGGTCCTACCTTTTCCCTGAGGTTATGTTACTCCATGTGCTGGCGTTCATCTTGGATTCTGCTGTGCATGGTGGGAATCCTTTTATGCCTTCAGGTCTCTGTGGTCCATCCCCCAGAGGGGTGTGGCTGATGACATATAAGCCTGTGGCCTGCACATGCTCTTTGCACTTGTGTCTTGTGTCTTTGTGTTGCTATTACTCTGTTCTGACTCTCATGACTCTCCTGGTATCTGATTCGGCTTGTGACTCGACTATTCTTTGTATTCTCCTTTGATCTGACCCTCTGTTGCTGAACCCGGCTCGTGACCTGTGATTCTCGTCTGCTGTCCTGTACTGTTTTGTCCTGTTGTTGTTGACCCGGCTTGTCTGACTACTCTTTTGTCTCTTCCACCAGCTACACGCCATTGGCGGCGGCCATTACCGCAGCTGAGGTGTCTCGGGGGCCGCGACCTGGTACCTGGCTGCGTCAAGTCCATCCCCACCATCAGGGGCCCTGGTGAAGGGCAGCCTGGGACTTAGACTCCGCGCCCTGAGGGACTTCGGTCTGTGGGTGGTGGTTGTCGTCAGCCAGTGCGTTACATTGTTAGGCCTGCCTGTCCGTTCCTCGGCCCCTTTGAGGTGCATGCTCCTTGAGACGCACAGGAGCCACTGATGTGGGCTGACATACAGGAATGTTAGCTTGCCTCAGAGCTGCTTCCTGTCCACTGTCTTCCTGTCCACTATGTAGAATGGGCAGATGGGAAGAAGTTAATCTCTTCCCGACCTCCCTATAGCAGAAATACTGCTACAGGGCGGCAAAATCAGATATATATGCGTGATTTTGCATTTTCCTGGCCATGGCTGTCAATCACCAGGTCCTAGTCGGTGATTACTCACTGGCGCCCGATGATTTCTGAGGATCTCCGACGGGGAGGAGAACTGTTTTGTTTACTAACAGTTCTCTTCCTTGTCAGCTCGGGCACACTGCTTTGGATGGCTGTGACAGCCACTGATTACAGTGAAGCACACTGATACGGCCCCAAATTAAAATACTTCCAGCACACAGTTAACCCTTTGATAGTCCCTCATGTTAACCCCTTCCTGTCCAGTGCCATTAATACAGTGTCTGTGCTTTTTTAGCACTGATCACTGTATTGGTGTAACTGGGGATGTTAGTGACACCAAGTCAGTTCCCCCCCAGTGTCAGAATGTCCACCGCAGACCCGCAGTCCTGCTATAAGTTGCTGATCGCCGCCATAGACATATTTGCCTGTAATCTAGGCGGGCATCCCTATGACTAAAGCCTGGTGCACACAGGTAGGCAACTATGTGATGTTAGTACAATGATCTCCCTGCTGAGCTTTTGTATCCCCCACCAAAAAAGACTGGCCTGAAAAATGCCAATCGGCTGTTTTTCAAGCATGTCAGTTCAACAGAAGCCGGCTTCTGTCGGACAGGCTCCTATACACATGGGCAGATATTCATCTTGTGTGCACCAGGCTTAAGCCTAGATTGCAGGCAAAACACATCAGCTGCAGAGCAAATGTGGTGGGAATGTATATGGAACTGACCTTGTTTGGTGGCAGTATATATACTGTAATTGAAGCAAAAAAGTTCAGTGGTGTGTAGCCTGAATTGTAAAGGTAAAGGTAACAAAAGGCTGAGCACCCTTGCCTAGTTGCTGCTTGGATGTTGCTTGGAGCAGTGTCATTTGGAGCTGTTTAAACTCATATACATGTGATAGTTAGGAATGAGGTTCGAGTCCATAGCCTTTTGCCCGAAAACAACCTATAATGCAGCTGGTCAGCTAAGTTGTAAAAGAACAAGAGCCAGTAATTTGAACATATGGATAACCCAAAACCCCTATTTAAAACAAGGTGGGATCACAGCAGCCATATTGCAAGTGTGATTTTGAGTAGTTCAGGAGAGCTGACAATTCTGTGTAGGGAGATAAACTGTCTAATTTCGGCATTGGAACATGTCCCTATGGCAGTGCCCAGCTTAACGTGTATTTTGTTTGACAATAGATTTTTTTATTGGCCCTAAAAATAGGTGAATTACGTACACAGTGCAAAGTTCAGGAATACGCTACGTACAGAGGGCAAAGTTCAGGAGTATGCTACATACAGAGTGCAGGGTTTAGGAGTGCACTATGTATAGAGTGCAGGGTTCAGGAATACAACTATATACAGAGTCCGGAGTTCAGGAGCACGCTACGTACAGAGTGCAGGGTTTAGGGGTGCACTACAAATACAGTGCAGGTTTCAGGAGTACGCTGCGTACAGAGTGCAGGGTTCAGCTCTCTTTCACATCATCTCTTCTCCCCCCTGCCTCTCTCTCTCACTTGAAGGGAGATTCTTGGTTGGCATCTGTCCCTGCCATGCCCCACCATGAGTGCATGCAGGGCAGGCATGGATCTCTATGAGCTGTGAGCCACTAAGAGGAAATCTGTACTTGTAAACACAGAAGCCTTCCTTTAGAAGTGAAAATGGTGAGCAGGGAGCAGAGGACGAGAGCCATAGATGGAAGAACAGAGTTCTGCTACGTTCCAGCTGAAAAAAAGCCCTAGGTGGAGGGCCACATGCAATGGCCTGGTGGGCTGGATTCAGCTGACAGGCCTTGTGTTTGACACATGTGCCATATGGTGTCCATCATATCTCCTGGTTAGCATTTTTGTTTTAAAAAATGATAGACAAGCTTGAATCTGTCACAAACTAATAAAAATTCACATAAATAATAGATCTTTTTCTCTTCAATGTAAAACTCCAAGATTGAACTTCTTGCCAATTAAATCACACCTGATAATTAAGCCACAAAACAAAAGGAACTTTTATATAAAAAAACATTTACTGTAGTAGTAATAATAATAATAATAACAATAATATTAACAATAATTTTAAGTATACACATACAACAGAACATTAAAAATATTAAATAAAAATAAATTATGGCAATAAAAAAATATATTATATTCAGGGTCACATTGCATGGCAGTGCTTCTTTAGAATTCAGAGCGCAACCTAAAAACAAGAAAAAAAAAAACATGTTATTTCAGTTTCTTGGGACCTATTTTCCAGTGTGACAGAATAAAATTAACATGTATGATTGTTTATTAACGGAGTTACTAGTCAGGTTTTTTTTCATGCTAGTAACATGAAAGTGATGGATACATTTAATGACATTATTAAACTGCAGCATTTATACCCTCATTTTGCAGTATATTTGTCACAGATCTAAAAATTTTTGTTTTTCTTTTTTATTCTGCATGTGGTTCTCCTCTTTTTTTGACAAAGCTGAAACCTCCATCATTAAGGAAGTCCTGCATGAAGAAAAACTAACCTTTTCCCTGCTTCAGAAATCTAATGCAATCAAACTACAGAATGGGGTGAATAGGGGCATGAAGTTTTAAAGTTTTTCATTCTGCCAAAATATAACATTGACTGTAAAGGGCCAAGGAAACTATGACAAAGGACAATGAAATACAGTATTAAACGTTTCATATTATTTATTACAGGTACTTATATAGTGCTGTCAATTTATGCAGTGCTTTACATATATTTTACAATCACATCGGTCCCAAACCCTCAAGGAGCACACAACCTAAGGTCCCTAACACACATTCATATATACACATACTAGGGCCAATTTAGACAGGAGCCAATTAAACTACCAGCATGTCTTTGGAGTCGGGAGGAAACATGCAAACTCTAGGCAGGTAGTGCCATGGTTGGGATTTGAACCGACAACCCTAGTGCTGCCAGGCAGAAATTTCATATTAAAATACTCACCATTTCCTTCAAACCTCAACTTCATCACTTCCATTTTCTTGTCCTAATTTCTTTTTTTCCTCTGCTTCATAATGATAGGATGAATATTTCCTTCGTGTGCTAAAAAAGAACAATATCCAAATTAGTACTACTCATAAGCACCATAACCAGAGCATTTTCACTCACTGGTTTGCAATCAAAACACATGAGCAGAAAAAGATAAAACAAGGATTTTACATAAGAAATTTTGTTAGAGATCAAATATTGTCTGAAAATATTTTATTGCTCTCACTGCCTTCCTGTCTTGGTGACAACTGGTCTCTCCATTTCTTTTCTTGGACAGGAAGTGGGAGATGATGTACCTAACTGGGTCACCGATAAAATTAAGATGCTGATCTAAATTCAAACATATGTTAAAACCTGATCTAAATTTTAACAGAAATTAAAACCTGATCTAACCACACTCCATCCAAAACAGAAAATGTACTGTCTGGAGTTAGGATTTGAATGAATGTTAAGTAGGTTTTATGAAGACTTTAGATCTGATATACTAAAATGTGAAGTGAGGTATATTGTATATTCGCAAGTTAATTGTACCCTACATTCCACTTTAGTAAATTATTATTATTATATTATTATACAGGATTTATATAGCGCCAACAGTTTGCGCAGCGCTTTACAAAATGAGAAAAATCAGGCCTTAAAACTATAAGACCATTTTCACATGGGCACCCTCCATTCTGGCTCAGCAGGGAATCCTGGGCTGAACCCCTGTAGTATCAGTTTAGAAGAGAAACAGATGTGACATTTGTGGCATCTGTGTCCTTTCTGAATTTTCCTTTATCTTATGAAGAAGGAAAAAGGAAAGGAAGGAAAGGAAAAAGAGACCCATATAATCCCTATTTTTGGCCAGAGGTAAAAGGATGTGTGTCTGCATATTTATCCACCCACATCAGGTCAGTAAAAGTGGACATGAACACAAACTAATTGAGTTCAGCTTAACGAACCTGAACAGACCCAGATGTGGATGGATATAAGCGGAAATAGGTCAACTTACATCCAACCACCCACAGGAATACATTGGAGTTCGTTGTTGATCTGTGCAGTCACTGGTCAAAAACAGATTATCGGCATGCCTTTGTGAAAAGGATCTTATCTTTTACCGATTCCTGCTTTGGCACACCAATCCAGGTACATGGAACTAGAAGGCTAGTGCTTAAAAAAGGAAGTGATTTTTTCCTAATCTGGTCACATTGTGGGTGGTTTTTTGGCACATCAGAGGCATCTTTACCTCCTGCTTTCCTTGACTTGTACATGATCTTGATTATCTCTCCCTCAAATTTTGTGCTATCCATTCTTTTCCACACTGGCTTTCACTATCTTATCTAGGGACAAGGTTTAAATGTCATGTTCCTTTTTTTACTGTAAACAATTGGAAGTTACACATAGCCTTGTTGCACTTATTTCTCAAAAGAAACAATGAAAATGGGTGTATCCTACTTACTGTACTACAATGATGATGATGATGGCAGCAATGCTAAGAGTTGATAGCAGGACAGCGATAACTGCTAATACTGTTGTTGTGGTTATGTCGCTAAGTTTTTCTTTTGCAGATGTCATAGACTGTTCGCTGCACCGCTCACCAAAGAAGTTTTTCTGGCATCTAAGGAAAGATAAAAACCTTTACGTTAACACTCCATACATACTCTATACAGCACTAAAAGCTTTCCAGACAAAGGTTAGGGTTATTGTGGACATAAGAAAAGGCTCTAACAAGGCACTGCCTAAAATAGAATTTCACAAAGACATAGCACAGTTCCAAAGGTTTGTCATCCATGGAATGCAGTGTGATCTCATCTCCACATTACATTCTAGGAAAAGCAGAGTGTATTCATTAACTGCTTTCACATTCATTTTTTTTATAAGCAGCTATTCACGTACAGAAAGTGTGAGGCTTAAACTATAAAGGAAGGCCCTTTTGCTCACAAAAAGGAATGATGTTATTATAGGCAAGACTAATAGGCTGAATCAGTAGATCAGTACAAAAAGAAGTCATGACATCTAAAGTATGGCTTACTGCCCTTTACACTGATACTGAATACATTTGAATAGCTCTTCCTTAAATAATCTTCATGATCAAAAGATGAATCACTGGTATTTATGTCTTCCAAGGGCTCTGTAGGTAAAATCTCCAACACTTGAGTTTGTGGACATGCACACCAGCAATTACAAAGATTCAATTATGGACCTACAGTAATTTAAATTATGAAGAATGCAAGAGAATGAGTTTGGTCATACCAGAACACTACTGTAGCAGCAGAAAAAGGGAGCGACATAGAAAAAAAGGAACTATAGTGTAGAGATGTGAACGCTAGAATCGTAAGAGATATAAGGGTGCAGTAGTTGACTCCAAACAGATCCTAAAACTACAAAACTCACTTGCATGAGACTTCTGGGACCTTTTCCAGGAATCTACATTCGCCATGTATGCAGAAGTTCTTATGTGTGGTTAGGCAGGGATTCTGCTTCTTCTTCTTATTTCCCTTTTTTGATCCCTTTTTCTTCTTCTTGTCTCCATTTTTCTTTTCACCTTTCTTGCTTGTTGTAACAGTCGATGTCTCTGTATTTTCAGGCTTGATTACTGGTTGCACTGGTAAGTGAAAAAAAATCAGTTAGTATTATTAGTATTTGTTAGGAAGTAGTAGACGCAAAAGATTTTAACATTATTTTCAGCATGGTTGCTTTATTAACATTAATTATGTCTTTATTAACATTAATTAATTATTAATAGGTATTTTCTCAGATTGTTAAGGAGCCCTCATATGGTAAGGGAGAATTTCTCAGCTTGGGAATCTAAATCCTTCGAAGACATAGCTATGCAGGCATACATCAAACCCTTTCTGAACTGGGTGTTCTGTATAAATAAACATTACATACATAGTCAGAAGCATTTATCATAGACCAGATTTTTCATTCCAAGCATGCATACTTCAGTAAATTCAGAATGGTAAACATACATCAATAATCACTCAGTGTCCAAACCTTCAATTGTCATCTGATAACTATACAGGGAACCCTTACTGAGATGAAATGCAGGCTACCATCGCCTTTGAAAAATGCTAGTTGTCTGGCTAATGTTAACTCAGTGGCTTTAAAACTTTATGTGCCACTAACCTGGAACAAATGCCAACATCATTGCGTTGATGGAGTCTGGAAATGGCAAACTTTGGGGTTGATTTACTAAAAGTGAACACTGCAAAATCTGGAGAAGCTCTGCATAGAAACCAATCAGCTTCCAGCATTTTTAGCCAAAGCTTAAATAAACGTGCTGAAGTTAGAAGCTAACTGGCTACCATGCACATCTGAACCAGATTTTGTGTTCTCCAGTTTTAGTAAAACAATCCTTTGTTTCACTAACCACACATTTCCTTTAAAGCGGTAGTAAACCACAGACAAAAAATGTCCCTTACAAGGTAATGTCATAATGTCCTATTATGGATCGCATACTAGCACATTATGTAAAACATAATTTAAACACAGCCCTCCATTGGCGCACTGTCACCGCTGTAGAGGCTTCCATCTTCACCTGTCTTCCTTCCGGATTCATGAGCTGTGGCATCCTAACAGGCCGGGCTGCGAAGACGTCCCAGGCCACGGCAGACAGCTCTCAAGGGACGTCATGGGTATGCCATTCCTTCAGAGCGCATGCGCCGGATTAAATGAAGAGAGAATATCTCCTAAGCGGTGCACATTTAGGAGATATTCATTTTACCTACAGGTAAGCTTTATTATAAGCTTACGTATAGGTAAAATTAAAAAACAGAGTTTACAACCACTTTAAGTTCTTTCTTTACTAAAAGTAGTAGACTCAAATCTGTTTTATAATGACTTAAATAACATAGGCTTTTGTATTTTGTGACAATATACAGAAAATCCAGTCAATTCAAGCTAATTGAAAATGTTCCAGCCAATTCAAATTGTTTGTTTCTGAAAGTAATGCTTTTGCAGACTTTAACATTTTTTGTCAGTATACTGTATGTAACTACTGTAAGAGATCTGTAACATCAGTTATTAATTGCCTATCAGAAATTACCGGTATATGATTGTGTCCTTATAATTTTCCTCCTATGCAACATGATGATTAATATAAGTTGGATTTCTACTAAATAACTTGCTTCCATACCTAGCTCTCACAAATGCCTCTGGGAACATACATAGCGTCTAACGAGACCCCTTCCCCCCAAGCTACTAGTCTTTATTGGAATTCCTCTCCATCGGAAGTGTCACTTTTTCAGGAATGACTAAAAACTGTGTACACATAAGCCCTGGAGGCAGGGTTGGGAGGAGGTCATGTCACTGGGAGATTGTGCTAGACACGTTTCATTAACATGCGTTGAGTCACTAAGGTGAGGCTTTAAACACTCAGCTATTTCCCTTCATTGGCATTCAAACACAGTAATCTTGTATGTTCACTATGGTTTACTATATCACTATGCTCCCCCGCAGCCTAATATCTTTCAGGACATTTGATGGACGCTCATAAATTAAGATTTACAGTGCTAGCCGCTTCTGGTTTGATGTTAATAAAGGGATAATTCCAACCCAATAGGCTATTATAGTTAAAATGCAGGAATGGTAAATGCTTTACTTGCCAAAAGATTTGTAGAATAAACTAAGCTTCTTATGATCCAACTGCTAGAAGTTCTGAAGACTGACCAACCTTGCATTGGTTCCTGCCATGTGTAAATCTGCTAAAGCTGGGTATGCATGCATAGAATATTTGTGTTCAATGACAATAATCTAACAGATTCCCCCATCCACGTTAGACAATGCAGATGGAGGTATCTATTGTATTTTGACAGCTTCAGGCAGAACCTGTCAGTATACCTGAACAGTGGCCACACCTGATTGGATGCAGTCGCTGATCAATCAACAATTTTCCACCCAGCTCTTTAGATTTCTATAGTACACCCAACTTGGGAACTCTCCCTCATACTTAAATTCCAGAACAGGTACTCATTGTTATGGATTTCAACTTTCAATTGTTTTATGCTAGTGCAGCATACAACAGGCAATGATCCTAGAATCCTAAGCACCTCCTAGATCCTAACAATTATCCTCAGACAGCATTATGTTAGGATGTGATAACTGGTACACTCTGGAAACTGACCTCTTAGTATACTAGATACCACTAAGACGCTTTATTAAAAGTGATGCATGCTAGAAAGCAAGTATATAATTATTTTCAGAGAAATTCACAGTCCCTAAAATGTGTTTTTAAAGGGTTCCTTCACTTCTTAAACATTTAGTTCCAAAGATGTGAAAATGACATATGCCTAAGAAAGTTCTAATCTATGTAAATGCAGTTTGCCTAAAGCAACAGATGCTTATGCAAAAGACACCCTATCTTATTATTTGAGGATCCCAAAGAGTGATTCTCCCTCTTTATATCTGAGATTTCTCACTGCTATTTATCATTCCTATTTTCATAGATTTATACACAGAAGTATATTGCATAGCTTTTGTCATACAGTAAGAATTTATTACATGTAGAAATGATTGCAGTGGTTACTTTAGCTATAGCAGTTTAAATCCACATAAAAAAAAAACAAATGTTAGACACATGGTGTCCCAGATGCAGACAAGTAAGTGTTCCATTATATGATTCACTCCTGGCAGTGCCACAAACCTCTGCAATGTGTTCTGGGCCCACACAGCTCCAGATCATTAAATGACGGAGAGCAGACTTTCTGATACAGTGTAATAATAAAAGTAGATTCTAAATATTATTACTGCAGAGTTCTCGGTTTGTAGACATATTTTGCGTAGGCAGAAGTAAGTGTCATATACTTTTTCAAAGAATTGAATTATTCTTGTTTCTCATCAATTGCTTGTGTCTACATATGCTTGACTTTTATTTAAAAAAATATGTTTGCTTTAATAACAAGTTTGCTAATTAATAACAATCGGGCCAAAAAAAGAGAGACATGTTTGCGTTGCTGGCTTCTCCTTCTGAGAATGCATGTTTCCTTGCTGTCATGGTGATTCTCTGGCTTCAGCACAGTGAATCATTGATGCAGAACAGGCATTTATCGTAGATAAGTACCACTGTCTATTCTCCAATCAAAACTACCGATTAGCATACTTGATCTGGGTCATAATAATAAAGTATTAAATCTATTAGCTCAATGTGGGCAGCATGGTGGCTAAATGGTTAGCACTTTCGTCTGGCAGTACGCAGGTTGTTGGTTCGAATCCCAACCACAGCACCACCTGCTTGGAGTTTGCATGTTCTCCCTGTGCCTGCGTGGGTTTCCTCTCACACTCTGGTAGGTGAATTGGATCCTGTCTAAATTGTCCCTAGTATGTGTATGTATGAATGTGAGTTAGGGACCTTAGATTGTATACCCCCATGAGGGTTAGGGACTGATGTGAATGCACAATATATATGCAAAAGTGCTGTGTAAATTGACAACACTATATAAGTACCTGTAATAAATAACAGCCCAGATACTAGGATATTTTAATAGAAAGTCAGAAATGGCAGTTTCCGTATTTCCCTCAAGACAGGTATTCTTTAGACGTTTTTTCTACATTGAAAACCTTATTTTTATTTATCTAGCCGTTGAAAATAAAAAATCTGGGTGTCAGTTATAAAGACTACAGGGAATGCAAAATTGGGTTGTTTAGGGTAACCAATCAGATTGGAGTTCCTATTTTGTGATTCGAAATGGAAGAAAAAATGGTGAATTTGAACTGGTGTCTATGGGCCACACATTGGGGTAGATTCACTAAAACTGGAGCATTCAGAAACTGGTGCAGCTGCACCAGATGTTGCCCACTCCAGTTTTAGTAAATCCCCCCAATATCTTTTTTGTACTCTGATTCATAATCTGGTTATATATTTTAAAGTACAGAGTTGCGTGTCCAGTGAGAGCCAAGCTAGAAATGACATAATGCATACCATTTCTTAGTTTATTGCTCTTACTCCTAGGCTTTTAACAAGTTCATACAGGCATTACCTGCATTATACGCACGTAATTTAAACACCTTGTTCAGTGATTTCTTTTACTGCTGCCTCAGATTTTACTCAGCCTGAATCGGCAAGGAAGTATTATAAAACTCAATGTAAAGTATGTTAGATTTAGCTAATTACAGCATATAGAAGCAATGTTAAACCTATAGATACTTCCACCCACTTACCAAGTATAGAATCATCGTCTATGAAGAAGCTTTTCACTGGGATGTGTTCGTCATTATCTTCATCGTCGCCCTCTTCTTCATGGTCCAGGTCGTAAAATTCCTTCGTAGCGTCAGAAAGGCCATCTCCTTCTCCAGGCACTGTCACACTAGCATTAGGCTCAGTGGTTGTTAATACAACACCATGCACTTTGCTTCTGTTTGCTGTAGATTGAAAAAAGAATTACTGAGAAATCCATTATTTTTAGTAATTGGTAGTGTATATGTTTCTCTAAATACAATTAAGGTGTAAAATAAAATCTAGAACTTCCAAAATTGAATAAAATTATTTAAAAAAAAATAAGCTTAAACAAATTACTAGAAGAGAAGTTTAGTGTCAAATACTCCATTCAGCATCAATACTATCTACCTTATTTGTCAATTTAGTGTTTATATAATATTACACAGAGTGCATAGAACCAAATCAATTCCTGTCACCCGAAGGAGCTTGCAAGCTATCATTCCCCATTTACGCACACTGATGCTAATTTGGGTTCAAGACAATTAACCAACCAGTGGGGTGGATTTACTAAAACCAGTGCACTCAGAATCTGATGCAGCTGTGCATGGTATCCAATCAGCTTCTAACTTCAGCTTGTTCAATTAAGCTTTACAAATATAACCTGGAAGCTGATTGGTTTCTTTGCAGAGCTGCACCAGATTTTGCACTGTCCAGTTTTAGTAAATAAACCGGATTATGTTTTTGATTTATTGAAGGAAACCAGGGCAGCTAGAAGAGACCCACACAAAAACAGAGAGAAAGTGCAGACTTACTCTTGATTGATTTGCATGTGATTCAGCACAGTGTGATTTGAGTCCATTCATTCTGAATGGTCTCAAATTGCACTGCATCGCACCAAACATAGTGCATGCACTACTTTTGGAAATGCACTGCAACTGGATTGCATGGTGTCATTAATTTAACATTGGCGTTCGCTTCAGGTCGCAACTACAGTGCGTTTTGAATGTGGTTCAAGAAACGTGCATTAATTGTACATTTCCAGCACAGCTAGTGTGAACCTAATCTACGATAGAAGCAAACTAAATTTTTTCAAAAACAACCAGCAGGTAATAAATAAATAATAACAGGTAGGCACTATATGCCTCTTCTGTTATAAATGCTTTTCCACACCTGCCGTGCACATGCAGCTCAGTGTACAGTCTTGGCACAATTCTGTGTCAGGACGAAGTAACTTCTGTGCACATGTGCAGGAGGTATGTCACACCAGCCTGACCAGTCAAGAGGCTGAAGACTCCAACACGGGAAGTAGACTGGATGAAGATGGAAGTGCCAGCTGTGGAGGGGAGTAGAGACATGGCAGCGCTGGAAGTGATCACTTTGCTGGGTAGGTTTGCCTTAATGTGCAAATATGCAGTGCATACTTGTAAATGATAGCAAATAGCTCCTGGGGGCATTTTTGTGGTGCTTTACTCCCACTTTAAGTGCTTATAGTCTAACATAACCAGCATTTCCTATATGTAACATTAGCAGAAGCACAATGGCAGATTTTTAGGTTCCAACACAAAACTATTTCAGTTATGCATTATATCTCTGAATTTTTAGAGGCTCCTAAAAAAAACACAACTTGCATTTTTTCAGTCTTACTCAGTAATGTGACACAAAGAGCTAAATATTAGCACATACTGCTGCAATCCAAGGAATCCAATCCCGTAAACAACATACAAAAATGAAATTGCTTCGACTTTTTCTTGCTGAATTAATAAGAGAATAGTAAGACCAAAATGCAAAGTACAGTACTCCATTGGGACCAATCAACAGTCATTTCTAATCTTAGCTGAATACAATAATTTGAGTTCCTAAGTAACTTAACTTCACAAATTATTCCTTGTAGAACAAGCAAACGTACCCTGGCCATACACTATACAATTTTCTTATTCAATTTCCTTTAGATTTACCTTCAGCTATGTAGTGCAAGGGCCTTTGTGATTACATACAAATTGAAAGTGTTTAGGTTTGACCTCATCTTATACAGTTTTGGAAAACTGTAATATGTGAGCAAGTTGATACATTAAAAAATTGTAAAATGTGAACTAGTTGAGACATTAAAAACTGTAAAATGTGAACTAGTTGAGACATTAAAAATTGTAAAATGTGAGCTAGTTGAGACATTAAAAAGATGCCTTCAGGGGTCTTGAAAAAAAAGGGCTTTACAGTGTCCAGAGCCTCTGCAAAAACTTTCCTCGGACCCACAGTGCTCATAGACAACAATCAGAAGATGAGACTGTATGTGGTTATGCAAAAGATTCCTTCAGGGATCTTTTATCTTATATTTATAAACATTTCACAAATAAAAGATCCCTTGCTTGCTCTCTGATCTTATATTTACTGTATAAACCTAAACACACTAAACTAAAAGATCCCTTCTGTGGTCTTTGGTCTTATATTTATCATTATGACACACCAAACAGATGTCCTATTTCCTTGCCAGTGTGCTGGGGGTTTGGTTCATTCATAATCTTGTTGGTGATTTATCCTCCATCCACTGACATGCCTTCCTCCTTACATATTCCTGACATGCTCGGACATGCTGCAAGTTTCAGCATATTAGCTTACTTATCTCAGGCTAATGCTCTGGCTACGTCCTCAGCTACGTAAATGTGTCATTCTTTAGTTGTGTTAAATAAATTGCAGGAGATCAAAGCGCGCAGAGGTGATCAATCTTTCCCCAGTTATACAATGCTGCAATATCATTTTTGCAGCAGAAAATATTAGTGATTAATCTGCTGCATAGGCATGAATGGGAGGAAGAGATGTATTGCTTATTCAAGAGATTATTGGGTTAAGTGCCTGTTCACACTGTGTCTATTACTCTGAGATGACAGTAAAGTTTCTGAATGATATGCCTATAAATTATCCATAGATGTCTAATGATATTAATCTGATGAGACTTTAAGGCTCACCATACACATTACAATTTGACTACACAATCTATGTACAATCAACTTTAGACCGACTGAAACCAAAACTTTAGACCAACTTTAGACCTATCAAAACCAAACTTTAGACCAACTTTAGACCTACCAAAACCAAAACTTTAGACCAACTTTAGACCTACCAAAACCAAAACTTTAGACCTACCAAAGCCAAACCTTTAGACCTACCAAAGCCAAAACTTTAGACCAACTTTAGACCTACCAAAACCAAAACTTTAGACCAACGTGAGACCTACCAAAATGTCATATGAAGACCTACCTAAACTATCGAATTTGTATGCAATCCGGAAGGCCTTTGCATTACATATTTGTTGAAACATCTATATGAGATTGTACAATCAGATTGTAATGTGTGTGGTGAGCTTAAGTGCCCAATGAATTGAGATGACAGTCACTTTTCTGAATAATATGTCTATAAAGTATCTGTAGATGCTTCTATAGAGCACATAGAAGCATTCAGATGACTCTGTGTTAAACTGGCCATACATCATACAATCCTATTGTACAATTGTCCTTTAGATTTACCAAAAAGCATATATTATGAGGTCAAACCTAAACATTACTTTTAATTTGTATCCAATCAGGCAGACCCTTGCACATCATAGTTAAAAGTAAATCTAAAGGAGATTGTACAGAAATTGTACAATAAAATACGTCCGGCTTTAATTTGCCATCATTTTTCTCCAATAAACCAGGGTTGGGGGTAGCATTACAAGAAAAAAAAATAAACATTCGGCTAATCCTCTCTCTCTTGTGTCACCTGTATCTCTCATCAATTGCTCAGCAGTTTCCTGTACTAACAAGAACTACAAAAAGTTTTTAGACTCTTTGAAAATGATAATCGCCTTTGCAGCCCAAGTTCAATGAAACAAAATTATTCATTTGTGATTCTGTGTAAATAATGCTTATAGACCACTAGATACTAGAGAAATAAAATTAACAATGAAAAAAAAATCTAAATATTTCTATCACCTGCCAGTTTCCATTATTATCAGAAATAAAAATGAGAAACAAAATAAAAAAGGAAATAAAAGAATACTAGCAATCCAGCAGAAGCCAGAACAAGACACTGAAGTTGTTAATGTATTGTCCAAAGTGCACTTACCTATGGAGAGCAGTAAAGTGGTCCACACTAGGAGCTGTGACAGGGAAGGCATTGCTGAGCAGTGGATTCTTCTGTAATGAGGCATGTTGTAGATAGCTGAGCTCCTGGCTTAGGGCAGAGTGGAATGCCTTGTGTCAGAGCGAGCTTTGCAATGTTCTAGCTGCTCCAGCTGAGCTCAGAGTGAAGTGCAGCAAGCTATGCCATTTATTATGTAGAAAGGGAAGGGTGGTGTGTCATGGGAGGAGTAAGGCTCAGCTTCGTCATAGGAAACAGGTAGGCAGATGACACAGGCCAACTGTACTTTTATATGTCTGAGATTTTTTTCTAAAAGTTATGCCTTTAGATGAAAATTGAGTATTCTTAAAAAGTTGCAGTATTATATATATAGTAAAAGCTGATAAAGGGCATCACTTCACTTTCCTGCTTTTATTAATGGCTAACACAGCACATTATTTTTTTTTTAAAAACTAATCTTGACAGCTGATTAGGATTGCAGTTAAGTGGAATTTAGATACATTTTGACAAGGTAGAAGCGTAAAAAGCAACCATATGCCGTTACATTTAAAGGCCCCATGCACACTGAGCATTAAAAATGATGCTCTCAGGGGCGTCTGGCATTACTTTTTCTGCTCCTATATGCCCCTTTATGTTAGCCTATGTGTCCATGCACACATAGATGTTTAGAAGCAGAAAAAAACACCGCCAGTGCATCCAGGAGCAGCAGCATTTTGGCATATAAAATTTTTGACATGTGTAAACGCATCTAAACGTGCACTAATGCTCATCATGTTTAGCACTTGAGAGTTAATTCATTTAAATGGCCAGAATAAATTGTTATTCTGGCCAATTAATTAATGAATTAACACCCAAGCTCTTGACGCACCTAAACACATCTAGAAGCATTTACACCCAATCTCTGGCAAAACACTGCTTCCTGGGGGAAAGGCGTTCAGGAAAACTGGGAAAATGCCCTGTGTGCATGGGGCCAAACTTTTAATAAATGCCCCATCCTAAAGCAGTAGTAAATAACATAAAAATAAAATAAAACTGCAGGATAATGTCATAATGTGCTAGTATGCGGTGCATACTAGCACATCATGACAGGCTTACCTTAACCACTTCCTGTTCGGACACTTTTACCCCCTTCCTGTCCAGGGCAATTTTCAGCTTTCAGCGCTATCACACTCTGAATGACAATTGCGCGGTCATGCAACACTGTACCCATATGAATTTTTTACCATTTGTTTGAGACAGATAAAGCTTCATTTTGGTGGTATTTATTCACCACTGGGATTTTTATTTTTTTTGCTATATAAATGAAAAAGTCCAAAAATTTTGAAAAAAGTGTTTTTCTTATAAAATTTTGCAAATAAATAATATTTCATCATAAATCTTGGCCAAAATTTATTCCGTTATCTTTTTAGTAAAAAAATAAATACGCCAAATTAGTTATAACCAAAAATTATAATTTTTAAACATTTTTTTTTTACATTTTTATTATTTTTTTTATATTATTATTTATGGGTTTTTTGTGTTTTTTTTACATACCATCACCCTAGCAGTACAGTGTCACCTTGGTGACACTGTACTACTTGTGGGGGGTGAAGAAGATTTTTTTTTTTTTACAGTGATTGCTTTTACACCCATATAGGATGTAAAAGCAATCATTTCTCTATCTCTCTGCCTGCATTATTGCAGCCATTGAGAAATACTGTGTGAGCTGTGATTGGTCACAGCTTGTCACATGGTACAAGGCTGTTGTGAATAGCCCTGTACCATGTGACCTCTGTGATCATTCACAGATTTCACACGTAGTAAGCAATGATGTCACAAGTGACATCTTGCTTACTACTTTGCATGTGATCACTGATTTGGCCAATCAGTGATCACATGATCGGGACCTCGTACAGAGGTCCCGTCCGACGATCAGTGTTTCACTGTGTCCAGAGGACACAGCGGGCACCGGATCGCGATGATGCGCGCTCCCAGGGAGCGCGCACAACTAGGAATAGCGGGTGCCATTTATGAACGGCAACCCGCCCATGGAGTGCCACCGCCCTGCCGTTTAAAAACAGCAGGCAGATGGCAAGTGGTTAAAATGAAGTTCTCCAGTTGCATGCTGTCACCACAACAGGGCCTTGCACCTTCACCCAGTCTTCCTTCCGGGTTTGCGGGCATTGGCCGTTTGAATGGCTGAGTCTTGATGACGTCACTCCAGTGTATATATGCAGAGTCATGGTCACAGCACAGGACTCTTAATGGATGTCAATGTCCATTTAGATCGCAATGCGCATATGCCGGTAAAGTCACCGGCTGCTACTAAAATAAATATCTCCTAAACAGTGCATGTTTAGGTGATATTTACTGTATCAACAGGTATGCCTTAATCAGGAGCGGATTGACAACTCATGGGGCACCCGGGCAATAGGGGATCATGGGGCCCCTGTGTCCTTGCCCAAACTCAAAAAAGCCTATGAAAAAGGTACCAGGGGCATCTCATGGGGCCCCCTACTGACCCCGGGCCCTCGGGCAGTGCCCAAGTTTCCAAATAGTCAGTCCGCCCCTGGCCTTAATATAGGCTTACCTGTAGGTATAAATCAAACAGGTAACTTTACTACCAGTTAAAAAAAAAAATTTAATCCAACATAATCTCCTAAATTACAGCTGTTTATTAGAATCTGCAAATTATTTGTACATACCGATTTTTAATTGAATAAATGCGCTCTCCTTGCACTATCCACAAAAGTTGTCTTCCCTTAAAATGATTTTTAGGGCTGATGCACATAGAGAAGAAAAAAATGTGGTTTCTATGGTCATCTGGTGTTTTTTTTTTATGCTCATGAACACAGTTGCAAGGTATTTCATGTGGCCATGCAGATGCAAGCATTTATGCATGTATTAGTGTGCAGTGTTCAGGGACATAAAAAAAATTTCCCAAACCTGCGTTTGGAGAGGTGCCTATCAGCCTAATTTTGTGTGTAAATATACGCTTATTTATTGTATTTGGGAGAATTAATCAATATTCTAGCCAATAGAATGAGTTTATACTCATACACTTATAAACACACATAAACACGTGCAAATATGAGACATTAGAGGCAAGCTCTGGCAGAAATAAAGCAGCATATATTCATACACATGTGTGCATGAAGCCTAAATAGCATCCTTATTCTCCAAAAACAATCAATGCACATCCACTACTCAATGGCTCTGTGTTACTGTGTTTTCTTGCCTCCTTGTATTGTCCTCCAAGAGTTCCCAAACTTCTCCTTTTCCCTCTCACTTACATTTGCTTGGAATGAGCAGAGTGCATCAGTTACAGTCATGTGCACTGCTTTATGCACACCAGAAAATCCCATAGTTCATAGTCCATTGTCCACCTCAGAACCAAGCAAGAGAGGGTGGCAACGTTCCTACAGTGGGACCAAGAAGAACGAACATAACCCACCTTCTAACATAAAGTCAAATCATAGCAGCAAAAAAAAAGAAAAGAGGATTGGAGAAGAATGACAGCAATAGAAGTTACTTTTTTTGAGTTAAGATTATATAGTTACATTTTAAATCAGAGTTAAGTTCTACATTTACACTCTCCGGCCACTTTATTAGGTACACCTGTTCAATTGCTTGGTAACACAAATTGCTAATCAATGCATTTAGGCATCTAGACGTGGTGAAGATGACTTGCTGAAGTTCAAACTGAATGGGGAAGAAAGGAGATTTAAGTGACTTTGAACGTGGCATGGTTGTTGGTGCCAGATGGGCTGGTCTGAGTATTTTAAAAATTGCTAATCTACTGAGATTTTCACGCACAACCATCTCTAGGGTTTACAGAGAATGGTCTGTAAAAGAGAAAATATCCAGTGAGTGGCAGCTGTTTGGATGAAAATGCCTTTTTTGATATCAGAGATCAGAGGAGAATAGGCAGACTTGTTCAAGTTGATAGAAAGGCAACAGTAACTCATGTCAATATGGACCAAAAACTCTGAGGAATGTTTCCAGCACCTTGTTGAATCTATGCCATGAAGAATTAAGGCAAAAGGTTCAAACTGGAACTAGCATGGTGTACCTAATAAAGTGGCCTATGATTGTATATTGCAGTCACACGCATTGCTCTCCTCAGACTACAGATCCCAGTAATTATTGCGCCTGCTGATTCTAAAGCATATGAGCACCCATTTTCATTCACGTTAGTGAACAGGAGGCTTTGCGTGCGTTTACATGCTGGTGCATTGGCATGTAGTGCTGTAGTCCATGTCGGCTGCGTGCTGAAGACCACCCTCACAACAGAAGTTGGATCAGGGCCATTTTTTAAGTGTATTTATCTCAATGTGCTATATGATGCTGCTGTATTAAGGTAAACAGATAGTATCAGATGAAGGTCTGCAATATGATACATTTTTTGGGCTTTAGTGACACTTTAACAACTACAGAAACAATAAAAGATGGCAAAGGGGCACTGCTTTGTTATGTACTGCATTTACGAGTCTGTGCGATAGAGAGTTATCAGTGGTAAAATATTATGAAATCCTCTTAGATTTTACGATTCCCAGTAAATACATTTTCAGTATTTTCTATTGAATTCTACATACACAGGCTGTGATTTCTGCTTTGGCAATGCTACACAATAGTTGTGCCTTAAGCTAGCCACACACGGATCGAAATTCAACTGGTTCAGCAGGGATCCATCAAATATGGATCTGTGTGTAGCTCTTTCTGTTTGACAGAAACCAATATTAAGTGACCATCACACATATTTATTAGAATAACAAGAAATTTGTAAGCAAGATTGCTGCACTGTGATTGTTAAATGATTGTGCTTTATTGATCCTCTTATTTTCTAAGTCTATCAGACAGGGTATGTGCAACTGAAAACAACAAAACCCCAGCATTCTTTAATGATATGAAACACCCATTCTGCTCCTGGTAACTAGAGACCATGGGGTTTATTTACTAAAGCTGGAGAGTCCAAAATCAGACTCCCTTCTGCATAGAAACCAATCAGCTTCTAACCTCAGCTTGTTCAATGAAGCTTTGGCAATGAAACCTGGAAGCTGATTGGTTTCTATGCAGAAGTGAGTCTGATTTTGCACTCTCCAGCTTTAGTAAATAAACCCCCATGTGACCTTAGCCTAGGCAGCATCATTAATTATGATTATTAATTATAATATAATTAATTATATTTATTTTTAAGAGAGGTCCTTTTTTGACCCAAGTAACAATGTGAATTAGTATAGCTGAGGTGTGCCCTATCTCATTAAAGGTTGCTTCCATTTGGTCACAGTTTCCACTGTTCTAAAATCTGAATAGCCACCATAGTGGTGAATATAAATTTGATAGGCAGTATGCTAGAACTCTGAAATAATTGCCTTCTAATACCTTAACATGTGATAACCTAGAGGCACAGTACATAGAATGTGTAACATCCTGTGAATGGGTATGAATTCATACTAGGCGTGGGCATATTGACAAAGTACCAAGCAAGTAAAAAGGCTTGAAGCTTGTGCTATCAGAGCACAATCTTGCAAGAAACCTATTGACCTGTGGATTCCAACAATGTAGATGGGATGGCATTAGTGTATGTTCCAGGGTGACAACACACAGAATTATCAGAATGCTTGAAAATTAAGTTACGCCCTTGGATACCTTTGAAGCCATACTCCTTTTTTTTTTAAAACCCCTAGTGGTGCGCAAAAAAACTCCACCTACGTGTACTTAAGGGTGTGTCTCTAGTCCACCTCTCGAAGAAGTAGGACTCTACCCTTACACCCCAGGACACAAGGCTCCTGACTGGGGCAAGGCACAACTTGGTCCATCCAGCCTGGAGGACCCCTCTCTCATGGTCCACAAAAGCTGACCGCTGCGTGCTAGGTGAGGGGCTCTCCCGAGATCTCCCAGTTCATGGGAGGAAGGAGCCTAATGACCACATCCTCCCCCCTAAACTTCACAGTAGGTCTGTATACCCAGGTCTAAGGACCCACACCCGCCATCCAAGTAAAAGAAACAGACAAAAGTGCAAAGTGACAAACGTGAAGAAAAATAATGAAATAAATATGTGCCAGTGCAGAGTGCATCGACTATTACCAGACCTATTACTGTCTACCATGCTGGTCAATGAGGAATTACTAGGAAACTAAATCAGAATATCAAACCCACCAGATCACTAAAGATGCACTAAAGTCTCCTGATAAAGGTTTTCATTGTCTTTACTATAATACCTGTTTTGTTAAGTGAACAAAAGAAAGCAGAAGTAAAATTATGACCAATACTCATTAGCTTTGAATACACTGGATGATAGTAGCTATGAGCAAATCGTTTTCCAAACCAAGTGAATAAGCAAATGAGCAAATTTACATTTTTTCCTGACTATAGTTGCGCTCTTTTGTCCAACCTGCAGAAACGTATACAATTCATGAGTGATGATTGTCTGGGTTTGTTAATTGTGTGATTGTCTGAAGATCATGCACTGAAATTAATAAATAAATAGCAGCATTCTCCTGAATTATTATGTCTAGTTGCTATCAATGGCTTCTCCACCTTTTCTTTTTTAAACCAAACATCATTGGATACTAAGTAAGCCTCCAGCTGACTGCCTTACAATTATTATTTCCATAGGATTCCTATGCATGCCCCCTGTCTGTGAGTAGACCATATAGAGCTAGACCTAGGAAAGCATTCTACGGTGCTGCTCCTCATAGATACTATGCTACTGCCATCTGGTCATACAGTAATCACGGATGGTAAGCAGATTTACTGCTTCTACAGAACAGGAGAATGTAGCAATAGATAGTTGTAGTATGTACTCTGACCTACATTTCTGTAAGGGAAGGTAGAATACTGGCAAAGTAGTACAGTCTAATGTTTTCCCATTCCAATTCATTACAGAAAATACAAAGACATACAAATTGAAGTCCTATTTTGTTCAATAGAGAACTCTTGAGATCCTTGGAGAAAAGAGAGAGGAATCCTAGCAAGAAGAGCTGAAACTTCACAAATATACCTCATCATCTGTTTCCTCCCATTTCTGAGACTATACAATAAAAAGAAATCAGATTTCTCATTGTGTATGTGGACCTGAGAAAGAGTATGGAGCAACTTACAAAACAATAACCAGGGATGATGTTAGGATCTTGCAAAACTTGGGGCACTAGGTAAAAGCACATGAGCCTTTTTGTGATAGACAATTACTTAGAACCCCCAAACAATTGAATATTTTTTGAAAGCAGAGGCCCTGTAGAATAATAGTGTCTATTGCAATTTTTTATGTTATGCTATATTTGCACATCTATTTATCTAATGCATATTTTCACACCGCATTTGCGACGATTCCTCACATGTGTGGCACAGTTGTCTGTTGACATATGTACACCCTATACTTGCGTTTGCATTTGTGTTTACATATTTTTTAAAAATAAGTTTATTTATTTTATTTAAATTTCATATTTAACACCTTTTTCATTTCTTTTTTTTATTTAAATTTAAAACTATCACAAAGGAACCAGAACCCACTATGCAATAGCATGGGCAGGAGACAGGTCCTCTTTATGAAGACACCAAAAGTCTGGTAAACCACCAATGTCTCCCCTGCCCCCCACTGCAACTTATCAAACACAGATCATGCTTGATTAGCTGCTGTAGCCTGGGAATGAACAAAGTGAAACTGGCAGTGTAGAAATGCTGGTCGCTTCCAGCTTCATGGTCCTCAATCTTCTGTCACTCTGTTACTGTGGTCCCAGCCTCCCTGAAGTAACAGGAGAGCATGAAAAACCACCGCAGGCTGTGGTGGTGATGGTGGTGGAGGGTGGGGGTGTTAATTGGGCAAACTAAATAAAAAACAAGTGCAGCGCTCATAAATAAACTAAATCTCTATATATACACATAATGACATAATAGTGAACAAACGTGAATCACATTGAAGAAGAGAAAAAAAAAAAAGTGCAACACAATGGTGCTACAAGTGAAGATAACCATTAATAAGCCCCTAAATCAGGGGATGTATCTAATAATGATTGTGCTTAGTGTCAACACACTCTATTCATCAATATAAATGACAACTAAATCATAAAAATGCAATAAGTGAACACATCACTCAAAAAAACTTGATATATAAAAAAGAAAAAAGCCTCCATAGTGCATTATCATTTATTGTTACAGTAAGATACCATACCAACAAGACACCCTAGAGAACCCAGCAAGTACACCCATGCATGAGGTTCTATATGCTCTGTACAAGAAGAGGAAAAATGTGAGTGTCCTGTATATGTTATCTTACTGTAACAATAAAGGATAATGCACTTTTCTTTGTGGACTATGTGGGAGCTGATATGTCTGGATAAGAGCCATTTAGGAGATTGCTGGTGGATTTCGCTTTTACCCAGGAGGATCCAGAAGAGATCCATAAGGCATTTAGGCCCTTTTTAGGGTCGCAGCAAGGAGGTGAGGGGCCAATCTAGCTGAGTGTGCTGTCATCACCAGGATCTAGCAACACACGAGATTCACCTGCATGTGTATTTATCAAGTGGACACTGGTGACACTTTTTGTTTATATATCAAGTTTTTTTGAGTGATGTGTTCACTTATTGCATTTTTATGATTTAGTTGTCATTTATATTGATGAATAGAGTGTGTTGACACTGAGCACTATCATTATTAGATACATCCCCTGATTTAGGGGCTTATTAATGGTTATCTTCACTTGTAGCACCATTGTGTTGTTACACTTTTTTTTTTTTTTTCTTCTTCTTCAATGTGATTCACGTTTGTTCACCATTATGTCATTATGTGTATATATAGAGATTTAGTTTATTTATGAGCGCTGCACTTATTTTTTATTTAGTTTGATTTATCACTTTAGGTAATAAGGTGCAGGTGTAGCAGCTTATCTTTAGCTTATTAGGATTGTGCGCAGGAGGTTTCCTCATTTATCTATGTGTTAATTGGGCAGTCTTTCACACTACAAAGTGTCCTATAGCCGCCTGCACACTTTTACTGAACAGCTGATCACTGGCTTAAAAAAATGTACCTGTTGCTGCAACTGTTATCTTGCTTTAACCACTTAAAGCTGAGTCATTTAAAAACGGCCTAAGGACAGCAACTAGTTAAGTATGCGTAAAAAGTGCAGTGCTAAATCATATAGTAAATCATTCTAAAGTTTACACAAGTGCAAACAAAACATATACATCAGTGAAACAGTTATTAGATAAAGTCCATGCAGTGTAAAAGATAAGTGCTGGTGTAAATCACAAACAATGTGACAAATTATGGTCCATATATGTGCCAGTGATTGCAAAATGCAAAAAAAGCAATGTATCCAGCTCCAATACAGTGCCAAGGGATCCAGTGAACACTCCACTACCACTATGCACTCACCAGAATGCTACTGGTATAGTAGCAATGATCGATGGTCACTATTCAGAATCCTGGGCTAGAGGTCCTCCTAGAAGGAAAGCACACTACATGGAGCCTGAAATAGCATTTATAGTGTAGTATTTATTTGAAAATTGAAAGAAAACTTTCCACGTGGAAAACAGAAAGTACATGTGTAAATACACATACCAAAATGGCCACCGTTCCGGATCACGGACACGGCGGTGTGATATCAGCACGTAGGCTCTACCCAACATGTTTCGTACGCATGCACGTCCTCAGGGGTACGCCTGGTTATTCCTACCCCCCAACCCCCCTTTTCCCCTGGCATTTACTCAACTAAAGCTGGCACAGGTATTTACAGGAGGCTGCATGAGTGATCTGGTCACTTTCTACTGGCTGTCCAGTGGTGAGTTCTCTCAGGATCCAGAAGACTGGTCTGCAGTGATGACATTATTGTGAGGGGACTGTCACAGATTGGCTTGAATGGGCACATCTGCAGTGCTGGCTTAGCCGTCTCCTGAACCCAGAAACGTTTTCTGCATTTGATCTGCTTCAAGCAGATTTTGCATCTCCGTAGACTTGTATGGGAATTCAAAACCATTATGACACAAGCCTGTTGACACAGAACCTAAATCTGATCTATTGCACTTATTTAGTCGCCATACTATGTGCCAGAATTGATACACGACCCCCCCAGTGTTGTCACCAGAATACAACAGGAAATTAGGTGCATTTCTACCAGCATCAACAGGTATTGCCCTGTACTTGAAGAGCCTTTAAAAGGGTTAGAACATGGGAAAATGTACATGTATTGCACAGATGTACTACATATGTTGTTTTCGAATTTTCACTCATATATGCTTTAAAGATTCGAATGATCACTTTACATTATACTGGTGCACCAGGAACAAAGCCAAATCCTTTTAGAGGGACCTCTCTACTCTAATTACTACAGGCCTAATTATTTGTATAATCATGACACTCTTCTAAGTATACCACATAAATACTACCAGGTGGTTTCAGTAATTTACGATGGGAATTAGTCGGTGACTAAAGTTTCTACCACTTGTTTTACTACAAACAAACAGTATGAGAAACTGTAAGAGGGAATATTAAAAACTCTGGTCAGTTTTTATTCAATATGTTATTAGGCAATATACTGTACTTGCACTGCCACATATTTTATTATTGCAGAAACCATTTACAGTACCTATCTACAGTATATCTGAAGGCTTAATTGGGCTAAAATATATTCAAAACACAAATTTCACATAGGCATGTCAAGTATATATAAAGCTATTTTTATAGCCTGAGAATGTTTAAAACCTGTCAGTTTTTATTTTATCAATTGTGTACCATTGGGGAAATTTCCCTTAACTTCCTGTCCTGTAGACTTTAAAGCAGAACTTCACCCAAAAGCAGAAGTTCCACTTGTTTGCATCCTCCCCCTCTCCACTGCCACATTGGGCACATTTTGGGGGGAGCGGGTACCTGGTTTTGACAGGTACTAGCTCCCACTTTCGGTCAGATTGCCGCGGTGATCTGTGCGGAAGTTCAGCCCCTCCTTCTTCCCTCTGCAGCCTTCTGGAGCACATCAAAGGGCCCAGAAGACTGCAGGACCATTCACAAAGCGCAGTGTGGCATGTGTAGAAAACCAACTGTGAAGGCTTTACTGACAGATTCCCTTACCTAAGATTCCAGCGCCTGCACCCAAAGCTGATTGAAAAATCGACTTGGGGGAGGACATTGCTGGATCCCTGGATAGGTAACTGACCCTATATTAAAAGTCAGCAGCTATAGTATTTGTAGCTGCTGACTTTTAATTTTGGGGGGACTGGAGCTCCTCTTTAAGTAGGATGTGGTCAAAAGGTTTTCCAAAATGAAAGAAATGCCATCTTGTCACCTGAACACATGACCCCACTGGAAAAAATTGCCTTTATTCCTGTTCTGGTGATAAGCCAAAATTTTTAATATTCTGTTATTTTCAGTCCCTGCGGCAATGGTCATCAGGATTAATAGATAGAGTGGATTTCCATAAGAGACACCAAGGTAAACCTAAGGAAAAATTGAGGCTCTGGCTATGAATCTTCAATTATATAATGAGAGAAGTCCCTATAAAGCCAAATGGCTTGTGTTTGGCAGCTGCCCACAAAACAGGGGCCCCTCTCAAGAGACAGAGATCACCTAATTTAGGAAGTGCATATGCATTTTAACCAAAAAGTGGTCCAAAGTGGTATTTTATTAATTCTGCAAATAACAACAGGAATAAAACACCAGGCAGGGAAAACATTTTGAGGGCTCAGCACTCCTCCTTCATCATGATTCTAATGTAAACTAAGCATCAGTTGGACCTAAAGCAAAGTTCCTGGAAGAAATGCAATTTAATAAATCAGGAGACTAAAGTTGGCCATAGATGGATCTTTTTTTTTTGATCATCCATCGGCTGATCGAAAAAACCCCCCAAAACAAATGGATTTCCCCATCCACATATTCGAGGTGGAGAGAGGAAACCTCCTGTGCTATCGTATTCTGATAGCAGGGACACTTATTGACTGCAGTGTTGATAGAAGGAACATTTTCCAACATTCGCATTGGAGAAGCCTGTTATTACATTGAATTCTTCCAAGCCATAGATGGATCAAAATTCGGCTGGTGTGACAGTGTGGTGCCCTGTCATGGTGTTAAAAGGCAGTCTGGAACTGGTTTTGCAGACAACTGGCACACTGATGGTGCAGGTGTATGTTGGGTTCTTAAGGTAATCAGAACTAAGGTTCTTGGCTCCACCCTCCTGAGGAGTCCATGTGGTTTCAAAGGAACACCCAGAGGTGTGCATGTCTGCATGGTACAGTCTGGGACAGGAGAGACAGAGGCCCAGGCTGGAGGGCCAGGAAGCAAAGAGCTGATGTGCATTGATAGGTGGCACTGATGGGCACTGTTAAGTGACACTTATAGGAGGCACTGATGGGCACTGATAGGTGGCACTGATGGGCACTGATTCAACTGATGGACACTGGTGGTCACTAATTCAACTGATGAGCATTGATTGGCAGCACAGATGGGCACTGATTTCCAGCTTAGATGGGCACTGATGGGAACTACTGGCCGCACTGATGGGGCTACACTGATCACTAGGACACTGATGATCAGTACCCTGATGATCAGTGCAGATGTCCCCCTGTGAAATGCCACTTACCAGTTCTCCTCTCCTCACGTGCCATTAGCATGAGAAGAGGACGGCCGATAACCGGTATTTCCTATTTACCCGGTTATCAGCTGTGATTGGACACAGCTGGTCACATGGTAAAAGCAGCTGTGATTATCCAAGGGACACAGCGATCACAGATCGTGCGCAGGGGTGTAGTTCTTGGAGGACGTCCATCGACGCCTTCCCAGAACTAACCAACCACGCTGTAGCCATCTTTTGCGGTTGGGAACTGTTTAAAAGGCATATCTGGCATGGACTGGACTCACTGGTGAGCGCTACGTTTGAGTCCTTGAGTCTTTGCTGAATGGGCTGATTTTCGATTCATCTGCTGACATAAACCTGATGGGGGTTGTAACCCCTCATCATGCTACCTCTGAAACAGAAAAAAAAAATATGAAAAGTTTTGGCTTTAGGTACACTTAGTGCTAATGTTTTCCTTATAGGAGAAGCACTGGAAGGAACAGACTCTAAAGTCTCTTTACAGCTACTATTTCCTTTAGGTATTTAAATACAAATACAAATTGGGAATACTTGTATGTACCTGCAAAGTCAATGCAGAGTCCTCAGGTGATGGTGAACTTTTGCTGAAGGAGTTTTAGACAAGTACAGGGCACCATTCCAAGAGATTCCAAGAACTGCAGCTCACTCCCCTACAGACTTCTGTGTCCTGCACAGCATCATAAATACTACAGGCAAAAGGTGTGCTTTCTAGTTGTTGGAGGTATTTACTTCAACTTAGTTCAGTCGGTGTGACACAAAAGAAGCCCTTATCCAAATATCCTGAACTCTCCTAGAAATTGCATAATCTGCTGTCTTTACCTGTGCCTGTAGAGGCGAGGCCATTACAGAAAGAATGTCTCCGATATGTTTACTTTGGATGTGTGGCCTTATGACGTCCAACTTCTTATGCACTTTGTTCTGACACGCTTACACATATGTAGAGGATATCCTGGGGATCTCCTTCCCTCCTGACAAGGTGTGAGAACAAATGAACAGACTACTTGTCTGCTAACCCAGAATGAAGAGCTCACAATTCACCACAGATACCAGCAGATGGGGTAGAATCATTAAACCCTACTTGTGGGCATTCTAAATTCCATGCTGACTAACTTGAAAGTCATTTATAGCACCCTGAGGGGGAGCAGCTCATTGTGACATGCACCTTATCTCAACAATACAAGGCTTTCCTTAACCCCTTCACGCCTAAGGATAAAACAAATCTTAATGCCTAAGCACAAATTTGCTACGTTGACAGTGTTAGTAAAATCACAACTACTTTGTACATCCAGGTAGATTACACCTTGTTTTTTTCAGGAGAAATTGGACTTTCATTTGGTGGTAAATGGTAATGGATATCTCCTGATTTTTGTTTTATTATCAATGGAAAACGCAAATGCAAAATAGTAAAAAAAAATGTTTTTTTATTTAGCTGTGTGTTTCTTGTTACTACCATAACCTACCATCAAAGAACAACCCAAAATAAATTTTCCAGCTCTTGACGATCGCAGCAATACCATATATGTGTATGTTGTTTGTTGTTTGTACTCGTAGTACAGCCCAGAAACAATAGTGCGCATTTGTTTTTTTGTTTTTTTACCTAAAACACACTGACACTAACTGACACTGATACCAATTTTTTTTAAATCCTGACCTTTGACCCTGACCTTTTGATCTTGACCTTTGACCCTGACCTTGACCCAAACACCCTGACACTGAACTAGATCAAACCTTGATCTAGGTATTTTTTTTTTAATTTTATTTTGTAGCCTCCCTAGCGGTCTGATTATGTCAGTATTTCTGTACTCAAAGTGGTACATTTTTTTGCATGGAAATATGTGGTTTTTTTATTGTAGGCCTGCAATTTTCAGGAATAACTCACTGAAATCTGTCGGAACAAGAGTCTAGTAAACATTCCAGGTATGTAAAAATTTGAAACACGAAATCATAAATTATAATTTAATAAATAATCATAAAAATAATAATATAATAGAGCAACGCTGCAGTGTATTCCCGAGTACAGCTCGGGGTTACCTCTTGTAGTGCTGAAACTTTACCCCGAGCTACACTCAGGAATACCTCCAGGGAGGTTAATATTTATTTATTTATTTTTATTTATTTTTTTACAAACATTTTTTTCCCTCTATGTATCAATGTATCTCTCTCCTCCATTCACAGAGAGAAAAAAAAAAACAAGGGGGCCGGGCTGTACAGTGACTGATCACTGTGATAGCCAATCAGAGGCTATCACAGCGATCATGTGACCTGGATTCGGGAGTCCCGGGTCCCGATTTTTAGAATGGGACCCGGGGCTCTCAGTGACACTGTGCTGTGTGGCGCGCTCCCGGCAGAAAGACAGGTACGCAGATATGTGGCCCCATGGAAAAAATCCCAGTTCTGTGATGCCGCATATTTGTGTTACGTCGGCATCAAGGGGTTAAGCCTAGTACACACAATCAGAAAACCACAGGAAAAATGCCACTCTCGAAGCGATCGTTCGATAATCTGATCATTAATACACAGCTTTTGTCCGAAATTATTTGAAAGGACAAGCACAAAAATTTTTCTTGTAGGATACCAGATCATACGATTTTTGTTTAATCAGCATAGTTTTCGGCCGGAAATACAATACAAATACAATTCATTACAAAACTTATGAATTTTTATTCTGTTGTACAAGAATTTTTGTAACTTTAGTAACCTCTTCATTTTCAATATGAGACTAGCATGCAAAAAAAAAATTGCAACCATTGGAGCGATATTCTCATCGTGTGTGTGGGTCTTTATACTGTACATCAAGAGCTGTACATTTCTGGTAAGTGTATCTCTGCCCCTGATTGGCTGGATTGGCAGTACTACAAACACTTCCAACTTTCCCGCACCTCATTCCTCCTCTGTTTTCCCTCTTTTTGGCCTAATGCATAGAACTCTCTAAAAATGTGTGCTAATAAGCTGACAAGCAATTATCATCTAAATAAATTTGTCATGTGTATGCTTTTTTATTCTTGGTGTGTTTTGTGTATTTCTTCCAGGTCTGTGTAGTAATACAGTGTGAAACGTTGCCTCTGTGCAGGAGATTCCTGTAATAAAGACCAGTTTCTGTTCTCTATTTTTGTGCAGCGTGACTGGTCTTGTCTCCTCCCCTTCCTGTAGTTTTCTACAGGCAGCCTGTGGTGGGTGGAGCCTGTTAGGTTCCTCCCACAGCTCTGCTGTCTGCACAGGATATGTATAACAGTGATAATGTCACTGCTACTTTTACAAGATAATATCCGGATTTACAAAGTCATTAGGTGTCTTTATGGCTTTAGAGGAATATATTTAAGCGAAATCTTTTGTTCAGTTTTAATTACCAAAAGTGTTATGCTATCTCATGCAAGTGGATGCATTTTCCCATCATTATAAAAAAATGGCAAATTTTTGTGCCTGGTAGGGGAAGGTACAGCCCGCTGCCAGCAGCCAGTCAAAATCCATGACAAACTGAAATATGAAAGTGTCTCTATACACACCCAAGCAGTGCTTGTATACTGGGAAGTATTCCCATGCATAGCCCTATATGCAATTACCACTCAGATGTTCGTATAGCCCCATACTGTAAGGGATTATGTTCAGTAGGTTTGGGGGAGCAGTGATAAGCAGTTGTACTTACCATATCCCTGGATCCTGCAGGCTGCTTCTACCCGTGTGACCAGGTCCCTCTAAACTTCTCTCTAAGGCGCTAATAGCCCTGTATTGTTTGTTGTGACACCAAGGGACTGTCCACAATTCGAAGCTTCCAGGAGAGGATGAGGGTGCCAGCGCCTGTTGGCATGGGGAATCAGGGTAAGTATTACTGCCTGTTCTTCTAACTTTCTAGACATGATGAGCATTTATCTTTTCTTACAATCTCGGTTCAGCTTTAAGTTTCATGAGAGAGATACACTATATGAGTAGTGGATGCTTAAAAATGTACCAGACATTACTCACAGGATTCCTTGAGAACCTGTTTTAGCAATGTTGAAGGCACCTACCTGAGAAAGCTCTGCTAATCACAGTTAAAGTTCCTTTCTTAGTTAGGCTGCCCATCCCTTGTGATTTCTTAGTGTTCTGCAAGCAGCTGAAATGATGCTTACAGAAATGATTTTTAATGAAAATGTACATTGTTATTGCATTTGCTTATATATAGTATGTTAGGCAAGTGGTACAAAAAGAAAAAAATGTAAAACTGTACATGAAGCTTTGAAGCTAAATTGGTATGCACACCATTCCCATCCACACTTCTGTAGCACCCTCCTAGATAGGAGCCAGGTTTTGCCAGGTACATTTATATTTCAATATATTTATTAAGGATTTTTAGAAACACTATACAGAGAGACAGGAAATGCAACCCACCAACATGACGAGTTGCAGAACATCAAGCAATAAAACAGTAAATTCAAGTACAATGTGTAGCAACACAACAAAATCGACCAATAAAGCGTAATCAAGAATATACTGGTAACACAAGCAAAGCTTGATCAATGATGAGCAAATTGCTCCTTAACCACTTGCCCTCCTGAGGATTTACCCCCCTTAATGACCAGGCCTCTTTTTGCTACTCGGTTCTGCACTAATTCAAATGATAATTGTGCGGTCATGCAATGCTGCACCCAAACGAAATTTACGTCTTTTTTTTCACACAAATAGAGCTTTCTTTCGGTGGTATTTGATCACCTGTGCGCTTTTTATTTTTCACGCTATAAACAAAGAAAGACCAAACATTTTGAAGAAATACGATATTTTTTAATTTCAGCTATAAAAAATATATAGTAAACTCAAAGTTAGTTATAAATTTAGGCCAAAATGTATTCTGCTACATGTTTTTGGTAAACAAAATCCCAATAAGTGTATATTGATTGCTTTGTGTGAAAGTTATAACGTCTACAAACTATGGTATAGATACTGCAATTTACGCCATTTTTTTGCTATACAGCGCTGCGCTATTTTAAGGGACAATTGCGCAGTCATGCAATACAGTACATAAATGAAATTTACATCCTTACAGAGAGCAGAGCTACTGCAGCCCTGCTCTCTGTCAGTGATTGCCGCTAATCGCCGGGACATAGCCGGTAACGACCGGCTGTGACCCGGCGAGTGACATCCTCGGCCGTGATCGGCGGGACAGGCAGGGCGGTGGCGCGCCTCGCGCGCGCCCCCTAACTGTTTTGAAAACACGCGTTTTAAAACGTGGTTTGGCCCAGCCATGCCACCCTGCCAAAGTATTTCTACAGTGGCTGGGCGGCATGTGGTTAAACAAGGTGGTATGAATTATATCATTAAAGTAATAGACAAAAATAGAGAGAACGAAAAATGAGGAAAGAACTGAAAAGAAAATAAAGAATAAAACCCTGTAAAGAAATAAGAGAGAGGGCCAGTTTGCCAGGTAAATTTAGTTGTCACACTGTAGTCAGTGTGTTTGTAATTGCTGTTAGGTAAAAGCACAACATGCACATTGTAATCAGTGTTGCTGTGTCCTTCTAGTTAGGTCTGCTCAGTTGTTTAGCTGCAGCCAGCCTGATAGCTCCCACTGCCTCCAGAAAGCTTGATACGTTTCTGGATAAGTGTAGAGCTATGCAGATGGCAGCATGAATATTGATAACAGCCCTGGCCTATCCCAGAGAGAGAGGTTCTGATGGCATGCTGGGTAACTGTATATATTCAGTGAGCACACTGAATTCTGGGTCTTTTCCTGTATTGGATTGTTCCAGTTTGGAGAGGGCATGCTGCTCTCCCAGGCAATGCTGTTGGATCTACTGCTGTATGCCTCAGGTGGGCGACCTGAGGGCCTGAATGCTGAGACCCAGGGTCTGCTAGAGCTGACTAAAGGTCTGTCTACTGTAGATCTAGTCTGGAATCACAGAGAATACAACTTGCTGTTCTTGGGCCTTGTGAGTACAGACATCCCTAAAGAATCTTAGTGACTGTGTGCTACTAAACCCCCTCTGGTGCTAGGGAGTCAGCTGCGGGTCTAGGTAAAAGGGACATGATGTTGGTGTTTCGAAGAGTTTTGTCCATTTGATCTACTTCAACACAAAAAACTGAAGCACTGGATAGTGTGAAAAACAATTGATTCAAACAAAAATCTGTGCTAATTAGTGTTAAAGTCCATCAGAAAAAAAGTCCAAGAACAGAAAAATACACATTCAGTGCATCAAGAAAGGAGCAAGATGACACCTCTATAATCTTCGTGAAAAACAACAGACAAGCAAAAGTTCTTACCAGAGCTATTGGGCTTTTATATTACAAAACGTCAACAGCGCTTTACGGGTTAACCCTGCACGAGTCTCTGGTTTATGGCGCAGAGATAATCTCCATGGATCCGCTCCAACTCCGTGTTACTGCCGAGCCATGTCCCCGTGACCGATCTACACACACCCCACACAACCTCACTGTTCAGTGGTCAGAGGCAGTGTGTCCTGTGTTGGGGACATGGAATGGTTCACCCGCGATTCGAAAACGTGCTGTAAAAAGTGTGAAAACACACAATCACGTTTTCAGGTGCCATTCATTTCAATGGCACCTGAAAACTCAGGACGTTTTTGCTGAGATCGTGGCACGTTTTTCCACAAAGCAAACATGCCGTGATTGTGCAAACAAAATCGCAGGACGCGTAACGCCAAAAAAGTTTACAGAACCAGTTTTTACTTGTTTTGGTGACCTGGGGGACCCCAAGGAATTCCCTTAATTTGCACGGATTTCCTCTCACTTCCTTTTTGGGACAGGAAGTGAAGAGAAATCTCCGCAATGGGACACAAATGGCAAAAAAAATCTTACTGGGGTTATAACCTGCTCTTGCTCTATCCAAAATGAAAAAAAAAGTTTTTCCTATAATCCTACTTTAAGAGCTAATTGCATTTCTGTCAGATCAAAGGGTATTTTTCTGTACTTACAGGGCAATTAACTCCTTAATACCCAGCCCAAGCATCCTTTAAATAGGCCTTTAAGGGCTCATGTACACTGCAGCTGATAAACTGACGTTCAGGAGCTGTTGAGCATTTTTTTCAGCAGCCCCTGAACTCTCCCTAATGTTTTCCTACGTATCCATGTACACTATGTCGTTTACAGGCAGTTGAGTTTACAGTCATTATTTTGAAAGCACCAATTTTGAAATGCAAGCAATTTGCATTCATGAGTAGATTTTACTGGCGTTTCAAACGCCAAACCCTTTACTTGTGTGTAAATGCTTGTAAATGCGGTTAACCGCGTTTATATGCGTTTGCGTTTAGAAGCATTTTTTAACTGTTCCATGTCCAGATGCTGTCCAGAGCCTTTTTTCATCATCATAAATGCATGCAAAGCGTTTTCCATGTATTCAAATGAACCTAGTACCGTATTTTCCGGCGTATTCAACGACTTTTCAACCCCTGAAAATCTTCTGAAAAGTCGGGGGTCGTCTTATACGCCGGTGCGAGCCGGTGTCAGGGCGGCACTTTTTCGAGGGGTGGCGCGGCGCCACCCCCCCTCCTTCTCCAACGGACACTAAGTACAGGGGTGGGCAGAGGGGCTGCTGTACCTTACCTATCTCCGGTCCCACGACGATCCGGTCCAGGAAGCGCGGCTGCTCCTTCTTTCAGTTCGGCCGCTCGATGGTCACGCGGCCGCTCGGCTCCGCCTCCTCACTGGTGATTGGGCGCCAGCACTGGAAAGGCACACAGGCGACCAATCACGGTGAGGAGGCAGAGCCGAGCGGCCCCGCGAAAATTGAGCGGCCGAACTGGAAGAAGGAGCAGCCACTCCTCTCCCCCACTGAGACTAACGATGGGGCACTATTCCTCCTCCACACTGACACCAACGATGAGGCACTGTTCCTCCCCCACTGACACCAACGATGAGGCACTGTTCCTCCCCCACTGACACCAACGATGAGGCACTGTTCTCCCCACTGATACCAATGATGGGGCACTATTCCTCCAAATGATACCAATGATGGGGCACTATTCCTCCCCCACTGACACCAACGATGGGGCACTATTCTCCCCACTGATACCAATGATGGGGCACTATTCCTCCCAATGATACCAATGATGGGGCACTATTCCTCCCAATGATACCAATGATGGGACACTATTCCTCCCAATGATACCAATGATGGGGCACTATTCCTCCCACTGATACCAACGATGGGGCACTATTCCTCCCACTGATACCAACGATGGAGCATTATTCTCCCCACTGACACCAACGATGGGGCACTATTCCTCCCACTGATACCAACGATGGGGCGCTATTCTCCCCACTGATACCAATGATGAGGTACTATTCCTCCCACTGACACCAACGATGGGGCTCTATTCCTCCCACTGATACCAACGATGGGGCACTATTCTCCCCACTGATACCAATGATGGGGCACTATTCCTCCCCCACTGACACCAACGATGGGGCACTATTTCTCCTCCCCACTGACACCAATGATGGGGCACTATTCTCCCCACTGACACCAATGATGGGGCACTATTCTCCCCACTGATACCAATGATGGGGCGCAATTTCTCCCACTGACACCAATGATGGGGCGCAATTCCTCCCACTGACACCAATGATGGGGCGCAATTCCTGCCACTGATACCAATGATGGGGCGCTATTCCTCCCACTGACACCAATGATGGGGCGCAATTCCTGCCACTGATACCAATGATGGGGTGCTATTCCTCCCACTGACACCAATGATGGGGCGCTATTCCTCCCACTGACACCAATGATGGGGTGCTATTCCTCCCACTGACACCAATGATGGGGTGCTATTCCTCCCACTGATACCAATGATGGGCCACTATTCCTCCCACTGACACCAATGATGGAGCACTATTCCTCCCACTGACACCAATGATGGGACACTATTCCTCCCACTGACACTAATGATGGGACACTATTCCTCCCACTGACACCAATGATGGGGCACGATTCTTCCCACTGACACCAATGATGGGGCACTATTCCTCCCACTGACTAATGATGGGGCACTATTCCTCCCACTGACTAATGATGGGGCACTATTCCTCACACACTGACACTAATGATGGGGCACCATCATTGGTGTCAGTGGGAGGAATAGTGTCCCATCATTGGTATCAGTGGGAGGAATAGTGCCCCATCATTGGTGTCAGTGGATGAAATAGTGCCCCATCATTGGTGTCAGTGGGAGGAGTAGTGCCTCATCATTGGTGTCAGTGGGAGGAATAGCACCCCATCATTGGAATACCATACTGAAATAGCATACCATATTGAAATCAAATCTGATGTTTTTTCATTTTTATTTGGTGTGCGTTGGAAGAGGGGTTGTCTTATACGGCGAGTATAGCTCAAACCCCATATTTTAACAGGAAAAGTAGGGGGTCGTCTTATACGCCCAGTCGTCTTATACGCCGGAAAATACGGTACATCAGCGCAGTCAGTTCCAGGTTTCACGTGAAGGAAAAAATGGTAGAACGTGCTGCATTATGCTCATGATGGGATCCATAGTGAATACAACCAGAAAAGACAGGTAATCTCAATACATACTGCTCTCTTTGCTTCTGCTCTCTCTATTCCTCTCAAAATGTCTGAAATAGTTAATTTTTTACTATTTTCAGTGCATTCTGGGCATTTAGGAAGGTCTCCTGAGGTTATCTTTTAAAAATGCTTCTAAACGCAAATGCACATAAACGCGCATAAACGCTGTATGCAAACTAAACTGACGTTTTTTAACCTACATTTTCCAGCAGTTAGTTTCCATCATTCAAAAGAGTTTTCCAAATGCCCTGTGTAAATGAGCCCTAAGCCTGGAAGATTTCCAATCATGTGACCACTGTGATTGCAGGTCACAAAATAGAGCCCATAACCAAGGGCTCTCGATCATGACCAGAGACCAAGAGCTGTCTCTGACATTGGGACATGTGCATGTATTGCAGACATTTACTACATGTTTATGTAGCCAGGTGCAATGAAGGAGAGGAGATATTTCCAAAAAACTATTGTAGACTATTTATTGCCTCCTCATGCTCAGGAACAAAGTTGTTGAATTATCTCCTGACTCTAGAGGGAATACGCTCTTCCTAAATAAAAAGCAGAGGATCTTGAGACCTGTAGTCCTGCAACTAACATTTATTGAATCATCAAGCCATTTTAGAACTACAAATCCCAGTGAGCTGTACCAACAAGGGATTCTTGGGCAGCACAGTGGCTAAATGGTTAGGACTTCCACCTGGCAGTGCTAGGGTCGTTGGTTCAAATCCCACCCATGACACTACCTGCACAGAGTTTGCATGTTCCCCCTGTGCCTGCATGGGTTTCCTCCGAGTACTAAAGTATCCTCTCACACTCCAAAGGTATGTTGGTAGGTTAGTTGGCTCCTGTCTAAATTGACCCTAATATGTGTATTTATGATTGAGAGTTAGGGACCTTAGATTGTACGCTCCTTGAGGGTTAGAGACTAATGTAAATGTACAGACTGTCTGCACACCTGACACTCTTACCAGCTCAAATATTTCAAGTGTTAAAGAGCCCAGACTCTTGCTAGCAGAAGAATTCATCCTCAAATACAAACTGCCTTTTTTTTCCCTTCACATATACAGATATCCATCACCCAATCAGGGGTGCCTCTCCTCTATTCATATTGAATCATTACCTTTTCTCCTAGTACTGCACCATTGAGCGTGAAAAGTCTGATCACACAGCACAGGTTTCCTTTCTACATCCAGTGCTGCACCCTGGCAAAGCATCGCTATAACCTATATTGCATCACCCAGTGGTTCATTATAACCTGTTATTTTCCTTACATATTTATTATTATTTGTGGTAAATCAACTACTTCTTAACATCACCTGACTGTGTATTGCTGCAAGCAGATTGTTTGCTATAATTGTCCTGAGTTACTTTGAAATACAACAGTGATTACTAAACTCTGTGCATATTGCCTGTGCTTTGTGCTGGCTATTGCTGGTGAGCAGGTTACTGAACATTGTTTTCCTAATCCATGTCTGAACGTAGAGTTTCAGAAGGTTTGAGTAGCTTTCAAGGTCAGGACAGTCCAGGGGACAAGCATCACTCAACGACCCTTCAAGGGGTAGCGCAACATATATATATCTATATACACTGCTCAGCATAAATGAGTACAGTCCTGTTGAAAAGTAAGATTTTAATTAATATCTCAATGAACGCAAGAAGAATCTTCAAAATTTTGACAAAACTGAGTTTTATAGAACATTTGTTTTGCTCATTACATAAAAGTAAGGTTATTAATATAACTTAGATCACAAAATCTTCAGTTTTACTCAAATTAGTTGATATAAAGATTAATACACTCTACAACAAAAACTACCCCATCTAGTATTTTGTATGACCTCCATGATTTGTAAGGACAGCACCAAGTCTTCTAGGCATGGAATGAACAAGTTGGTGACATATTCCATTCTTCAAGAACAACCTCTTTTGGAGCCTGGATGCTGGATGGAGAGTGATGCTTCATTTTTCTCTTCACAATTCCCCATAGGTGTTCGATTGGGTTCAGATCAGGAGACATACTTGGCCACTGAATCACCTTCATCCTGTTCTTCAGAAATACAACAGTGTCTTTATATGTGTGTTTTGGATCATTGTCATGTTGGGAAAAGTGCTCAACGACCAGGGGCACGGAGTGATGGTAGCATCTTCTTTTTCAATATAGAGCAGTACATCTGTGGATTCATGATGCCATCAATGAAATGCAGCTCCTCAACACCAGCAGCACTTATTCAGCCCCACAGAAGGATATTGCCACCACCATGTCTCATTGTAGGCATTATGCATTTTTCTTTGTACTCATCTTTTCAATGCCATACAGTTTTGAAGCTATCAGTTCCAAAAACATTTATCTTGGTCTCATAACTCCAGAGTACAGAGTCCCAGTAGTCTTCTTCTTTTTCAGTATGGGCCCTGGCAAATTCTAGGTGGGCTTTTTTGTGCATGGGCTTTAGGAGAGGCTTCCTCCAGGGACATGCATGCCATTCCTCTGCAGTGTATGCCGTATTTTGTCATGGGAAACAATCACCCCAGTTTGGATTTCTACTTCTTTAGCTAAATGCAGCGAACTTGCATGGCGATTTTCTGCAACCCTTCTCATCAGAAGACACTCCCGTCGAGGTGTTAACTTCATGGATGGTGGATGGTGGATGGCCTGGATGTCTCTGTGACATGGTTGCATTTCCATCTTTGTTAAATTTTTGTATCACTTTTTCTACAGTATTCTGACTGATAAGTAAATCTTTGCTGACTGTCAGACTTTTGCTATTATAGGTGCTGCTAGAATCTTCCCATTCAAAACTATCAGGTGTGTTGGATGCCTGCAACTCCGTGCTGGTTTTTTCGCACCTCCACCCATCCCTAGCTAATATATCACTAGCGTGTGCCTGCCGCTCTCACACACAGCCTCTGCACTGTCAATGGACATATCGCAAAGCTGTGCTGGCAGCTTTAGAAATATGGCCAGGACATAGTGTCCAGGGATGCATTGGGCAGTGGGAAAATGCAGGCGCTCGACAAACCCATAAGTGTCAGAATGGGGTGACTCTAATGGCCTGTACACACAATAAGAAAATTGTGCGAAAATTTCCTTATGAGGAACAATCCGGTGACCATCTGATCGTTAGTTCAGTGATTTGGACAACTAATTCCAACTTTTCGGATGACAAAAACCGAGGGTGCAAGCTAGGAAATTTATATTGTACGTGAACACAACATCCGATATTCGGTTAATGTATACAGTAGTCCTACGGAAATAATCCAATAGAGAAAATGTGCATGATCAGAAGCAAAGAACGACCCTACATTTGCCTACGTTTGCCTTTGTTGTCCGAGAATTTTCTTACAAGTCAAAACCATTCCGACTACATAATGATATGCACTTTCATGAAAAATTGGACGACTGATCATCTGATTTTCCCATACTGTGTACTAGGCTTAACTTTGTAAAATTGAAACCCACACCAACGGAATTCCCCTGTGCTTTGTGCTACTATTTACAGTAGTACGGGGATTTTAAAGCTAGGTACTTAGTCCTATGTGGGTTCCAGATTCTTAGCCAAAGCATTCATAAAATGAAAAAGTTGCAAGTAGTGACAGGGCCTCTTTACAAATTCAGCAGAATGAAGGTCTGCAATTGCATGCAAAATAAAATATGGCAGGTGGGGCACTCATAATTTTAATCTCGGGGGAGTAACACATTTGGCGCTAAAGGCTGGGTAGTGTAATTTACTAGATATTCAAACATTCCTTCAGCTTTCACATACAGAAGACATGCCAGGAAAAAGGTCTTTGATACAGCCATCCTAAGAAGGTGTGGATATCTTTATGACAGATTTATATGTGCTCACCCTGTGTACACGTACTACTCACACTGATGTGGGCAGCAGTTTAAAAGAAATCTGAAAACCCAAGGCATGACTTTTTAACCAGGCTGGCCAATAAATGGTTATCAGTTGTAAGTAATGAAAGTACAGGCTCACACTCCTATGATCTATATTGGTAACTGTACTTTGTGACAATCCCTCATGCTTAGACCATTACTCATAGCCATACAGTAGTAATGCTTTAAAGAGTATAGTACATGTGGATGAGTCTTCATATTACAGATTCTGTTGGCTCAACTTATTTGATGAACTGATTGATTGCCCCCAGTCTGCTGTCTAATGTGACAATGTTTTCCATTTACAGGGAACTAAAACGCTAGTAACAGCAGAACCAGCTGTGATTACCCCACTGAGGAATCAAACGGCGAAACTACTGGATTTTCTACCTTGTCTAGAAATTCTCCCTGGAGAAAGCAGTTACAGACCAAAACTAAGAACAACAGACATTGCCTCATCTTCTAAACAGCAGGACATTCTTACAACTAACTCCTAATCACTCAAGGCAGAGTTTCCTTAAGTACAGTTAACCTCTTCCAGCCCTCTCCCGGCCACCCTTTAACTGGGTCTTAATGCCAGGGAGAACATCCACACAGATGTCACAGTGGTCAACTCATTGGGAGCCCATCCCACTGGCTCCTATGACAGCTTGGTCACTGTTCTGCGAGCGCACTCTCTGCACAAAAACCTCAGCCACCACGGATGCATATGGCTTGTTTCACATAGGCTATATTATATAAGAGCAGCGTGAATAGCATGCTTCTATGAAACTTTCAGCAGGCCTTTTCAAAGCTTCTGGTAAGCTTCGAGCTGCTTTCTCTAAGCCTGTAAAGTTCCCTTCAACTCCTCTTCGGAAATGTTATGCACAGTTCGTAATGGGAGTGCTAATTGTCACTTTAAACAAGCTGCTAGCAGATTTCCAATTATTTTTATATTATTGATATACAGGATTTATATAGCGCCAACAGTTTGTGCAGCGCTTTACAAAATTAAGGTAGACATTACAGTTGCAATACAATTTGGTACAAGAGGAAACAGAGGGCCCTGCTTCCATTAAGCTTCTAGTAGTGTGGAAACCTGCTAGTAGCTTGTTTAAAGTGACATTTACCAGACTTCCATGTAAAACAGGCATTTGTGCAGTGCGTAGGTGTTACAGCAGAAGTAAAGGTAGAGATACTCACATTTCCAATGGTCCCTACTGGTGCCAACATCTTCTCCTGTGTGCTTGAATTTGGGCCTCTTCGTTGCGGGATGACGTTACTCCTGCACATACACAGGATCGGGACGGCCACTGTAAGCTGAGCTGCACAAGCGCAGCTCAGCTTCCATTGCAAGTATCGCTGTGATCAGGCAGGTAGGTGTAGTTTATTGCAACAAACAGCCTGCCTGCTCACAGTGAGGTACAGCAGAAATTTTGTTCCGCTTTAAGGCCTATCCTCTGTGCCACCACACATATTTGTTACATGGTTGGCAAGAAGTTAAAGTGTTTCTAAAGGTAACATTTTTTTTTCACAAAAATAACAAATATGTTATACTTACCTGCTCTGTGCAATGGTTTTGCACAAAGCAGCCCGATCTTCTTCTTTTTGGGTCCCCTGCTGGTGGTTCTGGCTCCTCCCTCCAGCTGAGTGCCCCCAATAGCAAGCCTCTCGCTATGGGGGCACTCAAGCAGGCTTGCTCCTGAACTGCGCTCCTGAGAATGGACATTGTCCATTCAGACACAGAGGGCTGCTCAGCCCCACCTCCGCTCTCTCCTCATTGGCTCACTGACTGTCATTGACAGCAGGAGCCAATGGCTCTACTGCTGTGTGAGCCAATGCAGAGAGGGAGAGCTGTGGCTCTCATGCACATCGCTGGATTGAGAAGGGGCTCAGGTAAGTAAAAGGGGGGGCCTAGGGGGGAGCTGCACCCAGAACGTTTTTTTTTAACTTCATGCATAGAATAGATGAATTTATAATTTAAATTGAATTTTTTTTTTTAAATATTCTTCAGATTTTTTTTAACCTAGAAAAAAAGTCATTTTAACATATATTTTTACATATATTTGTAAATGCATTCCAAAAATGTAGATTTGTATTTTTAAAGACATACAGTATATTGGAAGTGTATTTTAAAAATATTTTTCATATATTTTGTAATACAAATGCATTTCAACTTGCAGTATATATATATATTATTATTATACAGTATTTATATAGCACCAAAAGGTTTGCTCAGTGCTGTACATTATAGTGGGGGACAGAACATGAGACAATACAGTAACAAAACAATACACGAGGGGTTCGAGGGCCCTGCTCTTTCGAGCTTACAATCTAGGATAGATGTAAAAATGTAAAGTCACACCTAAGGGCTCCTTCACATGGAGTGCTTTACTGCGGGCCCTGTGCAGGCCTGTGCGTTCCCGGCAAGGGAACGCACAGGTGTTGCAGGCATCCCCATACCGGCATCCCATTTCTTTCTATCAGGACAAGCAGCTGCACAGACACAACTGTTGTGTCCTAATATGACAGGTGGGTGAGAACTGGTCCCCGAATGCATACAGGGTGCTTTGTCTGTGCATCAATAGAAATGAATGGGACACCAGCACGGGGATGCATGAAACACCTGCGTACCCCCCCCTCATACAGGGAGAACCCAGAACCAACACGGGCCCACACTAAAGCGCCCCATGTGAACTAGCCCTAAAATTGACACTGCAAGAATACCTCAAACTATGTAGTGACTGAAAACCTGTTGCTCACTATACCTTACTACCTGCCTCTGCATGGCTTGTGCTCAGCGACAGTGATAAGCATCACGCATGTACAGAGATATCATGGGTGAATAGAGATTTCAAAATACTGAACAAACACTATTAGCAGTCATATAACTAGTGATGTCAGAAACTGATGGTTGTTATAGCAACGAGTAGTAAACACTGAAATGTTTAGAGCTTTTTTTTTTATTCCTCTCCCCAAAGTCAAACTTTCAACTCAAGTCACCTCATAAATGACTTCCGCTGCATGAACCTGTGACAGCTGCTATGTTACAAATCACTATCGACACCAATATAATGCATAATGTCATTGACACCGGTGTTTCTGCTTGAATACAGTATACATTCCTTTCCTTTCACAGGGAGCACAGTCCGCTTCATTCTGCAGAGGGTTGGTGAGCAGACTCCCTGCTCATCGGAACTGAAAGGGATGAATGTCAGTGTTTTGGCAAGCCCAGGTGGATCCCTCTCAGCTCTAATGGGTGTAAACAGACTCCGTTGTCGGGCTACCTCCAATCTGGTCTGGAAGAACGTCCTTTTCCTTTTTTTTTTTTACTTGGATGTATCCTGAGGTAGGCGGGTTTGAACAGATGCAAGTCTGATTACATCTGGCTGTCCATAGGGCTCCACTGACTTTCTGATCTGGTCCGTCTGAAAAATTACCAGGTGGACCTGATCGGAATGCATGTGTGAAAGGGGCCTTATGCTGGCCATACATGGGTCGAAATTCGACTGATTTTTCGTCCGGAAATCGGACCTAAGAATAATTGGCTCTGCTAGTGGGTCAATGGCACCAGCCGATTTTTGTGGTTCTTCCCCTTTTCGGTGATCAGGCATGTTGGAAAATTTGTGAAAAAGTACTGATTTTCGACTCAATGATGGTCAAATCGTATGATCGTTTTTCCAAAAAGAATATGCACATGAGCCCTGAGATGGAAGGAACAGAAGTTTTGCCTGTTATATGGGGTAAACTTTATGACTTGGTCGGCCGATTTTCAAAATCATCGATGGCACCATCGGATTACCGAGCAAACGACATTTTCGAGAGAAAAATCGTTCAGAATTCGACCCATGTATGGCCTGCATTAGGGTACTTTCACCTTGCTCAGGTGCAAAAATGTGTGCGTTCTCGCTGCATTACCATGCATTTTTCACCTGACACGTGGCTCAAAAAATACACCAAAAACACAACCACGGGTGCATTTTTGTTGCAGTTTTTGTTGCTTTTTTAATGTGTTTTCCATTAATTTCAATAGGGAGCTGCTTTTTTTGCAAACATGCACCAATAATGAAGCAAACAGGACTTTGAAAACTGCAACGGACTTGCAATTGATCAGTGTGAGAAGTCCCATATGATTTAATGGTTCTGCGTTTTTCTTCCGCTTTTTTTAATGCAAGAATGGAAGAAAAATGGATCGGTGTGACCCACTCAATTGAATGAGGCTGCACTGCAACTGTATGAAAAACACTAGACTGGGCTTTTTAAAAATACATCTTTGGGAAGGACTTGGTTATTCGTGCTTCTTATCATGAATACAGTTGTGCTCAAAAGTTTGCACACTCTGGCACAAATTGTGAAATTTTGGCATTGATATTGAAAATATATCTGATCATGCTAAAACACTTTCTTTTAATTAAGGATAGTGATCATATACAGGCATTTATTATCAAATAGTTGTTTGGCTCCTTTTTAAATCATAATGATAACAGAAATCACCCAAATGGCCAAGATCAAAAGTTTACACACCCTGGAATGTTTGGCCTTGGTACAGACACACAAGGTGACACACACGGGTGAAAGTGGAAATTAAAGATTAATTTCCCACATATGTGGCTTTTTAAATTGCAATTAGTGTCTATGTATAAATAGTCAATGAGTTTGTTCTCTCTCACATGGATGCACTGAGCAGGCTAGATACTGAGCCTTGGGGAGCAGAAAAGAACTGTCAAAAGACCTGCATAGGTAGGAAATGGAACTTTATAAAGATGTAAAAGGATATAAAAAGATATCCAAAGCTTTAACTATGCCAGTCAGTACTATTAAATCATTTATTAAGAAGTGTTTTTTCAATTGATTTGCCAAAGTGGGCTTTGACAGCCCAAGAGCAAGCACTTAAGTCACACAACTCTGAAATCTTCTTAGAAGGGATTTCACTGGAAAACGAAAACTGTTATTTGCTAAGGTGTACATTGATTTGCACATCTTCCTTGATCTCAGCACTAACATACTGGGTAAGTGATTTTTTAATGCCAGCACTGAAATGGTTACACATAAACCCAATGTGTTCTACAGGGCCAACTTCCATCAACATGTATGGGTTGATTTACTAAAACTGTAGAGTGTAAAATCTGGCCCAGTTTTGCATAGAAACCAATTATCTTCCAGGTTTTCCTGTAAAAACTTAATTGAACAAGCTGATGTTGGAAGCTGATTGGCTACCATGCACAGCTGCACCAGATTTTGCACCCTTCGGTTTTAGTAAATCAACCCCATAGTATTGCAGTGCATAAGGAAAAGTTCTGGCTGTCACTGTTCATTAGCGAGGAGTTGGAGAACTCTAAATAAGTATGTTAAAAGCTCCAAGTTAAATGAAAAATAAATCCCCCCTTTCCAGGGTCCCCTCAAATTTCTACCTTTACCATTTTACTAGTAGCAGGCATTCCAATTCATGTACTGCAAGGATGGCAAGGGCCCAACCATATCCCAAAGCACTGGAAAGTGCTGGTTGCCAGTGAAACAAAGTAACAAGGTAAGTATTACTGTTTATTCCAGTCCCCCTACCTAGACAAAACAGGCGATTAACCCTTGTAGTATGGGGAGGGGGGGAGAATGAGTAATTTTTTTCACTTTACCCAGGAGTTCAGCTCTTAAATCACTCACTTCTGGGAAACATTAAAAGTCATACGCTGTGTACTGTGTGAAAACATTTCAATGTGCTTTCTGGTAAGAGCACACGTAGGTCACAAGTCAGTAAAGCGTATTAATAGGAAGCAGACAATAAGTGGGTTTAGGAGATTAGTGATAGATTACTACTAGATGTCATGCTGCTTTTTTGTCGGTCATTATTTTTAAAGTTGGGTAAATGGTGCAGACATATACGAGGCAGTTAGTTGTAAGAGCTTACCAGTTCATGTGTCAAACAGTTCCCAGAAAACAACAAATAAGCATTGGAATTGCAAAATACAGCAACTAAAACATGAGAAAATTAAAATAATTAAGATTTGCTGTTTGCTAAATGTATATAGTGACAGATGAAATAAAAATGCAGGTGCTGATGTCTGGACCACTGATTTAAAACTGCACTCAATAGTCTAGTCCAGTGGTCTCCAAACTGGCCATTTGTTGAAAGTGGCTCTTTCCGTGCCTTCGTCTGGCCCTTGGGGTACTATTCCTCTCACTGACACCAACAATGGAGCATTATTACTTCTACTGACACCAATGCTAGGGTACTATTCCACCCACTTCTATAAATGATGGGACACTATTCCTCAACCATGGCACCAATGACTGATACACTACTTCTCCCACTAATACCAATGATGTAGCATTATTCCTCCTGACCACAGGCGCTATTTAATTTTTTTTACACCCACTGACCTCCAAGCCTGGGACAGTGGGTCTATTCCCACTGACACTGGGGCATTTTCTGATTTTCCTGGTCACAGTCCAGCTCCCTAAAGTCTGAAGGACAGTAAACTGGACCTTTGTTTAGAAAGTTTGGAGATCCTAGGTCTTGTCTATCCCCTTTTTCTTTGTTAGAGTTGGTTGAAATGTAATTTATTTTGTTGTTCTTGTATAAGATGAATTAATGTTATTACTGAGGCCTAAGTGCCTAAATGTGTTGACCATGCATGTTGCACAAAAAAAAACATTTTATATAATAGTCTTGCTGTTAGTTTTTATATTTCTAGTTGCTTGAGTGTCACTGAACCCACATCATAAAAAAACTGTCAATAAATGCTGTATTACATGCTGTTCATACTCACTCAGCCACATTGAGATTTGTTTTCTGTATTCTCCAAAAAACCTGGTTGATCCTGCTTCTCTCTATCTCCACCTTCTGGTCATGTCCCCAATTCAGCTAGGGATTTTGCAGCTGTAGAGGCAACTCTGCACATGCTCAGTTTTCAGTGAGCTTCAATGCTGAGCATTTTCTTCTCATCACATCTGAGCAGCCCATGTGACTATAGAGTCATACATGTGGACGTATACACAGTGGTAAGTGACAGCCCACTACTGCCTCTTCCTCCATGCCCACTAACCAGCTAAACACAAATGGGGGTGGGATATTACATGTAGATTAATGGTAGCTTCACTTCCCTGGTATTCTAAGACACGGGCTGGAGGGGTGTGACACAGCCTGTGACTGGCATAAATCCTCCCACATCATGGTATTTCCACAAATAATAAAGATTTAATTTCAAATATATATTTGTATGTCAATTCAAAACAGTTTATTGATATGATTTATTTATTTTTACTCAGTATCCCAAAGGCTTTTTTTTTAACATGTGACCAGCAACAGAGGGCTAGAAGCTCCTTCTGCTTATGTTAGATATGGGTCATGTGACAGCTGTATATTGATTAAGAAAAGGTACTTAGATTTTTTTTTTCTTTTAAGTAACATAATTACAGTGCCATCATCCACATACAGAAATAGAAGGGATGATGTATATTAAACAGTGTGTGTATAGTATCACTTTAAGTGCAAAGGAGGCTAAAAAGAAGGCTTAAATTCACTTCTTTCACCTTTTAGAGTGCATATGTAAAGTGCATACAAATCACTTAGGAGCTCACTCCTAACTTACTGTAGATATTGCTATCTTTTCTCTGTTAGTGCTCTGCTTAGCTATGAATACTATGGCCCTCCCATTCATAAAGTTCAAGTTGTGCTGTGTTGCCGGCGGAGCTTTAAGAGCTCCATAATTGGAGGAGAGCCAGTTAAATGACTTTGACAGGTCACATGGCCAGGCCTTTTTCTCGCTTTGAATTGTAGGTAAGTGGGTGCACTAGGACACCCTGGCTGCCATTGTGCTACATGCTGGGTATCCAGTGCGCTCCTGTGCCTTTAAGAGGGGTGTGCTCTCTCAGGTCCACCTGCCCTTGATCTATCCATTTAATACATGTGACTCTACCATGGGGGCTCTCAAAATTTGTAGAGTTAGGACCACAGAATATCGGGGTGCCGTGACATGGCTGTGTGGCTTACGTATGTATTTGCAAATGTGTGCTATCTAAACCCCTGTTTTTAACGCATACTGTTAGACAGGTTAATTTGGTTGTTGGCAAGCTGGCTGGCAAGTTGACCAGGAACCTTCTTTTGTCTCTTTTTTTTTTTGACATGCGTCACCTGTTCATTTGTCCTTGCTGCAAAAGCCAGTTATAAACTGGCCATTCGAGCACTCGGGCACTGCCCGAGGGCCCGGGGTCAGTAGGGGGCCCCATGGGATGCCCCTGGTACCTTTCATTGGCTTTTTCATAGGCTTTTTTGGGTGTGGGCGAGGACACAGGGGCCCCATGATCCCCTATTGCCCGGAGGCCCCATCAGTTGTCAGTCCGCCCCTGAGACTGGTGCAGTAGCCATTTTTTGTACTGTTGAATTGTAGGTAAGTGGGTGCATTAGGACACCCTGGCTGCCATTGTGCTACCTGCTGGGTGTCCAGTGCGCTCCTGTGCCTTTAAGAGGGGTGGGCTCTTTCAGGTCCACCTGCCCTTGATCTATCCATTAAATACATGTGCCTCTACTATGGGGGCTCTCAAAATTTGTAGAGTTAGGACCACAGAATATCGGGGTGCCGTGACATGGCTGTGTGGCTTACGTATGTATTTGCAAATGTGTGCTAACTAAACCCCTGTTTTTAACGCATACTGTTAGACAGGTTAAATCGGTTGTTGGCAAGTTGACCAGGAACCTTCTTTTCTCTCTTTTTTCTTTTGACATGCGTCGCCTGTTCATTTATCCTTGCTACAAAAGCCAGTTATAGACTGGGGCAGTGGCCATTTTTTGTACTTTTTTCTCGCTTTGTTTTTCATGGCACTTTTATTTAGTTCTATTGTAGAGTGCAGAACATAAGTGTAAAGCACATCACTGTGCCTTTTGATGGCGTATGTTTGATTTTTTGCAGAAGCAGTATAGCCATACTGCTACTCTTTAAGTGATCCCTTTAGTGCAACTTGGACTACTCACAGTCTACTAGCAAACTATAATTGAAAACCTCAGAAAGCAAGAACAACAAGGACATGGAAGTTTTTATGAGCCTGCCAAAGACCAGTTACTGAGCCGCACTGAGTTTGTCTAAGATCTGTGGTGTCTATTTGAGAACTATTCTATGCTGTTAAGTAAATTGTTAAGTGGAGAGGACTACAGTAGGTAAGTAAAGTGATTCGAGCTATTATTTTTGAAGTATGCCATTATATTTTCAAGTGGGATTAGTACATGGAGCATTTTCAGAAAGAAACATAACCTATAGACATGTGACAAGTACTAATGAAACCAGAGAGAAGGCTAAGGCCTCTTGCGCACATGCGTCTGTGCCTCGTGCAATGTAGATTCCAGCATCTCCCCCCACCTGTGTACAGCTGCCTATAAACAAGAATGACTGTGCCCAGTTGTACTCTGGTATAGGCCAGTGCTGTCATAAACACGAGTGTAGCACCAGGGTGAGCTCTTTAAATCCTGCCCAGCAGTGCTGAAAATACATTTTTCTTCTCTCCTGTGATGGACAGCTGCAGAAAAAGAGGAGAGACTGTGCCCTGATTGGCTATTGCTACAGCTGAAGAGGACCCCCCGCTAGCAGCCTGGAGCAGGGGGACTTGTGATTGCTTGCCTGAACCAAGCTGGCTTTTGATTGGCTGCTAGTTGTGCTAAGTCCCACCCACCATAGTGAAAAGGGTAGGAGACCCTTGGAGAAGAGTCTCTGGGGAATCGTGGGGAGAGCTGGCAGCAGGAAAGTGTGGAGAAGTGGCTTAATGTGCTGCAGGGACAGCTGTGTGTCCCCCAGGGAGTGTGGTTAAAGGCTGGGGCACATCATTGGGAGCTGCTGCCTTGATCATTGCAATGTGCAACCTGGGCTGAAAGTATCAGGAACCCAGTGCTACTGCTGCTGTGCTGTGAGCAGTGCCCTGTGTAGGGCAAAGTAGCAGGAACCCTGAATAGAGGAGGAGAGATCTTCTGTGATAGAGGAGCTGCAGGACCAAGAGGTGTGCTTTGTGAGAACCAAATGGCTGCAGAATGATCCTGCTGAGAGCCCTTGACTGCAAGACTGTTTTCTGAGAGTGCTGCTGCTGCAGGCTACCCTGACCAAAACTGTCTGACAAAAGCTACGAGGGATTCTGCTGAGAGCCATGTGGCTGTTATACTGATGCTGTGGGTTTTAAGTAGTACTGTGGTTCTAGTACTCCTGCCGTTTCAGTGTTTCTCCTATCCACGGTATCTTGCTCTCCAGAGCGTCTCATTGTTTCTGTCTAGTCCTCCCTACAGGTGCTCTAAAATCTGCACAGTTTGGAGAGGTAGGCCCAGGGTTGTGGGCTACCTTTTGCCTGACTTTACCACGCAGGGGATGCAATCCCATCCTATTCCATGACCAGACTGAGTGGGAGGGTGATTATAGACTGGATGGTGACTAGAAGGACTCCACCATGATCCTGGTTGGTGAGAGGTTGCTTTTGTTTGTAACACAGCTATTGAACATTTCTGCTAGAGGGGACTGGATATCTTAACTACCCTGGGATTACAAACACACCCACTGGGGAGTAAGTGCCCAAACGTTGGCAGGTCTGTGATTAGTATCCCACTGATCAGTGGCAGAAAGGGTCTGTGATTTAGTAATTAGATTACATTGCTGCTGATATCGTTGCTATTTCTGTTGTTACTGAGGAACCAACCTTGTTTCTTTACTTCAGCCTGGTGTGTTCTGCTTAACCAATATGTCCTTTTCAGGACTTTCATTTGGTATTAAAATCCATTTAGGATGCAATACATGTGTGCTATTGCTCTTGGGTCCAGTTTGGGGCAGGTCGTCACTACAGCAGGGAAGATGGACTCAATACAATTCTGTGGCTCCGTTGGGTGCAGTGGTACACAGGTTTAGTATATGGGTGTATGCAAAAAAATAGAAAAGTTTCTATTTTTTGCATATGCCCGTACTCATACTTGCGTATACCTGAGAATAGCCGGTCACAACAATTCATGTCTGTGAGAGGCTGTACACTGCACCTGGTCTACCCAGGCGAGCAAGGGGGTAAGACTCCAGAATTTACATTGCAAGAAGCCTAGTAAAGACAAGAGAAGGCATCCTGTGCTAATTGCTGATTGGCAGAAATGTTAGTTATAAACATTTTAAAATTAAGTACAAGTTTGCTTTAACACTGTAGCACACTTTTTAAATAATATTATCCGTGGGATAAAGTGTCTTACGTTAGTATCTTTTTCTTTTTTATACTTTCCACCCACTGTTTATCTCCTGAAAATTTCACAGGACTATCCCCCGCTAATCTTGAACATTTTCTATGTTTACTTCAAACGTATCTTTTTTTTTTAATGATTAGAGAGATATATCTAAAAATGAAGTTGTTATGAATTTAGTCACTAAGTATGCTTTGACTAACTATCCACCCACCACCGAAGCTGTAAATGTGCAAGTCCTTCACCTTCTTATTTCACATCAACTACTTAAAACAAAATGATTGTAGCATCAAGATCCATTCTTGGGCAAAACACAATCTTAGAATATTAAATATGTGCCATGGAATTGTGCCCAGTAAAGATGTCCTGACCTTTGAACAATAAAATCTCTAGACGGCATTGTTTATCTTTAATTTATCGCCATTGCAGTACGTACAGTTGTGTTCAGAATAATAGCAGTCAGACATCACTAACCTGATCAATCACTGTTTTTGGTAGAAATGATATTTCTACATGGCAAATAATTTATTAGCAGGTGTAGTAGAGTAATAGAAATCCAACAGACCCAACAGTCATGACATGCATGCTGCTGATTCTGTGTAATTGAATCACTAATTGAAAGGGGCATGTTCAAAATAATAGCAGTGTGGAGTTCTATTAGTGAGGTCATTCATTCTTTGAAAAACAGGTGGCAATTATTGCCCTTATTTAAGGAAGGAAGGCAGCAAATGTTGTACATGCTGGTTACAGTGCATTTCTCTCTGAAATTCTGAGGAAAATGGGTCGTTCCAGACATTGTTCAGAAGAACAGCGTACCTTGATTAAAAAGTTGATCGGAGAGGGGAAAACATATAAAGAAGTGCAGAAAATGATAGGTTGCTCAGTTAAAATGATCGCAAATGCTTTAAAATGGCAACCAAAACCTGAAAGACATGGAAAAAAGCGAAAAACTACCATACGAATGGATAGAAGAATAGCCAAAATGGCAAGGACTCAACCAACAATCAGCTCCAGGAAGATCAAAGAAGGTCTAAAGTTACCTGTGAGTACTGTTACAATTAGAAGATGCCTATGTGAAGCCAAGCTATCTGCAAGAAGCCCCCGCAAAGTCCCACTGTTGAAAAAAAAGACGTGCTGAAGAGGTTACAATTTGCCAAAGAGCACATTGACTGGCCTAAAGAGAAATGGTGAAAACATTTTGTGGACGGATGAAAGTAAGATTGTTCTTTTTGGGTCTAGTGGCCGGAGACAGTTTGTCAGACGACCCCCAAACACTGAATTCAAGCCACAGTACACTGTGAAGACAGTAAAGCATGGTTGCACAAGCATCATGATACGGGGATGTTTCTCATACTACAGTGTTGGGCCTATTTATCTCATACCATGGATCATGGATCAGTTTGAATACATCAGAATACTTGAAGAGGTCATGCTGCCTTATGCTGAAGAGGAAATGCCTTTGAAATGGGTGTTCCAACAAGACAACGACCCCAAACACACCAGTAAACGTGCAATATCTTGGTTCCAGACCAATAAGATTGACGTTATGGAGTGGCCAGCCCAATCCCCGGATCTTAATCCAATAGAAAACTCGTGGGGTGACATAAAAAATGCAGTTACTGAGGCAAAACCAAGAAATAGAGAAGAACTGTGGAATGTAGTCCAATTATCCTGGGCTGGAATACCTGTTCACAGGTGCCAGAAGTTGGTTGACTCCATGCAACACAGATGTACAGCAGTTCTCAGAAACAGTGCTTATACAACTAAATATTCATTAAGTGATTCAAAGGAAAGCAAAATCTTCAAACATTTTTCAGTTTATATAGTGAATGTTTGAGTTTGTAAAGAAGAATACAAACGCTGCTATTTTTTTGAACAGTCTAATATTCACTTTTCTTCAATTTACTTAGAGGAACAACACAAATTTGATATATTTTTCTTCATGTTTTGATTTGGAATAGAATGTGTAGTGTTCCCAATGCATTTGTGTATATGGAAATAAAAGCTATTAGAAGGATTTTGAGCTTTATTCACTTTTTTCAACACACTGCTATTATTTTGAACACAACTGTAGGTATCAGCTACAGAGAGCGTACAATGACAGGGGGCCTATTTATAAAACTTAAAAATGGTAAAAAGTTTGTCAGCAGGACAGGACTTGAGGGGACATCTCTTTAGCAGAACCCCAGATAGCAGTAAAAATACAACAGAAGTTCTTATCTTTTCCTAGGCTATTCAAAATTAAAGTGGGGTACACACTATCAAAAAAATAGAAGAAACATGTTGTACGAAGAACGATTGTTCAATTTTTGTATAGCATGTACACAACTCGACAGCCAGTTCAGACTTTCAAAAAAAACATTTTGGAGGGACAAACATCAAACTTTTTCTTGTACATGAACAGAACGGTTTTCAACAACAAAGATTGGACACGAAAGACTGCGTATGGTCAGAAACAATAAAAAACAATAATCTACACCATAGCATTTCTACTCAAACAAAAAAAAAAGCCTTTGTCGTTTAAGAATTTTCATACAATTTGTATTATCCTTGGGTTCGACTTGCTGTGAAACATTGAAGAAACCTGGACAATTGTTCTCCCGATTTTCTTATAGTTTCCTATAGTTGTTTAGAAAAAACGTTTGGAAAAAGGCCCCAAGTGCTATGCCTAAAAAGCATATATTGTGTTCGCCTTCTGCTTCCAAAATCTAAATGTATTAATAAATGCGAATACATGCAGAAGTTGGACATCCTTAGTAAATGGAAATAGACAAAAAGTAGGTTTAGTCAGTGATTTGATAAGCCAACTAGTTCATTATTGAGTTGAAAAACATCCAAGAACTGGCATTCTTTTTATTTTGCTTATCAATAGACACAACAGTTTCTATTTTGGCATAGACGTTTACGCGCGTCACACCGCGGTTTTAGATTGGCCGGTCCTTCGGGCACGAGTTGGTGAGAAGGTCTGGGGTCTGACGCCGCGGAGGTGACGTATTACTGTTAGTCGTGGTTGTGCGATTGTCGCATGTTGGTGGCGGCGACCGTGCAATCCGTGACACAGGGTACATAGTACCCCTACTTATTCACAAAAAAAGTGAACAGTAAAAAAGCATACACAGTATTTGACAAGGGTAGTTTGTACCCCAAACTCATTCACATGGGGGAGAGGCGGTAGCTGAGGCCCCTTTTATAGTTAAAGGGTGCTTCCAGATTCCAATAAGCCCCCCTGCCCATAGACCCACCTCGCCAGGTGTTAAAGGGAAAGGGCCTATCTATGTTATCATCAACGTGCCCCCCCCGCAAGATGCCAACCCCCTTGTTGTTGGCGAGTGGCCATGGTGCAGGAGGGGAGGACACCTGGCTGTCTCCCCTTTTCTGCATGCTCAGAAAAGGGTCTGCTATGAATTTTTGCAGATAACCCCATTTTTTTGTGGGGTTTCCCTTAAAATTCCTGACTGACAGCTGGGCAGGGATGAGCCTTGGTTGTTGGAATGACGGCAGGTGTTGACAACCCCTACTATTTTTTTTTTAAGAAGTTTTTTTTCACATGCAGTATTTAACTGCGTCAGATCACATGACCAAAATATTGCATGTGATATGGCTTAGTGAATTGAGCCCTTTGCCCCATAACCTGGCAAATATTTTATTGCAAATGTTTTGCATATTTTTGTTTTTAAATGCATCTTTGAAAGTACCTATTTTTATTGCAATGCATTCTTTTCTAACCTTCACAACTGAAAAGAAAAACAACCTGTTGTGTGTTGTGTGTTCCTGAATCACTTATGGCTCTGGTGCCCAATATGTGGCCCTTGGACTCTAGCCCTCTGTGGTGGTAGTGGGAGTATTAATTTGTAAAGGGGTCACAGCAGTCACCTTTATTAGCCACAGACAACAGATAACATTCTAGAATGTCTGCAGTCTCTGACAATCCTATCTAACATTACATATACTGTACATGAGGCATCCTACACCTTGTATATTGACACTTGCTGGTTTATTGAATGGCATTTATCTATAGGTTTGGTACAATTGTTTGTTCATTATAAAATGTTCTGATAGACTTAGGTTCTGGGCGTACAGACTGAGAAACTACACATGCAGTGGCCAAATCTGTTTTGTTAACATTGATGTAAACACTAAGTAGCACAAACATTTTCTTAATAATGTACAGAAATAACAAGATTGAAAATAAGTTGTATTTTCTTTGCCATATATTTCAGCATTGGCTTTTGTACTTCCTGGAAATACCTAAAAAAAATTATTGGAAAGAAAATAAATTGTGAAATGACATTAATATATTAAAGCTTATATAATATTTTAGTGGTTGTGTTTACTCATGCTTTAATGTAATGAAAAACTACCAAGCAGATAGCAGATGTACGAGGAAGTCATTAGTGATCTATAACAGAAGAGGATGTAAACAAGACCAAAATAGGTTTAACAAAGTTATTTTCACACTTAGCTTCTGCCATTTCTATTTATAGATTAGAGGAATAGCTAAAAATCTCTTTCTATTCCCAGAATGAAATCTTCTGGCCTTGATGAGTTTCCAGCTTTTTAGAAGAGAATGATAGCTATTGCATTTACATGGGTGATGAGGTAAGGGATTGGCTCAGCCTTTCCAATCAGTAAAAAAATACCATGTTATTTTTTCCATAGGTCAAAATGACACAGTCCAGGAAAAAATATTTGAAAGTGGAAACACTGTGCCTCACAGATTAGGAAAGGGAATGATATCACTTTACTCCTGATCAAATATCTAGCTTACAGTTTATGCTCAAAGGGAAAACCAGACTCTTATGATAACTACCAACTTGTTTTTTAATGTTAACCAGTTTATTAACATTTGACATTGCATGTTTAAAGCTAAATTTTCCTTTCACGTAACCACTGTGATTGGCTGTCACAATGTTAACGCATATATATTGCCAGATCTTCAAGCTAACCTCCAAACACTGATAAAGGTGATCACATAACAGCAGTAAAGTGCAGTGTTTTGGGGCTATGCAGGACCCATTCTTCAGGTAAGTTGTTGTGGCTGTCACAGTGGCAACATGATTAGGTGCCCATCTTGTCAGCTCCTGATTATGACTAGAGACCGGGAGCTGTCTATGACAGCTTGGTCTCTGGGAGCGCGCAGTGAGCGTGGTCTCAGTACTATAAGATCAGCCATGAAAGAATGCATATTTGCAGTGTGTAAATATTATATCCCTTATGTGGGCGACAAGAAGTTAAAAAAATGGTGTAGCTATTTGCAGTGACACCCAGTTACAATATATGGCCAAATATTTGTGGACACCTAACTATCACACCTATATGAGATTGTTGAACTTCCTAATTTAAAACTATGGGCACTAAGGTGGATTTTTCCTGCCCCCTTCCCTCACCCTTTGCGACCATAACAGCTGCGACTATAACAGCCGCCATTCTTCTGGAAAGATTTTCCACAAGATTGTGGAGTGTGTCTGTGGGAATTTGTAACCTATTTAGTCAAAAGAGGAATTCAAGGCCAAGTACTGATGTTAGACAAGATGACCTAGTTCAGAATCAGTGTTCCAGTCATGGGTGGACTAACCCGAGGGCCCATGGTCAGTAAGGGGCCCCATGAGATGCCCCTGGCACCTTTTTCATAGGCTTTTTTGAGTTTGAGCAAGAACACAGGGGCCCCATGATCCCCTATTGCCCGGGGGCACCATGAGTTGTCAGGTTGAGACGAAGACTCTGAGCAGGCCACTCAAGTTCTTCCATAGCAGTCTCATCATTAAACCATGTCCTTATAAACCTGGCTTTGTCTTCAGGGGTACTGTCATGCTGAAACAGAAAAGGACCTTCCCCAAACTGTTGCCACAAGGTTGGAAGTGCTCAATTGTCTAAAAAATGTTTGTACTGTATGCTGTACAATTAACACTACTTTCCAAAAATTTTGAAAGAGAAAGCTGGTTGGTTGTCAAAGAAAATTATTTTATTTCTATACTTTGGTCTATATAAATGATACTCATCCGGTTTAAACTAAAACAATACCAATATTTTAGGTATCAAAACACAAGAGTCCAGGGGTAAAAACAGGCCATTGATCTGTGGTTTTAGTGTCCACCTAAAACCCAACATACAGCCGGAGGGGGCTGCACACATATTGTGGCTGCAATGCTTTGTCAAGTTGGCTGAGCCCCGCTGTGTGTGTCTATGGACACAGGAGTGCTTCCATAGCAAATGGCATGCTGAGGAGGCACTTGGAGAAGAGGAGGAGCGAACTGTACCAGAGGGGGACTCCAGAAGGGGAGTTAAGGGACCATTCTGTGCAATACCATTGTACAGAGCAGGTAAGTATAACATGTGTAGCGGATGCCGAATTCCACTTCCCGCTCAGCCTGCCGCTGCTGTCAATGACAGAGTGCCTTTGTGTCTCCTGTCCATCTCCCCCTCCTTTCTCCTGTCAGCAGCAGCTGTATCAGGGAGAGAAGATTGGTGCAAGACTTCAGCCGCCCACTCTGTTTTCTCCCGCTCCCTACCCATTGGCCGCAGGAAAGGACCAATAAGAGTGAGGTAGAATGGAGGATTGTGGGACATGTAGTCCCAGAGACATTGGAGCCCATAGGATTTAATGGGGCATAGACTACAACCCCCAGCATGCCCCAGCAGCAGAAGGAGAGAGCCAGGAGCCCAGGTAGAAGAAGGGCGATATTGGTTAGCAGCCGGGAACGCCAAAGAGAGAGACTAAGCCAAAAGAGTTACCCAGCACAGAGGAGAGAGAGCCATACTGTGGGAGGCTACAGGAGAAGGCTGTGCTGGGGAAAAACAGAAAGGGAGAGGACAACTCTGTTCAGCACCACGAGCTAGAGAGAGACTGAGCTATTGCAGGGGTACAGACGTGCTGTACTACGGAACGGGGTTGGCCAGAGCAACCCAGAGTGAGCAAACATCCAATTGTAGGGACTGCGGTTGTATCGCTGGGTCTGGTGAGAGGGCATGGCGCTCATTACTTGCTACCACTGCTATAGACTGAGCCATTAGGAACTGTCTAATCTGCTATCCTATAGCCCTAATATTGCCTGCAGGCTTTATTGATGGCCACAATGTGTGGAAACGAGCTCCATGATTAGTCAATTAAAACTTAGGACTAAAGACTGCGCCTAGTCGTAAATGCCCCAAGGCCCTAGCCATTTGTTAGTTAAAATGGTACTATACCCTTGTCCATTCATTGAGTGCACTCAAAACCAGCATAGAGCAGCTATCATTATAAAGCACATTCAGAGTTCATATACATTGTTCATTGCTGACTTGCTAATTTATATAGTGATTCTGGCTAATGATATAGAATAATACTTTTCTTCTCTACTTGGGTAGAAGGTAGTTGATGTAGTTGAAGAACAAGCTAAAGCTGGGTATACACTTAAGAATTTAATTTGACATTTTTCTTTGTAAGAACATCATCTCTCTTTAGTGGGGCCAAATCGAGATACATATAGTGATTATTAGGGGGGGTTCCCTGAGACCAGAGAGTTATTTTAAGGATTCCCCAGAGTAGAAACATACAGTATATAGACTATCGGGACTTTAGATCCACTGCCATACTATACATGGCCAGCTTGTGAGATACAGTCTAGGAACACAGTAGACCTCTGCTCTACCCTAGTGACCAGGTTACACACTAACTGAGCTTCATCTAATTTCTGTGGGGACCCCAGCTTCTTATAATGAAGTCCAAAGTTTAGTGCATTATTTTATGGAGAACCATAGTATTAATTGCACTATAAAACCCTAATGTTTGTTTGTCAATAGAATCATATCAAATAAAGATCATTTGTAATACTCTTGGAACTAAACATGTTACTTTCGAAACCCCATTTGGGGTCCTGACTCAGAGGTTAAAGTGCACCTATCATGAGAAATGGAAACGTATTTAAAAATAAATGTATTGATTTACTTACAGTCAGGGGCGGACTGACAACTCATGGGGCCCCCAAGCAATAGGGGATCATGGGGCCCCTTCGTCCTTGCCCAAACTCAAAAAAGCCTATGAAAAAGGTACCAGGGGCATCTCATGGGGCCCCCTACTGACCCCGGGCCCTCGGGCAGTGCCCGAGTTTCCAAATGGTCAGTCCGCCCCTGCTTACAGTATGTATCCATGGCTGCATGTATTTATGTCTTTTATATTTGCCCAGAGTTTAGTTTTATCTCATGATTACAGGTTTCCACCAGAGGATCTATATCTATAACAAATATATAATGATGCACATCGTAAACCACAGTTTTGTCTTACATAATATTTGTATTGTAGAATAAATATCGGCATCTGCTCCTGAAATTGTTCACTGAACTGACATACCCTATACGGTGATCTAATACATACATATACATAACACTGGGCTATTCAGCCCTTTTGGTGTTACATGTGTAGTAGGCTGGAGTGACGCATTTCTATGCTTAACGTAGCTGAGAGCCGTAGGAGGATGTAGTTTACTTACATTCAATAGCTTGTTTATGTTTTAAATAGTCTGTTAAATTCTTAAAAAAACCTCTGGTGTAATGACAGGGTCAGAGGAATACAGCTATGACACAACTGAGCTGGTGACACTACTGAAGCAAATTGTTTCTACCTTGTTATTGAGAATGCCAGTGAAGCCAAAGGCCAAAAATAAACTCAGATCATCATGATTTACAAACCCTAGCTAGATATTGATAATTTAATGAGCTGATATTTTAAATGAGGTTGAAATCATGCCATTTGTTGTTTGGGATTTTTAAACATAGCATTAAAAATCTCTAATGTTTAGTGTGAGTAATTGTTTCCTTCAAAGGCCTGTTTAGGCCTCATTCACATAGCTGCAGAGGGCCATACACTGCCAGAAATCAATGTACTTGTGCGGAAAGGATTTAAAGGTGCTTGCATACAGCTGTGGCATCTGCCAGCCTGTCATTGATTTATACAGGTTGTTGGCTGCCCTTGAACACAAACACTTGTGAATCCTGGCTGCACAAATTCACTGGTGCACAATGGCTCCCGCTGCTGTCTTAGCCAATGAGGAGGGAGAGCCAAGGCTCTTGTGCACATGGCTGGATTGAGATGGGGCTTAGGTAAGTAGTGGAGGGAGGGGGGTGCTGCACACAAAATGTTTTTTTGACCTTCATGCATAGAATGGTAAGAAGGTAAAGAATTCCTGATCTTTTATTGAGGTTGAAGTGAAAGTTGTATGTTAACGTATGCCCCCAGCCAATTGTCACTGCAAGAGAAAGCACAAGGAGCAAGGAGATTCAAAAGGTGGAATTTTGGAGACTTCCGCTTCATGTTGTGTCTTTGAGGACAGGAAGTTCAGGGAAATATTTGAAACAAAGACCCCAGTTTGCTTCATCAAAAACTAGAAAAACCTTTGTCTGCAATTAAACGTTCATTCCACTCACCTCTCTGGTCCTGGGTCACTGTACTAAAACTTGCATTTGCCATGTGGCAGTATGTTATATGATCTTATTTTACTATATGTTGGCTCTGGTAAATTCTGGTAAAATTCCTTACATTTGGCCAGATTCAAGTATGCACTACATTGAAGCATTCAAGGACTGAGGCTCTAAACTCACTTATGGGGTTGGGGATAAATGTAATATTAAGTTGGCCATACACTGATAGCTGAGCAAAAAAAAAAAAATTCCTACATTCATGTTAACCACACAGATGGAAAAATCCTCCCCTCATGCTATTGTTTTCTAACAGTCACCAGCAAAGGCTTTCAGTATACTTGAACAGCAGATACAGATGATTGGATGCAGCTGCTGTTCATCAGACAATTTTATAACCAGCTTCTTTTATTTTTAAATTGAAGGATATCAGCCTAAAGGTGGGTCACCAGGGCTACCCACAAAATGAATTTTTATCATGTTATTTAGGAACTCATACGGTGTATTGCCAATATTGTGAGCTTTAATGAGTGGCACTCAGCTCAGCCCTTCCGCTACATACACTAAATCTGTATGTGCCACATATAATATTAAAGTGGACCTTTCATCTGGAAGTGAATTTCGCGTTATTGGCAGCTCTTATCCTTCCATACAAAGTCTCAATTCAATATTTAAAAAATAAATATTAGATATAAACAACACATTTCTTACTACAGACTTTGACTTCTGGCCATTCAGCCTAGCCTGGCACTAGTGAAATCACAAAGCCTTCCTGCAGCCTTGATGGAAACCATCATCTCTAGAACCTGGAGAAAATCTTTTCAGTACAGATTCCAAATTTTGTAAAAATTCTCTCTTGCACAGTCTTTGTATACAAATATACAAGGGTATTCCTTCTACTCTTTCTAGAAACAAGGCAATGTCAGATCAATCCATCAGAACGAAATCTACAGGTCTTAGACGTTAGGAGTTTTACAAACTGACTTTTTATCAGGAGAGCTTAAAGTACATTCTATTCCTTTCTCATGAGGATATTTCAGACTCTTTTTTTAATGCTAGAGGACTTTTAACCCGATCCCACCTCCGTGGTCTCTCTCACATACCCTACCAAAAGCATACATCAATGCAACACATGCATCAGTCCCCTTCTGTCTGATGTGGTTTCCAAAGTAATCAAAGGAAATATGTTAAAATACAGCCCAGCATTGACATGGGTTTTAACGCACATTGCAATGCACTTTACATTCCATATGTAACCAACAGCCACATCCATGCACATCAACATGCTTTACTGTCTGCTGAGGTGCATCAATGCACACCATGACTTGCTTTGACATGCAGTATAACACATGTTACAATTATGTGAGTTTCACATAAATGAAAATAAAATCAATGGAAAACACGTGAGACAAGTACATTCCCCTCTCTATATTCGTAAGATAAAGGGCAGGTGTTCTGTAGTCCATCAGAAGAGATATGCCTGTATGCCTGTTACTTGCCTAGTTGTGCAGATGTGCACAAATCACAAGACTGCCTGTACATAACTAAACTTGTCTTAATGTGGTGAGGGCCTTCAACACATCTGTCACCTACATATAATACTGTTTTAACATCTTTACCTCTACCTTGGTGATTCGCAACAATTCACCTTTTCAGCCATGTAAATATAATGAATAACACCTGCTGCAGACTCCCTAGCACCATCAAATGGATTATGTGTTCAGAGCAGGGTGGTTCCACAAATTTTCAAGCTCTGTTTCTGTTCTTGGATAATCCATATATGGCTTGACACATCCCATGCTCATGGTATTAATGTTACTGAGTTACTGGTGAGGCTATAAATGCTGGTGTTCCAAACAGTTATATGAACTGACGAAATGGCTTGTCTAAACTTCAAAATGTCTTCAACATTACAGTTGAATGCGACTACCTTTAGTCATACTATGACCTGGGTAAATGAGAACCTTCACAGACAGAACAAAACATCTTTCATCAGGTAAAGCAGTAAACCTTCATGTATCTTTACAATTAGCCATTTGCCTATCTCACTGTGCCCAAGCTAAAAATAATGTGTCAGCTGGAGTTGGGCTTCCTTTCCTAAATCAAAAAATATATCCAGTATGAAGGGTAGGAAATGTACAACATTTTTTCTCATTCACTTTACTAGCTGTTTATTGTTTGACAGTGATGTCCCTTTGCTTCCTGTAAAAAGATGAACAATGCCACAACCTTAAAACCAACGTTTCCAATTGCTATATTTTCCAAAGCTAATCCAGAATATTGTTAATACAGGATATTAATAGCTATATCTTAGCTGCAGCCTTCCATTAATATCTGTAAAGATATAGCTGTCAGACAGCTAGAAGTAAAGGAAATCCTGCCTTGTGTTAATCATAGGCTGTGGTCATTTGCATGCAGTCTGTGGCAGATTATTGGTTGCACAAGAAGCCTTATGAATGAATGCTGTTGTAAAGTGATTTCATTGCAATAAAAAACAGATGCCTTCCAAGTGTCTTCTTCCCATTTGAGAATATAAATGATGTATCTATTTGCTGAAGGTAGCAAGAAACTTCATGTTCTCCTTTATGCAACAGGCCTGATAAGCCTAAACCAAAGTTTCTCAAATGGGATTCCAAGGGACCATAGGGTTCCGGGAGAGGTCCTCAGAGGATAGGTGTCCTCTTCACCACCTCCACCACATTGGTGGATTCTTATCCACCCAACAGGTGCTTCAGTAACCTTCACTGCAAGCTACTGCGGGAGTGGATAAACATCTGCTGGACGATGCCTTGATCTGCACTCAGCATAGCTTCTTGTTAATGCCTCCCTAACAATTGGAGTAGAAGTGTTTGATTCAACTAAATAAATGCCAGCAGCAAAATTTTATAGAGAAGCAGCTTTCATCTTTTAATTTAAAGTGCCTTTTAGACTGCTCCCTGGTACACGGGCAACTGTATTTTGCTTGGAGCAACGTATCAGGTATGAAGGACAGCGAGCAGCACACAAATGCTTAAGTTTATTCTATGTTGTTCAGACAGGTGGATTTGGAGAAAATCTTTACTGCATGGATGCCTGTCCTTTTCCTCTCTCTGAACTTCTGGTGCTGGGGCACAGTTTATTTAATTTTGTGCCCCCCCCCCCACCTACCCTCCTTTCTATTTGTTTAGGGTGGTACTTTTTTCTCGTGGCTTGGGCAGTAAAGGTGTGCTCGATATCTTCTGGAAACTACAGGCCTCTGCTACTCCTTGTTATTTTATAGCACATGTGAACCCTATCTGAATATCATTTCAGTTGCTAAGGCATTGTGTATGTGTATCATAAACCATTACCATTTTTCAAAGATTAGATCAAGTTTTATTTATTCTTGTAACAAATCAGCAGTGGGGATGCACTATCTACTTTGCAGACATTTAATATATTGCTGCTCATCATTTCTCAGAGTGGGTGACCTGATCTGTAACTTTTTGACTCCTCCAAAATGGTGCTGTCATGAAATAGTACTGCAGAAGTGGCTAGTTCTACTAAGCATTAAATACTACCTAGGCCTTCCAGGCTGAAGAAATCTTCCTTTAAAATTAAATATATTGTATATCTAAATGCCCTTTCTAGTCACCTAAATGTGATCCTTCAATCCCAATACGGCCGGCATGACATGGACACTTCCTATTGCCTGGCCAGTGTCAGGTCCTCCCAGGATCCAGAAGAAGTATCTCACTAGTGATGTCAGTGCAAGGAGACTGCCAAAGGCCACGAGGATTAGGCACATCTACAGTGCTTTAACAATGATCTCCTCCACCCAGAAAGAGGAGAGAGAGGAGGTTAACTTTTGCCTGGAGATGGGCATTAAGAAACTACAGCTATATTTTAACAGATGATTTCATTTTGGTTGTTATTGCATTTTGTCTAAAACCTTTGCACTTTGCTCTGCTTTAATAGAAAGGCTTGTATGTGTATTTCCTTTCTATTTTTTTAGATTGTGACTATTTTTATTAGTGAAGGTATGAGTGTAGTGATTTTTACAAAACTATGGATTTGGCCTCTAATTTTGTCATGAGGAGCTGCTTAGATGAAATGTTATCACTCAAACAAATTCTGTCATCAATCTATGTAACAAATGTTATAACAGATTTCCCTACCTGTCAAACACGGGTACATGAACCTGTTACCATGAAGGAGGTGCATGGAGGTCAGAGTGTCCATACTGGACATGCTCAACATTGTTTGCACCGCAAGCATTAGAATGTGATACATCCCTGGCCCCATTCAGCTGTCTAATATGGCCATTGCCGTATTTAGGTAACTACATCAGCAGGCATACCCATCCTGTTGTTTGCATTCACCTGTTGTCCAGGGAATCTCCCATCCAGCAGCTGAATGGAGTCAGGGATGAATCACTGGGTGGCAGGACATCGGGAGCCACCAGCCTCATAGTAACCAAGGAGCCCAGTGTTCAGATGGCTTAAAGGCGGGGAAGGGAGAGGCAGCTACAAGATAGCAAAAGGGAACCGGAGGGGACAGAATGGTGCTGGGAGAGCCAGGGGCACATAGAGGGGAGGGAATAGAGCTGGCCAACATAGAGTTGGTCATAATTACCACCAATTCTTATTTGTCACAGCAATAGCAACAGATTCTAAAGGTGCTGTGCCTAAGAAATGCCTGAATCTCTCACAAATGTGGGTAATGTGTAAAAAGGCTTTCATGAATTAGACGTAGGTGTGTTTAAAGAAAATTTAAGTCATTGAGATTATGTTTGGGAATGGGGTCAAGGGGGCAATGTTAAAAGCAGAGCATTAAATGCACTAGCAAAATGTGTGGGTGCCAAAAGGTTTAATAGCAGCACACATAAAGCACTGTGGTGAAACTTGGTTTGACAGTGATAGACATGTAAGGGAAAATAAATTTGAACACTATGGTCCTTTACAGAAAAAGTGTTGACTTGACAATCTGCAGGCAAAAAAATGACATCCCTGACAATACATGGAAAACAAACTGACAATCATTACAATACGCTTTACTTATAAACATTCCTAGCAAATGAAGAGCTGTTTTTTGGCACAAAACAGGTCAGGGATAACTGAAAGGAGCATTCCTAATCATTACCAGCCATTTAAAACCCATTAAAAAATCAACCTAATTTCACCTTCCCGTTAACTCCAATGCATTTCACCAAAATTAAAGGTTTCACTGAAATGTCAATGGAGCAAAAACACTCGATTTCATTCATCTCTGATGTCTTTGATGTTTAGCTTGTAAATATATATGCTTCAAACAACATTGCATCAACAGTTCCATAGACACCAAACATTTAATCTTTGTGCTATGTATAAAGAGCTCTATCTTCCTCTGAAACCACGTCATTCAATACCAAGAGAGTTATAAATATCAATCTTATCAAAGAATGGGACTGTCTATTGCATACTGATCCTCAGTAGTATACTACATTGTAAGATAACGCGGCTTCCATTCAACAGTTGTTTCATTTAATACAAAGGGCAATGTAGGAGTGTACACTCACATCAGTGTAAGCATATTACTAAGACTTTAAATTATTCTCTCCATTTACATCACTAATTTATTGCTTTGGCTTCTCTCCATTAAATGCTTAAAATGATATGATTCAATTCTGTACTTAATCAACCTTTTTCATAAATCATTCCACAACACGGCTCATTAAAAAAAAATAAAAAATTAGTCTGGTGCACCATCACAACCAATTTCAGCACTGGTAGAGCTGTTAGGGATTGCTTGTAAGGTAAGTATGTAAGGGTTGGGAAGGTCCTTTGAACTGTCATTTTGAACACGCAGGGAATAAAACCAATATTCACAGAGCCCCCTACCTCAAAAACCAAGGGATTCCAATCATTTTTGCTCTCTACTCAAAATGATTCCTACTATCTTTGATGATTAGTTTGTTCATGTATATGTTTGCAACAACATTACACCAGCATTTCTATAGACATCAAACATTTATTTTTTGTCCTATTTTTAAAGATCTTTATCTTTCTTTGAAACTACATCATTCAATACTACAGAGTTATATACACCAATCTTTTTAAAGAATGAGGCGGTCTATTGTACACAGATCTTCAGTAGTATGCTACATTGTAAGATAATATGGCTTCCATGCAACAGCTGTTTCACTTCATACTTAGGGCAGTGTAGAGTGTAGAAGTGTACCTTCACATCTGTGTAAATTTGGGTAGACACACAGTTTTTTTTTTCGTTCAACCAGCGGGTTGAATAAAAAAAAAAATTGACAGATCCCTACATCAGCACCAACGATATTGATGCAGGAATCTCTCCCACTGCGCTATATTGACAGCGGGTACTCCCCATCTTCATAATACACTGCTTTCCAGCAGGACTGTTTGACAGCAGCCAATCTTTAAACCGGCTTCTGTTGAATAGAGAAAAGCACACTCATACTGAAAGTCAGCCAGTTTCAACTGAACCAGCCGACTTTCAGTATGTATTCAGTAAAGTGTTACTAAACCCAGGACCATGCATTCACAATATCTGGTCTCCCACAGTACACAGTACATGGAAATTCAATTATTTTAGTAAACATAAACTGCTAAATACCTTTTCTCATCAGAACCTTGTGACTTCTATGAGTGTTCAGCAGAACACTGGTTAAAGCTTGTAGGAGGCGTTATCATTCTCCCCTGGTTGTCCTATGAGGCTGCAGAATCCCTGACTCTCTGTCTGAACAGTGCTGTTTGGCCCGGTGTTAATCACATGCACTCTCCCCCCCACCCCAAAAAAAAAAACTCCCCAGCAATACATGAAACTGAGCACGCGCAACTTTCCCCCAAGGCTCTGTACTATCAGCAGATGGATTAGGGACTGTGGAAGAAGGGGAGGATCAGAGAAGACAGGATAAAATATCTTTTTTACACAAAGCAAAGGATTACCCCTTCGGTTACACAGTGACTAAAACAAGCATGCTATACTGCATATACAGACTGATTTTACTGTTGTGGGTTTAGTAACACTTTAGGCCTATTACTAAGACTTCAAAATATTCTCTCTGTTCACATTATGAATTTATTACTTTGGGTTCTGTTTACTAAATACTTGCAGTTACATGATTAAATTCTGCACTCAAGCAAACTTTCTTCATACATTCCTCATATAGGGATTGGGGATGCCCTTTAAAGATACATGGTCTTTTTTGAACATGCAGGACATAAAAAAAAATCTTCAGAAGCAGGAAAATGGGGATTTAAACAATTTTTGCTGTTCAGCCTAAAAGTAAAAACAAACATTTCGGCTTTTCATATATATTAAGCCTAGATCTGGACAAGTGTCAAGACTGCTAAATTTGAAAGGAAGTGATATGTCACTTTCTCGCTGCCTGTTTTATCGTCGTTAATGCCGCACCACTGGGTTGTAACTGCATGCATAGTATACAGTTGCGTAGTGGGCCCACTTTCTTCATTATGTCATGTTCAGCAGTGGTACTGCCCACCATACACAACTGGGGCAATAAGTTTTGAGTCGGGTGCGTCATGTGTACACCCCCGTTCACTGTCTTTGCAGCTTAAGGGAGTGGAGGGTGGTGTTTTGTCCATCCCCTGAATTATTTTTTTTTTGCTCTTCCAATTTTGTGTACAGGGTCATTCACACTTGTGAACACCCCCTGTGTATGATCATCTGTGAGAATCCCAGCAGGGTTCCCGCAATTAGCTGAAAGCAGGCAGCCCCATCGAAAGCAAAGGAAGGCTGCTGGCACGTGCAAGTAACCATGACCACTTGTATGTAATTGTTCATGCAGCGATCACATGCGAGTAACCAGCCCTCTGCCTGTGTCCAGGGCCAATCACTCACACGCAGTCACAGCAGGAAAGGTTACATGCAAGTGGATGCGATTAGCTGCAAGAGCCAGCAGCCTCCCATTGCTTTCAATGGAGCAGCCTACTTGCAGCCAATCATGAAAACCCCCGCTGTGGTTCTCACAGGCAATCACTGGCAGGGTGCATTTGCAGGTGTTAATGCACCCTAACTCTTGTCACCTAGGCTTGTAGTGATGGGTAATCTCCCTCCTAGGTAAATAGAAAGCTGTAAGGTTCCAATCCATCCCCATTAACCGCTTGCTCGCTGCCCTATAGCAGAACACTGCTACAGGGCAGCAGGGCTGCTCAAAATCACATATATAGACGTGATTTTCCATTTCTGGGTAGGTGCCGCATGTGCCGCCCTACTTTCTCTGCCATTGGCGGATACAGATGTCAATCACCTGGTCACGGTCGGAGATTCCCTGCCGGCACCCTGCTAACGCAGATTATCACTGACAGGGGAGAGACCTGTGTGTAAACTACACAAGGCTCTCAACTGCCAGCAGTAACATGCTGCTGTGTATTCCCCGTCGGCATCCGGCAATCACCAAGTATCAGTGATGGGGGAGAGGCCTGTATGTAAACAATAAAGATCTCTCCCCTGTCAGATCTAGCATGCTGCTTTGTATTGCTCTGCATACACTGTAAAACACACACACAGCACACAGTAAAACACACTCATACACAATAGTAAAACAGCTCACAACACACAGTTAACCCTTTGATCGCCCCAGACGTTAAACCCTTCCTGCCCAGTGCCATTAGTACAGTGTCAGTGCTTTTTATTAGCAGTGATCACTGTATTAGTGTCACTGAAGATGTCAGTGACAGTTAGTCAGTTTCCCCCCCAGTGTCAGAATGCCCGCCGCAGTCCTGAAGTCCCATTATAAGCTGCTGATCGCCGCAATCACTAGTATAAAAAAAAACTAATTCCAGTATGTATACTGCCATTTGTAGATGCTATAAGTTTCACGTAAACCAATTAATTTATTGGGTTTTTTTTTTTAGCAAAGACGTACATTTTGGCCTAAATTTATGATGAAATTTGATTTTTAAAGTTTTTTTACTGGACATGTTTAGTAGCAAAAAAATTCAAAAATATTGTTTTTTTCCTCAAAATTGTCTGTCTTTTTTTGGTTATAGCACAAAAAATTAAAAGCTCAGAGGTGATCAAATACCACTGAAAGAAAGCTCCATTTGTGGGAAAAAAAGGACATAAATTTCATTTGGGTGCAGTGTTGCATGACCGTGCAATTGCCAGCTAAAGTAACACAGGGCAGTATAAAAAAAAAATAGCCTGGTCAGGAAGGGGGGTAAATCCTCTGGAGGGCAAGTGGTTAAACTAAAAATCATATTTTTATTGCTGCCTGTGCTTCTGTTGATTTCCCCTCACTTCCTGTTTTGCTGATGCCTGGCAAGTAGATAGAAATTAGGAAGATTTTCTCTTACTTCCTGTTTTGTGTAAGACCTATCAAATAGGAAAAAAAGAGAAATCTTCTAAATAGGGACAAAGACAGCAACATGTTATAGACACTTTATATAGCATACTCATTCCAGTAATACTGTTGTTTGGAAGAAATGATGCAAGTATGGAAAAAAGAAGAGTCTGTAAGTATTGCCTCTACACCTCCCAAAGTAGTCGTACGCATGCACCAAAAACTTTTACATGATGCAATGAGATGTGTCACTCAAGGTTGAAAGCTACCTACTAATTTTGGTTTGAACATCTTATCCCCATATTTCACAATTGAAAGGCGTTATCCATAACCATTTCCTGTTAGTGTGCTGTTTCCTAGTAAATACGATTTCATGTGACATTCATATGTTTCCTTCTCTGTTGGCTAAATCGCTATCATTATCATCTTATATTGTCACCCACAGGATTTTGAAACAACAAATCTCTCTTTTTCTGTTTATGTTTAGATGATGCATATGGGTCCTGTTTATATGAGAAGCTGCTGAGAACTAGAAAATGTTGCACATGCCCTACATAGTTTAGTTACATCACCAAAGGATTTCTACTTCTTGGAATTTTGACTTTTCGTATGTATCCTGTATATTTATTTCATTTATGTTTAATGTCTTTTTATGCAACAACTTGTTTATTGTACCTTTTTTTAAAGTAACAAAGTATGAGTAAAACAGCTACATTCACAACATTTCCTGTCTCGCTGAATTACTTAAAGTGGAATGTCAATCAGCATTGACAATTTTGAAACCTTATGCTGCTAACATTAGAAAATAGATAGGAAAGTATATCATATCTACTTGTTTTAAACAATTTTTTTATGTTTCTTTGGTTACTTCCTGGTTTCTTGCCTAGGCAAATGATGTCATACATCTTGGGAGTCTTCAAGAGGGGAGGAGGAGTTTTCTTAGCTAAGCACGCCTACCTGCTTGTATGCCTGAAGTAAGGGCAGATGGATTCCAGGAAGTCAATGCTACATGAATCATTTGCCCTTATTCAAGATGGCCATGGCCAGAAATGTTAGGGAGGGTTTTCAAAGTGAAATAAAGCATGGAGACATAGATGGATGAGGGAGTTTGCTTTGAATATTACAAATGAATTACAGTAAATAGAGTTTTTGCTTTGTGGTGCTCAGATGCAGTGTTGTTCCACCATTGAGATATGTATGTATGCCAGGACATCAGTTGTGTGTGACAAGCAGATCTGATCCTCTTGGAATTTAATATGCATCCATGATGCAAACCTATGTGCTAACAAATGCTGCAACGTACATATGAAGAAGTTACTAAGTGAGGTTTGCTGCAAAATTTACATTTCTAGCATGCCCAAAATAAAAATAAGGTATTCTCCAATCTTCATTGGTCTATCTAGCGGTTATTAGTATTTTTAAATACCCATGTCATGTAGAAGTCAATTGTATTAAAGTGATACAAATTAAAGTGATACTAAAGGTTCAGATTTTTTAAAATAACATGTTATCATTACCTGCTCTGTGCAATGGTTTTGCACAGTGCAGCCCCAATTCTCCACTTCCCAGGTCCCCTGGCTCCTCCCCCCTGCTGAGTGCAGCTTTCTCTGGGGGGACTCATGCCTGCTTGCTCCTGAGCCACCTCTGTGTGTGTATAAGACATGCAGAGCATGGCTGGGCCCCACCCCCTGCCTATGGCTCCCATTGCTGTGTCTCAGGCAATAAGGAGGGAGAAACTCAGGAGAGCTTCTGCTCTCATGCACTTTACTGGATCGAGATTGGGCTCAGGTAAGTATTAGGGGTGGCTGTGGGGGCAGCTGGACACTGAAGGTTTTTTACCTTCATGCATAGAGTGTGAAGGTGCAAAACTTCAGCCTTTAGAACCACTTTAAGTGTGCACTGCTATTATTAACCCTTGACGCCGAGCACACGCAAATATGCGGCCTCTCGGAATCTAGGCCTTGACGCTGAGCAGCAGCATATTTGTGTGCCATTAGAAAATACGTATGTGCTGAAAGTGCATGCCCTGCGCGCTCCCAACACATAAGTCCGTGACTCACGGAAAGGTCCCGATCTCCCCTTGCAATCGGGACCTTTTCCGATCATGTGACCGTCGTGACAGCAAATCACAGCGACACATGACCCTAAAACCCCACCCGCCTCCCGGCTTCTGAAACTCTTAAAGGGCCGGAAGGCACCAGCGTGAAGTGGTTAAAGGAGAATGTTAAAAATACTGCTTTGTAAAAAGTCTTAGTGAACCACATGCAAAGGCTTATTTCACATTCTGGAGCTTGGAATAGAGATTCCACTCATAAATAAGTGTACGTCCATTGAGTATGACACCGTATGGATTTCCCATGCTTATGGACTTGTACCATGCACATTGTATTGCTTAGTGAACAGGTCACATTTTTTTCTTTGTTTTATGTTAATTCATTTTTAAGTAATATGTTGATGGGCGCATTTGAAAATGTCACTTATAGGAACAGAAGGAACAAAAGTCGCATTGTTTGAATGCTTAATGTGCACAGCAAAATAGGATCACATCATGCACATTGAGAGTTAGTGTATGTACTATATTAGATAGAGTTAGAGATTGTGATTGCTGTACGATTTATCCCAGCAGTTGGTCAAATAGGAAAATAGGCTGTTCACTGTGCAAGGGAAGCTGCACTTTGCAAGGGAATTTTCTCAAGAGCTTAAAGTGAAGTCCCACTGGTTTGCACCTTCCCCTAAGCCTGTAACTGAGTTACAGTTTTTTTGGGGAGTGAGTATTGATTTTCATTGGTACCCCCTCTTATGTCTGCAATCCTCTCCTAGGTAAGGAAGGCATCCATTGCCTCACTCCTTTCCTACCACAAGCTCCTGGGACATGTCACATGCCCCAGGAGTCTGCAGGACCATTCCAAAAATTCTATGTGAACTCATGTATGCATAGTGGGATGTCAGCTGTGGTTCCTCAGAAGGCTGCAGCCAGTTCCTGTATCCAAGATGGCAGCGCTGGTGACATGCAGTGATAGGAAGAGCCCAGGCACTGTTATGCACCTGAATTTTAAAAGTCAGCAGCTGCAGTATTTGTAGCTGCTGACTTTAATAAATCAAGCTGAAGTTCCTTCTTAATGAATGAGGTAAAATTTCACTTTGCAAAGCATACCTAATCTCACACAAGAACAAACAAAAGCCTTTTTGCATCCGCGTAAATGAATGGTGGAAGTCAGCAGATCTTCACCTCATTCACCAAGCTCTGGGAAAAATTTCCTTGCAAAGTCTACTTGCCTTTAGTAAATCAGCCTCATTATCTGTGCAAAGCCATGCTCAAGCATAGTGGGCCTGATGAAGTGTGAGCTAAGTATAGTGCAAGAGATGCTCTCTGTTTTTCAATTTACCCTCACATGCCCAAATGTTTGTGTTCACCTCCTGTTACACATTTGTAAAGCAGGCCCACTTAGCCAATTATTTTGCCTTTGGATCGTAAGAAAAAACCACACAAAGGCAGTACTGATAAACACTGTGTGCTTTGTGCCCTTGGTGGGCACTGAGTTTCAAGCTTGAACACTCCACAATGTACATCCACCATCAATCATGTAATCCAGTGATGTGGAGCCACCTGAATCATATTGCTTGACACCCAAACCTTAAGTTCATCCCTATTTGGCATTTACAGGGATTTTTGTTGGTATCAGTTGGAAAAATAAGCCCTATCACTGGTGTGTAAGTAGCATACAATAGGCTCCACTGTTGCTTTCATTAAGAGTAGTATAAACCCCACCATTGCCATCAGTATAAGTAAACTAAGCCCCATCATTGTGTAAGTAGAATGAAACAAGCTCCATTGTTGCTTTCAGTGTGGGAAAACAAACCCTTTTGCTATCAAAGTAAAATATTTATTGTGTTGTTAGATTAGTCCCATCTTTGCTATTAGCAAGTAAAAGAAACCGCATCATTGCTGATACATATTAAAACATTCCCCAAAATCGATGTCAGTGGGATAAAATAAGCCCCCTTTCCCCTCACCTCTTCCTTTTAAAAAAAAATGCTGCACAGCCCTCTCCCTTTCCAGAAAGACTAAAAATGTAGGAAAATGGCTGCATGGGGGTGAGGATACTGTGACACTTAAATACTGCCACAGACCTCATCCCTCATGCACAGGGGCAGACTGACAACTCATGGGGCCCCTGGGCAAAAGGGGATTATGGGGCCCCTGTGTCCTAGCCCAAACTCAAAAAAGCCTATGAAAAAGGTACCAGGCATCTCATGGGGCCCCCTACTGACGCCGGGCCCTCAGGCAGCGCCTGAGTTTCCAAATGGTCAGTCCACCCCTGCCTATGCAGCCACTGTGGCACTTTAGCCCTGTAAAGCCATTCCCATGCAACCCCCTGAATGCTGACCTCCTCCCAAGCCTTAAGCCCCTATTTAAGAACACATAGCAAATCCTGAGCTTGTTTTCCAGGCAATCAGCCACATGAATCTGTAAGAGTTCAACCACCTGTCTTCAGAGAGGACCCAGAACTGCAGAAGGACCGTATGTTTAGAAACAAAATGCTGTCCACGGCGCTGTCTGGCTGCAACTTTGCACCACCCGGTTAGAGGGCAGCTCCCAGGGACTCTTTTCACCTGGGATACATTTTGGAACACCTTTTAACCAGGGACAACCTCCTTTAAATGGGGACTGTCTCCAAAAACTTGGGGTATCTGATTTATTGTTTTGCTGCTGCATTTTTTATTGAATAAGACCAGAAATGTCTAAGAAAGCATAATGTGCTCAATACCAAAACCTTGTGGAAGTAAAGACAATGAAAAATCTTAAAATATTAATTTGCTGTTATTGTATGATACTACTGTGGTCATGCCTTTTTATAAATCCATTTAACCAGGTCATTGGTGGTCTCCATATTTAGTCAACGATGTCACTTAGGATACCCTATGACTTTGCATTTGGCTGTCAGTTAGGGAGCTGTCATTTGCAAGAAGTGAACAATGGGTTCAGACATTTCAGCAGGTTGGCAGGTTTTTCCTTTCAGTAGTAATTTTTTTTTTGCATTGGAGCCCTATTACTATCTATACCAGACCCTAATCTAGGATAAGGGTCTGGTATAGTTGAAGGGATTCCATTTGCTTTGCTTATGAACAGAAGGAAGCAGCCAGGATCTATAATTTATCAGCAATTTAGCAATTTAACCACTTGTATACCAGCCCATTATACCCCTTCATGAAAAGGCCATTTTTACAGTTACTCCATCATGCAACACTATACCCAAATGAGCTTTACAATATTTTTGAGACAGACAGAGCTTTCTTTTGGTGGTATTTTTTAACCCCTGGGATCTATTTGTTAAACTGTATAAATGAAAAAGACCAAACATTTAGAGAAAAAAAAAAAAAAACAACTTGTTTCCCTTAATTTCTGTTAACATTAAAATGCTACAAGAGTAAGAACCCCAACCCCCCCCAAAAAATCCCATCTGGGTAGGGTCAGGAATAGGGTACCCAGGTTGAAAAAGCAGCACACACAGAGTCCAGGCAAGGTTTAATAGTTATTATATTTAGAAGAATATACAGTTGATGTCACTAAGCAGGTCCAGGCTCTGGACTTTAATGTCGGGATCCACACAGATGCCTGGACCAGCAGCTGGTTCAGCCTTTCAGAGCACTGCCAAGAGCCTGAGCCAGCCACTCCCACCTACTCCACAGCCCAGTGCTCCAGTGAGCGCTGGAGGGGCAAAGTAGAGAGTAACAGCCACCAGCTCATTGCTCACTAAAGACTGAGAACTGACCAATCAAGCTGTCTTTGATCACTCAGTTCTCTGTCTTAGAAGCAGCAGGGAAATATGCAGCACTGAATCGATGCTGCATCCACCTGGGTGAGTATGGATGTTTGGGGGGTTTTTTTCTCTGTTAATGCACCATTTTTGAAAAAATTATGTATAATATGTTAGGGTACACTACAAAGACTAAAAATTATATTGCGCAGAAACAAGACCAAAATGACAAAAAGAAAAAAGCCCTCTAACTCAGAGGAATTTAGGGGAAATAAGGCCCAGGGACTTATTAAATGTAATTTACAAGCATGTCTATTTCTAAGTAACATGCAGTTTTTCTGTATTATTTTTCACAAAGGTATATGCAGTTTGTGTGTTTGTAGAGGCCAAGGAAATGATAGGCAAAATCTAAAAAAAAGTTGTCACTCATTTTGGATATGTTTCAAATGAAAATAGCAATACGAGCTGTAATATTTATGAAAAGAACAAAGGTAGCTGCATATCTGTATTACTCAATGAAGGATTTATTATGCTTTGGATGGCTGATGTTGTGTCTCTCTCTTATGCTGATTACGCTCAGCCTGAACCACCTACACAAGGTGAGCATTGCCACTGCGTAATTCAGTCCCACCCATTTTGTATTTTGTATATGATTACTGTCGTCATGGTAACAGTCAGTGTGGAGACAACACACCACTAGAACAGTCCCTTCAAGACGCTGAGTACTCCACTCCTGGGCTTTACCTTTCTGATTGATCTCACCTGACAGTTAAACCTTCTCCTTGTAAGAGTCCTCAGAACAGAGCATTTTGTGCCTTAGGGAATTGATTATTTTACAGGGTCTGTAAATGTACGTATCTAAATTATTCCCAGATTTCACTAAAAAACCTTTATCACTGCAGAACTCATGTTCAGCATCAACCTTTTTACCCTCTTCTTTTACAATGCAATTCAAACTGGAAATTCCTTCCATTGAAGTAATTATAGACCTGTTAGTTTAACTTCTATAATTGGGAAGATACTGGAGAATTTCATAAAAGACCACATAGATGGGTTCTTGCTGGAAAAAAATATTTTAAGCAACAGAGAGCATGGATTCATGAAAGACAGAAGTTGTCAAACAAATCTGATTTCTTTTTTGAGGTGAGCAAAACCTTGGACAGAGGGGTGGCAGTGGACGTGGTATACTTGGATTTTGCAAAAGCATTTGGCAAAGTTCCCCACACACAGCTAATGTGTAAGGTAAAGTCTACAGGCTTGGAAAAATCCATATGTAAATGAATAGAAAACTGGCTAAAAGATCGTATTCAAAAAGTAGTGGTTAATGATTCATACTCTGAATGGTCTAGGGTTGTCAGTGGTGTACCCCAAGGTTCAGTGTTGGGACCCTTACTTTTTAATATATTTATAAACAATATAGGGTTTGGAATTAAAAATACTATTTCAGTCTTTGCAGATGACACCAAGCTGTGCAGTGGAATAACGTCCTTACAGGATGTCTTCAATTTACAAGATGACCTCAATGCACTGTTTAATTGGGCAACTATGTGGCAAATGAGGTTTAATGTTGATACATGTAAGGTTATGCACTTGGGGGCTAAGACTATGCATGCATCATACATACTAGGGGGGTACAACTGGGGGAATCAATGGTGGAGAAGGATCTGGGAGTTCTGGTAGATCACAAGCTTAATAACGGCATGCAATGCCAAGCTGCGGTTTCTAAAGCGAGCAAAATCCTCTCTTGTATTAAAAGAGGTATAGACTCCAGAGAGAGTGATATCATTTTACCCCTGTACAAATCATTAGTAAGACCTCATCTGGAATATGCAGTTCAGTTTTCTGCACCAATTCACAAAAAGAACATTGGGGAACTGGAGAAAGTACAGAGAAGGGCAACCAAACTGATAAGAGGCATGAAGGAGTTCAGCTATGAGGAAAGATTAGAGGAACTGAATTTATTCTCTCTTGAGAAGAGGAGATTAAGGGGGGATATGATCAACATGTATAAATACATCAGTGGTTCATATAGTGAACTTGGTGTTCAGTTATTCACCCTGAGGTCATCACAGAGGACAAGGGGGCACTCTTTAGGTCTGGAGGAAAATAAATTTAATCTCCAAACATGGAAAGGTTTCTTCACAGTGAGAGCTGTGAACATGTGGAATAGACTCCCTCAAGAGTTGGTTCTTGCCAGCTCAGTGGATTGCTTTAAAAAAGGCCTGGAATATTTCTTAGATACACATAATATAACTGGATACGAACATTTATAGGTGAAGTTGATCCTGGGAATATCCGATTGCCTCTCGGGGGATTAGGAAGGATTATTTTCCCTGCAGGAGCAAATTGGATCATGCTTTGCTGTTTTTTTTGCATTTCTCTGGATCAACTGTGGGTGTAGGTTTATAACTTTTTTTTTTAGTGGTTGAACTGGATGAACTTTTGTCTTTTTTCAGCCAGACTAACTATGAAACTATGATTGCAGAAGAAAACAAAAACCCCTCCTCAAATCTACATGAACCTTTCAAGTTCAGGGGTTATCGAAATTTCCTAGACTAAACCAAATATTAACATTTTGGAATTAACTTAACAATACAATACAATTTGAATGCTGCAGAACTGCCCCTGCATTGCAAGAGTTAAATTCTCATGTAGGCCTGGAGATGGGAAAAGCAGGCTTACTTACCTGATCCTCCGCTCCCCCAGCAGATAGCACAATCCTCTTCTCCCCTACTCTCAGGCAGTAGACTGTTCCTCAGCATCCTCAGGTCCACTACAAAGCTATCGGCGCTGAATTGGTATTGATGATGCTAGAGGGCATCCAACCATCACAGTATAGGGTGAGAAGAAGTTGTGGGGATTGGTGTTGAGCTGCAGAAGATCAGGTAAGTAAAACTGCTTTTCCCAATCCCCTAAATATAAACAAACATGTAACGCTTGTAGTGCAGGGGTAGCCCCAACGCAAGGGAGGGATTTTACTTCCCCCAGCTTTAATCTCATAGCATACAAAAATAAATTTTTACACCATTTTAAGCACATGCAGGGCCATCATAGGTACATAAATGCAAAAAAAAATTGTTACTGATCAGACTCTTTTCATTAATAACCATGATTAGTTATTCACAATGATCAAATGATATTTGACCAATCAGTGGCTACAGATTAACCAGGCAGGGTCTCCAGCTGGATTGTGCAGTGGTCTACTGGAAATCACAGCAATTTCAAAGCCTGTTGCAAATGAAACTTTCAGAACTTTAACTAACACCTGCCACAAAGAACTTGCCAGTACAATGTTAAAGCGGTTGTAATCCTCTGAAATGAAAAATTAACTAAGCATAGCCTCATGTAGTGTGTACTTGCCTCAGTCCATAGTGTGGATCCTGTGTTCTCTCTCCTACCTCTGCTACCCACAGGAGCCTCTTCTTTTTTTTTTTTTTTTTTTTTTTTAATTTAAATATTTATTCATTTTTCATTTAAAAAACAATACATATTTCCATATATTGAAAATATAATATTACAATTTCTCATAAATCATTGGTTTCGTATCATTTTCATTTTCTCCCCATAGCTCCCTTAACCCATTACCCGCCCACCTCCCACCCCGCTACTATATACCCCTGACATCTGACTAATTGGCTTGTATCTCATATTCTCTGGAAACCTAGGTTTGAGAACCGAAGAGAAAGACTAAGAAAGAAAGAGATGCTAATTACTATATTCTCTCCCTTTTCCTAATCCTTTCCCCACCTCTTTTCTCTTCGTTTCTTCTTATCCTCTCTTTCCCTTTTCTTTATGCTTACTTACTCAGTGCCTTTCTTTACCTTTACTTTGAACTCCTCCCATTTCTCCCATTTCGCATAATACATCACCATCCTATCTTCCTGTAGATAATAGAGTTTCTCCAATCTAGCAATCTGATCTACTCTATTCATCCAATCTTCTTCACTCGGTGCCTCAACCTTACGCCAAAACCTAGGAATCAGACTTTTTGCTGCGTTTAGGTAGCCCAGTATGCCCAGTTCTTTATATTTATTTCCAGATATCATTGAGTTATGGAAAAGACAGATTTCAGGATCCAATCCTATCTCCACTCCAGTGAGAATTTTGATTTGGTTTGTAACTTTTTCCCAGTATGTGTGTATTTTTGGACATTCCCACCAAATGTGATACATCGTGCCCAACCCTCCACATCCTCGCCAACACCAGGGTTGCTTCTCCTCACTCATCTTGTGCTCTATCACCGGTGTGACATACCACCTTGTCAAACATTTAAAATTCATTTCCACTTCACGCATACTAATATTTTCATGTACCATTCTATATATTTTCCTCTGTGTGTGTTCTTCCCACTCCACTCCTAAATCCTTTTCCCATTTTTCTATATACTTTAATTTAAACTTACTATCTAAATCCGTGAGAGCTTTATATGCTTTGGCAGTGCTGTGTTTCCCATCACCTCTATCTTCTAAATATTTCTCGAGTTCATTCCATTCTTTCCTAGTTCTAAGGGGCTTCGTTAATTTCTCCACAAATTGTTTTAATTGATTATATCTCCATTTATCTATCCCAGTGAAAATCCTTCCCTCTTCCTTTTTCAAATCCTCCAGTGTTCTTAAGTTTACCCCCTCCATTACATCTCTCAACTGAGCGTCTTCCTTCATAATCCATCTACCTGAGATTTCCTCTTTACCTGGGGGAAAAAAGTCTGAATTTCTTAGTGACATTAATAATGAATTAAAATCCCATTTCCTCTGTTTGTGCATTTTATCCCATTCTCTTATTACAATCCTCGTGTATACACTCGTGCTCTCCTCTAATTCTCTAAATTGTGGTGGCACCCATACGCTCCTACCCAAATCCTTTCTACTAAGTGTATTTTCTATTGTGACCCAATGTTTACTCTTTAAGTTGTGTGTCCAGTCAAAAATTCTCGCTAGGATGGCTGCCCTGTGGTATCTTTTGAAATCCGGGACTCCCAACCCTCCTTTTCCTTTATTTCTGCTTAGCACTTCATATGATATCCTAGGTTTTTTATTTTTCCATATATATTTAGTAACCATTCGCTTGATTGTCCTAAAATACACCCCTGGAAGATTAATGGGAATCATCTGGAATTTATACAGTATCTTAGGGAGAATTACCATTTTTATCAGATTAATACGGCCCAGCCAGGAGGGATTTCCTCTACCCATTTTCCTCAGTTCCTCTCTGATTTCATTTAACATTGGGATATAATTAGCTTTATAAAGATTCTTCTGTGAGGGAGTGAGTTTTACTCCCAGGTACTTTATTTCTCTATTTTTCCATATAAAGGGAAATTCTCTCTGTATATTTTCTTTTTCACTTTTTGGAAGATTTATATTTAATATCTCTGTTTTGCTCGGGTTAATTTTTAAATTTGACATTTCCCCATATTCCTTCAGTGTTTTCATTAAGTTAGGAAGTGTTATCCTTGGGTTTCCAACATAGAATAATAAATCGTCCGCAAATGCGGCTATCTTATGTTCTATCTTTCCAACATTTATTCCCTTTATATCTATATTTTTCCTAATTGTTGATAACAGGGGTTCCAGTGATAAAACAAACAACAGTGGGGACAGTGGGCATCCCTGTCTGGTTCCATTTGACATTGGAAAGGTCTCTGATCTCTCTCCGTTTACCATTACCATCGCAGACGGTCCTTCATACAATCTTCCAATCCACTTTCTCATCCTACTACCCAGTCCCAGGACCTCCAGTGTATCCATCATAAAACTCCAGTTAACCCTATCAAACGCCTTCTCCGCATCTATCGAGAGCAGCACTACTGGATTTTTTTCCATTTTACTCTTCTGTATAAGCATCAGGGACCTCAACCCATTATCTCGACCCTCTCTTCCTCTAACAAAGCCTACCTGGTCTCCATGAATCCAATCTGGCATCAGATCCCTTAACCTATTCGCCAATACTTTTGCATACAGCTTCGTATCTACGTTCAATAGCGATATCGGTCTATAACTTGCACAATGGGTGATATCTTTACCTTCCTTATGTATTAGGACCACCTGTGCCAGAAGGGATTCCTCTCTTATTTCCATCTCTCCCCCCAACGCCTCCATATATCTCTTTAATTTAGGTAGCAGTAAATCACTGTATTTTTTATAATACCTCACAGTATATCCATCTGGGCCTGGGCTTTTTCCCGTCTTAAAGCTTTTTAATGCTATTTTTAGTTCTTCCTGCGTGATTTCGGATTCTAAGGAGTTTAATAGTTCTTCACTCAATTTTGGTAATCCTGCATTTCTTAAATAATCCCTTCTTTTATCAATATTTGTCATTTTATCTTTATTTATAACATCCTTAGGGGCAATATTATATAATTTACTGTAGTAATTTTTAAATACCTTTGCAATATCTTTAGTTGAATGAACTAACTCTCCCTTGGAGTTTTTTATTTTATCTATATAATTCCTATTCTTCTTTCTCCTCAAGGCTCTCATCAGATATTTTCCTGGTCTGTCTCCCCATCTATATCTTTCACCAATGATCTTATTAAAAGTTCTCATTTTTTCTTCCTCCATTACTTTCTCTAGTTCTTCTCTCTTTTTTATCACTCTTTGCTCTATCTCTCCCCTTATGTTATTTTTATGTAGGAGTTCCATCTCAGCTATTTCCTTCAAAAGCCCACTGATCTTCTCGCGTCTTTCCCTTTTTTTCTTTGCCCCAATCGCAATAAGGATTCCTCTTACATATGCTTTATGTGCCTCCCACACTGTAGCTAGTGATACATCCTCTGTTTCATTTTCCTCAAAGAACCTCTCTATCTCCTCCCTGATCTTCCGGTCAGTATCTGGATCTGTGAGGAGTGTCTCATTCAACCTCCATGATAAACCACCTGACCTTTTCCCTCCCCATTTTAATTCCATTACTACAGGTGCATGGTCCGAGATAGTTTTTGCTTCTATTTCTGCTTTAACCAAATCCTCAACAAGTCGATGGTCCAGTAAAATATAGTCCAATCTAGAGTATGTCCTATGTACACTAGAGAAGAAAGTGTAATCTCTCTCTCTCATGTGGACAATTCTCCAGCTATCCACCAGTTGGCACTCTTTCATCACCCTTTTCAATGGTCCCATGGACCTATTTCCCCCTCTCTGTACTCCAGATGTTGTATCTATTTGTGGATCCATACATATATTAAAGTCACCTGCCACTATTAGATATCCCTTTCCAAAATCCATCAATCTTCTCATAACCCCTTTCAAAAACATCTCTGGCTTCTTATTAGGGCAATATATGTTAACAAGCGTACATTCTATGTCATGTAATTTACCCTTCAAAAACAAATACCTCCCCTCCGGGTCTGTCTTTCTCTCTTCCAGTTCAAACCTAATGTTTTTTGCAAATCCTATAGCTACTCCCTTAGTTCTCTTATCTGGGGAATCTGCATAATACCATGTCGGGTGTTGTCTAGAGTATATCTTAATATTTTTTTTTAACTCTAGATGTGTTTCCTGCAAAAAAACAACTGAGGCCTCTCTATGTTGTAGTTCTCTATATAGTCGAAATCTTTTACCTGGGCAGTTTAATCCATTTACATTATGGGTCACGAAGCGTATTTCCTCCATATTTTATTTTCCTTCTTCCTATTTTACCATTTCCTTTCCTCTTTCCCTTCCCTATACCTCTTCTCTCGTACCAGATGTCAGTTTTGAAACTCCCTATCCCCAATCCCCTCCCTCTTCTCTCCCTCCCCTTCTCCCCCCCCCTCCATCCCCCCCACCTCCCTCTCCCCCCCCTCCCACCAACACCACGACCCCCTCCCCCCCTCCCCCTCCCCCCTAATAGGTTTTTTATTTGCCTATAGATCATCTGTGGAAAGAGTCCCACTTTTGATTCCTATCTGGGGGCTCAGCTCCGTCCATGTGCCGCTCACCTTCCCCCCCTCCTCCCCGTTGTCCCTCTATCTATTTGTTCTCTGTTTTCTCTTCTAACTAGCTGCCATTCTTCTTTTCCCAACATAAATAACTCTCTCTCCTCCTCTTCCCATCCCGGTATCTCTATTCTCTGCAGTTCAAATTTATTACAGAAGTCCTTCATATCTTCAGAGGATCGCAAAAAAGCTGTGACTCCATCTTTCCATCCAATTAAGCATGCTGATCGACCCCATCTATATTGCACATTCTGATTCTTCAACAGTTCCAATAATGGTTTCAACGATCTCTTTCTTCTCAATGTCTCGGCTGCTATGTCTGCAAAAATTTGAATATTTTTCCCTCCATAATTGATATTCGTTCTTCCTTTAATCTTCCTCCATATCTCGTCCTTATCTCTGTAATTATGGAGCCGAACGATTATATCTCTTGATTTTTCTGGGCCTTTTTCTTGTTGAAGCTTTCCTATCCTGTATACACCGTCTAATTTATACATTTCCGCACCAGGTCTGTCCATTATGGCATTCAAAATTTTTCCTGTGATCTCCTTTAGGTCTTCCCCCTGTTGCAGCTCTGGGACTCCTCTTATTCTAATGTTATTTCTCCTGTCCCTATTTTCTTGATCCTCCATCATATAAAGCAGTCTTTTTTGTTCCTTCCGAGTATCTAATATCAGTTTTTCTAATTTTGGGATAATTTGGGTATGGGATTTAACTGTTTCCTCCGTTTCTTCCACTCTAGATAGCAACTGTCCCATTTCTTTCCGAATTATCCCCATCTCTTGCTTTATAGATTTTTCTAAATTTCCAAACATCTCCGCCATTTCCTTTTTATTTGGCACTTGCAGTTCTCTTTCAGTTTCTCCCAACTCCATACTTTCCAGTGTTTGTTGGCTATTGTTAGCTGGTCCCAGGGAAGATCTTAAGCTATTGTCTAAGCTTATTTCCAGTTCACTTCTATCACTTATTTCCTGGATTTTTACTGGAGTTAGTTTTCCCTGCGACGTGTATTTTTTTATTGTTCCAGTTTGGGAGTTCTTAGGCATATTTCCTTTACTATTTTTTCCTTTCATGTCGCATATAAGATTATTAGAGCTTTTTCAAGATTCTGGGGTATATACTTAAAACTGTCACTGCTTTCTTCAGACCCTCTCTGGGAATTCCCTTCTTATTCTTTATGTTGGATATCAGTTGATCAGTAGCACAGCTTGAAAAACTAACACTAACACTTGGGGGAGACCCACAGCTCTCACTCACCCTTCTGGAGTAGCTTCCGAGTTGCAGTCCTGGGATGCCCTTTCTCCTGCTGCCTTGTCCTCCTCTTCCAGGGAATTCCCTTGGGTCTCTTTGTCCTCCTCTGCATATACCCCGAGATATCCCTGGAGACAGCTCTGCTGTGTATGTCGGCTCTTCCCCTGCCTCCTAAGACGCCGGCCGGTCTCTTTCTCTCCCAGCTGTACACCTCGGCAGCCCACGTGGTATCGCCACTCCTCCTTGTCTCCTGGCAACCTCACACTCTCTCCCCAGGATCACCGCTTGCAGAGATCATAGGGGAAGGACACGCTCCTTCTCTACTCTCCGGTCAACAGCCGCATCACCGCCGGGATCTCCCCTCTCCTCAGGTCAGTCTCCAGCCGCCCTCCGACTCAGCTAGTCAGTCTCTCGGGACAAATTAGGGAGGATAGGTGGGGGAGGCTATCGGAGAGTTCCTATACTCCGCTCTCCTGTGCCGCCATGTTCGGGCTCCGCCCCCCACAGGAGCCTCTTCTAACAGTTTTTCAATACACCAGGCAATCAATGGAGATGGCTCATCCCTCCTCCCCCAGGACACAACATTTGACAGGTAATGTTTATTAAAATATATATTTGTATTGATATAATAAATATTTATATGGCTTACGTTGGTTCTGTAAAGAATGAAAATATGTATTTTTTTCCCACTTAAAGTATAATATAATTTAAAATTTGTTGATTCTAAAAATGTTTCCCAAATTTGTATGTGATGAATGTATCACAATCCTAAAAACATGTACTGAGAAAAATATGGAACAGCATGGATCAGCATCTATTACTGATTTTGTTTTGAATATCCTAGTTACTTGACTGACTGACTTTGAACAAGCATGCAGATGAGGAAAGTCAGTGTGAAGTCACAGCCCCGGGTCAGCATTCTTCTTTCAAGGCAGTAAATCAGAAAGTACTGACACAACTGAATCACCATGGCATCCAGGCCAAAGCAACAGGTATCAAACCCCCTGCTGCGATATACTTAGCTTCCCTTTGCTCCCCCACCAATCCATTTACCATCAGGAATGTAAGGCTGCAGTCACACCTAGGGACTTTGAATTGTGGGCAGAATCGCTGCGAGTCTGCCCGTGATTTCAAAACACTCTACTAAAATGGCACAACACACAATGTGGATTTTAGATGCCATTCATTTGAACGGCACCTAAAAACGCAGTGCGGTTATACCATGATAAATCGCTCTGCAATCGTGGCAAATCACAACGCATGATGTTTGTCGCCCAAAAAGGAGCAGAAGTTTTTTTTGGGTGACAAGTTTCTCGTGTTGCAGTTTGCTGTGATTGCAGCTCGACTTATCTCACAACAATCGTGCAGAACCGCACCGCGTTTTATTTTAAATGTTTTTATTGAAAGACTTTAGTACAAAACAAAACAAGGTACATTAATATGGTTCACAGTTAAGTACAGCAATACTTTTTGCGTGAAATAAATTCCCCACCATTTGGCTGGGGACGGTATAAACGTGATTTGCTTTTTCCTGAGAGGTATTCTCGGTTTGGTGTGAACCATATATGGGTGGAAATGTTGTATAAAGTGGGTAAGGAACAGGGGGGGAGGGGGGTAAAGGAGGGGGGGGTGACGAGGACACCAGTCTAGGGCATAGGGCCTTAGTGTTCTATATTTATATAAATATTGTCATTTTATGGAACAATTTGGTGCACCGCGTTTTTAGGCGCCATCCAAATGATTGGCATCTAAAATCCGCGTTGAGCGTTTCACCATTTTAGTAGAGTATTTTGAAATCACAGGCAGAATCGTTGCGATAATACAGATGTACTCAAGCTAGCACCCCTACACACACAAACACACACATAAAAAAATAACCCCACACCCCTCTAGCTAACCACTGCAGCAATGTAAAAAAATGCCTCAAATACCTAAATCCATCTGAACATGTGATGTGGCCAGAACCTCATAGGTTCTGAAGACACCAACAGTGGCATGGGGACGTTACAATTATAGGTGGTGATAAGACCTGTGAATGGCTTGCCTGGACTGCAGCACTGGATCATAGGTCTTGAGTAGCTCAAGAGGCCTTTTGGAGGATTATTTAAAATTATTGAATGGGTAAGTGGGATGGTGTGGTTTTGTGATGAGATGGGCTCTTAATATTACATTGTGACATTAATCCAGGCAACGACACACTTGACAAAAATGAGTGAACTGCTGCTTGTCCAAGAACTTTGTAGTTCTCGCAGAATGCTATTAAATCACTGCCTGAAATTATTACCGAAATGCTTTTCTAAGTATTATTTTAATATTAAATGACCCAGAATAAAATCTGTGTTGTCCTTTTAGCTTGCAACTATATCTTTTTTAAAATTTTGGTATATTAAGCTTTTACATTTCTGTTTGTTATCTATAGGTATAGAAACAGTGCCCTCTTGTGTATGTTCTCCTTATGTAATCATATATTTGGAAGTACAGTTGTGTCCAAAATTATTCAACCCCCACTGAAATTGAGTGTTTTGGCCAGTTTGACATTGCTTTTGATCATTCAGTCATCTTGCTTACATTTACATTAAAGAGGCACTTGTAGGTCAGACAAATATAACATAACAGTTATAATGAAATAACCACAAATGTCTTTTCTGTGCTCACAGCATTATCAGTTTTATTCAACCCCCAAGTGACATTCAATCTTAGTACTTAGTACAGCATCCTTTTACAGTTATAACAGCTTTTAAACGTGAAGCATAGCTTGACACAAGTGTCTTGCAGCGATCTACGGGTATCTTCGCCCATTCTTCATGGGCAAAGGCCTCCAGTTCAGTCACATTCTTAGGCTTGCGCACTGCAACTGCTTTCTTTAAGTCCCACCAGAGGTTCTCAATCGGATTTAAGTCTGGTGACTGCGATGGCCACTCCAAAATGTTCCAGCCTTTCCTCTGCAACCATGCTCTAGTGGACTTGGAGGTATGCTTGGGATCATTGTCCTGTTGAAAGGTCCAACGTCTCCCAAGCCTCAGGTGTGTGACGGACTGCATCACGTTTCCATCCAATATCTCCTGGTACTGAAGAGAATTCATGGTACCTTGCACACGCTGAAGCTTCCCTGTACCTGCAGAAGCAAAACAGCCCCAAAGCATGATTGACCCTCCACCATGCTTCACAGTAGGCAAGGTGTTCTTTTCATCATAGGCCTTGTTCTTCCTCCTCCAAACATAGCGTTGATCCATGGGCCCAAACAGTTCTAATTTTGTTTCATCAGTCCACAGAACACTATCCCACAACTTTTGTGGTTTGTCCACATGGCTTTTGGCATACTGCAGTCGACTCTTCTTATTCTTTGGAGACAGCAAGGGGGTACGCCTGGGAGTTCTGGCACGGAGGCCTTCATTACGCAGTGTGCGTCTTATTGTCTGGGCTGAAACTTCTGTACCCACATCTGACAAATCTTTTCTCAGTTCCTCAGCAGTCACACGGGGACTTCTCTCCACTCTACGCTTCAGGTAGCGCACAGCAGTCGAAGTCAGCATCTTCTTTCTGCCACGACCAGGTAGCGTTTCAACAGTGCCCTTTGCCTTGAATTTGCGAATGATGCTTCCTAAGGTGTCTCTTGGTATGTTTAACATCTTTGCAATCTTCTTATAGCCATTGCCCTTCCTGTGAAGAGAAATCACCTCTTCTCTTGTCTTCCTGGACCATTCTCTTGCCTTCACCATGTTTGTAACCACACCAGTAAATGTCTAGAAGGAGCTGAGTATCACAGTCATTTTAAAGCTGCCTAATTGGTGCTTATTATGCTTGATTGCTGCTCGGTGACATCCACAGGTGTTTTCAATACCTGATGGAAAGCACCTGTATGAACCTCTGTTCTTCAGAGTGGTAGTCTTTAAGGGGTTGAATAATTGTGGCAATGAAGAAACCACATAAGAACCATTTACTACTGTATTACATAAACAATTGATGTCATTTTAGTTGCATTTGGGTAGTTACAACGTCCTTGTAGGATTTGATTCTGAATACAATTCCAAATGTACACTATAGTCCCTAAACCCCTTTACAGCATTGGGGGTTGAATAATTTTGGACACAACTGTATGTCTACTCTGTATAGATTTTTTAAGAGGTATTATAAGTATTACTTACCTCTTGCATTGTAATTATTATATCTATTTAACATGTTGCATAAAACAGTTTTCAAAAACAGGCAATGTAAATTTGTTGCCGAAAATGTCTCTTTGCTGGAATTTTCTTAAGGTCTGGATGCTAGTGAGAAGCCAAAGAATGTAAAACATTTTTGGCAGACTTTCACATTAAGTAATGCTGTGTCACAGGAAAGCCCTCAGGGCATAATCATACCCCTGCGACTCCTGTGACTCATTCCAGGGCATTGAATGTGCTCTAATATTTAGTTAAAAAAACTACAGAAAACATACTAAATATGTAATCTGTAAGTTTTTATGCTTGTTGTCCAAAGCTCGTTATTGTAACACACACATATAGACATTAGATGATAGTCTTAGTTAGTCTGCTTTTAGCCAGAACATGTAAAAGTCTAAGGCCTAGGTTCAAAAGGTGCAGTGACGGTGGCGGGGGGGGGGGGGGGGGGTTCAAAAGCGATTGGTTAGGTTAGAAAATCTTGTTTGAAAACTGTTGTGTTTCCTAAGGTAAGTTGGCTCAAGGGGTCTGTTGTCCCTTCCTTTGCCTTCTTGCTTGAGCTAAACAGCAGAGAACCATTCAGGATCTGGACACGTAGGCAGTCAGATTGTGCCTATGACCAGCTTTGGCTACTTGAGCCACAATACTTACTGTAATACCTTTTGACTGCCGATGTATTACATACTTCAAGGGAATACTTTCTGTTGGGTTGCCATTGTTGTATGGAATCCTCCTCTGCACAAACAGGGGAAGCATAAAGGGTCTATTAACACTACTGCACCTTACATTTCTATATATGCATTTCGGTTCTATGAATGGAGGAGGCAGACCTTTCATTAATCTGCCCATCCTTCATACACAGTGCTTTTATTATTTATTTATTTATTTATTACAGGTGCTTATATAGCGCCATCAATTTACGCAGCGCTTTACATATGTATTGTCCATTCACATCAGTCCCTAACCCTCAAGGGGCGTACAATCTAAGGTCCCTAACTTACATTCATACATATACCTTTTTATACAGGAGCCAATTAACCTACCAGCATTGTGGGAATCTATAGTACAACTTCTATGAATGGAGCATGGGAAAGTAAGTGTGTGTGTGTGGGGGGGGGCTTTGTCGAAACTTAATGAGTGCCAGTCACAGCTTCAAATGCTCATATTAACCCCTCAGAAGATCACAGCTACTGGGATATCTGGCGCAAAGGCATGAAGATCTCAACCTAACACAGCAGCTATCAGCACAAAGGACATCTTTCATTCATTGTAAATACCATTCCTGGTGCTGTGTGTTAAAAAAAAATCTAAACTACAGATTTAAGCATAGGCTTAATAAATTCCTTTCCAAATCTAGGCAATGGTTTTTCAACATTTTAAAAATGATTTATACATTGATGCCACAATGGGTGCCAGTGCGTCCACCAAAAATCACCAAAGAAACCATTTGGACCCAGAGATTTAAAGTTAGAAAATTATAGCATTTATGGCTTAAACAGCTATAAATAAAACTCCAAAATGAGGATTTAAACAATTCTCTACTCTATGCAAATTTTAAAAAAGAAGTTTTGAGTAATCCCTGCATTAACAAATTCAATTTGAGAACCAAATACTTCAGGCAGTTAAATGTTTCCCTTTATTCCAAATTACAATAATTTTGTATCTGTGTTATAACAACTATTCCATAAATTCCATAAATGTGATCAATAACAAAACAAAGTATTACAATATCCTATGAGTTTAGGAACATACCATTTTTAAAATAAATCACTGAATCTGCTTTCACATTAATGAGTAATAAAGTGTGTCAAAGCACTTTATAATTAGCCAGACTTAAGATCAAAGAACAGAAAATACTTTAAAACTGCTAGACACATTTACAGCTCTGCAATTCATACTCCCACCACCTTCTCTTGTTAACTTATCACAAGGACTTTACCTTATAAATAAATATATTTTTATCTCTACCCTTCAAGCCCCTAGTTCAGAGCAGTGTTGAATAGATGAAGAACTTTTTATATCTTATGAAGTTGCTATAGTGGTAGGAGCAACAGAGTAAAACCATTCCTCCTGTACAACGTTTTTGCCTCTCTACCTTTTAGCCCTTGGTTTACGCAGGACTGAATAAATGAAGGACTTCTTATATTTAATAATGTTACTATAGTCGTAGGAACCAGAGTGAAAAGCCATTCATCCAATACAACAATTATTTAGCACAATAAATTCAGGAGTGAGGGTTAGGGCACAGGATACCCCAAAACAGGCAAAAATAGAACTCTTTCTTCTACTAAAGTAATTATTTGCCCCTTTACACCATCCAATTGGCTCAAGTAGCCCACTCACAATCTAACATCAGTATCAGCTCAATAGCCATTTTTGCAGCTGTGCCATGCTATGCATGTCCAGTTTTCTTTTCTTATGTCCCATTTGGTTTTCCCCTATGCCAGTGTTGGATAGAGTAGTTCAGGCAACTTCCACCAAAGGACTTATTTCTGTTTCCTGCTCAGCCCTTTTTGAGAGCTCCTTTCATAAATTCCATCTGCCCTCTACAGTAAAATGGGAACAGGATATAGGGCTCATTTCTAACAATGCTTGGGAAGAGATCCTTCGAGCAATCCCTCTTGTCTCACTTCCTCTTCACATAGGTTAACCCAGATTTGTGTTCTTCATAGGGTGTATAGGACCCCGGAACATTTGTGTGCTATTGGCCATGGAGCTGTCCTGGCTTGTCCTAGATGTGGTAATTCAGGGTCCTAGATACACCTACTATGGCGTTGCCCAAAACTCTTGAGGTATTCGGCGGAGGTTGTGGGCAAACGTAATGGGTTATTAGTTATGGATCTTCCAGTGAACTTTTCACTGCTCAAGCCACCAAAGCAGATTACTGTGATACATGTGCTGTTCGTGGCTCGAAGGTAAATTGCCCTTAAGTGGACTTCCCCGCACTCTACAACCTTATCTGATTGGATATTTGATCTTAATAAGTGCATTTCATATGAGAGACACACTTTATCAGACATTCATCAAAGAGTTTTGATTCAATTTGGTCACCATGGTTAACTCACATGAGTCCAGTATCGAGTTAGGGCACAGGCGCTTTTAGGTATTGTGGCATTGTTTTGTTTATTAAATAGGGGGCTCGTATGTAATGTTGGACTTTATCTGGCTGTTACAATGCTCTTTATTCACTTATTGTCTTAAATCTGTGTATGCTCTAGGTCTGGGTTTTTTGTTTCTTTTTTTTTTCTTTTTGTGCTATGTATAGTGTTTGTATTTTTGCTCTGTTATGTATTTTTGAGATATCCTTATTTTGTGTATATGTTTTTGTGTTAAAAAAAAATTTTCAAAATAAAATCTGCGTTAAAAAAAGAGTGTTCATGCAGACCCTATGTTGTCAATTACATGTACCTTTAATGGATCAGCAACATCTTGCAACTTCTACCAACAGCACCTTCAGGAAACTCTTCAGCACAGGCATCTCCTTTTAAAATGCTCTATACAGGCAGCCATCTTCCTGATTCACTTCCTTTGGATGTGCCATCCAGCTGGACAGTAAAAATCCTTCAGGTCCCAAGACAGAGGCCAACTTCTAAATCCCTTGGCATAAGCCCAGAACTGACATATCACATTGGCATAAGTATTCAGACCCTTTGCAACAACACTTAGGTCAGGTACCTGATTTGGCAAGGTACACACCTCTCTATAAAAGGCCTCATAGCTGACAATTTATAATGTATCAGAGCAAAAGCAGTGAGGTCAAAGAAGCTGCCTACAGAGCTCAGAGTCAGGATTATTATTATTATTATACAGTATTTATAAAGCGCCAACAGTTCGCTCAGTGCTGTACATTACAAAGGGGGACAGAGCATGCAACAGTACAATAACAATACAATGTGATACACGAGGGGTTCGAGGGCTCTGCTCTTTTGAGCTCACAATCTAGGAGGGAGGGGATAGTGGTACAGGAGGAGATAGCTGTGGGGGATGGAGTGGTAGAAAGAGTGGAGGAGGTCGGCAATTAGCAGGGGGTGGGGTAGGCTTCCCTGAAGAGGTGGGTTTTCAGGGTGCACCTAAAGGAGAGGAAAGTAGGTGATAGTCTGATGGGTTGGGGCAGGGAGTTCTAGAGGATGGGTGACACCCTGGAGAAATCCTGGAGGCAGGCACAGGAGGAGGAGACCAGGGAACTAGAGAGAAGGAGGTCTTGTGAGGAGCGGAGTGTGCGTGTTGGGTGGTACTTGGATATTAGGTCAGTGATGTAATTTGGGGCAGTATGGTGGACAGCTTTGTGCGTCAGTGTTAGGATTTTGAATTTGATCCGTTGCGCAATCGGAAGCCAGTGGAGGGATTGGCAGAGGGGGGTGGCGGAAACAGAGCGGTTGGTAAGGTGAATGAGTCTGGCTGCCGTATTCAGGATCGCCTGAAGCGGGGATAGCCTGTGGCGGGGCAGGCCAGTGAGAAGGGAGTTGCAGTAATCGAGTCGTGATATGATGAGGGAGTGGATGAGCTGTTTAGTGGTTTCTGGGGTTAGGAATGTGCGGATTTTGGCGATGTTGCGGAGGTGGAGTCTGCATGAGTTTGTTAATGATTGGACTTGGGGCTGGAAGGATAGGTTGGAGTCCAGAGTGACACCAAGTACTCTGGCCTGGATTATTGCAAGGCACAGATCTGGGGAAGGCTACAAAAACTTTTTTGCTACACTGAATGATCCCAAGAGTTAGTGGCCTCCATAATTTTCAAATGGAAGACGTTTGGTACAACCGGGACTCTTTCAAGAGCTGGTCGCCCAGCCAACCTGAGCAATCAGGGGAGAAGGACCTTAGTAAGAGAGATGACCAAGAAGCCTATAGTCACTCTGACTGAGCTCCAGAGATCCTGTGTGCAGACAACCATCACTGCAGCCCTCCACCGATCTGGGCTTTATGGCAGAGACGATAGATGTAACACATGAAAGCCTACTTGGAGTTTGCAAAAAAGCTTTTGCAAACTCCCCCATCAAAACAGTCAATGATGATGTGGGAATTCCTCCCGCAGCGCTATTGTGTTCTGCTGACTGGGAGCTTTCCAGGCCAGCAGAACACAATCTGTTATGATCCGCCAGGTGGTGCCTCAGGCTGCCAACTGACAGACCTACTCAGAGCGTGGGGTCTAAGCCCGGGCTGTGCGTTCACCAGGGCCCCTGATGGTGGGGATGGACTTGAAACAGTCCCGGGCCAGGTCACGACCTCCGAGCAGGCCCACCAGTGGCTGAGGAGACCTCCGGGGACAGGTACCGGGAGAGCCAGATGTGAAGAGGATGGCGGCCCCAGCAGGGTAGTAACGGATCGTGGGCCCGTGAGGGTAAGCGGGGTACAGAATCGATGGGCAAGAGTAGTCGGGTCACACGCAGGATCAGCAGGGTAAGTCAGTCCGTAGAATGGTCAGGGCAATCCGGGTCAAACACAGGAGCAGGCAGAGTAGTCAGGACAATCCGGGTCAATCACAGGAGCAGGCAGCGTAGTCAGGGCAATCCGGGTCAATCACAGGGGCAGGCAGCGTAGTCAGGGTCAATCAGGGTCACTAGACGGGTGCAGGAACTCAGAATCACAGAAAGACCTTGCGGCAATCTGTGACAGTGCAGGGCATCTTTAAATAGTGCGCCCTGCACTGTCATTGGCCAGCTAGGACGCGCCCCCGGCTGTCATTGGACGCCTGAGGTGCGCCCGCGGCTCCTACTGTGCATGCGCGGCGTCCTGTCAGCCGCGGCTCGCCGGGACCTAGTGCCTGTGTCCCGGCGCGATCTGCCGCCAATGCGCATGCGCGGGGGACAGCGCCGCGATCCTGGACTACGCAGCCGCGATCCCTGACATTGCCCCCCCCCCAATGGGCACCCTCCGGGAGCCCCACTGATCTCTCCACCGCGGGTGACTACGACAAAATTCCCGGATGAGCCTGGGTGCGTGAATGTTCTGGGCGGGTTCCCATGAGTTCTCCTCAGGGCCATAACCCTTCCATTTTATCAGGAACTGTGTCTGGCCCCCCCTCTTTCGGCAACTGAGGATTGTCTCCACTTCATATTCCTCCTGGTCACCTATGGTGACTGCCTCGGGAGGTCCGGATTCACGGTCCGGGAAGGGATCCGGTCTGGATGGCTTCAGGAGAGACACATGGAACACAGGATGTATCTTGAAGGTCCGCGGAAGCTCGAGTTCGTAGGCCACCTCGTTGACTACTCGTTTTACCAGAAATGGGCCAATGTACTTGGGTCCCAGCTTCCTTGAAGGGCACAGCATCTTCAAGTTGGTCGTTGCCAGCCAAACCTGATCCCCTGGTTGAAGCAGTAATTCTCCTCTTCTCTTTCTGTCGTACGCCCTTTTACTGTCCTCTTGGGCTTTAGCGATGGCTTCCTGAATCATTTTGTTATTGACAGAAAAGAAGTTCAAGATGTCTTGAGACGCCGGTACCGGATTTTCAGGCATTAGATCAGGGAGGAATGTGGGATGATACCCGTAATTGGAAAAGAACGGGGATTGACCCGTAGCTGAGTGACTCGAGTTGTTGTATGAGAATTCTGCGGAAGGCAACAACGTCAGCCAGTCATCCTGAAGGTAGGATGTGTAGCATCGTAAGTACTGTTCCAGCGTTTGGTTGGTCCTCTCGGTTTGGCCGTTGGTCTGTGGATGGTAGGTGGATGAAAGCGACAGCTTGATTCCCAGCGCTTTACATAAGGCGTTCCAGAACCTGGAGGTGAATTGGACCCCCCGATCTGACACTATATCTTCGGGAACCCCATGAAGCCTCACCACTTCCTTAATGAAGATCCGTGCCGTTTCCGGTGCCGATGGGGTCTTCTCCAGGGGCACGAAATGTGCCATCTTTGAGAAGTGGTCGACGATCACCATTATTGCTGTGTAGCCTTGGGATGGTGGGAGTTCGACCACGAAATCCATGGCTATTATTTGCCAGGCCCGCTTGGGTATGGGTAATGGATGTAACAATCCCCATGCCCTGCTCCTGGAGGGCTTGTTCCTTTGACAGGTGGGACAAGTCCGGACGTAACGCTCACAATCCTTGATCATGTCCGGCCACCAGAACGAGCGCCGTAGTAGTTCCAAAGTTTTCGTAACCCCGAAGTGACCCGCCATTGGATGGTCGTGGCAGTGCCCTAGGACCAAGGTTCGCACTTCTTCTGGGACCATGATCCGGTCTTCCTTCCAAAACAGCCCACCGTGGCTCTGGAGGGGTGACCCAGACGGAACTGGTAGTCCTACAGAAGCATCGAGAAGCCGGGAGCGAAGTTCCGTTTGTAGAGCGAGGAAGCTTCCAGAAGGTAAGATGGTGTCAGGTACCACGGCGGCGTCGGGGTCCTCAAACATGCGGGACAGAGCGTCTGGTTTTGTATTCTTAGTACCGGGTCGGTACGTTATATGGAATGTGAATCGAGAAAAGAAAAGAGCCCATCTCGCTTGGCGAGGTCTCAGTCGTTTTGCCGTTCTTAAATATTCAAGGTTTTTGTGATCTGTGAATATTAGGATTGGGTGCGTGGCTCCTTCCAGTAAATACCTCCATTCTTCTAGAGCGGCTTTAATGGCCAGGAGCTCCTGATCTCCAATGTTATAGTTACGTTCTGCCGGTGTCAACTTCCTGGAGAAGAACGCCACAGGGTGCAGTAGTTCCTTGGTACCATTCCTTTGGGACAGAACTGCTCCTACCGCGTTTTCGGAGGCGTCCACTTCCAAAACATATGGGAGAGAAGAATCCGGATGGCAGAGAATGGGAGCAGAGGTGAACAATTTCTTGAGCTTTTCGAATGCCGTCTGAGCTTCGGGAGTCCACTTAAAGCGGACCCCTTGTTTCGTCAGTTGCGTGATCGGGGAGACCAGACCGGAGAAGTTCCTAACAAACGTTCTGTAAAAGTTAGAAAAGCCAATGAAACGCTGTACCCCCTTTTTGTCGGCGGGTATTGGCCAATCTAAGATCGCCGTGACTTTCTGGGGATCCATCGCGACCCCCGCGGAAGAGAGAACCAGTCCCAAGAACGTGATTTTGCGCCGTTCGAAACAGCACTTTTCTGCCTTAGCGTATAGCCCGTGTTGACGCAACCGTTCTAATACCCGTAACACGTGACCTCGATGAACCTCCAGTGAGGGGGAAAAAATTAGGATGTCATCCAAATAAACCACCACGAAAATATCGAGAAAATCACGGAAAACATCGTTGATAAAGTGCTGAAAGGTCGCCGGTGCATTACAGAGCCCAAACGGCATCACCAAATATTCATAGTGACCGAATCTCGTACGGAACGCCGTCTTCCACTCATCCCCCTCCCTGATACGAACAAGGTTATAGGCCCCCCGCAGGTCTAATTTAGTAAATATCGTTGCCGATCTCAGCTTCTGGAGGAGCTCGGGGACTAGGGGTAAGGGATAACGATTCTTTACCGTTATCTTGTTCAGATCACGGTAGTCTATGCAGTGCCGTAACGATTTGTCCTTCTTCTCTACGAAGAACAACCCGGCCCCGGCTGGGGATGTGGACGGACGAATAAATCCCTTCCGAAGATTTTCATCAATATATTCCCTCAGCACTCCCGATTCCGTTTCAGACAAGGGAAAGATACGGCCGAATGAGATTTCAGATCCGGGTAGGAGGTCTATGGGGCAATCGTAGGAACGGTGCGGAGGAAGAATGTCAGCTCCTCGCTTACTGAAAACGTCTAAGAAGTCATGGTAGGCCAGAGGAATAACCTGGGATAGATTGGTGTCGCCATCCAAGCACAGGAGGAACCGGGGAACCACGGATCCTGTGACGTGGCAGTGACTCAAACAATAAGGTGACCGAAATTGAATTGTTCCCTTTTCCCAGTCAATCTGGGGGTTATGGGCCTGACTGGAAAAAGGGGGGATGCGATGGCATCCAAGCGGAGGAACTCCTGGTGATGGTTTGCCATTGTGGTGAAAATGGGTGGTGTCTCCTGGTCCACCACCCCTGATTTTATACTGGACCCATCTGCCAAGAAGATGTTGAACCCCCTTTCTTTGGTCTGGAGAGGGATTTTTTGCCGGTGGGCAAAAGTCAGATCGATAAAACAACTACAGGCTCCTGAGTCAACGATTGCGGTCACCGACAATGTTCCTCCGGGGAGCTGTATAGACACAGGAATGGCCAGGTAACTTGACTGATCATCCCTTCCTGCAGGTAAAGTAAAAGAAACGGGAGTGGACTTACTCATTTTTGCACGACAGGAGTGCACCTGGTGACCAGCTTCCCCGCAGTACAGACATAGGTTCTGTGATCGTCTCCTCTGACGTTCCTCGTCCGATAAGTGGGAACGGGCCAGTCCCAGTTGCATGGGTTCTGGGTTGTCCCCTGTTTCCGTGCTTCGCGGATGGTTCCCTGGGGCTGGAGCTGTGTCTCTCGATGGAATCCATGCCACCCTTTGACCCTGGCTGCTCCTTTCCAGCCGACGTTCCCTTAGTCTACGGTCAATTTGAATGGCCAACTCAATCAGTTTTTCCAGGGAGTCAGGTAGGCCTACTCGTGCTAGTTCGTCTTTGAGAGACTCAGACAGCCCGATGCGGAACTGGTGACATAAGGCCGCATCGTTCCATCTGGTGTCTCCCATGCAACGCCTAAAATCGGACGCGTATTCTTCGGCTGTCCGGCGGCCCTGCCGCAGAGAGTATAGGGTAGCCTCTGCGGAAGCAGCCTGCTGAGGGTCGTCATACAAAACGGCCATGGCCTGAAAGAACTCGGTCACGGAGTCAAGATGGGGGTCGTGCTTCTCCATCAGACGGTGAGCCCAATCCTGGGGCTCATCCTGAAGGAGAGAGACTATAAACCCCACCTTGACCGTCTCGGTGGTGAACGTGTGGGGCTGTAAGTCGAAGTACAGGGTGCAAGCGGTCCGGAAGGCTCGGAAGCGGCTCGGGTCACCACGGAATCGTTCCGGCAGGGAAACGCGGGGTTCAGGAGCTAGGGGTGTGGCAACCGCTCCAGATACCGGGGTAGCGGGAGGTTCTGCAGATGGAGGACTCTGAGCAGGGGGAGTCAGGGGAGCTAATGACTCCATGCGGTCCTCCAGTCGGGCGCAGCGACTGTGGAAATTCTGGAAAGCCTGGGTCAAAGTTGCCAGGTGCTGGCAAATATCCTCTAGGGATGCCGGTCCACTTCCTGGCTCTGTCATGGCCGCAAGGTACTGTTATGATCCGCCAGGTGGTGCCTCAGGCTGCCAACTGACAGACCTACTCAGAGCGTGGGGTCTAAGCCCGGGCTGTGCGTTCACCAGGGCCCCTGATGGTGGAGATGGACTTGAAACAGTCCCAGGCCAGGTCACGACCTCCGAGCAGGCCCACCAGTGGCTGAGGAGACCTCCGGGGACAGGTACCGGGAGAGCCAGATGTGAAGAGGATAGCGGCCCCAGCAGGGAAGTAACAGATCGTGGGCCCGTGAGGGTAAGCGGGGTACAGAATCGGTGGGCAAGAGTAGTCGGGTCACACGCATGATCAGCAGGGTAAGTCAGTCCATAGAATGGTCAGGGCAATCCGGGTCAATCACAGGAGCAGGCAGCGTAGTCAGGGCAATCCGGGTCAATCACAGGGGCAGGCAGCGTAGTCAGGGTCAATCAGGGTCACTAGACGGGTGCAGGAACTCAGAATCACAGAAAGACCTTGCGGCAATCTGTGACAGTGCAGGGCATCTTTAAATAGTGTGCCCTGCACTGTCATTGGCCAGCTAGGACGCGCCCCCGGCTGTCATTGGACGCCTGAGGTGCGCCCGCGGCTCCTACTGCGCATGCGCGGCGTCCTGTCAGCCGCGGCTCGCCGGGACCTAGTGCCTGTGTCCCAGCGCGATCTGCCGCCAATGCGCATGCGCGGGGGACGGCGCCGCGATCCTGGACTACGGAGCCGTGATCCCTGACACAATCATTACAGCTAGCAGCTATAGCTGCTGGCAGTAATCACATGTGAAAAATCCGACAGTCTGGTTGTACTCAAGTTGATCACTCACCTTGGGTACAACCAGCCTGCTCATAGATGGATCGAAACCCGGAGGTCCCTGCCGAGATTCGATCCATCTATGGTCAACTAAAGATCAATGCTGGAGCAATGGAATCTAGAGCCAGCAGGAACTGTTATCCAATAAGTGGAGCCAGCAGAGCAATAAGAGATCAAGCAATGCAAGGTTACAAGACATACAATATTGGGAGACAAGAAGAGGAACTGATGAGTCACCAGCAGATGGCAGAAAGCACTCACCAAAGTGCAAGACTAAAGGATATTTTTGGTCTTCACCAGAACCCCTGACTTTGGACAAAGACTTTGTGAGGACAAATGCTAAAATAGTAATTCAGTTGACGTTGAAGTGCAAACTGAAAGTTTCTACCGGAACTATTGTTTATCTTCTAGTAACATAAGTCTGTATTATACAGTGATCCATGCTTCATTTGCACTTAGATAATCATTCTGTTTTTTTAAAACACACTTGGGTTGAATTTTTAAAAGGAATTTTCATAACAGAGCATTATTGCAAAGATTTTCACAAACTTTATCCCTTCTTTCAAGAGATATTGGAAATATTCACCCCCTAGTGCTCAAATTATTCAAAATGAGAGGCTAGGCAGGGAAGACAACTGCAAAACTTCAGAATAGCAAACCACATGTCTGTTTCTTTGACTGATGTCACTCCTGCTTCTCAATCAGCTTGAGGTAATTTGTAATGCTGTTGGCAGTTTCCAAAAAAGTGATAAAGATTTAATTTTAAATTCAATATTCAAGGCAGCACAAAAAAACTCCATAAAAAGAGAGTCATAGGGCTTCAATCATGTAATTAATTTTCATAGGTGAACAAAGTAAAGGCGTTTTTATACATTTTTCTACTTTATCAAACTGTATGTGTCTATATTGAGTTTTTTTATTTAACAACCATTTATTTTATAGTAAATATAAGTGAAATTATATCAAATCTGTACTGCCTGAAACACCGAAGCTGTTAACCATTGCAGCTCCGGAGGTTCAGAGCCAGGAAGGGGACAGGCATCTCTGCAGTGAAGATTTCTTCAGGATCCAACTGCCTGAACATCATGGGACTTCCATCATTCTAGGTAAGTGATATGGATAAAGTTCTGTGGAAATTTTTTTGTCTGTTTAGCTAAACTTCACCTTTAAATAAAAATGTCACTTTAGTATCAAACCCTGTTAACATTTAAACAGTTTTCCATGGATCAAAAGTATTTCAATTGTGTTAAAATGTAAACCTGGAGATATGGGGGCATTCACAATTATACCATGCTGAAATGATTCCTCATCATGTGTAAGTAAATTAAATATGAATAAACATGAATCACTGATAATAGATGTTCACTGACACACCAATTCCTGTCTTCCCGAACAAATATGATGCTAGATATTCATGCGTTTTAGGAAGTACTTTCATGACCTTGCTAGGGATCTGTTGATACCCGTTTTCTTATATTTTATATAACAGGATTCTAGAGATGTATTGTGCAATCACATTCTTTCCTGTGTTCTGCTCCTTGGAATATCCTGAGGTCATAGCTGCCTACATCACTAGCACTTGTCTGATGTAGAAAGGTTACCCTTGCAGTATTATATATGGATGGCATGCTTTTTATATTAAAAAAAAAAGGTTCTTTAGCCAGGTAAAATGTCAGTAAATTAAAAAAAAATCAAGCATAAAGATTAAAACTTAACAGATTATTAAAGAAATATGAGATCCCATAAGTAGATTAAAGCACTTCCATCCTTCACGTAAGCTCAACCATTGTCTTATTTGAGAATGGTTGGTGGTTGGGTTTATTGGCAGTATGTCCACCATAGACATCCAATCAAACATCAGCTGTTGGCAAACCCAATCTAGCAATTGTTTCTATAAAATTCTGCAAATTCTAATTCTTGTCTTTGCTGTAATGTATGCAGTGCTACCAAAATTTGCCCTTCGTTCATGATAAACCTTCATCTTAAATAAAAAGGTATATATAATGAATTTTTACATATTACATCATTTTTATGGGAAAAAAGGTTTTGTGGTCCTCTTGGCTTATTGCTTGACTTATTTGATAGGTAGCCTCATTGCATTCCACTCTGTGAATTTTTAAGACATTTTAATTATATATTGCTACGTACTAAAATATAATATAGGTGAATGAAAGGATTCTTTTATGTAATAAACTTTATTGAATGAATTGTAAAACACATATGCAAGTTATCCAAAGCCAAAATATGCAATATGAAACAATTATGTTGCAACAGAAGCATTCTATAAAGAATTCAATCTTTTTGTTTGTTTCTTTAACAAGTTATACATACAAAGAATACAAAACACAATAGCAGTACAGTGCAAGTTCCAAATACTAATGACTTTAAAATATGTCAAATAAAGAAGATTCACCACTACCTTCTGTGTTGCATCTTTAATAAACACAGACCTGAGTAGTTGGAGTGCAAGTGTGCTTGGAAGAGATGGATTAGTGCTTCTGATGGAGGTCTGGTGTTCAGAGGAATTAGGACAGGAAACCCAGCCCCCCATATTTTAACAAACTTAGTGGGGCATCCTCTGGCCTCATAAGTTATTCTGTAGAGAAGAAATACTTTGTTAACCAGTTGTTTCCATAAGCCACTGAGGAGCTTCTGAGATCATCACCCTTGAACCAACTAAATGAGCCTACTAAAAGAGTATTATATGTGGTTTAATCTGTTTAATTTGGTCAAACACTAATGACCTCTTGATTTTTAAATTAAGTCCCTGAACATTCCAGGTTAAAAGTTTTATATTAATTGTCATTGAACATTAAGCATTAGGTAGGCTTCCTCCATTAATTCTAATCTTGAGAGGGAAGTAGACGTAGTTATAGTTAAATGTGGTTAAGGATGTGATGGTAATACAAAATTAGCTCTTAAGTACCAAAGTGCCACACAGAACAAACATTTTAAATAATACAATAACATTGCTATAACCATTTCTCAATTTTCCCACCAAGCCCACTACCCCAATTTGCTGTAAGTTATGTACCATAACTGAAAATATGTAAGAACATGTCTGAACTTATCCCAGGTAACTTATTTACATAAACAGTGTGGTGGGTTAAGGTAGCCTTGTATAAGGTAAACTGGCCATAGATGGATTGATATTCAGCCAGTTCAGCAGGGACCAACTAACTTTCGATCCATTTATAGCTATTCTCACTCAATAGAAGTCAATCTAACAATTGTGAAGGTTGAAAAACTTTTGTCAATCTGCAGCTGCAGCCAATCAATAACATTTGCTAATCAGTGTATTCTGACAGCCGTGGAGTCCTGCTGTCAGAATACAATGGCACAGAGTGAAGGATTCCTCCATCCACCTTGCTTGTGCAGATATCAGAATCTTTTTTTTTGTTCAGCCTGTTGGCTGAATGAAAAAAAAGATTAATCTGTGGGAAGCCTAAATTTATAAGACGAAAGTGAACATAACAATCAAATGGAAGATGAGTGCATGAGGGCATAGTAAGTAAAGCACACAATTGAATGAAGGCAGATTCTTCAAAACAGATTAAGCTGTGTCAAGGAAGTACCAACTAATAAAGAGTCCATGGAAAGAAGGTCAAATTGAAGAGCATGCCTGCCATCTCCAATTATCTCGAATAGTGGCTATATAGTATACTGCCCACAGTCAGAGGTTGGCAAAGATGAAGCAAAGTTGTTCAACTTCAAGAATTACCTGCAGGGATACATGAATGGTTGCTTGAGTCTTAGAATATGCATGCAAGGTTTTAGGAATGTCCCTGTAGAGGAGGTTGTAGACAAATCACAGAGTAAGGGCAGCCCTAGAGAGAGATATGCAGAGTGAGATAACATAGAAAATGCCAATAGTCCTGTGGAGTTTAGATAGGGCAGGCAATAGCATGAACTCAGATGCAATGGGTGATTGTAAGTAAAGAATAGTTTGTAGGCTTATAAATATGACAGGATGCATAATATCAATTAGACTAGGGCAAAAGGCATGAGAGCCAGCATATTTCAGGAGATAAATACTGTTCCCTGAGGTTTTTGGCATCCAGACAGGTATTTACAGTGATACCTCGGTTCACGAACACTTCTGTTCATGAGCAACTCGGTTCGCAAACAGAAGAGTTTGCAAAAATTTACTTCGGTTCGCAAACTCTGCTTTGGTTGAAGAACACGAGCCGCGGCCATCTTCCCTGCTCTGACACGTGGTCCTGACTTCCTGTAGGCAAGATCGCAGTCAGAGACAGACACTGAAAGTGTACTGTGAAGACACTTATAGTACTGAGAAGCTTGTTGGTGTGCTTTTTAGCACATACTGTACAGCACTGTATATCACTGTGCACACTTGCTGTAAAGCTTTTTTGTATGCTTTTTAGCACATACTTTACCGGACATCCAGTATGGCTCCAAAGAAAATTCAGCTCAAGCATGGTGATAATAAGAAAGTGTGGAGCAGTAATGAAGGTGACAAGAATGTGCAGAGCGGTAATGAAGGTGACCAAAACGTGCAGAGTGGTAATGCAGTTGACCAGAACGTGCAGAGTGGTAATGAAGGTGACCAGAATGGGCAGAGCAGTAATGAAGGTGACCAGAATGTGCAGAGTGGTAATGAAGGTGACAAGAACGTGCAGAGTGGTAATGAAGGTGACAAGAATGCTCAGAGCGGTAATGAAAAGGTGACAAGAATGCACAGAGCGGTAATGAAGGTGACAAGAATATGCAGAGTGGTAATGAAGGTGACAAGAACATGCAGAGTGGTAATGAAGGTGACAAGAACGTGCAGAGTGGTAATGAAGGTGATCAGAACGTGCAGAGTGGTAATGAAGGTGACAAGAATGCACAGAGCGGTAATGAAGGTGACAAGAATATGCAGAGTGGTAATGAAGGTGACCAGAACGTGCAGAGTGGTAATGAAGGTCACCAGAACATGCAGAGCGGTAATGAAGGTGACAAGAACATGCAGAGTGGTAATGAAGGTGACAAGAACGTGCAGAGTGGTAATGAAGGTGATCAGAATGTGCAGAGTGGTAATGAAGGTGACAAGAATGCACAGAGCGGTAATGAAGGTGACAAGAATATGCAGAGTTGTAATGAAGGTGACCAGAACGTGCAGAGTGGTAATGAAGGTCACCAGAACATGCAGAGCGGTAATGAAGGTGACCAGAATGTGCAGAGTGGTAATGAAGGTGACAAGACCGCACTGAGCGGTAATGAAGGTGATCAGAACGTGCAGAGCAGTAATGAAGGTGACAAGAACGTGCAGAGCGGTAATGAAGGTGACAAGAACGTGCAGAGCGGTAATGAAGGTGACAAGAACGTGCAGAGCGGTAATGAAGGTGACAAGAATGTATGAGTGGTAATGAAGGTGATCAGAACGTGCAGAGTGGTAATGAAGGTGACCAGAACGTGCAGAGTGGTAATGAAGGTGAGAAGTACATGCAGAGCGGTAATGAAGGTGACAAGAACGCACAGAGCAGTAATGAAGGTGACAAGAATGTGCAGAGTGGTAATGAAGGTGAGAAGAACATGCAGAGCGGTAATGAAGGTGACAAGAACGTGCAGAGTGGTAATGAAGGTGACCAGAACGTGCAGAGTGGTAATGAAGGTTACAAGAATGTGCAGAGCAAGCATGTTTTTAAAAAGAAAGTGCAGAGTGGTAATGAAGGTGAAGGTGAAGCACCACCCCAGCATAACTTTAATGAACAGAGTATTGAATCTGATGAAGGATAAAATGGTCTCTCATTTCTGGAGGGTTATGCAGGAAAGGAAAAGAGAAGTGACATTGGACAGATTTTTCACCAAAACTGAGCCTGCAGCTAAGCGACAAAGAAGAGAGGAAAGGAAACCCCTGAAGGAGATCTCCCCAATGTCCTTATAGAGGAGGACTCTCCCTCCCAACAATAACCGCCTTCCACCCACCTTCCAGTCCTCCCCGCCAGAAGTCATCTCAAGCCAGGCTAGTGTTCTCTCTCTTCATACTGTACTGTACTTTGTTTCATATTTTTGTGGTTCAAAAACAAAAAAAAAGTTCAGAATGGATTAACCTTATTTACATTGAACCTTATAGGAAAATTTTATTCGGCTGGCGACCACGTTCGTAGGGGTCAGAACAGATTAACCTGATTTACATTGAATCCTATGGGAAAAGTTGCCTTGGTTCGCAACCAGAGTCATGGAACGAATTAAGTCAGTGAACCAGGGTATTACTGTACTTCCACAAGGTTGTTGAAGAACTGCTAGAAGGTTTGCAGACATAGCATGCTGCATGCAACATTGTTTTTTCTTAGCCACATTTTTATTTTTCTTTGTTTTTAGGAAGAGACTGAGAAATCTAAAACAAATTCAATGTTGTTGCCATTATACACTATATTCCCTCAGGGTCTGAGCATTCTACAGGGTAGCTCCTTTATCCCTAAAGTGGATCTAATGCAGGCTTATAGCAGAATGGGAAGTGGGGGGCATCAACTATCACACTTTCAACTCTATCTTATATTTATTTAAGGATTTTAACTCCCATGCCTCCTTAGAAGCATTGGCTTTTACAAAGGCACAGTCCTCCTTCCCTACAGTCTGTTTGGTAATATTTTGGATTCGGCCAAATATATCCTTGAGATCAATGGGATGACCATGTATACCCCTATATGGCAGAATAAGCCATGATTGCCAGAGGTCTGCAAAGTTTCCAGAAATTGGAAACAGGCCAGAATTTATAATATCTCTTAAAATCTCTTTCAAGGATGGGATAGAAACCTACACAACTTTTGGTATTTGAAGCCTACATTCTCATTGCATAAAAATGCAATACAAAAACATTCAGACATGGCCACTCTGAACGTGTCCCCAACCCTAGACGAGTTAGACTACAAATACAAGTGTTTTCTTTTTTGCATGTACTCCCATCTGTTGGTGAAATGTTTGCATATGTTTGCTTCTGAAATGTAGTCAGGGTTGGAGACTGGATCTTAGATACATTTCAGATGAGGATTGGGCTGGCATTCTACAGGAATGGTCACAAGTTTCATTTTCATTTGACTCAACTATTCATAGTATATAGAGGCTATCGTACTCCAGAATTTCTTTGTAAGTTTGAGCTTAGACATAATTCCTGCATTGCAAAATGTGGTTCAAGCCAGGGCTCCCTCTTACACTTACTTTGTTAAAATGCAAAATTCTTTAAATGCTCATAAAATCTGATTGTAAAAAAAAAGTGCAAGAAGAGGTCCAGGAGCAGCACATGGGGGCAGGGGGCTCATAAGGACATATTAAGCTCTTTCAATGATGAATAAACTGGACAGGAGCTTTTCCCCAATATTAATGTTGAACTAAATTTTTGGAAACGATTTCATATCACAACAATCAGGTCTCTCCGGAAAGCCCAGAAAGAGGAGGTTAGATCTAAGGAGACAATTCCCTAAGTCTGACAGTTTTTCAGTATCATTAGTCCTCATGCACACTGGATGTTTTTATAGCTGCTGTTTTTGGCTTTTGGTGTTTCTTTTTTTACAGCCAGTAAACTCCCTAGCATATTATGCTATGTGTCCATGCACACATAGGTTTTAATCAGCGTTTTTTGGCAGGGGCGTTTTTTGGCTGGAAAAAACCCCCCAGGACTAGTAAGTTTCTAGAGCAGTTTTTTTAGATGTAAAAATGCTCTAATGCTGGTAAATGCGCAAAAGCACCGTAAAATGCAGCAAACCGGTGGTTTGGGGCTTTTTTTTTAGCAAAAATTGTATTTCTTTTCTTTGTGTAATAAATGCAAATGCAGAAAAACATGGCTAAATGGTAATGCAAAAATGCTAAAAAAAAGCTGAAAAACTTGCGTTTTTAATGAGATTTTACACAGCTAACGCTACCAGCATTATTAAAATGACCAGTGTGCCTTAAAGACATCCCCTTGGACTGCATGGAATTCAGCAGAGAGGGTTAACCATGTCTTTCAGAACAATAAATCCTCCATTCACCGTTAGATACCCTGTGTCTCATTTTTTGCATATCTAAGCAGCGTCAGGTCCATTCTCACATAATCTATTTTGATTGATAAGGCTGCCCAAAACTGATGTTTTGCCTCTATTACATGTTTCAGGGTCAGTAATGTGTCCTCCTGTGTGTCCACAATGTTCTGCTCCCCCTCAGTAACATTACCAGGGGCAACCCACCAGTGGTATCACTAGGGTTGGTGTCACCTGGTGCGGTAAAACATGGTGTCACCCTCCCCCCCCTCCAATATTTTTTCCCCCACATACAGTAACACTGCAATTGCAATAGTGTAGTGTTGTTAATCCTCACAGTGTAAATCCTTCAGAGTGTATTCCCTCCCCCCATGTTAATCTCCCCAGTGTACTGATCCAGGTTTATCTCCTCAGTGTAACCCCCACCATGTAAATCCTCTTAGTGTAAATCCCAACAGTGTAATCCCTCCCGTGTAAATCCACCACAGTGTATCCCCCCCATGTAAATCCCCGAAGTGTAATCCCCCCTAGTGTGATCTCCCCCAGTGTAAATCCCCCCATGTAAATCCCCCAAGTGTAATCCCCCAGTGTAAATTCCCCCAGTGTAAATCCCCCCAGTGTAATCCCTCCCGTTTAATATCCCCCAGTGTAATCCCCTGTGTAATCCCCCCATGTAATTTCCCTAAGTGTAATATCCCCGTGTAATCCCCCCCCCCCCAGGTTTAATAACCCCCAGTTTAATTCCCCCATGTAATCTCCCCTGTGTAATTCCCCCCATGTAAATTCCATAAATGTAATCTCCCCGTGTAATCCCCCCCCGTGCAATCCCCCCAGGTTTAATACCCACCAGTGTAATCCCCCTAGTGTAATCCCCCCAGTGTAATTCTCCCAGTGTAAATCCCCCCAGTGCAATCCCCTAAGTGTAATGTGCAATGTCTGCAATGTAAAGCCCCCAATACAATCCCCCCAGTGCAAATCTTCTATTCATTGTAACTGTATTCACCTGCTCAGTTTATATCTCCCCCATTACAGACCTCAGATCAGCATTGCTCTTCAGACAGATGTCCTTCTGTCTAGTCTACTCCTCCTCCTTCTCTTGAGAATGTAATGTCAGAATGGAGGAGAAGCCTAGGCCTAGACCAAGATATAATGATTTCAAAATCAAATACATTAACAGCTGTTACAAATTGTTGTATAACCTTTCTGACTCTACACACCTGCAGACGCCTGCTCCATCTATCAAGGACATAGACCAATACTCCATTGGCTCTTAAGTTAAGTATGTAGTACTGAGCAGACGACATCTGTCCTGCTTGCGACTGCCTGTCACACACAATAATGGAGCGAGTGGTTCTTTGCGGTGCTGGTCCGATCCCCAGAGGATATGCGGGGCAGCGCAGCGCAGCTGCCAAGATTAGCAAGCCCTGCCTGGGCCCGCACATCTGCATAGGCTGTCCCTCTGTCATGGCGGCCCTGGGTGTCACCCCCATAGTGATGCCACTGCAACCCACAGGTCAATAAGATCCTTATATGGATATGCTAATAAACCAGACAATATCCCACCTTTGTTGCTATATTTAACATATCGGCAAAGACCAAGACATAATGATTAAAAAAATCAAATACATTAACAGCTATTATAAATTGTTATATAATTACACTTTCTGACTCTACACACCTGCAGACGCGTGCTCCATCTATCAAGGACGTAGACTACTACTTTACTAGGCAGTTACTGTATGTCTGAAATAATGTCAGTGGAATGGCAGTTCTTAAATGCCCTAAATTCTGGGGATGAACAACACTTATTCTAGCACCTTTACTCCCAACATGTTCCTGAGGTATAGAATTCCATCTAATTGCTGTCCTATCTTCTTAGTTAATGTGGAATTAAAACTTTTTAATAAAATCCTAGCTAATAGCTACTTACCCTAATCCAGTGAGTAATTCACCCAGACTAAGTCTGACTCCAACAATAAAAAATAGATACGAGTTATCTCTTCTCACTCAACTGAATAATACTGTGAAAATGACAATTGAGTATTAACAGCTTTCTTAAATGACAGGGAAGACCAGTTTCGATCAGTCTGGTTTTACTGGATTGATTTTTCATATACTTCAGAATATAGTCAGACCCTTTCCATCACATAAATGTCTTTGTAAGGAACCAAAAACCCCTTTACTCCCCTTACCTTTCCAAGCCCACTCCCCCTTCCTCCCTCCTCTTAACCCTCCTTTCATTTCCCTCCTTGTTTTTCCTGTTCTCCCCCCTTCTTCTGTAACCCGTACTGTAGCTGTTAACTACAGTGGAAATTCTTCCTTTGCTGATGCTGTATTATCCTTCTGTAGTGTGACAGGGTTAAACTGAATATTCATTAAAGCAGTCAGCTTTAAGGAGACCACTTTGCAATGCTCATCTATGGAGTGCCTCCAGTGCAGAGGGCAGCCGTCTTGGCTGGGTCTGATTCAATGTGGAGGTGATTGATTGATGCAGCTGAGGGGGAGCACCAGAAGGTTGCAAGTAAGGGAGAACAGCGGTGTGTAGCCTGAGTTTGCTGGAGTGAGTTGATGCTGTGCTGTCCAGGATAAGAATGCTGATCATAGACTGCAACTGCCATCATACTAATATTGCATCATACTGCGCAATGCTACATGTGAGGGGACCTGAGTCCTGAGAGCAGTGTTTTACTTGCTGGACCCGGCAAGTGAATGTGACTATCAGCAGACCCCTGACCATCAAGAGAGGACCCTTTCACAAACCCACGTGGAAACGTCTGGAATTTGGAGAGTACCTACTGTGGTACGAGGCCTCTTAGCCATTGACTTTTCTTATTTTCTGGTTCCGTTAAATAGTTCTGCCCTAGTGGGATTGTCTTAACTCTTCTTATTTGGGAACAGTCCAAACACCCCTTTGGATTACAAAGACTTTTACTTTTACTGAATAAGAGTACTTGTCCAGAGACCCAGGAGACGATTCCCTGGGTCTGGTATGAGACTAACAACATACAGGTTAATCTGTTGTCTACCTGGAACTGTTATGCTTTCTTCAAGGGCCCCAAGTTTGCCAGCCTACTTTTTTTTCATAATTCACTGGCCAGTGTGACAACTATGACACTGTTATAGCAAGTTAGGTTGCATGCATCATAAACAAAACAGAACAGAAAATAAATCCTTGCCATCCAGGCACTAACTAAACAGAGGAGATTCCTATCTCACAGGTGAAGGGCTTCTCCCTGTCACCAACAAAACAAAACAGTGAGCAAAACTTTTCCTTTTTTGTACAAAGCAAACTCTTCCATCCACAGATCTCTCAGGTATGGCTCCCTGAGTCCCAGGCTAAGAGCAACTTCTTGCTCCAGTCCTACTTTATTTATACCAACTGCTGGTGGTCATCAGTGGATCGCAAAACCCAGACTGGACTCCACCTTAGTCTCCCATTTATGAACTCATGCGAGGTGACACATAGCGTCCATCAGTCATCTCGCCTTTATTAATGTCACACTATTGACTATGCAGACAGTTGGTGACTTCTGAGCACTGTGCGCTTCAGCATGCTCTGACCCCGCTCAGTTATTTTACATGGCTTATCACTTCGTGGCTGAGTTGCTGTTGTTCCACTTTGTTATAATATCACTAACAGTCAACCATGGAATATTTAGTAGCCAGGAAATTTCACTGATGGACTTATTGCACAGGTGGCAACCTATCACGGTACCATGCTTGAATTCTCTAAGCTCATGAGAGTGACTCATCCTTTCACAAATGTTTGTAGAAGCAGTCTGCATGCCTAAGTGCTTGATTTTCTACACCTGTGGCCATGGAGGTGATTGGAACACCTGAATCTAATGATTTGGAGGGGCGTCTCAATACTTTTAGCAATATAGTGTATTTCTCACATATGCCATAGGTATTTATGGAATTACACCCCTAAACACATTCTGCTACTTCTCTTGAGTATGGGGATACCACATGTGAGAGACTTTTTGGCAGCCTAACCATGTACAGGGGCCCAAAATCCAATGAGCACCCTCAGGCTTTCAAGATGCCTTAATTACGCTTTGGATTTCCTGACTACCTATCACATTTTTGGAGGCCCTAAAATGCCAGTATAAACACCCCCCAAATGACCCCTTTTTGGAAAGTAGACACCCCAAGGTATTTGCTGAGAAGTATGTTGAGTCATTGGAAAACAAGTTTTTGGAAAATTGAAAAAAAAAAGTTGTAATTTTACTGAGATATTTTGCACAAACATCATGGGTATGCATGGCATTATACCCCAAAACACATTCTGCTACATCTGCTGAGTATAGGGATACCACATGTGTGAGAGTTTTTGAGAACCCAGCCATGCACAGGGGCCAAAAATCCAATGATCACTTTCAGGCATAACTGATTTTCTGACTACCTTATCACAGTTTCTCGAAAAGTAGACACTCCGAGGTATTTGCTAAGAGGCATGGTGAGTATTTTTATTTTGTCACACGGTTTTATAAAATGAAAAAACAAAATAAATAATACAGTGGAGATAAAGATCTACACACCCCTGTTAAAATGTCAGGTTTCTGTGATGTAAAAAAATGAGACAATGATAAATAATATCAGAACTTTTTCCACCTAATGTGGACCTATAAACTGTATTATTATTATTATTATTATACAGGATTTATATAGCGCCAACAGTTTGCTCTGCGCTTTACATTATAGTGGGAGACAATACAGTAACAATACAATTCAATACAAGAGGGATTAGAGGGCCCTGCTCCTTGGAGTTTACAATCTAGGAGGGCGGGGTGAGTGGTACAGTAGGTAGTCACTGTGGGGGATGGAGTGGTTGGAAGAGTAGAGGATACCAGAATTAGCAGAGGGCGGGATAGGCTTCCCTGAAGAGAAAGGTTTTCAGTGAATGCCGAAAGGCAAGTACAGTAGGTGATAATCTGATAGAGTGGGGTAGGGAGTTCCAGAGGATGGATGACTCCCTGGAGAAGTCTTAGGGACAATCATGGGAGGAGGAGATAAGGGAGCTAGAGAGTAAGAGGTCTTGCGAGGAGCAGAGTGTACGGTTAGGGTGATATTTAGAGATAAGATTGGTTATGTAAATTGGGGCAGTTTGGGGATGGCTTTATATGTCATTGTTAGAGTTTTGAAGTTTATCCGTTGGGCAACTGGGAGCCAGTGGAGGGATTGGCAGAGAGGGGTGGCGGATACGGAACGGTTAGTGAGGTGGATGAGTCTGGCAGCAGCGTTCATGATAGACTGGAGGGGGGATAGTCTACGATGAGGTAGGCCAATGAGGAGGGAGTTACAGTAGTCGAGGTGTGATATGACATGGGAGTGAATGAGTTGCTTAGTGGTTTCCGGGGGTTAGGAACGGTCATATCTTGTTGCGGAGATGAAGTCTACATGATTTGAACTGTACAACTCAATTGAAAACCAAACTTAAATCTTTGGGGGGGGGAGTAAACATAAAAAACTAAAATAATGTGGTTGCATAAGTGTGCACACCCTCTTATAACTGGGGATGTAGTTGTGTTCAGAATTAAGCAATCACATTCAAAATCATGTTAAACAGGAGTCAGTATACACCTGCCATCATTTAAAGTGCCTTTGATTAACCCCAAATACAGTTCAGCTGTTTTAGTAGGTCTTTCCTGACATTTTCTTAGTCGCATCTTACAGCAAAAGCCATGGTCCACAGAGAGCTTCCAAAGCATCAGAGGGATCTCATTGTTAAAAATGATCAGTCAGGAGAAGGGTACAAAAGAATTCCAAGGCATTAGATATACCGTGGAACACAGTGAAGACAGTCATCATCAAGTGGAGAAAATATGGCGCAACAGTGACGTTACCAAGAACTGGATGTCCCTCCAAAATTGATGAAAAGAAGAGAAAAAAACTGGTCTGGAAGACTGCCAAGAGGCCTACAGCAACATTAAAGAAGCTGCGGGAATATCTGGCAAGTACTGGCTGTGTGGTACATGTGACAACAAATTCCCATATTCTTCATATGTCTGGGCTATGGGGTAGAGTGGCCAAACGGAAGCCTTTTCTTATGAAGAAAAACATCCAAGCCGGATAAATTTTGCAAAAACACATCTGAAGTCTCCCAAAAGCATGTGGGAAAATGTGTTATGGTCTGATGAAAAAAAGGTTGAACTTTTTGGCCATAATTCCAAAAGATGTTTGCCGCAAAAACAACACTGCACATCACCAAAAGAATATGATTCCCACACTGAAGCATGGTGGTGGCAGCATCATGCTTTGGGGCTGTTTTTCTTCAGCTGAAACTGGGGCCTTAGTCAAGGTAGAGGGAATTCTGAACAGTTCCAAATACCAGTCAATATTGGCACAAAACCTTTAGGCTTCTGCTAGAAAGCTGAACATGAAGAGGAACTTCATCTTTCAGCATGACAACGACCCAAAGCATACATCCAAATCAACAAAGGAATGGCTTCACCAAAAGAAGATTAAAGTTTTGTAATGGCCCAGCCAGAGCCCAGACCTGAATCCGATTGAAAATCTGTGGGGTGAACTGAAGAGGGCTGTGCACAGGAGATGCCCTCGCAATCTGACAGATTTGGAGTGTTTTTGCAAGGAAGAGTGGGCAAATATTGCCAAGTCAAGATGTGCCATGCTGATAGACTCATACCCAAAAAAGACTTAGTGCTCTAATCAAATCAAAAGGTACTTTATTTTTACTTCCCTCCACCTAAATGATTTAATTTGTTCAACTGAGTTGTACAGTTTGTACGTAACATTAAAGGTGGAAAAAGTTCTGAAATGACTTATCTTTGTCTCTTTTTTTACATCACAGAACCCTGACATTTTAACAGGGGTGTGAAGACTTTTTATACCCATTGTAAATTTTTGTTTTCTTTTTTCATTTTCGGAAAACTTGTGGCACCACATGAGATCTGAAAAATACTCACCAGGCCCCTTAGCAAATACCTTGGAGTGTCTACTTTCCAAAAAGGGGTCATTTGGGGGTGTTTGTACCATCCTGGCATTTTAGGGCCTCTGAAACTGATGGATAGTCAGGAAATCAAATGCGCAAGTCACGTCCTTTGAAAGCCTGAAAGTGATCATTGGATTTTAGGCACCCGTATACAGCTAAGCTCCCAAAAAGCCTCACATGTGGTATCCCCATTCTTAGAAAACGTAGCAGATTATGTTTTGGGGTGTAATGCCACGTATACCCATGATGTGTGTCGGAAATATCTCAGTAAAGTGACAACTTTATGGGGAAAAAAAATTGTATCACTTTCAAAAAACTTATGGCAAAAAGTAAGATATTCTAGCTAAATTTTTCAACAGCTCAATATGCCTCACGGGAAATACTTTAGGGTGTCTACTTTCCATTTGGGGGGGTGTTTATGCTGCATTTTGGTAGGTGTTTATATCTGTTGCTGTCAGAATACAAAGAACAGTGCTGCAGTTGATTGGCGTTCCTGCAAAGCAAACAACAACAGTTAACAATAACACACAGTAAAAATATAACATTAATTCAATAACACAACATATTTTTTTAACTTTCTTTGTATAACTTAACTTTCCAGCTTTTGATTTTAGGATCTACCAAAATGTAACAGTTTCCTGACTACTTAACATCTTTGGAGACCCTTCTTGTGCAGAATTGTGTGGGCCCCTATACTATGTCTGTACCCTAGACCAATAGTTCACTATGCCGTGGTAACGACGGAAGCAGTCCTTGATGCAGAGGATGGGTTGGTAAGGACAGAAGGAATGAAAAACAATGCGTGTTAGGCCTTAATCCATGTTTATCACAGACACAACATCTTTTTGGGGTGACCTTTGTGTTGGGGTAGGTTGGAGAACATCTGAAAAATGCCTCTCATGCAGCCGGCTAACTGCATCTGAAATTTGAGCTTTAGACCACAGCACCTTCTGGATACAAAAGGGCTGAAATAATTGCTTTCTGAAATTTTAGGAAGGATCCAGTTGCTTCCAGTAGCTTTTCAATTAACAAACAAATAGTATAGAGCCAACTGAAGTAAATATATAGACCTCTGGAAAGCTACTATGGGCTCTACTGGTCTGTGCTTGAATTCTTGATGTCTGCGGTTGTATTACATTACAAGTGCTAGCCACCTCACCAGCTTGTACTGTGCTGCTGGTGCTTGCCACTTCACCATGAATTACTGCACTACTGGTGTCTAAAAGACCAGGATGTACTATGCTGCTGGTGCTTGCCAGATCACCAAAAAGTAGTGCAGCTCTAGCTGCTGGAGCTTGCCAGATCACCAAAAAGTAGTGCAGTGCTAGTACTTGCGCCCTGTTGCATCTAAGTTTCTAGCACTTAAGCAACTTGAAGTCAGGTATGCCTGATTTTAGCAGGGACCTTTTCACCATCGTCAGGGTCTCCCTGCTTTCTAAAAGTTCATATTCTGAGCCTGACTTTGATAGTGAGGCTCCCCTTTTGCTCTCATCTAGTGTACTTTTTTTTTGGACATTTTGGGCACTAATTTTACAGATACCTAGTGGCAACTATGGGAAAAAAAGATCTTGGCTAGCAATCAGGGACTGCTTGTGCACTAGAAATAAAATTAACTGCCAGTGCTAGCAGAGATCAGGCCTGATCTTGCTAACACTGCGGTTTTGTGGACAATGTATCAGAGGAACCCTATACTATTGGGGACACAAGTATATTGCTGACCGTGACCAGGTGACTGATTCAGACTGATACTATACTAGTAATGATGGTGATCAGTGACCTATAGTGTGACTGAGATAGTGTTGCTGGCAATCAGGGACTGGTGATAACTGACACTGGCTTGGAGGGACACTAACTGACTCTCACTAACACTATCTGACATCATTAGTGACACTAATACAGTGATTAGTGATAATACTGTACAATGTCACTGTACTAATGATACTAACTGAGTGACAGGGGTGATCAAGAGGGCAATTAGGTTAACTGTGTGACTAACAAGTGTATGTGTGCTGATTTTACTCACAGACTGGCAAGCTTTTCTCCCTGATCTCAGCTCTGAACGGTAAGTGAGATCATGGAGAAGAACCATCCAGATCTGCTTTCTGTGTTTACTAACAGACTGATCTCTGTGCTGTGGTTGGACACATTGGCTATAAGCCTGCTGACAAACTTGTGCCGTGTCCAACCCCAGCACAAGCAGCAGGGGGCATGTGCACCTGTAAACCCAGAAGTTCCCCCGCGACACACGCATACTTTGAGAGGGAACAACAGAGCCGCTGGCCAACAACTGTTAGTCAGCAATTGCTTAAAATATCTCAAGGTGTGTCAGTAAGTGCTGGGTGAGCGAAGTGTGTCCTCTTCAGGTGTGCAGGGAAATCACAAAATAAAATTCCTTCTCCATTCCATGTCCACTTTCCCACCTTTCTATTCCCCCAAGCCCATCCAACTTCTCTACCCTTACCCCCACTTCCCACTTTTATCTTTGCCCCCCCCTCCCTGCAGCCTCTTTATTTCTTTTTGCTTACACTTCGGCTACTTCCCCAATGGTTATATGGGGTTTACCCTGAGTTTTGTCCTGCTGCCCAGGTGAAAGTACATTTTAATGAAGATCTGTTTTGAATTGCAGTTTCTCATTTTGCTTACACACTGCTGTTCGCATACAAGTGCCTTAGGTTGTGTATTTGTTTATATTCCTGTATTTGCTTTGAGTTTGTGAAACTCCTGTGCCTCTTTACCTCTTCCCTCAGTTTGTTCAAAAACTTTTGAAAATATAAACATGTAGCACCCTGCTGCAATATCAGTTGCAGGATGTTAAAACAGACACAAGATGTCCTGCAGGTCAGTGGCACTCACACTCTAGGAGGAGAAAAAGCCTCATGGACCCAGGCAGGGGCGGACTGACAACTCATGGGGCAACCGGGCAATAGGGGATCATGGGGCCCCTGTGTCTTTGCCCAAACTCAAAAAAGCCTATGAAAAAGGTACCATGGGCATCTCATGGGGCCCCCTACTGACCCCGGGCCTTCGGGCAGTGTCCGAGTTTCCAAATGGTCAGTCCGCCCCTGGACCCATGAGATTGAACAGGAAGTGAGAGGGGAGAGAGTTGGAGAGCAGAAGTGGAGAGAGAGCTGTGCAGGCTGCCAAAGTACCGGAGCAGGCAACAGAGGGAGAGAGGAGAGGAGCCAGGAGGGATCACTGACCACCAGCTTCGCCAGCCTAGAAAGAGAGACATCCTGTCTGCAGGTGACCCAGAGTGCTGTGACCAGACCGAGTGCTGCAGTGGGGATCGGAAAACCACTGGGGATCCCATCCACTGAAGGAGAGAGACCGCCAGGACCTGCTGGAAGCCGCAGATCGGGTGAGAGAGTCCCATACACCAGCCAAACAAGTGAACATTGACATTCCTTTCAAATCTGCCACTTTCCTGCACACAGTTGCGGACATTACATATAGCTAGCATGTGTTGCGGCCTATGTCCCCTGGCTGCTACTACATATTTGTAGCATAATTCAATCATTAGAGCTGACCGCAGTGCATGCCTTCTGCAGGCCAAACCACATCATTGTTCCCTTAATCATCGGCCTACCCTCTTAAAGGAACATCTACCACCATTGTCATTAGTTAATGCAGCCCAGAGAAGATTTGCCTTCTGCAAGTTTTCCTGCCAACTTCTGATACCTTTTTGCCTAAAATTTGTAACCTGTTTAGTGCATTAAAGGGACATCACCCAAGGTAAATGCCACTTAGAGGGATAGCATTTGTTCTTCCTTTTTTTCCCTTGCATTAATCCTTTGAGGGACTTCCACCTTCATCTCTTTCCACTTAAAAGGTCTGGATCATTGTAGTGCACCAACTGGGCCCCAGAGAGTGTGCAGAAAATTCTTCATTGCATTTAAAGGGACGATGACTACCCTAATTAAAGAGCTTTTTTCCTATTTCAGATTTAAACCTTGCCATCAGATCCTAAGGGCCCAAAGTGAGTTAGTTCAACCTTTGATAGTTTTCCTTGCTCACTGGGGACTAGACACACGTCAGGTTTGAGGTTCTGGGTTAATTTCTGAATAGCAGGCCTGCCAACACTGATTGAGATTTTGCTGTATGTGTTGTTTTCTTTGCTGCTTTCCCTGGAGACAAGCTGCTACACAAGCTGTGTGTGTGTGAACAGCAGACAATAAGAGAGTGTCTATTCTGACACCAAGAAGATTCAATCCTACTAGGCTGAAGAAGTCACGTGTTAGCGTGACAGAACTAGTAGGAATAGAGCATGGTGATGTCATTACATTTGGACAGTAATCGCCATCTTGGGACTCCTTGTATATACACCTGACTGTGGGTTACACAGTACATGCCTGCTGGGTCTGTGACCCTTGTTTTTATGTAAGTAGCCATTTGGCTGTTTTTGAATTTTTAAAATAAATATCTAAATACTACATGTAGCAATCGTGCACACCAAGATGGACACAGCCATCCATCTTGTTAAGAATCTTCCATGCTGTATCATCTCTACTCCCAAATCAGCTTTCCTCATCCCCCTCCCTCTCTGTTGAGTGACATATGGTCTGTTTGATGCAGATCACAAACAGCAAACTCCATGGGAGGGCGTCATGGCTATAAATCCCACAACCAAGCTAGGGCCTAGCTGTCTGTTAGCTGTGCAATCTGGGATATCGTAAAACCATAAATCAAGTCCTTCACTGAGTTCAAAGACATTCTAGATAAGTCATAAACCAGACACCACATTCAACATCCATTTTCCCCTATGATTACATATCTTGGATTATGAAAGATTACACAAACATGGAGCCCATATTCAGACGGCTCACTTTGAGACCAGTCTCCTGGTATATTACACCCCCTATCTGACATATACCGGAGAAAAGAAAATTATATCTCCGTAACCATTCAAAATCAGATATGTCATATTTCATATCTAACCATTCGGCAGATGCGTCTGCATGTTAATCTACTAGTGGCAAGGCTGCTAAATGCACTGAGAATAAGCTATGAACCATAATATGAGTTATGAGAGTTTTTGGTCATGGTTTGGTTCTCCACCTACAACTCCCTCCCCAAATGAGGCGATTGGTTTAATGCTCCAGAGAGACACCCTGTGGAGTTGCTAGAAAAAGCTAAGCTAGGCTGAGTTGAGGTGTGTCAGAGTAAAGTGAAAGAATTCTCCTTTTTTAACATCTGAACTAAGGCTGGGAGATAAGGCATCCTTTTGGCTCATGAAACCTGATCTGCTTAAACCAGGATGTTTGCCAAGTACTTTAACCCTCTAAACTCCTTTCTGTTATCTCTTTGCTGTGCTATTGTTTTCTGTATATGTATATATATATTGGCTACATCTTTTTCTGTAAATATTTTTATTGCACCCTTTTGACCTTTTAGTAATTAAATCTTACTTTCTGAAAGTGTTGAACTGTTTCTAACACTCTTTAATTCAAACTACGAATTCCTGCCTCTGTAGAGCGCTACTGTGTGTGTGTTTTAAACTTCGGTATATCGCTGCCTGCGGTGACAGTGGTAAACCGACGATTATTCAAACATCATAGTGTTATTGGTAATATTGCCGAGTTTCCTCTTTCTCTGTACAAAAAGGAGGTGGTGGCAGTGTGAAGGGTTAATTGCATAATTAACCTGACCCAGTAACAATCATGCTCAGGCTGCAGGTACATCGATTGTGGTTCGTTAGCTGGAAAATCATTGTGCAGGGTGCAGCTGGGTGTGGCATTGTTAGGCAAGTAACAGCCCGGTTTTAGATTAGCTAGTCCTTCAGTCACAAGTTTAGTGAGAAGGGCTGGGGTCTGACGCCGCGATCGTCACACTACACTATGGAAGTTCTATCTTTGACTTCTTTTTGAGTAATCTGAAGACCCCTTAAAGATGTATTTGATCGTTTAAATGATTTTGATGGGAGCTGTTCCTGTGTCCACTTAAAGGAAGAGATCCTTCCAACCAGGGATCATCCGGAGATACCGATTGCTCTTTGACTCCTTGAGGGTCGAATTTTTTAGGCGAGAGCACACACTAGAATGTGATGGATATATTTGGCACCATAAATATGAGCACGCAACAAAAAGTGGGAATATAAAAGTTGAAGAGCTGAAAAATCTGGATTTTGCTATTATATATTTTTTGGTGTTATAATATTTGTTTTTCACTTGTTGGGACTTATTTCTTCACTTCTTGGGACTTTTTTATTTATTTATATCAATTGATATTGTATATGTCACAGTTTTATAATTGCTCACTTTGATTTTATATTTGCTTTGGAATGTATTTCACCTTTAATTAAGGTAATAAGGATACACAAGGTTTATTAATATTCTTTCACTTTAATATTATTTGTATTATGATTTTACAATATGGTATTTTAGTATTTACAGCGCTACACCATTTGTTCAAAATAATCCGACTAGGCTGTTGTCTAAGAGAGGTATTAAAGGATAAGTTCACATTTGAACAAAAAATAATAACTTCAATTTTTTTGTAGGTAAGATAATGTGCATTTATTATTTTTTGTTTTGGGAGCCTGTAAAGCATTGCACCAGCGATCAGAAGAACGCTGATGCCATGCATGTCTCTTGTAGGCCTGTCAGTATATCTGCTTACCTGTATGAGATGTATGGGAAAGCAGATATACTGACAGGAAGAATCAATCAATTACCACAGCACTCACAGCGCCGTGGTAGATCATTCAGAGCTACAAGCTGACAGCCACAGAGAACTGTGCATAAGTGATGTGGCTGGGTGGGCGTGTTTTTTAAAAATTTTGACAGCTAGTGGGGAGAAAAGATCTCCAGCTAGCTATCAAAGCAGGGGAGAGGGGAAACAGTGGCTGGTCCATTCATAACAACCTGAATATGGCTGTAACATGTTCGATGTTTTGAAAGATGAAATTATCCTTTAAGAGTATAACTAGGCAGGAGCCAGTGCAGCCCCAGGTTGGGCAGTTAGCTTGCTGCAATTCTGAACAAGATAACGCATAGAGCCTTTGTGGGCCCAGATTCAGGGACTAGATAATCCAGATAGCCAGGAAGCTGGAAAATTGCTATTTGTTGCTTTGACCCTGGAAACCCCTGCAGTAGTAATCCTCTGTATGATTTTTTGATCTGTACTTTTGAACAAAAGTGGGCAAAAAAGCTTTGAAAGGTTCTTTATTGACTAATCCCCTATATATATATTGTTCAGGTCTTCCCTTTTTTTGTCTTGCAGCCAGACACAAGGTAGTTTCATAGCCAGGTACACATACACTTTCACTTGTTGTCTTCAATGATCAGTCTAGGGGTGTTTTTTTTTTAGTTTTATTGTTGGTGTACTTTGGTAGTGATGGGGAATGAGTGGTTTTCTCCAAGAATAGAATTATACACCACAAGGTCTTTATCTGATCTCTTAGTCAAGCTTTAGTTGAAGTCCTTGCTGGAAGCAGGTGAAAAACTTCTCCTTCAGATTAGAGCAAAGTCTCTTTTAGCAAAGAGTAAATGGACAGAGCTCTTCAGAACATTAGCCAGTGTTCCCTTGACTGGAACCTTAGCTTAGCACACAAGATGGGGTTGACAGTAACAGTCAATGAGATCCTTAGGATTTCTGTACTCACAAGGCCCAAAAGAACAGCTGGTAGCCTCTTCCATGTTACCAGACCAGATTCTTAGTAGACACCCTCTCAGCCAGCTTTTTAAAGAACCAGGGTCACTCTCTCTCTTACTTCAGGTCCTCAGGTCACACAATTGGGGCCACATGGCAGAAGGTGCCTGGGGAGGCAGTGTGCCCTTCCCCAGGCTGGTACAATCTTCTCCCGGAAAGACCCAGGGCTCAGTGTGGCTAAAGAATAAATAACCTCTCCCAGCATCCTTCAGGGTTACATTCCCTGAGATTGGCTGGAGCTGCATTATTATTCATACTGTTTTCTGCATGAGTTCCACCACCGATACACCTAGGACCTTCCCATGTTACTTGGATACAGAAGAAGCCAGAGGCAGAGCTAACAGCACTTGAACACACTGAGCAGGCATTACTAAAAAATTGCAGTTTTCTATTAATCATTAGATTTTCCTAGCAGTTTTCCTGTTAAGCAGGGGAACCAACTATAATCTACTTACCCTAGCACCTACCTAGTATGGTGCTACACACATACAGTGAAGGAAATAAGTATTTGATCCCCTGCTGAATTTGAATGTTTGCCCAATCACAAAGAAATGATCAGTCTAAAAATCGAATGGTAGGTGAATTGTAACACTGAGAGACAGAACAGCAACAAAAAATTCAAAAGAAATGCATGTCTAACAAATTGTGCACTGATTTGCATGTTCATGAGGGAAATAAGTATTTGATCCCCTATCATTCAGCAGGATTTCTGGCTACCAGGTGTCTTTCATACAGGTAACAAGCTGAGATTAGAAGGGAATGCTGCTAATCTCATTTTGTTACCTGTATAAAAGACACATGTCCATGGCAGCAAGCAAACAATCAGATTCCAAACTCTCCACCATGGCAAAGACCAAAGAGCTGTCCAAGGATGTCAGGGACAAGATTGTAGACCTACACAAGGCTGGGCTACAAGCCAAGCAGCTTGGTGAGAAGGTGAAAACAGTTGGTGCAATCATACGCAAATGGAAGAAACACAAAACAACTGTCAGTTTCCCTAGGTCTGGTGCACCATGCAAGACCTCGTGGAGTATCAATGATCATGAGAACAGTGAGGAATCATCCCAGAACTACACATGAGGATCTTGACAATGATCTCCAGGCAGCTGGGACCACAGTCACCAAGAAAACAATTGGTAACTCACTACTCCGACAAGGATTAAAATCCTACAGTGCCCGCAAGGTCCCTCTGCTCAAGAAAGCACATATCCAGGCCCATCTGAAGTTTGCCACTGAATATCTGAATGATCCAGAGGAGGACTGGTTGAAAATGTGGTCAGATGAGACCAAAATTTAGCTCTTTGGCATCAACTCAACTCGCAGTGTTTGGAGGAGGAGGAATGTTGCCTATGAACCCAAGAACACCATCCCAACTGTCAAACATGGTGGTGGAAACATTCTGCTTTGGGGGTGTTTTTCTGTTAAGGGGACAGGACAACTGCACCGCATCAAAGGGGCGATGGACGGGGCAATGCACCGTCAAATCTTGGGTGAGAACCTTCTTCCCTCAGCCAGGGCATTGAAAATGGGTCGTGGATGGGTGTTCCAGCATAACAATGACCCAAAACACACGGCCAAGGCAACAAAGGAGTGGCTCAAGAAGAAGTACATTAAGGTCCTGGAGTGACCTATCCAGTCTTCATACCTTAATCTGATTGAAAATCTGTGGAGGGAGCTGAAAGTTTGAGTTGACCAAATGTCAGCCACCAAACCTTAATGACTTGGAGAGGATCTGTCAAGAGGAGTGGACCAAACCCTCCTGAGATGTGTGCAAAGCTGGTGGCCAACTACAGGAAACGTCTGTGATTGCCAACAAGGGATTTGCCACCAAGTACTAAGTGAAGACAAGTGTTTTGTGAAGGGGATCAAATACTTATTTCCCTCATGAACATGCAAATCAGTGCGTAATTTGTTAGACATGCATTTCTTTAGAATTTTTTGATGCTATTCTGTCTCTCAGTGTTGCAATACACATACCATTTGACTTTTAGACTGATCATTTCTTTGTGAGTGGGCAAGCATTCAAAATCAGGGGATCAAATACTTTTTTACTTCACTGTATACAGTGAGGAACAGAAGTATTTGAACACCCTGCAATTTTGCAAGGTCTCCCACTTAGAAATCATGGAGGGGTCTGAAATTCACATTGTAGGTGTATTCCCACTCTGAGAGACAGAATTTAAAAAAAGATTTTAGGAAATCACATTGTATGATTTTTAAAGAATTTATTTGTCTTGCACTGCTGAACATACATATTTGAACACCTAAGAATCAGCAATTTTAATGCAATTAATGGCTGAATTAGACTTTGTATAGCAGTCCCCTATACAGTAGGAGGAGAGAGAAGAGTGGGCATCAGTCTCCTACTGTTCCTTCACTGTTCAATCAACAGGCTGGGGGAGGAGAGAGGACATTACTATATTCCTCACTATACCCCTCAGTATATAATTGTAACATAATAAGTGATGCCATCTGCCTGACTGTTATGTTATGTACAGTAGAGCAGTGTAAGGCCATACATGAATCATTTTTATATCGTTCAACCAGCGGGTCGAACAGAAAAAAAATGTGTGGAAGGGGGAATCCTTCCCACTGTGCTAATGTATTATGCCTTCCCAAATGCAGAATATAGTGATTGGTATTGTCGGCTATCATTTGGAAAAATCCAGTTGTTTTTGGGTTGTACAGAAGTTGATTAATAGATCATTTTGTGTACAACCAGCTAGCCCACACATAGATCGAAATTGGGACGGACCCTGCTGAACCGGCTAAATTTTGATCCGTGTATGGTTGGCTTTTATCTCAGACCTGGATGGAGAGAAATACAAATTTATTTGGCAAGTAAAACTGCCCCTTTAACTGGTTTTTTAATGCTGCACTCTAAACAAACAATATTTAATGATCAATGAACTTTGCAGTTAAAAAAATACCACACATAAACTGTGATTTTGAATAATTTTATTTTAATCTGTCACTGTATAAATAATGCTTCAACTAATATACTTTTTTTTTCTGTCAACAACAGCAATAATTCTTTGAACAAATTATTCACATATGCTTCAACAACTTAGCTAATGACAAGTGTAAATAATAGTACAAAAGACATATTAATCATTTGGTATTGTTGGATTACAAGTCTCTAATACAGAGAAACTGGCAGGATTTTAGAGTGATGAAGCAGCATGTCTGCAGTATACAGTATATTCAAATTAATTTATTGAAAAAAAAGCAATGTTCAAAGTGAAGAAGTGTATTGCAGCAATTACAAACCGATTTTCACTTACTTGTTATGGGTTACTACTATTTGCACTGTTTTATTCCAGGAAAACTATACTATGTTGAAAACAGGTCCTTGTATTTATGGGTAATGTTGTTGCCACTTCCCAATCTTTAAACAAATTAATTTGCTTATATTGCCCTGATAAATTTCTGCCATCCATTGTTCCTAATGCTTCTCAGTATCTCTGCTTAGTTATTAGTGGGAGGGATTCAAAGGAGAGTGACATCACTAAAGGGAAGATGTACTGTGAGACTTGGAGTAATCTACGAAACATTGCGCACTGCCCCTTTTGCAAAGAGGGAAGCAGAGAAAAGCTCATAATCTCTGAGCTAGGCAACTAGAAAAGATCAAGGCAGAGGTCATAGGCGTTTCCAGGGCCCTTCTGCTGCACATACAAACCACCTTGGAAACATATACATGTAGCCATTGGCATGACAATTTTGCAAATAAGCATTAAAGTAAGTTTCTTCCTTGCAACTGTAAAGTAAATGTATGTATAAATGCGTGAATTAAACCACAGTTCTGCTTTAGGATAGCCCAGATGTACTGTCAATGCCTAAAACTTCCCTGTACTTTTGTAACAACAAAAGAGGCATGCCAGGATAGGCAACAAACTCACTTAAGGCCTCATGCACACAGGACGTTTTGCCAACTCTTCTAGAAGCCCTTCCTCCTGGTAGCAGAACTTTGGCACAAAAATGCTTGACACCTGTAAAAGTGTATACTGCGTTTAGGCACATTTAGGTGAGTCAAGTGCTTGGACATTAATTCATTTCATTGGCCATAATATTAATTTATTCTGGCCATTGAAATGAATTAAAGCTCAAGTGCTAAACACTTCTAGCATCTAGACGCCTTTATGGGCATCAAGCATTTTTTCTGCCAAAACGCTCCTGGATGGACTGTCATTTGGGTTTTTGTTTCTGCCTCTAAACTCCTCTAAAAGCCTATGGAGTTGATTTACTAAAGCTGGAGAATGGAAAATCTGGTGCAGCTGTGCATAGAAACCAATCAGTTTCCATGGGTTTTTATGTCAAAGCTTAAAGGATAAGTTCACCTTTTGCTAAAAAAATAATAAATGCACATTTTTTTGCAGGTAAAAAATGTGCACTTAATATTTTTTGTTGCAGGAGCCTGTAAAGCATTGCACCAGCAATCAGCAGATCTCTGGCGCTATGCAGACCTCCTGCAGACCTGTCAGTATATCCGCTTGCCTTTACAGGATAAATGGGCAAGCGGATAAACTAACAGGAAGAATGAATGAATTAGCACAGCGCTGCACAGCTCTGTGGTAGTTCATTGAGAAGCCGCTAAGACTGTCAGGATTTGTAGTTTCTCATTCACAGTTCTCTGTGACACGGCTGGGCGAGCAGAGCCCCGCACGACCACATTTTTTGCTAGTGGGAGGAGAAGATTCCCTGCTAGCTGTCAAAGTGGGGGAGCAGGGACTGGTCTATTCATACCATGTTACATGTTACACCCTGAATATGTGATATGTAACATGTTATGAAAGGTGAACCTATCCTTTAATTGATCAAACTGAAGTTATAAACTGATTTAGTAAATCAACCTCTATGTGTGCAAAATGCAGGGGCATTTAGAGTTAGAAAAAAAACCCAGATGCCCCTAGGAGCAGCTGTCCAGGGTGCACAAGGCCTTAGTGTTGCTTTTGCCAGCACAAGCAAATGAGGCAACCACATTAAATAAATGCGACTGTGTTCATTAGATTACTATATTGAATTTACATTAATATTGCATCAACTTGTTGCTTCCCTATGCAGTTGATTACTAAACTGTGTGAAATAACATACATATAGATGTTTTATTCCCTGCATAAAATTAATTTATTATAAACACAATCATAAATTACTTTAGCAATGTATCTATTTTAATTGAGCTGGAAATAGCATTAAGGTTACACTAAGAAAACATGTCAATCTGACATAACAGTTTAATACTTTTAAAGCACCGCAGAACCCAAACACTTAAGAGTGTCCACCATACAGTCTCGGCAGTGCCATACTGGATAATGTTACTTCTATGGCAGGTAGCACAAATTATTAGACACGCCACCTGCCTGAAATTGCTTAGTATAGCAAGGTAAAATATCTCCTAGATCAGCCTTTCTTCAAATTTTTAACCACAGAGGAACCCTTGAAATAATTTTCAGGTCTTGGGAAACCCCTGCTAATATCAATTAAGTGGGGAGAATGCCTCTTACACTGGTGGCCAGATGGAAGAATCTCCCCTTACAGCCGTGATGAGACATCCACTCTCACAGACAGCTAAAAAAGACGATTGGTGTAATGCCACTGGCTCTGCCAAGTTATGTTGGCCCTGGAACTATGCAAGAACCAGCAACCTATGGAGGAAGAGAATGGCTGTCCTGGATGGACATGGTCTTACCCAGGCCTCTGGTATAAGCTGCAGAGAATACCCATATCCTGGAGAGCAATTCCATTGTATGCAATAATGGTCCATAATAGAGTGATTGATAAGATCTAATCAATCCTTAGTAGCTGAAGACTACTACAATATTTTGTTGAAAGGATCACTTTGATGATCACTTAAATACAGAATTATTTCTGCTTGCTATTTCCTGAAAGCTAGAATTCCATTCAAGGGAACATGCATATTGTGCACAGAGAAAAAAGGCTCAGTATCCAGTCCGTGTCACTTGATAGCTTAATAAATATAAATACAGTGCATTTTGCTTTTGGAACTATCAAATAAATGAAAGCTATTCCTTGATAACCTTAAATTATTATTATTATAGAAAAATGAATTAACACAACAGAGGCTGTTCAGGTCATACTTGTTCAAGGTCCATGGAAATTTTAAAGCCAGGGGATCAACATGACAACCAAAACTAGTCTTTTTATAGAAGCAGAACAGCTATGGCAGTCTATGTAATTCCTCCATGACAGGCTTCCTTTAAATGCTTGCTTTATATTAATAGTTCTTACAAAAGAGAAGCTTTTATTATAGCTCAAAAAGTAAATTTTTTGTTACATATATAAAATCTGGAACCAAAACAGTGTCTCAAATCAGCTTAGAACAGCCAGAAAAAAAATCATTATTATCTTGTTGATTTCCACCGTAGTGGAATATTTAGCACATTGATGATTCCCTATGCCAAAGCAGAAACCTCTCCATCCCTGCGGTACATACATTACATCTTCCAAACTTAAAGATTACAGCAAGGGGAGATTCATGCCTTGACATTCCTTAACATCTTCAGAAGCTTGTTGCCATAATTTTCCTGTATGGTTTCAGAAGTCACAATGGTCAATAAATACACCACTGCATGCCTAGCACATTTGTCCTTTATAAAAAGACTTTTGGTTTTTAATATAATTTATTTTATTTATTTTTTTTAATAATTGTGTGTGTTCAACATCAGTCAACATGTCCATAGGCATACTTATTATCAAGCATATTAAATCATTTTAGACCTAATCAGGCTATGGATGTAAATCTGCTGTGTGGTATATGTATGAGCACACATTGATTTGACTATATCAGTCATATCTGATCAGCACCATGAATGCCAAAGTGTGCTGCAGATTGGGTAGCACACATTTAAAATATTTCAGGTTAATCAATCTGTCAGTGTATGGATAATTTAAGAGGTACATTAATTAGGTGCCAAATAATATTATGGAGGAACAACTAAATTGTACATTAATCTGTGTATTATTGCACAATGTCAAGGTATACACTGGACATAAAATAAGATTAATAGATGGGCAGAGAAGTCCATGAGAATCATGGGTTGGGTTGTATCTATCCATGCTCACATGACTAATGTGTGTCTGGTCTCCTCATAATAGTCTACTAATTATGGCTCCCATGTGGTACTTATTATTTTTCACTCTTCTCAATTAGATTAAAGGATCCATATCTGCTTGTTGGGGGATTTTCCAACCAGTTGGAAAATGTACCTGTGCAATAAGGTGTACCTACAATTATTAATTTGCTCTTTATCACCACCCATTTAAGCGAAAATGGGCCAATAAGTACAAACAATGCTCAAAAATTGGAGCGTCAAACCAACTTTGGCCTGTCCTACTCCAGGCATTACAAAATAATTTACAACAAATACAAAGATACATAAATATTCCATAAAAAAACCCAGCTTACAAAAATTATTCAATTCTGTAAAATATTTACATACAAATGTACTATTAGGTGATGGTCACAAATAATACATACAACAATATTAACAGCAATACTAATCAGTCATGGTTGACCTGCAGTGCACAAAACAAATCTAAATATATAAATATTGAACAATACAAAAACTCAAGAAATGAATAGTTTACATTAAATGTAGCTGAGAGCACCAGCTGCTTTGGGAACACTAATTTCTCTTTGACCTTCATGGAAAGCCAGGATTCTATGCGAGTGGAGTATTGACTCCCATGTACTTCTGGTCAGGCTGAGAAGATTTCTTAAGTCTGTACCTGTAGCGAAAACAATAAGTACACATAATTAACTGCTGTTTCAGTCCACTACACTGAGAATTTTTGATACTGCTACTACTTTCTTGAGACTGATTAATTGCCTTGTAATATACACTCACCAGCCACTTTTTTAGGTACACCTGTTCAATTGCTTGATAACACATTTTGCTAATCAGCCAATCACATGGCAGCAGCTCAACTCATTTAGGCATCTAGACGACTTGCTGAAGTTCAAATCAAGCATCAAAATGGGGAAGAAAGGGGACTTAAAGTGGAGCTCCACCCAAAAGGAGAAGTTCCACTTTAAGGACTGCTGCCCCGCTCTCCATTAAGGATTGGCACCTTTGGGGGGCAGGGGGAACAAGTACCTGAATCAGACAGGTACCCGCTCCCACTTCCAGTCTGAATGCCTAGGCGATCCTCCCTCCCTCCCTGTAGTCTTTTGGGACACGTGACAGTTCCCAGAAGACTACAGGACCATTCATGAAGCGCAGTGCTACTCACGCATGCGCAGTGGGTACCCAAGCTATCACAGCCGGGTGCCCACACAGAAGATGCCGGCCTCCTGGAATACAGGACGGCCGGTGAAACGGGCTGCGGGGGGCACACCACAGGACCAAGGGACAGGTAAGTGGCTGTTTTTTAAAAGTCAGCAACTACAGTTTTTGTTGCTGCTGACTTTTATTTTTTGACAGGATGAGTGGAACTCTGCTTAAGGTGACTTTGAACTTGGCATGGTTGTTGGTGCTAGATGGGCTGGTCTGAGTATTTCAGAAGCAACTGATCTACTGGGATTTTCATTCACAACCATCTCTAGGGTTTACAGAGAATGGTCCAAAAAAGAGAATATATCCAGTGAGCGGCAGTTGTGTGGACGAAAATGCCTTGTCAAAGGTCAGAAAAGAATGGACAGACTGGCTGCTGCAACATTCAGATGGTGGGGTCAGAATTTGGCATAAACAACATGAAAACATGGATCCAACCTGTCCTGTATCAATGGTTCAGGCTGGTGGTGGTGTAATGGTGGGAGAGATATTTTCTTGGCACTAGCAAGGTGTACCTAATAAAGCGGTCGGTGTGTGTATGTAAAATGACCTGAATCAACGAGACCATCAATACTACCAACTTCAGCACCATGTAAATGAGCTCAACTGATCTGGACTCTCACAACAGCCATGATTTTTTTAAATATACATTTGCCACAAAAGATTATTTAGGGCTTGGCATACCATCGACCTTTCACTTTTATAGGAGATCATCAAAACTTGGACAATCCTTAAAGTACAACTCCAGTGACATCTTTTTTAATGTTTTGAATACAGTATTTAAAGTTTTTTTTAGTGCTATTCAGCTCTCTTGTAATGTGATTCCTCGTGCATTCCCAACTGAGAGGCTTGTTAGGATGTGTGAGAAAATCACTCAAAGAAGGTAGTTCCAGGTTTGATAGCTCCCACTAGAACAGGGCTTTCCCTCTATTCATGTTCCAGGTACAGCTGTAAAATGTTTAATTTGCCCCCTACATTCAGCTTTGGCTTGGCTTCTACTTTAAGCCTCTTCTAATTGGACACAGCCATGATGGCAGTTATTAGGAATTCTGTAATGTCATATAGTAAATACTTAGCAAATACTTTCAAAAGATCTTATTGAGATGCTGAAACATATGAAAGTGTAACTAAAGGCAAAACTTTTTTTTAGTTTTGACAGAATACAGATGGATTAGACTACTTTTTTTGGTATCTCTGCCCCCATTAGGGAAATTCACACTCTCTATTTATCCAGTTTACCATTATCATCAAAAATGGAAGCAAAAGAAAATCACACATTTTGGGTTGCCCAGAGAACAGTAATAGAGGGGAAATCTTCTAATAGGAACACTAGCTCTGTTGATCTGGGGGGCCCCCATGGATTCCCTTTTATTTGCAGGGATTTCCTCTTACGTCTTGCTTTGGCTATGGGACAGGAAGTAAAGGGAAATCTCCCTGATAAGTCATCATTCCTTTTTCAGTGTAGCATTTTATTTTACTCTCCATGCTATTAAGTATGTCTTTATTCTACAATGCCATTTTTCATTCAAAATAGTACTTTTCTCTCTTCCAAAGCACATGTTCAGTCAGTGTACTTTAAAAATTACAAGCTGATAGTTAAATTAAAATCACTTACCACTTAAGTGCAAAGAACACAGCCAAGGCAGTTACTATAAGCAACATAGATGTTAAAAAGACGATGAGCGCCAAGTATTCGTCATTGAGAGGTTGCTTTACAAGTTCTGAGTGAGCACAGCGAAGTCCTAGATAACCTCTCTCACACCTAAAGAACAAAAGAGGTGATTATTGATCAATAAAATTTCACCCTATCTCAGGTTCTCACCATATCCTAATATATTATCATATTATTATTTTTTATTTCACTGTAAGTAAATATAGCAGTACAATGAATGTGCCACATTTATGGAAATATGTCCACACAGGACTTGCAACTAACATACAAGTCATCAGCAATACTTTCTTAAAAGATTTAAAGCAAGTTATATAAATAACCCTTTTTATAGCTTAACTACAGATTAAAGTACGTTGTAAGAGGATTTTTTTGTACCTTAATGCATTCTTTGCATTAAGGTAAAAAATGCCCCACTAACTGCCCTACCCCACCCCCCATGTTGCTAAACATTTACTTGGCTCCATGTAATTGCTCCAACACTGTCTTTGACTCAGCACCACTCCCCTCTTTTCCTGCTTTCACAAGAGAAACTAGGGGCAGCAGATCCATAGGCTCCTGCTGCAATAAGTCAAATGCTTGTGAGAAGGGAAAAGAGGCATGGTTTACTGGGGATATGTGTGTCTATGGACACATGTAGGCAGATTGCCTACATGAGGAAATGTTTTCTGTTAGTAAGTGAACTCCTTTCAGGTTGGGAAGGAGTTAAACCTGTCTCTGCAGTTCCCGGTCTTTTTGAGCTGTGCCCTCACCCCTGTGCTGTAACTATAAGGGGGAAGAGCTCTGAACACACAGAGCTGCTGCACGGGAAGAAGACACAGACAAGCCTGAACATGTGATCTCCAGCTGGTAGGAGGACTGCTGCGCCTTGCAGTCCGTCAGAGGACTCCGGTTCCAGAGAACATCCAAGCCGTGGAGAAAACCAGCATGGACTGTCACCTTATAGAAGTATGCTTGGGCAGCAATAAAACTGTAGTTAGATTAGGGATAAGGAAGTTGTTTATAAAGAACTGTTGGCCTGCAATTTGTTTAATAAAGTTACATTAATAAATTTATTCAAAGGGGTGCATGTTGGTTCTGGCGTCTCTAAAACCAGGGTCTGTATAGCACAAAGGAGTATGAAGTAACATTGTTACCAAAGGGTTACCTCAGCAAGATAAAGAAGAGACATGCCAAGCACATGTTCAAGACACCAAGCAATCAGTCATTAGCCGTGGTACCTGATAAGGTTGACAGGTCCTCCTAGAGGGTCAATGTTGACTCTGCCCCCAAAAGCAACCATAACTGAACCCACATTATGGAGATTAATGGCCTGGTCACGAGGTATGGGAAGGAAGAAGTTATTGAGCACTCATGAGGTCACGCTTTGTGCTTGGCGGAACCCCATTCTGTTACTGGGAGTGAGGTAATAAAGGAAAGCTGGACTGGCTGAGTCGTCGCTCAGCACATCCCTCCTAAAGCAAGAACTACTAAAGTTATAGTGTGTAGTAATATGGGACACTTTTCTAAGGAACTCTGTATTTTACTGCACAAAGTAAAGGCTTATCTCTAAATCGGGGAACTGCCTAATGTTAGATTCTTCACATGACCGCAGTCTGCGCCTGGTCCTGGAAATTGATAAGTGTGTTCTGCTCAAAAGGTACCTCTGTGTGCAGGGCGAGTAGGCCTTGCCCACAAGCACACAGCCCGACTCGGGACCCAACAGGAGCAAACATGCACAGGTGCCTACTTAGCACTCATTTTTGCTACAGAAGGCCCCCGAAAGAAGGAAGACCTGACAGCACTGACAGGGACTGCCAAATAAGGAACGTGACCTATCATTGCAATATTGTTGCACAGAGCAGGTAAGTATAACATCATTTTTTCTTTAAAAAATGTGCCTTTAGTAACATTTTCAGTTATTAAAAATGAAGTAACGTTAAAAAAAATGTGCATCAAACATCCAATCATGTGACAAAGATATTTCCCTGCACACGATTGGATGCTTGACATAAACACAACTTATGTCATTTCTCTACATTCTTATAGAGTAATAGGTACTTACTGACAGTAGTGTTCATCTGCCTCCTCATGGTACAAGCACTGACCATTAATACAGTAGTTGCTCATCTCTGGCGCACATTTTGATACTTTCAGTGTTGACCCATGTGGGCTTTCAGTTGTTTTCACTGATAACAAAAAAATGCATTGTAAATAAGCATGCAAACGCAATTGTATTAACAATTGTATTAACCATACTATAAAAGTAATACTGCTTTTGACTGTATAATTGTGACTCCATGCCAATATTACATTTAGGGATGTTGGGAAATGCACTAAGTTTTTCTTTTTTTTACCTTAATGTATTCTCTGCATTAAGGCAAAAAAACATTCTGCATGAAGGATCCACTCAGCCACCCCAAAATACCCAAGCCCGATCTCAATCCAGCACTGTACCAGAAAGCAGCAGCTCTCCCCGCTCTCTTCCCCTCTCCACATGACAGAGAGAAATTCATGTCCTTTGATGAGGGAGTGGGGGGCAGGCTGAGCTGTGCTGTCTGTGTCTATAGACACAGGCATCACGGCTTGCAATTGAGCCAGCACAAGTGCCCTCATAGGAAGCTGCTTCCTATAGGAGCTCTCGTCAAAGAGGAGGAGCCAGGAGTCACAGCTGGAGACCCCAGAAGAGGAGGACCAAGCCTTCTCTGGGCAAAACCATTGTAGAGAGCAGGTATATAAAACATATTTACTATAAAAAAAATTATTTAGAATCACTATAAAGCTGAACTCCAGGCAGATACAGTATAAAAAACACAAATTAATGCAGCTCTCTAATCTTTAATATATAATTATTTTTTTTCTTTATACAGGAAGTTCAAGTACCTAAATTTGACTTAGTATCAATACTTTTTGCAGCCTTCAGTACAATCTGTACAGCAGAGATCTGAGAGGGAGAGGGAGAAACCATGATGATAGGAGTAGTGAACAGTGTGACACACCAGTCTGCTACTTCTCCATTCATTGTCCAGTCACAGGGTGAGGTTGGCGAGGGGACCAGTGTGTGAAAGTGAATCTGCCTCAGCTAAAGGTCACCCCCCCCCCCCCCACCTGTTAGATAAGACTGTGCTACGGGGCAGAGCCGTGTAAATCTCAGAATTGGACAGAAATACAAATCCTTTGGCAGGTAAAATAACTCTCATATACTGTATATATTTAAGTTGTGTGTATAGATACTGTACGTTTATAGCTGAATATTTACCACAAAAAATTATGAATATATAAAGCATTTTACCAGATTTTCTTACGAAAATAATAAATATATGCTTCTGTTACCAAATATTGCTATCACATTTCTTTTCCACTTCTAATTAGAATATAAGGGGAAATTATGACAGATCAGTGGTTAGCATTACAGGCTTACAGCAGAGGTGTCTTTAATTTCATTCTAATTCAGGACTCCTTGGACGATTCCCTCCTGTCTAGGTGCATTTTTTGGGCACAGTTATACCATTATACACTAATCAATCTAATAGGCTAATAAACTCTTGCTGAAATGTACATCTACTGTATATGTACTAATGGGTTGGCTCAGGCAGATAAGCTGCTTGAGGTGCTTTTGAATATATAATTGTACAAATATTAAGTCATTCTTTTAACCGGGCATTAATCATTAGTGTCAGTTTACAAGGATAAAATTAAAAGATGTAATCCTTTCTTACCCATTTCAGTTGTACAGTTTTCCCCAGGTTTACATAATGGTCCACCTGTTGTCCCACAAACAAGTTGTAGCATGTGAAAACCTAAAGAAAAAAAGGAATATATAAAATGATTAGCTTTTATAATACAGCATAAATATCAGAATACATTGTATGTCACAAGCATAGTTCTGAAATTAATTTAATGGCAATATCACATTAAAATAGTATTTGTTCAATTTTGGGCAATGTTGGGTAAAAAAAAAAAAGCAGGGTTGTCCCTAGTGAACAATAAAATCCCTTGTTTCATTTTTTCAGAGGATATAATGAGACACCTGCTTGGTTGAAACAATCAACACCCCTGAAGTTACTGTTTTATTTTTGCTTGTGCTTGTAAACCCTTACATATGGCCACTGAAGTGACTGTCCTCAGGTGATACACAAAGATGAAGCAAATACACCTACATAAGTTGTACCTGTTTATTTATAGCTGTCTTTCCCCTATATCCATTCAAAGCACAAAATTTATATCTAAAAAAAAAAGAAGGGGGGCAGAGAGCTGACGTTACATCAGTAAGGAGAGTTCTGAGAGCTGATTGGAAAGAAGGGACACACTCCCCATCACAGAGCTGAGGCTGTCATCTCTGGAGATCCCTCCCATGTCGCCTTTTTAACCCTTTGATATCAAGATTAGTTGTCAGAAGTGATTCATGCTTATAGCAGAGGAATGAGGCAGTAGACAGAAATGACAATTAGCACCCTGGATTGAGACAAGTACACACTATAGAGGGATATGTTTATATTTCATGTCTGAGGTTTACAACCACTTTATTAAAATCCTTTTTTTACTACTAAGGCTTTTACTTGAAGTAAACTGGGGTTCTGTAGTGTCAAAAGGCCATATCTGATTTCAGATCACTTTGTTACGTATTGCTTTTTAAAGTTTTAATGAAACAAGTGTTGTGTATACAATATTAGTTTACAAATTGGGGTTTTATAGATAAAGATAACAGTCAGCCTCCAGTTCATGGGTAACTTACGAAAATTGCAATCAATCATTCTTTATTTGTTTTTAACTAAAACCAGTAATAAGAAACTTCCCATATCTGCCTGCAGTTGACATTCAGACACTATACAGGTTGAAATGTGTATGTCCAGCCCAGTAAAGGCTACCATAATTGATTCCGCACACACATACACACTTTCCCATATCCTCTCTTCCTCTATTCAAACACATTTTTAAATTATAGCATGATACGGCTGATCCTTCATGTCTGGGAGATATCTGCCTCTCTATGCCTACCTACATATGAAATGCTGTCGAGAAGATCCACTTACATTTTTAATACATTTAAAAGTGCTGCCAATAAAAAAATAACAATTAAAATATTTTAGATTAGGGTAATATAGGTAAAGGTGATACAGGGAATATCTGATTGCCTCTTGGAGGATCAGGAAGGCATTTTTTCGTCTGCTGGAGCAAGTTGAATTGTTTTATTGGGGTTTTTTGCCTTCCTCTGGATCAACTGTGGGTATAGGATTGTGTATATAGGATTGTATTTTTATTTCTCTTTTAATGATTGGACTAGATAGATGTATGTCTTTTTTTCAACCAGACTAACTATGTAACTGTGTAGGGCTAATGATGCAATTCTTTTGGAAAGCAATAATTGATTAGCATAGGCATAAAATACAAAAATGTATGTAAAAAGCATAACATAAAAACAACATATAGTGAAACTCAATGTAACTGGAAAAGCTTGCCTTGCACGCTGTGTACTTCTCCAGGCAATCTAGGAAACAGCAATTTGTTCTACGTATATATCAAACACTCAGTAGTTATTTGTAACGTAATTTTAACTGTAAAGTCGGAAGCTTGGTGTCAGCCTATAATGTGTGAGAAATTCAATATTTACCCTTGTAGAAAAGTTAATGATAGGATGTGGGAGTGGCACTGCTGTAATCATATCCTCAATACTCCTACCAGCGTAACAGAGTATCCAACAAACGAGGCAAACAAACATAGTTACACTGTGCATAGTAAACCTTTCTTTTTTATTAAGAGAAGGATTGGCTAAAAATGCTATTCTTTAAGACATAAAGCAAAGAGATAATTATAGGTGATAGTTTGTGCCAGAAGACATTTGTGCACCCTTTTGGTGTTTTTAGGAACTTCTTGCTTTATATATTTATATATGTTTAAAGAAATGCTGATTCTCCTGTGCAAGACACTGGGTAGGATGGAGAATCTTTCTTTTCATAACTATTAGAGACTTGTTTTAGTAATGCTCTTTGCTATAGCATGATAGCAACTTTGAATAGTAATTGTTTATGAATATTTAAAGTGCTCCTACAATACTACTAAGATGACAGCAGTGCTGATGTACAGGCAGTTTGTGATACCCCACTATCCCTGTGACGTTCCTTTGATACAAAGCCCAGGTTATGTATCTGGCCTCAACTTCTACTCAAATTAAAATTTAAGCCCTGCCCCTGCTGGTGCTAAAACTCATCAACTGTCATACAAATGTTATGTGCCAGATCCTCTTTTACCCACCTGGACCTATCCAAGAGGTTCCACAGGGATAAGAAAGGCAATTTAAAGATTAAAACAAGTGACTGCAGATACCACAACTGTGGACCAATTCAAGCATTCAATGCATTTTTGGCGACATATAGCGTACTTTGTAAATTGCCCTAATCAATTGACTTGAACTGGGAAATTAAGGTTTGTGCATTAGAAATATTAAACAGCATGCTTTTTCACACCTTAGTTAATTTTGTCTGTGCTGGAAAAATGGAGAAATGAAGACTGCCCGTTTTGTTAAAAAAACTTCAATGCTTTATCTATACTTAGGCAAATAACTTCTAAAACTCATGTAAGGATGAGTTGGCAACAATGAACAGGTGTAGCAAGTAGGTTAAAAGTTATGAGTTACAAAAAATCAGACTCTTTTGGTGGCAGGGACAGTTCTCTGTCAAATTTTCATGGTCAACAAATTACCCATGCAGCTAAAGCCTTATTGTTATGCTGTGACAACAAGATGAATAGTGGATACCATGTAGATGTAATGGGTTTACTGAAACAAGTCAGAAGGTTATCCATGCTTAGCAAGCTAATATCCGAATGTGTTTATCCCAGGTAAACATTGGCTCCATGCTTTGTAACCAATAACACACTCTCCATAGTTACAATGCAAGATGTTTAGCATTAGTTTGTTTATGCATTAACTTTAAGTCAAAAATTTCCTTTGCCTTCTTTGTGTTGTTAAGCTACCCACAGACAATAAATCTGTCATCCAATATATGTGATTCCTGTTGGGGCTTCAAATAAATTCTTTAAATAACTTTGGCGCACCTGACTCCCAGACGAAAGCAATTCCCCAGGTGGAACATTTTGTTGAATAGGCCATTGTTTTTCAAAGTCAAGAATTGCACTGTGGTTCAGGCTGCCTTCATAGGTAAATGGTCAGTGTTAAAGAAATACTGTCACCTTGCCCATGCAAGGTAAAGTGACAGTATACTTACCTTACCTTGCAGCTCCTTCCTCCACTGATGGCAACGCTGAAATTCAAGGTATTGGCTTGGTTTGGTTGCTAAGGGGAGCGGAGACGTCACTACTTCTGCTTGGGCCCAGCAATTGCCTGCTAGAGATTAGTAATATCTATATTGACATAGTCTTATCACCATGCCCCAAAGTCCAGAATCATTTAATTGTGGTAAGAGACAGTGGGTTTATTATTTAAAAGCTGTATTGGTCACTGGTCTCTTGACTAAAATTAGGTTCCTGCACAGTAGATTACATTTTTTCAGCAAATTTAAGATATTCGTGGAGTTTTTAAAACTTGGCTGGCAATTATCCTAATGTACACATCCAATTAATGTAATCCTCACAATGTTAGTAGAGTAACCAGAATTGCTAATGCAATTTAAAACTTTTTAAAATGTAATTTTGCTATGTATCTCAAAGCGCGTAATAGGAAGCACAGAGTTACGCAAACTGTTAACTATATTAAGAAGCATGTCATCATTTTCACACAACTCTAGGTAAAAGGTAAGATCAAAGTGAGAACCAAGCCTTATTTTTCTACATCCGTGTTGAGCTGTCACTGCTTTGAAGCTTCCAACAATGAGAAATTGGGAGCTGTCAATGTAGCTTAGAGCTCACCTCCACCCCATACTCCCATATGCCTGTAAAGCCTGATAGATCACATGACTGTATATTGTGTACATGAGCTTATCATATGACTGCTATGTAGCGCACATGAGCTTATCATATAGAACCTGGAAACACTATCGATCAGTGATTTTACATGGGATTATCATATGACTGCTAAGTAGTGCACATGAACTTATCATATAGAACCTGGAAACACTATCGATTACTCATGTTACATGAGCTTATCATATGACTACTATATTGTGCACATGAGCTTATCATATAGAACCTGGAAACACTATCGATCACACATGTTACATGAGTTTTACCATATGCTGGCATAAATAACTGTAACTATCTACTGTACTATAAACCACTCATCTGAGACTTACATTTTTACTGAAGGTTTGGACTTTGATTCAATCACAACATTATTACAACACAGATTTAGAACCTTTACCAGTAATATAGTTCAAAGGGCAGCAGAATTAAGTTTAGCACACAACTTGCAGCTTTCAAACAGCCATCTACTATTTTAATATGTTTGGTCCCTTTTACACATGCAGAACGATGGGGTCTGCCTGTCTGTTTTTTAGGCAGACCCAATTGAACCACCCATTGTTCCCTATGGGGAGGCGCATGTAAATGGACATGTGTCCATTTACACCCACATGCATCCGATCGGATCCACCAAAATCAGATGCATGGGGATATGTTCATCATCCATCCACCGAATTAAATGATAGTCAGATGTAAACAGACAGGCAGTCTATTTACGGTACATCTGACCACCCATAGAGAACAGTAGGTTGTGTCCGCTTGTGCAGAGCGGCATGGATCTGTAATCTGCCTGCTCAGTGGTGATCAGCAGACAGATCCCCTGCTTGATGGAGTCCGCCCCATGTGAAAAGGGCCTAAGGCAAACAGAAAACCTGTAAATGTTTTCCAAAATGGCAGTCAGTGGCATAAGAAGAGTACATGACAGTAGGGGGTTTATTTACTAAAGCTGGAGAGTCCAAAATCAGACTCCCTTCTGCATAGAAACCAATCCGCTTCTAACCTCAGCTTGTTCAATGAACCTTTGGCAATGAAACCTGGAAGCGGATTGGTTTCTATGCAGAAGGGAGTCTGATTTTGGACTCTCCAGCTTTAGTAAATAAACCCCTAGTTGTCTGTTAAGTTTCACTATCCCATTTGTCCCTGGGACTGGGACTTGAACGACCACTCTGTCTTTACATCTAAGGTTCTTGGGAGTGATATACAAAGCTTTGGTCCACTGGCACAGTGGGAAGGCAAGAGATGCCTGGGAAAGAATTGGCTCAGTTATTGGTTCAGTGACTCAAAAATTGTTACAGAAACAATTGAGTACTGTCTGTGATGCTTTTTTTATTTGCATTAACATTCAATTTTTCAGAACAAGTTTTCAGGGTATGTCCCCCTTATTCAAAGTCCAAGCAGTACTTTGCTCACCTTCGTCACCTCAAAAAATTTTAAAACCAAGGGAATAGCAAGGTCCCATTTACATTGCTGCATTTGAACACACATGTTGCAACACAGTAAAACATGTGTCCATCTTCTCCATAGAAAAGTGTCTATCTCAGCATTTTAGTGCAGTGCATCAAAAAAAAACAAAAAAACATCAGTTTTTTCAGCATTTAATTCCTTTAGGAGATTCAATGGAAATGCATCAAAAACCTGTAACATACATTTTATGCATTACTGTGCACATTACCAAGGTGTTTGATTGCAAGGTGTGAATTGGCTATAACTATGTTTCTCAGTAGAGGTTTCCTTTAAATAGTTGATTTGAAACAAATGTTTTTTTTTTTTTTTTGTAGTGTGTTTATTCACCATCTTCTTCTTAAATCTCTTGATTGGGATCAGGGTGAGGTCTAGCCACAGTACAGCAATTATGACAAAATCCCATTTACCCAGCTGAGTTTTTCATTTGCTTGATGACAAAATCAGCAGGAGTAGAAGGATTCCAATGCTGGCCGCACAAGGTTAGAAAATTATTCAAAAAAGGGTTCCATAGGCTGGATCGTTTGACTTTCAAAATGTTAGTGGGCTAATTTCAATTAGCATAATGCAAAGTTTTATGGCAAAAAAAACCCATCACATCAGATTTTTTTGAGCCAAAACAATTGATTTTCTAAATATTAGTAGTGGAATCGATCAAAGACAGCTAAAAAAAAATCTACAGCGCATGCGCATGTTAAAATGTAACCCCAGAAGAACAAGCAACGAAAAGAAAGAGCTCTCTTTTGAATACAGTTGGCAAGTGAGAAGATTAACAAAGGTAAAAAAAATCTTTACATCATTTCCACCAAAAAATGCACCTTTTATGTTGTTAATATGTCAACAAATGGGGGAAATATTTTGATACAATGATGGCGTTATCACATGCATGTTCGATGGATCTTTATAATATCCAATCGTTTTTTTTAACAATTTTCTAACCGGGCAGCATAAGGCAAAAATTACAATGCAGAAATCCTACCTGCACAGTTTCCAAGACAGAAAAATGCCCAGCTACTGTAGAATGAAATTCAAGTCATCAGCAGCTTTCAAAGAGTGGACTTACAGATAGTATGTAGAATATAAGTATGTATGGACAACAATTTAAAACTGCTTTTGATAAAAGTTTTTTTTTTTAATTCTTATATACTATGCTGAATAAATATGTTATTATTAAAGTAAATTAATTAGCTGTAATTTATGGGTAGTAAATGACTTACACTGTGACAACAGTGACTGCACAGTATTACATCATCTTCCCAGCACTATGCGCTTTTCTTAGTGGAATGTCATTCTAAGCAGAACAACAAACACTTATGTGGTTTTGTGGAATGTAATTACAATAGCAGAGGATTACAGTTATTAGCACTGTTATAGAAAATCACTGATAAGACAAATCTTAGAATAGATGTCCCTCTTTGTCATTTTTTAAAAGGCCATGTGAGTATGATGATGACATGGCAGAAAGTTAATTGTTCTCGTCAAAGTGGGTAGCATTAGAGACGGACTGCTACAGCGTTTCGTCATCTGTTATCTATATACTGTATATACTGTATGTGTAAATATATATATGTATATGAAAGTCATTATTATTGCTATGATTTAATTGCATATTTCCACACCACTGTGGGATGGGATGCTGGCAACTGTGTAACATGGCGAGATTTGGGTGCAAAATAGGCAGCAGAGTAACTTTTGCTATATTGATTCTAGTGTAAAATTACCATTTTCAATGTTGACAAACTTTTGTAGCTGCAGAATCATATAATTTTGCTGATTGAGCTGCTTAATTGGAGAAAATAATGACTTTTTTCTTTATGTAGGGAGCCTGCTCTAAGCAGTATTGCCCCTAGCCTAAATATAGTGCTGGGCTGTAGTCAGCCTGAGCATGAATAGCTTTGCTTTACCCTAACCTTAGTGTTATTGACTGTTTTTTCCTGCTGGTGGAAAGTGCCACTGGAAATAACATTAGAGGATCCAGTAACCTGAGTTTTGAACATTTATGAATCCCTGGCCAACCACTAAGAGGTGTATTGCCAGTAGCGCATGGTGGGGAGGGATATAAATATTTGGGAGTGACCTTGCAAAGGTCTTTTGCCACCCAGGCTCTGCCTGGGGAAGATGTGTTGCTGTGGTGTTCCTGTCCTCCCATTGCTGCTGCTTGGGGAGGGTGTACTACAAAGATGCCCAATCCTGTGGCTCGAAGCTTCCTGTAGGAGGAAATATCCAGGGGATATGAAACAGGAAGGTGAGGGCCTATATTGGAACAATAGGGTTGAAGACTTCTTCTAAAGAAGATGGTCCTGGAGACCTGAGAAGAAGCTACTGCTAGTGGACATTGCAGGAAGTTTGTGGAACTCATCCGAGGAGTAAGAGTGCTGAACTGACACTACTTTATAGTCTTAAAAAGACAGAGTGCCAACGTTCTTCCTGAGTTTATGGCCGTTTAATAAACTGTGTTAAACTGTCTTACAATGAGTGGAGCCCACATTCTTTGTACCCTGAACATGCAAGAATCCAACTCTGAGGTGAAATAGCCCAGTAAACCATTGTGCGTCCCTAACAGCCTCTAGGGAGTAAGGCGGTGCTACATTTTTGGAAGTAGTGCAGGCCTTTTTCTGCTGTCTATAGTTGACTTAATGTAGTGTTCTTGCATTTTTTTCACTTTGTGTATGTCATCCTTAGGGCTTGTTTACACTTGCTTCAAAATGTGGCTTTGGACATGCTTTTTTAAAGCACTCTGAATGCCAATCAAAGCTACTGTCACTAAATAAAGTGGCTAACTTACAGTTCTGTTTACACGTTGCTTTTGCTTTGCTTCAAAAATTACACTTCTTGTGCTTCAAAGAGTTTCCCAAGCCTCCATAGAAGTCTATGGTAAAGTTTGCTTGCAGCAGCTGCAGCTTTTGAGAGGCTTCTATTCAGCTTTAGCTTCGCTTTGTTTTGCAGGTATTGCAGGTGAGATATCACAGGAAGCACTGGGAAACCAAAAAGTGAACCTTTCCATCCAGATTTAAAGCTAATAGTGCCACTGATGGACTTTTAATTTAAAAATATGTGTACTACTGAGAATACAAAATAATATATTGGAAATAAATGCAATATTTATATACATTATATAAAAGAATATTCTGTCTGTGTATTCTGTCTCCCTTTTCACTGGATAACAGGTTATGCTTTCAGAAGCAATGTAACATATATTTCTAGCTCATACACTATATAGTTAAACGTTTGTGGACACCTGACATTAATACCTAGATGAGCCTTTTAGACATCACAATTCAAATCACAGGCATGTTGCCACAAACCCTTCCCTTCCCCCTGCTTTATGTCTATAACAGCCTTCATTCTTCTGGGAAGAGTGTTTCTGATATTGATGACAACAGCTGGCTCTCAGAAAGATGCCATGAGTGGTCACTTCTGGTTCATGTGTATATATTCTGGGAGTGTCTGGTGCAGAAGTCAAATCTGGTGAGCAGCAGAAACGTGAGTGGGACCAGGGCCAGAACAAAACAAAACACAAGGCATACATGTTGTGCAACATGGGAGCGCTATAGCAGAAGGTAAGCGGGGACTGGAGAAAGAGAGGACTGAGCGGCAGAGGATCAGCAGAGTGGTACCAAAGCAAGAGAAACTAGCAATGTCACTCGTGCTGCGCAGTGTGGTAGCAGTATAACAGGAGGTGAGTGGGGACCAGAGAGAGAGAAGAGGAACAGCAAACCAGAGGATCAGCAGAGCTGGGGTTTACTACTGAGTGGGGGATCCGCAGAGCTGGATATTACTACTGAATGTGAGATCAGCAGAGCTGGAAGTTACTAGGGAGTGAAGGATCAGCAAAGCTAGGGGTTATTAATGTGTGCGGGATCAGCAGAGCTGGGGGTACTACTGAGCAGGTGATCTGCTGAACAAGGGTATAAATAAGCTGGGGATCTGCTGGATGAGGGTACCGATGAGCTGGGGATCTGCTGAACAGAGGTACTAATGAGCTGGGGATCTGCTGACTGGGAGTATTACTGAGCTGGAGTTCTGCTTTGCCCCTTTAAAACAAATAGAACTTCAATACACAAACAGGGCATTTGCCAAGCTTCAAAAAAGCATCATCGATGCATCACTGAAGCATCAAAAACACAACCATAAAACATTTTGAAGCGGTAGGTTTCAAAGCAAGTGTAAATGAGCCCTTACTGTCACTTTACACTTTACATTTCATTTATATTGCTTTTTTTCACTGTCTGTATTTCTCTTTCTCATGAAAAGTAGTAGTCTAATATGTGTTTAGTATAGTTTAGTAGTGGTCAATGCTATTTGAAAGGACTTTCATAACCCTTCCTCTGGATCAACTGTGGGTATAGGATTATAACTTTTTTTTTGTAATGGTTGAACTGGATGGACTTTTGTCTTTTTTCAGCCAGACTAACTATGTAAATATGTAACCCTGTCAAAAAAACCCTTCATCTTGCTTTCCCTTCTTACCAACATTTCAAGGAAATTGAAATTCTCTCATGAATGCAACACATTCACCTGAATGGAGCCTTGGTGCTTCCATCACACAACTATGGTTGTGTGGGCGTTTAGGAGGTAAAACCGGGGGTGAGGTGGCAACACCTCTTCACTGCCTGTCAAATGCCCTCTGCATAATGATCTGCCATGGATCACTCTTTGGAGGGCTGACTCTGTTTTAAAGAGCCCTTAGAAAGAATTCCAACATCATTGTTCAAACATTTTAGTAATTTATCAAATCTTTTAGAGCATGTGCTTGTAGTTGTGTAGATCATACCAAGGTGAAAGTGATGCAATAGCATTCTATTTGAATCAACACTTACTTCAAAAGTAAAAAAGATGAATTGTCAGGTTAATGATAAACTAAGAGAAGCTCTGCATGACCTTGGAAGAGCCCTTTGCAATTATTTTAACAAGCTTGCTGTTCAGTTCTTTTAATTTACATTCATGAAAACTTTTGTACATTACCACTTCTAGCATATCTTAGCATGAACTTCATAATCTAGCCGGCAGTCACTTATCCAGGCTTACCACCAGAAGGGCTGTAAAAAAAACAGTTCCCTCGATAGCAGAGGTCAGTTACTGGATGATGAAAGGATAAGGAAACTTGCCATCAAAAAATGATATCCACCAAGGCTGTAAGTTTAGGTCGAGAGAGAGGTAAGTAGGGTAAGAAAGTGTTCTTAAAATGGAACTATGAGCAAAACAAAAAAAAATACATATATGATGCCAACATTAACACAGCAGTTCTTGGTTTTTCCGAGTTCCCTTTTGTAACATAGTTTTATTATCTGTTGATCCTTCCAGTAGATCCATCATTTTTCAACTTTCCTTTAACAGGGTGAAGACATTGTTCTACAATGAAATCATACAGCAGTGTTGTCACCATGTTGGATAGAGTAGTCCTGCAGCACAGTAGTTGGACATTGACTTTGCACTTTTGTACTTTAAATTAAAATTTAAGCAAATGACTAACAGACTATTGCAAGCATTGGAATATGGTTTGTATTAACCCTTTAACTGCCAAGTTTGATGGACAGCTTGGTCTGAAGTGGGAAAATAGTGGATCTACTGGCAAGATCAACAGGTACTAAAACAAAACTTTATGGGGGGATTAACAAAAACAATTGTGTTAATACTAGTGATAGGCCGCATCATATACAGTATGTCCTTTTTTTTATTGTGCTCATAGTTCCGTCTTAAAGAAAATGTACACTTACCCTTAAAGCTCCAAGCTCCTTCAAAATGTCGATCCTACTACCAAGATCTATATAATTTAAAAATATCTTTATAAGCAAAAATGTTTTTATATGTATGTAATATATATATATATATAGTGACAGTACAAAGCCCTGCTGCTGTGAAAAGGGAGGTAGGTATGACACAGGGTTTGCACATATGCAGAGTGTGGGGCTCTGAAATATTGATTCTGAATGGAGAAAGGTGGTTTTTTCAACTTTCCCTGGGTTTTGATATTCCTAGATTTGGTTCCGAAGTTTGAAAATTCCAAAGAGTTTTCGGAGAGAAGAAATCTCGAAACCAGTGTCCAGGTCTTTCAGAAGACTAGCGAGCTGTAAGTGCAGGTGCACAAAGCACCTGCTTGGGCATAGCTCAGTTCTCCCAATAGGAGACAGGTGGACTCCATCCAAAAGACAGGCCGGCTCTGGTAAAGGGACAGGTGTGCTCCACGTGAAATCCGGGAGGTCTCAGGCTAGGAGACAGAAGGGCTTCAGATGGATGCCAGGAGATTTCCCTATTGTGAGGTCAGGGTGTGGCAGAGAGCTGTGGGATGATGAGAAGAGGATGCGAGAGGTGCTTGGACTTTATTGGAGCACAGTATTTACTGTGAACCAGTCCAAGAGACTAACCGATAGGTACAAAGTTGAGGCCTGAGCAACAGTCCTTCAAAAGAGCCAAATCATCATTTATTTTTCACATTTGTATTGACAGTGGAAACCCCTGCATGGGCATCTGGTTCTGTTGAACTTTAATTTTGTTTAAAAAAGTGGGCCAGCAAGCCCTAAACCACAGCTCAAACTGGCATCTGGCATAGACTCACTATAAATGCTTCTACCACTGAGCTAAATACCCCAAATATCATAATAAACATATATCTAATATTTTAACATCTACTGTTCTCAAACTTGTATAATAATTATTTTATTTTGTCTGTCCATGACATTATTAAAACAGACTCACAGTTGAATAAAAAAAAAATAAAAGTCAGCAGCTACAAAAACGGTAGCTGCTGACTTTTGAAATACAGTCACTTACCTGTACTTCGGTCCAGCGGTGTCCTCACCACGGCTGGTTTCACCAGCCGTCTTCTTTCCTTGGTCCCGGCATCCTTAGTGTGGGCACCCGGCTGTAACAGCTTGTGACTGTACAGCTGGGTGCCCACTGTGCATGTGCGAGTAGTGTTGCACTTTATGAATGTCCTGTAGTCTTCTGGGACCTGTCACGTGTCACGGAGGGGGGAGGACAACTTCTGTTTCTAATTGCCATAGACGATCGCACAAGAATTGGCAGTGGGTACCTGTCAAATTTGGGTACCCCCTTGCTCCCCAAATGTGCCGATCCTTAACGGGGAGCGGGGGACAAAGCATTCCAGCGGAACTTCCCCTTTTGGGTAGAGCTCTGCTTTAAATTTGACAATGACATTTTTAAGCTGTGTTGTATCTCTGTATACAGTACAATTTTTGCTGCTAGGTGCATATTTATATATATATATATATTTATACCCTTGTTGAATAAGGCAGGTATATTGAACACTGGAATTCACATGGGATATCTTGTTCTAAAATTATCAAAGGCAAATAATAGGGTAATTACAGAAACAATTGTAGAGATTTCTGTTGGTATGTGAATAAGGATACCAGCCAAGAAAACAGAAACTGGCCTAGATCATGCATAATAAGGGTTTGGTTAGTGATGAAATTTGCAACCTGTAATTAAATACGACAGTGTCCAAAAATGTAGCCAGGTTTAGTAATCAAGCTAATTCAGGTTCCCAGACATTTTTTTTATCATTAACCCTTTTATTTTGTATTGCAGGTATTGCTATTTTCTACCTGGTCTTCATTAGCTGAAGTGTTTTAGCTCTGAAAGCCTGGTTGACCAACATAAAAAAAATAGATCACAAGTATTTGAATGACTTAATTTATCAACGGCACTATTGAAATCACCTGCATGGCATGTTTTTTATTTTTAATAGCTTTATTACATCCCAGACTGCAGTTTTGTGTTCATTTTCAGCTTCTGGTAACTTAGCTCCAGTTCAGCTGTTTATTGTACTGAGGAATGTGAGATAAACAGGGCACTCCTGGATATTACCCACCTGCAATTCACATAGATCTGATTACAAGCATATTCTGGACCTGTCTTCTTATCTATACAGGACCTGTAAATGCAGGGACACGCAACGCCTAAGTTACATCATACACCTTTACTGATGCTGTTAGCAACTTGAAGGTAGACTGATCCCCTATGTAGGTTTGATTATCATACTTCTCTGTAGGAATGAACCCATACAGGTCATTCAAGAATTAGTAGTCATGACATGTTTCTAAATCAATACTGCTAGTTGACTGCAGGAAATAGATAACAGAATTTTGAATATCTTTTTCAGCAATGAGAAGACAGTTTGCTAGAAAGCTGCCTTTTGTCACAAGTAAATTGACAAGAGATTATAGCGGTCATAGATGGATCTAAGCTTGGCCGCTTCAGTAGGGGCCGGCTGAATTTTCATCCATCTATGGGCAGACTTGTTGTACAGTAGTCAACTTCTGTACAACCAGCCTGTTGAAAATTTTCACACAGTCAATGCCGCCGGATATACCTTCTGGTGCTGATGAGTGTATTCTAATGGCAGGGAAGCCTCCCCACTGTCAGAATACAATAGCTCTGTGGGAGGGATTCCCCCCATTCACATTTAGTGTGTGAATTAGGGAATTCATTAATTTGCTTTCATTCAGCTACTGGAATCAGGTATGGCCAGCCTAAGTGCTTAGAGTCACATATATAAATCTATACTGAGTGTGGTTATGGTATTGCTGCAGTCATGTCAGAGTATAGTGATACTTCTCCTTCTACCCGGATTTGTTTTTACAGGTGGTATGTAGTTTCAGTAAGAGAGAGAGGGTCTGAAATTATATAGCTTCTGCTTGGATCTCTCTTTAAAAAATAAAGGTTTTATATAAAAAAATAAAAATGCATAGAAAAATAAACATTTAAAGAAACAGTAAAAAAACAATACTATCATAAATACAACAAAAATCTTGCACCTTATAAATAAGGAAAAAGCAGCTCAATGAGTACAAATTAAATTTTCTGCTTCGGAAAAAAAATTCCAATGGTGAATTAAGTCATTTTGCAGCAAAATCAGTTTCCCAAAATCACTCTGCTCATATGAAAACATACAGTATGAAAAAAATAGTTTTTAAATATATACAGTACATACATGAAACAGTTATATTTGCACATTCAATATGCAGAGTTAATGTCTTGCTTATAGTGATGCACAATGACTGCACCTCTCTCAGTACTGTTCTATAGGTTAGGTCTGAACTGCCTGAAAATAATAACCTCTGTGGCACAGTGGGTTAGTGGCAGGGGCGGACTGACAACTCATGGAGCCCCCGGGCAATAGGGGATCATGGGGCCCCTGTGTCCTTGCCCAAACTCAAAAAAGCCTATAGAAAAGGTACCAGGGGCATCTCATGGGGCCCCCTACTGACCCCGGCCCTCGGGCAGTGCCCGAGTTTCCAAATGGTCAGTCTGCCCCTGGTTAGTGGTTAGCACTTCGTGGGTTTAAATCACAACCATGGTACTGCCTGTCTGGAGTCTCCATGTTCTCCCTGTGCCTGCTTGAGTTTCCTCCTACTCTCCAAATACATTCTGGTAGGTTTGTGAGTAGTGTGTGAGTATGTGAGTTAGGGACATTGGATTGTAAGCTCCTTGAGAGCAGGGACTGATATGAATGTATAATATACAGTACAGTGGTACCTCGGTTTACGAATGCCTGGGTTAACGTAATTTTCGGTTTACGAATGAAAATCCATTGAAAATAATGCCTCGGTTTACAAATTTTTTTTCGCAATACGAAGCAAGTTTCCCCAGGAGGCATTGCGCCTAGGAGGTTTATAGAGCCGCCTCCATGCATGCTGGAGTCTGTGAGTAGTCTGTGAGTAGCACGTGGTGTTGAGTGTGAGGTGTTTTTGAATGCATTCCTATGGGAAACCGTGTTTCGGTTTACAAATTGTTTGCAATACAAAACGTCCCGGAGAACGCATTATATTCGTAAACCGAGGTACCACTGTATATGTAAAGTGCTGAGTAAATTGATGGCGCTATATAGATATCTGTAATAAATAAATATAAAGCAAACTGAGCTTATCTCAGCAGCAATGGTGATCACATTCCCTGATAGGCAAATGACCAGTAGAGATGCATGCATGCAATGCCAATCTGCGGTTTCTAAAGCAAGCAAAATCCCCTCTTGTATTAAAAGAGGTATAGACTCTAGAGAGAGAGAGAGATATCATATTACCCCTGTACAAATCATTAGTAATACCTCATCTGGAATATGCAGTTCAGTTTTGGGCACCAATTCACAAAAAGAATATTGGGGAACTGGAGAGAGTACAGAGAAGGGCAACCAAACTGATACGAGGCACGGAGGAGCTCAGCTATGAGGAAAGATTAGAGGAACTGAATTTATTCTCTCTTGAGAAGAGGAGATTAAGGGGGGATATGATCAACATGTATAAATACATCAGTGGTTCATATAGTGAACTCGGTGTAGAGTTATTCACCCTGAGGTCATCACAGAGGACAAGGGGGCACTCTTAACGTCCGGAGGAAAAGAAATTTAATCTCCAAACAGGGAGAGGTTTCTTCACAGTAAGAGCTGTGAAAATGTGGAATAGACTCCCTCAAGAGTTGGTTCTGGCCAGCTCAGTGGATTGCTTTAAAAAAGGCCTGGATTATTTCATAGATACACAGAATATAACTGGATACTAACATTTATAGGTAAAGTTGATTTTTAAAAAGTTGATAGGGAATATCCCCTCTCGGGGATCAGGAAATAATTTTTTCTTAGCAGGAGCAAATTGGATCATGCTTTGCTGGGGGTTTTTTTTGCCTTCCTCTGGATCAACTGTGGGTATAGGATTATAACTTTTTTTTTTTTTCTATGGTTGGACTGGGTGGACTTTTGTCTTATTTCAGCCAGACTGACTATGGAACTATGGAACTATGTAAGATGGCATTTATAATTTTGTGTACAAAATAAAATAATGACAGTATGATAAAGCAAGTAAGTCAAAAACGTGAAAGTCATGTCAATAATGACTTTCAGAGAAACATTGCACCAAAAAGAACCAAGTAATCCAACCTACGTTTCTCTTATATACTGCACCCATTTTTTTTTTTCAAACAAACTGCATCACAGGCTTATCCCAGACATGTAGCAATATGACACCTAATTTAAGAATGCACAGAATAAGAATGTATGGGAAGCAAGACTTGACAGCTTTGTCAAGCACTGTCATGCCTCGGAAAATATTTAGTTGTGAATGGACATCACAGTATTGTGTAATGTGTGTGCGCGCGGCATCAGATGACACCGATTTATTACTTTTTTGTTTAGCTTTTACAAATTATACATTAATCAGTGTGTCATTTTTCAGCCTAACCAGCTTTGTTTCTAAGCTAGTGTTGCTATGAAACATTGCTAAAGGCAGGCACTTTTACAGTCACACAGTATACAGGCACATCTGTCCTTGCATGCTGGAATTTGAAATGCAACTTCCCTTGTAAGCAAATACATTTAGCCAGAATTTTTAGTGGCCTCCACACATGCCTTTGCACCATACAGAAGCAATGAACTGGTCAATTTGGAGTAGAGAATGTTCACTTTGCATAGTGAATGTATATGTAGCTAATGAATATGGTTAAGATGTGTTTGCACCGAGCATTCAGTCATGTACAAAAGAAAAAAGTTTTATTTGTACGTGATTGGGTGATTAAAATGAATACAGCATCACCTTGTGTGGGAAGTCAACATTTTCTTTGCAAAGTAAAACATTATTATTACAGGTACTTATATAGCGCCATCAATTTACGCAGCACTTTTACATCAATATTGTAAATTCCCATCAGTCCCTATCCCTAAGCGGGGCAGCACAGTGGCTAAAATGTTTAGCACTTCCACCTGGCAGCACTAGGGTCATTGGTTCAAATCCCAGCCATGGCACCACCTGCCTGAAGTTTGCATGTCCTCCCTGTGCCTGCGTGGGTTTCCTCTGGGTTTATATTGTAAAGCGCTGAGCAAACTGTTGGTGCTATATAAATCCTGTAAAATAATAATAATATTCTAGTTTCCTCCCACTCTCCAAAGACATGCTGGTAAGTTAATTGGCATCTGTCTAAATTGGCCCTAGTATGTGAATGTAAGTTAGGAACCTTAGATTGTACACCACTTGAGGGTAAGGGACTGATGTGATTGTTAAATATATAAATAAAATGATGAATAAATTGATGGTGCTATACAAGTTCCTGTATAACCCTCAAGGGGCATACAATCTAAGGCCCCTAACTTACATTCATACATACACATACTAGAGCCAATCTAGACAGGATCCAATGAACCTACCAGGAGTGTGGGACGAAACCCACACAGGGAGAACACGCAAACTCCATGCAGGAGGTGCCATGGTTGGGGTTCAAACCAACAACTCTAGTACTGCCAGGGGGAAGAGCTAACCATTTAGCCACTGTGCTGCCCATTTTCTGATACATGTAGGCAAACACACAGAAAGTATAACATTTCCATTCAGATTGCACCAAAGAGTAAACTTCAAAATCATTTTATATATTATAGGTGGCAATACACATTCCAATAAAAGTGAACAACTGATGTCCATTTTGACAAAATGATCAAATCAGACATTGAGTGAGCAAGACAAAAATGGCACAGATGAGCAACAAATAGTGACAGTTTTGATCGACTCGAGTCTATCAGTTTTGCCAGAGAAAAGGTTCATACAGAGTCAGTTAATAGCTTTTTCGTGCCCACGTGAATCACTTATGATCAATCTACATGTAAGGGCATGAAAAAAGACCATAGATCAACCCTGCATGATCTTTTTTTTTCTGCCAAATAGAACTGGGGTAAAATAAACCATCACTATATGTGGCTCATTGTCGTTTTTGTCTTGCTCAATCAATGTAGGAATCATTCATTTTGTTGAATCAGACATCATTTGGTCATTCAGTTTTATCGCAACATGTATGGCCATCAATATATGTTTAATTGTAAAAGAATAAAGGAATTCATCCTGCGAATATATTACTGAAATTTACTGTACGGATGTGTTCTTCATAGCTTTTTTAAACCAGATGACTGTCTAAATGTCATCCCTCCTTCAAAAGCAGTTGGATGCGAATTAACCCAAGTCTTATATATTTACATGCTGTTTCATTTATCTATGTACTTGTGAACATATTTCATACTATGTACGCATTTGTGCCTCACAGCGGACTTTCACTGTAGATTATATACTTTATGTATGTTCTTTGGATGTTCAAACTTTTAATAAATTAAGATTGAATAAAAGAATAAATGACGTCCTCAAGCTTTTTCTTTAAAATAAAGCAATATAGATATTATTAAGATATAGTTTGAAGGCTACACAAGTTAGCTGGATCTGACTACAGAGCTGAACATTTTTTATGCAACAATATAAATGCTACTGTTGTCAGTCTGCTAAAAATGCAAGTTACCTGGCTGTCTATGGCTTGAGTCACCGACTCAGAAAAAGCATGCAGTAAGTGTCAGTCTGTCATTGATACACTTGTTCAGTGACAGACGAAGTATTGAAGCATGGTAACCAGCAACTAGCATTTAAAGAAAGTTACGTCAGCTATCACAGCCTCCATATTTCTCTCAGCACAGGTTTAATTTAGAGATTGGTCTGTGAATACATGTGCTTGTATAGTGGGAGCACAAATATGCATACATTGTACAGGTACACCTAGTGCAAACCTTTCCTATGGGAAAACAACAGCAATCCTCTGAAAAAAAACAAACATGGAAGACCAACCCAAAGACAGGGATGTTGCAACGTGCCCATAATATAACATTTTTATTTATTTATTTATTACAGGTACTTATATAGTACTTTCAATTTATGCAGCACTTTACATATATATATGGTACATACCCATCAGTTCCTAACCATCAAGGAGTTTACAATATAAGGTCCCTAACTCACATTTATACATACACATACTAGGGCCAATGTAGACAGGAGCCAATTAGCCTACCAGCATGTCTTTGGAGTGTAGGAGGAAACTGGAGTATCTGGAGGAAACCCACATGGGCACAGGGAGAACTTGCAAAATCCAGGCAGGTGGTGCTGTAGTTGGGATTTGAGCTGACGCCCCTGGTGCTGCCAGGTGGAAGTGCTAACGATTTAGCCACCGTGCTGCCCCGAATTCAATGCTTAATTTGGCCATGATTAACTGAAAATAGAAGCATTATATATCTACACACTTGGCTAAATAAGAACTAAATAAACTGTTAGCCTCTTTTTCAACAAGGCCGCTTCATTCCACTTTTTGCAACTCATAAGTTGTGGTATTAGTACTGCTGAGTATTTAAGTATCAGAGCTACAACGTAATGGAAGGTTATGCACTTTTGATGCTAAAGTTACAAAGCGAGCAGAACGCTTTTCTAAAGTCACTATTGAAGTGAAAACCTGACCAGGACTATTCCATTTTTTTCTATTGTAAAAATAACATACTTCAGTTTCAGTAAGTGCACATATACAAACAATGTACATACAGCACTTTCATATATAATGATATTGCTGACATTCTTAGGGAAATAAGTATTACATGTTCTGATAATAAATAGTAGACATAATAATAATATGCTTAAATAAATTCCTGAAAATGTTAATTATGCCATTTTATTATTTTATTAATATAAGACAGATTGAGTTGTTCTTTTAATTTGTCTCTGCTTTAACGCTACAAAATATGACATTAAATTAGATCTCTTTTTAATTTTCATAATTGTTGTGGTTTTTACACTTACATGATATTATAATCCATTTTTATAATGATCCTATTAAAAAAAGTTAATTTAATTTATTGTACATGTTTTACATTAACGGTGTTCACCGGGTATAGCGGCATGTGTATGTATACGAGTTAGGGACCTTAAGTTGTAAGTTCCTTGATGGCAGGGACTAACGTGAATGTACAATATATATTTAAAGTGCTGGATAAATGGTTGGTGTTATACAAGTTCCTGTAAATAAATACATTCTATGGTTTATGACAGATGGAATATAAACTGAATGAAAGTTTGTATTTCTGAGCTGTCAGGTGCATTGTATACTTACTAAGGAAAATGATGACACTGGATATCCTCCTGAAACAATCCATGCTGTCAGCTGATGGGAAGAGGCTGAGAAATCCTTGAGTCAGTCTGTTCTTGGTTGGCACTTACAGGAGTTGGGAGAGCCTGTCGATGAAGCTGTGCTACAGAGCTCAGAGGAATGACTAATCAGACTCAATGTTCAGGCAGGTTTCCCTCTCACTCAAGAATGCTACTCTCAGTTGTACTGTGACCTCTGAGCCGCAGAGTCATTTATACAACCAGTCCTGCTAGATAACTGGTTTGGCTCCAGTTCCAGTGCAGACGCACAATGAGGGAGGAGATTTTTTTTTTCCCTCTCTTCTTTTATTTTTCAGCCCACCAGCGGAAGTTTCCTAAGCTTTGGAGTAAACCTCTTGATATCTCATGTTTTTGCTGAGAGCAATAAAATTTTGACAGCGTGGTGGGTGGTTGCAGGTAGTGAGAAATATGCTTCTACTCTGCTTCCTCATCCTCTCCTTGTACTCTGACTATTCACACCCAGTCCTAGACTGAAAGACTCACCCATATCACTGGCTTTATTAACTTTTTCCTACCCAGCTACATGCTAGAACTGTTCAATTAGTTTGTTCCAACTACTTTTCAAGCAATCTTTTGCTGTATATGCCAAGTTACTACAGATAATGACGTATATCAAATCATCAGTTGTTAGTGAACTGTCTGGAAATCAAATAATTTAATGAGCATACAATGTCACACTGGACAATCATGCCTATCTGTCTGTTTTTTAGACACTCCTGACATCTGCATCATCTCTTCATACAAACAGTAGCCAAGAAATTGACAAATCCTGAATGTTAGATACTAAGGAAAAGTTTATTTGCCAAAGATCATGAGGTTACCATTTGCAGGATTGAGCAGTTGTCCTCTAATGTCCATAAGTACTTAAAGGTTAGAATTTTAAAAGAGCTCAGATTGACATGGGCTTAGAATTTAAAGTCTAACATCCTTCTTTAGAGAGAATATATCTATTACTACGTCAGTCTGACATACACTATATTACTAAAGTAGCTTTCTGTATTAAAAACTTTACTTTTCAAAGCTGGCTATTATAAATAGCTTTCAAAAGCGGTTTTCTTTTGTTATACTTTACTTATATAAACTACTGAAGTATTGATTGTACATGCAAGTGTACTGTTCAGTTTTTGTTGTTGTGTATATCTAAATTCATGGAAGGGCTGGGCTAGGGGACTGGGAAGCATCTGCCCCCTGTGCTAGTACTAATACAATGTATTGGGTGGGTGCATATTGGGTGGGTGCCCCCAAATGAAAACCCTTCAAACATGCAGCAATGGATTTAGCTACCCATGTATCCCCATTCACACCTGTAATTACAGCTTCTGGCAGAAGGAAGTCTTCCAGCACCAACTTCATCTTCAGCTTACAGATAGCATGTGACCAAATGCCAGAAATCTAGGAGGAAACTGTTGCTGCAAGAGGGGAAGGTGTGTCTCGTCATGTCCTCTACAAACACTTTCACCTTTCACCTTGCTCACTAATCAGTGCTATACCATGACACATTTTGTGTGCTACCCCATCTTTGTGCCACAAAAATATTTCCCTACCACGAAAGAACCAGTTGTTTGTGTTTGCACTCTGATGTTAAGGGGAACTCTATGGACTCTTGTGCAAGGGGGAGCTCTGTGGATTCCGGTGTAAAGAGGGAATGCTGGAGAGACTCTGATTTAAGGGGGAACTCTGTGGACTCTGCTGTAAAAGGGAACTCTGATATACGGGGGCACTCTGGTGTAAGGGGGAACATGAGAACTCTGGTGTAAGGAAGGACTCTTGGAACCCTGACGTATAGGAGAATGCTGGGGAATTTTATGTAAGGGGGGACTGAGGGGACTTTGATATAAGGGGAGACTCTGACTGCTGCACTCTATATGTTGTTTCCTATGTTATGTACACTTGCCCCGTGCACTCTAAACATTGTGCTGTACACCTGACCAAGGTATACATTGTCTCAACAGTTGCTGGTTTTAATTAGGTTCTTCTTTAAGGTAGGCTCAATCAAACAAAATGATATCTTTGTGTGCATGAAAGCATACTGTATGCAATGGAAACATTGAATTTTTTTTAAAAAACTGATCCTTTGTCCTGAGGTTTATTTGTGTCTGTGAGGCTGTCAGTTGTGGTATAGTAGATAGAAATATTTTGTGGGTACAAGGACTGTTATATGTGTGCAGTGTATCTAGCAACTAGGCACAGATTCCGTTTAACGATCCCTTTTACGCTATGTTTGAAGAGAAGTCAACAAGGCCTAGAGCAACAAAGATACTATCCCCACTGTGAAGCATGGTGGTGGCTCTTTGATGTTTTGTTCATGTATCAGCTCTGAAGGCATGGGGAATCTTGTGAAAATTGATGGTAAGATGAATGCAGCATGATATCAGAAAATACTGGCAGACAATTTGCATTCTTGCATGGGACGCTTTTGGATTTTCCAGCACAAAGCCAAGTTGACCCTCCAGTGGTTACAGCAGAAAAAGGTGAATGTTCTGGAGTGACCATCACAGTCTTCTGATCTTAATAGAATCGAGCCGCTCGGAGGAGATCTCAAACGTGCTGTTCATGCAAGACCACCAAAGACTTTGCATGACCTGGAGGCATTTTCTCACGACAAATGGGCAGCTATACTACCTGCAAGAATTTGGGACCTCATAGACAACCATTACAAAAGACTGCATGCTGTCATTGATGCTAAAGGGGGCACCGCACAGTATTAAGAATTAAGGGTATGCAGACTTTTTTACTTGTTGCCATGTTTTGTTCTATGATTGTGCCATTCTGTTATGACCTATAGTTAAATATGAATCCCATAATAAAATTTAAAAAATGTGTTTTGCCTGCTCACTCATGTTTTCTTTAAAAAAGGTACATACTGTATATTACCAATTTTCCAAGGATATGCAAACTTTTGAGCACAACTGTATACTAACAAGAGCCTATATTACTGGTAGGGGCAAACCAAGACAACAAGTTGAGGAATAGGGGTCAGGCAAACTATAGGAAGGGATGGCTCTTTAGGCATGGTAAATATCAGTCCCCCCAAAAAACACCATAACAAAAATTCCCAAATGTAAACTGGGTTAAATGGAGGCACATGTTCCGTGTATCAGAGCTCCGTAGGTCCATTCTGTACAAGCTCCAAAACTAAGGCATGAAAAAAAAATGCAAACATAATTAGCTAAATGGATTTCACATATGAAAAGCTGATGGGGTTTGAGGAAAAGGTTAGGGTACTCACAATGACAGAGGCAAAGAACAGAGTTGGACTATATGTAACTTGAAAATTACAGTTTTCTTTCTCCAAAGATGTGAGTAAAAAGGTACCCAGAGACTGTAAGTGTTCATTACCCTTTAGTCCCCAATGTACTGGATAAAAAAATAAATGAAATCCTTCAAAAAACCACTGATGCCCAGTCCAAATGTATTAGGTGAAAATCACATAAGAACAGAAGGAGTTTAGTGATGTAGAAAGCATGAAAATAGTGAAAGGTTCAAATGATGAAGACAGTTTGAGCAGTGTTGAAGCAGGTTCCAGATCATTAAAGATGTTGAAGAAGAATGCTGCAAAAAAATAAGGTGGGTCACTAATGGGAGAAAACTTAATGACAGAAATTAAAGAAAATAAGACTTTAGAAAAAAGCTAAAAAAATACTCAATGGTTTCTAAAAGACCGAGAAATGCAAACAAAGAGGAGATAAAAGCTCCAAAGCTAAAGTTAATGTAAGTAATGGGAGGTGTCTGAGAAATTTTTAGAAGAGGGCTTTACTGATGACTCAAAGCTAGCTTGTGGGGTTCTTTAAATCTAACTCAAGTTTTAAGATGCCTACAATTATAGGAACTTGTAGTAGTTTTGTTAGGTCAGAATTATTGGATTTCCGTACCATATTATTTATGAAACGTTCTATAGCCGAACATGTTTTCATCTTGACTGTTAAAGAATTGATGATCAGGAAACTGGTAATATGAATAAAGTTGGAGGCAACTTTGTAGTAACTAAACTGTAATTTGGTGGAACAACATGACCATTCTTTAAAAAGAATTATTATACATTACACAGTGAAATATAAGGAAATCGGAGGTTTATGTGAGTTTTGCTAATGTTTGTGATAAGTATGCTATTTTTAGAAACAAATCCTGGCAGATTAAAGAAAAAAAAGTTATCTTTTTAATATTTAACCTTACAAATTCATTATTTTGTTGTAGGACTTTAACCTTGTACAAAAACATGTTTGGTTTGTTAGATGTTGAAACACCTTACAAATTCTATTTAATAAAACTCTGCTAAACACTTTTGACAACTGATATGCTAATAATCTCTAAATTGAATGCAATATCAGAAAAACAAGTACCTACAATTACTGTGTATGGGGTATCTGGAATTTAGTAATCATGTTTATTTGAAAGAAATAAAAATATTTCTCTCCAGATGGTACTTCACGCCAGAGTGTATTGCTAAGAATATTCCTTATTATAAGTCTTCCTGCTTCCAAGGTTGTGGGACCATGGGTGATATGTTTCACATACAGTGGTCTTGCACTGTGGCCTGCTGATTATGCATATGGGTATGCTACATGATCCACTCTGTCACACAAATTAATCGTTCTGAAAAACCCAGGGGAAGCTCTTCTCCACAGACCGATCGAAGATATATTGCAACGATCCCGGGCCCTGATTTCGTTCTTTGTTACGGCAACAAAGCAAACTATAGCATCTGCATGGAAATCACCATCTCTTAATTTTAAAAGGAAGTTAAATCTAGAATCCAAGGATTCTTTATCAATGAAAATTTAACGGCGGTATTGGAATACAAACACAATGAATTCCTCTAGATATGGCAGCACTGACTTGACTACCTGCGAGTTTCCCACTTCATCATGCAGTTGACTCACCTTTGATTTGTGGGTCTATTTCTCCTTCCCCTAACCCCTGATGGGACAGTGGCTTATGCTCCCTTGTGGCAAGATTCCCCTACTCTTCTCCTCCCTCCCTCCCCTCCACTATCCTCTCCATGACATTCCTTGTTTCTGCTTTTCCGGAGGCTCTCCCCCACCTACCCCTTCTCATTTTATCATTGAATTTTTAATGGAATCCACAGCCGAACATACTCCTTCTATGACCTGGCATTGAGGTTGCATGTCGTACAGATCTGGTACACTGCTCTTTTCGCTACGCAGGTTTAATGAACATATACTTCAGCACAAGATTGTACGATTCTTTGAAATTTTTGTCTATATGCTCTTAGTGGTTGTGACGGGAATCACTTTGGGTGGGGGGCCTATGTAACTCAACTCACTTTGGAGAGGTGGGGAGACCCCTGTCTCAACTCCCCATATCCCTATTATGTGTAAGTCACCCTGTGCCTGTTAGGGGTACAGGGTGATCTGTCCTAATATTGTGTAGACATGTATAGGTGGGGTGGGGGTTGTAGATTGTTTAGTGCCATGTGGTTTCATCCCATTGTTCTATTTTGTGTCTTGCTTGGGCACAAATTATTATGGGATGTATGTGTTTATGTGTATTGGCTTGTGGGGGGTGTCTCCAGCAGCCCTCCCTCCTGATGGGACTGTCTGTTGGTGTGTCCCTTGTTAGTAAAAGAAGATTGCCCTGCCCTGTGTAATTATGCAGGGAGGGGGGGTTGTTCCCTTGCAAGTATATATCTTGTATCTGTGTTAAAATAAACTAGTCTACTTTCTGGATTACTTCAAGATTGGTGTCGTCTAGTCTTGTATGGTCTAACTAAAGTACCCAAGCACAGTCTGGGGTCGGTTCCATTTCAGTGGCTCATATCAGCCCTTGTTACATGTACTTCTCTGCTTTATACTTATTTGAACATTTATGTTGCTCATACATCCCCTGCATGGGTTTACTGTTCTATTTCCTTTATTGAACATTTTCCTCATCTACGTTATGTGCATTGGATCTTCAAAATGTCCATGCATTGATATTTCAAATACATTTTTTTTTGGTACCAGAAAGAAATAAAAAAATATTTAGATGCTAGGAGGTTTCAGTTAACTTCCTGCCCTGTGGATGCAAAAGCAAAATAGATTAAATATCTCTAAACAGAAGCTAATTAGTGAGCTGTCATAGGAACAGGTGTCTGGGTTTTACATTGCACTTGCTCTGATGCCATTTCTAAAATTTTGGACTTCCAGTCTACTTCTATTTCAGTGGCAATGGCCACCAGGACAAATAAAGAGGGAAATCTCCACAGTAGGGACACAATCACAGCAAAAAACCCCCAAAGGGTAACCAAAACAAAACAAAAAATGTTTTCCTTCAGTTCCATGTTAAAGAGATCTTGTCGCCAGACAATTAATTTCAACAAAAATCTTCCCATGAGAATATATGTGCATTTAACATATATCATGCATGTAATTTGTTTGTAAAAACCTCCCTTGTATAGACATCCAAAAACCCTGAGACTGCTTTTGGGTGCAGCCATTTTGGATGTGACTTCAACAGCTACAAAACACTCGGAGCTATCACTCAACTGACACTTTATAGTATCCCCCTTCACTTCTCTGGTAGCTACATAAAAGTTCATGTAAGGTGGTGAGGACAGGAATGGAGTGGAGGAGCTGGGTCAGCACACAGTAATTAAAGACTCCCAGAAGAGGAGAAAGCAATGACATGGCAGGAGGGAAGGAGCTGTACTAAGGAATTAACTCTTCTTGGGTAGTATTTTTTAGTAAGTTAAAAGGTGCTGTTTCCGTACATACTGCCACTCTGGGTACAAATTCAATTGTCTCATCGTAGACATGGCCCTGTTGCTTCTCAACATTACAAAGCCTTTACTAGTAAAGGCACAAACAGACACAGCATGGTTATCAATAAATATAATTTAAAATAGGCTGGACATTCACAATGTACATTGGGTGTCAGCTACAGTGCGTATTGGCCTTTCCAGTTTCACATACCAGGGCAAAATATTAAAAGGTTATGTACTGTGAATTATTATTATTATAGAGGTGGATAGAGTAGAAGGTAGTTATATCTTCCTTGCTACTGGCATTTTCCCAGTGCTTCTTTTCTTCTGCACTGTCTTCTTGGATCCAGGATCACTGGAAGCCAGCTGCTGCTTCTTGATCCTCCACAACTAAGCCCTGATGATGCCCTACTAGATCTCACACATGTGAAAGTGAAATCTGCATGATCCGAATGATGGCTTGCTAGCCATCACTTTATTTACTGATTGCTGGTTGACATGAGCATCAGGTCATGTAAGGATACCATGCAAAAAAGCTATTAAACAAGCAATTGCATTATATTGTAAAGCGCTGAGCAAACTGTTGACGCTATATAAATCCTGTATAATAATAATAATAATAGTAGGCACAAAATCATGCAATACTTCAGCAACTTCACAAGACACTGAACTAACGGCCTTCTGGAATATGTAATGTGGATATCCCAGGGGGCTACATGCAGCCTAAGGGTTGGTCACTCTTGCCTAAGCAAACCAGGATATGGTAAGATGAATCTGGCTAAAAGTATTTATAAAATCAAAAACAGGAAAATTCATTGTAATTCTATAAGGGAAGGGAGAAGAAAGAAAATGACAGAAAGTTCAATTATTGTGAAAGGTCCATCTTAAGTAAAATGTTCGGTTTATTTAACAATTAGCTGTACAGGAGATTACCACACAACTGACAGAGCTTTCATTTGTACCTAATTTTTGCTTCCTCTTGGCCTTGTATGGGTGACATCCTGGAAATCCCGGTCTTTGCATAAGACTGTCATTGCACAGCTGCAGTTCATGAGACACAATACTTCCACCAGCTGGCTTGACTGCAAACAGCACGCAGCATGTGCATTTCCTTCAATAAATTTTGAATGTTAAACAACATTTCTGTCATAAAGGAAGATTGAAATCAAGATTTCCTTATTCTCTAATTAATGTCAATAACTTATTATTTTAAGCTCTTAACATAAAAGCAATAAATGATTAATACCTAGTTTCTAATATCCCTACAACCACTGTGCATATAAATACAAGTGCATATAAATACATCCACAATATAAATGTATTTAGTTTATCAATTTATAAATGGTATGTATACCATCTCCAAAAACAGCTTCCTTTCAATCGCCAAAGACCTCTTAAGCTCCTATGCCCCTCTGTACACCTCCACCAGTACACACATCATGATCTTATTTGGGATATTAGAAATTTTTAAAGAATATTAAAACCTTAAAAAAGACCTTCTATTTATGTGGACATCGTTCTCTTTTTGGTGAAATTTGTTTCCTAAAGAGACACTGGCAATTTTTACATTCAGGGCAAAGTGATAATGTCTGTTCAAAGGGCCCCATATTGCTTATCTTTAATAAATGGAATTGTCAATATACTGCACTTAGTCTGTATTCTTTTCTCATACAGCTTACAGAGCCTCGGCTTAACTCTGGAGGGTGCTGCCACTGGTGCCCATACAATATTCATATTATGGACAATTGATGGACTTATATCACAATTTATGTTTTGATTGTATGACTATGTGCTCCTTTAGTGCCCATCCCTTATCCTTTTTCCTGTTCGAAGGGCCCCATAGCCCTTCAAGCCTTTAACCCTGATCTTGACCTTTGACCCAAACACAAACCCTGGCACTGATCTAGATCAAACCTTGATCTAAGTATTTTTTTCTTTATTTTTTCTTTTATTATTTTTTTTACAGTATTTTTTTTACATGCAGGAACAGCACAAAAACACCTCAATATGACCGAAGATCAGTCTGCTACATAGGGGGTAGAGTCGAATAAAAACACTGGTCCATCCAATTCAACTTGTGTGTATTTATGTGACTACCATTTTCAATATCCCTGTACATTGTGGTCGTTAAGAAGCACATCTAAATTTTTTTTTAATTTATCCAAACTCCCCGCTGTGTACAGTATGTGCTGCTTTTACTACTAGGGAGAAAAAAACAGACACATCGCTGTGCCCATGTACAGAACCCTGTGTTCTTAGAAAAACACAGGGCTCTGTACTGCAATTCGTTAAGCCGATCAGCAGGTCCTGCAATCATTGGCAGGGAACTGCTGATTGACTTGTGTTGTACCAAATGGCAGCACAGATCAGGCACGGGTTGAGATACATATACGTGATCTAGCGCAGCAGGGCCATTGCATTGCAGTAAAACTAGGGGGTCTGCAACTGGTTAAAGGACTTCATTTTTATATATTTCCATATAGAGTGTATTTTACAAATATAAAAAATCCTGTTATAAATTGGTTATATGTATTTATATATTTAAATTTATATTATATATTTAAATTCATGTTTGCCAGCATTTATATGTTAATTCTATATATGTGTATTAGTTGCCATGCTGAGCTTTGTAGTCCCTCAGTGATATAACCCTGCTATTGATCTACAGCAGGAAGGCTTGACAAAGGGACAGTATTTGATACGTTATCTGCCTGGCCTTTCCTTTCCTCCACATGTGATAGCTGATGTCACTAACACCCCCCTGCTGCTTACTGTTTCTGCTTTTATCATTCACAGCAATTTCAGTAGCGTTTTTTCACACATTAGGTTTCACAATATTCAACTTTTTTCCAGTGATATGATGCAATAGGTTGCATTCCTGAAAATTAAAAGCATTACCATAGGAAGTAATGATTAATTGATTTTCATAAAATATGTCATGTCAGGATGTTTTTGTTGTCATTTCATAAGCATAATTGTGAGTGGAATGTAAACATATAAAGGTTTGGCGGAAACGCACTTGTCCTGGTTTATGCAGCAAGCAAACTCTTTGGTCTTCCTCTGCAGCTGTATCACTTGTTTATGTTATTTTGTGCAAATAAAATGTCTTACGTGTAAACACCAGAATATACAAGATGATGCAAATATGAATTCATTGCTTTCTCATCTAAATGCCTATTCCTACAGTAGTGGGATTACATGTGGCTTGGAAAATTATTTAAAATAGAGACTTTTTTTGTTTGTTTGTTTGTTTGTTTGTTTGTTTGTTTGATGTTTGTTTGGGATAAAGTGGTAAGGGTTAGAATTCCTATTAGGTTTTTGTTGCTCTTTGTGTCCCAGCTGGGGAGATTCACTTTCTCTGTGCTACAGGTTCGCAGAATAATGAACTGCCAAACTGGCAAAATGTAGTCAGTTTGACAGTAAACAAACCAGCTGAGGATCTGTCATTTAGTGGCAGTAGCTGCTCAATGACAGATCCCTAATCACCTTCTATTTGTAAACAAACCGGCCAGGGATCTTGAGTGATGTCTGAGACCAAATATGGTCAATGACATTACCCTGCATCTCCAGCTAATTTGTTTACAAACAAAAGATGGAGGAGGCTTTGTCATTTTTCAACAGCACTGCTGGGGCCACATTATCAGGCAGTGTGTCATCGTGGCTGTAGGGCAACATCATCAGGCCGCAGGTCATCGTGATGGGGTGACATTGCTGGCCAGCAGGTCAACGCAATTGACGCTGGATCTACATTGGTTATTGGCAGCAGATTTACAAGTGGAAAAATTAATATTACAGAAGAGTAGTGGTGTTTAGCATCTGAGCGACTTTCACTGTGTGCAGTGGTTTTGCACAGAGCAGCCCTGATTCTCCTCTTCTCGGGTCCCCTGCTGGCATTTCTGTCCCCTCCGTCTTTCCTAGTGCCTCCATAGTAAGTAGCTTGTTATAGGGGCACCCAAGCAGGCTCCCTACCAAACCACTGGTTTGCATGACCCTTCACACACAGAGCCGTGGCTCAGCCCCACCCCCTCTCTCTTCTCATTGACTCACTGGCTGTGATTGACCCGGAGAAGCAAGGCTCATAGAATTCATGAAGGTAAAGACCCTTGAGCCTTTAGAACCACCTTAAAAGGTGATCCATCAGCAGAACCCTCCAATTCCCTTGAGAACATTTCTGCAGATGGAAAGCATCAGGGGTGGGGCTTACACGGACGTCATCATGCTGCCTGACCGGCCAGCGGCGTGTTCTGTGCTGTTCCGAGCATTGTATATGTTTATATTGTGACTAAATTCCTTTTAGTAAATAAATTAGTCTGGTGGTTTTACACTATGAAGTTCTTGTGATCTTTTCTTCCCAGTACTGAGCCATCTTTCCCTGCTGGTGAGCTCTGAGGTTTCCATCCGTCCAACCTGAGCAGTGTGACTTGATTGTGGCAGAGTTAACTCTTGATGTACCAAGTGCTTTTAAAACCTCCTATAACTTGGAGTCTGAAATTTTGGGAAGAGGCTGAAACAACTTATGAATGGTAGAGGAACTTATTGGAAGCATGCAAAGTATGTGTATACGATTTTGGACACTTGGTGAATTTTATTTTAATTAAGGACTCACAACTGATTTTTTTTGCTTATTTTTTCATGACACAATGGAAATGTGGAACTATTGATTTAAAGGCACAGTAGACTCATTATTTTGTTTTTGATTTATTACTTGTGCACTTTATAATTCTTTATGTACTGATTGTTTAATACAGCGCAACACATGAGATTTATGTATTTTGATACTCATTTGTTTTTTGGGTGTGTTTTTGAGTGCAACTGTATAAACAATGGGACATTGTTTACCTTTTTAACCACCTCCCGCCCGCCATATAGTAATATGACGGGCGCAAGGTGGTTCTCTCATTCTGGGAGGACGTCATATGACGTCCTCCCATTCTCACGGCGCATGCGCGGCTCAGGGAGCGCGCAGCGTGGCGATCGGCGGTGCGCTGTGTCCCTCGGACACAGCGGATCACTGATCACGGAAAGAGCCAAAGATGTCGGCTCGGTCATGTGATCAGCTGTGTCCAATCACAGCTGATCAAATGTAAACAGGGAAATGCCGGTTATCGGCATTTCTCTCCTCTCGAGCTGTCACACTGAAAGCTCGAGAGGAGAGGAGAGCCAGTAATCGGCTTTCCGCGGAGGGGACATGTACACTGATCAGCAGGGCACTGCTGATCAGTGTGCCCTGATGATCAGTGTAGCCCCAGCAGTGCCACCTGTCAGTGTCCATCAGTGCCTTGTGTCAGTGCTCATCAGTGCCTCATGCCAGTGCCCATCAGTGCCACATCAATGCCACATATCAGTGCCTACCAGTGCACATCAATGCCACATATCAGTGCCCATCTGAGCTGCCTTTCAGTGTCACCCATCAGTGCCAGTCAGTGCCACCTATCAATGCCAATCAGTGCCACATATCAGTGCTGCCAATCAGTGCCATCTATCAGTGCCAGTGAGTGCCGCCTATCAGCGCACATCAGTGCCGCCTATCAGTGCGCATCAGTGACGCCTATCAGTGCCTGTCAGTGCTGCCTAACAGTGCCAGTCAGTGCCGCCTAACAGTACCAATCAGTGCCACCTATCAGTGCCACCTATCAGTGCCATATATTAGTGCCATGTATCAGTGCCATGTATCAGTGCTGCCTTTCGGTGCCAATCAGTGATGCCTGTCAACGCCCATCAGTGCCACCTACCAGTGCCTCCTCATCAGTGCCCATTAGTGCCACCTATCAGTGTCCATCAGTGCAGCTTATCAGTGCCCATCACTACAGCCTCATTAGCGCACATCAGTGAAGGAGAAAAATCACTTATTTACAAAATTTTATAACAAAAACTAAGAAAAAATGGTTTTTTTTCAAATTTTTTCAGTGGTTTTTGGTTTGTTTAAGAAAAAATAAAAAACCCAGAGTTGATTAAATCCCACCAAAAGAAAGCTCTATCTGTCCAAAAAAATCATAAAAATGTCATATGGGTACAGTGTTGCATGACCACGCAATTGTCATTCAAAGTGCTGAAAGCTGAAACTTGGCCTGGGCAGGAAGGGGGTATAAGTGCCCTGCAGGCTTGTGGTTAATATCATTTTTATTAAAGGGCATTTTTGCTGTTTGGTTGTCTTTATTTATTTTTGACATTTTTTGGTAGTGAGTGATAAGGGATACTCATATTCTCTGTACTCATTTCCATGAGAGCGGGTGAATATCTGGGGGCACCCTTATTATAAAGTGTAACTTCCAGATTCCAAAATGTCTCCCCTGCAAACCTCTACATCCCTTTTGGAGGACAGGATGTGGGGCTGAGGCCTTTGTCCCCTCAACATAAAGACTGTGCCTTGCAAGTAGGGGAGGCAAAGCGTCCTCCAAATGTTGAAGTCATGTGTCCTGGAATGGCTCAGGAAGTGGATCTACAGGCTCAATGCCTCCTTTTTGCTGGCCACCCAGACTGCATTCCTGAATATGGGTCTGGTATACATTTTAAGGGAGACACCACACAGTTTTCTTTTTTCAAAGGGACAGTACACATTTACAAAAATGGGAAAAATGGCCTTCAATGTTGTTTCCCCACCACCCAACAATGTTATTCATATATTGAAGCCTACCCCACTCCCTGCTAACTTGCCGACCTCCTCCACTCTTCCTACCACCCCATCCCCCACAGCTATCTCCTCCTGTACAACTATCCCCTCCCTCCTAGATTGTAAGCTCGAAAGAGCAGGGCCCTCAATCCCCTCATGTTTTGCATTGTATTGGTATTGTTCTGACACATGTTCTGTCCCCCTTTGTAATGTACAGCGCTGAGCGAACTATTGGCGCTTTATAAATACTGTATAATAATAATAATTGTTCTGTAACTTCATGTGCAGCTCAAAAGCAGGGCTTTTTTCTCGGAAAATAGGTGCAGGTACTCTCTCTTTTGGAGTCACGCCTTGTCTCTGCACCCTACCCGCCTCCAAGCACCATCCCTTTGTTCCACCCCCTACCCACCTCCCAGTACAGCCCTTGTTAGAGAAAACAAAACCTAGTATCACTTTTTGATGAAGTAATTTGTATGGAATTTGTTAATGATAACAAATAAAAAAGGAAAATAGACCGCCTGCAGCCAGCAAAACCAGCCCCCCTGCAACAATAGATTCCTCAGAGACAATAAACATCCAACAACAAATCAATTCCGCAACAACAATAGATCTCCTGCCAGCAACAACAGATCTACCAGGAGCCAGGAACAATAGATTATCCCTCAGCAGTAGATCCCTACCATCAACAATGACCCTTCAGCAACAAAAGACTCCCTTTAACAATAATAGACCCATCCTTAAACAATAGACACCCCCAACAAACAATAATTCCCCCAGCGTTAAGCATCAATAGACCCTCCAGAATACCCCAGCACTCATTGTCATTACATACATTCAATGTTAGAGGTGCCGGAACTTCGTTCCCCCACCTTCCCCCTGAAAAAAGCCCTGCCTAAAAGTATAACCGAAGGCAACACTTTTAGTTTTGGATAACGTAGAGAGGGATGAGAACTCATGTCAGACTTCTTTCGCTGTCTGTGTCCCAGTCTGGGAGATTCACCCTTTCTAATTGCTCTGTTTACCATTATCGCTGAATGTGAAAGAAAATCCCAAATTTTGGGTTGTCCTTGAAACAGGAATTGTGTGGAAATGTTCCAAAAGTGACACTAGTTTTTTTTTACCCTGGTAAAAACCAGGGATTCCTTTACTTTGGAAAGTTTCCTCTCACTTCCTGTTTTGGCTTTGGGACAAGAAGTAAAGGGAAATCTCTACAATGGGACACAGATGGCAAAAAAATCCAAAATGAATGTAGTGCTACCTCCAGAGGCTGCCCACTACCACAAGCACCAGTCCATGCACTCCAGCTCCAATAACCAAGCCTAGGGGATGTGTTTTTGGAATTTATTGCTTGAAGAACTTTAAACAGAAGGGGGGTTAAGGCATATGATTCTCCAAACCGCTTGTGCAGTAATAGGAGGACACACTTTTTAGGCCCACATACACTGGGAATACAGCTGGGAACACAGGCAGTATTCTGATACCCTTTGAGAGCTGTCTCTGTCCATAGCTACCTCTGTTAATTACATCTCAAAAGCACACAGTCACCAGGGATCACAATTCAGGGTCAGTACTCACAAGTCCCCAGGACAGCTGCCCACCTTTCAGCTTCCTCTAGATACAGTCCAATAAGGGAGTCAGTCCTTCTCCAGACCATATCTCTTAGCTCCCCCTCTCAGAAAGATCACTTCAGGCTTTCATCTCTGCTACAGGTTAGACCTCAAAGAACAGCTACACAGCCCCCAGGCTGCCTTGGACTTTGGAACCCTCCCTGCCGAGGAAAGGACAATCTCTCCAGGGTTCCATACTATTTATTGCCTCCCCAGCCATCGTGTGAGGTGTAAAATGAATATATTTTTTCTTATTTTTAGGGTTTTTTTTGTATGTATTTAAATGCAATAATCCACACCATATGAATATGGTTATGTTGTAGTATGGCCATTGTCGCACTGTGCACGGCATAATGGAATTTTGTTAAAGCTAAGAGGTGTTCCAATATAAAATAGAGGCGATCTTGGGTGTAGTAGATAGAGTGTATTGTATTTATTGGACAACTGGAACTGGAGAATGCTGTTCCTGAAATGGCCCAGGCCAAAAAAGCAGAGTGATTTGTGACAGCTGTGTCCGCCGAACACAGCAGATTACCGATTAAGGTACCAGGCTGCTGTGATTGGCCCAGGTGCCATGTGATCGCTGTGATCAATCACAGCAATCACGTGATCACAAGTAAACAACTGTCATGAATGGCTTTCATTCATTAATTGACAACTTTCTTATGTACTTTAAAACGAAGTCTGCTAGAGATGTAGTTGGAGAAAAATTATGTTCACACTGCCAGTATGTTTAGTACTGTTTTTTTTTTCATAGTTACGTAGATTGAAAAAAGACACAGGTCTATCTTGTTCAACCATTTGAAAAATAAATAAATTGAAAGTCTGCATCCACAGAACTCTATAACTACAGATGATCCAGAAGAAGGAAAAAAAAGGATGGTCAATGATCTCCAACAAAGAAAAAAATCCTTCTTGACCATCTAAGGACATTCCCCAGTTAAACAATCTGCATTAATATTGATTACAAATATTAATTGCAAGTTTCATTGTGTACATTAAAAACACATCCAGCTTGTTTTAGAAAATCTACTGAGCTGGCTCCACATTTTCACACCTCTTACTGTAAAGATGCCTTTCTCTATGTGGAGGATAAAGCTGAAAGTGATTCCAAAGGTTGTCATTCAGAAAAAAAACAAAAAAACAAGCATGTTATACTTACCTGCTCTACTGTGCAATGATCATCCTCTTTTTGGGTCCCCCGCTGGCAGTCCTGGCTCCTCCCCCTGCCAAGTGCCCCCAATAGCAAGCCTCTTGCTACGGGGACACTTGAGCAGGCTCCCGCACCATGCTCCTGTGAATGGACGGTGTCCATTTACACACAGAACGTGGCTTTGCTCGGCTCCGCCCCCCCGCTCTCTCCTCATTAACTCACTGGCTGTGATTGACAGCAGCAGGAACTAATGGCTCCCACCACTGTTTGAGCCAATGAGGAGAGAGAGATCCAGGAGAGCTGCAACTCTCATACACATTGCTGGATCAAAATGTGGCTCAGGTAAGTATAAGGGGACTGGGGGGAGCTGCACATAGAAGATATTTAAATAATCTTGATAAATATCAAGTACAAATTTTAGGAGCTGCAACAATTTTTATACACAATCCCTCCATTTTCAGGGGCTCAAATGTAATTGGACAAATGAATATAATCATAAATAAAATGTTTATTTTTAATATTTTGTTGAGAATCCTTTACTGGAAATGACTGCTTGAAGTCTGGAACCCATGGACATTAGACTGGGTTTCCTCCTTTCTGATGCTTTGCCAGGCTCTAACTGTAGCTGTCTTCACTTGTTCTTTGTTTGTGGGTCTTTCTGCCTTTAGTTTTGCCTTCAGCAAGTGAAATGCATGCTTAATTGGGTTGAGATCAGGTGATTGACTTGGCCATTGCAAAATATTCCACTTCTTTTCCTTCAAAAGCTCCGGGGTTGCTTTTACAGTGTGTTTTGGTTCATTGTCCATCTGTGCTGTGAAGCTCTGTGTAATCAACTTTGCTGCATTTGGCTGAATCTGGGCTGACAGTATATCTCTAAACACTGCAGAATTCATCCGGCTGCTTCTGTCTTCTGTCACATCATCAATAAACACCAAATGACCCAGTGCCACTGGAAGCCATGCATGCCCATGCCATCACACTGCCTTTACCATGTTTTACAGATGACGTTGTGTGCTTTGGATCATGAGCTGTTGCAAGCTTTTTTCTCCACACTTTTTTCTTCCTGTCATTTTAGTACAGAGTAATCTTAATTTCTTCCGTCCAAAGAATGCTTTTCCAGAACTGGTCTGGCTCTTTTAGATGTTTTTTTGGCAAAGTCTAATCTGGCTTTTATATTCTTCAGGCTTATGGATGGTTTGCACCTTGTGGTGAACCCTCTGTATTTGCTCTTGTGAAGTCTTTTCTTGATTGTAAACTTTGACAATGATACGCCCACCTCCTGGAGAGTGTTCTTCTTTCCTAAGAATGTACTAAACTGTTGATTTGGCCACTCCTAATGTTGCTGCTATCTCTCTGATGGATTTTTTTTTGAAGCCTTACAATGGCCTGTTTCACTTGCATGAACGCATGATGTAGGTTCAAAGCAATAGATTCCAAATGCAAATACCACACTTAGAATCAACTCCAGACCTTTTACCTGCTTAATTGATGAAGACATAATGAAAGAGCAGCCCACACCTGGCCATGAAACAGCTTTTGATTCAATTGTCCAATTACTTTTGGTCCCTTGAAAAAGGGGGAAGGCTACTCTTAAGAGCTGTAATTCTTAAACCCTTCCTCCAATTTGGATGTACATACCCTCAAATTAAACTTGAGAGTGTACTCTTTCAGGACATATCCATTATATAACTATAGCTTGAATATGTTTTGGCAAATACCTGAAAAAAAACAAATTGTGCCTGTGTCTAAATATATATAGATCTAATTGTGCTTCAAGTTTTAATTCTCACTGGTTTCATCCTGTTAGCTTAAAATTTAGTCTCTGTAAATATCTTAGAATCATTCCAGAGATCACCACCTGCACTAAGATTTTTTATGCATGTGTCTACAATATTGCTCTCTCATTATCTCCCTTTGTAGTCACCCATGGAAATGCACTGAGAACAGAGAGTTTAAGTGATAAGCCTGTGTGAAAAAACATATCCCTCGTATCCTTTTAGATGAGCATGTTCCTCCTTACTGGCCCTGGATGGTGCAGATGTTAGTTATGCTGGGCCGGTCAGTTGTTGATTACTGTTCCAGAAACTGGCCTGAGAAGGTAACCAAGCAACTAATGGGCAGACTACAAAGTCTACACTATCCACTGGTCAGCATCCTACCTGGAACATGCATGTCTGAAGGGGTACATGGGGATATGTTTTGCAAACAGCAGGAAGCTGATATTTCCCAACGCACACTCTGGCTGTTCTGAAGACCCAGAAATACCCAAAAAATTTAGAAGCAGCTATAGGGATGGACTAAGGATATGCACACATTTTCTGCAATGTGAAAGTTCCTTGTTTTGTGGGCTAAAATTATTATTATTATTATTATACAGGATTTATATAGCACCAACAGTTTGCTCAGTGCTTTACAATATAAAGGGTAGACAATACAGCAATGATACAGTTCAATACAAGAGGGTTAGGAAGGCCCTGCTCCTTGGAGCTTACAATCTAAGAGATATGATGGGGCACTAATGCCAGACACTAGAATTAAATTAACTCTGAGAAATGGGAAAAAAGGCAGTTTAAAACAAGTAAATATGATATAGCGTATTTTTCACTCCATAAGACGCACCTGACCATAAGACGTGCCTAGGTTTTAGAGGAGAAAAAAATGAAAAAAGTATTCTGAACCAATGGACTGCAGACACAGTACAGGAGATGACCAGAGACTGCGGACACAGTACAGGAGATGACCAGAGACTGCAGACATAGTACAGGGAATGACCATAGACTGCGGACACAGTACAGGAGATGACCAGAGACTGCAGACATAGTACAGGGAATGACCAGAGACTGCAGACATACAGTGGGGATCGAAAGTTTGGGCACCCCAGCTAAAAATGTGTATTAATGTGCATAAAGAAGCCAAGGAAAGATGGAAAAATCTCCAAAAGGCATCAAATTACAGATTAGACATTCTTATAATATGTCAACAAAAGTTAGATTTTATTTCCATCATTTACACTTTCAAAATAACAGAAAACAAAAAAATGGCGTCTGCAAAAGTTTGGGCACCCTGCAGAATTTATAGCATGCACTGCCCCCTTTGCAAAGCTGAGACCTGCCAGTGTCATGGATTGTTCTCAATCATCATCTGGGAAGACCAGATGATGTCAATCTCAAAGGTTTTAAATGCCCAGACTCATCTGACCTTGCCCCAAAAATCAGCACCATGGGTTCTTCTAAGCAGTTGTCTAGAAAACTGAAACTGAAAATAGTTGATGCTCACAAAGCTGGAGAAGGCTATAAGAAGATAGCAAAGAGGTTTTCAGTTGTCAATATCCTCTGTTCGGAATGTAATTAAGAAATGGCAGTCATCAGGAACAGTGGAAGTTAAAGCAACATCTGGAAGACCAAGAAAAATATCAGACGGAACAGCTCGCAGGATTGTGAGAAAAACAATTCAAAACCCACGTTTGACTGCACGATCCCTCCAGAAAGATCTGGCAGACACTGGAGTTGTGGTACACTATTCCACTATAAAGAGATACTTGTACAAATATGGTCTTCATGGAAGAGTCATCAGAAGAAAACCTCTTCTACGTCCTCACCACAAAAATCATCGTTTGAACTTTGCAAATTAACATATAGACAAGCCTGATGCATTTTGGAAACAAGTTCTGTGGACCGATGAGGTTAAAATTGAACTTTTTGGCCGGAATGAGCAAAGGTACGTTTGGAGAAGAAGGGGCACAGAATTTAATGAAAAGAACCTCTGTCCAACTGTTAAGCATGGGGCTGGATCAATTATGCTTTGGGGTTGTGTTGCAGCCAGTGGCACAGGGAACATCTCACGAGTAGAAGGAAAAATGGATTCAATAAAATTTCAGCAAATTTTGGATGGTAACTTGATGCCATCTGTGAAAAAGCTGAAGTTAAAGAGAGGATGGCTTCTAGAAATGGATAATGATCCTAAACACACCTCGAAATCCACGGGGGATTACATCAAGAGGCGTAAACTGAAGGTTTTGCCATGGCCTTCACAATCTCCTGACCTCAACATAATTGAAAAACTATGGATAGACCTTAAAAGAGCAGTGCGTGACAGACAGCCCAGAAATCTCAAAGAACTGGAAGACTTTTGTAAGGAAGAATGGGCAAAGATACCTCAAACAAGAATTGAAAGACTCTTGGCTGGCTACAAAAAGCGTTTACAAGCTGTGATACTTGCCAAAGGGGGCAGTACAAGATATTAACTCTGCAGGGTGCCCAAACTTTTGCAGACGCCTTTTTTTGTTTTCTGTTATTTTGAAAGTGTAAATGATGGAAATAAAATCTAACTTTTGTTGACATATTATAAGAATGTCTAATCTGTAATTTGATGCCTTTTGGAGATTTTTCCATCTTTCCTTGGCTTCTTTATGCACATTAATACAAATTTTTAGCTGGGGTGCCCAAACTTTCGATCCCCAATGTAGTACAGGAGATGACCAGAGACTGCGGACACAGTACAGGGGATGACCAGTGACTGTGGACATAGTACAGGAGATGACCAGAGACTGTGGACACAGTACAGGGGATGACCAGAGACTGTGGACACAGTATAGATGACCAAAGACTGTGGACACAGTATAGATGACCAGAGATTGCAGACAACACAGGGGATGACCAGAGACTGTAGACAGTACAGGGGATGACCAAGAGACTGCGGACCTTTGGGAAGGGAGGGGGAGCAGATACCTACTCCCACTTTCTCAGAGTTGTCCTCCCTTTATTGTGGGCACACGGCTGTGTCCGGCTGTGCCGGGTGCCCACTGCGCATGCGCGAGAAGCGCTGCGCTTTGTGAATGGCCCGGCGTCTTCTGGGAACTGTCATGTGTCCCAGAAGACACCAGACAATTCTCAAAGCGCAGAGCTTCTTGCACTTGCGCAAGGGGCACCCAGCTGTCACAGCCGGACACAGCCGTGTGCCCACACTAACAATGCCGGCACGGGAAGACTGTACAGTGCTGGACCGAGGAATAGGTAAGGTCCTGCTGCATAGAAGAGCTGAGCGGCCGGCCCTGTATTCTGACTCGTGGCGGCGGCGGAAATACTGGACCGGCCGCTCCATATTCGCTCTATAAGACGCACTGACATTTTCTCCCCTATTTTGGGGGGAAAAAGTGCGTCTTATGGAGCGAAAAATACGGTACTTTCCTACCTATTTACTAATGCTAGTAACATAAGGATTCAAAATAGCCAGTGTTGATTGAGAGAGTAAAGTTCCACTTTAAGTATTATCTAATGTCCAATCCTGCCTTCATCTTTTTTCTCAAGTTCTCATTTGTTTCCTTAGGTGATGTAATTTCTTCCGGCGCTGTGTATAGGAATGTAATTTTCTCGTCTTATCTTCAGCATTTGCATGTCACAAAAGAATTTTAAGTGAGCTGAAAAGTTCCTTAAAGGCTTTTCTGGTATTGGTTATGCATTCATTAAAATAGAACACCGAAACCACATGCAGTTTAACGTCAGTTTATTCATCTGCCTAGACTTAACTTGCTTTATTGAGCTGAAGAACCACTGACAGACAGGTTTAATTGGGTTTATTTCAAGTATCCGTTGTAGTTTTTAATTAATAAATGGTGTTACACCATGAGAGTCCATTTTGTGTTTTAATCTTTCCAGAATATCTTTTTGGCAGCTTTTGGAGAGTACTTATCACTAAGACCACATGAGGTATGATGCTTCCATGTGAGACAGAGAAGAATCATTCAACCCCTATTGTTGAGTGCTTAGTATCTGCTCTATTGGAGACTTTGTATGTGGAGTACAAGATTGACACTTACCCTCTCAAGCTTTTCTGACCTACTGTATGTGAGGGGTCTCAGAGAGGGTGAATTCTCACCTAATCATCAGGATAAAAATGCACCTGGTATTTATTGATCACGTTTTGGTTTTTTTGGAGAGTCATCTTGATTTATGGCCATAACTACATACTCTTATTGCACAATTATTTATTTATGGGAATATCCGTGTATCATTTTTGTGTATTATTTTTATGTAAATTTTAGACACTTTTAAGCTTTGGTAAGGATGGATGTTTTAATTGTTTTTTTTTATATTTTTTGCAGTATAGCTGTAGTGGTTTGATTATTCAATCATTATCATGGTTTATAGGAGTGCTGCAATATCTGTTTAATATACTAGCTGAGAATGTTTGTTTGTCTTTTTCTTTTAGTGGCAGCTACTATTTACTTTTTTTGAGATAGATAGATAGATAGATAGATAGATAGATAGATAGACCCTTTACAGTCTGGCTTTCGCTCACTCCACTCCACTGAAACTGCCCTACTAAAACTCACTAATGGTCTACTAACTGCTAAAACCAATGTCCACTACTCCTCAAAAAACTCCACTCTCTTGGCCTCAGAGACTCTGCTCTCTCCTGGTTCTCCTCCTACCCATCGCAGCACTCCTTCAGCGTTACCTATAACTCTGGCTCCTTCTCTCCACTCCTTCTTTCTGTAGGGGTCCCTCAAGGTTCCGTCCTTGGACCCCTACTCTTCTCCATTTACACCTCTTCCCTTGGTCACTTGATAAACTCCCATGGCTTTAAGTACCATCTCTATGCTAATGACAAACTAATCTATCCTTCTACTCCTCACCTCACCCCTTCAGTCTCCTCTCACATTACTAACCTACTAAGTGACATATCGGCATGGATGTCACTCCACTTCCTCAAACTCAATCTTTCCAAAACTGAGCTCTTAGTATTCCCTCCTGCCTGTGCCCCCTCCCCTGACTTCTCCATCAAGATCAATAACACAACCATCAGTTTCTCCCCTCATGTCAGGGTGCTAGGTGTAATCCTAGACTCCTATCTGTCCTTTCAGCCCCAAATCCATTCACTGTCCAAATCTTGTAGACTTCACCTATGCAACATCTCCAAGATACGCCCATTCTTAACCTCTGAAACTACTAAGCAACTTATTCACTCCCTTGTTATATCTCGCCTTGACTATTGTAACTCCCTCCTCTTTGGCCAACCTCATCGCAGGCTATCCCCTCTTCAGTCTATCATGAATGCTGCTGCCAGACTCATTCACCTTACTAACCATTCTGTATCTGCCACCCCTCTTTGCCAATTCCTCCACTGGCTTCCCATTGCCCAACGGATAAAATTCAAAATCAAAACATTAACAACAACATATAAAACCATTTATAACTCTGCCCAAAATCACATCACCAATCTTATCTCCAATTACCACCCAAACCGTGCTCTCCGCTCCTCGCACGACCTCCTGCTCTCTAGCTCCCTTATCTCCTCCTCCCATGCTCGTCTCCAGGACTTCTCCAGAGCTTCCCCCATCCTCTGGAACTCTTTACCCCAATTTATCAGTCTATCGCCTACTCTGCTCACTTTTAGGCGATCTCTGAAAACCTATCTCTTCAGGGAAGCCTATCCTGCTCTCAGCTAATAATGGAATCTTCTACTCTTCCTACCAGTCCATCCCCCACAGTTGATACCTTTTGTACCACTAGCCCCTCCCTCCTAGATTGTAAGCTCCAAGGTACCACTAGCCCCTCCCTCCTATCCCTCTTGTATTGAACTGTATTGTTGCTGTATTGTCTCCTGCTATATTGTAAAGCGCTGAGCAAATTGTTGGCGCTATATAAATCCTGTATAATAATAATAATAATAGATAGATAGACAGACATACAGACAGACAGATATACTACTCTGCACCAATTTTAGGCAGTAAATTAAGAATGCTGTCAGAAATGGAAGTGTTAATAGTTTATTTGGGTTATTTGCATCAATTAACAAAATGGAAAGTAAATGAACAGAAGAGAAATCCAAATCAAACCAATATTTGGCGTGACTATCCTTTGCCAGGATCAATTCTTCAATCATTCTAGGTGCACTTGCACACTTGATGGAACTCGGCAGGTAGGTTCTTCTAAACATCTTGGAGAACTAACCACAGATCTTCCATGGATGTAGGCTGCCTGAAATCCCTCTGTCTCTATATGTAGCCCCTGACAGACTCGATGATGTTGAGGTCCGAGCTCTGTGGGGACCATACCATCACTTCCAGGAATCCTTGTTCTTCTTTACCCAGAAGATAGTTCTTCATGACATTGGCTGTATGTTTGAGGTCGTTGTCCTGCTACAGAATAAATTTGAGGCCAATTACACACCTCCCTGATGGTATGGCATTATGGATAAGTGTCTGCCTGTATTTCCCAGCATTGAGGACACCATTGATCCTGATCAAATCTCCAACTCCATTTGCAGAAATGCAGCCCCAAACTTGCAAGGAACCTCCACCATGCTTCACTGTTGCCTGCAAACTACTATTATTGTACTACTGTCCAGTCCTTCAGCAAATAAACTGCCTACTGTTACAGTCAAATATTTCATATTTTGACTCATTAGTGCAGAGCAACTGCTGCCATTTTTTTGTACCCCAGTTCTTATGTTTTTATGCAATGTTTAGCCTTGTTTCCACATCAGAAATATGGCTTTTTGGCCTCAATGCTTACATGAATACCACTTCTGGCCAGACTCTGGACAGTTGACTGGTTTCCACCAGTGCTGGACATCTTCGGATGTCAAAGGGAAGTAAGTATGATGTGTCTTTCATCTGCTGCATTAATTTACCTAGGCTGGTCACTGTGCTTATGGTCCTCAACATTGTCTGTTTCTTTGTGCTTCTTCAAAAGATTTTGAACAGCAGATTTTGAAACCCCAGTCTGCTTTGAAATGTTTGCTTGGGAGAGACCTTGCTGATGCAGTATAACTACCTTGTGTCTTGTTGCTGTGCTCAGTCTTGCTACAGTGTATCACCTGTAACATGAAACTGTCTTCCACAACCTCACCTTAGTAACAGAGTTTGGCTGTTCCTCACCCAGTTTTAAGCCTCCTGCACTGCTGTTGCTGTTTCAGTCAATGAATGTGTTTCAGCCTACATATGAAATTGATGATCATTAGCACCTACTTGCACGATTGTTTAATCATACACCTGAATCTAATTCTACAAAATCCCTTTCTTTGTGCAAGTGTACAAAGTATGCAAGTGTAAGAATTGATGCTGGTTGGAAGCCAAAGGGTAGTCACAACAAATATTGATTTAGATTTTTAGATTGATAAAAATAAACAATTAACATATTATTGTTGTTAATAATTTGTATTCTTGAAAAAATATATATATATAAATATAAAGAGGGGGCTGCATCCTGTTTTTTGAGTGTGCATTGCTATATATTGTATGTGCCATAGCTGGAACACAGATAGTTTCAAGTTAGGGTCCACACTTATCAGAGGTGCCTTGATATGACAGTGTGGCTTCCACAAAACCTCACAACTCTCTTTTAAACTGAGTAGTTGAAATAGATTTGTTCTTTTTTTGTTTGCTGAGTAGTATGAAAGTCAGTCAGGAACCCCATTTGTATCGTTTATATACACTCACTTTATTAAGTACACCTGTTCAATTGCTTGGTAACACAAACTGCTAATCAGCCAATCACATGGCAGCAATTTAGGCATCTAGGCATGGTGAAGATGACTAGCAGAAGTTCAAACTGAGCATCAGAATGCGGAAGAAAGGGGATTTAAGTGACTTTGAATGTGGCATGTTTGTTGGTACCAGACGGGCTGGTCTGAGTATTTAAAAAACTGCTATTATACTGGGATTTTCACGCACAACCATCTCTTCGAACCATTTACAGAGAATGGTCCGAAAAAGAGAAAATATTCAGTGAGTTGTGTGAATGAAATTGCCTTGTTGGTGTCAGAGGAGAATGGGCAGACTGGTTGCTGTGACATTCAAATGGTATGGTCAGAATTTGGTGTAAACAACATGAAAGCATGAATCCATCCTAGCCTGGTTCAGGCTGGTGGTGGTGTAATGGTGTGGGGGATACTTTCTTGGCACTAGCAAGGTGTACCTAATAAAATGACCAGGTGAGTGTATATAAGGAGTTCAGCTTCTAATGGAGGGTATAATAAAGGACTGTTCACTCACCAACATAGGTTTCAAGGATTGTTGCCCATGTTTAATGCTACATCAGGTATAACAGAAACACCTACCACACCTATCGGATATACAGGTGAAACTCGAAAAATTAGAATATCGTGCAAAAGTTAATTTATTTCAGTAATGAAACTTAAAAGGTGAAACTAATATATGAGATAGACTCATTACATGCAAAGCAAGATAGTTCAAGCCGTGATTTGTCATAATTGTGATGACTATAGCTTACAGCTCATGAAAACCCCAAAGCCACAATCTCAGAAAATTAGAATATTACATGCAATCAGTAAAACAAGGATTGTACATAGAACAATATTGGACCTCTGAAAAGTATAAGCATGCATATGTACTCAGTACTTGGTTTGGGCCCCTTTTGCAGCAATTACTGCCTCAGTGCGGCATGGCATGGAAGCTATCAGCCTGTGGCACTGCTGAGGTGTTATGGAAGACCAGGATGCTTCAATAGTGGCCTTCAGCTCTTCTGCATTGTTCGGTCTCATGTCTCTCATCTTTCTTTTGGCAATACCCCATAGATTCTCTATGGGGTTCAGGTCAGGCGAGTTTGCTGGCCAATCAAGCACAGTAATCCCACGGTGATTGAACCAGGTTTTGGTGCTTTTGGCAGTGTGGGCAGGTGCCAAGTCCTGCTGGAAAATGAAGTCAGCATCCCCATAAAAGCTCGTTTGCGGAAGGAAGCATGAAGTGCTCCAAAATCTCCTGGTAGACGGCTGCCTTGACCCTGGACTTAATGAAGCACAGTGGACCAACACCAGCAGATGACATGGCTCCCCAAATCAACACAGACTGTGGAAACTTCACACTGGACTTCAAGCATCTTGCAGTGTGTGCCTCTCCATTCTTCCTCCATACTCTGGGTCCTTGGTTTCCAAATGAGATGCAAAAGTTGCTCTCATCAGAAAAGAGGACTTTGGACCACTGAGCAACAGACCAGGTCTGTTTTTCTTTAGCCCAGGTAAGACGCTTCTGACGTTGTTTGTTGTTGAGGAGGGGCTTGACAAGAGGAATACGACATTTGAAGCCGATGTCCAGGATCCGTCTGTGTGTGTGGTGGCTCTTGATGCACTGACTGCAGCCTCAGTCCACTCCTTGTGAAAGTCCCCAACACTTCTGAATGGCCTTTTCCTGACAATCCTCTCCAGGCTGCGGTCATCCCTGTTGCTTGTGCACCTTTTTCTTCCACACTTTTCCCTTCCACATAACTTTCTACTAATGTGCTTTGATACAGCACTTTGGGAACATCCATCTTCATTTGCAATTACCTTTTGAGACTTTCCCTCCTTATGGAGGGTGTCAATGATGGTTTTCTGCACAACTGTCAGGTCAGCAGTCTTTCCCATGATTGGGATTCCTACTGAACCAGACTGAGAGACCATTTAAAGGTTCAGGAACCCTTTGCAGGTGTTATGGCTTAATTAGCTGATTAGAGCGGGACACTTTGAGCCGAGAATATTGCACCTTTTCACAATATTCAAATTTTCTGAGATTGTGGATTTGGGGTTTTCATGAGCTGTAAGCCATAATCATCACAATTATGACAAATCACAGCTTGAACTATCTTGCTTTGCATGTAATGAGTCTATCTCATATATTAGTTTCACCTTTTAAGTTGCATTACTGAAATAATTGAACTTTTGCCTGATATTCTAATTTTTCGAGTTTCACCTGTATTTTGTACAACTCAGGTCAGTAGAAGGTTTTCATCCTCAAAACGTTGTTATACGTATATTTTCAAATTCTGTTAGCCTTTTTCTAGTATAAAAACTCAGCAGTTGTTTCTAAGCTGTTTGAAAACAACTGAAATCTAACTTTAGAGTCTTGATTGTGATAGTTGAGGATTTTGCTAATTAAATACTTAACAGTGCATGCAGATAGAAAGGTCAATGAGGGTTTGTTTTGAAGAGACCAATGCACCAGACCATTTATTTCAACAAAAATTTCACCATAAGTTTATATGTGCTTTTACCGTATTTTATGCATGTTAAGTACATGTAAAGACCTCACTTGTGTAGACATTGAAAAGGCCTACAACTGCTGTTGGGTTTTGACATCTTAAATGTGGTATCTGTGGCTGCAGTAGCCTTATAACCTTTAATGTACCATATTATAGAGTGTCACTTGAGTGAAATGACAATTTATAGTATAGGAAAGGTTACGTACAGAGGTTATGTAGAGCAAATTGCAAATAAATGAAAAAAAAATGATGGAAAGGAAACACACAAGTAAGCATTTAAAATACTTGTTTTTACTGTGCTTTTATCTGCAATTTTTTCAGCTAGTGACAGGGTTTCTCTAAAACTCTCTTACTGAATTTTAAGTAAATGTTGATAAGTTATATGTTGATATGTCCATAGTCTGTGCACAGGTGAACGTTAAGTCTAATTTCCCACAATACTGTAAAATACATGATGAGATCTGCCCTCATGTAACTGTATATTTTGTGTGCAGTTTGGCATGCATTCAAAATGTGAATGGATTCTTTTAATCAATCTTAGTAAAGTGGATGCCCACAACCATGCTCAATCCATTCATGATTATTTATGTTCAGGGCATGTTCTAAAGACAAAGGCTTTAGGGATTGTAATATACAAGGAATGCAATGCGTCATATGTAAACCTTTTGCTTTATTTCTTCTTTGTTTTGACTCTTAACATCTTTTCATCGTTTAAAGTCAAATTCTTTTGATATGTGGTAAAGGTTATCCATGAAAACACATACCAAACTTATCTAGTAAATAAAAATTACATTAGACAATGCATAGTATGCAGACCAATGCTTTTTAGTTTGACAGTAACATTTTTGCATCTACTGTGTAGGATCATTATCGTTTTTTTCATAATAAACAATTTATATCACTGTCTACAGCACAGTACTTCAATTACAGCATTTAGGATTATTAGTTAAAGACCACTTAGGTAGTCTACATCAATGGGTTTGATCGATAAGGCAGTGAATGTGCAATGTGCACATTGATGCAACCAATTATTCTTTTTAGTTGTAAATGTTGAAGGTTATTTCCAATAAACCACTAAGGTTCAAGGTATATATTTCCATTTATGTGACCTTTATCAAGTTATCATTCTGGGCCTGTCACTTAAAAAATACTGTGCATAAGACATGGATTATTGACTCAATTTACTAAAATGTGAAGGGTGTTTATTTTAAACACTCCATCATGATCAGAAGAAGCTCTGTTCCTGAAAGTGTATATCAAGCCAAAGTAAAAAGAAAAAAATGCAATACATTTCTGAAATACATGCCCATGTTTTATCCCTTTGAAAAACCTGCTAGTACAGAAAAATACCTGATGATCTGCCAGAAATGTGCTGTTAAGGCATATCATTCTGTAATCCAAGGCAACACCTTGGAAGGCATAGCATAGAAAGTGTGGCTTTTTTGCATTTATTGAACAAATGTATCAAAATGCTTTCAATGGTGTATTAAACAGATACAACAGATTAAGGGCCGGTTCACACTACAGTCCATATGCATTCTGGATGCGTTTCTGCATGCACGTTTTTGATGCATTCCAGTTCATTTTTTCCCCTCTCTTTTTCTTCAATTCAAATAGAGACATGTGTGTTTCAGTGTGTTTTTGGTGCGTTACGGTGAGTTTTGTTATACATACTACCGCATTCCAGTACAGTCCTCTGCAGGAAAAATGCAGCCTGTTCTACTTTTCTGCATCCAGAACGCACTGAAACTGCAAGCACTGAGGTGAACTATGACATTGACAACCAAATAACCTAATTTCTCTGCGCTTTGGATGCAGAAAAAAGCAACTGAAATGCATGTAGCATGAACTGGCCCTAAAACTTAAGAAGATGACATTAGCTTTTCTTCCAAAGCAATTGTTTCCAAAGTGAAACATTAAACTGCTTTTTTTGTTTTCATAAAATAGTCCTTTCTGTCTAATCACGAGTATTTTTTTTAGAAAAAAAGAACATTATCCTTTGCTCCTGGGGGTTGATCAGTAAAGGGTAAAGAAACCAAAATAAATCGCTGAATTTTTTTTAAACATATTTATTTTAGAGAAGGCCACTTGAAAGATTATATAGAAGCAAGAGCTGCCAGAAAGAAGCACTGCCATAATAAAAAGCCACTGTAACCATGTAATCTAACATGCTAGGTCCATGCTGATTTATGGCGTTAATTTACTAAAGGCAAATAGGCTCTTCATGTTGCAATGGAAATTTCCCTAAACATAGTGAATGTGGCCAAAATTTACTTTGTAAATGCCCAATCATGTGCAAGGAAAAAAACAATATTTTTCCTGCACATCATTGGAATGAAACTCAATGGAGCGTCGCAACATTCCCTAGGGTTAAGGTTTCATTTCCTTGCAAAATTCTCAGCCTATTTGCCCTCAGTAAATCAACCCTTATTTGCCAGACCTCTAAGTGGTGAAGGACCATCTTTTGACACACAAAATGAAAACACTCCCTTTCTCTGCACCACAAATATATAAAATGGAACAATTCTTTATTGTCCTGATTAAGATTGCTCTAATAAATAGCATAGCTAATTGTTGTCAATAGTGAAAATACATAGGAGACTCTTTATCAATGTTTTCACCCAAGATTCACAAAACGTTCATACAAATTTCTAATAGAATGTTAGGTGAAAGAAAAAAATAGACCCCTTAGAATACATTGCAGTGCTTTCAAAAGTACTGAATCGGCTCAGTTTAAGATACTAATACATGTAAGAGAAGTCAATGTTATAAGCACATGATCATTGGGCTTTAGCATATGTCATATCACTAAACAGAAAGGGCTTTTACCTAGTTTATCAGTAATGAAAGCTAACCTAGGGAATGTATAGTTTTTAAATTTTTTTTTTCTTTAAGAGCTTGCAAAATGAGATCATTTTGAAGTAAACAATCTTATCAATATGTATTAATAATTTGTAATTATATATATATATATATATATATATATATATGATGACAGCCATGATGACAGCCATATTTAATTATTACATGCACAAGCTTCCTGCTTTGCAGAGAACACAAAAGTTAATGCACCATCTCACAAGTCTTTCTCAAAAAGTCTTTGACTGGACTGACCCATTGAAAACAATGCCCTTCATGTGTAGTTGATATGCTATCGCAACAGTTGTTGAGTAGTTAGACTTTGTGACTGTAATGGTTATAATTTAAATGTTAGCTGGTACACACAAATTGCAAAAATTAGTAATGTAATACTTTCCAAGTGCAGTGGCAAAAATATAATTGTCCTTAGATTTTTTTCTAGAAGAAAACATGTCATGCCTCTTAGCGGAACCGGTATTCATGAAAGATTTTTCCATAGTCAGAGGAACTCTGCTCAGATGTGCTGTGTCTATGCACTCTAATAAAAGAAGTAGTTAAAATTCATTGCTGTGATGTCACTGCAGTCCTTGTGATAAATAGGAAGATTTAATATCCATGTTTGTGGAGGGAATGAATCATATCTGAAATGATCATTGATTTTTCAGCAGGCAATTTTTCAAATGAAGCATCTATAGTGTATTCTGTCTATTGCACGTTTCGTAATTTACAGTTGGCTTACATCTGAAAATAATGGGAAGTGAAAAAAATCATTAACATGTTTGTTTTTCAGTGTACAGTTTATGGAGAGATAAAGACAGTGTAATCACTTGATCCAGAATGTTTCTTGATTCCAAGTAAATGACATTAGCAGTGAAATAGGGAGTTATGCTAAAGAGATAACTGAGCTACCAAAGAAAATGTTTTGAACAATTTTGGTGGACGCTAAGCTATAATCTTACTTTTGTTCTGAAAAAAGAGTTTGTTTCTATGAACATCCCATGTGAACTGACATCTTTAAGGATGTTTTTATTCAGTTTGCTTGAATAACAAAAATGAAAAAAAAACCCCACAAAAATGGGTCAAGTGACACAGTTTCTGAGTTATAAATGACAAAGTTACAATTGCAGTGGACACTGACTAGTTATAATCTTACTTATTGCTTGAAAAGAGTGTTTCTATCAATATTCCATATAAACTGATATTTTTCTAGATGCTTTTTATAACATTTGCATGAATAACAATAAAAAAAGGAAAAATAAAACCCTAACAACAAAGGTCAAAGAACACAGTTACAGCATTACAAGATAATACGTTGGTGTTTCAGTGCATGTAATGTTCACAGCCGGAGAATGCCTTTAAAGCACAGGTGTTGTGGAACTTTTGAGGGTTAGGCAATATATAAATATACGAATGATATATTTGCACAAACCAAATCCTGAAGGGGAGTGGGCTATGGGCATATGTAAAAAAAAAAAAAAGAATAGGATGCCCTCTACATTCATACGCTGTTTGTAGATGGAAAGAGCAAAATGAATGAGCTATATCAACATAGATAATGTTAGAGAGTGGGGGTCTGCTATTTAAATGAGATTCACTTTTGTGTATAAAAAATGTTAAGGTTTTTCTTGGTATATGGGAAATAATAGCATAGTGCATATATCGCCATAATTTATTGGGACGGGTGAATTAAAAAATCAACCCACCAGCTTCAGTTAAAAAATCATTTTAACTAGATTAGTACTGCCCAGATTACTTCGGGAGGACAATCACCACTTAATTTCTTCAGCCAGAGAATGTAGAATTTGGGTCAGGTTATTACCCAAATAAACGGTTAAGTGGCGCTATATAGTAATGCCTAAGTATGTAGATTTATTGGTAGCTTTGGGTAACCAAGGTTTGAAAGAACAAGGTTTACAATGTCAATGTCAAGAGCGAAAAGAACAGATTTATCCCAGTGTATTCTAAAGCCTGTATAATCCCCAAACTGGTCAATAATTTAATAAAGAGAAGAAAGGGATTGGTTGGATTAACCAAGTAAATTAAGGTATCTTCCTCATATAAGGATATTTGCCCTTTTAAAGAGTTCATGCAAAAATCCTCTGTTTCAGCACCTGGGTGCTTCCGTCAGAGAACTGCTTCCTCACCTTTGGGACAAAGAGCAAGATGACACTAGCTTAGGTGCAACTGGAACTCTCTCTATTGAAAATTCACCCAGAAAACTTATACAATGTCCCAACAGTCTGGAAAAGTGGAGTTAATTTATCTTCATAGATTTCTGGAGGAAGATTTTTGATAAATATTTCTGTACCAAATGGAGGAGCTTCTCCATCCCAGTCTGCATGAGGGCCACCATATTTCCTATGACCATTACCCTGTACAAGATTTCTATTGCACCTTTCCATTCTAGAAGGGAAGCTTTATTGCCTTTATTTAGAGAATGAATCCTAGCCTCACTCTCAGTGTTCATCATGTTGTTGTCCATCATTAGAGAATGATCTGCTCTCCCCATGAGATCAGATGCTGAACTGAGCTCTTTTCCATGCTCTGACCGGGAGAAACAAACTAATCCCTGGTCTCCTCCATGGGCCATAATCAGCGGGTAGAAAGATAGCTCCTAGTCCCCTCCAAAAACCCCTGTCCCAGTTGGGTCTGTCACATCTTCTAATAGTGGAAGACATCCATATTAAAATAGCTAAGGGCTATGACCAATGCAAACAAAAGAGGATGACAGAGGACACCCCTGTCAGGTGCATCTGCAAATGGCAAAGATTTCAGAGACACATTGGATAATTCCAATTCTGGCCACCGAATTGCTATGCAGTAATTTATTAAATTTAAGGATATTCATGGCAATACTATGACTTTTTCAGCAGTGTGGCCAGAGCAAGGGGAACATATAGGGACATTGGGAGAAGGGCCGGGAGGTCTGAAAAACAGATGTGTTGAAGATGTGCTGGAGAGAAGAGAAAGAGATAAGAGGGCAGTAAAGTGGACTGACATGATAAAGAAACCAGGGCACTGGGGTAATGTGCGCCCAAAACACATGCACAAAAAGGCTGTCAGTTGCACAGAAAGTTTTAAAAGTGCAGGGAGAGCACCAGTGAGAAAAAGTCTATGACAGACCACTACAACATCTGTCACGCAGTCAGATGCAATGGCCGGCAACAATTTGTTCAGTGATGCAGGGTGTGCACTGTTAACAGGTTCTGTGTCTGAAGAGACTTGGCCACGGTACCTATCTGTGTGACAGCCACAGTGGCTGGTAAGAGAGCCCAGTAATACTCTGCCAATAATTTTATCTGGCTGAGCATTACTGATGTGTGCTGTGGATGGAGCGTCAAGTCTGGACACTCCAGATGTAGTGCCGCCACCCCACATTACCTCCATGAGTGTCACCCTAGGTGACCCCATTGGGTCTCATTGGTGACGCAGCCCTGTAGGAAAGTAATATTAATTTCCCAGATCAAAAGAATGGCCAGAGGAGTGGAACAAAGAAAGAGGTTTAAAACTATGTGTAGATGTGCAATGTAATTAAAGAATATGCCCAAGTTGGAGTAGTGGTGAGGTAAGTATAGAGAGGCTGCTGGGGGTGGCAGGTGTGGGAGAGCAGGCAATGGGGTAATGTGCACAGGGCAGGAGATTATACACAGGTGTTATGGAGAGAGAAGGAAAATGTGGCCAATTATGGAAAATAAGAGAGATGAGTTGAAGAGGCGACTAATGACAAGCGTTTGAAGAGCTACGCATATGAAAGAACAATGATGAAACTCGGAGAGAGGCTAAAGCGCAACATACAGGTGAGTGAAAGCAAAAACACAAGTAGGATTCCCTACTTGGAAATTGTAAAAAGGCTGAAAGATCAACTTTAGCATAGGATAAAAAATATTTTTTATACTACACTTTAAATTAAACCATGTTTGGCAATGTGGAGCAAAACAACAGTTTTAATTAAATAACTGGCCTTCCTGATGCAAATACTGGCCTTTCCCATCACTTGCTGCTGAGATTGGCTACCAGGAGCGAATAAACATAACTGCTAGTTATAGGGTATGTTATGTCATTCTGTCTCCTTTGCCTTACAATGCAGTGATAGTTGTATGATCACCTAATAGCCAAACTTGAGCACTGTCACTTGGAGGCAGTAACAGTGGAGACAGTACTTAGTCCTATGTACATTCCAAGTAGAGTGACTTGTATATATATATATATATATATATTTTTTTTTTTATATGTATATATATTTATATATGTTGCATATAAGGGCTTTTCCTCTTTGCTCATTCATTTTCATTTTAAATTGCAGACATTTGCCAACTCAGTCTGGCATATTGAAAAAATGAACGTGTCAGCTGAATGATTAGCAAATGTGACATTTGACACATTATAATAAACAGTACAGTATCCAGAATAACACAAATGCCTTAAAATCATACAAATATGCAGGTAGGTGTCTTTATAAATATTGTCCATAGATTTGCAGCAACAAACAGAACTACATATAGATATATAGTATGCGTGCCTCTGTGTATTTACTGATTTATTGTATATATATATATATATATTCATACATACACACTTACAGGCCACTTTATTAGGTACACCTGTTCAATTGTTTGGTAATCAGCCAATCACATGGCAGCAACTCAATGCATTTAGGCATCTAGACGTGGTGAAGATGACCTGCTGAAGTTCAAATCAAGCATCAGAATGGGGAAGACAGGCGATTTAAGTGACTTTGAATATGGCATGGTTGTTGGTGCCAGACGGACTGGTCCAAGTATTTCAAAAACTGCAGCAATACTGGGATTTTCACACACAACCATCTCTAGGGAAAGCAAGACTCACCATAGCAGGTAATGTTTTTCCAATCTTCTATTGTCCAATTTTTGTGAGCTTGTGCAAATTGTAGCCTCCATTTCCTGTTCTTGGCTGACAAGAGTGGCACCTGGTGTGATCTTCTGCTGCTGTAGCCCATCTGCTTGAAGGTTCGACATGTTGTGCATTTAGAAATGGTATTCTGCATACTTTGGTTGTAAAGAGTGGTTACTTGAGTTACTGTTGCTTTTCTATCATCTCAAACCAGTCTGCCCATTCGTCTCTGACCTATGACATCAACAAGGCATTTTTGTCCACACAACTGCCGCTTACTGGATATTTTCTCTTTTTCAGACCATTCTCTGTAAACCCTAGAGATGTAGATCAGCAGTTTTTGAAATAGTCAGACCAGCCCGTCTGGCACCAACAACCATGCCACGTTCAAAGTCACTTAAATCCCCTTTCTTCCCCATTCTGATGCTCTGTTGGACCTTCAGCAAGTCGTCTTCACCACATCTAGATGCCTAAATGCATTGAGTTGCTCCCATGTGATTGGCTGGTTATCAATTTGTGCTACCAAGCAAATGAATAGGTGTACCTAATAAAGTGGCCTGTGAGTGTACATATATTCACTATGAATAATAATATCTATCTATCTATCTATCTATCTATCTATCTATCTATCTCTATCTATCAGGGGCGGACTGACAACTCTTGGGGCCCCTGGGCAATAGGGTATCATGGAGCCCCTGTGTCCTTGCCCAAACTCAAGCCTATGAAAAATGTACCAGGGGAATCTCATGGGGCCCCCTACTGACCCCGGGCCCTCGGGCAGTGCCCGAGTTTCTAAATGGTCAGTCCGCCCCTGCTATCTATCTATCTATCTATCTATCTATCTATCTATCTATCTATCTGTCTATCTATATATATATATTATACTGTATATGTAGTGTGAAGAGTAATCTTTAAAAAAATAAATAATGAATACCTAATGAAAAATAATACAATTAATAATTAAATGCAGATAATAACAATGCATTAGATACACACACAATATAGTTTACTGTAGCGAATTGCACTCTGAACAAAAAAGTTAACGTGCAGATATTAAGGATTTTTCAATTTATGCTGTTTCTTTAAATGCAGTAACGTGGATTATCAGCATGTTGTAAATCTCATTTTAACCTTTGAGTCGGCAATTTATGCTGCTGTGCTATAAACAAGGCATTTTACTCACTCCCGAAAAATGTGTTCAATCATATCACTGAAATGTAAGCATCTTCTACTATTACTGGCCTTTCTTGCATATTATTGACTACAGCTGGCATTAAAAGAGATTTACCAGTAAAGCCATGTAATGATTTATTTTAGGATTAGGAGATGAGCTAAGCAAAATGATTTTAGTAAATGTCCTTGATAGCACATTTAACTTTCTCATACAAGCAGATCACATGAACATACATAGTGTATTTAGTACATTCGTATTGTTCTATTTTACAGTATTGATATTAAAATACAAGTCTAATTAAACAAATAGGATAACACAAGGATTTCTTTAAAATAGGCAACATTTTATATTTTAATGTTGAATGTAAAAGTATATGGAAATGTGGACAAAATAAAAATGTCATATATGGTGCAGTCTGTCAGGAGCATTAACACAGCAGTCATTGTTTTTCGGAGTCCCCTCTCAATATATTTTTATTACCTGTTGATCCTGCCAATTCAATTTTTTTTAACAGACAAAGCTGGGGGAATTAGAGAGTTGAGACAAACTATTTTACACTGACAGGTGTGCTGACAATGGTCAGATATTATTCATATAGTTAAAACCTTTATCCCAAAGTGAAAAAAAATGTTTCTGTAACCGCTTAAAAAGTATTAGCTAAGGTAGAGCTTTAACTTGATAGTCACTTATCTAAAATCCATTTAAACCTTCCAGTCCATTTTAAAGTGGTTTTATAGATCAGACATTTTTCCCTTAATGCGTTCTCCCACCCACCAGCCTAAAGTTCACCCACAAGCTTCTAGCTTACAACTCAGGGGATTCCCCCTCAGGAAGTCACACGTCCTGGTGACGAAACACACTGGGGGGGAGCCTTGAATGACATCAGCTCCCATAAAGCCCATGCAGGAAGTGTGTTATCTGAGTTGTAAGTCATTTTCATGGATGAAGTCCACTCCCACTAGAGACTGACTGGATGACCGTGACAGTTTTGGCTGGGTGTTGGTATAAACCATAGAAGGAACACGGATTACTATCTGGAGCCACAGAAAAGCAATAAAACCTGTGTAGGCAGGACATTCGGTGACACTGGAGGGATAAAACTGTGCGCCTGTTCATTCACAGAGGTGACAGTCCTTAAAAGTTCAAGAGTTAGGCACCACCTGGTATTTACAAGAGCACCCTGTGAGGAGTGTTGGTTCTTGTTACGACAACTCCCAGGTTGCGGCCATTTGACTCGCCCAAATGGAGTGCTACTGAGGACTTAGCATAAATATACTGGAAAAAGGCTCTTGCAGCACTGGGGTGCTGGAGTCACAGGCGCAGTGGCGACTGCAGCCTTTAGGCAGATAGGGGTGCCAGAAAAAGCAGAACACAGGGACAAAAGTCTTAACCACACAGAGGTGCTAAATGGTCACTCAGGAACATAGAATGCAAGCTAAAGTGCAAACAAGGACACTTGGATGCAGAATGGAGTTTACAGGGTTCACACAAGATTCAGGCTGGTGTGCCGGGGTCACAGGAGCAGAGGATGCATTCTGGAGTGCATGGGGTCACAGTAGCCCTGGATGCAAGCTGTTGTGCACAGGGTCTCACAAGTACATTCAGATGTAGGCTAGAGTGAACAGAGTCCAAGAAGCACTAGATGTACAGGAGACCCTAGTGATAATTAGAGGATACACTAGAGATGCCAGGGGCCACAGAGATGTTCAACTGCTAGCATCTAGTTTTTATGGTAATGGGCTCTAGGTGAGAGCACATCCAGTGTTGATGATGGCACTAAAAAAGTTATTTACGGCACAGCATGCTTGTTGGAGAATAAAAGCGAATAACATTCAGAAGAAAGAAGGATTGAAGACACAGTGTTATTAAATTGGACTTTATTTTATATTATTTTTATTTACTTTTCTTATTTGTTGTATCATTGTTTTGATGATAGAAAACATAGCACTATATTTTATACCTACAACATACTCAGACATTGCTCTGCTCTGCGGAAGATTGAGTGGATATACTCAACCTCTAAGAACATTGGATCAAATCAATGGAGTGATAGTATGAGCTCCAAACCAACAGATGAGGAGAGGACTAATCAAACACATGGAAATTTTCTTGTAGCCACGGTTGACCCAGGTCCAGCTTAGAGGAAGCTTGAGGAAATACTAGAAAGGAAATTGAGCCATGGTGGAGTTCTACAACAGACACCTTGATGGGAGTTATATGGGACTGAATAGGTCCAAAAGCAAGAATGGTCCCATTTATAGCTGAAACTGGTAGGATTTGAGGGAAGGTTCTATTGTCTAGGCCAGTTTCTCCATAGGGGAGGCTGGGACAAAATTGTTGGCTGCACCAGAGTCAACTAATACTTTGGAAGTGGGAAAGGCTAAGTGCACTGAAATGGAAGGCCATTGGGAAGAGTGACAGTCTATTGTGTTCCAATCAAGAAACATTAAATGTAGGAGTTTCCTGGTTGCTGTGGGCATTTCTTCAGGAAATGTCTTTTTTTTGGCAACAGTAAATACACAGGCCTTAAGACAGGGATTGGCTTCTTTCCTCAAAGGTAACACATGAGCAGCCCAGATGCATGAGCTCTTGCTGCTTTGGTGAAAGAGAGACTGGGTGGTTTAAGGAGGCCAAACGTGAACTAAAGGTCTTGCACTGATGAGCCCATTCTTGGGTTCACTCTTGAAAGTGGCTGTTGATCTGGATAGCCAGGGAGACTAGATCATCATGGTTGGTAGGAACTTCTCGATTGCAAGCAGTACATAATACATTTATCAGTAGGATAACATATGCGCTGTTTTGTTTGTTTTGAATATTGCCCTAGTATGTCATCCTAAATTCTCACTTTCATTCCCCTGCACCTGCTGCCCCGCTCCACTCCTGCCCCAGAAATTACTTTCTGGAACTTTATGTGCTCAGTCTTTTGGGTTGGATGATGCCCAGTGAAACTCTGTGAAGAACACAGAGATGGGTTTTAAGTCATATCCATTTGTGCATACATTAAGCCTGCCATGGTGGGTATAGGATGCCACCAGCTTCTGCATCTTGGTAAAATCCCTTGCTTGTATGTACATATCTTTAATTTTGATATACAGTATTTATCATTACTTACCGCCTTTCCTTGTAGCACCAGATAAAGACAATGAATCCACTTATTACTAATCCCACCAATATTCCAATGGCTATATATGTTACTTCAGATTCTGGTTGGTATACTGGCAGAATAATATGTTCACATCTCTCCCCTGTAAAGCCGGTTAAACACCTAAGGAAAACAGAAAAGCAGAACAGAAGCTTACTATTTGAGAAGATAGTCTGAATTAGGTCACATATGCTCATGAATAAGTATAATACTGAGGGCATAGCCAAACTTCTGTTAGCTGGGTCACAATGCAGAATGAGCATGAACAGGCTCCCTATATATCTCAACATACAAAATGGAGTTATTCATGGTGTTTTCTGCCTTTATCAGAGGTAGTGTTGTCATTCCCTCCATGTAATGACCGTAAAGTGTTGGTCCTGTCCAGAATGTGTTTTCTGATAGGCACTTATACTGCGGTAGGGAGATGCTGCTGCAACATGTACATGTTTTGATATTTTCAGGTAGAAGGCATGCACAAGCGAACCCGCCGTCCCAGCTGTACTGTTATTCACTACAGCACAAATCGATGAGCAGGTCTCGGCCAATGATATATGCCCGGGACCTGCTGATGATTGGCTGAATGAATGACAGAAGAGAGCCCTGTGTTAACAAACAACACATGGGTCTCTACAGACCGCAGCAATGTGTCAGTTTTTTTCTCCCTGCAAAACAGGGAGTAAAACCGCTCACATCCATAAGTAAAAGCAACACATATTACACGCAGTAAATATTGCTAGGCACACAGTTAACCCTTTTATTTCCCCTAACTGTTAACCCCTTAAAAGCCAGTGTCATTAGTACAGTGACGGTGTATATTATTAGCACTGATCACTGTATTAGCGTCACTGGTGATGTCAGTGTCAGTTAGTCAGTTCCCACAAAGTGTCAGATTGCCCGCCGCACTATCACAGTCCCAATATAAGTCGCTAATTACTAATGTAAAACAACAGATAAATAAAAATTCCAGCATATACTGTATCCTATCATTTGCAGAAGCTATAACTGTTATTGGATATGTTTTAGAACAAAAAGTGAAAAATATATATATTTCTTTTCAAAGTTTTCATTTATATAATACAAAAATAAATCCCGGTGGGGATCAAATACAAACAAAAGAAAGCTCTATTGTGTGAAAAAAATTATATTTATTTTGTTTGGGTACAGGTTTACATGACCGAGCAATTACCAGTTAATGTAACGCAGTGCTAAATAGCAAAAAATGGCCTGGTCATGAAGGGGGTTAAATCTTGCAGAGCTGAAGTGATTATATGATCTATCAGTCCTATCACAGCACTAGAGTATCCAAGGCAGGTACTGAATACTATTTCCTGTGATCTAGACTTATAATATTAGTACTTGGATTCAAGATAAAATTAAAAACAGGTGTGTCAGCAAAAACAGCTTATCCAAACACTTTCTGCATCATTTTTGACTTTGCAGTCAGCTTCTACATCACATAAAATACAACTTTAAAGAAACTACAGGACATATTTTAAAGTATTTTGTTATATGCAATGCTAAAAAACATACTTTCCTGATTACTTTTAATACCATAAATATGTAGTATTACATATGTGAATGTAATATTTACTAGCAAGTTGAGTACTATCTGCCATGCAAAAAAATTTATCTGAATAGCAGACATACCTCCTGTCCCCTCTCCTAGCAGAGATGACAATTACTTAATTAGCTCACAACAGCAGACAAAATGCATCCACAAAGTACTGGGCTTTCAAATTGGATGTTTTTACAAACTGACAGTTATAGACAGTTATTATTATTATTATACAGTATTTATAAAGCGCCAATAGTTCGCTCAGCGCTGTACATTACAAAGGGGGACAGAACGTGACAGAACAATACCAATACAATGCAAAACATGAGGGGATCGAGGGCCCTGCTCTTTCGAGCTTACAATCTAGGAGTTATAGATCTGACCAGTAATAAAATGTTTTTAAGTAAAATGTATATTTACCACATATTTAAAATTATTTAAAACATGAGTTTGTTCACTTGTAAGAAAGACGAGGAAATACAATTGACCAAAAAGCATTGGCTGTCGCAAAGCTGAGCTCCTGTCACAGAAGGCTTTGATGGAAGCTACCATTACTTGACTCCAGGGTAGCATACTAGTTTCAGGGCAGTGACTAGGAGAAGTACCATACAGCATGTGAGTCACAGAACAGCTATTTTCATCAGAGGCTATTACCTTTTATTAAATAAATACAACAGATGTCTGCTAATATAAATACTCTCCAAATTTTAGGATATATTTAGCAGAATTTACTTAACTTTGAAGTTTTCAACAACTACAAATTCCCTTGAAAGAAACTGAGAGGCCAGGACCCTGCTAGAGGATGGAGCAGTGGAAACTGGTCCCAGCTGACTCTGTAACTCATAAATATTCCTTGGGGAGAAGAAATACTGAGGATCAAACATTATCCATAGATACAGAAATTTCATGTGTAGGAGAGGAACATGGGATCCTATAGTGAAAGGAACCTGGGGAGTAAAGGCACAGCTATGTGTAGTAACACAGGAAACACGCTGCAGAGCAGCTGAAATAAAGATGACGTTTTCAATAAAATTTAGTGCGAGCTAAAGGGGGTATCATGATCATCCATAAGCCATTGAGGCCTGATACCTGGGGACCCTTCTGGTTGTGCAAATAGTCCCCCACATACCATAATCGTTAGTATATCTCCATCTTGTGGACCTGAAATATTGGCTAGAATCAGAGGGTCTGTGCGTATGCCCAGCAGGCAGAAGAGGTAGAGGGATGGGGTTCCTCTGACCTTTCCACAGATCTATCATACTAGATACTATCTATACTCTAGCAGAAGAGTAGAAGGCCTTACTACTATTAGGAGCCAAACCACAGAGATGATGTCCATCAAAGGGAAGAAGAATCAATTGTTATGTCTCATCAGCATCCCATGCATATAATCAGAGTGCTTTATGCATTTGTACAGACATCAGACCTATGCATTACACAGGTTTGGAGACTTTTAATAAACAATCACAGTAAATGCATAATGCTCCAGACATCTTCTCCAAGTGCTTCATAATACGGGGACCTACCAAGCAGTGGAAGGAGCATCTATAAGGAGTTTAATTCTCACATGGTTCGACAAATCAAAGTTACTGCCAGTATAAGATGGGTGTAACTTGGGAGGGTCAAACCAGTTAACTTAACCCTGAATCTAAGAAGGGAGTTCAAATTCCGTTCAGTGAAGTCCCCAAAGATAAGTATAGCATATACAGTATTTGATGCTTTTTGTGGTATCTCTGTTAACTTGGATCACTGAAGAATGGACAATGGGCACAGACCACATATTAGTCAATCCCATTTTAAAGGAAAAATGCTCTGGCAATGTATTAGGTTGAGCCCAGGACAGTTCAGAGTGTTTCCAGTAGGCAAAAAGGAAGTCTTCAAACTGAAAGAAGTGAAAGAAAGTTCTTTGCAGCCTAGGAGCACTAACTGATGTAACAATTATAACAGCATACTGATCTTCTTAAAGCAAAGTGAAATGTACTGCATCAATAAGGTTTCAAACAACTACTTACATATATTGTAGTCAACTGAAGGAGAATATAGTGACCTAAAAACATCAATGCGTGCCTTGATTGTTGGGTTTCTGAATTAGAAATTATAGCAGGGGCTGTAGACCCAATTTTACTCATGGTCTCGGTAAGGTCAGATGGCTTCTGGGGATGGCACTAGACTGTGCTTAAAACACATTAGGGCAGAGGAATCCAGTAGCTGAGTACAAACAGCTGAGAAGTTCCTGGTGGACAATGAAAAATTAAAATTGCACTCAGTGGTACTAACTGGAACGCAGCTTCCAGTGCTTCAGCCCGACCACCAAGCTCACTAAGTAAGCCATCATGGGAATGATCACACCAGTGGCTGCACCATAAGTCTGGACCTATAAAAGGCTCTGTGGTTAACTAACACAGCACATGAAGGTCTGGAAAGTGCAACAATGCCGAGCTCAGAGCCAAAAGGTCACACTCCAGGTTAGCTTTGCTGCATCCAGAGGCCAGTTTGGGAGCAAGTCACACCTAAAGCTTTGCTAGGGCTTTGGATCTGGAAAGCACTCTGCAGTTAACAGTACACAAAGGTCTCATTCCATGCTTGCCCTACAGTCTTCTAGTTCAGTAGAATCTGGGTATAGCCTCCAAAGCTGTTGCTGAGAATACATGTAATCACATAGCTGGTGCGTAGAGACTAGCGTGACAAGCAGTTGTAACCTTTGATTACTCACCTTGGAAAGAAAAATCTATGGTGTTGAGTATTTAATAGAAGAAGAAAAAAATAACAAAAATATATGTCCCTCGATGAAAAAATACACATGGCTGCTGATGTCTACTAATTGAGTCGGCTTCCCTGGTGCAGTTGCTATCTGCTACTTTCGGGAGGAGTAAGATTATGCTGGCAAAGCAGAGGAATTGCTGACATGCTTGGAGTCTGCTTTGTGCAACCCAACCACTTCATCAATACCAAAAAATACAAAAAAAGGTAAATTCATATGAAAATAAGAATGAAAATAATAAAATAATGTAAGTAAATGCAAAACAGCAAAAATGAAATCATGTATAGGGATCTGCCACTAATTTCTACTAAATTATATAGAGGGAGGATTGCAGCACAAAGAGCTTTGAAAATGTAGAATTCGGAATAGCCGAATTTGTACAATCGGCTGCATGTACTCACTGTGCAAGGGCAGACAGGCAGGTAAGTCTTTTAATGCAGAAGAGACTAAGCATGTTTCTTCTACATTAAAATTCCTGCCTGTTCATCCATTTCTTTAGCCTAAAGTTTGACTTTAACCTCTTCACCCCAGCCGCACACAAATGTGCGGCCTCCTGGCGTCTGGGCCTAAACGCCGAGCGGCCGCACATTTGCATTCTATTAAAAAAAGACATGTGTGCAGAGAGCGCGCACCATGCACGCTCCCTGCACACATGTCCAGTACTCACAGAAAGGTCCCGATTTCCTCTTTCGATCGGGACCTTTCCACGGCGGTCACATGACCCTAAACCCCCGCTTCCGGCTTCTGGAAGTCTTAAAGGGCCGGGAGGTGCTGGAGTGAAGGGGTTAAAGTGGAACTAAACCCACTTATTTAACTGTTTCCTAAAACAGTTACATTCAGGACATGGCTAGAAAGATAACTAATACAGTTACTAGTGTGCTTATGCTAGCTCCCAGATCAACTGCCAAGTCATCGAATGGCTGGTGTCATGGAGGGTCACTTGTGCAGCATCATGGCAACTGCAGATCACACAAAGGCTAACATGCCTGCTTCCTTGGCTGTAAAGGATTGGAGAGAGAGTTTGGTTCTTCTTTAACGCTTCCATGGTGCTGCACATGTGATCAGTTATGACACCAGCCTTTTGATGGTTTGACAGTTTGGTTGGGAACAAAAGCAGATGTTACAGTCAGCATTCCTGGCATGTCGGGGATGTAACTGTTTTTTGAAACTGGCAAATCAATAGGTATAGTTCTGGTTTAAAGCAGAACTTTACTCATACCAAATGATAAAAAAATAATGTTCTTTAGCAAGGAACATACATTCCACATTAATTATGCTACCAAAATTAGTGTGTGTTGTAAATTGCCTCCAACATTGTTCCTGTTTCTTCTTGCTGGAGGCTGCCATTTTATTGAAGCCCACAACCCCTGAGCAGCTGTTAAAACGGAACTAAACCCTTCTATCATTTTCAGTCAAAAAAACTGCCATCTGTTTGATCTGCAGCTGCCATGGTGCTGCACATGCGATCAGCTATGACACCAACCATTTCATGGTTTGACAGTTTGGTTGAGTACACAAGCAAATGAGACAGCATTCCTGGCCTGCTGGGAATGTAACTGTTTTTGTGAAACTGTCAAATTGATGGGTTTAGTTTCACTGTAGGCTGTCAGCTGATCGACCGTGTATTACTGGATTTTAAACAGTATAGGCACTTATTTTTAATGTTTTTAGCTATACCTCCGAAAGGGGCCAGTCTGAAGTGATCTAGCGGGAGTTAATTTTCTGCCTAAAGTTTCACTAAGAAGAATTCAACAAACACCTGTGAATCAAACCCTGGCAGGTCAACAGGTATTTCTCTGTACTCAGATAGTCATTAACGGCAGGTTCATACTATGCCAGTTTCCCAGCAGCCGCATTTGCTTGGGCACAACACACAATTCATTTAAATGGGCTGTTATGACAATGGAAAACACAGGGAAAAGGTCCATGCACCTTTTCCAATATTACAGCAGCATGTGATTCCCAGAACAGAAGACCGTGCTGCCGTTTCTAGTGCATGGAGGTGCCATTAAGAATAAATGGCACTCCAGCATCTCTGCTAACAGCAGAATATTTTTTATTCAGTTGCTCTGGAAAGCATGTGATTGCACGCAATCCCGCACCTGCAGATAGTATTAACCCAGCCTTATGGAATAAAACTTGGGCTTGCAGAGATTATTTTTTTTTTGCCTTGATGTACATTTTTTTTTTAAATATATATTTATTGAATTTTTTACAGCACAGAAAACACACCCCAAAAGGGGTAGACAAATGAAGGAGAGAGAAGAACTCTTTAAACAAACAAATACTGCCTCAGTTTAGCCTTCATACAAGGTGTCATACAGTATACAGAGAAGACAGTATACCAAATGTGGTGCTATCAAAACCATCAAAATGCCACAAATTGGTTGAATGGAGACATTGAGTGACAAGAGTTCTGGATCTGTGTAGGTAGCCATGTGTGTACTGTCTATCCAGCAGCTCCAAACATTCCCAAGGAGACTAGCTCATAAGTAAGCCTATACAGGGGTAGGTTACTATTAACCATAGCCTTCCAAGCTTCCAAACAATATAAATAGAATAGCCGTAATAGCCTTTTAGCATACTTAAAAACAGGTAATTACCCAAAAGGCAGTTCTGGGGGTGCAAAATATTGGGCAGTCCCAAAGCAGAGGAGAGAAAAGTAATGACTTCCAACCAGAAAGCAGAGACTATTGGGCAGTTCCATAGGCAGTGAAGGAAGTCTGCATCCACTCCACGGCCCCAGAAACAAGCTGGTGAGGGAGGTAGGCCCAGTCTGTGTAGTCTGGCAAGGGTGTAATATACAGTATATGGGGAAATAGTTTGATCTGGATAACACGATCTCTGGAGGCTATAACTATAACTTAGTATAATAAAGTTCAAATTTACACTAATCTGACTCATCAAGTGAAAGATCAAGCGAAGTCCATTTCAGATGAGCTAGTGCATATTTAAGACGAACCTTCGCACACAATGCGAAGTAGCAGTCAGAAATCAGTCTATTTGGGCCTGAGGATCGAAAGGAGCTTTTCCAAAGGAGATATACAGATGGGGTTGGTCAGGGAGCCAAACTGTTTCTGAATAGCATGCCTAAGTTGGTAATAATGGAATAAATGGGTATTGGGGACACAAAAGTCAGCTTGCAACTGAGAGAAAGATCTAAATGTTTGACCTGCGCAGAGTTGATGCAGATATTTAAACCATTTAGCGGACCATCATTCGGGATCCAGGACAGAAGAAAGTTCTGTAAGAGCAAGATTGTACCAGAGCAATGTATTTAGGAGGTTATAAGAATCTCAGTACCCTCAAGGGCAGGGACTTCATGTCTATATGCCAAATTATGCAGTTTCATATGAGGAAACAATAGCTGCCTCTACTTCAGTGCCGGAGTTGCCTGGGGAGTGGATAAGTCAATCATGTACATATACTAGTTGAGAGGCTAAGTAATAGTAGTAAAAATCTGGAAATGCTAAATCGGCCATGTGTGTAGGGATTTTAAGGATCTCTAGGGCTACTCTGGGATGTTACCGTTATCACAAAAAGTCTCTAAAAATAGAATCCAGCTGTTTAAGAACACTTAGTGGGATTCTACATGGGGAATTAGCCACAACCTGACCTTAGCCCGCAGAAGGGACACTAAAGGAAGTATATTGGTAACGAGATAGGATCGTAACGGCAATTGTACAATCACTCCAAGGTACTGAAAGGAGTCTGCTATCTGAAAACAGGAATCAGGGTGGACAAGGGATACTGCCTCCAGGTCTAGGGGAAACAGACTAGATTTATCCCAGAGTAATTGCCAAAACCCCTGCCCTGACCTACATCTTAATATGTTAAGCTGAAATCCAAGATTTCATTTAGAGAAGAGGGTTTCCAGCATGCTGCATTTGGAGTCTTTTTGACCAACACTTAGTTCTCTGAAAAACTTTAGCATGCAATAAAGGTTTTATTTGTAATGCAAAGATTATATGTTTAGATTGTTCATTTGAAATTATTTTACTTTTTTTCAACTAAAAAGTATTTTTTCCTTAAGTCTTTGATTGACCAGGTGTAAGAAGGATGGGAAGTACTTAGGGCTAGTCACACTGAAAAAGAATATGCTGACAGAGGCCTCATTAGGCCCCTTACATATGGGAGATCCGATTAAGTCTACCCATCAGTTTTTCAGGCAGACCTGACTGGATGGTCCATGTATCCCAATGGTCTGTTGGGTGTACTGCCTACCTCCAATCTGATCTAGTCTGCTAAAAAAAAGGGGGATCTGTCCCCCTCTGTCTAGGCAGATTGGAGGGCAGTTGAGTGTAAACAGACAGCAGAGTCCATTTACACCTGACTACTGATAGAGTACAGCAGACTTGGTCATTGTACAATCTGCATAAATCGCCCACTCTGCTCTGATCATCAGGGGATCAACAGACAGATTCTAGTCCATGTGAAAGGGGCCTTAAGCTGGGTACACATGGTCCAGATATCGTACAGTTCAGCAGGAACCAACATTCGGGCCATGTGTACAGTGGTCCTAAGAACCAGCTTTTGTCAAAGAAACATGCTGGAAAACCAACATCTGAGCAGCACTTGCAGCCAATGGCAGCCTGTCAAAAAACAAAGGCACAGCGGAAGAGATCATTGTACTTTTTCATTGTTCAGCCTGCTGGCTTGAACAAAAAAAAATGAATTTGTGTACCAGGCATTAGTCTTTTGCTGCTGCTGAAGGACGGAAAGTGACCTAGCTATGTTGGTTAACTTCAACTGAGAAAAGTCAGGTCACAAGGCTAGCTGTGGTGTCTGGCAGGACTAAGTGAATTTCACAACTGGTTGGAAGAAATTTCTTACAAATCCTTTGACAGGTAAAACAGTTCATGTGTTTCAAATAAGTATTTAATTGTTTGCTTGGAATTTAGCTTTAACAGGCTGTTTACTAGCTGTTCCAGTATACTCTCACTCTTGGACAGGCAGGTATTACATTAAGAGGTAATACTTAGCCAATTCTCTGAAAATTAAAACCTCTTATCCACTCACTTACTCATTTCAGACAGCAAGGGAGTTGTCTCTATGTTGTTACTTTTTTCTGTCAGCAAACGTAAAGGTCATGCTGACAAAAGGCCTTGGATGAAACACCAATTAGAGTTATCAAGCAAGCACATCATTTAAGTACGTATATTGTTACTTTACTACTTTTGTACTGATTTAATGCTTTCAGTTTATCCCAGATGCTGAATTAGATCATTACTGACGTATTTTGCAGAACAGTATGCACAGAATTGTAACCCCAGAGCTTTTTTTCAAATAAAGGCAGAGTTCAAGGCAGGTAGCATAGACCTGAGCAGCAGGGCAATTACAGTGAAGCTTGATATCCTGCTAGATTTACCTACCAAAATCCAAACCTAGACCATATTACTATTGAATCAAAAATTGTGGGTAATCCAGGGGGCATGAATTGTGGCTCCACTGTAGTGGCCGGAAAGTGAAATGTTACTATAGAATACAGGAAACACACTTCTCCATACTTGTTCTCCTCCCATGGCCCAATACATCTTTCTCCATGACTCCAGGCTGGATCCTTAGGTACTCTGTGCTGTGAGATTGATACCAGTAGGAGTGGTCAAGCACAACACATCATCACTACCAGAGAATCCATTACCCCAGCCATGTAACCAGTTTCCTGGCTGACTTAGCATGTGCCACAAACACAATAGTCATTAGCAACAACAATACAGCTACCTTATGAATGCTTCTCTGCTTCTCTGACTTTTTAACACTTCAATAACCTCTCCTCCCCAACCTCAATGGTGAACACTAATATTTGATTATATATCTAACTCTCTATTGCTCTCACTTTTTCTCTTGTTGATTCCTCCCTTTCACTTGAAGGATAAGTTCACCTTTAAAAAATAATAATAAATGCACATATTTTTTGCTGGTAAAAAAAATGTTAATTTATAATTTTTATTTATTAGGAGCCTGTAAAGCATTGCATCTGCAATCAACAGATTACAGGTGCAATTCAATCTTCCTTCAGACTGTCAGTGTAGCTGTCTGTCTGTACCTCACATTGGCAGACAGTTACTGCATTACAGGAGGAACCAATGAACAACCTAGAGCACCCCTCATTGAGAAGTATGCAGCCATCTTGGGTCAGGCAGAATCTATTTAAGAGCCTGGCTCTCAGGCTTGGCACGCATTTCGTGTGTGCATAGTCTAGGGACAGGTCACTCATCTGTCAGGGACAGTGACTAGCATTAGGGAAAGGGTATGGACACCCATCCTTCCTGGAATCTTCCCATTTTGGCATGGACTGGCTAGGCTGCATTCAGTTCCTGCAGACAGATACCATCCAAGACTTGCTCTGTTACCCATCACCTTTGCATTCTGTGAGTGTTCCCGGTCGGGTGCCTTCCAACTGGGCTGTTTGTGAAGTTTGAACTCTGAATTTAACACAAGATCTGTTTACTGCTGCCACACCACATTGCAGCTCCCCACACATCAGCCGCAATGGCTGACGATAATTGTAGTTCTCCCTTTCATAGAACTCTGTGCATGAAGGCAGTGGCCGGGTGGCCGGAACCCTGCATGGGCTCACTTTCACAATGGGGGGGAGGGTGGGGGGGCTGCTGTTTCATTAACATATTATATGTTACACCCTGAATATGGGTGTAACATGTAACATGTTATAAAAGGTGAACGTATTCTTTAATAATTACCTAATTCCATCTCCATCTTAAAAACATATTTTGCATTTGTTCCTTCACTATCATCATACAGCTAAAATTCCATTGTTTGCATTCATAAAATCCCTGCCTACATTTTTGTAACACTGTTGGATTATAGTGTTCACGTATTTTGCAAGAACTACTTCAATGTTTAGCAGAGATATATTCTTCAACCAGTAAATGGCAGTGATTATAAATTTGTAGCTGCATCTATGATAGAACTCTATGACTTTTCTCTATAATAAAGTGTCTGTTTTCTGTTTGCAGAGAAGCAGTGGTAGATAACCACATGTGGACTGTGCACTGTCTGTTCTGTAGGGCTATATACAAATCTCTAACAGGTTATGTGCTCAGACACCCAGTCATAGCCTGCTACAGCATATGAGTGCAAGATACAGCAACAGATAGAAGACTGCAACAGAATAACAGAAATGGCCAAAAATTTACAAAATTTACAAATCTGACACACAAGAACTACCAGTCTTGGAAATTCAATATGAAAATTCTGCTAATAAAGAAGGTATCTGGAAATGTATAAATGAAGTCAGGTCAGAACACCCTTCAGATGAGTGGATAGTGAAAGACAAAAAGCTCAGAGCACAATTCCTCTTGGCATAGAAGATAAACAAATCATACATATACAGTATGTTAGTGTGAAACTGCTAAAGAATGTGGGAAGGATTACAAAAGGTGCATAAAAGAGCTAATCTGAGAAATAAACTGTATCTGATTAGAAAGCTCTACCAAACCAAGCTGATAAAAGGCTAGGTTATGCAGGATTACATAAGGCACACATTGGAAATGGTTGAACGCCTGAAAGTTATAAAAGAAATAAAAGATTTTCATTTCGCAGCACTGTTATATAAAGGTTAGCCGGAAAGTTATGAAACACTTGACACAGCACTTGATGCAATTCCAGATGATGAACTGACATTGGAATATGTAAGGGCAAGTTTGTGGATGAATAAGAGTAAAACAGAAATCATTAATAGTGCTTCGGTCACAGAGTCTGCTTTAAAGACAAAAATTTTAATAACAACAGTAATATGCAACAAGAAACATGTGAATGCTTTGTGTGCAAGAAAAGAGGTCATTTAAAAGCAGATTCCAGAATATGGAAAGTTAGAATGCAAAAACAAACTAAACCACAAAAGGAAAAAAGTGTGAAGGAAGAAACTGATTTTTTTTTTCAGATAATGAATATGTTTTTTAATCTAAAAGTTGCACTTCATCTTTGTAGGCATGGTGTGTTGATTCAGGAGCTATGAGTCACATGGCAAATGACAGAGATGTATTTATTCATCTTGACCAGACTAAGACAAAAAAAATATCACAGCTAATGGGCAGATAATGGAATCAGAAGGAATAGGAGATGGTTTTCTTTACTGTCCTATTTTCTGGAGTGTCACCAGAAAGATACTTGTGAAAAATGTCCTGTATGTCCCTGCTCTTAAAATTAATAAGTAAGTCAGTAAAGAAGATCACAAAACAAGGCACTATAGTGACCTTCCAAGAAGACAGTTGTGCTATCACAAAAGGGGATAGGATATCTTACTTGCAAAGGCTAAAATTACACATGAGCTGTATCAGCTGAAATGCAATGAGGTAGATAATACTGCCAAGAAGGAAAACATTCAAACTGCATTCAAACATGGCACAGACACCTTGGGCACAAAAAAAATCCTGACATAATAAAGAAAAACTTAGAATAACAATTTAAGTGGAATAAAAATGTGATCAAGAAATGATATGCACCAGCTGCATTAAAGGAAAAATGACAAGAAAAGCCTTTCCAATGCAGAGCAACAGCAGAGCTAAGAAACCTCTGGATGTAATTCATTCAGATCTGACTCCATAAAAGAAGAGGTATTTTCTCACTTTTATAGTTGATCACTGCAGGTATACTACACTATATCTGTTACACAACAAAAGTGAAGTACCAGAGGAACCTGGACAGTATTTAACTCAAGTAAGCAACATGTTTGGCAAAATGCTAAGTGTACTGCACACAGACAATGGATCTGAATATACAGGTGATAACACACAGGTGATTGTCAGAAAGCATGGCATCCCATGTTTCCTGTTTGCAGAGAAGCAGTAGATAAACATATTTGGACTGCACGCTATCTCTTCTATAGAGCTATATACAGAATCACTAACAAACACCCCTCTGTAGTCTTCAAATAGACTAGCACAAATCCAATTCACCCATTATTATTTTGCTGTTCTGATTTTCTGACAATCTTACTTCTACAAATATTTCTCCTCTTTTTCAGTCACTCCACTGGTTGTCAACAACTAAGTGATTTTAATTCAAACTTCTAACCTACTCTTTTTTTAAAAAAAAAAAATAGGTGTTATTGAATTTTCAATTTTTGTTTAACAAACAGACAAAAAAGGGATAAGTGTACAGTTGTGAATATGTTCTCAGTGACAAAGACTTTGTACATTTCCATACATTTGCAACAACAGCAAATGACATAATCCACACATGACTTTACAAATTGTGCTCTAATTTAATTTTTTAAAAAGTCAAAGGGTTATGTTGCTATACAATCACATCCTTGTGTGAGTATGCAGATTAGGAGATATGCTAGTCAAATGTGAGATCAGACAAACACTAGGGAGGGGGAAGCAGGAGGGGAGAATTATGGAGATAGAAAGAAGGTGATGGGGGGGTCGGGAGCAAAGCCCAGGGGTCTCTTTGGAATATGTAAATTTATGTGTTTCCACCAGTGGTACAGGTGAGATGTGAAGAGAAGTTGGAGGCAATGAACGCAAGCCAGGCACTCCAAGTACTGGGCACTCCAAGTACTGTCATGCAATCTAGTATTGTCATAGAATCTAGTTGTCAGTTCCTCCATTCTCATTATGTAGTTTAATTCAGAGATCAAATCAGCCATGCTGGGAATAGTTATGGACCACCAACGTCTAAGCAGTGGTGTGTTTAGGTTTTGTGCTGCCCTAGGCAACACAAAAATTGGCGCCCCCCCCCGCAGAAAGAGCCTGACATTGACCAAGAACACCCCTGCCCTCCACCCGAGCCTTCCACTACCACTGCCCCCCATACACCAGCCACCATCCCCCATGGCGAGAGAGAGAAAGACACTCACCTTCACAGCTCCAGACATCCACCGGAACGAGAGTCGGGCTGTGCATACACCGTCATGAAGCCCACATCATCTCTCAAAACCCACCAGGTCCCCATGCCGCGTATGTCTCTTCTTCCATCCCTTCTTCCAAGGGGCAGTGCTGACCCCCCTGAAACATGCTGCCCTAGGCAAATGCCTTGTTTGCCTTGAGATAAATACACCCCTGTGTCTAAGTATTAGTGTTCTACCAGCAGAGAGAAATAATATTAGTAACCCTTTCTTAGCCTTTTGGAGAAAGCCAAGGGTGATGAAGTGAAGGGCAATTTCCAGACTAATGGACAAGACTGCTTGTAATCTTTGTGTGCAATTGACACGTCCACCAGATATAGAGCATAGTACCTTCAGCTTGTTCAAATCTCCATCATATATAAGATATAACAAGTTCAGAAAGGGAGTGCACTTTAGGTGTATCCAAGCAAGGGAAGTTAAGGTTATGGGGGAGTCAGATTGTTCAATAGACATCCAATGTTTAGGCCTGGGTCTGGGAGAATCAATCAACTATATGGCAGACAACAGCCCCATGTGTGGAAATCCAGCTCAACCGTCGCTTTTGTGTTTAGTCAGAATGTTGTGGTGTAAGCATGCTGTATTAATGGGCCACAAATATCTAAGTAGTGCAGTTCATAAGGATCTAAAAAAAGGGCAGAAAATATAAAAAATTGTGGAAAGATATCCATTTTAAACAGGGACATGCAGCCAAATCAGGAGAGTTTTTAACTGACCAGGAGAGCAATTGGCTTTGAGTGGACTGTAGCAGTGGCAAGTAGTTCAGTTCATATAAGTTCAATAAACTATCTCCCTCCTAGATTGTAAGCTTCAAGGAGCAGGGCCCTCAAAACCCTCATGTATCGCATTGTATTGTTATTGTACTGTCTCATGTATTGTCTCCCATTGTAATGTACAGCGCTGAGCGAATTGTTGGCGCTATATAAATACTGTATGATAATATAATTTACTTATATCAGTTGGGATATGGACACCCAGATATCTGAGTGACTAGATCATATAAATTAATACATTATACATTTCATCAAGAAATAATTTCTTCCTTGGAGAAAATGAAATGTATAAACACTCTGATTTTGTAGCATTCACTAAATTACTAAAGGCACTGACTTTTTCTAGCTCTTTGAATATGGACAGAAAGGCTGTCCTAGGGTTGGACATGTAGAGAAGTCATCCACAAAAAGACATTGCACAGGGTATTTTTAAAATTAAAGTAATAAACATAGCATACTAACCTGCACTGTGCAATGGCATTGCAAAAACCAGCCTGAAACTTCCTCTTCTGGGGTCCCTCGCTGGCACTCTTGGCTCCTTCTATTTCCTGTTTGCTAAAATGGAAAGATGTTTCCTATGGTGGCACACCTGCGGGCTTGATCCCGAGCTGAGCGTTGTCAGTCAATTGACACACACAGTGCAGCTTGGCCCTGCCCACCACTCCCTCCTCACAGGATTTGATTGACAGCAACAGGAGCCATTGGCTATTGATGCTGTTTCTGAGACTGTGAGGAGAGAGAGAGACCAGCACTGCTGCAGACAGGCACAGCGCTGGATCAAGATAGGGCTCAGGTAAGTATAATGGGAGGTGACTAGCAGGACATTTTTCACCTTAATGCAGGGAATGCATTAAGGTAAAAAAATGTCTAGCCTATAGAACCACTTTAACTTATGAACACAATCCCCTATAGTAAAGTTCTTTATGGAAGCAATAGCTCTAAGAACATTCTCAAGAAGTAACATGGCAAGTATGTCCCTGGTGAGTCCCTTTTCATTTGATCACTGGGTCAGAGAGTAGTCCATTCACTCTTATTTTAGCCAATGGGGCAGAGTATAAGGCTGTGATTTTATTTACAAAGACCTACTGTATGTGATGTAGAGTAGGATGGAGAAAGCTCCAGTCCAAGCAATCAAAAGCCTTTTCACCACCTAAGAAGAATAGACATAAGGGTGTTTTAATTTTTCATTGTATATAAGTAAGATGGTTTTAATGGTGTAATCACAAGTTTCACATTGAGGGTTAAAACCCCTCTTGTTCCAAGTGAATGAGCAACACCATGTGTGGATGTAGGCAGTTTTGTGAACTGCATTAAATGTCGTATTCAAATTGGGAGCCAGGGAGTCTTTCAGCTGTTCATAAGCCACCGGGGCCAGGGCTTTAACCAAAAGGTAAAGCATTATTGGTGTCCTATATTTCTTCAGATGTGAATGGGGATTAAGAGATACTGCTAAGTCATGTGATAGTTTAGGATCGGCCATGCGGGCTATGTAGTTCCGTAAGGTCAGGTGAGGCTGGGAACTTAGTGTAGTGGGACCATTAATATTATACAAGGCCGAATAGTATTTTTGAAAGGCTTCTGCAAAGTGCTTGGAGCTATGGACCATACTCTTAGTGGAAGGTGAGATTTTGGGAATACATGTGTGGGATTGTTTTACATGAACTACCAATGTTTCCAGATTCATACATAGCTCTAAGTGTGTAGTCTCAATGATGCAGGTCGGCTTGGTCGATCAGCCTATGTAGTTTGGTTCTTTCTTGCTGCAGAGTTTGGAAAAGGGGTGGGTAATTACTCAGTTTGTGTCGGTTTCCAGTTTTTGCATTATAAGCCTTGGTATAAAGAAGAGTTTTTCTTTTTGATTGTGCAATCAGATCTCCTCATAAAACACATTTAAGGGCTTTCCATTTAATAGGGGGAGCAGTTTTGAGCATGGAATAGGAGGAAGTTTGAGGCTACTTGTTTTATTAGGTCACTGAATCTTGCAATAGCACATCACTCAATCTCCAGAGAATGGTTTGGATGTATGAGGGAAAGTGACAATAAAGAAAATAGAGAAAAGATCAAACAGTTTCTTTTCTATATGTGAGTAGTGTGATGTCAGGAAATAATCCAGCCTGCCGTATGAGGAGTGTGCATGCATATAACAAGTGAAATCCCAGATGTTAGGATGTAAGATACACCTTAAGTCAATCAATTGTAAACCATGTAGCTGACATTTCAATCTATTCGGTTGGGTTAAAAATGTATATGACTTAGTTGAGCATTTGGATCAGCCCAAACAGGGCAGTGGCTTATAAGCTGTCTAGCTCAATTTGATTTGTGCCTTTTAAGGCCTACCAAATGGCAAATTGAATGGGTGGGCATTGTTAGCTCCCCTTTATGAAGTGGCCTGTTCTCTGCTTGTCTGGGCTCACAATAAGCCAAAAGTGGCCACAGTAATGGTGGATCCCCGTAGGGACCTGGAGGGTCTGGGAAAATGGTTGGCGGCCCGCACCTTATCAAAAAGTAAATCGGGGTAGGGTGTTAGTTCAGCTGAATTGTCCCTGTTCCCCTGTCGAATCATTTGATCCTTGCAGACCTCTACGTGGTGCCCAAGCATTGTATTGTGAAATCCAAGCCAGCGGTCAAAGCTATATGTGTCTCATTGAAATCCGCCTTGGCCTTATTGGATGGATGTTGAACAGTACCAATAGTTGCTGGACCAGTTGGCCACCTCCTTCCAGGAATATCCGCTTCCCCAAAAGTGTCACCTTCATCAGCTGTTGGCAAAAAACACCAATATATGTTTGCAACTCATCCTGAAGATTTTGGTTGCACAGAGGTCACAGACCGCCCAATACATATGGGGAGCACACCCCCCATTCTGGAGAGATATCAACATATACTACCTGCCCTTTGTCAAGAGGTCAAAAACTTGATTCATAGTATGCTGCAAAGTGGGAGAATGAAGGAGAGTCACAGTATGTGGGTCACCCCTGTTGACCTAGTACACAAGAAGGACAGTAATTTACATTTCTGTGTTGACTGTCAATGCCATATCCACCACTGCCTAGGGTAGAGGAGTCGTTCATGGCATTAAGCCAGGCCTGCTACTTTTCTGCCTTGGATTTGGCTGTCAGGTCCCAGTGATGGAGCAGGACCAGGTGTTGGTGAAAAACCCAAAGTTTGCAAGAGGGAGCAAGTTGGAGTCATTCCCACCATCCCCTGTACATGATGTTGTGTCTGAGGGTCTCGAAGTCAACAAGAAACACCTCCACCAAGATCTATTGAGGTCCTGTGTGCTATTAGAGATTGCCCTGCTAGGCCAACCGCTGACTGGAGGGATTCTGGCACCCCAGACTTTCCTCCTATCCAAGAAAATGGAACACAGAAGATTTACACCTGTCCTGAGGGTAAGGTTCCCCCTGTCCCTCCTGGGGAACCAGCTGCAGAGTGGAACAAAGAGCCTGAATGTTCTCATGAACTTGTGGACTCTCATGCAGACATGAGTGCCAGCTCAGGTAAGGATGTCACGTCTACCCATTATATCACCCAGGAACCTGAGACTTCTGAACATTCTCCAGTTGATGACCATTCTGATGTCGAGTTTGGGTCTGCCAGTGAAGACCACCACCCTATCTTGTCTAACCAAGGGCGGCTACCAGCTAGGTATGCTGAATATGTTGTGTAACTATATATGTCATTGTTTACACTTTGTACTTTTCAACAGGTTGTTCTTACTGTTTATTTTTGATGTGTGTGATGCCAAGGACAGCATCTGTCAAAAGAGGGGGAGTGTAGACAGATGTAGTTTGGCATCCCTGCATAGTTGGCGCTGTTCAGCATCCACCATGCAGAGAGAGCGGCGGGCAAGGGGAGCCCATGTTCCTCTGAGTCCTCTGTAGGTGTCATCAAGAGAGCAGCTGTACAATTGGACGCTGCTACCCTGGTTGACCTCTGCAGCCATCTTTGATGTGGGCAATGCTAGTAAATAGCGCTGTTCCACTTCAGCTGGTGTGCATTTTGAGAAGTTGTTACGTCAGAGACAGAGACACTTCTGGACAGGGACAGAGTACCTAGCATAGGGAGAGGTTCCAGTGGAGGAGGGACAGAATAAGGTTTGTCGTTTGTGACTCAGGTGGTCTTTCTTCCAGTCTCCTTCTCTATTGGATGCTGTGGATATCAGCAATGTGTACTGGTATCCTCAGCGCTTTATGTAAGTGTCGCCAGACTGGTATGGTAATGTATACAGACTTTGTACTACCTTCTCTGAACTCTCACACCAATATACTTTTCTGCACTACTTGGCCTTTTCACCTCTCTGGTTACTCCCATCGCTTTGTCCCTCCCCCCGCTTACGTTTTCTCTTAAGTTACTGATTCAACACTGATTACTTCTCCATCATCATCATCATCATCCTATTTACTATGTTTTTATTTCTCTTTATTGGGGGCTCATATGAACAGGAATCTCTCTGATCTGCCCCACTACTTGTGCCTCCTATCACTCTCTTGCAGGCATTTGACAGATCCGGAGCTACCGGAACTGTTGGATGCTGAAGATTCTGTTGATGGCATAGAGCTGTAAAAGAGCAAAGATTGAAAGCAAGGGCTGCTGTCAAATTAAAAGTTAACTGTGAAAACAGCATATAGTTAACTGAAAATACAGCATTCAAAATATGTCATCACTATGCAGCTATGTCACTCCAGGTAGAGGTTATTACACCCTCCTGCAGTGGAAGAAGAATTCAAGGTATGTGTCTACACCTTTTTGACCTATGAAAACTTCCAAAAATGAATGATGTATAACACACTAAGTTCTAAGTGAAAAGGATGTAAATAGAATTGCAATTATTTCCTATCATATATTAAAGTATATTACTCACTATTGAAGACAAAATACTTTTATGTCCTTAATTTACAGGATTAGCTTTACCGTAAGGAAACTGAGCACTTCCAGGGCCACTAAGAATGCAAATGAGAGTGAAGGGGCTCGTTAAACTGTAGTAAAAGACGATGCTGACTGACGGAAACATGACATCATTCAGTGTCAAGATATGCTTCTGGCTTCATGAATACACATTAAAGTGGAAAGTCATTGGCTGGGGGAGGGATTGTGGAGGCTACTTCAATGGGTGCAGGGGACAGTAGCACTGAACTAGTATTCCTCAAGCCAATGGACAAGTTCCTGATTCCCTTCCTGATTTTCCCTGTTAATTTTGCCAGATTTATTTCTGAGGTCTACCTTCTCAGGGTTAAAATGGCCTGGTTTCTTTGCTGTTATGGCTTGAGTAAAGTATGCTATGTTAACTCAGAAAGCCTGAACCACATTCTTTTCCAACTTAAATGGAACTAAGGTCCCACTGTGAAAAGTTGCTGAGAGCTAGAGTTTTCAGAAAAAAAAAAGACAAGCAAAACCTGTTGCCTATAAACCCTTGTCCCACACTCCTAGCAATTTTTCTGCCTTTATGTACATAGCAAGACACATCAGCCGTGAAGCGTACATCCCAGCTCATTCCTGCATACTAAGAATAGAGCTGAGTGCCAGGAACAATGTAACTTCTGTATGCATGTGCAAGAATTACACTGTCAGTGGCCTTCCAATAGCTGAAGCGGAGCTTCACAGGACTTAGATAAAGTGGCGAGCAGTAAGTGGTGATGATCATAGTGGCGACAAGAGGCTGGATATGTCCCCACTGGGTTAAGGCTCTCTGTCAGGTAAGTGTGCTTTAATGCACAAATATTCTGTGCTGTGCATACTTGCACTTAATGGCAAGAGCCCTTCTTCAGTCTTCGTTGCGTTGCGGTAATGCATGTTACGTGCATTAGTATGCTGTGGTGACACTCATTTTAAATGGCACACAACACACCTCCACCATGCAATTGCGCAATGCAATTCTTTCCATTACAAAAATATAGCAGGAACTATTTGAGATCCGTTGTGGTGCATTGGAAAGACCATTGAAATTAACTGGCTGCCTTAATGCAAGATACATTAAAGCACAGCGATATGGGTGTTAATGCAGACCACACCTGATCAGCCTGGTGTAAGCCCTTAAGCTGTTAGTTTATGAATGGTCACCTAATGAAGACCTAATTAAATAGTTACCCCATACACTGTCAAAACCATTAAAATTAAATACATTGAAAAAGAGTTTACAAGCCTTTTGCCTAAGTTTTTTTATAGCAAAAAAGGACATACATACCTGCATATTGGGATATCTAGACCTTTATGAAAAATACAGCCACCATTAATGCAAAAACTTGTATACTTTTCGGGACAGGCAAACTCCTCTTCTGAAAGTAGTATTGAGTCCTTATCTAATAAAACATGTAAAATGTGAGACAAATATTTGGTTATCTTTGAAATGTTTCATGTTAGCTTTGTATAACATTAATTTTAAGTGATCTAATTTTTAAGATTCTGAATGCCAATGCTCAAAAATGGAAGAGTTAGTCATGCCCCTATGTATATGCTAGGATTATGCTGTATACAATTAGGGTTGGCAAATATTACTTTTGGACCATTTAGCATCAAAAGATCCAGCTGCACTGTGAAGGATAAGAAATACATGGTGGATGTCCTTTAAAATGGTAGTGAACTCTTATTTATTATTTTTACCTACAGCTAAGCTTTATAATAAAGCTTACCTGTAGGTAAAATTATTATCTCCTAAACATGCACTGTTTTGGAGAAATTCTAGCTAGCTGCAGCCAGTGACATCACCACTGCATGCACTATGAAGGAACGGTATACTCGTGCCGTTCCTTCAGATCTGTATGCTGCACACATGTGAGGGAATGACATCATCGTGGCTCGGCTAAACAAGCAGCCACAGCCTGCAAACCCAGAAGGAAGACCGGCTGAAGATGGAAGCCTCTGCAGTGGTGGCAGAGCGCCCCTGGAGGGCTTCAATTTAAAGTAAGTCCTTGGATAATTCTCATGCCTGCTAAAGCATGTCCTTGCCCAGAGCAACCAGAACAGCCTGCAACCCAGTGGATTACAAATGCTCAGCTACTTTGCACCAGCTGGGCCCAGTGGCCCAGTGACTTGCAATATTCAACAGTGGATTGGGGTTCCCCTAGGATTCTGGCAAAGTTCAGGCCCTTAGAGGTGGACGAGCAAGAGGAGTGGTTCCCTGAGGATTCTGAAGAAGAGTGGGACTGGGGGGATACCACGGAGGACTATGAGTCACTTACAGGGTAATCAGGGAGCTCATGTACCCCAGATTCTGCTGGACCTCCCTGCAGGACAAGGCCCATCTGCATGCCCCCTCCGCCAAGGCCACAATTTACTGCACCCTGGTCATGGACCAGAGCTGAGAATGCAGAACTAAAAATGCTGATTTGAAGGGCCCCAAAACCCTGCATTTACCCAGGAATGAGGAGTAATGGCAAGTTGCCTAAGTTCTAAAGGTTCCAGAGGGCCATACAGAAGCGGGTTGCTGTAAAGAGTCCCTCTTTACATCATAACTACTCATCAGAGTTCCCTTTTATATCAGGTTCCCATCAGAGTGCCCCCTTACATCAGGTGTCCCCATCAGAATTCCCACTTACATCTGGTGTCCTCATCAGAGTGCCCCCTTACATCAATGTTCCATATAAAGTCCCCCCATTGCATCGATTGTCTTCATCAGAGTGTTCCCTTCCATATGATCAGCTGTCCCTATGAGAGTGCCCCCCTTACACCAGATGTCCCCATTAGAGCACCGCCTTCCATCAGTGTCCCTAATAGAGTCCCCCCTACATCAACTATCTTCATCAAAGTGTCCCCTTACATATGATCAGTTAACCCCATCAGTGTGCCCACTTACATCTGGTGTCCTCATCAGAATGCCACCTTATATTCAGTGTCCTCATCAGAGTGCCCCCTTACATTCGGTGTTCTCATAAGAGTACCCCCATACATTCGGTGCCTTCATCAAAGTGCTGCCTTACATGGATTGTCCCCATCAGAGTGCCTCCTTACATCAACTGTCTGCATCAGACTGCTTCATGGATAAGTGGATACACTCTCAGAGACCTGGGGGGCACAGCTAAAATCTGGGGGGGCACAGCCCACCCCAACACTTCCCTAGATCCAGCCCTGGATAAAACAAAGGCGAAAGAGGTTGCGTTCTTTGTACACTTATTGGCTTTACATAATTTTCTATTATCAGTATCAATAGTAAGCCATGTAAAGTTATTTGCTCATTATCACAGTATGGTAAGCCAAGTTAAGACAAGGAAAACCAGGTAATGACCTATGTAAAAGATAATTCTGGAACAGGTTATTTAGCTTTCAGGTCACCAAAATTTGGGCACCTAAAATCTTCAGTGATGATGGTAGTAGCAGCAAAGTGTTTTAACATGTAAGCATACAAAAAAAAGGGGATGCTGTCACTTTTCCCATTTTATAGCCCTCTGCCATTGTTAAACTCGCATTACCAGTGATCCCATTCTGCTCCTGTAGCCGCAAACCACAGACCTCACGGTGCAACACGAAATTTACCCTGCAACAAAATATTAGGAATTTGGCAGCTGAGAGCCAGCTGCAGAAACATTGTGTGGCACATTCACAGTGCCAGAGCACCAGAATAGGCTGGGAGAGGTTACAGGAGATTGGTGCAACTATTTAGTCTGTAGCTTAGGCACCAGGATTTGTAGTCATTGGTAATCCAAGACTGGTTAATTTTAATGAAAGTAAGCCAGTTCACACTGTCAGGGGACAGATGATGTTGGCAGGGCTAACCGTGAAGCAGAGCTTTAAAGGGTATTTTAATGCAGAGTAATCATTCTCCCTCCAAAGTTCAGTTATGTACAACAAGACCATTATGTGTATACCTCTAAGGCTACTTTCACACTTATCCACTGCAAACACGTGGCAAAAACTCATGTGCTTTTGCCATGGTTTCAGTGCATTTTTTAAAGGGCACGTGACTTAAAAACTGCACCAAAAAACGCCTCTCGGGTGCGTTTTTGAGGTATTTTCCAATTATTTTTTTTACTGAATAAACATGTTGAAAAAATACCGCAAGCAGGATTTTTTACACCATAACAAAAGCGCAACACCCCAGTGTGAAAACATACATAGACATACAGTACATAGGGAAGCATTTTTCATTAGCTTTTATTTAACACAAAACACTTCAAAAACTCCTCACTGTGAAAGCAGCCTTAAAGTGGCACTAAAGCGTCAATTTTTTTTCCCTAAAATAACAAACATGTCATACTTACCTGCTCTGTGCAGTGGTTTTGCACAGAGCAGTCCTGATCCTATTCTTTTTGGGTTCCAGCCAGCGCTCCTGGCTCCTCCCCCTCAAGCAGTGCCCCCAGGGAAAGCAGCTCGTCCTGGGGGCACCGCTGTGTGCTCATCCCAGAGCTGCTGCTCTATGCATCCATAAGACACATAGAGCTGTGGCTTGGCCCTGCTCCCTGCTCTCTCCTCATTAGCTCACTGGCTGTGATTGACAGCAGCTGGAGCCAATGGGCTGCTGTCTCAGCCAATGAGGAGGAAGAGTCCCCAGACAGCAGAGGCTGTCGTGAACGTCGCTGGATCGAAGGAGGCTCAGGTAAGGATTGGAGAAAGGCCGGGGGGGGGGGGGGGCGCTTACCGTCATGCATAAAATACATGGTTAAAAACCTGGAACTTTTAGAACCATGTTAAGGAAGAAGAGCAATGTTGGGCTTAAATACAGGAGGGCTGCTTGAGACGTGTTTACTTAAATGTGTACCTGTGATGCTTCTTGGAGGTGACCTTCCCAAAGTGAAGTCCAGTGCAGAGCAGCATGTAAAAATGTGGAAGACTTTTTAACTGGAACATAGGTAAGGGTACTTTCCCCAGATGCATGAGTGAGGGTGCCCTTGGGATTACGTGGAGTTTTGCATGAATTGGGCATAAAATGTGCTCTGAACGTCATCTAAGTCACAACAATAGAAGAACACAGTCTGCTGAACATAATACTACACAAACATTAGATGTTGCCATGGTTTAATTGCACATAACATGTAAACATTCACAGTGCAGGGAGGAAAAAGTATGTGAGGCCCTAGCTTAATGACTTCTCCCAGAGCTAATTGGAGCCAGGAGTGAGCCAACCTTGAATCCAATCAGTGTGATGATATTGGATGTGTTGCTGACAGCTGTCCTGCCCTTAAAAAACACACACCTGTTTTGGGTTTACTGGTTTCAAGAAGCACTGTCTGATGTGAACCATGCCTCGCAGAAAAGAGCTCTCAGAAGACCTACGATCAAGAATTGTTGACTTGCATGAAGCTGGAAAGGGTTACAAAAGTATCTCCAAAAGCCTTGATGTTCATGTGTCCATGGTAAGACAGACTGTCTACAAATGGAGAAAGTTTAGCACTGTTGCTACTCTCCCTAGGTGCGGTTGTCCTGTAAAAATGACTACAAGAGCACAGTGCAGAATGCTGCATGAGGTAAAGAAGAATCCCAGAGTGTCAGCTAAAGACCTACAGAAATCTCTGGCACATGCTAACATTTTTGTTGACACATCTACAATAAGGAAAACATTAAACAAGAATGGAGTACATGGGAGGACACCACGGAGGAAGCCATTGCTGTCCAAAAAGAATATTGCAGCACGTTTGAAGTTTGCAAAAGAGCACCTGGATGTTCCACAGCACTACTGGAAAAATATACTGTGGACAGATGAAACCAAGATTGAGTTGTTTGGGAAGAACACACAAAACTATGTGTGGAGAAAAAAAGGCACAGCACACCAACATCAAAACCTCATCCCCACTGTAAAACATGGCGGAGGGAGCATCATGGTTTGGGGTTGCTTTGCTGCTTCAGGGCCTGGACGGATTGTTGTCATTGATGGGAAAATGAATTCCAGAGTTTATCAAGACATTTTGCAGGAAAACGTACGACCATCTGTCTGCAAACTGAAGCTCCGCAGAGGATGGGTGATGCAACAGGACAATGACCCAAAGCATACAAGTAATTCAACAAAACAATAGCTGCAACAGCACAGAATACGCCTTCTGGAGTGGCCCAGTCAGAGTCCTGACCTCAACCCGATTGAAATGCTGTGGCATGACCTTAAGAGAGCGATTCACACCAGACATCCCAAGAATATTGCTACACTGAAACAGTTTTGTGAAGAGGAGTGGTCCAAAATTACTCCAGATCGTTGTGCAGGTCTGATCTGCAACTACAGGAAATGTTTGGTTGAAGTTATTGCTGCCAAAGGAGGGTCAACCAGTTATGAAGTCCAAAGGTTCACATACTTTTTCCTCCCTGCACTGTGAATGTTTACATGTTATGTGCAATTAAACCATGGCAACATCTAATGTTTGTGTAGTATTATGTTCAGCAGACTGTGTTCTTCTATTGTTATGACTTAGATGACGTTCAGAGCACATTTTATGCCCAATTCATGCAAAACTCCACGTAATCCCAAGGGGTTCACATACTTTTTATTGCAACTGTAGCACTGTATAACAATGTACACTACACAGACTGTCTACCACTCCAATACACACTGACAAATGGCTGCTGGGAACATACCTTTTTATAGTAGGGGTTGGCATATGAAAAAAAACACCCATTATTGTAATCTTCTAAGACAAATGGCCAAAGTTCAAAGGCCATGCAGTGTAATATGGTTACAAAGAATTTGATCTGGCAAATCCCAGCATTAGTTTGCCAGGGTTTGCTGCAAACCCATGGTAAGGCCAAATATGGGCTGACTCAGCACACCTCTATCTTTGCTTGTAATTTGTAAGGTTTGCATTGCTGAGATTCACCTCTCTGTCTGTAGTGAAGAATGCTCTGTCCCTTGGAATGAAAAAGAAATCCAAAATTGTGAGCTGTCACCTGAACAAGAATAAGGGGATGAGGGTGGAGGACTTCTAAAGAGTACCTATTTTCCAGTGATTACTGTCGATGAGGGGATTTCCTTACTTTGAAGAGATTTCCTTTCACTTCTTGCTGTATCTACAGGACAGGAAGTGAAGGTAAATCTCCCAAGTAGGACACATATAGTAACAAAAAAAACTACTATATCAACTAAAAAGAGTTTGGGCTTTAGATATACTTTAAAATGTAAACACAACTATTGGTTTTGGAGAGAGAGAAAGTAGCGCTGTTTTAAGTAGGCTCAATACTCCCACAATCCACAATCCTTCAGCGTGTGTGCTGCCCAGTTCGCACACCTGTGTTGTAGATCAAAGAGAAGTCCGGGAGGCCGCACTAAAGCACATATCCACTTTATTGTATAGAAAAGCAGCGTAAAAACACCATATTGTATGTCAGTGGGGGAAAAAAGGTTCACGTGTATTGTGCTAACCTCAGCACTTAATCATAACCCCTGAGATAATCATAAGCATTGAGGTTAGCATGATACGCATGAACCTTTTTTCCCCCACTGGCATACAGTATGGTGTTTGTAAGCTGCTTTTCTATACAATAAAGTGGATATGTGCTGTAGTGCACCCTCCCAGGCTTTCCTTTGATCTATTGGTTTTGGAGAGTGACCCTATTCAAAGTAAACGTACATATTTGCCAGCACCCCATGGATCTCAATATGGTCCATAAAGGTTTTTATTCCAAAAGATCACATCACAAAGAAAAGTACAATGTTTCGGAGCTGCACAGGACCCCTTCATCAGGCATGTGACCCCATGCTTGACGAAGGGGTCCTGCGCACCTCCGAAACATTGCACTTTTCTTTGTGATGTGATCTTTTTTGGATCATATTAAGATCCGTGGTGTGTTGGTGAATATGTACGTTTGCCTATGATGTTTCCTGTCCCAACTGGCAGTCGCTACAGCACCCTCTATTGATGAGCCGTACTTCCAGGAATGTGTGCGAAGGGAATATAGTTATAACCCATTCAGAGGCAGTCAGCAGGAAGCCTTCAGTGCTGGCATTCATTTAGAAATAGCATATATCTTTTACATGTAGCCATAATATATTTGTTGCTAAAATATTATAATATCCTTAATTTAAAGGCAACCAACATTGTTAGATTTACCTTTTGTGACAATTCTTTTATCGGGAACTGAAGGCCCTATGGTAACTTCACTCAATACAGTCATCACTGTTGAGATTAGACTTAATATTAGAAACAGATAAATAAAAATACATTTAAATATAATCATAATTTCCTGTGTTATTCAATATGTAGTGCTAGTAATGTAAATTACAAATATATTACTAAATGTAATTAAACCTTATAGCATTACTACTAAAAACTCTACAGAGATTACATTATATATTGTCAAAACTCAAATAAAAACTTCTTTAAAAAAAAAAACACTACAGAGGATTAGAACTGACCATTTAGGCTGACCATACATCACACAAATTTCTTGTGCAACATTCCTGTAAACTCATTAAAACCACATAATATGAGGTCAAACCTAAACATATTTCAATTTGTAGGCAATCAGGCAGGCCTTGCACTACACAGTTGGTAAATCTAAAGAAAACTGAATGAGTAAATTGTATAATGTATGACCAGCTTTAATCAAATCAGCCTGATTCAATCAGTTTGAAGGATGATTGAGTGATGTCTACACAAAAATCAACTATACCACTGGCATCTCTAGATATATTTGAGTGCAGTTTTAAACATGCACACCAGCATAAATATGAATACATGCTGACCGTATTCATGCTATTCCATCTGATTTGGAATTTACAAAAGCATATGGAAGTCCTATTTCTGTATTACTGTGTATGCACACTAAGAGAACTAATACACTACCAGCATCCCAGTATTTCATTTTGTTATAGGGTAACAAAAGTATGAGGAGGTAAATGGGAATATCTACTGTGGGGATAACTGTAAAGCTGGCTTACACTGTAAGTCAGATAGGCATTTCGCATGTACCAAATATTTGGGGACCAATAGGAAGGTCAGTACAAATGGTTTTTTTTGTTTATCTAACTTATAATGTAATCTTTACTAAAATGTTCCTAACTGAATAAATTCAGCACCTATTAATTTACCTACAATATAATGATACATGCCAAAATACCCATGCCACAAATGAGATAATAGCAAGCACACAACCGGTTTTTAAAGTATCAATAAAAGTAAAAACTTACCATATGCCAAAAATAATATTAATAGTTGTAAACCCATTGTGGAAAACAGGCACAATCTCTTCAGTCTGCTTCTCAGGTATTATTAGAATGTTCCAGGTAATAAGGCTTCCCCGATCCTGTCCCTTAAATAGAACAGAAAGTCATCTGACTTCTCTAACCAGTCACAGCTGTCTATGCATGCCACCTACTACAAAACTCCCTAGGGCCATACACTTAACGAGTGAAACAACTAGATCTAGCTGGAGACAACATACATATGCAGAATTAAGCTAGTGGGTGTGCTGATGATACTAGAAATTTTTCAATATTTTCTCTGTTTTCTAAATATATATGTTAGAATTATGTAGAGAATGCTTAAAGGTTACAAGCAGTGTTACCCAGCACAGCAGTCCATTTCTAGTCTAATTAATTTTTGTATATTACCATATTACCTTATCTCTTCCATTATGTGCCTTAAATTGGTGCTATAACTGTTCTATTGACAACGAGACGTGTTACATTTCCAGATATTTCAGATTAAGCTGCAGGAGTTTTTTGAGTAGAAATGGCTGTTAAGCAGGACAGCAACAGTAGGTACATTCTGAACAAAGCATTTTGATTACCACTGCTGTTAGTCATGACTGCATCTTCCTATGATGAAATTAGACCATGCAAATAGTTTGCTCCAAGCTATGCAAGCTAAGGAAAATTGAATCAGTAACACAATGAACATACAGTATGTTCATGAAGAACGGCTTTCTGGTTGTCTGTTAGTTCTAAAACAATTCAGACAGCCTGAGAGTTGTGTTAGTTTATTTTTAAAAACCTAATATATATATATATATATATATATACTCACCTGCCACTTTATTAGGTACACCTGGCTAGTACCGGGTTATACCCCTTTTTCCTTCAGAACTGCCTTCATTTTTTTGTGGAATAGATCCAACAAGGTGTTGGAAACATTCCTCAGAGATTTTGGTCCATATTGACATAACATCACGCAATTCCTGCAGATTTGTTGGCTCACTCCATGATGTGAATCTCCTGTTTCACCACATCCCAAAGGTGCTCTATTGGATTGAGATCTGGTGACTGTGGAGGCCATTGGAGTACAGTGAACTCATTGTCATGTTCAAGAAAGCAGTTTGAGATGATTTGGGTTTTGTGACATAGTGTATTATCCTGCTGGAAGTAGCAATCAGAAGATGGATACACTGTAGTCATAAAGGGATGGACATGGTCAGCAACAATACTCAGGTAGGAGGTGGCATTTTATATGATGTTCAATTGGTACTAATGGGCCCAAATGTGCCAAGAAAATATTCCCCACACCATTACACCACCACCAGCCTGAACGGTTGATGCAAGGTAGGATGGATCCATGCTTTCATGTTGTTTACACCAAATTCTGGCGCTACCATCTGAATGTTGCAGCTGAAATTGAGATTCATCAGACCAGACAATGTTTTTCCAATCTTCTATTGCCCGATTTGGTGAGCCTTTGTGATTTGTAGCCTCCGCTTCCTGTTCCTAGCTGACAGGAGTGGCACCCAGTGTGGTCTTCTGCTGCTGTAGCCCATCTGCTTTAAGGTTTGACGTGTTGTGCGTTCAGAGATGGTATTCTGTATACCTTGGTTGTAAAGAGTGTTAATTTAAGTTACCTTTCTATCATCTCAAACTAGTCTGCCCATTCTTGTCTGAGCTCTGACATCAACAGTTCATTTTCATCCACACAACTGCCACTCACCGGATATTTTCTTTCTGCATTATGACTCCTCCAGGTATCAAAAACATTTGTCAAAATGAAAATATATACAGTTTGGACACTTCTGTTGAATCAAAGGTTTGGTCAGCTTTATTCTTTATTTTTCTGTACTTGTGTTAATGATTTCCACATTCTGAAGTCCTTATTTGTTAAACATTTGTAGGCAAAGCTTTAAATTTTATTGAACATAAACTACAGGTTGCATTGTGCAGTACAGCTGGTAATAGAATTTAAGGAATTTTCAGAAACTTCTCAGAACTATTTTTCTGAAGGTATATAGCTATGAGCATTCCCATGACCTGAGACTGCACCTAAAATAACTTTACCCATAGCTACCTTGGAAATAAGACCTAAATATTTCCATTAAAGTGGTAGTAAACTCTCATTTATATTTTTACCTACAGGTAAGCTTAAAATAAAGCTTATAAAACAAGAGGACCAAGCGCTGAAACCCATGTTTGGGGTGGCCACTTGCACACTGCTGCTAGTATCACACTGAAGAAAGTGATAATTGGATGCAAAAAAACAGAGCTGGGTTGACCGTGGCTTGAAACAGTGATAAATAATTATATAAACCCCACATAAGGGGTGTACTTTATTATGTGCAAACTTGGTTAAAATGTATCCAGATATAATCCGGAATCAGCGGTATAGCCCAGACATGACAGAAGGAATGTCCGCTCACCTGTGTCCCCAGGCCGAGAAGTGGTAGTGACTCAGTGTGGCTATCCTGGCCGGGGACAACGGCGCTCCGGAAATAATGTCACAACCACCTGGGAGGGAAGCAGAAGTCAGGTGCTGGATGTGGACCACCAGCTGAGTCTGATAACAGGGACAACGCATTTCGCACGCTTGCGCTTTATTAGGTCTAGGGAAATAGAGGTTACCAGCCTTTATTTATATAGAAAAAGTGAACAAGTGGGCCCGGCGTCAATCAGTGGGAGGATCTAGAGCGGACATTCCCCCCGCACTGCGCTGATACACTTGCAGCTTTCAATATTACTTTACATATATTGTAAGAGATACAATTAAATGTATATATGTGAATTACATTATGAATATAAGTACTACATAATGAATAGTATAAATATAAAAATAGTGATAAATTAATATATTAATAAATTACACAACAAAAAATGAGTTGTGTTCATCAACATATGATCACACAATGCCATAACCAAACGTATAAAGCTGTCAATAAACTAATCTCCTAGATTGTAAGCTCCAAGGAGCAGGGCCCTCCTATCCCTTTTGTATTGAACTGTATTGTTGCTGTATTGTCTCCCGTTATATTGTAAAGTGCTGAGCAAACTGTTGGCGCTATATAAATCCTGTATAATAATAATAGTAATAATAATCTCTAGATCCTTATTCAGACCATTGGGGGACATTGTGCCTAATTTAAATATCCAGAACCTCTCTCTTTTGCATAAGAGAGAAAATCTTTTGTTGTCTGTCAAAAATCTTTTTACAATGTGCTCAATTGCCATAACTTCAAGACAACCAAAATTCTTGCCATGAGCTTGAAGGAAGTGCCGGGGAACGCTATGCTTATTACTACCATCCTTGATAAGTCTGCTATGTTGCCCAACACGCTTCTGTAAAGGGCGTGTGGTACGGCCTACATACAATAATTTACACGGAAATGAAAGTACATATACTATAAAGTCTGTCGCACACATTATGAACTGTTTTATGTCAAAAAAGTTATCTTTGTTGTCTATTATTTCAGAGCGACCATGTGTAATAAATTGACAAGTTAGGCAACTTCTCTTCTTACACTGAAAGATTCCGATCCTACTGTCAAAATAGGATCGAATATTCATGTCACTCTTTTTCCTTCAAGTTAATTGCCATCCTTGATTAAGGAAGCTTTTGTCAAACATCATAATACCCAAGGGATTAACAAAAGACCCACCAACAATCAGGACCAGAACACAGTAAGATTTATCACAAGATATAATAAGGCATATCGTAAAATCTCCAAGATCATTCGGAAACACTGCAACATCCTCCAGTTAGACTTTAAATTAGCCCCTATTCTACCCCCAGCTCCCCAGGTTACCGTCAGAAGGGCGCACACTTTAAAAAATATTTTAGCCCCTAGCAAATTAACTAGAAGGACAAAGAGTGACATGAATATTCGATCATATTTTGACAGTAGGACCGGAATCTTTCAGTGTGAAGAGAGGTTGTCAATTTATTACACATGGTCACTCTGAAATAATAGACAACAAAGGTAACCTTTTTCGGATAAAACAGTTCATAACGTGTGCGATGGATTTCTTAGTATATGTACTTTCATTTCCGTGTAAATTATTGTATGTAGGCCATACCACACGCCCTTTACGGAAGTGTGTTGGGCAACATCGCAGGTTTATCAAGGATGATAGTGATAACCATAGCGTTCCCCGGAACTTCCTTCAAGCCCAGGGCAAGAATTTTGGTTGTCTTGAAGTTATGGCAGTTGAGCACAATGAAAAAAGATCTTTGACGGACAACAAAAGATTTTCTCTCTTATGCAAAAGAGAGATGTTCTGGATATTTAAATTAGGCTCAATGTCCCCCAATGGTCTGAATGAGGATCTAGAGATCCATAGTATCATCTGATTCATTTGAATAGTTTTAATATGTTTTCTTGGTGTTATTTGTTTTATTGACAGTTTTATATGTTTGGTTATGGCATTGTGTGATCCTATGTTTATGAACACAACTAGATTTTTGTTGTGTAATTTATTAATTTAGCACTATTTTTATATTTATACTATTCATTATGTAGTACTTATATTAATTATGATATTACTTTGCAGTTAGAAACTTTTTTTGTTTTTGGAACAAATTTACTACCGCTTTAAGGCCTGGTTTACCTTGTTTGGACACTGGGAAAAAACATATATTGATGCATATTCTGCATTCCCCCCACTGTTCTGCAATACACAGTAGTTTTCATCATGGAATCTCGGGTGTTAATGTTTGTGGAATTTGGGGTATTTATTTTATTAATGGTACTTACTTATATAGTACCTTTAATTTACACAGCGCTTTTTATATATATATATATATATATAACATTCACATCAATCCCCTAACCCTTAAGGAGCATTCAATCTAAGGTCCCTAACTTACATTCTTATATACACATACTAGGGCCAATTTAGACAAGGGCCAGTTAACCTACCAGCATGGAGTGTGGGAGGAAACCCATGCATGCACAGGGAGAAAATGCAAACTCCAAGCAGGTGGTGCCATGGTTGGGATTTGAACCAACAACCCTAATGCTGGCAGGTAGAAATGCTAACCATTTAGCCACTGTACCGCGCTGTGGTTTTATCTGTGTGGAGCTACCCCTTTGAGTCGCTGGATAGGATGGGTTCTTTGTTCTTTCCCTTGACCTTCTCAAGAACCTCAGCCACTCTGACACACTAGGTTGAAGTGTCATATGATGTCCTGTGCATCACGCTGCACATGCATGTCCCCAGGGGCACACAGTGCGGCCGTTGCTGTCAGGCTGTGTCCCTCAGTCACAGAGCTTCCCCGCTGAAGGTATAGAGCCAATGAAACTGGCTTTTTACCACATGATCGGCTGTGACTTTTCACAGTCAATCATAAATATAAACACACAACAATCACTCACTGTTGCTATCTTCTCCTTCTCACACATCGATCTTGTGTGAGGAGGAGAACCTAGGAACAGTGAGTTTTTTGAGTTTTTCAAACCCTTTCACTACTGTGCACCACACTTCCCCTAATAAAAAGAGTCCCTATCAGTGCCACCAGTGGATCTGTCAGATAAGCCCATAAGTGGATCTGTCAGTGGATCTGTCAGATCAGACCATCAGTGGGTTTGTCAGTGGAGCCATTAGTGGACCCATCAGTGGATTTTTCAGTGCTGCCATCAGTGGATCTGTCAGTGTCGCATCAGTGGATCTGTCAGAGCCGCCATCAGTGGATCTGTCAGTGCAGCCCATCAGTGCATCTGTCAGTGCAGCCCATCAGTACACAGTCCATCAGTGGATATGCCAGTGCTGCCATCAGTGGATCTGTCAGTGCCGCCATCAGTGCATCTGTCAGTGCATCCCCATCTGTGGAGCTGTCAGTGCAGCCCATCAGTGCACAGCCCATCAGTGGACCTGTCAGTGCAGCTCATCAGTGGACCTGTCAGTGCAGTCCATCAGTATACTTGTCAGTGTACCTGTCAGTGCAGCCCATCAGTGCATCCATCAGTGTACCTGTCAGTGCATTCATCAGTGAGGCCAATTGGTGTACCTGTCACCACAGCCATCAGTGCACCCTAATCAGTGTACTCATCACAGAGTCAACACAACTGCCTCCCATCAGCAGTGTACCCATCACAGCCATCCATCGGCAGTTTACCCCTCATACACCCACAATCACCAGAACCGCAATGTCCAAAAAATATTTTACTAGTGAGGAGGTGCTCAAAATCCTCAGCATGTCGGATGAGAGCAGCGGAAAGCTCTCGCCATCCATTTCCTATTCGGAATTCGAGCCAGTAGAAAGTAGTGAGTCAGTGACCGAAGAGGAAGCAGTCCCTCCTAAAAGAATAGGGCACTCTAAAGAGTAGGCAATAATGAGCAGTGCCATACACCCCAATGGTCAATCAGCAGACACCAATGGTGCTAGACCCCAGGATGAAAGGCCCAGTACCAGCACTGGAGCATCCCAATAGACCCCAAGAATTAGTGCCCAAACATATCTTCCTGACACCCACGCAAACCCTTAATGGCTGCCTTCCAACTCAGAATCAGCTTCAATCCCCCCTTTCACCACACAGCCAGGTGTGCAGACCAATACTGAAAATGTACTGCAATACATTGTGGACCAGAAAAACCTTTTTGCTCAACTATATATTGATAATAATCCCAGTATATTCTATGCCCGTCCTTTTCTAGAGGAGTTAAAATTGTTTTTGGGCCTTACATTTAACATGGGTCTTACAAAAAAAACAAATTGCATGCTTACTGGTCCACCAACCCCATACATCATATGCCCATCTATTCTGCTGTAATGTCCCGGTCACACTGTGATCTGATCATATGATTCCTGCATTTCAATGGCAACTCACAGTGCCCTCCCCGAGATCATCCCAACTATGACAAGCTATACAAAATCCGCCCCCCTAATAAATTCTTTTGCTAAGAGATTTGCAGAACTGAGCAATAACTTTGTGTGGATGAATCCTTTGTCCACTTCACTGGCTGGTTGGGATTCAAGCAATAAGTTCCCTGTAAAAGGGCCAGGTATGGATTGAAGCTGAATAAGCTCTGCGAAAGAGCTACAGGATGTGTGCATGCATTCCACATGTACGAAGGCAAAGACTTCCAGCTTCAGCCCCTGAGTGCCCAACCTACATCGGCACAAGTGGCAAAATTATCTGGGACCTGGCATTCCCACTGTTCCAAAAAGGTTATCATATCAACCTTGATAACTATTATACCAGTCTGCCCCTTTTCCAGCATCTATACCATGAGAAAACCTTAGCCTACAGTATCACCCAAAAAAGTAGAAAGGGCTTCCCACCAAGTTTAGTAACCACAAGGCTACAAAGGGCGGAATCCACAAGTCTGAGAAACAAGGAAGTGTTGGCCATGAAGTGAGTGATAAGAGAGATGCTTACGTCCTGTCCACTATCCACAATGTCACCTCTGTGGAAATTCATGGAAGACGCGGACCCATCCAAAAACCTGAATATATCCACAATTATAATCGGTTCATGGGGGGGGGGGGGTGGATTTAAATGACCAGATGCTACAGCCCTATTTGTCAACAAAAAAGTCCCTCTTCTGGTATAAAAAAGTTGCAATTTAATTTTTCCATTTGGCCATTTACAATGTGTTTGTCATCTATCAAAAGTCAACAGAAAGAAAATATCTACCAGCAAGGTTCGCCCCCAGAAAATATTTGCTCTGATTGTGTGAGCAGACTTCACGAGCAACATTCCAGAAAACATTCCACCCACAGAATCAGGAAGAAGACGCCAAAAAAATGTTGGGTATGCAGCAGAAGAGGAGTTAGGAAAGACACCAGTGTTCATTGTCCCCAAAGTCCCTCCCAACCAGGCCTATACATCGGACACTGCTTCCGACGTTATCACGTCACTAAAATATTAGTTCCCCTTATTTTTAACAGCCTGTCATTTCCCAGTTTCTAAAATCAATCATGCCTTGATTGACCATGCCTTTGCCTTCCACGTTAACTGACCCTGGCCTGTTTACCTACAATGTTTTTGCCTGCCGTCTGAATTGTTTCTAAACCACGTTTCTGCCTTCCACCTGCACTGGCCTTGGCCTGTTAATTGACTACTGTATATTGTTTGCCTGCCACTTGAACTGATCTTTTGCCCTGCTACTGTAATAGTGGGATGCAAGATAACACTGGGGTCTCACATATGTGAGGGGCTTCAGAGTAAAGAAAAACAGTTTTTGGTTTCCACCGGGTTTTGTAATTCCTGAATCAGGGTCTGTTAGTTCAAAGGCTTCAAAGAGATTGGGTGGGACGAAAGCCTCTACCCCTTTGGCCAGATCTTACCTCACCGAGGCCCTAAGCGTGATGTTCCTTCTTGCTGCCTGGACCAATAATTTGCTGACCATATCTCTGCCTGCTGCCTGTAATGGCCCAGGACTTTTTATGGACCATGTTCCTGCCTGCTGCCTGGACTATTCATTTGGCTATTGCTGACCACATCTCTGCCTGCTTCATGGACCACTGCTCTCCTCTACAGACAACTTCTCTACTATAACCACAGGTAATCTTCTGTTTACCCTTTGTTTAGCTAGGCTGTGAAAAAGTCTCATGCATGTGGTATCACCATACTCAGGAGGAGTATCAGAATATATTTTTGGGTGCAATTCTTGCTTTTTCTGTGCTGTGTTTTTAGAAATAACGTATAAATTGACAATTTTGTGTAAAAAAAAAATGTTTTCACTTTCTTTCCACATTTCAAAAACTTATGGAAAAAAAATGACACTTTCAAAATACTCATTATGCCTCATAGAATATATGTTGAGGTGTTTTCTTTCCAAAATGGGTAATTCTATTGTCCTGGTGCTCCTGGGTCTTCAGAAATATGATAGGTAGTCAGGAAATTAGATGTGTAATTTATGCCCCTAGAACACCTGACGGTGCTACTTGGATGTTGATCCTCTGTATGTGGCCGGGCTGTGTAAAAGTCTCACACATGTGGTATTGCCAAACTCAGAACAAGTAGCAGAATGTGTTTTGGGGTGTAATTATTGGTATGTACATGCTATATGTTAGAAATATCTTATAAATTGACAACTTTTTGTTAAAAAAAATCTTTTCATTTCCTTTCCACATTTTTCAAAAACTTGTGGAAAAAAAATACACTTTCAACAGACTCATTATACCTCATAGAATATATGTTGGAGTGTTTGCTTTCCAAAATGTGGGTAATTCCATTGCCCTGGTGCTCCAGGGCCTTCAAAAATGTGATAGGTAGTCAGGAAATTAAAAGTGTAATATATGCCTCTAGAACGCCTACTTGGATCTTTGGCCTCTGTATGTGGCCAGTCTGTGAAAAAGTCCCACTTATATGGAATTGCCATACTCAAGAGGAGTAGCAGAATGTGTTTTGGGGTGTAATTGCAAGTATGCATATGCCATGTGTGAGACGTAACTTGTTAATATGACAATTTTGTGTTAAAAAATAAATAATAATTTTTTCATTTTCCAAAGAATTGATGGAAAAAAACTCCAAGAAATTCACCATGCCTCTAACTAAATAGTTTGGACTGTCTCCTTTCCAAAAAGAGGTCATTTGTGGGATATTTGTACTTTCCTGGCATGTTAGGGCCTCAAGAAATGAGATAGGCCATCAGTACATCAGGTGTGATCATTTTTCAATGATTGGTACCATAGCTTGTAGACTCTATAACTTTCACACAGACTAAATAATATACCCTGAGTTGGGTTATTTTTACCAAATAAATGTAGCAGTAAACATTTTGGCCTAAATTTATTATTATTATTATTATACAGTATTTATAAAGCGCCAATAGTTCGCTCAGCGCTGTACATTACAAAGGGGGACAGAACATGTGACAGAACAATACCAATACAATGCAAAACATGAGGGGATCAAGGGCCCTGCTCTTTCGAGCTTACAATCTAGGAGGGAGGGGATGGTGGCACAGGAGGAGATAGCTGTGGGGGATGGAGTGGTAGAAAGAGTGCAGGAGGTCAGCAAGTTAGCAGGGGGTGGGGTAGGCTTCCCTGAAAAGATGGGTTTTCAGGGTGCGCCTAAAGGAGAGGAGAGTAGGTGATAATCTGATGGGTTGGGGCAGGGAGTTCCAGAGGATGGGTGACACCCTGGAGAAGTCCTGGAGGCGGGCATGGGAGGAGGAGACCAGGGAACTAGAGAGAAGGAGGTCTTGTGAGGAGCGGAGTGTGTGTGCTGGGCGGTACTTGGATATAAGGTCAGTGATGTAGTTCGGGGCAGTATGGTGGACGGCTTTGTACGTCAGCGTTAGGATTTTGAATTTGATCCGTTGCGCAATCGGAAGCCAGTGGAGGGATTGGCAGAGGGGGGTGGCGGATACAGAGCGGTTGGAAAGGTGAATGAGTCTGGCAGCCGTATTCAGGATCGACTGAAGCGGGGATAGCCAGCGGCGAGGCAGGCCAGTGAGGAGGGAGTTGCAGTAGTCGAGTCGTGATATGATGAGGGAGTGGATGAGCTGTTTAGTGGTTTCTGGGTTTAGGAACGTGCGGATTTTGGCGATGTTGCGGAGGTGGAGTCTGCACGAGTTTGTTAAAGATTGGACTTGGGGTTGAAAGGATAGGTTGGAGTCCAGAATGACACCAAGTACTCGGGCCTGCAGGGCGGGTTTGATGGTAGCGTTGTTGGATGTGACGGAGAAGTCAATGGGGGGTGGTGTCCGGGCTGGGGGGAAGACAAGAAACTTGGTTTTGGAGAGGTTCAATTTAAGGAAGTGGAGTGACATCCAGTCTGATATGTCGCTCAGTAGGTGTGTGATTCGGGCTGAAACCAAGGGGGTGAGGTGGGGGGTTGAGAGATAGATTTGTGTGTCGTCGGCATAGAGGTGGTAGTTGAAGCCGTGAGAGTGTATGAGTTGCCCAAGGGAGGAGGTATAGATGGAGAAGAGAAGGGCCTTGAGGGACCCCAACAGAGAGGGGGAGTGAGGGGGAGGTGGTAGCATTATAGGTAACGCTGAAAGAGCGTTGTGACAGGTAGGATGAGAGCCAGGAGAGAGCAGAATCTCTGAGGCCGAGGGAGTGTAGTTTTTTGAGGAGGAGGGGGTGGTCGACTGTGTCGAAGGCCGCAGAGAGGTCAAGGAGTAGGAGCACTGAATAGTGGCCATTAGCTTTGGCGGTTAGCAGGTTGTTGGAGAGTTTGAGTAAGGCAGTTTCGGTGGAGTATAGGGGACGGAAGCCAGACTGTAGGGGATCGAGGAGGTTGTTGTCGTTGAGGTGAGAGCATAGGCGGGTGTAGACTAGGCGCTCGAGGAGTTTAGATGTAAATGGGAGCAGGGAGATGGGTCTGAGGTTGTTCGGGTCATTAGGGTCCAGGGAGGGCTTTTTAAGTATGGGGGTGATGTGTGCATGTTTCAGAGGGGAGGGGAAAGTGCCGGAGGAGAGGGAGAGATTGAAGATGTGGGTGAGGGAGCGTAGGATGGAGGGGGAAGGAGGTCGTAGGAGTTGTGAGGGGATAGGGTCGAGGGGGCAGGTGGTGAGGCGGGCATCAGAGAGGATCTTGGAGACTTCCTCGATGGTAGTAAGGTCAAAGGTGCGGAGTGTTGGGGGAGCTTCAGTATGAGGAATGTAGGGTGGGGTGGAAGAGGAGGTCAGAGCAGTGGTGGGGCCGTGGGAGAGGGGTGATGAGGGGGTAGCTGAGTGAGGGTGAAGGGGGTTGGAGAGAGTTTGAGCAGCGACGAAGTCCCTGCGGGTTATGTCGAGGGGAAGGGGGGGTAAGGGAGTAGCTGTGTGAGAGGGGACGGGTTGAGAGGGCGTGTGAGTTGTGGCAATGTCCTTGCGAATTGTGTCAATCTTGTTTTTGAAGTGATTGGCAATCTCAAGGGCAATGAGTGAGGTGCTGGGTGGAGTTGGGGGTGGAGAGAGTAGAGTGTTGAAGGCGGAGAAGAGTCGGTGAGGATTGGAGGAGAGGTCCTTGATGAGGGTCAAGAAGTAGGCCTGTTTGGCAGCATGGAGGGAGGAGGTGTAGGTGTGGAAGGCAGATTTGTAGCGGGTGAAGGCTTGTTGGGATTTGGTTTTGCGCCATAGTCGCTCCAGGGCACGACTGTGTCATTTGAGGGTTTTGGTGTGATCAGTCTGCCAAGGCTGGAGCGGTTGGGGTCTGATGTTGCGTGTGGTTAAAGGCGCTAGTGAGTCAAGGGCTGTTGAGAGCGTGTTGTTGTAGGCGGTCGTAGCCAAGTCGGGGCAGGACAGGGGGAGGATGCTGTCATAGAGATGATCAGCTGCAGAGTGGAGGGGGGCAGGGTTAAGGTTGCGGAGGTTACGGCTGGTAGTAGTGTGACATTTGGAGGGGTAGGCGTTGGAGGACGAGGAGATAGAGAAGGTAATCAGGTTGTGGTCAGAGAGAGGGAAGGGGGTGTTAGTGAGGTTGTGGGGAGCACAGTGGTTGGAGAAGACAAGATCAAGGATATTACCGTTGGAGTGGGTGGTGGATTGTATGCACTGTGCAAGTGTAAAGGAGGAGGTTAAGTGGAGGAGACGGGCTGTGTCTGGGTTGTCGAGGTTGACAGGGATGTTGAAATCCCCAAGGATGATGGTGGGTAGCTCAGAGGAGAGGAAGAAGGGTAGCCAGGAGGAGAAGTCATCCAGGAAGCGGGGTATGGATCCAGGAGGCCGGTATATCACAGCAATCTTCAGGGGGGTTGGGGAGAATAGTCGGACGCAGTGGGCCTCGAAGGAGGAGAAGGATAGGGAGGGGGGGTTTGGGATGACTCTGAAGGTGCTCTGTGGTGACAGGAGCAGACCAACCCCACCACCTTTACGACCGTTAGGCCTGGGTGAGTGGGTCCAGGTGAGACCTCCATAGGAGAGTGCAGCAGGGGAGGTAGAGTCAGTGGGCTGGATCCAGGTTTCCGTGATCGCTAGGAGGTTGAGGGAACGGGAAACAAAGAGGTTGTGGATGGTGGTAAGCTTGTTGCACACCGATCGGGCGTTCAGGAGTGCACATGAAAACGGGGGGGAGATTTTAGGGAGCAGGGGGACAGATACTAAGTTGCGGGGGTTGTGGCGGGACGTGGAGGCGGGAGGGTGTTGTGCGGGTGAGGGAGGTGGTGGAGGGCCAAGATTCGGGGAGATGTCCCCCGCGGTTATGAGGAGGAGAAGGGTGAGAAAGGTGGCATGGGAGCGGGATGTGCAGGAGCGTGAGAAACTCCTAGTGGAGGTGTTCGGGTCAGAGGGAGAGTGGAGTAATAGGAGGAGGTGGTGGGTGCCGTAGAGGGTTGAAGGAAGCAGTGAGGACACAATAAATTTATGAAGAAAATATACTTATTTGCAAAATGTTTTAATAGAAACAAAAAATGTTTTTATTTTTTTATTTTCGCTCTTTTTTGCTTGTTTCGCAAATAAATAAAAAAAGCAGTGGTGATTAAGTACCACCAAAATAAAGGTTTTGTTGAGGTACAGTGTAGCATGACTGAGTAATTGTCATTCAAAGTCCAAGAGCACTAAAAGCTGAAAATTGGTCTGGGCAGGAAGGGGACAGAAGTGCCCTGTATTGAAGTGCTTAAGAGCATTAGTGCACATAACTACAGTCCCAGATAACCTGCATGCAGTATAGGTACAATATAGGTATGACATGGTCTCGGCACCATTGTTAGATGTGGCTCAGATGTTCTAAAGGTTCTGTATATTGATAATGTAGTATAGGGTTGTTATAGGTACAGTCTGTATAAGTGCAGTATAGAGTGCAGTATGGATACAGTATGGATTGAGTACACTTGATTCCTGCTCTCACTGCCTCAGCCTCTGCCAGCAGTATCAGTAATGGGTGAATAGCCCTCTCGCCAGTCCCGGGTATGCTGCAGTGACCTCTCTGTAGAAGGGGGGCCCCCTTGATCTCTCCCTGAAATCCTCTGGTGATCAGCAATCGGAAGCAGTGGGAGAGTGGACTCTTCAGTCTCCTGCAGCAGTACAGGTGCTGTGATGTGAGCAGTGCTGCGCTGCCCTGAGTATCCTCAATCGCAGTCTTAGGCTTGGTTCTTCGCTGGTAAGGTCTCCAGCTCGCAGGTGGATATTCAGATGAAGGTGCTCTCTCTCTAACTACCTCGGTGACAAGAAAAAGAACTTTCCCAGACAGTTTAATAAAAAATTATCTCTCTACTCCTTTTACTGCACAGTGCTTATTGGGATCTGTCATGTAAAGAGTCTATTCATCCCATTATATGGCTGTCATCTCAAACTAAAACACCCAGGATCCTCAGTGCTCTGCATAGAAGTCTATAGGCTTGCTTGGCTTTAGCTCTCTTCCTGCTGGCTGGAGGAGGATGGTGCAGCATAACACCAGTATTTCAGTAGAGGGAGAGAAGAATAAAGGGAAATGTATCCATCTCCATATTGTTGTAGCCCAGCACCTTACTACATCTGTATAATACTGGCAATGATAGTATGCATTTTTCATAACTTTAGATGTTAGGGAATGTAAAAGGAGAAGTATAGCCAAAGCTTTTTTTGGTTTACTTTTCCTATGGATCATGGGAATGCAGTTGTACTGCACTCCTGCAACCCGTTTTCACAGAGACAGTCCAGGCTCCAAAAAGATCCTGTCCATATAGTTGGGATTCACCTAGAAGCTTGGGCCTGTACTTGGTTCAGCCTCTCAGCGATCCGCTGAGATCCTGAGCCAGCCGCCCCCGACCCCTCCACAGCCCCCTGCTCCAGTGAGCGCTAGAGAGGCAGAGAAGAGAGCCAGAGACTGACAGTCAAAGTGGAGGGGAGAACTGAGCGATCAGCATGTTTGATTGCTCAGTTCTCAATGCAGAGCCGAAGGTGGACAAATGCAGCATCGGGTCCATGCTGCATCCACCTAGGTCAGTATAATGTTTTGGGGTTTTTTGGGGTTTTTTTTTAGTCCATACTTCTCTTTTAAGTTTAGGGAGAAAGTTAAAGTGTATGCTATTGCTTAATCTATATTTCGGTATGTATGGCATTGTGGCTCACAATATACAATTTTCTTTCATTCTTTACAATTCTCCAGTCACCAGTGTAAAAATTAAAAGTCAGCAGCTACAGAAACTGTAGCTGCTGACTTTTAATAAATAGCTACTCACCTGTTTAGGTATGCAATGTTGTCCTCACCCGAGCCGGGTTCTTCACCGGTCTTCGGTCCCCGGCATCTTAACTGTGAGCAGGCAGCTGTGAGTGCTTGCGACTTGAGCTTCATGGGTTTTGTGAATGATCCCGCAGCCATCTGAGACCTGTGATGTGCTGCAGAAAGCTGCAAACAGGTAGGGGGTGGGTGGGACTTTTGTTTGGATCACCTAGGCGATTTGAGCTGCAGTGGCAGCGGGTACCTGTGAAAACTAGGTACCCACTCCCCCATCAAAAAAAGAAAAGCCAAATGACAGGGGAGGGGGAAAGGAGGAGGAACAGTATTTATTTTAACTATATCAATGTTTCTTTACCAGGAGATCCTGTCATTAAAAGCACTTCCTGCTGCTAGCATGAAGCCAATGCCTCACAATTAGAAGCAACGCTTTTAGCCTGCTGCTTGCATTACTTCTTTTGTCTGTTAGACTGCCTATCAGGTCAATCAGATAGGCAGTCCAATAGTCTAGCAGGTGACAACTCAGGAAAGGCTGACAACATTGCTTGGAATTCCAGTGCAGCATACCTTTTTTGATGCTTTTTTAGGAATCCTCTAGCAAGCAAGGTCCTAGGCAGCTCACTGTCTGTGCAGTGCAAGCAGATCTTCATTATCAGTTGTAAGTAGAATTGAACACTGTCTGTTCTAACAACAATGTTAGGAATGTAGAGGCTGGTCTTCTCCATTGTATGTTAATGGAGACAGACTTTGGACAGGCTCACTCTAACATTTCTCGGAAAACCTTGCTGTCAGCCATGACACCTCCTCTTGAGAAACAACTAAAAGATAAGCCTTTAAAAAAGTTGTTTTAGGCGTACTGTGTGAAATAGAAAACAAAACATATAGTGGGGTTTTCTCAAATTTGACTGCTAAAGTGTAAGCACGCTTTAAGAGCTTACTAGGTTTCTGGAAGTTTAACAGGAATATTTTTGTGTTTGCATGTAATGCAAAGATGTCAACTAGGGAGGACTTAAGAAAGAAAACTAATGTACAGTATGTACTAACACCTTGGGATGCCAGCACTAGATTACCTATGTTGGTTACATTTTTTTTAACACTATGTTTTGTTTGTGATGATTAAATTAAATGTGTTTTACTTTTACTGTTGATTATTATTATTATACAGGATTTATATAGCACCAACAGTTTGTGCAGCGCTTTACAATATAAGGGAGACAGTACAATTACAATACATTTCAGTACAAAACGAATAGGAGGGCCCTGCTTGTGGAGTTCACAATCTAAAGGAAGGGGGAGGTGATATAAAAGGTGACAACTGCGGCGGATGATCTGGCGGAGGTGATTCAAGTACAGTTCTTAGGTGGAGGTGAGGTAGGCTTCCCTGAAGAAGTGAGTTTTCAAAGATCGACTAAAGGCAGACAGGGTGGGGGCTGATTATGATCAGGGTGATTATGAAAATAATGATGATAATGAAGTCTATCCTTGCTAATGTAACAGCATTACTTGTAAAAATGAGTGTAATATAACTACTTTATATAAATAGTTATTAATATTAATAGGTATTTACCATTGTCCAAATATAGATTGTATATTTACAAATGTAACATCACCATTATGAGTGCTAAGAAGAAAGCCACCACACCCTGGAGGGATCATTGCTGTCCATTGCAGCACCTGGGTTTGAAGTGGCAGTGAGGAAGAGCAGGTTGAAGTGGAGAATTTTTTTGTCCAAGCATCTAAATCACCACTGTGAGGTTGTAAGCAAGAAGACCACTACGTTTCTAAAATAAGCTAAATAGAGTATTTACATGTATGACTTCCCTACTCTAAGGTGGTATTAAATCCAAAAATGAAAATTATTGTGTTGCAGCTATTGGTTTTCTTTTTTTCCCTTTATTTTAACCTGGTGATCCAGCCGTTAAGTTTACCAGACCAAGCTGTCTAGGAAAAGTGGTCTACCTCAATATGTAATGTTCTTTTTCTTGATATGTGTTTTATGTTTATATTTGTTTGCACTGTACATTGTAAGTGTACTGGGTGATGGTACCTTCTGGTCAGGGGAGGGTTATGTGTGCTTCCAGACTGCTTGCTGGTGTTCATGGCACCTCCCCCTTATGGTGGGACATAGCTACCAGGGGAGCCAGGCCTGGGGTCGGTCAGCTCTTCTATGGGAAGAATGAGGAGGACATGTCCTATTATGTGATCAGACTCTCTTCTGCAGCACCTTGGTGAGAACTCAATTGGAGTTCCAGGAATTGGACACTTGCTGAGTGATTTGACTTAACTCACCAAGGTATGGACCAGACCATGGGACAGGGGCACCAAGGGCACAAGGGCTGATATTCAGAACTTTGTTGGTAAAAGTATTCCATTGAAGAGAACCTTTGCCTGGTCTGAGTTTACTGAAGAGTGCATAGTGGTGTATGCATGGTGTATTAAGTAGCATCCTCTGGGAAGAGATCACACAACATATTAGGGTTCAGGAAGAAGAATTCTATATAACATTGTGAAGCTGAATTACCCTTGCAGAGGTGTCAGAGAGAACTTTCATGGGTAGGAAAATCACAAAATATAGCAGCCAGCTGACAGGGCAATAAGTGACAATGTAGAAGTGACAGAGGGCCCGGGAATTAAGGGACTGGTGTGCTTTGTGTTCCTTCCTTAGCGGCCTGGACCCTCTTCTTGGGTCTGGCTGCAGTATGGGGCTTCCTAAGGATCTGGCATTGGAGTCATGGGGGAGAGAGAGAGAGGCCCTGGCAAGAACAAGCACAGTACTGATGGAGAGTAGGACTGCTGCTTCTATACAGTATCACTAGGGAGAGTAACAGGTTGTATGCTGGTGGAGTCTGGAGTATGTATGGCAGCTCAGAAATGCTACTGGTGCTTTTGCCGTGAGAACAAGAGGATGCCTTCCTGCAGTGTCAACCTTATTGAAAAGGTCTACTTAACAAACTGTGTAAAGATGTGAAGTAGGGTGCTGCCTTAATACCACCTCAAGCATTTGCATGTAAACACTCTGTTGGCTTCTAGGGGCACAATAATACATGTGTACTCCTCCTCACTCTTCTAACAGTGGTGTGATTATTATTACACGTACTTATATAGCACCTTCATTTTACACAGTGCTTTACATACATATTTCATAGCAGTCTCTGTTCTCAAGGAGCATACAATCTAAAGTCCCTAACTCACACATACACATACTAGGGACAATTTAGACAGGATTCAATTAACCTACCAGCATGTCTTTGGAGGGTGGGAGGAAACCAGAGTACCCAGAGGAAACCCACACAGGCACAGGGAGAACATGCAAACTCTAGGCAGGTGGTGCCATGGCTAGGATTTAAACCAACAACCCTGGTGCTGCCAGGCAGAAGTGCTAACCATTTAGCCACTGTGTGTGTTTGCAATAGTCAACTTTTATTCATTTATGTAGAACCTTTACCCCAAATGAAATAATATAAAACTGGCGCTGTACCTGCTTATTAAGTATTAGTTGGAGTTCGGCTTTAACTGGTTAGTAATGTTCACCTAAATCTGTCAGCACACTACTCTCTCCCCAGAATGACAAAGCTGCCCAAATGTGTCTCCATTGTTCCTAAGACAGAAATTATGTTATTGGCCAGATCACCCAGTAAAGATGAAGAAAAAAAACATTTAAAAAAATAAGGCAGCCACCACATTCAAGGACTGGTAAGATGCAATATATTACGTTTTGTTTTGGGTTCAATACCACTTTATGTTATTCTTTACAGGTACAAAATAAAAATTTGTCAAATCTAAGGATATTTGGACTTTGTCAAAGGTATTTTATAAAAGCCATACACCTACACACATCAGGGGAAAATCATACCTCTGCATTCTGGTATCAGAGTTGTGTCACCATATGTTTGCGTAGAGAGAAAGAGAGCCCCCTAGGTCAGATACAACCTTTAAAAGTAATTTCCATATATTTACAAGTATTACAGCTTGTGTTAACATGTTTTGTATGATGAGATGTTAAAGAATGATGTATAATTTTGTAGAAAACTGAATTGTGCATTAATTAATCAATGTTCAGTACATACGTTTGTACATGTGAAGGTGAAACCCTAGACAAAAAAAGGTATTCCTACATTTCTTTGAGAGTTGAACAAAGCCAGTAGACCAGGTAAATAGAAAAAATAACATATGAGAAATAAAATAAGCTTCATAATTACAAAATCCATTTTGTAAATAGAGAATCTTTTATTTCAGTTAAGCAATGAACAGAATTATAGAAAATCAGTTTTGTAACCACAAAATACCAATAACTTAAAGTGGAAGTAAACCCAATTTTGTATCTTTTACCTACAGGTAAGCCTTTGATAAGGCTTACCTGTATGTACTGTGAATACCTTTTAAACGTGCACCGTTTAGGAGGTATTTACTCTAGAAGCGCCGGAGATATCACAGGCGCATGCACACTGCGTTCTCAATGAACTGCGTTACGTTCATTGAGAGAGCCGAACCATGGCCAAAACTCCCCCACGCATACACGGGAGTGATGACATCAATGCTTGGCCAACCAGATGGCCAAGCTGAGTGATTTGACTTAACTCACCAAGGTATGGACCAGACCATGAGAGAGCCGAACCATGGCCAAAACTCCCCCACGCATACACGGGAGTGATGACATCAATGCTTGGCCAACCAGATGGCTGCAGCTCGTGAACCCAGTAGGAAGACTGAGTAAAGATGGAAGCCCCGGGGAGTCCTACATAATCACCATTTAGGAGATATCCTATGCAATGCATACTAGCATATTAGCACATTATGATACTATCTTGCAGCAGGAAACTGTTCTTTTTTTTTTTGCAAACGAGTTTACTACCGCTTTAACTTGCAGGGAGAATATTTTTTAGATTCTTATTTTTGCAGCTTACTACCGCTTTAAAGAAATCTAATAAAGTATTACATTTTGGTCATTTCTTGGTGGGGGCAGGGGTTAAACAGCATGTATAGTATACAGTTGCAAGAAAAAGTATGTGAACCCCTTGGGATTACGTGGAGTTTTGCATGAATTGGGCATAAAATGTGCTCTGAACGTCATCTAAGTCACAACAATAGAAGAACACAGTCTGCTGAACATAATACTACACAAACATTAGATGTTGCCATGGTTTAATTGCACATAACATGTAAACATTCACAGTGCAGGGAGGAAAAAGTATGTGAGGCCCTAGCCTAATGACTTTTCCCTGAGCTAATTGGAGCCAGGAGTGAGCCAACCTTGACTCCAATCAGTGTGATGATATTGGATGTGTTGCTGACAGCTGTCCTGCCCTTAAAAAACACACACCTGTTTTGGGTTTACTGGTTTCAAGAAGCACTGTCTGATGTGAACCATGCCTCGCAGAAAAGAGCTCTCAGAAGACCTACGATCAAGAATTGTTGACTTGCATGAAGCTGGAAAGGGTTACAAAAGTATCTCCAAAAGCCTTGATGTTCATGTGTCCACGGTAAGACAGACTGTCTACAAATGGAGAAAGTTTAGCACTGTTGCTACTCTCCCTAGGCGTGGTCATCTTGTAAAAATGACTGCAAGAGCACAGCGCAGAATGCTGCATGAGGTAAAGAAGAATCCCAGAGTGTCAGCTAAAGACCTACAGAAATCTCTGGCACATGCTAACATTTTTGTTGACACATCTACAATAAGGAAAACATTAAACAAGAATGGAGTACATGGGAGGACACCACGGAGGAAGCCATTGCTGTCCAAAAAGAATGTTGCAGCACGTTTGAAGTTTGCAAAAGAGTACCTGGATGTTCCACAGCACTACTGGCAAAATATACTGTGGGCAGATGAAACCAAGATTGAGTTGTTTGGGAAGAACACACAAGACTATGTGTGGAGAAAAAAAGGCACAGCACACCAACATCAAAACCTCATCTCCACTGTAAAACATGGCGGAGGGAGCATCATGGTTTGGGGCTGCTTTGCTGCCTCAGGGCCTGGACGGATTGTTGTCATTGATGGGAAAATTAATTCCAGAGTTTATCAAGACATTTTGCAGGAAAACGTACGACCATCTGTCCGCAAACTGAAGCTCCGCAGAGGATGGGTGATGCAACAGGACAATGAGCCAAAGCATACAATTAATTCAACAAAACAATGGCTGCAACAACACAGAATACACCTTCTGGAGTTGCCCAGTCAGAGTCCTGACCTCAACCCGATTGAAATGCTGTGGCATGACCTTAAGAGAGCGATTCACACCAGACATCCCAAGAATATTGCTACACTGAAACAGTTTTGTGAAGAGGAGTGGTCCAAAATTACTCCAGATCATTGTGCAGGTCTGATCTGCAACTACAGGAAACGTTTGGTTGAGGTTATTGCTGCCAGAGGAGGGTCAAACAGTTATTAAGTCCAAAGGTTCACATACTTTTTCCTCCCTGCACTGTGAATGTTTACATGTTATGTGCAATTAAACCATGGCGACATCTAATGTTTGTGTAGTATTATGTTCAGCAGACTGTGTTCTTCTATTGTTGTGACTTAGATGACGTTCAGAGCACATTTTATGCCCAATTCATGCAAAACTCCATGTAATCCCAAGGGGTTCACATACTTTTTCTTGCAACTGTAGATTGCATACTGTATGACATATGGAAACATACTGTATATTATAGTTGAGAAAGTTATTTAAACATACTTTTAGGATTGAGTAAAATTTTCAGTCCTCCTGACTTAAACAGTTCACAGAGAGAACCCCAAAAAGGGAGATAGAATGTGATTAGAGTTTCACAACCCTCTCAAAGCACAACAATAGCTTGTAAGTTAAAACCTAATTATTGATATATTTTACAAACAGGAAAGCTTAAAGTAGAACTATAGGTAAATCTTTTTTTATTATTTTAGATAGAGATATAAATATAACATCTACCACTTTTTTGCCATATGTGTTCCAAAGGGAAGATTCAATTTCTGTCCCATTGACAAAACAGTAAGTGGGAGGAAATCACTGAAAATTAAGGGACACCCTTGGGCCCCCCTAGGTCACCATTGGAAGGTTTCCCTTCTATTTATTTTCTGGGGAGAACACGAAATTTGGGATTTTCTTTTAATTTCACTTTCGATGATAATGGTAAAAAAGACAAACAAAGAGGATGATTCTCCCTAATGGGGACACAGACAGCACTAGAAACCTGACAACTGTTTTAATACCTCTCCATTCTGTCCAAAACTAATAAAACATTTTGCCTTTATTATACTATAAAGAAGTTATGAAGCTTTTTCTCTTAAAAAAACAAAGTAAAGAACATTACGGTTGCAATGCTTTTTTTTTTCCAAAAGGTTTGTATCACATGGCTGCTATTGTACATTGTTTAGTTCAGGTGTATTTATTCACTCCGAATTTAAGTTTGGTTAAAAATTCTATTTTCTCTATTTGGTGTTGAACTAGAGTAAAAATGGTGGTTTAAATTTTTTGATAGGAAGGGAGAAAGAAGCAGGGAAAACAAGGAGGTGATCAATCCGAAGCTACTGCAGAAAATGGAAACATACCCAAACCCATGGTTCAGCTCTAGACTTGCTCCTTTCATTCCACATGGACAACCCCGGTGTTGGCTACCACAGCCTGTATGCACTACCATACAAAATTTAGCTCTTTTTTCTGTATTTAACTCAAAAAATTAAACAAAGTACTTCTCCTCTCCTTGTGAGCAAGCCAGTAGTGGTGAAACATGACAAAGAAGGTTATTTCAGTTGGAGACATCAATGTATGCGGTTTAACTTTTTGACTAATTAAATACAGAAATAAGAGGTAAGTTTTGAAGTGCTCCTAATATTTTTTATAAAACAGGAAATGGTTGCCAGATGGAGTAAATATGTGTCAAAGCTGGAAAGCAAAAACTGTTTAGCCCACGGCTGCCAGGTTGCCAAGAATATAGTCATGGTATTAGAGAGCCTGGCCTTGATCTTCTCATGAAGCATCCTGGATCTGGTCTCTGCCATGCTGAGAGAAGTCCTCTTCTAGGCCCTGGCTATTGTCTGTCAAAATTGTCGGTTCGTAAGATCATGGGGTCTGAAATGATGAAGCTCAAATTTTGCTTGTGGGGTTACAGTAGGGTCCATCAATTCTGTATGCATTTCGAGACTATTGTAAACATTTTATTGCTCTGTCAAAACACCAGGCAATTTAATCTGTACACAGAGTTTTCACAGTTGCTATGTAGGTAAGAGAGCTGTGATATGAGAACTGTAGTAATTGAAGTTGAACTAACCCTTCTAATAAAATGAATAATTTTGTATTGCATGTTACCAATAGACAAATCATTTGCCTCTGTTATTACATTTTTTGACAAATCTGACTTTTTTTAAGCAATAAAAACATATCTCTTTGCATCATTTTCCTGCCGCTTCCATTTATGTGCACCCGTACTCCAGACACTGGTGCACAATTATTTATTGTCATGTGACAGTGCATCCAAATAACATGCATGACATTACTGAAAGGTGTCATATGAAAGCAGAACCTATACTCTAATGGGTCTCCCTGTGCACTTAAAGGTGGGTGTGCTAACGTGGCATTCATTGACAATTAACAGAGTGGAAGATCAGGTAAGTCAAAGTGCTTTGAGGAATGAAATGAGCATGAGAATTTTTAGGTTTTCTGGAGTTGACCTTTAAGCAAAAAAAAAAAAAGCTTGAATTAAATATTAATAAATACAATGATTTAAGCTGTTCATATATGTATTTGAGTTTTCAAATCCTTGAGCTAAAATGTAGGACATCATTTCTGCAAGTGTATTCTAGGTGTGAATTTACACCATATTCAGCTTTGAGCAAGTAGAATAAGGTGTTTATCAAACAAGAGGATTATTATGATACTCTTCGTATGACATATGCTAGATAACAGCATCTTTGAGTTTTTGTTACCTTTTAATTATAATTTGATTGATGACTCTCTTCCTGCAAATTGATAACACAGAAGAAAAATGTATACTCCAGGCTACATAACTATTAAATAGTGAACTATAATCATGTAAGGACATCATTTTGCAACTATTTTGCAATATCAAGTTGGAACCAGGAATGATTTGAATATAAATATATATTTATATTTATTGACGTTTTGAACATAGTAACAATACTAATAATAAAGGTTTCTCTACGTAACTGCTTTGTACATACTTCTGGTAAGGACGCAACAATCCTACACTTGCCAAAGGTGAGAAATTGTCACTGTATCAAACTAGGACTGCAGAGACAAAGTTCACAGAGGCTAGGTGTAAGGAACCTGATGTGTGGGTCATTAATAAAGGGTATTCTTGTACAAATGGTGGACAGAACCACTGCAAAGTTTAAGAAATTAAATGTCCTCTAGAGCATCATACAGTCCTGTAGCTAGACCTTGTGTGGTCCAAGGTTGTGACCAGGTACTTCTACACCAGAGGCAATGTCTGGAATTAATACAAGGGTCAAGGTGAGGCACTCAGTAGTTCCAGTAGAGGCCAGTAAACTAGCAGTAATGGAGAAATCACCAAACCTGACACATGCCAAACAGTGAAGAGAACTACAATCCCACGATTTCAGTTGTGATTGCAGAACTGCAAGTTTCAATGTAGATGCTTACAGTGAATGCACTGACCCTGGGACTGCATCCTAAAGAACAAAGAATCAACATGAAGTCCCAGGGTCTTATTAGTAGCACATAGGGATTGTAAATCTACTCAACATGGGAAAAAATGCTTTACTAGCCCACTTGGCACTCAATTTACACAGGAGGTACTCTGTATAGAGATTGTATGAAGGACTCAGAGTGATAGACTGTCAAGTAGATGTTCCATCAAAGAACATGACTCCTGTTTTAAAGCTATATATGAATAACAATCACAAATGGAAATAGCTCTAAAAATGGCAGAATTTCCCTCACATTTTAACAAAATTTTATTATCACTTCGTGAGCATTTAAAGAAAAATTCTGGCTTTCAATGATGGAACAGCGTAAAAGAAAAGGACATTTAATCTTGATTTCTCCAAACAAAGATATGGTGCTTTAGTGCTACAAAAGAAATTGGACATTTGATTATTACCATTCTTATAGTCATTATTTTGTATTACTTATTATTATGTTATTATAATACAGGATTTATATAGCCATAATAAATTCTTAATGGCATCCCCACACATCTTAAAACAGTCTCACCAAAACACATAGAACCACAGTACTATGTGGTTTGGTGTGGTGGTGATTTTGAAAATCGTGCAGGCACCTTTCTTGTGTGTTTCTCCTGTTAAGGGCAGCCCATTGAAATTAAAGGGTCGCCCTAAATGTGCTACACAGGAATGCATGGGAACAACCAAATAAAGCATGTGTGCTTGGTCGCACCTACTACAGTGAACCAATCCTCAAACAATAAACTTGAATTAAGATTTATTTAATCCATCTAGATTTGGTCGAGCAGGTTTGCAAGGATGTGGCAGAAGCCCTCTGTAAGAGCATTTTGGAAGAATGAAGAGTAGAATTTGGTAGCCTAAAACAGACATTGACAGAGGGATATACTCTATCACTGCGTACCACATCAGAAGAAAGAACAAAGTCCTGGTTATAGTGGAAATAAGAGGTCACTTTAGAAAGGAAAGAGGCTATAGGTCTTGGAATAATCTTGTACTTATAAAAGACTAAGGCTCCGTTGTCATCTAGCGATTTGGGACCGTGAGCGGAATCTCTGCAATTCTGCCCACCATTCCAAATTGCACTGCAATCCTGGCAAAATGCACCATGCCTGTTTCTTTGCCATTTATTTTTAAAGGCACCTAAAATGTGGTGCAGTTTTGCCATGATTTATCGTGCAAAGCTGGTTGGTCAAAAGAAGTTCCTGCTCCTTTGTGGGAAACTAGCTTTGCGCGATATGGTTTTGCTGAGATTGTCACACAATTAATAGTAGCAGCACCAGATCATGTACTGTGAAAGCCCAAGAGTTCCTGAACCTGGAATAAAACCTACCCAGTTTGTTGGTAAATCCATAATTGGGAAAATCCACATCTGGCATTCCCAATCTGTGGCAAAGGGTTTTAAACACATATGGAAAGCCTATTCCACCAGATCCAGACACTAACAACTGAGAAAACTCACCTACCACTTTTCAATGCCTTAGATGTGGTTGATGGGCAGGGCTGAAATGTGCATTACTGCTCAAGAGAGAATGAAGCCCCCCCTTCTTTAGCATGGTGTGACTGACATAGCATTATGTGGTTGAACTCCCATCTGGTGCTCTCACAATTGAGGGGTTCAGCATTAAAGACACAATGAATCCTCCTTAACTCTAGGATGTCAGTGGGAAAAATGGGTTTCCTCCAGTGACCAAGCCTCCTGTACCAATGATTCATGATTATTCCCCAGCCTGATAGGCTGCTGTCTGTCATGAGAACTTACCATGTCCTTGAAGGAAAGGGCCAAGTCTGTTTATCCAGTGCTACCAGAATATTGTGTTGCAACAATCTGGAGTGAAATTAGATGTACAGCTTTAAAGTAACTAGAAGACCCCAAACCCTCATGCAGGCATGAAGCAAGGGTATCCTCTGATCCTTGAGGGCCCAGATATAGTTGGTCCTGGGACAGGAATATTCTGTACAGGGCTGTGTCCAGAATATTCCTGCCCCAGGAATGTCAGAACCAAGTACTCTCATCTGCAAGACAGATCCAGCAATCACTTTTGCAGATGGAGGATCCAACGGAGGTTCTGCAGAATCTGCAGAATCTGCAGTGTCTGCTTGACATTGGTTGACAGGGATAGGGGAGGACTGATCCTTCAGCAGGAGGCCATACAGGTACTTCACAACATGAAAACCTTGATGCATGAGAAGAGCTAAGACTGGGGCAAGCAACTTGTTGAGAAAAGTGGGGGTCATGGACTGACCAAAGGGAATGATAGTTTGGTAATGTTGATCACCCACTGCAAAACACTGATAGGGAAGATGGGGAGGAAAGATGGAAATAAGCATCCAAAATGTTTAATGAAGCCAGAAAATCTCTTGGAAGGAGGGAGGTAAATACTGATCTGGCAATTTGGGCATTTTAGAGGATTGAGTAGAAGACTTAAAAGTGTTCCTCTTTTGGTACAGGAGTAATGATTTCTGGAGAGAGAAGCTGCTGAATGGCTGCAAAGGGAGCTACCCACCTTTGCAGGCAAAAAGGAAAAGTTCAGAACTCCAGTTTGTAGCCCGTGGAAATTGCACTATGAATCAAATGTCTGAGAATTTCTGAGATCAGAAGGCTGAGAAGGTCAATAGATGTCCTCCCACACTGACAAGTAGGGGCACCCCATCAGTTGGAAGAGAGCTTGGAACCAGTCTTAGCCGGTTTGGAGGGGCATGTTTTTCTACAAAAGACTGCTCCTGGTTTAGATATGGAACTGTAGCTCTGAGAGGAAACCTTTCCTAACCTCAAAAGTAGAAGGCCTACTAGTGAAAAGTCGTGGCTTCTTTTTCTGGGGCAGAAAAGAACACTTACCCCCATGATCTCCTTGATATACTTAATTAAGGAAGGGCCAAACAAGTGTTTATCTTCAAAGAATAGCTATTCCAGACAAGTCTTAACATAGAGGTTCTACTAACCAGCATTTAGGCAAAAGGACCCTCTGTATGTAAATAGAAAAAAGACTCATCCTAGAGATCTTGCGAAGTATAATTTACCAAGCAATTCAGAGCATGCATCAGCACTAGTAGCGTAAGGCCACTGGTAAAATTTCTAACTGACCTAGGATCTTGAACCATGCACCTACTCCAGACAGCAATGGTCTAGCAGACTACAGGTTACATGAAAAAGGAGGTACAGGAAATCCACCAACACCAGGCCTAGGCCCCATTGGGTTAGCAGGAGGTGCATCAGGAGATGCCTGTGACCCTCTATGCTCCCCATGGAACAGTGTGTCCCCTTGGTCCACTGTATATCTTCTCCACAGTGCTAGCATAGGACTGGCATCTGGTGGTTACTCTCTAAGTTTTTTACCACTCTGCCACTACATACTTTCACTGCCCTCCCACTACATACAGCACACTGCCCTATCCTTCCCTGCCAATATATACTGCTCACTGTCCTACCACTACATACTGTTCACTGCCTTGCCCTGCTACTACATACTTCTCACTGGCCTGCCCTACTACTACGTACTTCTCATTGATCTTCCCTACTGCTACATACTGCTCACTGCCATGTGCTAGTATGGAGGGGAGGCCAGTTAGATGCAGAAACATCTATGGACCTTCTGATCCCTTTCAGATGCTGGGGCACCACATTGGTAAGGAGGTTTGCTGCCCAGGAGGGTGCTGCACCATGTAAAAGGAAAGGTATGAGGCTATATTCGCACAAATTTATGTTTAAGAGAATAATTGTGACTAATGGAGAGGTTATATTCATATGTATTTCAGGTATACTGTGTTGCTGCATAATTTTTTTTTGTGCTGCTGGTGCTATTACCCCTGGGCATGTCTGAATGATAGCAGTGACTGATTGTGGTACGTCTTTGCTGGTAGATCATGGGGCGATGGCATACTATCTTTTTTGATCAACACAAGAACATTGGAGACGTGCGTGTTTGACCTATGAAATAGGTGTTTCTTTTTTCCCTTTCCATTATAGGAAACGATTTGGAACATTTGATGTTTATAGAGTTTGGTGGAGAATATATATATATATATATATATATATATATATTTATTTATTTATTTATTTTTAATCGTTCCATAGGGCGTCGCCTATCATGTCATTTTGTTTATTTGAGATAGGTAAATTTTTAAGTGTCGCCATCATTACTACTGGTTGAGATTTTGGTCTGCCTATTTATTTTCTGGTCATTCCATTCCCCACAGTCGTGACCTCCTCACCCACCTTTTTCGTGAGGGTTAGTATGTCTGTCAGGTGTTTGTGGGATGTGTCGCCCCCCCATCTCCATCTCCATCATCGAACCAAGCACATGTGTAAAAATGTACGACTTATTTGCTGAATTTTCTGTCTGGAATATGTCATATATGTGATTACTTATTTTTATATACACTCACTGGCCACTTTATTAGGTGCACTTTGCTAGTACCGGGTTGGACCCCTTTTGCCTTCAGAACTGCCTTAATTTTTCTTGGAATAGATAACATGGTGTGCATCGTGCAGTTGCTGCAGATTTGTCGGCTGCACATCCATGATGTGACTCTCCCATTCCACCACATCCCAAAGGTGTTCTATTGGATTGAGTGAACTCATTCTCATGTTCAAGGAACCAGTTTGAGATTATTTGAGCTGTGTGACATTATCCTGCTTGAAGTAGCCATCAGAAGATGGGTACACTGTAGTTATAAAGGGATGGACAAGGTCAGTAACAATACTCAGGTAGGTCCTGGCTCATTTGGTACTAAGGGGCCCAAACTGTTGCAAGCAAAATGTCCCCACAGCATTACACCACCAGCCTGAACCGTTGATACAAGGCAGAATGGATCCACACTTTCATGTTGTTTATGCCAAATTCTGACCCTACCATCTGAATATCAAAGCTGAAATTGAGACTCATCAGACCAGGCAATGTTTTTCCAATCTTCTGTTGTCCAGTTTTGGTGAGCCTGTGCGAATTGTAGCCTCCATATCCTGTTCTTAGCTGACAGGAGTGGCACCCAGTGTGGTCTTCTGCTGCTGTAGCCCATCTGTTCAGAGATGGTATTCTGCATATCTTGGTTGTAATGAGTGGTTATTTGAGTTACTGTTGCCTTTCTATCATCTCAAACCAGACTGCCTATTCTCCTCTGACCTCTGACATCAACAATGCATTTTCGTCCACACAACTGTTGCTCACTTGATATTTTCTCTTTTTCAGACCATTATGTGTAAACACTAGAGAGGTTGTGCATGAAAATCCCAGTAGTATCCCAGTTTTTGAAAAACTCAGACCAGCCTGTCTGGCACCAACAACCATACCATGTTCAAAGTCACTTAGGTCGCCTTTCTTCCCCATTCTGAACTTCAGCATGTCGTCTTCATCTCATCTAAATTCATAAATGCATTAAGCTGCTGCCATGTGATAGGCTGATTAGCAATTTGTGTTACCAAGCAATTGAATAGATATACCTAATAAATTGGCCGGTGAGTGTATAATAAACAAACATACTGTCAAGGGACATGGATCCTGAGGAGGCGACTTTTTCGTGAACTGCATCAATGCATTTTATTGCAGTTATTATAATGTTTGATAATATGGGCACATGGCATCAGTTATGTAGTATGCCTCAATCAGTTTTTATGCAGTTATTATATATATGTTTGATGATATGACATGGCACCAGTTATACAGTATTTCACTGTGCTTTTAACTTTGTTAAATGACACAAAATGACAAATCATTCAACTCTATGCACAGCAGAGAGTCAAAAAGCACTGTGGTGAAGTGCATACTACATTTCTACGCAGCACACCTAAACACAGTGTTATGGTGTGCACAATGCACATAGAAAATGTTTTTTGTTCACATCAGCCCATGTGGAGCACAGCTTGCATGATGAGCACCCCACCACTTAGGTAGCGTGTATACGAAAGGCTGGGATCACAGGAAAAAAACAGAATGACCTGGAAAGGCTAAATAAAAATTGTAAATTTTATTTTTATACAAGAGGTGTGGTGTGGGGGTAAAAGGAATTTTTCTTCAACCACTTACTCAACATTTTACTGCAGACGGGTGGTTTGTGCAGGCAATCAGTGTCTTCCAGGTTCAGGGCGCACACCCCCCTGCATCCCCGGCAGAATCCCACTGTGATTGGACGCAGCAGACGTTTGTCAACAGGTTTCAGCCAATGATCCCTGGCTGAGACCTGCTGATCAGCTGCGTACACTCACTCACTGGCTGTTCATGGCAATGGCATGTTAGCCGTATCTCCCACCATATAGTGTCCCTCTTCTCTTCATCCCTAGTTTGTACAAGCCCTTGTTCCTTTGACAAGCCATTACACGCATCGCTTTTTAAGCATTTCAGACCAGGCACCCTTTGAGTTAACTTGGAACCTTTACTGAGAAGCATTAAGTTATTACAACACACAATCTGTACAGTCAATTCTTCCTCACTCTAACTCTCTCCTATTCAGGCTGTTTCCTAACCAGGCTGCCATCTCATATCTCAGAGTAGTGCAAAGTCAATAAAGTCCTCAGTCATCTTTAGTACCCCAACTGGGTAGCCTTTCTAGGTGGATAGCAAACACCCCTAAGTAGCGTTCACATCCTGCAGTACCCTCCTGGTTCCTTCCCATGTGGAGGCATCCCAAGACTCCATCTCCTTTCCTCCTCAAAGGTTACCTCCCCTTGTATTTTATGGTGACAAAAAAGGGGCAGAACTATGAATACCCAGGAGTTGGCAACCTTAACCACTTGCCCTTCAGAAGATTTACCCCTTAATGACCAAGCCATTTTTTGCTATTCAGCAGTGCACAATTTCAACTGGTAATTGCGTGGTCATGCAATGCTGTACCAAAACAAAATTTATGTCCTTTTTTCAAACAAATGGTGGTATTTGATCACCAATGGGTTTTTATTTTTTGTGTTATAAATGGAAAACGATTGAAAATTAAAAAAATATATATATATATACTTTCGGTTATAAAAAGTATCCATTAAACTCAAAGTTAGTAATTGCTTTGTGTGAAAGTTATAGTGTCTACAAATATATATATATATATATATATATATATATATATATATATATCAGAAAGCTTTTAGTTTCTGACTGCCTATCACATTTCTTGAAGAAAAAAAGAAAAAGAAAAATACATTTCTTTCTTTGTTTTTCAAAAGCTTGTGGCAATAAATGAGATCTGCAAAATACTCACCATGCCCCTTAGCAAATACCTTGGAGTGTCTACTTTCCAAGAAGGGGTCATTTGAGGGGGTGCTTCTAGTATCCTGGCATTTCATGGCCAACATTATCAACATTAGAAGCGTATGCCACACATCACCCACTCTTCTAACCACTTAAAGACCAACCCTTTTCTGACATCTTTTTTTTACGACGCTTTTTTTGCTAGAAAATTACTTTGAACCCCCAAACATTATAGATTTTTTTAAAGCAGAGCCTATAGGGAATAAAACGGTGGGTGCTGACCAGGGGCAGACTGACAACTCATGGGGCCCCCGGGCAATAGGGGATCATGGGGACCCTCTGTCCTCTCCCAAACCCAAAAAAGCCTATGAAAAAGCCAATGAAAGTTACCAGGGGCATCTCATGGGCCCCCTACTGAGCCTGGGCCCTCGGGCAGTGCTTAAATGGTCAGTCCACCCCTAGTGCTGACATTTTTTCACACAGTATTTGCACAGCGAATTTTCAAATGCAATTTTTTTTTAAAAAAGTGTCCCCCTGTGTTGGTACAACCCCAGCGACGTACGGGTATGTCACTGGTCCTGTAGCTGCCACCCATTTGCAGTACATTGCTGACAGAAAGTGGATGACTTCTTCCCAACCTTTGGGCCGCCTGCTGATCTCACTTCACCAGTGTTTCTCAACCTTTTTTCAGTCATGGCACCCTTATAGATAGTCTTAAGGCACCCTTTAAAATTCTGCACAATCTCAAGGCACCCCATTTCTAAAATGTAAAAAACTAAAACCCCATTCTAAACTGTAAAAAACACACATCCAGTACACTCAACATTAGAGGTGATTTATTCTTCCAAAGCAAATAAACGTTTTGCTGCTGGTACCGACTATATATAGTATTCTAGTTTGTCTTTCTGTTTCTCTCCCTCTCTCTGTTAATGTGACCCCAGCACTGATGGAGAGGGGCAGGGAAGGGGCAAACAAGGAAGCTGTGCAGGAATCTGACATCCTCTTTATCAACTGATGATGTCATTGGTTGTTAGGATGCTGGCAGCCAGAAGGTCATAAAAGTGCACAATGAAAACTTGTGGCTTTGAGCACCAAAAGGCAGGATTGATCCACCTGCTGGCTTGTATACAATTTTTGGGCATTTTGCCAAGGCACCCCTGAAGAAGTCTGAAGACACCCCAGGGTGCTGAGGCACCCTGGTTGAAAAAGACTGCACTACACCTTGCATAATGAAAAAAAAATCTAATCACATGCTATAACAGGTGACTCAAAATAAAAGAAAACTTATTTTTGTACACAACCCCTGTAAACACCTGCTTACATGCAGATTAATGAGAAAGTAAGAAATCACAGCAATAGACATATCCTTTCACATTATGTTTTATTGCATAGAATATTGTTTTCAACAAATTATGTGCTCACATCTTTAGGTCTGTGCTAACAACGCATTTCATATATTTTTTACTTCAATGCCATTCCTTACATTTTAAATGGCTACCAATTGGTAAAAATAATAGGCTACTTACCAATAAGTAATTAGTATTTGCAGAATAGGAACATAACATATCTTACATATACAAATGCACTGAAATGAATTAGAACATGTAATAAAAAAGGAATGTCATATTTTACTTAGCTTTAACTTTATGGAAACAAAATCACCAATAAAATCATCTTGGCAGAAATAGTGGCTGGTGCATAGTTTAAATAAATAAGGCAGAGCCATGGAATTTTAAGATTACATCCACCCAAAACTGTCAGTAGATTTGGTGTGGTTGGTGGGATGGGGATTCACACAGGGGTACATTTAAAAAGCAATGTTATGGCCAAATGGATGCTTTAAAAAAAACCTGCAAACCGAACTTGAATGGGCCATAAACAGATTATAATGAAAAGCTAATAGCAATGTTTGCTAACCTACTGCAATGGGAAGCCTCTTAGGCGAGGTTCACATCTATGCAGATTGCGGTTGATGCATTTTCCGCGTGCATTTTGTATTTTTTCACACCCGTTTTAGATGATTTTTGGTTTGCATTTTGTGTGCATCTTGTGTGTTTTGCTTTGTGTGACTCTAGCTGGTTGTTCAGGAGCAGGTGGTCCCCAGCGTCCTTAAAAAACCAAGAAACAGCATTGTTGTTAAGGAGCAGGGGGCCGCAGCGTCCTTAACAATCGATGAGTCACAGCCATCAGCAGGGTTCCCTGCTGATAGCCGAATGTAAACAATTGTCGGCAATTAAAAATTCAGGACAAAAACAGCATGGGGTCCCCCCCTAATCTATACCGGGCCTAGAGTCTGGTATGGATTTTAAGAGTAGAAAACATTTTTAAAAAATTGTCCTCCAAAGTAGATCCAACATCAATCACTGAGAACTCCGGCCACCAACCTGAAAAAAAAGAAAGTTCCACTGTCTGTCAGTTCTTAAATAACTAAGGGGTAGGGCCACCCAATGACATCACCACATGCATTGGGTGCTCTTTTTTTTTTTTAAAGGACTTGTCAAAAACTGTTGTGTTTTTACTCACTTTTACACTCCTTTTGTAAATGAGTACGTGTACTCTGTTTCCCATACTCATTCACATGGGGGGGGGCGGGATCTGGGGGCCTCCTTGTTAAAGAGGGCTTAGAGATTCCAATAAGTCACCCCTGCAGACCCCCATAACCCCAGCCCAGGGTTATGGGAAAGAGGCCCTTGACCTCATCAACATGAAGAGTTGTTGAGGGCATGTGGCTTGGTATGGTTCAGGAGAGGGGGGCACTCGCTCGTCCCCCCCTTTATTGGCCTGCCAGGCTATATTCTCAGATACGGGTCTGGTATGGAATTTGGGAAGGACCGACAAGTTTTTTTTTTATTTTGGCATAGGGTTCCCATTAAAATTTATACCAGACCCAAAGGGCCTAGTAAGAATTTGGGGAGGAGCCCACCCTGTTTTTTTTCGGATCTTTTAATTGCCAGCAATTTTTTACATTCAGCTATCAGTGGGGAACCCCACTGACAGCTGATGACTCATCGGTTGGTAAGGACACAGTGGCTGCCCGCTTCTTAATGACCATGTTGTTTACTGGTTGTTAAGGATGCCAGTGGCTGTCTGCTCCCTAACAGCAGCTTACAGTCACACAAAGCACAAAACACAAAATGCAACATGCATCAAAAGCGCAACACTTGCTTTTTTGGTGCAGTTCCATTGAAGTCTAGTACACGCAAAACGCAATCTGCTGTGGGTAAAAAAGTCCCTGACCCTTTCAAAAATCGGCACCAGCTCAAAATGCACAGATGTGAACTAGATCCATAAGAAATCATGTTAAGTGGATGTAGTGCGTTTCTGCAAACCAGGAAATGCACTGAAATCTGCATAAGTGTGAACCATAAGGTAAGTGATTCAAGCTGCCATTAACACCAAACCTCATAAGTGTGAACCTAGCCTTAGAGATATAAGAAGTAGGTAAGTGATTCAAGCTGCCATTAACACCAAACCTCATAAGTGTGAACCTAGCCTTAGAGATATAAGAAGTAGGTAAGTGATTCAAGCTGCCATTAACACCAAACCTCAAAACTATCAGTTTTTGGAAGGTTGGGTCTTTTTTTACTAAAGGTCTTTCTGATCAGCACATCTGTATTTGACTCCAAAGCTCATACACACTGCCATTAAATAAAATACGACCTAACTTGAGCCGGATTTCAGGATGGTTTGGACCAATGTTTCCCAAAGTTGACGACACATACTGTACACATGGCAATTCATATATAGAAATAATTGTAGTGCAATGACAATATGCATAGTTGAAGTGAACATTACTCGTCCCATTCAGAACATGAGTAAATTTGTTATTACGCTGCAAGATCATTGCTCATAAAATTGGATTTCCAGTGAACTTTTTTTTAAAAGGTGTTTGTCCTGGTTGGTTGAATGAAGAAAACAGGCTAAGTCATTCCCATAATGCTTAGCTGTTACACATGTATATAAAGCTATGTGCTTTTCAATGTAAAAATATTGTTAGTTTTAAAAAATATTTATATACAGTAGAAATGTATAATCCGTCATTATAGAGTATACATCTATTTATATAAGTTATTTCTTCATTTAATATCTCATAATGTTTGCCGGAACAAGCATTACTGTTTAGCCAAAGGAGGGGAAAGCCCACTCCTACCACCCTACCACATAGTCCTAACACTTAAAGCTGGTTCTGGCCCCCGGCACTCCCCCCAAAAAAAAATATTTTGTCTGTTAAAAAAAAATATTTTGTCTGTTAAAAAAAAAAGTCAGCAGCTACAAATACTGTAGCTGTTGCCTTTTAATATTAGGGCACTTACCTGTCCAGGAATCCAGTGGTGTCCTCACCCCGAGTGAATTCTTCATTGGCCATCAGGTACTGGCGCCGCCATCTTGACTAAGGGAAACTGGCAATGAAGCCTTGAGTCTTCACATCCGGCTTCCTACTGTGCATGCGCAAAGCGTGCTGTGATTTGTGAATGGGCTGCAGACCTCTGGGATCTGTGAAGTGTTTCAGGGAGCTTTGGGGAGGGGGCGAACTTCTGGCTCAGTTTGCCACAGAGAACTGGGCTGGAAGTGGGAGCGGGTACCTGTCAAAACCAGGAAACCACTCCCCCATCCACCACAAAAGGTGCCTAGTGTGGCAGCAGAGGGGGAGAGGAGACAAATAAGTAGAGCTTCCACTTTTGGGTGGAACTCTGCTTCAGTTATCTTGGTGGAAAAAAAAAAAGACAAGGTCAATGGGATTGTAAAAGACCTGAGGTACCCAGGGGCACACTGAGGAAAGGAACTAGTGCATGTGCAGTGGAAGTGGCCAGATCAAGCTTGCCAATGTTAGTGGCTTAAGAGCAATAGGTTAAATAGGGGCTGAGCCGCTCTGTGTATACTGCACACATATGCTGAAATCTACGTATCCACGAAATATGCCACAAGTAAACGTTTTAGAGACACACATAAACCTTGAAACAAAGGATTAATTAAAAAAGTGAAATTTTTTGTCACATCTTTTCTGCACACATAATATACACAGAGAGCTAATGCTTTGTCTAATCCTACCTTAAAGAAATTTATTCAAACAAATGGGAGCTATTTTGTAACCAAACACTGTTGAGATAATAAACACCTAGGTAAGTAGCATGTAATATACTGTACAACATAGCATATACAGTGCAGCCGTGAGGACTATGTAATGTACAACAAAGCATATAAAATGCAGCACTCAGGCCTAGGTAATGTACAATACAGCATATAAAGTGCAGCTGTTAGGATAATACAGTATAACTTATAAGATAAGTGTAAAAAGGGTGCAATGGCCAGGACTATTTAGTGTACGGACTATGACAGTCAGGACTATGTAACATACATAGCATAAAAAATGAATGATCATGGCTATGTAATGTACAACATTAAAAATAAAACACAGTGGTCAGGACTATATAACATACAACATTTAGCAGGGGCGGACTGACAACTCATGGGGCCCCCAGGCAATAGGGGATCATGGGGCCCCTGTGTCCTTGCCCAAACTCAAAAAAGCCTATGAAAAAGGTACCAGGGGCATCTCATGGGGCCCCCTACTGACCCCGGGCCCTCGGGCAGTGCCCGAGTTTCCAAATGGTCTGTCCGCCCCTGACATCTAGTATACATTGGTTAGGACTATGTATAGTATACAGTACAGCAGCCAGACTTATGTAATGTACATAACACATACAGTGTAGTGGTCAGAGTGCAAGGATCAGGACTACACAATTGCATAGCACAATCTGAACAGTGCAATGGTCAGGTAAATGTTGCTGTTTTGGTGGTCAGTGTGCTCCAGTACACTGGTGGTCAGCATGCCATCTTACACTGGTAGTCGGGGGGTCCTCTCTCATTGGTGGTGAGCATGTACCCTTAAATTGGTGGTCAGTGCTCAATATGCCCCCTGACATTGAGGGTCAGTGTGTTCCCTTACGTTGGTGGTCAGTGCTCAATATGCCCCCTGACATTAAGGGTCAGTGTGTTCCCTTACGTTGGTGGTCAGTGCTCAATATGCCTCCTGACATTGAGGGTCAGTGTGTTCCCTTACGTTGGTGGTCAGTGCTCAATATGCCCCCTGACATTGAGGGTCAGTGTGTTCCCTTGTGTTGGTGGTCAGTGCTCAATATGCCTCCTGACATTGAGGGTCAGTGTGTTCCCTTACGTTGGTGGTGTTCCCTTACGTTGGTGGTCAGTGCTCAATATGCCTCCTGACATTAAGGGTCAGTGTGTTCCCTTACGTTGGTGGTCAGTGCTCAATATGCCCCCTGACATTGAGGGTCAGTGTGTTCCCTTACGTTGGTGGTCAGTGCTCAATATGCCCCCTGACATTAAGGGTCAGTGTGTTCCCTTACGTTGGTGGTCAGTGCTCAATATGCCCCCTGACATTAAGGGTCAGTGTGTTCCCTTACGTTGGTGGTCAGTGCTCAATATGCCCCCTGACATTAAGGGTCAGTGTGTTCCCTTACGTTGGTGGTCAGTGCTCAATATGCCCCCTGACATTAAGGGTCAGTGTGTTCCCTTACGTTGGTGGTCAGTGCTCAATATGCCCCCTGACATTGAGGGTCAGTGTGTTCTCTTACGTTGGTGGTCAGTGCTCAATATGCCCCCCTGACATTGCGGAGCAGTGTGTTCCCTTATGTTGGTGGTCAATGTAACAAAATAAATAACACAAATATATGAAAAGAGAAAAGTGTCCTCTGCACCTTTGCTGGCTTGTCCTTGTACACATGCTTTCAAATGCCGTTTACATCACAACTTGCATACTTTTAAGAAAAATAAAGACAATGAATGCTAGATTTTAAAAATTAATTATACTTAATAAAACATACATTAAAAGACATATTTGTATGAAAACATAAAAAAATTTTTTAGTAAATTAATTTTTGAGCAGCCATTAATGTATTCTTCAGTAGCATTGCAACAGTCATTGGCCCAACGCCACCTGGAACGGGGGTGATAAAACCAGCTTTTTCTTTCACTCCTAAAAAAAAAAATAACAGTACTTGAACCATGCTACACAGGTCATCAAACTATAATTTGACAAACAACCATATTCAATAGGAGAGTGAATAAGGACAATGATAATATGAATAGTTCAGAAACATATAGAAACCAGTTTCACTTTGTATGGGAATTTGCTTCAGAGCTTAGTAAATGAGGGGGAGCTCTACTGACTTCCATCATCCAATTGTGCAACCACAAATCAATTTTTTATTTTCCTTGCATGTGATTGGTTATTCTTTGCAAAATGAAGCTTCACCTTATTTATTAAGCTCTGGCGCAAATTCCTTTCCAAAGTGCAACTGCACTTGTAAAGTACACAGTCTATTTACCGTTAGTAAATCAACCCCTGTGAGTCAGCTGACTCTTTAAAAACAAGGAACTTCTTGGGTGGCTAAAATTTGTCAGGTTTGTTAAGCAGTGAAGCGATAATAGTAATGGCTTATATATGTTGCCTTTAGGGGTGGAAAAAACACACTTAAAACCACAGTAGTAAATTGGCCAAAAGCTTCTTTTTTACTGGAGATTAGTCTAATACAAATAGCAGTCTGCAGTAAAAAACTCTTCAGCAGCAGTGTCAAAATTCTAACCAAAAGTCTTTTGAACATTATTTGAGCGAGAGCGGTGTGGTTACCTTAGGCAGGTGTCACTAGTACTCAGAGTCCAACTCAGGGCTCTAAATCGGTTTCCCAGGAGGACCAGATGTAAGGGAAGCACATAAAAGGGGCCAGAGGCAGGCAGCTTATCAAATTCTTTAGCAGTGCTAATTGTTTTGTTAGTTACTTATCTTCCTCTATAGCTTTCTATTTAATAGCATGATGGGATTGATCTACTAAAACAGGAGAGTGCAAAATCTGGTGCAGCTGTGCATGGTAGCCAATCAGCTTCTAACTTCAGCTTGTTCAATTAAGCTTTGACAATAAAAGCTGTAAGCTGATTGGTTACTATGCAGAGCTGCACCAGATTTCACACTCTCCAGTTTTAGTAAATCATCCCCAATATGTTTCTAGCTAGACAGAGTACTGCCCCAAACTACTATTTCCTGCCATTATCACTTACTAGGGTGCCTCCTCTCTGTTTACAGAGTAATGTGTCCAAGGGAACCCAAAAACTAACACCTAACTGCAAGAGAATTTTGTCTATTGCAGACACAAGCTCTGTCTCACCACGGAATCCATGCCAGCAAATATTTCTTGTCTTCAAGCTCTAGGACATTCCTCTGGTGCACTATACTAGAAGCTCCTGACAGAATGACATTGGCAGCCACCCGAACATGCTTTAACTTCGAAGAGGTACAGACAGCTCCTGGTGACACCTCCAGGGATCATGTTACTATAACTGACTGGTTGCCACCACTGCTGGCCATACCTCCAAGCAAGAATGCAATGGCTGATGCAATAAGAACCCCTATTAATCTAGAAATATAATTAAGGATTTTTTTATACTCACCCGAAAATGCTTTTCTTGGAGTTCATTGTGGGACACAAGAATTCGTAGAATTTGGGATATACTGCTGCCTATAGGAGAAAGGACCACTAGCATGCACAGGATAACCTCTCTCCTTCCCCTAAAACCATTATGCCTTAGGTTTGTTGCAGCATTAAGAACAAAAAAAAGATATATGAGGACGGACTGGTGCTCCTCAACAAATTGAACATAGCAACAGAGGTTAAGAGGACCAAACAAACACAACAGCAAACTTAGCACTGCCCGCATTTTAAAGAGCTGCTTGAAGGAACCTATGCACAACGCTGGCATGAGGAGGCCTGAAAATCCACCTAGACAAGCTTTGAAAATGAAAACAAAAAGAAAACAGGTGGTGACCACGCAACTGTGGAAAAGGTGCTTGATGAACAAAACACAGAGAGGGGTTGATTTACTTAAGGTAAATAGACTGTGCACTTTGCAAAGTGCAGTTGCATTCTGCAGGCCCAATTGCTCCAGAGCCTAGTAAATGAGGTAAAGCTTCACTTTCAGCAGAGCTTCTGCTCATTTACTAAGCTCTGGAGCAACTGCACCTGCAGAGTGCAACTGCACTTGTAAAGTGCACAGTCTATTTGCCTTTAGGAAATCAACACCATAGATCTAGTAGAGTGCATAGGAAAGCATGGAACCCAATCCAGGGATCATATGCATAGACGACGCTTGATTTACCTAGAGATGGTGGAACAAAAATCCCTTATGAGGTCCATCAGAACACAAAAGGGAAGCAGTCTTCCTGAAGAAACAGTGGCTGAGAAACTCTCACAGGACGAAACCGTTGCTATACAATGGAGTAAAAGTAGAAAAACAACGTGCTGTCTAACAGAGAAGCACAGAATAGGGTATGTTGCTCACACCAGTGCACTCATACCATAGCTCTCAACTGTCCCTCATTTGAGACCACAAGCCTCTGTCAGTCGTACAGACTCAGGCAATCCCTTTTATTGCTCTGGTTTGTACATCTCTATACCAGGGGTGGACTGACAACTCATGGGGCCCCCGGGTAATAGGGGATCATGGGGCCCCTATGTCTTCGCCCACACTCAAACCACACCCAAAAAAGCCAATGAAAGGTACCAGGGGCATCTCATGGGGCCCACTACTGACCCTGGGCCCTCGGGCAGTTCCCAAATGGTCAGTCCGCCCCTGCTCTATACAAAATGTACTATTTTACTACAAAAGTGTAGGCTGCACTAATTTTTGTATCCAGCCTCTATATTACACATGTTTAATATTCTGAAAAGCCAATATAATGGAGAAATAGAGGTCAATAGCATGGCATTGTGCTGACACACTCCCCTGCAAGCGTTCCACTAGGAAGATCATTGTGCTGCTGTTTGCCTCCTGCTGACACGCCCCTGCTGTTTCCACGCCCACCTCTCTAAGCCCCTTGTGCAATGGAGAACAGAGGTCATGTGATCACTTATGAAAAGGGTATTTATAATACATATATATATATATATATATATATATACTGTATATGGAGAGAGACAGAGAGGAAGAGATAGATAGATAGATAGATAGATAGATAGATAGATAGATAGATACAGTAGATAGATATGCACACACACAGGGCTGCTGTTAGAGACCACAGGGCCCCATACAGCCAACCTAAAAGCCCCCCCCCAAAAGAAAACAGTTTTCTACGCTTCAGTTATGAATGAATATGGTGAGTGATCAGTACAGATCACTCATTGTGTTCATTCAGGAATGGAAGGGGCTGGTAAATGTGATATATCTTCATCCTGAAGGATCGTATTGTGGGCTTGCAGCTGTCAGTGGGGAGGAGTGGAGCAAAGCTAGCAGCACTGTGGGGGTGGTGGCACACAGGGGGGCCTGGCAAGTGTGGCTGGGGGGAGGGCAATTACTGAAACCAATCCCTTGTACTGTATGGCTCTTTCTGTAGCAGCTGAGAGTCAGTGGGAGGGAGAGGAGAAGAAGACAGCTTTCAGCTGCTGCAGCGAGAACCATACAGGGGATCAGTTTCAGTAATTGCCCCCCTGCCATGCCAATCACTCTCCCTACCCACATTCGATTCACCCAGCCAGCTGCCTGGGCCCCCCTGCTGGCCTGGGCCCCATACAGAAGGATTGGTCTACCCCTTTATGTACGGCCCTACACACACACACATAAACATTGTGCCTTGCAGTTCTATCTTAAAATGACTGGGTTGTTTTACAAGATAAAGGTTTGCATATACTTTAATACTACAAAGGGCCCCACTATGCAACCAAGGCTTGTGTGCTGAGGCAGTGCTTGGTAATTCAGCTGCAGCCATGAATCACTTTTTTGTTTTGCACCAACCTTTTTCTGCCATTGACAGCATTACCCTAATGCTATGGTGGCCAACCTGTGACCTGGGGGCTACACATGACTCTGGCAATTACTGTGTTGCCCTCTAGGCCCCAGCAAACAGCGGTTTGTTTTGTTGCCTACTCAAGCCAGTGAAGGAAACATATTCCTTAGAATAGCTTCTAAAAGTTAATGGTTTGATTTATTTATTTGACAACATATTACTTTTTTTGTGCTGTCCATCTGTTTTCTCTTTGTAGGCTTTGTTTTTTAGTCTGATCTTTTATAATAGATCTTGCTAAGAAAACTGTAAAATGTATAAAGAGCACAAATTTTGAAATGCTGACTTGTAAAGGGGCTATAAATTTGTGATCTCTAGCAGTTTTGTGTAACATGTCTCCAGGCTATTAAGACTTCCTGCAACATGTCCCCATTCTCCAACAACTTCTAAAGCATGTTTGCTGTCTTTGAACATCTTCTGCTGCATTTCTTCAGACTCGGTGCAGCCCTTTGGTGATCTCTGGGACTGCAGTTAAGTATCAAGTAATTTGAACACCAGCACCCTAATCCAGTCCAGTCTTCTTCTACAGCTGCTTGCCTCTGCCTCCCCATCAACATTTCACTTTCACCCCTCTTCAGCATGCAAACCCCCCTCCTACGACACCTCTCCCATCTTCTCCCTCCCCCTTTAAATCCTTAGCTTCACTATCTTCCACATGTATTCATTTTGTTGCTGTATTAAGTTGAAGCACCCAGTACCTCCCAGACAATGTAGGTGGCTCCAACTCTATTACTTGCAGGGGGATCATTCAGTGGGGGTGTCTGCATCCGCACTGCACCCCAGACACCTGCATCTCCCTTGTCCCCATCCTGCACTTAGTGGGAGCTGCTCAAGAGACCAGATCTGTGGGAGCCATTGGGAAACAAGCTGTCACTTGTAAACACAAAAGCCGGACTTCTGTGTTTACAAGTGATAGTGGTGAGCAGGGAGAAGAGGGCCTGAGCCAGAGGCGGTGGAACTGAGTTCCACCAAGTTCCAGCTAAAAAATAGTCCTGCTTCAAAGTATCATATTGACTTATTCTATCAATCAGTTAATGACTGCAGAACAATAAAAAGACAGTGTTCTTTGCAAGTGAAACTGAATTAATTTTCTCCAGAGCTTCATGAATGTGGTAAAGTTTTACTTTGTTAAGAATATCTGATCAGGTGTAAGGAAAATAAAAAGAAAAAAACAGCTATTTTGCTTGTAGATGATTGGATGATGGAAAGCAGAGCTTCACCTCATTCAGTAAGCCCTGGGGAAAATGAGTGCAACTGCACTTGCAAAGTGCACAGTCTATTTGTTTTTATTAAATCAACCTTAAAAATGTAGCAGAACTGGGGGAAGCAAAGTTTCAGAAGTATGCTCTGTTTCCTCCTGCTGACCATGAACAGGTTTCATTAGCTACCAAGAATACACTGTGCAATTTATCAGCTGTGGGTAGATCATTACTGCTAAATTCTCAAGAAATTTATGAGTATCAAAAAAGGATATACCCTCTCTTTTCTTTATTTAATACAGCTAAACAATATTTATTTCAAGATTATGTATTGTAATTTAAATTTATATCATGGCTATAAATAAGGTCAATCAGCGTTTTATCTATCTGGAATAACTGGTTTGCCTAAATATAGTATACTTCAGAAAATGATAGAAATACAGAAGCTGCCATTTCTGAGCTCTTCTAAAATTGACAGTTTCCCGACCGTTATACAGATCCAGTTGCTTTATTACTTTATGTGTCACTAATCTGGAGGAATGAGGATCCATTCTGCACTGAAGCCGCTAATACGAGGGGCGTTCAAGCAAAACCAAGACTTTTTATTTTACAGGTATAAAAAGGGATGCTAGAGTGGCAGTACTACATGTAGTAGTAAGCGACAAGTGTGTCCAATTACTGATAAGCGGCTCACATGTTGCGGGCCGGTCCAGAGACAGTTAATTAAGATGGCAGACATCAGTGTTAGTGCGTGCATGGAACAGCATGTGGGGATGAAGTTTCCTGTGAATGAAGGCATAAAACCCACAGATATCTACAGAAAATCTCAAACACAGTAAGGTGGTGAGACGCTCAGCCGCAGTAAGAATGGTGTAAAATAGCCTTTTTCAACCAGGGTTCACAGGCACCCCGGAGTGCCTTGAGGTTTCTTTAGGGGTGCCTTGGAAAAATGTCTAAAATCTGTCCAAAACTTGTATACAGTGCCTTGAAAAAGTATTCATACCCCTTGAAATTTTCCACATTTTGTCATGTTACAACCAAAATCATAAATGTATTTTATTGGGACTTTATGCGATAAACCAACAGAAAGTGGCACAAATTGTGAAGTGGAAGGAAAATGATAAATGGTTTTCAAATTTTTCGACAAATTTCAAGGGGTATGAATACTTTTTCAAAGCACTGTACAAGCCAGCAGGTGGATCAAGTCTGCCTTTTAGCCACACAAAGCCACAGGTTTTCATTGTGCACCATTACGACCTTCTAGCCGCCAGCGTCCTAACAACCAATGACATCATCAGTTGATAAGGAGGATGTCAGCTGCCTGCACAGCATTCTTGTTTGACCCTCCCCTGCCCCTCTCCATCAGTTCTGGGGTCACATTAGCTGAGTGAGGGAGAAAAACTGAGGGAGAAGAGAAATATTGGAATACTAGTTAGTACCAGTGTGCAAAAATGTATTTGCTTTGGAAGAATAAATCAACTCTGACGTTGGGTGTCCTACATGTGTGGGCATTGCTGTATTATCTAAAACTGTTAGAAAAGTTTTTACATTTTAGAATGGGGTACCTCAGGACTGTCCATAATTTGAGAGAGTGCCTTGACTGAAAAAAGTTTGAAGTCTGAGAAACACTGGTGTAAACATTTCAAAGATGGCCATACATCCATCAGTGACAATCCCGGCTGTGGTGGTTCCCAGCCCACAGTAGTCATTCCTGTGAACATTCAGTGTGTGGAACTCCTGATCCTGGATAATCACCGCATAACCTGTTGTGAAATTGCACAAGAGACACATCCTTCTGTGGGAACGGTGAACACAATGATGACGAAGTGAAGCAGGCTGTCCTAGGATGGTTCAGGCGTATTGACAAATCTTTCTATGGCGAAGCTTTCCAGGTATTAGTTAAACTTTGGGATAAGTGTATAAATGTAGCAGGGGAGTATGTCAAAAAATAAATGTGTTCTTTTATTATGTAAACTCAAAAGTCCCAGTTTGACTTGAACGCCCCTCATACCTAGAAATGGGAAAGGAGGGGACACTGTAGGCAAACAAGATTGAATAAACCAGCAATCCTAAGTTCAGAAAAAGGTAGTTTAATTCCAAGTTTACAAAATCAACAGAAACACTACTTTGAAGTAAACTTCTGAACTTTGGAGTGCTGTCTCATCATATTCCATACACAGATCAAGGTTTATAACTTTGCTGTCTGCATGTTTTTTTCAGGGTTGATGGTTTACAAAGAATTGAAACCAAAAACCAACTAGTTCTAGTTTGTTCTTAAAGGGGTCAGCAATGGCAGATTCCATATTTCTGTCAGCACAGGTTTCTGTTAAGAAGGAAGTGACTACCTTTAAGGAAAGTGTGTTTTCCATGTATCCATTGTAATACACTATACGGTATGTCCCTAGTTGGGAGCTCAGATAGTATGGCATTAGGGATCACAGTTTACCAAAGTGTCTTGACATTGCAGTGTCACATACAGCATATTTGCAAAATAACACAAATACAAACCTCTGTTGTTAATCTAAATATTGGAAACAGTTTTATAGCTAGGTTTTGGACTGCAATATTTTCCTGTATGCAATTTTTTATCCATATTGAGCTCTACATAATCCAGTTTTAAACTAGCTTAACCCAAGAAGATGATCGGATCACAGTATTTTCAAAGTGTCATGGTAAAAAATCCTACATAATATCTATCCTGCATAATCTGTATTAATTACCTTCCAAATCCACATCTCCAACGATCATCGTTTTTCCTGTAGCTGGATCTTCTATATGATTAATGCCAACATCAATTACAGCAGCTCCTTCTTTAATCATGTCTGCTGTGATCAACTTTGGAATACCTACAATGAAAAACACAATATTAGTAATAAGTAAATGCAAACCTCTGATGTGATTTACTAAAGATTAGGTAAAAAGAGACATTTCCTTTTTTGTCTCCTTTTTGTTTCATAGTTGTGTTCCAAGACCTCCAGTCTGGAGGGAGCTGCAAGCCTGCAAATATCATTTTTATACACTGTACTTCAATGAGAACATCATTTTGAATGGACTGTGGAAAGCAATGTACTAACAAGACTGTATTTTTTATCACTTGAGCTCTGACAGCTTTTTCTTGTATTCACCAATTATAACCACTAAAACTCAAGCACCTACAAGATAATGTCAAACAAAAAGAGAAAAATTCCCAGCTCAGCTTGCCAACCAACGTGCAAACAAACTGAATTAACCTGTCTAAGAGTATGTGTTAAAAACAGGGGTTTAGTTAGCACATATTTGCAAATACATGTGTAAGCTACAGAGCCTCCTCATGGCACCCCGATATTCTGTAATTCCTAACTCTACAAATTTTGAGAGCCCCATAGTAGAGGCACATGTATTTAATGAATAGACCAAGGGCAGGTGGACCTGAGGGAGCCCACCCCTCCTTAAAGGTATAGGAAGGTACTAGACACCCAGCATGTAGCACAATGGCAGCTAAGGTGTCCAGTGTGCCCTCTCACCAACCATTCAACAGTACAAAAAAGCCACCGCCCCAGTCTATAACTGGCCTTCACAGCAAGGAGAACATGGAAGGGTGACGCATGTCAAACAAAAAGAGAAAAAATACATGTGTAAGCTGGTTGGCAAGCTGAGCTGAGTCCATACCTGGACCAGGTTGCCCATCTAATCCAGACCTCCTCAGTACTGCTTCTCCTGTGCATAATACATCTGTTCCGCCTATATCATCTGTTCATCCTTGGAGGAAGGCAAATAACTTACACACCCACAATCACCCTTCAGACAATAAAACCACCCCTCTTACCACCGTTCAACCTTTTTTTATGCCCAAGTCCCCCTCAATACAGCATCCTAAAAAGAAAGCTCACAGCAGAGGATGCAGAGGGGGGAAAGCATGAAAATTATCCAGAAAGCTTGCACAAAATTCAGAAACTATAAAAATCTTTCATCTATCTTCTTACAACCTTTCCCATGATGAAACCTTTATTTTGAAACGTGGACTTAATTTTGCTCCCATTATAGGTCCCAACTCTATTTTAGTATTTAAAGATCTCAATCAATTCATAAGACAGCTCAGCATCAAAAGATACTATCACATCCAGTCCCTTAAATCCAATACTTTTTCTTCAAACAACACCCATTCATCAGCTTCCCCCTCCTCTGCAATAGAATTTGATTTTGATCCAGACATTCTCACCGCACTTCAACTACTGTATGATGACAATTTTGGTACAGAATTTGATATAGTTACCCAATATTTAGTCACCTCTCCACCGATTAAACACACTACCCTTAGGCCCAAATCCATTTTCTTCCCCTCTCATGCGAAGGGCCCCTTTGTAAAGGAGTTCTACAAAGTGGTCTACTCAGACTTTGTAAAACTATGCAACACCAAACCATCATCTATCTATAACCTCCATCCATTTAACAATAAAGCATTAAAGAGTCTTAACGGACAACAACAACATCATTATTAAATCTGCGGACAAGAGTGGCAGAATAGTCCTACAAGACAGAATAGATTATATAACCGAGGCCACTAGACTACTTTCTGACTCCCTACCTGAGTTTAGGATGGAGGCCAACACTCTAGTTGACTCTGCCCTTTCCCAGGGCATTGTCACTAAAGTAGAAGCTTCCTTCTTACGCAGAACTTTCTTTAATACACCGTACTTTTACCATCTTCCCAAAGTGCACAAGAACTTAACCAACCGCCCGGAAGACCTATAGTTGCATCCACAGATAGCATCACAAGTGGTTTTTCCCTGTACATAGATTGGGTTTTACAGCCACTTGCACAAGGCTTTCAATCCTACATCAGAGATGGAGCCCACCTTATACATCTGCTCACCACGTATGATTGGAATTCCACCTATAGTTGGGTCTCTCTAGATGTTTGTTCACTTTATACATCCATCCCTCACCATTTGGGACTTCAGGCCCTACAGTATTTTCTATCCCATGATCCTCTCATCAATCCTAGACAAGCTGACTTCATATTTCAAGCCACTAATTTCTGCTTAACCCATAATTACTTTAATTTCAATGGAGACTTCTATCTACAGCTCCAAGGAACTGCCATGGGTGCCAATTTTGCTCCTTCCTATGCCAATCTGGCCATGGGTTACTGGGAGGACTTTTACATCAGGCGTAACAGTCCCTTTACTGTACATCTCATATTTTATGGCCACTACATTGATGATATCATTGTCATTTGGGATGGACCCACACCCCTTATTGACGACTTTGTAGCTTATTGAAATAATAACCTCTTTGGCTTATCTTTTACATCAGAGAAACATCACGATTGTCTTGCCTTTCTTGATCTAGAAATGAGTCATGAAAATGGGAAAGTTTTAGCAAAAAATTACACAAAACCCACAGCAGGGAATTCTTTTTTACATTTTCAGAACTGCCATTATCCTATATGGATTAACAATATACCCAAGAGTCAATTTTGCCTCCTCCAACTGAACTGTACAAAACATTCTCCATTTTATCTTATATGTACAAAACAGTCTGACTATATCGATCTCAGTATCACCCTCAAAAATAAATGTAGAGAGAAGGGTTATCCAGAGCCACTAATAGAAGATACCTACACTCTGTACCTACCTGGAAAAACCCAAACAACTAGGCCTAATACTGAGCCAATCATGCAGTGAGATTTACCACTAGGTACCGCAACAAACATCGAAAGATGAAAAATATCTTACAGAAACACTGGAACATCCAAACCCACACTCACTTACAGGAAAGCCTCTAATTTAAAAAACAAAATAGCTCCCAGTAAGTTAAAACCCATTCGACCTGTTCCAGCACCGTCCTTGTTTTCCACACCTATCATTGGGATGTACCAATGTTGTAAATCTCTATGCAAAACCTGCATTTTTGTCTACTATGGCAAAAAAGAATTTAGCGCCAAGGGCAAAAACTACAGGCTGGATGATTTATTCAACTGCTCATCCAATTTTGTGGTGTACTGCCTTACTTGCCCATGTGGTCTCCTTTATGTGGGCTGTACTATTCGCACCCTCTGCTCTAGATTTGGCGAACATCGGCACCTTATTGAGGGTGGTAAGGATATACACTTTTATAGGTCCCAGACACCTCTTAGAGCAGCGGTTCTCAACCTGTGGGTCGCGACCCCTTTGGGGGTCGAACGACACTTTCACAGGGGTCGCCTAAGACCATCGGAAAACACATATTTCCGATGGTCTTAGGAACCGAGACACCGCTCCTCTATCCGTCTCCAGGTGTGGGCGGGATGACATGCCGTCCCTGTCATCTGGACACACCCCCGGGATCAATCCTCGCTGGTGATTGGCCGCCGGAACTGTAGCTCAGGAGAGGCACACAGGCGGCCAATCACCGGCAAGGAGGTGGAGCTTGGAGAGGAGGAGCCGAGCGGCACCGCGAAGATCGAGCGAGTGAAGAGGAGGAGAGCGGCCGGAGAAGGAAGACATCTGACCGGTAAGTGTCTGTACCATGGGAGAGGGAGGGAGCGAGCGAGCCCAGGCTGGAGCAGGGGTCAGCAAGGTAAGTATCATTGGTGTCAGTGGGAGGAATAGTGCCCCATCATTGGTGTCACTAATACCAATGATGGGGCACTATTCCTCCCCCCACTGACACCAACGATGGGGCACTATTCCTCCCCCCACTGACACCAACGATGAGGCACTATTCCTCCCCCCACTGACACCAACGATAGGGCACTATTCCTCCCCCCACTGACACCAACGATGGGGCACTATTCCTCCCCCCACTGACACCAATGATGGGGCACTATTCCTCCCCCCACTGACACCAACGATGGGGCACTATTCCTCCCACTGACACCAACGATGGGGCACTATTCCTCCCCCCACTGACACCAACGATGAGGCACTATTCCTCCCCCCACTGACACCAACGATAGGGCACTATTCCTCCCCCCACTGACACCAACGATGGGGCACTATTCCTCCCCCCACTGACACCAATGATGGGGCACTATTCCTCCCCCCACTGACACCAACGATGGGGCACTATTCCTCCCACTGACACCAACGATGGGGCACTATTCCTCCCACTGATACCAACGATGGGGCACTATTCCTCCCACTGACACCAATGTTGGGGGACTATTGCTCCCCCTGATACCAACGATGGGGCACTATTCCTCCCACTGACACCAACGATGGGGCACAATTCCTCCCACTGACACCAACGATGGGGCACTATTCCTCCCACTGATACCAACGATGGGGCACTATTCCTCCCACTGACACCAATGTTGGGGCACTATTGCTCCCCCTGATACCAATGATGGGGCACTATTCCTCCCACTGACACCAATGATGGGGCACTATTCCTCCCACTGACACCAATGATGGGGGCACTATTCCTCCCACTGACACCAATGATGGGGCACTATTCCTCCCACTGACACCAATGATGGAGCACTATTGCTCCCCCTGATACCAATGATGGGGCACTATTCCTCCCACTGACACCTATGATGGGGCACTATTCCTCCCACTGACACCAATGATGGGGCACTATTCCTACCACTGACACCAATGATGGGGCACTATTCCTACCACTGATACCAATGATGGGGCACTATTCCTCCCATTGACATCAGTGATGGGACACTATTCCTCCCACTGACACCAATGACGTGGCACTACTCCTCCCACTGCAAAATTACAGTTATGAAGTAGCAACGAAAATAATTTTATGGTTGGGGGTCACCATAACATGAGGAACTGTATTAAGGGGTCGCGGCATTAGAAAGGTTGAGAACCACTGTCTTAGAGGTTCACAATAAATGTACCACAGGACTTCGGGTCTGGGTCAGTGAATCCATATCTACTGATCTCAAGAGTCAGAGTGCTTCCACAAGCTCTGCCACAGGAAAACTTTTTGGATTCAGACCCTTGACACACTGTACCCTGCTGGGCTTAATGAGGACCTAGAGATAGCTACCATACTATAACATATTATAACACAATATACCTTCCCTTTTTTTTGTCTATGTACGTGACCATCTGGTTGTACCACCTTGTATTTGTCTAGTTACATCAATGTGTTCTCTATACCCTATATCATCTGTTTGTGCTACCATGGGATTTCCTGCAAAATCATTGGGACTCTTACACAATAACTTATTGCCCTTTTTATCCATTTATGATACATGGGGCGGCCCATAGGTTACCCTTCTTTGCGTTCTTTTCTCTCTCTTTAGTTCCGTTGCTGTATGATTTGACTATTATCCACATCACGCCATACATATACACAACGTTTCCATATACAGTGGGGATCGAAAGTTTGGGCATCCCAGCTAAAAAATTGTATTAATGTGCATAAAGAAGCCAAGGAAAGATGGAAAAATCTTCAAAAGGCATCAAATTACAGATTAGACATTCTTATAATATGTCAACAAAAGTTAGATTTTATTTCCATCATTTACACTTTCAAAATAACAGAAAACAAAAAAATGGCGTCTGCAAAAGTTTGGGCACCCTGAAGATTTAAGTATCACAGCTTGTAAATGCTTTTTGTAGCCAGCCAAGAGTCTTTCAATTCTTGTTTGAGGTATCTTTGCCCATTCTTCCTTACAAAAGTCTTCCAGTTCTTTGAGATTTCTGGGCTGTCTGTCACGCACTGCTCTTTTAAGGTCTATCCATAGATTTTCAATTATGTTGAGGTCAGGAGATTGTGAAGGCCATGGCAAAACCTTCAGTTTACGCCTCTTGATGTAATCCCCCGTGGATTTCGAGGTGTGTTTAGGATCATTATCCATTTGTAGAAGCCATCCTCTCTTTAACTTCAGCTTTTTCACAGATGGCATCAAGTTACCATCTAAAATTTGCTGAAATTTTATTGAATCCATTTTTCCTTCTACTTGTGAGATGTTCCCTGTGCCACTGGCTGCAACACAACCCCAAAGCATGATTGATCCAACCCCATGCTTAACAGTTGGACAGAGGTTCTTTTCTTTAAATTCTGTGCCCCTTCTTCTCCAAACGTACCTTTGCTCATGCTGGCCAAAAAGTTCAATTTTAACCTCATCGGTCCACAGAACTTGTTTCCAAAATGCATCAGGCTTGTCTATATGTTCATTTGCAAAGTTCAAACGATGATTTTTGTGGTGGGGACGTAGAAGAGGTTTTGTTCTGATGACTCTTCCATGAAGACCATATTTGTAGAAGTATCTCTTTATAGTGGAATAGTGTACCACAACTCCAGTGTCTGCCAGATCTTTCTGGAGGGATCGTGCAGTCAAACGTGGGTTTTGAATTGTTTTTCTCACAATCCTGCGAGCTGTTCTGTCTGATATTTTTCTTGGTCTTCCAGATGTTGCTTTAACTTCCACTGTTCCTGATGACTGCCATTTCTTAATTACATTCCGAACAGAGGATATTGACATCTGAAAACGCTTTGCTATCTTCTTATAGCCTTCTCCAGTTTTGTGAGTGTCAACTATTTTCAGTTTCAGTTTTCTAGACATCTGCTTAGAAGAACCCATGGTGCTGATTGTTGTGGCAAGGTCAGATGAGTCTGGGCATTTAAAACCTTTGAGATTGACATCACCTGGTCTTCCCAGACGATGATTGAGAACAATCCATGACACTGGCAGGTCTCAGCTTGGCAAAGGGGGCAGTGCATGCTATAAATTCTGCAGGGTGCCCAAACTTTTGCAGACGCCATTTTTTTGTTTTCTGTTATTTTGAAAGTGTAAATGATGGAAATAAAATCTAACTTTTGTTGACATATTATAAGAATGTCTAATCTGTAATTTGATGCCTTTTGGAGATTTTTCCATCTTTCCTTGGCTTCTTTATGCATATTAATACAAATTTTTAGCTGGGGTGCCCAAACTTTCGATCCCCACTGTATATGTATATTCACACCTATATACCGTATATATTTCCCCTCACCTCTTTTATAAGTACATTTTTTATAAGACAGCTTTTCAACCTAACATTTGCTGATACATACACAGATACACACTGTGTTGCAAATGGTTTTCCATACATCCATCTTCACTACCTATTCCACCTGGGTAGGTTGACACTGATAAAAATTCCTTACTGTTTCCATACCGGTTATATGTATATTTATCAGTCACCATCAGCATGTTTACAGTTATAGTTATTTGATTTTATTTATTTATATATATATATATACAGTTGTGTTCAAAATAATAGCAGTGTGTTGAAAAAGTGAATAAAGCTCAAAATCATTCTAATAGCTTTTATTTCCATACACACAAATGCATTGGGAACACTACACATTCTATTCCAAATCAAAACATGAAGAAAAATATATCAAATTTTTGTTGTTCCTCTAAAGAAATTGAAGAAAAGTGAATATTAGACTGTTCAAAAAAGTAGCAGTGTTTGTATTCTTCTTTACAAACTCAAACATTCACTATATCAACTGAAAAATGTTTGAAGATTTTGCTTTCCTTTGAATCACATAATTAATATTTAGTTGTATAAGCACTGTTTCTGAGAACTGCTGTACATCTGTGTTGCATGGAGTCAATCAACTTCTGGCACCTGTGAACAGGTATTCCAGCCCAGGATGATTGGACTACATTCCACAGTTCTTCTCTATTTCTTGGTTTTGCCTCAGAAACTGCATTTTTGATGTCACCCCACAAGTTTTCTATTGGATTAAGATCCAGGGATTGGGCTGGCCACTCCATAACGTCAATCTTGTTGGTCTGGAACCAAGATGTTGCAGGTTTACTGGTGTGTTTGGGGTCGTTGTCTTGTTGGAACACCCATTTCAAGGGCATTTCCTCTTCAGCATAAGGCAGCATAACCTCTTCACGTATTCTGATGTATTCAAACTGATCCATGATCCCTGGTATGCGATAAATAGGCCCAACACCGTAGTATGAGAAACATCCCGATATCATGATGCTTGCGCAACCATGCTTCACTGTCTTCACAGTGTACTGTGGCTTGAATTCAGTATTTGGGGGTCATCTGACAAACTGTCTCTGGCCACTAGACCCAAAAAGAACAATCTTACTTTCATCAGTCCACAAAATGTTGCTCCATTTCTCTTTAGGCCAGTCAATGTGCTCTTTGGCAAATTGTAACCTCTTCAGCACATGTCTTTTTTTCAACAGTGGGACTTTGCGGGGGCTTCTTGCAGATAGCTTGGCTTCACATAGGCGTCTTCTAATTGTAACAGTACTCACAGGTAACTTTAGACCTTCTTTGATCTTCCTGGAGCTGATTGTTGGCTGAGTCCTTGCCATTTTGGCTATTCTTCTATCCATTCAAATGGTAATTTTTCGCTTTCTTCCAAGTCTTTCAGGTTTTGGTTGCCATTTTAAAGCATTTGCGATCATTTTAGCTGAGCAGCCTATCATTTTCTGCACTTCTTTATATGTTTTCCCCTCTCCAATCAACTTTTTAATCAAGGTACGCTGTTCTTCTGAACAATGTCTGGAACGACCCATTTTCCTCAGAATTTCAGAGAGAAATGCACTGTAACCAGCATGTACAACATTTGCTGCCTTCCTTCCTTAATTAAGGGCAATAATTGCCACCTGTTTTTCAAAGAATGAATGACCTCACTAATAGAACTCCACACTGCTATTATTTTGAACATGCCCCTTTCAATTAGTGATTCAATTACACAGAATCAGCAGCATGCATGTCATGACTGTTGGGTCTGTTGGATTTCTATTACTCTATTACACCTGCTAGTAAATTATTTGCCATGTAGAAATATCATTTCTACCAAAAACAGTGATTGATCAAGTTAGTGATGTCTGACTGCTATTATTTTAAACACAACTGTATATATATATGTTATTTATGTATAACAACAAAATTCTATATTGTTTGGATCAGTACCCAGGCCTATTTTTCACATTGTTATAATTGCAATATGGTGTAGCATTTATTTTATTTTAATTGTGCTTTTTTGGATTCCTTCTATTGTGTGTATGCTAGGATATAACTTCTATCCATGCATTTACTCCCCATCTCATTATAATCCCCCCCCCCTTTTTTTCTTGTTTTTTTGTGTTTCCTCCTTTTATTTCTTCTTATTTCCTTTTTTTTATTTTTTATTCTTCATTTCTCCTTTTTTATTTCCTTCCCGTTTTACTTTTCCTACTAACACCTTCCCGGTACTTCCTTCCCCTATAAAGTGTTAACTATATGTTTCCTGCTTCATTCCACATCTCTCTCTGCTCCATATAAGGCTCTTTCTGTGCCAGTGTTCTCCCTATGCTTGAGAAAGGAGCTCGCCGGTCCTTGGATCCTGCGCATGCTCAGAAACGCGCCGTATGCTTATGATGTCCACTGCTCCGGAGTGCACAGGGATTTGCCAAGCTTTCACTTCCAGGCTTCAACTTACATTGCTTCAGTGCTCCCTGCTGTCCAGCTGGAGTTTACAAGACTTGCCAGGCTTGTACTACATGCTTCATTTAACACCTCTTTAGTGCTCCAGCTGGCATTCCTGTTCACTGTTCCAGAAAACAACTGCAAGGTGTTGTGCTTTGTTAACCCCTTATGAGCCTACTTATTACCATCTGCATGTGAGTGGTTTTATTCATCTTCACCATTAAATACATCTTACAGTCTACACTCAGAGGGGCTGTGTTTCTCTTCCTGCTGGAACTACCTAATTGTGCCCCTATTGCGACATCAACTCTGCTATGGCTCCCCCCTGCCGTACGCCCTATGACACTGAGTTCAATTTTGCTGCATGGCCTACATGTGTGGGACTGGGTTCGCTACTTCAGTGGTTTCATGTCACCTTTCCTACCCTTGCTCCCAATTATTAACAATCCTTTCTTCCCTCCGGGTTTAGATCAACCAAGGGAGTTCTCTTAGTGGGTGGCCAAGGGTTTTTTGCAAGTGTGACACTTTTTGACTTCTTGGTCCTTCCCCACCTGGAATTGCGGCATTGGCTGACCTCACTGTGGGGCACTTCTGCTTTTCCGTATCAGAAATCTGCCTTTGAACAGCTTTGCCAACAGTGTCTTATTTCCCTTCTTTATGCATGTTTAAATAGACACTCGATGCATACTTCTCTCTCATATGTCGCTCAGTGGGAGCACAACCTGGGGGCGGTCGTGGATCTGGAGGACTGGAATAGGGCCTGGTCGCTTATAGCTAAATGTTCATTTAATACAACCACACTGGAGGCAGCGTACAAAGTATTGTTTCTTGGTATTGGGTCCCGGATCGTTTGGCCCAGACGAACCCTGCCTGTAGTGATCAATGCTTTCGGGGTTGTGGCCATCGTGGTGATGTGTTGCATATATGGTAGGAGGAAGGAGGAAGGAGCCAGGATCGCTGGCGGGGGACCCAAGAAGAGGAGGATCTGGGCTGCTCTATGCAACACCACTACAAAGAGCAGGTAAGTATAGACATGCTTGTTATTTTTGTTTTAAATCAAGACTTTAATTTCACTTTAACTGCAGTATACAAACATACATAAAATGGTTTTCATTTATTAATGCACTTGCACAACTGGACTTAGCAAAGTTTGGTCTCACATAAAACATGGGATAATGTTTTGTATACCAGGGTTGCATTTTTTTCCAAGCATGGTCCAGCTGCTCAGGTGAGTGACAAGTATGCTTTATGATTACAGGAAGTTTGTTTTTTCCCATAGCATACACTCCTGCAGTGTGGGAGTTGATTCATCAAGTTCCCTTTCTTTGCAATTATTTAGGGTGTGTATAGTGTAGAAAGCTGGGAGTGTAGCACTTTTTGAAGGTTTGTATACAAATAAACTAACATATAATAAACTTTGTATGTAGACACATTTATGTAAGATTTCAAAATAAATATTTACATGTTCATTGGAAAATATACAGTAAAATATAGCAAAATGGTATATTATGATTTTAAAATAAATATTTTTTAACCAGTCAGATTACATTGAGGAGGTCAACATAAACTAAAATACCCTCTATGCCTCTGCTTAACCACTTGCCCTCCAGAGGATTTACCCCCCTTGCCCACCAGGCCATTTTTTTTCAATATGGCGGTGTGTTACATTAACTGACAATTGCGCGGTCATGCAATGCTGTACATGAATGAAATTTATGTCCTTCTTTTTCCACAAATAGAGCTTTCTATTGGTGGTATTTAATCACTTGTGTATTTTTTATTTTTTGTGCTATAAACAAAAAAAGACCAACAATTTTGAAAGAAAAATAATTTTTTTTGACATTTTGCTATAAAACATGTCCAGTAAAAAAAATTTAAAAATCAAATTTCTTCATAAATGTAGGCCAAAATGTATTCTACTACATGTCTTTGCTAAAAAAAAAAGAAAATTCCAATACATGTAATTTAATTGGTTTAAATGAAAGTTATAGCTTCTACAAATGGTGGTATATTTACTGGAATTTTTTTTTTTTACTAGTAATGGCGGTAATCAGCGACTTATTGTGGGACTGCGGCAGGCATTTTGACACTGGGTGGGAACTGACTGACTGCCACTGACATCCCCAGTGACACTAATACAGTGATCAGTGCTAATAAAAAGCACAGTCACTGTACTGGGCAGAAAGGGGTTAACATCTGGGGCAATCAAAGAGTTAACAGTGTGCTGCATTGTGTTTTACTTATGCAGGCATACATGGTTCGAATTCCGAATGATTTTTCGTCCGAAAATCGAAACGTCGTTCGTTCTGTAATCTAATGGTGCCACCAATGATTTCGAAAATTGGTCGTTTTTCACGAATTTTCCAGCATGCCTGATAAACGAAATGGGGAGGAACCACGAAAATTGGCCGATGTCATTGCCCCACTAACAGAGCGAAAATCGGTCGATTATTCTTAGGTCCAATTTTCGTAAAAAAATTGTTCGGAATTCGAACCATGTATGGCCTGCAATAGTGTGCTGTGTGTGTTTTACTATGTAGACAAGCTGTTTTGTATTGCTCTGCTGTGCAGAGCAATACAAATCAGCATGTTCATGCAGACAGCGGAGAGATCTGTGTTGTTTACCCACAGTCCTCTCCCTTGTCAGCTCCACCAACGATCATCGAGTCCTGGCTGAGAATCAGTGGCCGGGACCCAGTGATTGACATGCCCAGGAGCTAATAGAGGCGTGGATAATGAGTGCGTACCCCCTACCCGGAAATGCAAAATCACATATATATATATATATATATATATATATATGTAATTTTGCACATCCTTTCCGCCCTGTACGTGCACTACTGCTTTAGGGTGGTTGGGAAGCAGTTAAAGTGAATCTAGCAATAGATATATTTTTAACCACTTCAATACCAGACACTTTCACCCCTTCCTGCCAGGACAATTTTCAGTGCTGTTGCACTTTGAATGACAGTTATTCAATCATGCAACACTGCACCCAAATGAAAAGTTTATAATTTTTTTCATACAAACGGAGCTTTCTTTTTGTAGTATTTAATCACCACTGGGTTTTTTTATTTTTTGCTAAATAAATGAAAAAAGAACAAAAATTTTGAAAAAAACCCACGCTTTTTGTTGTTTATGTTACAGAATTTTGCAAATAAATAATCTTTCTTCATATATTTAAGCCAAAATGTATACTGCATAACTTTCTTTGCTAAAATAACCCAAATCAGTGTATATTATTTAGTCTGTAGGAAAGTTATCCCTCGGGCCCCGCTCCTTCTTCACGGAATTTGATTGACAGCAGAAGGAGCCAATGGCTCCCACTGCTGCATCTATGTCCTGTGAGGAGAGAAAGACAGAGCAGAGCTGCTGCACTCGGGCTTAATTCTGGATTGAGATAGGGCACAGGTAAGTATTAAGGGGGTCTTTGAACACAGAAGATTTTTTACTGTAATTCAAAGAATGCATCAAGGTAAAAACCTTCTGCCTTTACAACCACTTTCATGTGTAATGAGCAAATGTTGCTATATATAAAATGAAAAATTAAACCTAGAATGAAGCTTTTCAAAACAAAGAAAATGCTACACGTTCCCTTTAACAGAGAAAGATCTGTTGTAGTTTGCTAGAATGGTGTGCCTGGTATATGTTAACTGTTCATAGCTATACTGATGAATATTATTGAATGACAACTGCAAGGTATTGTTTTTATACTAACTATTAGTTCCCTGAGCTACAAGATGAGAAAGGACAATTTTGATTTCCAGTTAGAAACAAACATTAAGTAATTAGACTGGCATGGAAATCTCCTCTCATTATAATTGGCACAAAAGGGTGAATAGACAAAAATCAAAGTGGGTTAATTAAAAACCCACATATCAAGTTTACCTGACTTATGGCAAGGGCAGATCCTGGGAATGTCTTTCATATTTAAAGAACCCTGTGAACCAAAGCCCTTTTACTGTAAATTAATCTATAGGAAGTGCCTTACATAATGAACAAGGATAATGTACAGGAAAAATTTAAACAGGAATGTCTGCAAAGAGGATTCTTTTTCAGTACAAGATTGTAAGCTCCACGAGCAGGGCCCTCCTATTCCTTCTGTACTGAAATGTATTGTAATTGTACTGTCTCCCTTATATTGTAAAGTGCTGCATAAACTGTTGGCGCTATATAAATCCTGTATTATAATAATAATAATAATAATAGTACAGTGTTTCCCAAACTTTTGTCAGCCACATATCATTATCATAACATTTATCATGTCCAAGCAATGTACTTCTGTTTACAATTAATGGTCTTTTTAGAATAATGGTGATATGGATTTAGGGCTCATGTACACGGGATGTTTGGAAAACTCTTCTGAACGATGGAAACTGACTGCTGGAAAACGTAGGTTAAAAAACATCAATTTAGCTGTGTTTGCATACCGCGTTTAAAAGCGTTTAGAAGTGTTTTTAACTGGTTGCCTACCAGCCACAGTGTATATACTGCGGCAGGGTGGCACCGCTGTGCAGAATCACGTTTTAAAACGTCATTCTGCAAAACAGGTAGGGGGCGCGCGACCGCCCTACCCATGCCACCGATCGCGGCCATGGATGTCAATCACCGGGTCCCGGCTGGTCATTACCCACCGGGTTCCGGCGATTTCCGGCAAACAGTGACACAGAGCACAGCTGCATTGTTTTCAATGCAGCTCTGCTCCCTGTCAGTTCCCAACACACTGTTCCTGAGAGCAGAGTTTAGCTCTCGGGATCAGTGTGTTCCTGTGAAGTACACACCCCCCACCCACTAGTAAAACACTCCCCTCACACAGTTAACCCTTTGATTGCCTAAAAAAGTTAACCCCTTCCTCCCCAGTGCCATTAGTACAGTTTCAGTGTTTTTTTTTTTTGCACTGATCACTGTATTGATGTCACTGGGGATGTCAGTGACCCCAAGTCAGTTCCCCCCCAGTGTCAGAATGTCCGCCGCAGTCCTGCAGTCCCGCCATAAGTCGCTGATCGCCACCATAAGTTGCTGATTGCCGCCATTAGTAGTATAAAAAAAATGTAAAATCTAGTATCTATACCGCCATTTGTAGACACTATAACTTTCACGTAAACCAATTAATTTACATGCATTGGGATTTTTTTATAGCAAGACATATCGCAGAATACATTTTGGCCGAAATTTATGACGAAATTTGATTTTTACTGGACATGTTTTATAGCAAAAAGTCCAAAATATAGTTTTTTTTCTCAAAATTGTCAGCCTTTTTTTTTACAGCGCAAAAAATAAAAAATGCACAGGCGATCACATACCACAAAAAAAGCTCAATTTGTGGGAAAAAAAGGACGTCAATTTAATTTGGGTGCAGTGTTTGGGTAACACAGCAGCGTAACACAAACGGCTTCTGTAACAGCTTTCTCACTGCCCTATAGCAGAAATACTGCTACAGGGTGGCATGGGTGCACAAAATCACATATATATATACATATATGTGATTCGAGCTCCCGCGGTGTTCGCGCCCCTCCCAGATAGTGTCAGATTGCCCATCAGTACACCAGTCATCACATTTAACCCCTTGATTGCCAGGAACACACTCATGACCAATAAACCTCCATTGCTAGTATAGTATCTTTGATCAGATCAGCACTATACCAGCGTTCACATTAGTATAGTTTCCCCAAAATTGCAGCGTTAGCGGGATCAACCCTGGCACCTGCCAGCACCTGCGTTTAGCCCCTACGCTTACCCCCCCTTCTCAACCAGCAAGTGCAGTGTCAGTAGGTCACTGTCACTTGATACATTACACACAAAACCGCAGTGTTCGCAGAATCAGGCCTGATCTCTGTTAGCACTTGTCAGTAAATTTTGATGACTCTCACATGCAGCAGAGTGCCAGTACTAGTGCCACGCTACCTTTTGGTGAACTGGCGAGTACTAGTGGCCTAGTACATCCTGGTCTTTCACATATCTCTTAGAATGTAAGCTCCCAGGATCAGGCCCTCCTAACCCTCTTGTATTGAACTGTATTGTTCTGTATTGTCTCCCGTTATATTGTAAAGCGCTAAGCAAACTGTTGGCGCTATATAAATCCTGTATAATAATAATACCAGCACTGCAGTATGACTTGACGATGTGGTGAGTCCCATAAGTGCAGTACAAGCTGGTGTGGTGGCGAGCACAAGTATTGTCCCGCAACCACTAAGAATTCGCACACAGGCTTGTAGAGCCCCTAGTATCCTTCCGGATGTGCTTGCAAATCCCGATTGACAGCCCACAAATTCTGCAGCACCCGTACTTCCCCCATTCACTGCCCAACCCGGAATTCAGGTGGAAATAGCAAATTTAACTTCTCCCCTTGATTTTTTTGAGCTGTTTTTCACGGAATATCTGTATGCGTTGATTGTGGATCAAAGCAATTTATATGCACAACAATTTATCGCCGCCAACCCAAATTCAAACCTTGCCAGACCAGTCGCATGGAAACTCATTACGGCTTTCGAATTTACATATTTTTGGGGCCTAACCCTCAACATGGGCATTACTAAAAAAAATGAATTGCGGTTGTATTGGTCCACAGACCCGATTCATCATATGCTCATGTTCTCTGCTGCCATGGCCAGGCATAGATATGAGAGTATAATGTGTTTTATGCATTTCAACGACAATACACTCTGTTGTCCTTGGGGTGACCCTGAATTTGACCGGCTCCACAAAATTCAGCCCCTCGCAAATCAGCTTAATCAAAAATTTGCAGATGTCTATACTCCCCAGCAAAAAATCTGCGTTGATGAGTCCCCGATTAATTTTTCTGGTCGCCTTGCATTCAAATAATTTCTCCCCAGCAAGCGTGCCAGATATGGGGTCAAAATGTAGAAGACCTGTGAGAGGACAACAGGCTATACTTATAAGTTTCAGATTTACGAGGGAAAAGATAGTCACGTGGAGCCCCCCCGGATGCCCAGACTACATGGGGATAGTTTGGGACTTGGCATCATCCTTTTTCCATGTGGGGTACCAATTATACGTGGACAATTTTTATTCAAACATTGTTCAATCTTGGAACTGGCGCTTGTGGCAAAGTGTGACCTAATGTGTGCCCACCATTAGAAGTGGGTGGATGCAGGACGGTATATTCTAATGGTGGGGATACCACACACTTTTTCTGGGAGAGATTTCTTCTCTTTTTTTCATTCAGCCCACAGGCTGCATGCAAAAAAAAAGAACATAGCATATATAACCAACAAGGATCAGCGACGTACTGGTACATCACTGGACTTTCAATGGTTATACCAGGATGATGCCTACAGCTGCAGGCATCATCCTGGTATCATTTTTTTCAGCCGGCAATCCTTGTAAAAGCAATCCTAGTGGCTAATTAGCTGCAGGATTGCTTTTACAAGCAGCGGGAGATGATGCCCCCCCTCCCCTGCTGCCTTCCACGGCCGTCTCGGGCAGTCCCGTGCCATCGGGGGAACATGAGAATGCAGCTGGTGTTTCTGCCAGCTGACCATAGAGCTGATTGGAGACCAGAGTGGTGCCAATCATCTCTATAGTCTAAGAATTCAGAAGCTACGAGCATTTCATCACTTCAGTTGCGCAGGATATAAACAGCGCCATTTGTAAATTAAGAAAGCATCTGATCACACAGATTTTGGTTTGATTAGATATTGTAAGGGCAGAGGAGATATCCAGAGTCTGATAGACCCCAGATTTCTCAAAAAAGAATATATGACAATGCCCATTGAAGTTATAGGGGGTATTTGCATTCCCTGTGATAGTATTAAAAGTGATCAATAAAAAAATGAAAGGGACAGTGTAAAAATAATAAAAAAAAAAAAAAACTCACCCCTCCCATGCACGCACACCTTTTTGGAAAGTAGACACCCAAAGGAATTTGATAAGAAGCATGGGGAGTATTTTGCAGATCTCATTTGTTGCCACACGTTTTTGGAAAATGAAGAAAAAAAACAAAAACATATTTTTTCTTTTCTTTTTTTATATTTCAAAACCTTGTGAGAAAAAATGAGATCTGCAAAAATACTCACCATGCCTCTTTCTATATTCCTTGGGGTGTCTACTTTCCAAAAAGGGGTCATTTGGGGGGGTTTGGTGCTATCCTGGCATTTCAGGGCCTTCGAAACTGTGATAGGTATTGAGCAAGTGAAATGAAGTTACGCAACTGCAGGCTTTCAAAAGTGGTCATTGGATTTCAGGCTCCTGTATGTGACTAGGCTCCCAAAAAGTTTCACACATGTGGTATCCCCATACTCATTAGAAGTAGCAGAATGTATTTTAGGGTGTAATTCCACATATACCCATGGCTTGTGCGAGAAATATATCATTTAAATGACAACTTTGTGTAAAGAAAAAAAAAAGTTTTTGTCATTTTCCAGAAACTTGTGGAAACAAAAATAAATCTTCCATGGACTCAATATGCCTCTCAGCAGATAGCTTAGGGTGTCTAATTTTTGAAAAGGGGTCATTTGGGGGTGTTTGTACTATCCTGGTATTTTAGCACCTCAAGAAATGATGGGCAGTCAGAATGTAAAAGCTGTGTAAATTCCATTATCTATACCATAGTTTGTAGACACTATAACTTTCACACAAAGCAATAAATATACACTTCTTAGGATTTTTTAACCAAAAACATGTAGCAGAATACATTTTGGCCTACATTTATGATTAAATTTTACTTTTTTTGGATATTTTTTATGACAGAAATGAGAAAATATTGTTTTTGTTTTAAAATAAATGTTTTTCTCAACATTTTTTTGTTTATAGCACCAAAAATAAAAAGCGCACAGGTGATCAAATACCACCAAAAGAAAGCTCTATTTGTGTGAAAAATTATATAAATTTCATTTATGTACCGTATTGCATGACCGTGCAATTGTCAGTTAAATTAGTGCAGAGCTGTATAGCAAAAAAATGTCGTAAATTGCAGTATCTATACCATAGTTTGATGACGTTATAACTTTCACACAAAGCAATCAATATACAGTTACTGGGATTTTTTTTACCAAAAACATGTAGCAGAATACATTTTGGCCTAAATTTATAACTAACTTTAAGTTTACTATATATTTTTTATAGCCTAAAGTAAAAAATATCGTTTTTCTTCAAAATTTTCGGTCTTTTTTTTGATTATAGCGCAAAAAATAAAAAAGCGCACAGGTGATCAAATACCACCAAAAGTAAGCTCTATTTCTGTGAAAAAAGTACGTAAATTTCGTTTGGGTACAGCACTGCATGACCGCGCAATTATCAGTTGAATTAGTGGAGCGCCGAGTAGCAAAAAGAGGCCTGGTCATTAAGGGGGTAAATCCTCTACAGGGCAAGTGGTTAAATAATAGCATGCTTTGGAGATGCCTTAAAGCTGTACATGGTGTTACAGAACAGTATGATTTTTATGCACAGTCTGACAGCATACACTGTGCATATTTGGCTGCGGAATTGATTTTTTTCTTCTACAATTAGCTTAGTCTACATACTGCAGTAACATCGCCATCTGAATCATTTCATTTTGAAAAGAAATGCTTTTATCAGGTAGTTCTAACAGCGACAAATGTGACAAGGGCTAGATTTATCCAATTTAAGTTTCTTCACAGGGCCTACTAAACACCTCAACGTTTGACTGCCATATATCACTCTGTCTCCTTGGCTTGCCCATGTTGCCAGACTCCCGAGGCATCTTTTTTTTCATATGGTTTGGTCATGCCCTTCCCTCCAACTATTTTTGACAGAGGTTATGGAGGATATTAATTTTGTGTGTGGCTTGATTCTCGGGTCGGACCCCAGGACTTTGCTACTGAATGTTTTTGAGGAACCTCTTGTGAACAGATATTTCAAACTGTTTATTTGCTATGCCTCCTTTTTTGCTCGTAGGGAAATACTTCTTCGCTGGAAGTCTGCTCAGGCCCCTACAGTGGCCTCTTGGCATAATACCCTCAATAAAGTTTTGCCTTTATATAAGCTCACTTATCTTAACCGCAAGTGTCTCAAAAAGTTTGGCATAATGTGGTCTGCATGGATAGAGCCCTGGGGTACAGATCAGCTTTAACTGCTATAACGTAATCTAGCATACTTATTAAATAGCAGATGTATGCTGAGGGCTCCTACCCTATTTTGCTTTATTTTATTTCTTCCTCCTCCTCCCCCCCCCCCTTCCCCATGTCCTTTCCATCCCCCCTTTCCCTTCCTTCTCCTTACCGCTTCTTCCCAGCCTTCCCCCTCCTCCCCCTTAGTTGCCCCCCCTTCTTTATTGTTTTTAATGTCCTCTATCCTGCAGAGTGAAGGAGTCCCGCTGTTTATTCCTTTTTAGGGGTTAAGTGACTATATTGATTTTTCTCTTATTGTTATTGTGTACTGTGCCCCTGTTTATATCTGTATGTACGGTGTGTTTGACGGATTGTCATTGAATAATGTCTACATTATTTCTGTATTTTGTTGCCTTTGTGAATAATTCACCACTTAAATGCTACGTAGCATGTTGATGTGTAGGCCAGATTCTAATTAAGTGCTTTGTTAATAAAAAAACAAAAATTCTTGAAAAGGAGTCCACAAATGATACGGCAGCATAAGATTGGCCAACAGCAGGTCATTTTTAAAAAAGAAAAACTGGCTGAAATTTGCTAGAGAAAAAGAGTGGGTGATTTACCACAAGATTTAAGAGACTGCAGATTACACAACTGTGAAAACCCAGCAGCAAGCCAGTTTTAACCACTTAAGGACCACCTGCCCGCAATGTACTATGGATGGGCGGCCCGTACATAGCGATGTACCTGTACATCACTGGCCTCTTCCAGGTACAACTGGGTGATTAGCCACAGTGGGGTTTTGTCAGCAGGTCCTGACCAATGATTCATGGAAGAGACCTGCTAATTGGCTGTGTCCAATCAATGAGATGACAGATGGTGTCCTGGGGTATTTCTTCCCAGATCTGGACCAGGGCATCACTGAGCTCCTGGACAGTCTGAGGGGCAACCTGGCGGCGGTGTATGGACCGAAACATGATTTCACAGAGGTGTTCTATTGGATTTAGGTCAGGTGTGTGTGGGGGTCATTCAATGGCATCAATTCCTTCATCCTCCAGGAACTGCTTACATACTCTCGCCACATGAGGCCGGGCATTGTTGTGTACCAGGAGGAACCCAGGACCCACAGCACCAGCGTAGGGTCTGACTATAGGTCAGAAGAATTTCATCCTGATACCTGATGGCAGTCAGGGTGCCATTGTCTAGACTGTAGAGGTCTGTGCATCCCTCCATGGATATGTCTCCCCAGACCATCACTGACCAATACGGTAATGCTGAACGATGTTAAAGGCAGCACAACATTCTCCGCAACTTCTCCAGACCCTTTCACATCTGTCACATGTGCTCAAGGTGAACTTGCTCCTCTCATCTGTGAAAAGCACAGAGTGCCAGTGGCGGATCTGCTAATTCTGGTGTTCAATGGCAAATGCCAATTGAGCTCTATAGTGCTGGGCAGTGAACACAGTGTGACAGAACGCCTGTCACACTGATTGGATGATTCCATCAGAGAACCGCTTCCTCACCACTGGAAAACAGGACAAAGGTATTATAGCTGGGCATTGCACCCAAGACTAGACAAGACTAGCTTAGATGCCAAACAGCACCTCTTTATTGAACAGAAATGTAGTTTTTATACACTCAGCAATAGGGCAGTGTCCCCACATGGGCATCAAAACAAATATTACACATTGATATAAATATCACACACTGATTAGGTAAGAGCTTGATCACATCATCCTAAACAGTGCAAACGTTAAACAGTACAGCCAGCAACTAACAGCAATCATATTAACAGTAAGCTAATCAACAGCCAGGCACCCAGATCAGCCTTGATTAGCCAAGGAGCCCACCCCAGACAGCCTGGCAACAAACCCACCCCTGAATACACAAAGTCCATTACACATGCTCTCTTTCAGGTTTTTGCTTTCACGTGTATAATCTGTCCATCATAAGACAAAACTCATACAATATTCCAGCAGTCTGAAAAGTGGAATTAGTTTATCTTCATAGATTTCTTGAGGGAGATTGTTGATAAATATTTCTGTCCCAAATAAAGGAGTTTCTCTAACCCAGTCCACATGAGGGCCACTATATTTCCTCTGACCATTAACATATACAAGATTAATATTACATATTTCCATCCACTCCAGAAGGGAAGATTTATTGTCTTTATGCAGAGAATTATTATTATAAGCCTCACTCTCAGCATTCATCACATTGTTGTACATCATTAGAAAATTATCTGCTCTCTCCATGGGTCATATTCAGTGGGCAGAAAGCTAGCCCCTACTGCCCTCAAAACCCCTTGTCCTGGTTGGGTTTGCCGCACACAGGGCACACTAAAGGACACCCTCATGGAGTCCGTTCCTGATTGTTTGGTCAGAGACATTCACACCAGTGGCCTGCTGGAGGTCATTTTGTAGGGCTCTGGCAGTGCTCATCCTGTTCCTCCTTGCACAAAGGAGAAGATACCAGTCCTGCTGATGGGTTAAGGACCATCTATGGCCCTGTACAGCTGTCCTAGAGTAACTGCCTGTCTCCTGGAATCTCCTCCATGCTCTTGGGACTGTGCTGGGAGACACAGTAAACCTTCTGGTAATGACACATCCTAGCCTGTGCAACGTCTGAAGGGTCCAGGTATCACCTCATGCTACCAGTAGTGACAGTGACCATATCCAAATGCAAAACTATTGGGAAAACAGTCAGAATAGATGAGTAGGGAAAAAGATGTCAGTGGCCTCCACCTGTAAAATCATTCCTGTTTTGGGGGTCATCTTATTGTTGCCCATCTAGTGCACCTGTTGTTAATTTCATTAACACCAAAGCAGCTGAAACTCATTAACAACCCCCCTCTGCTAATTAACTGACCAGATCAATATCCCAGGCGTTTCATTGACTTGATGCTATATTCTGAATAAAAAGTGTTTCTTTAATTATTTTAAGCAGTGTATATTATTGCATAGCCGGAATCACAGTTTGATAGAGACTAATCATGATCTATCTCTTACGTGTGACTTCCTTTAGAAGGGTTAATCAGCTTCATGCACTTCATAGTATTAAGGTCTACAATCGCCTAAGCTCTCACCTCAACGACAACAACCTCCATGATCCCCTACAGTCCGGCTTCCATCCCCTATACTCCACCGAAACTGCCTTACTAAAACTCTCCAACGACCTGCTAACCGCCAAAGCTAATGGCCACTATTCAGAGCTCCTACTCCTTGACTTCTCCGCTGCCTTTGACACAGTCGACCACACCCTCCTCCTCAAAAAACTACACTCCCTCGGCCTCAGAGATTATGCTCTCTCCTGGCTCTCGTCCTACCTATCACAACGCTCCTTCAGCGTCACCTATAACGCTACCACCTCCCCCTCGCTCCCCCCCTCTGTTGGGGTCCCTCAAGGCTCCATCCTCGGGCCCCTTCTCTTCTCCATCTACACCTCCTCCCTTGGCCAACTCATACACTCTCACGGCTTCAACTACCACCTCTATGCCGAAGACACACAAATCTATCTCTCTACCCCTCGCCTCACCCCCTTTGTCTCCGCCCGAATCACAAACCTACTAAACGACATATCAGACTGGATGTCGCTCCACTTCCTTAAACTGAACCTCTCCAAAACCGAGCTCCTAGTCTTCCCCCCAGCTCGCACACCACCCCCCATTGACTTCTCCATCACGTCCAACAATGCCACTATCAGGCCCGCCCCACAAGCCAGAGTACTTGGTGTCATTCTAGACTCCAACCTATCCTTCCAGCCCTAAGTCCAATCACTAACAAACTCATGCAAATTCCACCTCCGCAACATCGCCAAAATCCGCACGTTCCTAACCCCAGAAACCACTAAACAGCTCATCCACTCCCTCATCATATCACGACTCGATTACTGCAACTCCCTCCTCACTGGCCTGCCTCGCCACAGGCTATCCCCACTTCAGTCGATCCTGAACACGGCAACCAGACTCATTCACCTTACCAACCGCTACGTTTCCGCCACCCCACTCTGCTAATCCCTCCACTGGCTTCCGATTGCCCAACGGATCAAATTCAAAATCCTAACACTGACATACAAAGCTGTCCATCATACTGCCCCAAACTACATCACCGACCTAATATCCAAATACCACCCAACACGCACTCTCCGCTCCTCACAAGACCTCCTTCTCTCTAGTTCCCTGGTCTCCTCCTCCCATGCCCGCCTCCAGGATTTCTCCAGGACATCACCTATCCTCTGGAACTCCCTACCCCAATCCATCAGACTATCACCTACTCTCCTCTCATTCAGGCGCACCCTGAAAACCCACCTCTTCAGGGAAGCCTACCCCACCCCCTACTAATTGCCGATTTCCTACCACTCCATTCCCCACAGCTATCTCCTCCTGTACCACTATCCCCTCCCTCCTAGATTGTAAGCTCAAAAGAGCAGGGCCCTCGAACCCCGCGTGTATCACATTGCATTGTTTTCGTACTGTCGCATGTTCTGTCTCCCTTTGTAATGTACAGTGCTGAGCGAACTGTTGGCGCTTTATAAATACTGTATAATAATAATAATAATAATTAAGGTGTTAAGTGTTTAATTGATAGTCATTTTCTTCTACAATCTTGTACAATAAAGGTATATAACTTAGTTAATATAACTTTATTGTGTCAGGATTTATGAAATATAATTGGAGTTTGGCCTTGGCAATAGGAAACACCCCAATAGGGCTGTGGATTATTCCTAAATGGCTTTAGTGCAGTCAACTGCAGCCAGTTAAAAAACTGATATACCAAGGAATGTTTTAGCACATCCTTTACAATAGCCATTAGCCAGCTGTGCCTAATGGAAGTTCCCCACCTAAATTACAGTGGCTAAATTAGGAGTCATTGAGGCTTTGCAGACTTTGGGCCAAAAAGTTTTTAACTTGAGCTGCTTATTGGATACCTTGCTTGTTGTGTTTTATGATCTAGGCCACTAGTAATTACAAAAACATATAATTAGACTGCACAGACCTGCTATACCACATTTAGGTAGCCTTCTGCCCTGCTGGGCTTTCTCAATAGAATTAATGATTCTGCTAGGATTTTACAACCTTCTGCCAAGAAAGTTTATTAGAATTATTTTAGCCTGCTTGTGTTGAAAGATGAGCTGTTCAATCTTAAAATTAGATTACTGGATTATGAATTTTGAGTACAATACCCCATTCCAAACTCAGCTTAGGATCCTCAGACCTCCTTATCTTCACACTATTAACATAAAACATGTCAAAATAAAAAATACCCAAGAGAAATAATAAAAAACAAATCCCCCCCAAAGAAAAGCCTACTCTTCTTTTTTTAAAAAGAAGTCTTTAGTTACAAGAGTATGTGCCTTGGGTCAACAAGCAGGCTGATCTTGAGAACTTAAATCCAAACCCACAATGGAGGGTACATTTTGAAAATCAATCCTGGATATTTTTAAGGCTAATTAGCAAGGGATTGTCAAACAAATGGCATTGAGAGCTGGACATACAGTATGTTGCACCGTCCTAGGTAGGTGTTATGGTTAGGTTAAGCATACCTGTGTTTCTCTGCTTAACAGAGAATATGTTAGGAAAATCTAGGGCTCTCTGCTTGTGCTGTGATGAATTAGTTAGGTCTGCTCATGATGCTCAGGTACTGTTTGAGTTTAAGTTCTACCCACCTTCACAATGTTATGAGAGCCTTCCAGGACTTGGGTAGCGGCTAAGAAAATGAACAACATGAATATGGATACAGCCGTGGCCAGTTGCAGGGGAGCGCAGTCCCACTGCATGCTGGGAGTGGTATTTATGTTTTATGAGCACATGAGTTTGGTGTCTTTCCCGGGAGAGGATTAAATCAAGCCAAGCTGAAGGTAGGTTTGCCTCGCCTGGCACTGGCTGCCATGTGGATCTCAGGTGGTCGACCAGAGGGTCTGAAGTCAGAGAGAGTGACCCTGGTTCTACAGTATGCTGACTGAGGGGAGCTGTCTGCCAAAGCTTTGTCTTGTCCCACTGGAGGGTTTTGCTTGGAAGATTGGAAGGAGGCAACCATTCTGAAATTGGGCCACGTGAGTACAGACACTGAGGAATTTAGGGACTCTCTGTGCTTGCTACCCCCCTGGTGCTTGATAGTCAGCATGGGTCTAAAAAGGAAAGGGAACACTGGCTAGTGTTCAGAAGAGCTTTTCCAAATTGTTGTTACTACAAAGAGCTTTGCTCAGATAATTCACCTTTGGACTGTTGCAGTCTGTCGTAACTGACTTGTACCCGAGGAGCTCAGCCCTGTAACTACTACTACTACAAAAAGGGACTTTGTTCACTCCTAAGCTACTTGCAACTACAATTGAAAGAGAAGTCTGCTACCTATTCTCAGTCAGGGCTTCAAAAGTGCTCAACTAAGAAATCAGCTAGATGTCCTCAGTGTGAATAGTTCTAATTTTGGAGTATCCTACTAAATTTCCCATCCCTATTCCTAGTTCTACAATAAAATTCCAAAAGACAACTTCCCCTAGACTGGTCATTGAAGACAATGAGCGAGAGTGTGTGTTACCTAGCTGTAGAAAATACCTTGTGCCTGGCCACGGGGCAAAGAAGGGGGAAACCTGGGCAAAAAAGAAAAGTGGCCCTTACGAGGATGGCGCTACAAGTATGCCAATGCAAGAACACATTTTAAAAAATTACCTTAGGATTGTATGGTGTTATGGAACAGTATGATTCTCACATTCCTTGTCAGTGACACTGAATGCTGGCATCAAATCATCTGCAAGTGTAATATATATGTAATATTTAGCATCCCAAAAAGCCCCCAATAGTGACAGGATCACTTTAGGAGGAGTCAGATCTACAGCAGTGGCCCCCATAATTTGTATGTCCACCAATGTCCACCAAAACCTTAGCAGCTGCCTGCATTTTCACTGAACAAAAAAAATTGTAATAAGATCTGACATCTCATCGCCAACTCATACAGTTAATGCAAAGAAAGTGAAAGAAATATCCAAATTTTGAGTTGTCACCAGAACAGTAATAGAAGGGAAATCTCCAATGTGTAATCATACATTAGAGTATCAGGAATGAAGTACCATATTTAAAGTAAATATAAAAATGCTTGGAATTATTATTGTGTTATTATATAGATTTTAAGGTTTATTTGTCTTAGAAAAGGTAAAGTCATTCAGCAATGAATGCATTTTTACTTAATTATATTAATATATTAATAGTATTTGCGGCATTCTCTAGGGGGAGCTGATGGATTCAGTGTGCTTATATTTATATATTGTGGCGATTTTTGTTTAATTTTTTGTTTTAATTACATTGTATCTATGTCTGCTGGAGCTTTTGCAATATTCCTGGGGACATTCTCCCTTATAATGCAGAGTGCAGCGGGATTGGCAGCCGCGGTAGTCACTATTGTAATATATACCGCGTGGTATGGGCATCGTTACCCGCTCTGACATAGCGGCTATGGCCTTGGCGCCTATGTCAGAGAGGGGTATAAGTAGGACCTTCCTGCTTGACATCTCTATCCCTTATGAATAAGTCCGATGACGAAACGTGTCAAGGGCAGTGACGTCAGACGCACATCGGAACCGGAAGTGACCGAGTGGCCATTTTGGATCCTGGCAGTTCCTCTCTGTAACACATGAGGAGGATACCAGAGGATCTCCAGAAGTCTGGCTTTCAGTTTCTTCATTTTAATGGCGGTTTGAAAGATGAAACTAAATGTAAGCATATTAATAAAGTATATTTGAATGGTATATACAGATTTACACTATACTTTATTCTATATATGGTGGACATCGTTGGAGCATGGAGACTGGTGTTAGAAAGATATATGTGGATTTGGATGACATCAGGAGTACATCTATGAGGCTGTGAGGATCTCCTTGGTGGAGCATATTGTGTGGAATCATCCTGCACAGATGATTATAAGGCGTGTGGTTTATTTTATTTGGTAAGGGTATTCATTCTTTACGCAATAAAAGTGGACACATTTTTTCTCACAGTTTTTGTTGCTGAATTGGTTTTTCACTAGACTGCTTCACTGTCACGTTTTACACAGTCATTCACTTTTGCACTATCAGTGATCATGTGTGGTTTTTTGCGTTTGAATCACATTTGTTTACTCAGTGTATAATATTCAAGTTGTTAAGGATAATGCACTATGTGAATTTTCTTTTTTTGAGGTTTCTATTGGTCTCAGGAGTCATTTTGGACGTTTTCAGCACAAAGATTTTCCTTTGAATTTTACTGAGTGACTATAATTTTCATTGAGTGACTATAATTTTTTTGAGTGATTATAATTTTTTTTTTTTGAAGGACATTATTCATATATATTGTATTTTTGGATTTTTTTGCACTATTTCGATTTATTTATATTATTATTTGCACTATCTGATTCTTTTAGTCAACATATTACTATCCGCAAATCTCCAATGTGGACAATAATTCTCGTGAACCTGATTACAACCAGGCATTCCTTCACTTTGGAGGCATTTCCTAATGTAGGCTGGTTAAGGTGGGACCCACTAGGTGGCCCACATAAATGTGTTACCCTTTTTTAATCCTTCCAAGAAGGAGAGTAACTTCACTTCCTGTCACAATTTAGCCTGGAGTTTCTTGCCTGTATATTCTGACATCTTTCCTTTTCCTACCCTGATTGCTTTCTTTAGATCATAGTTACCTGCCCTTTCTTAGTCAAAAGGGGCTAAAAGTAATAAAAGATATGCAAAGCATCCCATAAAGCACATTGGCATTTGATGAAGAAAAGCAAAATGATTTTGGTGAGCTCCCACTATGGTATGAATAATTATTAAGTCCACTCTTTAAAGCAATAAAAATGAGGTCAAAATGTCAAAACTTTCTGCTAAATATTGGGACAACGCTTTTGATAAAATGCTACCAACTCCTAATTCCCACTATAAACAAACTTACATGCCCTATTCATTTTTAGGAAATATTAGAAAAACCATGCCCACAATTTTGGATCGTCCAACTGATTAAAGCATTTCCACAATCAGATATGGTCTAATTATATACAGTAAGTAGATGATTTGCTGTCAGTTTCACAGGGCACAGTCATATTGAATTAAAGCTAACAGATTCCTACAAATATATTAATTGTAGCTAAGAACAGGTAGATCTTTATCATAACTACTGTATCAATGGCCTGTACTACTATCAAGGCCTGCCCTACTATTAAACGTTTCTGGTGACAAGTCATTCGTACAGTACGACATGCCCCATATTCCTAACACATCTAGGATTTTGGGGTTGGTTGGGCAGGAAGGCCAAAGGTTCTCAAGAGGTGATAAATGCCTAGCTTTCCTTATCTTAGCAATTGACAGAAAAAACAATCTTCAGAATTGGATCCTTCTATTAGTAGTTTTTGCAAAAGCTGTGAAATATCATTAGGATAAAGTGTGTAGAGACTGCACTTAAATAAACCATTACATCAATTTGTGGAAACCTAACACCAAACAGCAACTACTCACAGCCTACATGAGGGTGGCAACTCTTCTCTAAATTCAGGAACATTGCAGCATCATTGTTACACTATCCTAGAAAGCTACATGAGGTGGACTTTACTGGCAGACTCAACAAGTATTTGTGGGATCTTACAAGAGAACTATGGGATAATAAAGTGCTGCAGCACAAATTGGTTTTAATGTTTTTAATCATGGCAGTCTTTACCCTTGTGAATCCCTGGGTGTGCTGATGTACTCACTCCATCCTCCTTGCTCCCACTGCTCCCAGGCCTTGATCCTGTTCATACCGTGGTGCTGAATGGATCCTCCTGAGCCAGCCTGAGCCCAGCCTGAAGGCTAGCCTCCTCTAGACCTAAGAGAACCCTCCACGGCTACCGACAGCCTCCTCAGCACTCCATCTTCCAGCTGACTCCCTGCCATCCTGACTTTCCCATATTTATGGGTTGGCCACACCACACTACCAAGGGCTCCAAACTTGGGATTAGTTAGACTCCCATAAACATGCAAATTCAGGTCTCCACCCCTTCTGCCCACTGGTTTCTGGAAGCTTCCATGGTCTTCCAGAACCAGGTGGAGACGATAGAGTCCCAACTGGTTAAGTCATCCAGCCTGAGCTGCAGTAACCCAACCTAATTACAGACTCATGTAGTTACCATGAGTCATATAAATAAATAAATAAATTTACCTACACTAACCTTAGTAGCATTCTTTATTTAGGACCACAAATGTTTGGGGTTTTTTTGTCTGGTAAATATGAAATATTGCATACTGTTCATAGAGTGTGGGTGCTGTTGATTGGAGCAGCTTGCAGTGGACATATCAAACCACTGCAGACTGGAACCACTGTACTCTGTGTGATATCTGGATATCCAGCATGCTACTGGCATAGACCAATGTCACTTGCTGGGGAGGGGAATACAAAGGAAAAAGAGAGGGTTGGCAGATTAGACTAAATCCTTGGAGCAGGACCAGATGAAGAGTGGTTTCTTAACTGGGCATTGACACTGCTGTAAAACTGTTCTAGAACAATTCCTGTTTTAGACTAAAAAAAAAAAGGAATAGTATGAAGCATATAAAAGAATAAGACTTTTACCTGCTGCCACAATTATAATATCTGCTAGTTGAGTGTGTCTCTTCAGTAGATCTTTTGGAGTATATCTGTGGGTAATTGTCACAGTTGCATCACCTTAAGAGAAATCATAAAGTTACCAATACAGTGTCATCATAATGCTTTTATCAAATTTTGTTTATAGAACTATAAAGGATTATTATCCGTATCTATACACAATGCTACCTGGGAAAAGTATGCAAATCAGAAATGACAAAGGTAATACTGTACATTATTATTTCTGATCAATGGTACCACAAAACAACTTATCCACACCTTGGTTTTATCCCGCCTTGATTACTGTAACTCCCTCCTCACTGGTCTACTGTTACACAGGCTGTTCCCCCTTCAGTCTATTATGAATGCTGCTGCTAGACTCATACACCTTACCAGCTGATCAGTGACTGCTGCCCCTCTCTGCTAATCGCTTCACTGGCTTCCACTAATCCAACGTATAAAGTTCAAAATACTAACCACAGCTTACAAAGCCATCCACAACACTGCCCCTAGCTATATCACTGACCTCATCCACAGATATCATCCAAATCGCCCACTCCGCACCTCCCAAGATATCTTCCTCTATAGCTCTCTCATCACCTCCTCCCACGCTCACCTCCAGGACTTCTCCAGAGCCTCTCCCATCCTCTGGAACTCCCTACCACAGTATGTCCGGTCAGCCCCCACCCTGTCTGCCTTTAGGCGATCTTTGAAAACTCACTTATTCAGGGAAGCCTACCCCACCTCCACCTAAGAACTGTACTTGAATCACCTCCACCAGATCATCCCCCGCAGCTATTACCTTTTGTATCACCTCCCCCTTCCTTTAGATTGTAAGCTCCACAAGCAGGGCCCTCATATTCCTTCTTTACTGAAATGTTTTTTAATTGTACTGTCTCCCTTATATTGTAAAGCGCTGCACAAACTGTTTGCACTATCTGAATCCTGTATAATAATAATTATTATTATTATTTACATGTTTATTTTAGATCAGTGAACTGAAACAAAAAGGTCAGCGTGACAGCCATGAAGCTGGCATTTTCAGAAGGAGAGGTCAGCAATGGCAGCTTACATGTTAAATTCATAACAGGTTTCCTGTAACATATGAACTATAAAAGCAAGCCTCTTGTAGGAAAAAGAAAATGATGCTATCCTGCAATAAAGTTGGGTCTCTGTCAGAGGTCATGGGTCTTAGAGCAGGACAATGACCCAAAGCACATGTCAAAAGGCACCCAGAAATGGTTTAAGACAAAGTGCTGGAGAGTACTGAAATGGCCAGCAATGAGTCCAGATCTCAATTCCATAGAGCACCTGTGGAGAGATCTCAAAACAGCAGTTGGGAAAAGGAACCCTTTCAATCTGAGAGACCTGGAGCCGTTGGCAAAAGAAGAGTGATCCACAAATCAAGTAGAGAGGTGTAAGAAACTCAATGATGGTTACAGAAAGTGATTGATTTCAGCTATTTTTTCCAAGGGGTGTACTACCAAATATTTAATTGAGGGTGCCAATAATTTTGACCAGTCCATTTTTGGAGTTTTGCATGGAATGTGTCAGATTGGCTTTTTGTTTCTCCACTTTTTTGTGTCATGCCAATACAAACAAATAAATATTTGTAATTGCAACAATTTTCTGGGCAAAATGGTGCATTACCTGACAGAAATGCGGGGGTGTCAATATTTGCTATGACTGTATCTGGCATTGCTGATGCAGTAACTAGTAATAAAATAACTTATGTTAACACATACTAGGAGCTCTGACTCAGGTCTTACTTCATAGATGATGAAACACACAAGTAACTAGTTTTTTCAAAGGAGGACAGCAATGAAAGCCTACATATTTTCTCAACACAGATTCCCTTTAGTGTTTGTCTAGCTGGCCTTCGGGGCCTAGTTCAACCTCACCAATGACGTGAGATACATTTATGGCTACAGGGCACCATAGTGAGGAGATATAAAAGTGATACCAGTATAGTATAGACTGAGGCCTTTACAAGCAATTCAATTTTTTTACTGCATATGTCTCTTTTGGACCCTAGCCCTGAGCTGGACTTTTTTTCATAAAACATACTAGTATTGTTTACTTGGGTTCCTCAGTCCATACTATACTGGTTTCAATGTCTACACTTGCATATTTGATGTATAGCCTATTATGGTGATATTTTCTGATTACATCCCCTACATGGTGGTGTTACCTATGTGTCTGTGCTGTATATGTATTAGACCTAGTGTCATTACATTTATAGCACAATTATATTCATGACCGGTCATGACGTCTTGCTTTTAATAATTTTTGGTTTTAGGTCATACGTTTTTGTACTGTCTCATCTTGTGGTGATGGCTAACTGGGGTATTTACCTAAATGTCTAATATAATATGTCTATTCTTTGCAATAAAGCATCATTTTTGAGAAATTTTTGGGTATCGCTTTCTGTCCATAATTTAACTGCTTTTCTTGTGAATTCCTTTTCACACACACCCTTTTTTTGCTGTCTGGTTTTTGGTTACTTGGCAGCTAATATACGTTCAGGGATATGATAAATATACATGGCCTCATGTCCTCTTGTTATTACTTCAACTGTTAAAGTACTGTACATGTAAACCTTTACTGAATATCTCCTCTTGTAGGCAGCAAAATGCTGTATATTTTGGAGAATTTGCTGATTATTACAACCAATAAATGACAACTTTCTGCTGAGCAGGCCACTAGCATTATTGGTTGCTTAGATATTAGTGACCGCACAGCATCATTGGTTTCTGAGACTCAGGTGGTCAATGACAACAGCCAGCTAACGGTTCATTTGTTTACAATTAGCAGTGAAGTCAGGAGCTGTCATTGAGGCAAGGATTCTATTGAGAATGGATTTTTTCAATGGGTTGGCAAATTTTCTCTTGACAGGTTGTCAAGCATTGTTTTAAGGGGGGACGCCAGAAAAAAATGGCCAGGGTTCTCCCCCAAAATATATACTGGATCCCTGGTTACTCATTCACAAAAAAGTCAAATTGTAGATAAATACACTGACCCAATAACAAAGTCCTTTTATTAACTCTACCAGCTTTTCACATCTAGAGAGTGAAATGTTTGCCCATTCTTCTTTGCAAAATAGCTCAAGCTCTGTCAGATTGAATGGAGAGTGTCTGTGAACAGCAGTTTTCAAGTCTTGCCACAGATTCTCAATTGGATTTAGATCTGGACTTTGACTGGCCCATTCTAACACATGAATATGCTTTGATCTAAACCATTCCATTGTAGCTCTGGCTGTATGTTTAGGGTCATTGTCCTGCTGGAAGGTGATCCTCCGATCCAGTCTCGTCTTCTGCAGACTCTAACAGGTTTCCTTCTAAGATTGCCCTGTATTTGGCTCCATCCATCTTCCCATCAACTCTGAACAGCTTCCTTGTCCCTGCTTAAGAAAAGCATCCCCACAACATGATGTTGCCACCACCATGTTTCATGGTGGGAATGGTGTGTTCAGGGTGATGTGCATTGTTAGTTTTTTGCCACACATAGCGTTTTGATTTTAGGCCAAAATGTTCAATTTTGGTCTCATCTGACCAGAGCACCTTCTCCCACATATTTGCTGTGTCCTCCACATGGCTTCTCACAAACTGCAAACGGGACTTCTTATGATTCTCTTTCAACAATGGCTTTCTTCCTGCCACTCTTCCATAAAGGTCAGATTTGTGGAGTGCACGACTAATAGTTGTCCTGTGGACAGATTCCCCCACCTGAGCTGTGGATCTCTGCAGCTCCTACAAAGTTACCATGGGCCTCTTGGCTGCTTCTCTCATTAATGCTCTCCTTGCCAGGTTAGGTGGACGACCATATCTTAGTAAGTTTGCAGTTGTGCCATACTCTTTCTATTTTCGGATGATGGATTGAACAATGCTCCATGAGATGTTCAAAGCTTGTGATATTTTTTTATAACCTGTTGTATCACCTCCCCCTTCCTTTAGATTGTAAGCTCCATGAGCAGGGCCCTCATACTCCTGTACTGAAATGTATTGTAATTGTACTGTCTCCCTTATATTGTAAAGTGCTGCGCAAACTGTTGGCGCTATATAAATCCTGTATAATAATATTAATATAACCTAACCCTGCTTTAAACTTCTCCACAACTTTATCCCTGAGCTGTCTGGTGTGCTCCTTGGCCTTCATGATGCTGTTTGTTCACTAATGTTCACTAATGTTCTTTAACAAACCTCCGAGAGCTTCACAGAACAGCTGTATTTATACTGAGATTAAATTACACACAGGTGGACTCTATTTACTAATTAGGTGACTCCTAAAGGCAATTTCTTCCACTAGATTTTAGCAAGCCACGCTTTTTAGATATTTATTTGTAAAAAAAAAATTTTGAGAACCATTTATCATTTTCTTTCCACTTCACAACTATGTGCTACTTTGTGTTGGTCTATCACATCAAAAATTCCAATAAAATGCATTTACGTTTATGGTTGTAACATGACAAAATGTGGAAAATTTCAAGGGGTATGAATTCTTTTTTCGAGGCACTTTACAATCAGATGAGGTAATTATATTACACAGAAAATGGGATGTTTTTCTTGCACTGTGCAGGTGTATGTAGCATTCGTTTAGCAAACTTTTTATACACAGACCCCTAAGTTTTTTGTACTGAATTTTACACTGTTTTAATAATTAAATGAACTCTAGGTAAACAGCTAAAAATACAGATGACATACGCATATGGAAGTTGTTTAATCTGCCAAAGAATTTGTATTTCTGTTCCTTCACTTGTAAGATTCAGATAGCTCTGCCGCACAGCACAACATTGTCTAGCAGGACAGGCGATCTGATTTTTTATCTACTACTGTTAGGTAACTCCATCCTCCAGCTTGCGAATTGACAGTGAAAATAGAGCTCATCTCTGTCACTCTGCTCTTTCCTCTTAACAGCATGTGCCTGGGTAGCACAAAAACACTACAGAAAATTAAATGGCTCCTTGTGCTGCTTTTTCCTGCCTACTCTGAGCTGTGCTGTATAGGGTCTGCAGGACTAAATTGTTCTGAAGGGGAACTTTCACATGTTATGCTAGTAAGGACAATGGAGCTATTACCAGAAAATATATTAAGGCTAACAAAGATCATAAATTCTGCTTTCAGTCTAGACCATATAAACATCTTCTCCACTTTGATATACAGAAAACATTTCCATAGGAAAATATTATACTTACCGCCAGGTCTCTCATGTTTGCCATCAGTGTGCAACAGCATGGCAATTGGCATACCAACATTTTTTGATCTTCCTGCAACTACAACATTTTTACCAAATGTTTCTATCCCTGTTTGAAAAGAAAAAAAAACACAAAGTACTTCTTTTGTGTTTTAACAGTGTAAAAAAAAGTGTAAAAAAGAAAGCACAAAAGAAGAAAAGAGACTCTTTTCACTCTAATTTTGTTCCCTTACATACGCACCATAACGTAGTAAGTACTATTTAACTTAAGTTACTGGTCACACCACTGCAATTTTAAATAATGCGAACTGTGTGCAATTTCAACGTGATTTCAAGTGCAATTTCTGAAGACTTTATTGCTACTTTTCAAAGATTTCATGCTATTTGCAATGTGATTTCAATTATATTCTATGTATGAAATCGCAAAAAAACTGCAGAAAAAGTAATGCAAGAACTACTTTAGAAACTGCACTGCAGAAAATTGCACATGTTAGGACACTGACTTTCACATTCATTAGATGTGATTTCAGGTGTTATTTAAATTCGCAAATCTCACTGGTATGACCAGGCACTAAAGAATAACTGAACCCAAGGAAAAATGTAATGTTTTCTGGTGAGCTGAAAACCTCCTTCTCTAAAATTCTCTAAACCGCACAGGTAAAAGATATTAACAAAGGCAGACATGTTTGAAGTCCAGCCTAGAAGGCACATTTGGCTCCCTCCATACATACAGTAAAGTAGTGCTTGATTCCCAGGAACCCCATCAGAAAATAAAGGGAAACAATGCCTGAAAAAACTACTGCAGCCACCATATCTAAGACTAAGATAAGTTGCAATATATTACATTTATGTTTTGGGTTTAGATGCACTTTCATTTCAATTTCAATGGTCTTACCTCCACGTCTCTGGTATAACACCTGTGCACTGGGCCTAAACATGTTTGCAGTTCAGTAGACATCAAAGTTTGACCTTGCTGCTCAGGGCACTCAGTAGTTTAACAGAAATAGTCTGAATCTCACTCTGTGATCCTCAGCCCTACAAGTATGTGTGAGGACACTTGTGATGATGGATATGGCCAATACTCATCTTTGGCAGCATAGAGCCCTGGATTGTGAGACTGGGTGTGCATTTCATATAAGATAATAAAGAATTGAAGTCATTTCATTGCAACAAGTCATAACAGTATTGTGATACAGAGCTATAGAGATAAAAAAGTCACAAGAACTTACTTGGACTTTTACAGGGTTATGAATGTAAAATATGAAGAAATGGAGAGACGCCTTTCCTATTGTGAAATCTCTAGGTTTTCTTTAGTTTTCCCAAATTATGCCCATTAAGATCTATCTGCTACCTAGGTGGCAAATATAAGGTTGGTCAAAAACAGTATGTGCTGGTCTGTACAAGCAACGCTCCTGATCTGAGCAATGCTTGAGATCACTGGATGAGAATCTGGTTCCTAAGGGACTGTAATAAGTCCTCAGATAAATTGCATATCAATTACTTTTCCCTTTTCTATGGAGAAAGGGAATCCATTTATTAGTTGAGTTAAAGAGGATAATGCACAATCAAGGATTAGCAGAAGTTTCACTGTCCATAGTTTTAAGAATAACGCCTGCCTGTCTATAGCCTGCTTAAGCTTCCATTTCTGCTTGTTAACAAGGTTTGATTTATAGTTTAAAATATATAATATGGAAGCATTAGCAATATCAACATGAAAAAACTGTATACTTAAAGCTCACCAGATAGGAGAGAAAATTGGGTCCATCTTTGCTAACCACCTTCTGAAAATGCTAACTGAGGGACTGTTATGCTGACTCACTTCTAGAGATACTAACTCAGAACACATACGCAGCTATGGAAAGACAGGGAAATATGAGAAGTCTTTATCTGCATACTTGGTTTGGGTAAGGCAGTCAATTCATAGAAGTCAAAGGTACAGCATGACTGTCTAAAGTTAGCAATCGCAGTTATGGAATTATACATACCCTCGATGCAACATCCGCAAGCTCCCTCACTAGCTCCAGCATATTCTTTTCATCATCCCATCATCTTCTAGGTGCAGGATCTTCAACAATCTTGATTGGCCTGGGCTCCCTTCAGGCAAGCATACCCCTAGGCCAGGTTCACACCTCAGTGTGTTGTAATTGATGCGTTTTTCAGTGTGTTACTCATTTTTGAATATGTGTTTTTGACACATTTTGCTTCTTTGCCAATAGGAAAGTATTGACTTATTGAGACTTTGATGTGACTTTGTATGGGTGCGACTTTGATGTGACTTTGATGTGACTTTGGATGGATGCATCTTTGATGCAACTTGGATGTGACTTTGGATGAGTGTGACATTGATGCGACGTGGATACGATTTTGATTCTACTTTGATGCTACTTGAGCACCAGAGAGTGTAAAGTGGCTTCGAAGTCATTACTTTTCTACTGGAAAAAAATAAATAAAACACATCTAAAGTGCACTACATGCTTTTCTGCTGTGTGTCTTTTGAAGTCTAGTAAACCAAAAACACAAAGTGTTGCGATAAAAAAGTCCTTGACCCTTTAAAAAAAATGCATAGACTGAAAAACGCATAGATGTTAATGTGTCCCATAGAAAAACCATGTTAAATAGACAGTAGTGCAATTATGCACTGCAAATGCATAAGTGTGAACAGGGCCTTAATCTATCCACCACTATACGTGCTCCAACTTGGAAACTCTAAAAATTATAGAGTTATGACTGCAGTGTACAGAGGAGCCCAGATGTAGGCACTTCAGCTTACGCATACAGTTGCAAGAAAAAGTATGTGAACCCCTTGGGATTACGTGGAGTTTTGCATGAATTGGGTTTAAAATGTGCTCTGAACGTCATCTAAATCACAATAGAAGAACACAGTCTGCTGAACATAATACTACACAAACATTAGATGTTGCCATGGTTTAATTGCACATAACATGTAAACATTCACAGTGCAGGGAGGAAAAAGTATGTGAACCTTTGGACTTAATAACTGCTTGACCCTCCTTTGGCAGCAATAACCTCAACCAAACGTTTCCTATAGTTGCAGATCAGACCTGCACAATGATCTGGAGTAATTTTGGACCACTCGTCTTCACAAAACTCTTTCAGTGTAGCAATATTCTTGGGATGTCTGGTGTGAATCGCTCTCTTAAGCTCATGCCACAGCATTTCAATCGGGTTGAGGTCAGGACTCTGACTGGGCCACTCCAGAAGGCGTATTCTGTGCTGTTGCAGCCATTGTTTTGTTGAATTACTTGTATGCTTTGGGTCATTGTCCTGTTGCATCACCCATCCTCTGCGGAGCTTCATTTGGCAGACAGATGGTTGTACGTTTTCCTGCAAAATGTCTTGATAATCTCTGGAATTAATTTTCCCATCAATGACAACAATCCGTCCAGGCCCTGAAGCAGCAAAGCAGCCCCAAACCATGATGCTCCCTCCACCATGTTTTACAGTGGGGATGAGGTTTTGATGTTGGTGTGCTGTGCCTTTTTTTCTCCACACATAGTGTTGTGTGTTCTTCCCAAACAACTCAATCTTGGTTTCATCTGTCCACAGTATATTTTGCCAGTAGTGCTATGGAACATCCAGGTGCTCTTTTGCAAACTTCAAACGTGCTGCAATATTCTTTTTGGACAGCAATGGCTTCCTCCGTGGTGTCCTTCCATGTACTCCATTCTTGTTTAATTTTTTCCTTATTGTAGATATGTCAACAAAAATGTTAGCATGTGCCAGAGATTTCTGTAGGTCTTTAGCTAACACTCTGGGATTCTTCTTTACCTCATGCAGCATTCTGCGCTGTGCTCTTGCAGTCATTTTTACAGGACGACCACGCCTAGGGAGAGTAGCAACAGTGCTAAACTTTCTCCATTTGTAGACAGTCTGTCTTACCGTGGACACATGAACATCAAGGCTTTTGGAGATACTTTTGTAACCCTTTCCAGCTTCATGCAAGTCAACAATTCTTGATCGTAGGTCTTCTGAGAGCTCTTTTCTGCGAGGCATGGTTCACATCAGACAGTGCTTCTTGAAACCAGGAAACCCAAAACAGGTGTGTGTTTTTTAAGGGCAGGACAGCTGTCAGCAACACATCCAATATCATCACACTGATTGGAGTCAAGGGTGGCTCGCTCCTGGCTCCAATTAGCTCTGGGAGAAGTCATTAAGCTAGGGCCTCACATACTTTTTCCTCCCTGCACTGTGAATGTTTACATGTTATGTGCAATTAAACCATGGCAACATCTAATGTTGTGTAGTATTATTATCAGCAGACTGTGTTCTTCTATTGTTGTGACTTAGATGACGTTCAGAGCACATTTTATGCCCAATTCATGCAAAACTCCACGTAATCTCAAGGGGTTCACATACTTTTTCTTGCAACTGTATATTTGCAAATGAGTGCAAACAAAACCCTCTGTTTTTAACATGAATTGTTAGAAAAGGTCAATTTGGTTTTTTTTGCATGTTAACTGGTAAGTTTGCTGGGAAATCTTTGTTTGTAATGTACGTTGCCCTTCTATGTGCACCTCGCTGCAAAGGTTAGCTATAGGTTGGGGTGGTTGCCACTTTTTTGTACAGTTGGTTGATTTGATGAAGAGATGCACTGGAGACCTTCAGCTTCCACTGTGGCCTTGCTGGGCGTCCCTTGCCTCCCTATGCCTTTAAGGAGGGGTGTGGTCAGGTGCATTGCTTTGGCCAATCACAATGCACTGTGCACAGAGGGCAGTGCTTTGTGGGGCGCAGCGGACGAAAAAAATCAAGCCCATCACTAATCTTGATTGGCTTGGCTGGGATGATGTAACTCCCTTGCATATGTATGGGAGTTCATCTATCCCAGCATCTGGTAGATGCTGGGATTGTACACTGAGCTGTGTGTGTGTTTATCTTAGTGTACAATTTAAGAACTTTGCAAGGAGAAAGGAAAAGCTAGCTATAAATGCACAGAGTCTGAGTGCTGAAAGAAAGAAATCTAATAGATTCCTCCATCAATGGTAAACCACGTGAATGGAGGAATATCACCATCCGGCTGTTGTATTCAGACAGTTGTAGCCCAGACGGCATGAATAAATCTCTTTACCAGGGACCCCAGCTAGCAGAAAAAACAAACAAGGATTCTAACTCTTCCCCATTCTATCCATAACTAGCGAGAAACATTTTATTTGACATACACATTAACTGAAGCACTTTTAATTGCACATTCCAAATTGTTACTATTGTTTAAAGTATTTACCCATTTCATGAAGACTGGCTACCTCTTCGGCAGGCATTGGACCATGTAGTGGAACACGCAAGGGATCTAACATGCCGTGGAACACTTTATTCATGTCAGAGTGCACCCTTTGGCAAAAGTCTGGCCTGTGAGACCTGGGGCTTTCTTACATGACACCCTCTGTAGGAATCATGCAGGCTTACACATGTCTGTATACTGTAGATTGTTGGTTCAATCGTCAAAGGGATTTCTAGTTTCAGTAATTACAGGTTCTGTAAAGATCAGTAAAAACACAAAAGGTAGTCTCTGCTTTGTGATCTCATCAATACTATAGCAAAGTTTCTCTTGAGCCTACTGAAATACCTATAAAGTGGAACTAGTGAAACTGTTTAAATTGGATAGAGTGATGAAGGATTTAATCCATGACCCTGTTTGGGAGATTTGCTCTGTTTTTTTAATTTACAGTTGGCCAACAGGACAAGAAGTGAGGTAATCTCTCTAACAGCGTTATTAACCCCTTGCCCTCCAGAGGATTTACCCCCCTTCCTGACCAGGCCATTTATTGCTATATGGCATTACTTTAACTGACAATTGCGCGGTCATGCAATGCTGCACCCAAATGAAATTTATGTACTTTTTCCCACTAATAGAGCTTTCTTTTGGTGTTATTTGATTACCTCTGCAGTTTTTTTTTTTTGCGCTATAAACAAAAAAAACTGACAATTTGTTTAAAAAAACAATATTTTTGACTTTTTGCTATAAAACATATCCAGTAAAAAAATTTTAAAAATAAAATTTCAGCATAAATTTAGGCCAAAATGTATTCTGCTACATGTCTTTAGTACAAAAAACCCCAACATGTGTAAATTAATTGGTTTACATGAAAGTTATAGCGTCTACAATTGGCATTATATATACTGGAATTTTTATTTTTTTAATACTTGAATTGGCATCGATCAGCGACTTATAGTGGGACTGCAGGACTGCGAGACTGTGGCGAGCATTCTGACACTGGGAGGGAACTGACTAACTACCACTGACATCCCCAGTGACATTAATACAGTGATCAATGATAATAAAAAGCACTGACACTGTCTTAATGACACTGGGCAGGAAGGGGGATAACATCTGGGGTGATCAAAGGGTTAACTGTGTGCTGTGAGCAGTTTTACTATTTGTGCTGTGTGTGTTTTACTAGGGAAACATACTGCTTTGTATTGCTCTGCTATGCAGAGCAATACAAAGCAGCATGTTCATGCTGACAGGGGAGAGATCTGTGTTGTTTACACACTGACCTCTCCACTTTCACTGCTCCTCAGCGACCGCCGGGTGGTGGGGAATCTCCAGACCCAGAGATTGACAGCTGTAGCCGTCAATGGTGGCGTGGGTAGAGCGGCACGTGCTTCCTACCCAGAAATGCAAAATCACATACATGATTTTGCACAGCCCTGCTGCCCTGTAGCAGTAGTTCTGCTATAGGGAGGTCGGGGAGCGGGTAATAAGAATACATTTTAGCATTAGAATGAGAAAGAACCGATGGCCTGTTCCTCTCACTACCTGCTGTTGTGACCGTTGGTTACTGGTACGATTGAGGATAAATATGCCTGGTAGAAACATAGACAGCAAAGATTTTTGTTTGTTTTTTGGTAATACTTACTTAAAGTGACGCTAAACAATATCCTTATTCTCAAAAAAATCCCTTACATGTCCACCACCTAATGGCCCTGTAATTTATATTTCATGAAATTGTTTCTTACTGGGTTTTTCTGTCTCCTTGTAATATCCTCTGTAAGCTTCTGAACTGTTTGTGTGGAACAAGCAGCACTCATTAATTGCAGTCATGTACATTGCTCTATGCACACTACAAACCCTTTAGTCCATAATCCATTTCAAGAGCCAGCAGGGAACTATGTTCCTTCATACAGTGAGACCATGGAGCACAAAGGTAGCCACCCTCTAACAGGAAGTTGGATCACAGCAGTAAAATGAAATTTTGAGATTTGGAAGAGGCTGAAAGCAATAGAAATTGCTTTTTCAAGTTAAAATGGAGTTCCAGCTTACATCGTCTTAGCCTTCAAACTGCCCAACACCTATGATAACTAACTTGTGTAAGAAAGTTGTACAATAATGAGCAAAAGGCGGGTGTGAAAAAATGCAGTAAATTTAGGATACTTTCAGAAATAGAAGTGTTCATAGTTTATTTTTATCAATTAACAAAATGAAAAGTAAATGAACAGAAGATAAATCCAAATCAAATCAAAATTTGGTGTGATCACCCTTTGCATTCAAAACAGCATTAATTCTTCAATCCATCTAGTTACACTTGCACGCGATTTGTGAAAGAACTTGGCAGGTAGGTTGTTCCATACATCTTGGAGAATTAACCGCAGATCTTCTGTGGATGTAGGCTGCCTCAAATCCTTCTCTTCATGGATCCTCTTCATGGAATCCCAGACAGATATAATGATGTTGAGATCAGGGCTCTGTGGGAGCCCTACCATCACTTCCAGAACTTGTTCTTTTTTACACTGAAGATAGCCCTTAAAGTGGAATTTCAATTAACATTGAATATTTTCAATCCTTATACTGCTAGGATTAGTAAACAGTTAGGAAAGTATATAATATTTTCTTGTTTAAACTGTTTTTTTACATTTCTTTAGTTACTTCCTGGTTTCCATGCTTAGGAAAATGATGTCATACATCCCAGGAGTCTTCAGGAGGGGAGCAAGGGTTTTCTCAGCTAAGCACACCCCACTGCCTGCATGCCGGAGCTAAGGGCAATGGATTCCAGGAAGTAATTGCTACATAAAGCATCTCCCCTGACTCAAGATGGCAATGGCCAGAAATGCTAGGTGGCTGTTTTTCAAAATGATTTCTCACCAAAAGCATGGAGACATGGACAGGTGAGGGAGTTTGCTTTGAAAATTAAAAAAGAATTAAATTGCATTTTTGGTTTTTGGTGCTCAGCTGCAGTGTAGTTCCTCTTTAATGACATTGGCTGTAGGTTTAGGGTCCTTGTCCTGCTGCAGAAAAAAATTGAGGCCAATAACATGCCTCTCTGAATGGTATGGCATGATGGATAATTATCTTCCTATATCTCTCAGCAATGAAGGCACCATTGATCCTGACCAAATCTCCAACTCTATTTGCAGCCCCAAACTTGCAAGGAACCTCCACCATGCTTCACTGTTGCCTGCAGACACTCATTATTGTATTGCTGTCCAGCCCTTCATGAACAAACTGCCTTTTGCTACAGCCAAATATTTCAAATTTTAATTAATCAGTCCAGAGCATCTGCTGCCATTTTTCTGCACCATTTTTCTGGACATGGAAACAAGTCTAAGTGACTCAACTATGCATGAAACTATATGAACTGGAAGAGTCCTGGAGGTGAAGGTTTGGCTCCCACAGAACCCTGATCTCAAAATCATTGAGTCTATCTGTGATTACAAGAAGAAACAAAAGGATTTGAGGCAGCCTACATTCACAGAAGATCAGTGGTTAGTTCTCCAAGATGTTTGGAACTATCTACCTGCCGAGTTCCTGTGCAAGTGTACCTAGAAGTATTGAAGAATTATTGCAAAGGATGGTCACACCAAATATTGATTTGATTTGGATTTCTCTTCTGTTCATTTACTGTCCATTTTGTTAATGTATAAAAATAAATTATTTACATTTATATTTGTGAAAGCATTCTTAATTTGCAGCATTTTTTTACACCTGCCTAAGACATTTGCACAGTACTGTATATACTTACATATTTTCAGGCTGCTCTGGTCCGGTCACGTGGTCCGACTCCCCTGTGTTAATCATCTGCAGGGGAGAAGCAGGACAAAGGATGGGCCCTGCACTCGCCGCAACTAGATGATACAGGAGAGATCATGTGACAGATCAGAGCAGCCTGAAAATAGATAAGTATATACATCTTTTTCACAGGTTTGTCAGCATAGGTGTTAGGAGGTGGGAGGGTAGTTACCAATAAGCTGGAATTCCACTTTAAGAATACATACTTGAATAAAAATTTTTTGTTTTGTTTTGTTAAAGTGTAGTGTTACTTTTTTTAGTCATTAGCTCACTTAAAGAACATAATGAGCTGTGCACTACTTTATGAATATATTGGAGTTGTTTGTTATCTTACCTGTTCTGTTAATAATTTCCCAAACGGCAGCAGCTGTAGCAGGAATAATAGATGACTGATCTAAGCAGAGTCTTCCAATATTTACAATATGAAATCCATCAACATCTTTTTCTGGAGCAACAGCATTGCAGACATCTCGCTCGTTGATATGTTCTGAAATAAAATTGTATTGAAGCATTTTTGATCAGTTAATCGGTATCAATGCAAAATTGAGTTCCTTTATCTAACACATATATTTTCCAGCTTGTTATCTTTTTGCATAATTTCATCTTTTTTCTTGCACTTCTGTCCTGTTTCACCATCGTAATATCCCTGAAATATCCTTGGCTGCACTTGTTTCATTGAATGAAATACACTACATTACTGGAGGTACAACTGTATGAACCTGCAATACTGGAAGTTTTGTTCTTATGTATAAAATGTTTCCATAGATTAACATGGATGCACAATTTAAAGTGTCTATTGGTGCAAGGTTTTGTTTCTTTTTCAATCAGTTGTCAAAATGACATTTCTTGCTAGTTTCTTTTTTTAGAGTTCCAACCCTCTAATTCCACTCTCTTTGCACTTTATATGATATATTTACAGTGGATATAAAAAGTCTACACGCGACTGTTAAAATGTCAGGTTTCTGTGATGTAAAAAAATTAGCCAAAGATAAATAATTTCAGAACTTTTTTCACCTTTAATGTGATTTATAAACTGTACAACTCAGTTGAAAAACAAACTAAAATCTTATGGGGAAGGGGGGAGTAAACATAAAAAACTACTATAATGTGGTTGCATAAGTGTGTACACCCTCTTATAACAGGGGCTATAGCTGTGTTCAGAACTGAGCAATCACATTCAATATCATGTTAAATAGAAGTCAGTACACATCTGTCATCATTTAAAGTGCCTCTGATTAACCAAAATAAAGTTCAGCTGTTCTAGTAGGTCTTTCCTGACATTGTCTTAGTCCCATCCTACAGCAAAAGCCATGGTCTGCAGAGAGCTTCCAAAGCATCAGAGGGATCTCATGGGTAAAAGGTATCAGTCAGGAGAACAGTACAAAAGAATTTTCAAGGCATTAGATATACCATGGAACACAGTGAAGACAGTCATCATCAAGTGGAAAAAATATGGCGCTACCGGGACATTACCAAGAACTGGACATCCCTTCAAAATTGATGAAAAGACAAGAAGAAAACTGGTCTGGGAGGCTGCCAGGAGGCCTACAGCAACATTTAAGGAGCTGCAGGAATATCTGGCAAGCACTGGCTGTGTGGTACTTGTGACAACAATCTCCCATATTTCTGGGCTATGGGGCAGAGTGGAAAGACAGAAGCCTTTTCTTACGAAGACAAACATCCAAGCCTGGCTAAATTTTGCCAAAACACATCTGAAGTCTCCCAAAAGCATGTGGGAAAATTTGTTATGGTCTGATGAAACCCAGGTTAAACTTTTTGGCCATAATTCCAAAAGATATGTTTGACACAAAAACAACACTGCACATCACCAAAAGTGAAGCATGGTGGTGGCAGCATCATGATTTGGGGCTGTTTTTCTTCCGCTGGAACTGGGGCCTTAGTCAAGTTCCAAATACCAGTCAATATTGGCACAAAACCTTCAGGCTTCTTCTAGAAAGCTGAACATTATTCAGCATGACAACGACCCAAAGCATACATCCAAATCAACAAAGGAATGGCTTCACCAGAAGAAGATTAAAGTTTTGGAATGGCCCAGCCAGAGCCAACACCACCTGAATCCAATCGAAAATCTGTGGGGAGAACTGAAGAGGGCTGTGCACAGGAGATGCCTTCGCAATCTGACAGATTTGGAGTGTTTTTGCAAGGAAGAGTGGTCAAATATTGCCAAGTCAAAGATGCTACATGCTGATAGACTCATACCAAAAAGACTGAGTGCTGGAATAAAATCAAAAGGTGCTTCAACAAAGTATTAGTTTAAGGATGTGCACACCTATGCAACCATATTATTTTACTGTAGTCTTAGTTCCCTACACCTAAAAGATTTCAGTTTGTTGTTCAATTGCGTTGTACAGTTTATAGGTTACATGTGGAGAAAGGTAGAAAAGTTCTGAAATTATTTATCTTTGTCTCATTTTTTTACATCACAGAAACCTAACATTTTAACAGGGGTGTGTAGACTTTTTATATCCACTGTATATTACCCTGTCCTTTCAATCTTTGCAAACATTCAGGCTCAATGCACACTGACTTAAAAAAAACGCTGCTCCTAGTGGAGTTTAGGGTTTTGCCTGTAGAGGCAACTAATGTTATCCAATCTGTCCATGCACATTAGGTAGTCTAGAAGCATTTTTTAAACTCAGCGTTTAACGGCAGAATAAACCCTTCTGTGTGGCATTTTCGAGAGCGTATTTCTGGCAGAAGAAACCGCTAAATGGTCCTAAATGCTGTTAAACCCTCCTAGACGATAGTACAAAAAACACTCAATATTAGCATTGTTTCTGCCAAGAGCACTGGCATTTTTTTAAGCCAGTGTGCATGGTGCCTTGTTAAATATTTTAATGATAGAATTTATCTTGGTATTTTGCTAAACTTCAGAGCATCTGAAATGTTATCATAAATATACATGCATACATAATATACTACAATCACAACAATTAGTAGTTTTTTCTTCCTTGCTCTCTACCCCAGCAACACGCTCCATCTGGCTAGTTTGACTAGTCTCTTCCAGTTGGGAGTTTTCATTTATTTTACATTATGGAGAATATAGAAAAAGGAGTAAGACGCCATTTAAAGAAGCAAAAAAACACAGAATTGGGCACAGAGCAAGGGTCAATCTTGCCTATGAAGTTCCTGAGAGATATAAGGAAATATAGTAGTTGTTGATAAAGCCCACCATTGTCCCATCTATGACTCAAATACAATTTGGGTTGTCTTTCTTCTTCTTTGTTTTGCCTAAACATCAGTTCCTCATCACCAAATGCCTGTAACGTATTAGGATGCCACTGTTCAATGCCACAGTGTAAGATGACTTACTGTGCTGGAACTTCTTGGTAAGATAATATAAAGACAGATTTCACACAATTATATTGGCAGTTTTACAAAATATATGTAATAAATATTTTGATTAAGTGTGTGACTAGTACAACATAATATTTAATATAATTGCATTATGTGTTGATATGTTGTTGGTAAAATCAAGGTAAGCTTGTGAAATGTACACAAGTAAGTTGCGCACACTTTCAAGTTAAAACTATGTGAATAAGGGGACAATAAAATTAGACATAACAGGTAATAATGTCTAAATTATGGCTGCCATTGAGTTTATGGCCCAAGTTTTACAACTCCAAAGAAGTCCTGGAATGTTCATTATGTTGTTGCTCAATGAAAATGGCAGTTTTACACTGCTTCTTATCATATAAGCACAAAACCTTCTGACTTGTCTGATGGTCCCCTCTACATTGTACGTATTATTTATTACAGGTACTTACTGTATTACAGTGCCGACAATTTACACAGGGAGAACATGCAAACTCCAGGCAGGTAGTATTGTGGTTGGGATTTAAACTGACGACCCTAGTGCTGCCAGGTGGTATGACTTGTTGGTTGCTGAAAATCTCAGACTACTGAGTCACTATATGATTTGCTAGATACTGAAAAGCAGAGATCAGCTATATTGTTTGCTTTATTGGACCCTGTATGCAGGGCTGCTGTTAGAAACCACGGGGCCCCATACAGCCAACCTAACAGGGCCCCCTCTAAAAAAAAAAAAAAACACCCAGTTTATGATGGTTCAGTTATGAATGAACACAGTGAGTGATCGGTACCAATCACTCATTGTGTTCATTCAGGAAAGAAAGGGGCTAGTAAATGTGACATGTTTACTGGACCCTTCCCCTACTCTCCATTCTGAAGGATTCTATTGTGTGCTTGCACCTGTCAGTGGTAAGCACAGCAGGGAAGTCGGCATCACTGTGAGGGGTGGGGGCACACAGGCAGTGGTGTATTTAGGTTTTGTGCTACTCTAGGCAACACAAGAATTGTGCCCCCCCCCAATGAGAGAGCAAGAGAATTCAATGAGTGTGTGTATGATTCTCTCTCTCTTCCCTCTCTCTCTCTCTCTCTCTCTCTTCCCTGTCTCCTTCTCTCTCTCTCTCCCCCCCCTCTCTCTCTCTCTCCCCCCTCTCTATTTCTCTCTTCCCTCTCTCTTCTTCTCTCTCTCTCCCCTCTCTCATCCCTGTCTCTTTCTCTCGCTCTTTTCCCCCTCTCTTCTCTCTTTTCCCCCTCTCTCTCTTCCCTCTCTCTTCTTTCTCTTCCCTCTCTCTCTTCCCCCCCTCTCTCTCTCTTATCTCTTGTCCCCCTCTCTCTCTCCTCTCTCTCTCACTATTCACCCTCTCTCTTATCCTCTCTCTTCCCTCTCTCTCTTCTCTCTCTCATCCATGTCTCTCTCTCTCTCTCTTTTCCCTCTCTCTTCTCTCTCTCGCTTCCCCCTCTCTCTCTCTTCCCTTTCTCCCCCCCCTCTCTCTTCTCTTTCATCCCTCTCTCTCCTCTCTCTCTTTCTCTCTTCACCCTCTCTCTTCTCCTCTCTCCCCTCTCTCTCTTCTATCTCTCTCTTCCTTCTCTCTCTCCTACCCCCCCCCCCACCTCTCTCTCTTCACCCCCCTCTCTCTCTTCCCTCTCTCTCTCTTCTCCCTCTCCCCGTCTCTCTCTCTCTCTTTTCCATTTCTCTTTCTCAGATCGTATTGGACTGTATGCACACACACACAGTATGATTACCCCCCACCCACACACACACATACACCTCCTCAAAGGGCTGCTGATCTCTGGGCAGCAGGAAATGTGGGTAGGGGGCAGGGGCGGACTGACCATTTGGAAATTCGGGCACTGCCCAAGGGCCCGGGGTCAGTAAGGGGCCCCATGAGATGCCCCTGGTACCTTTTTCATAGGCTTTTTTGAGTTTGGGCAAGGACACAGGGGCCCCATGATCCCCTATTGCCCGGGGGCCCCATGAGTTGTCAGTCCGCCCCTGGTAGGGGGTGGTAATCATAGTGTGTGTGTGTGCAGTCCCATATGATCTATCAGTGTCTCATGTGCTGTATGGATGACAGGTGGGAAAGCTCAGAGAACACAACACAGCTCACCTCCTCCAGGCTCTTTCCTCTCCGCCACTTCTCCTCTCCCTGCTCCAGGCTGTCCCCTGGTCCCAGCTCTGACTGCGGGCAGCAGAAGGAGCTCAGCGGAGAGCAGCCACTTAGGAACACCAGGGTACCTTTTTCATCCGGCCAGGTCTGTCTCTCCCACCAGCAGCAGAAAGCCCACGGGAGGGAGAGGGGGAGAAACCTCAAACCGGGTTTCAGCTGCTGGAGGGAGGGATTCACAGGGTGTCCTTCTGCAACTGCCCTCCCCCACCACACCTTTCCTCCTGCTTTCAGGGCCACCTACAGGAGTACCAGTGGGACCCCTCTGATGGCATCCCTGCATGGCTCTGTCCATCGCTGCTCACCAGGTCTCTTCTTCCGGGGGTAGGGGGACCCCCTAAAAATTGCCACCCTAGGCAAAGCCTTGTTTGCCTCATGGTAGATACGCCCCTGGACACAGGGGGTCCCTGGGCAGTAGAGGGAAACGTATGGTGCACAGGAAGGGTGAGCAATTGCTGGAACCAATCCCCTATATGACTATCTCTGTAGCAGCTGGGAGGGAAAGAAGAAGAATCCAGCTTTCAGCTGCTGCAAGAAGAGCCATACAGGGGATTGGTTCCAATAATTCCCCTGCCTCCCTGCCCATATCCAATTCACCCAGCTTCCTGGGGCCCCCTGCTGGTCCTCATACAGGAGGACTTGTGGTACCTCCTTATCTACGGCCCTGCCTATACGACTATCCCTAGGGTGTGTTCACAAACCGCTGTTTTACCACAGTGGTACACTCCAAAAACTATGCATATGACGACTTTATCATTTAGAAAATGGCAGCATTCACATTAAAATGTGTTTACATGTCATATGATTTAAAAAAAAGAAAAGATGCAGGCGTTTCTACGCACATGCATGGTTCTTTGAAATCAATTGCACTGCAGGTCAAAATACAGATAAAAACCTTGTTTAAAAACTATTATTTTACTATAGTTAAAAAAATGTTTCAAATGCATGCATGTTTTTATTGCAAACACCCGAACAAGGCCTTAGTGTACTAAACATGTATACTTCTTTGTTTCGGAAAAACAGAATGCTTTGGTATATTGATTACAAGTAAAACAAACAATGAAGAGTGACATTGTTTGAATACTAATCTGCTTTCTCACCATATACTGGAGGGAGGCCAATGAAAAACCTGCTCCACCGAAAAAAGGATCATTAGGCCAATGAATTACAAAAGTCAGTTTACCTTCATTTTTTAAATAAAAATAACTAAAGTTGTCTATAGTATGTACTGTTTGTCTGTGATATAGTTCACTTGGCTGATAAAAAGTTGTCTCTGTCAAGTCCCCCCTTTAGCTCCCAATTGTCCCTCTATAACAGGGCCAGGACAAGGGGTGGGCGGGAGGGACAGCTGCCCTAGGCACGGTGGCATCATGTGAGATGGGGTAAAAAATGAAGAGTTCCTACCTACAAGTTGACAGGAGTAGTGACGGCAGTTACAGTGGGGATCGAAAGTTTGGGCACCCCAGCTAAAAATTTGTATTAATGTGCATAAAGAAGTCAAGGAAAGATGGAAAAATCTCCAAAAGGCATCAAATTACAGATTAGACATTCCTATAATATGTCAACAAAAGTTAGATTTTATTTCCATCATTTACACTTTCAAAATAACAGAAAACAAAAAAATGGCGTCTGCAAAAGTTTGGGCACCCTGCAGAATTTATAGCATGCACTGCCCCCTTTGCAAAGCTGAGACCTGCCAGTGTCATGGATTGTTCTCAATCATCGTCTGGGACGACCAGGTGATGTCAAGCTCAAAGGTTTTAAATGCCCAGACTCATCTGACCTTGCCCCAACAATCAGCACCATGGGTTCTTCTAAGCAGTTGTCTAGAAAACTGAAACTGAAAATAGTTGACGCTCACAAAGCTGGAGAAGGCTATAAGAAGATAGCAAAGCGTTTTCAGATGTCAATATCCTCTGTTCGGAATGTAATTAAGAAATGGCAGTCATCAGGATCAGTGGAAGTTAAAGCAAGATCTGGAAGACCAAGAAAAATATCAGACAGAACAGCTCGCAGGATTGTGAGAAAAACAATTCAAAACCCACGTTTGACTGCACGATCCCTCCAGAAAGATCTGGCAGACACTGGAGTTGTGGTACACTATTCCACTATAAAGAGATACTTGTACAAATATGGTTTTTATGGAAGAGTCATCAGAAGAAAACCTCTTCTACGTCCTCACCACAAAAATCATCGTTTGAACTTTGCAAATGAACATATAGACAAGCCTGATGCATTTTGGAAACAAGTTCTGTGGACCGATGAGGTTAAAATTGAACTTTTTGGCCGGAATGAGCAAAGGTACATTTGGAGAAGAAGGGGCACAGAATTTAATGAAAAGAACCTCTGTCCAACTGTTAAGCATGGGGTTGGATCAATCATGCTTTGGGGTTGTGTTGCCGCCAGTGGCACAGGGAACATCTCACGAGTAGAAGGAAAAATGGATTCAATAAAATTTCAGCAAATTTTGGATGGTAACTTGATGCCATCTGTGAAAAAGCTGAAGTTAAAGAGAGGATGGCTTCTACAAATGGATAATGATCCTAAACACACCTCGAAATCCATGGGGGATTACATCAAGAGGCGTAAACTGAAGGTTTTGCCATGGCTTTCACAATCTCCTGACCTCAACATAATTGAAAATCTATGGATAGACCTTAACCTCCCTGGCGGTATTCCCGAGTGTAGCTCAGGGTAACATTTCAGTACCAAAAGCGGTAACCCCGAGCTACACTCGGGCTTACCCTGCGGCACTGCTCTGGCATGTGTTCTTCACTTACCTTACCCTGCGCTCCCACGATGTGTCCCCTGCAGCGTCCCCGGCCATCTCCTCCGGCCGATGCCGGCATCCGGCTTCTGTGTCCTGTCCCTGTGACGTCGGGACGTACGGGCGCCGCCACCGCCGGCGGCGGGAAATTTAAAAATTTTAAAAAATGTCTTTTTTTTTTTTTTTTTTTACATTTTACATAGTAAAACATTGCTGTCTCAACCAATTTCACATACATATTGTCCCGAGTGCTTTGTCCTGCGCCCTGCCTGCATTTTGTCTGTTCTTTCTGCCTGGAAACTGAGAAATGTCCATGGCGTCCAAAAAGTGTCCCTTTAGGTCAAAAGCGGTTTAGACCAGCTAGAGAACAGCGATAGTAAATCAGAACCACTTGCAGAATTAAGTGATAATGATTGGTGGGGGAAATTCGTCATCAGACACTGAAAACGATTTTGCGACTGAGCTCAGCAATGTGCGAACTTGGCGCTCTATTTCACATTTCAGTGTTTTTGGTTTGATTATATTATTGAATTAAATTTTTTATTATTTTTATATTATTTTTATGATTATTTATTAAATTATAATTTATGATTTTGTGTTTCAAATTTTATCATACCCGGGATGTTTACTAGACTCTTGTTCAGACAGATTTCAGTGAGTTTTTCCTAAAAATTACAGCCTACAATATAAAAAATACATATTTCCATGCAAAAAAATGGTACCGCTTTCAGCACCAAAAATCTGAAATAATCATACCGCCAGGGAGGTTAAAAGAGCAGTGCGTGACAGACAGCCCAGAAATCTCAAAGAACTGGAAGACTTTTGTAAGGAAGAATGGGCAAAGATACCTCAAACAAGAATTGAAAGACTCTTGGCTGGCTACAAAAAGCGTTTACAAGCTGTGATACTTGCCAAAGGGGGCAGTACAAGATATTAACTCTGCAGGGTGCCCAAACTTTTGCAGACGCCATTTTTTTGTTTTCTGTTATTTTGAAAGTGTAAATGATGGAAATAAAATCTAACTTTTGTTGACATATAAGAATGTCTAATCTGTAATTTGATGCCTTTTGGAGATTTTTCCATCTTTCCTTGACTGCTTTATGCACATTAATACACATTTTTAGCTGGGGTGCCCAAACTTTCGATCCCCACTGTATACTACTCTTGTCAGCTTTGCCCTGGAGGCGGCAAGCCAGATTTGGAGAGGAGGAGAGACCAGGGGGAGGGAAGGGTTATGATCTCTCCCCTCTCCAGCTCCTCACTGCCACTGCAGCTCTTCTTGATCAGGACTACCGGATTGCCACTGTGCAATGTTTATTTACTCTCCCCCATCTTCCTCCCAGTAAAGAACATGGGTAGGGGGAGGATAAGCAAACACTGCACAGTGGCAATCTGACAGCCAGTGAAATCCCTAGTGTGGGGTTCTGATGCTGAGATCCTATACCCCTTTATAGCCTCCCTATAGAGTTTGAATTGGGTTTTTTTTTTGGGGGGGGGGGACTGCTGGCACACTGCTCTATAAGTAGAAACCTGTTTTACCAATAGTGTTAAAGAAGAAGTACATCCAAAGTTCTGTTGGCTGTACTTCTCCTGTGGATCACAGGAGTGCAGTTCGTTCTGCACCCCTGTAACCCGTGTTCAGCTGTTACTCAGCCAGTCCAGGCTTTGAAAAGACCCCCGCTCCCTCCCCCCCTCCACAGCCCAGCGCTTCGGTGGGCATGGGGAGGGGGGACAGAGCAGACAGCGGTGACTGACAAGAAACCATTGTTGTTATTGGAGGCTTCTCTCCTAAATTTAGACTACAAACATGTCTTCCTCTTTTCATCTCCATTACAAGGGAGCATTTACAAAAATAGCTTTGAAAAAAATTTGTGAATTCAATTCACATGAAGTGACAAAGACTGCCTTTCTGGCAAGTTCAACATGTATTTTCTGCACTTGCTGAAAATATATTAGCTTGAAAAAAAGAAAATTAATGCAGCTATCACATTTATAGACTACTAAGTTGCAATATGTTACATCTTTTGCTGAGTTTAGATATCCATTGACCAATAATTTTTGCATATTAATTCTTCATGGTCTGTGCAACATTGGGCATGACAGTATCCATGTGTCCATTACCTAAATACTTTTTCTCATCTCAGAAGGTTTGGAGATATGTCAGCTTTACATAAACTTCAAAGACTTGGTCAAGAGGGAAGAAATACTAACTGTCCCAAGTGTCAGTATTGACAAGTAGAGATACAGTTGTGACCAAAATTATTCAACCCCCACTGAAATTGAGTGTTTTGGCCAGTTTGACATTGCTTTTGATCATTCAGTCATCTTGCTTACATTTACATTAAAGAGGCACTTGTAGGTCAGACAAATATAACATAACAGTTATAATGAAATAACCACAAATGTCTTTTCTGTGCTCACAGCATTATCAGTTTTATTCAACCCCCAAGTGACATTCAATCTTAGTACTTAGTACAGCATCCTTTTACAGTTATAACAGCTTTTAAACGTGAAGCATAGCTTGACACAAGTGTCTTGCAGCGATCTACGGGTATCTTCGCCCATTCTTCATGGGCAAAGGCCTCCAGTTCAGTCACATTCTTAGGCTTGCGCACTGCAACTGCTTTCTTTAAGTCCCACCAGAGGTTCTCAATCGGATTTAAGTCTGGTGACTGCGATGGCCACTCCAAAATGTTCCAGCCTTTCCTCTGCAACCATGCTCTAGTGGACTTGGAGGTATGCTTGGGATCATTGTCCTGTTGAAAGGTCCAACGTCTCCCAAGCCTCAGGTGTGTGACGGACTGCATCACGTTTCCATCCAATATCTCCTGGTACTGAAGAGAATTCATGGTACCTTGCACACGCTGAAGCTTCCCTGTACCTGCAGAAGCAAAACAGCCCCAAAGCATGATTGACCCTCCACCATGCTTCACAGTAGGCAAGGTGTTCTTTTCATCATAGGCCTTGTTCTTCCTCCTCCAAACATAGCGTTGATCCATGGGCCCAAACAGTTCTAATTTTGTTTCATCAGTCCACAGAACACTATCCCACAACTTTTGTGGTTTGTCCACATGGCTTTTGGCATACTGCAGTCGACTCTTCTTATTCTTTGGAGACAGCAAGGGGGTACGCCTGGGAGTTCTGGCACGGAGGCCTTCATTACGCAGTGTGCGTCTTATTGTCTGGGCTGAAACTTCTGTACCCACATCTGACAAATCTTTTCTCAGTTCCTCAGCAGTCACACGGGGACTTCTCTCCACTCTACGCTTCAGGTAGCGCACAGCAGTCGAAGTCAGCATCTTCTTTCTGCCACGACCAGGTAGCGTTTCAACAGTGCCCTTTGCCTTGAATTTGCGAATGATGCTTCCTAAGGTGTCTCTTGGTATGTTTAACATCTTTGCAATCTTCTTATAGCCATTGCCCTTCCTGTGAAGAGAAATCACCTCTTCTCTTGTCTTCCTGGACCATTCTCTTGCCTTCACCATGTTTGTAACCACACCAGTAAATGTCTAGAAGGAGCTGAGTATCACAGTCATTTTAAAGCTGCCTAATTGGTGCTTATTATGCTTGATTGCTGCTCGGTGACATCCACAGGTGTTTTCAATACCTGATGGAAAGCACCTGTATGAACCTCTGTTCTTCAGAGTGGTAGTCTTTAAGGGGTTGAATAATTGTGGCAATGAAGAAACCACATAAGAACCATTTACTACTGTATTACATAAACAATTGATGTCATTTTAGTTGCATTTGGGTAGTTACAACGTCCTTGTAGGATTTGATTCTGAATACAATTCCAAATGTACACTATAGTCCCTAAACCCCTTTACAGCATTGGGGGTTGAATAATTTTGGTCACAACTGTATACAATTCCTTACTGCATCACAAAGAGATATGCATTGGTTCCATGGATCCCATTGTTTCCTACTAAAAAATTTTTTTCCTTTTTTTTAATCAAATAGTTTTTTATTGACATTTCTGCAGCATAAATATTATAGATATTTACCCCATTTCCTCTTCCTCCTCCCAACCCTAGGCCCATTGCAGGGGCTAGGGAATGACAGAAAAGTATACAGGGATTGGACAAAAATATGGAAACACTATATGATTTGCAGATGTGAAAGTGACGAAATGTGTTGAAAGCGGAAGTGATGTAACATTCTTTTTATTCTGCTGTATGATGAGACACTTAGCTAACAGATGGGAAGCCTCGCTTTCCTCACTCACTGCGTGCACTGCTAATAGTATGAAGTCATGTCAGAGCTTTTTGAGTTTCAAAGAGGGCAAATTGTTGGTGCCGCTTAGCTGGGGACCCTGTGACTGAAGTTGCCAATTTATTTGCTATGTCGTGAGGTACTGTATCAAAGGTTATGACCGCATATACAGTTTCCGGTGAAAACATTGTCTGATATGCATAAGCATGGCCGACATGGTCAACTGACCGAGACAAAAGGACACTGTGCAAGATTGTCACCAGGAATAAGAAAACAACTGCTGCAAAAGTGAATGCAGAGCTCAATCTAAGTCTTCCAAAGCCCATGTCCACAAAAACTGTGTGGAGGAAACTCTACAGGCCAAAAACATTCAAGGGCGAGTTGCAACAGCCAAACCACTAGTGACCATTACTAAAACTGAGAAGAGGAGAGAGTGGTGCAACACTGACAAATTGTGGACTATCAATCAATGGAAGACTGTAATATGGTCCTATGAATCTAGCTTCACACTGTTCCCAACCATTGGACGTGTTTATGTGTGCCAAACACTGTCCCAAGCTTACTACCTGGAATGTCTTGTGCCAACGGTACAGCATGGTGGTGACACATTCATGGTTTGGGCAGCCATATCTTGGTATTGTGCAGGCCCCATCATCACCTCAAAAGGTAGTCACTGCTAGTAACTATGTACAAATTTAGGGCAACCTTGTGCACCCCATGGTGCAGACATTGTTTGCTGAAGACAGTGCCATTTACTAAGATAATGATGCTCTGATTCACACAGCTGGTGTTGTCAAATCGTGGTTTGATGAGCAGGCAGATGAAGTCTTGTACCTTCCTTGGGCTCTTCAGTCGCTGGACCTCAATATCATAGAGCCACTATGGTCAATTTTAGAGAATACATTTTTTTAACCATTTTTTAAAGAAAACATAAATGAGCAGGCAAAATGCATTTCTCTTATTTCTTATGGGATATTCAACTGTAGGTCATAAAAGAATAACACAATCATAAAACAAAACATGGCAACAAGTAAACAAATTAAATGAACCCTGTTCGAAAGTCTGCATACCCTTAGATCAATAACAGCGTGCAGTCTTTTGTAATAGCTTTCTATGAGGCCCTGATTTCTTGCAGGTGGTATAGCTGCCCATTCATTTTGGCAAAATGCCTTCAGGTCATGCAAAGTCTGGTTTTCTTGCATGAACTGCACCTTTGAGACCTCCACAGAATGGTTGTCTTGCATGAACTGCACCTTTGAGATCTCCAGAGAGTGGCTTGATGATATTAAGGTCAGGTGACAATGATGGCTACTTCAGAACCTTCACCTTTTTCTGGTGTAACTGGAGGGTCTACTTGGCCTTGTGCTTAGGGTCATTGTTGTGCTAGAAAGTCCAAGAGCATCCCATATGCAGTTTCCGTGCAGAGGAATGCAAATTGTCTGCCAGTATTCTCTGACATCATGCTGCATTCATCTTGCCATCAATTTTCACAAGATTCCTCATGCCTTTAGAGCTCAAACACCCCCAAAACATCAGTGAGCCAACACCATGCTTCATGGTGAGGATGGTTTTCTTGTTAGCATTGACCCTTCTCCATACGTAGCGCTTATGGTTGTAATCATAAAGCTTGATTTGGGCCTTGTTACTCCAGATTACAGTGTGCCAGAAGCTGCAAGGTGTGTCGAGGTGTCGTCAGGCAAACTGTAACCAGACTTTTTTGTGGCATTGGCACAGCAAAAAGCTTCTTTCTGGCAACTCGATCATGCAGCTCATTTATGTTCAAAACAACCACACTGTCTTTATTCAGAGCACTCTGCATTTCTCCTGAAGTTACTTGTGTGTTTTTATTTGTATCCCAAACCATTTTTTCTGGCAGTTGTGACTACAATCTTTCTTGGTCTAACTGACCTTGGCTTGGCATCAAGAAATCCCCACATTTCCACTTATTAATATGTGATTGAACAGTACTGACTGGATATCTTTTTATTCCTTTTCCATCTTTATAAATTTCCATTACTTTTTTATGCAGGTCTTTTGACAGCTCTCTTCTGCTCCTTATGGCTCAGTATCTAGCTTGCTCAGTGCATCCGTGTGAGAGCTAATAAACTCATTGACTATTTATAAACAGATACTAAATGCAGTATAACCACTTCGCGCCGGCAACTCCAGGCCCTTTAAGAGTTTCAGAAGCCAGGAGGCGGGCAGGGTTTTAGGGTCATGTGACTATCATGATTCGCCGTCACAGCGGTCACATGATCGGAAAAGGTCCCGATCGAAAGGGGAGATCGGGACCTTTCCATGAGTCTCGGACATATGTGCTGGGAGCATGCAGGGCACATGCTCTCAGCACATATGTATTTTCTAATTGCACGCAAATATGCGGCTGCTCTGCGTCAAGGCCCAGATGCAGAGAGGCCGCATATTTGCGTGCGCTCTGCGTCAAGGGGTTAAAAAGACACAGATGTGGGAAATTGACCTTTAATTGCCATTTTAACATGTGTGTGTCACCTTGTGTGTTTGTACCAAGGTGAAACATTCCAGTGTATGTAAATGTTAGATCAGGACCATTTGGGTGATTTCCTTTATCATTTTGATTTAAAAAGGAGCCAAACAACTATGTGATAATAAATGGCTTCATATGATTTTGGCATGATCAGTCATATATTCAATATCAATGCCAAAATGTCACAATTTCTGCCAGGGTATGCAAACTTTTGAGCACAAGTGTACATAGACAATGGCTCCTGTGCATAGGATACTACATTTACATGTTCAGTAACATTGCAGAGTATAAGAGGAACATATATATAATACATCTATTACTCAATGATAAGAGAGATAGAGGAACAAACTATCATGTCTCTCTGAGTGATGGCTCTGTTACCTAGGGATATTATCTTTAGTTAGTTTCCCCAAGTTTCATTATGAAGGGTTTAGCAACCAGTGATCACTGGTGTTGCAAGTGGAACTAAGAGATATTTAGGGTTGTAGAAGTTAATTAAATATCAGCAGTTAAGGAGCCAACCCCTGGCAAAAGGTATGGAATCACCACTCTTGGAAAATGTTCATTCAATTGTTTAATTGTGTAGAAAAAAAACAATCATAGACAAGCCTCAAAACTATTTTCATTTTTTCATTTAACATTAAAACCTTCTGGCTTTAAGAAACAATAAAACAAAAATAAAGAAAGAAAACTGTAGTCAGTTGCAACTGTTTTTGCAATTCAAGCAGAGGAAAAAAAATATGAAATCACGAATTTCTGAGGAAAAAAGTATGGAATCATGAAAAAAAACCAATACAGTACACCACTAGTACTTTGTTGCACCACCTCTCACTTTAATAACAGCTTGAATCCTCTGAGGCATGGATTTAACTACAGTGTTCCCTCGCCACTTCGCGCTTCATGTTTTGCGGCTTCAGTGCTTCGCGGGTCAGCAGCCACATTGTGGAAAGGAGCGTTGTTTCATGTTGATGCGCCAGAGAGAAGGATCCCTGCATGTTAACCAAAGAGATGAGTTGACTCAGAGTACTGTACTGTACATACCACGGGCTTTCATAAAGGCGCGTGATTGGTTTCCAGTGTGACATCGACCAATAAGTGTACGAGTGGATTTATCCCTGTGAGTTGATTGTCTGCGCATCATTGCAGCCTCACCTAGCATCTTCTCTTGTTGTATCTCGCCAGTCTTGTCCATGATGTTGACTGTCTCGCATACATTCCTGGGGGCAAATACTACTTCGCGGTTTTTCAGCTTTCGCGGAAGGTTCTGGTCCCCATTAACCGCGAAAAACGAGGGATCACTGTATTGACAAACAGCATTCTTCATCAATCCAGCTCCAACTTTCTCTTATTGCAGTTGCCAGATCAGCTTTGCAGGTTGGAGTCTTGTCATGGACCATTTTCTTTAATTTCCACCATAGATTTTCAATTGGATTGAGGTGTGGACTATTTGCAGGCCATGCCATTGACATCATATATCTTTCTTGAAGGAAAGTTTTCATGGCTTTAGCCCAATGGCAAGATGCATTATCATCCTGAAAAATTATGTCATCATCACCAAACATCCTTTCAATTGATGGAATAAGAACAATGCCCAAAATCTCAAAATAAACTTGTGCATGTATTGAAGATTTAATGACTGTCACCTCCGCATACCTTTTACCTGACATTCAACCCCATATCATCAATGATTGTTGAAATTTGCATATTTTCTTCGGGCAGTCATCTTCATAAATTTCTTTGGAACGGCACCAAACAAAAGTTCCAAAATCATAACCCAATGCAGATTTGTGATTCATCACTGAATATCACTTTCATCCAGTCATCCATAGTCCATGATTGCTTTTCTTTAGCCCACTGTAACCTTGTTTTTTTCTGTTTAGGTGTTAATGATGGTTTTCATTTAGCTTTTCTGTATGTAAATCCCATTTCCTTTAGGTGATGTCTTACAGTTCGGTCTTAGACATTGACTCCAGTTTCTGCCCATTTGTTCCTCATTTGTTTTGTTGTGCATTTTTTGTTTTCAGAACCACCTCACCACTTCTCCCTCTTCAGTAGCACCATTGATTTTCTCACTGGTCCCTCAGACCATCTCACCCAGCTTCTCCTGGCTCTCTGGGCATTCCTGGCTCACCCAGCCTGTAGTTACAGTTCCCTGCTGTAGGTGCCCACACCTATCTTCTCAGGAACCCTCAACTTTCTCAGTTCTCTGAGACTTACAAATTCCCTCAGTCCCCTGGACTTGCCTAATTGTTCTAGCTCCTCTCAGTTTGAGGAACTTGGAATGTCTCCAACATAAAATACTCTCTCTTAACTAGAGCACCTCTGTCTCCTAACAAGAACATACACCTGACTCCAAACAGGAGCTCTGAATTATGCCCAAGTCATTTATTATAAGAGCTGTGCACACCTGCACACTCAGCCTGCTTGTAGGCAGGTGTAGTCCGGCCTCCCTGAACAGGTGGGTCTGTTTCGGCAGCCACCATGCAGAATAGGTATAGGACTGGAGGAACATTTGTTCATCATCAGGAGAGCAGCTGTCTGATTGAACATTGCTTCCCTTTAGTGTGAGCAGTGCTAGTAAAAAATACTGTCCTACTGCAGCTGGAGTGCACATGCAAAGTGATAAGGCAAGGGGCAGGGTCCCACTGGACAGGGACAGTGTGCCTACTAGTGCCTTGTTGCAAGACTGGCTTCTGGCCACCTTCTTTGTCAGATAATGCCAGGCATTGTAAGCTGTTAAGAGTATCTTTTAAAATACTGAGACTGTGTTTTTCTGCTGTACCAGGCTCAGCCTTGTTATACAGACCCTGTTGCCACTATGTTGGAACTTTTTTATTACTACACTTTGCTGGCGCCTGGCCCCACCTACATGCTGGTCTTCTGCAAGATCTGGGCACTGGGCTAGAGATTTCATCCCTCCCAAAGCACTTTGATATCTCCAAACTATGGATCTCAATCCGGGAATACCAAAATCCTGAGAAAGTTGTATACACATATTATTTCCTAAAGTTAAGTGCATTTACTGCAAGAACAGAAAAAATCCTGGTGGTCTTGACAGACATCCAGTGTCCTTGTACCTTTCTGTTTACTGAACTGATATCTAAAACAGTTTTATCAGCTATCTTTTCTGAACTACAGGACTCCCTCCCATGTAATAAAGATGAGAAGAGATGGAGGTGTTTGTAGTCCAAATCAAAACAGCAACTAGAGTGACAATGCTGCCCCTTTCTAAATACAGAAAAGTGAGTGGCAGAAAGTGTTTTGCAGGCAGGATCTATAGGTGAAAGGCAAGGGGAAAAAATGAAAAAAGAAAACGAGTGCAACCACCACAACGGTAAAACTGTCTCCTTTGGAAAAATCCAGAAAGCCAAGACTATGGTGTGAACTGACCCTTAGATCATGGAGATGATCAGGGACATTCCATTCCTCAGTTATCTCTATGGTAAGTCAGCAGAATGTGGCAGGAGGGGGGACACCCCCTCCGCCGCCTGTAAAAGAGATCCAGCTTGGATTACTTTTACATTATCCAGAATTTCCGCCTGCCATGGCCCCGGTATAACCACTGAAACCACTGAGGACAAACTGGACATCCTACAGATGGAAAGTGGTTATTTATTTATGTAACGCCTTTATCTCAAAAGGAAAAACTGTTTGCTGCAACTGATTGTGAGCTGAAAATTTTATATAATAAAGAATTTGTACTTTTTACAATTTTTTGTTATATATTTATGCCCTTAAAGTCTCAAGTTTTTAGGGGGTCTCTCTTCCTTCATTTATCTTGCAATTTTGGGGATGTTGACTATCGATCAGGAAACGTCTTTCTTCTTTTTTAATACCAAAGGTATGTTACTAGCCAGATCACCAGGTAAAAAGAGGGAAAAAGCCTAGGAAAAAAGAAAACTGAGGCAGCCATCACATCTAAGGATTGGTAAGCTGAAAATAATTATTTGATCCCCTGCAGATTTTTTAAGTTTGCCCACTTACAAAGAAATGAAGGGTCCATAATTTTTATCAATCAAAAATCCAGATAAAACACATGATACAAATGTTTAAATTGAGCTGCAGTTCAATGAGTAAAATAAGTATTTGATAACCAACCAACAATAATTCTGGCTCCCACAGACTGACTACAGTACGTGCTGATGTGGTACACAGATTAGTCCTGTCAATTTAATAAGGTGCTCCTAACAACAACTCGTTATGTGTATAAAAGACACCTGTCCACAGAATCTCTTTCTTTCATTCAAACTTCACTATCATGGGCAAATGACCAAAGAGCTGTAAGCCTGGGTTTACACTTATGCGGTGCGGCCAGGGGCGGACTGACCATTCGAGCACTCGGGCACTGCCCGAGGGCCCAGGATCAGTAGGGGGCCCCATGAAATGCCCCTGGTACCTTTTTATAGGCTTTTTTGGGTGTGTTTTGAGTGTGGGCAAGGACACAGGGGCCCCATGATCCCCTATTGCCCGGGGCCCCATGAGTTGTCAGTCCACCCCTGGGTGCGGCATATCACATTTGATTTACATTGATTTCCTGTGCAAATCACTTGCGAATTCTGTGCAGTGCGATTTGAGTCATACATTTTGTACGGCTCAAATAGCACCGCACCCACACCAAAAAGGTGCAGGACCCTTTATTTGGTCTACACTTGAATCGGATTGCATGGGTATTCACACCCATGTGATCCAAATATGCAAATCGCACAGCATTTTGTGGACTGATTTAGGGGTGTTGTTAACTTAACATACACACCTGCAGTGGTTTGCATGAACTAGGTGCGATTGTGATGTGGTGCAGAATTCCCACAGAAACAGCTGTGAATTCTGCACCGCATCAGTGTGAACCCAGGCTTAAAGGACATCAGGGACAAGATTGTAGACCTGCACAAAGCTGGAATGGGACACAAGACCATCAGTAAGAATCTTGGTGAGAAGGAGACAACTGTTGGAGCGATAATTTGCAAATGGAAGAAATACAAAATAACCATCAATCTCACTCAGTCTGGAGCTCCATACAGGATTTTGCCTCATGGGGTAAGGATGATCATGAGAAAAGTGAGAGACCATAGTCACCAAACAAACCATTGATATCCTGCAGTCCCCCTCCTCAAGAAGGCACATATACAGCCCCACCTGAGTTTTGCAATGCAAATGAACGCACATTTTGCAATGAACATCTATATGATTCAGAGTGCTGTGGTCAGATGAGACCAAAATTGAGCTCTTCGACATTAATCCGACTCGCTGTGTTTGGAGGAAGAAAAATGCTTACTATGATCGTAAGAACACCATCCCTACAGTCAAGCAGAGGTTAAAACATTATGCTTTGGGGCTGTTTCTCTGCTAAAGGTACAGGCCGACTTTGGCGTATTGAGGGCCAATGAACGAGGCCATGTATAGTAAAATCTCGGATGAGAACCTTCTTTCCTCAGCCAGAACACTAAGGATGGGTCGTGAATGCATCTTCCAGCATGATAATCACCCGAAACATACCACCAAGGTAACAAAGGAGTGCCTCAAGAAGCATAATAAGGTCATGAAGCGGCCTAGCCAGTCTCCAGACCTTAATCCTATACAACATTTATGGAGGGAGCTGAAATTTCAAGTTGCTATGTGACAGCCAGGAAACCTTAAGGATATAGAGATCTGTAAAGAAGAGTGGACCAAAATCCCTCCTGAGATGTGTGAAAACCTGGTGACCAACTACAAGAAACTTCTTACCTCTGTGCTTGCCAACAATGTTTTGCTTGGGGATCAAATACTTATTTTACTCACTGAACTGCAACTCAATTTATAACATTTGTATCGTGTTTTTTCTGGATATTTGGTTGATATTCTGTCTCTATCATTTAAAATACACCTATGATATAAATTATAGACCCTTCATTTCTTTGTAAGTAGGTAAACTTACAAAATCTGCAGAAGATCAAATAGTTATTTTCCCTACTGTAATACATTTTTGGTTTTGTGTTTAACACCGCTTCAAGGACAGAAAGATGTCTCTCTCTTGTACCGAAGACTGACACCTGACCTTCAAATAACCATGTACTGTATAACAACCCCCATTGACTTGCATGGGCAAATGTCATATAGCTTTCTTCCACCTTTTTTTTTTTTTTGTTACATCATCTTTATTCAGATGAATGTGTGGAATGAAGGAGTGGGTGGATTAATAGCAAAGCTTAGGCGATGAGAATGGCTAATAGCTGGGAGCCAAATTGTTTTAAAAGATGTTTATGTTAAGCAAGAGAAGTCTCTGATCTACAGGATTAAATGGATATATACTGCAATAATGAAACATTGTAGAAAGGTTCTATCTAGATGTTTTTGCTGGTAAAATGAAAACTGCATTGGCATCACCCCTTTGCTAACCTGCGCTGTCACTGGCTAGAGCATATATATATTTATTTATATATCATACACTACATTTGTTAGGCACACAGTTAACCTTTTGATTGCCCCTTGATGTTAACCCCTTCCCAGCTGTAAGGAAATATGTCTTATTTAACTGGCATCCATTTTGTATAATGCCTCCATTTCTAGATGTGTGAACAGTTGGTTTCAATTTTGAGTTTCACTTGTAACTCCTCTCTCGTTTCCTGAGTCTAATTTCTATCCTCAGTAAACTGAACCACCTTATATGGTATTTATCAACTATTTGCAGTGTCTGTTCTTCACGTAACTATACTGATAAGAGTGGAATGTTTCATTGGTCATCCTTAAATTAAGCAACACCTATTGAAATCTGTATAACAGTTCTTGTCATGCATTAAACTTTCAGAGATTTAGCTTTTACACTTTGTTGTCTGGAGCTTTATTTCTTCCGGGTCTGGTGGTGAAAATAATTGAGGACAAGTTGGGCTACAGACAGAAATTGATCCTATCACCAGCCAGTGTCATTAGTACAGTGAACAGTATTATATCTGATCACTGTGCTAGTGTCACTATTGATGTCAGTGTCAGTTAGCATACCTCCCAGCGAGGGTCTGTTAGCACCAGATTGCCTTCTAAATAGCTGCTGGATTGCTTTTACAGGTGGTGGAAGGAGGTTCTACCATTCCACTTCCTTCCGCAGCCTTCTTGTACTCTCCCACCCCACCAAGGAAACGGAGACTGCAACTGGCATTTCCACTGGCTGACCATAGAGATGTTAGAAGACAGGAAGCTTCTGGTTTCGACTTTGTGTTTACTGGCCAGTTACCAGTCAGTGAAGCATCTGTTGAAGTGTCTGATCCACTGCTATGGGGGCCAGAGAAGAGATCTGGGGTGTAGAGGCCACAAAGAGAACTTGTCACGGCCCATGATATCACAAGCGATGTTCATCCCTTGTAATAGCAATAAAGTTGATTAAAATTAAAAAGAGTGTAAAAAAATGTTTAAATAAATTTAACCACTTGACCTCCAGAGGATTTACTCCCCTTAATGACCAGGCCTCTTTTTGCTACTCGGCGCTGCACTAATTCAACTGATAATTGCGCGGTCATGCAATGCTGCACCCAAACAAAATTTATGTCCTTTTTTTCACACAAATAGAGCTTTCTTTCGGTGGTATTTGATCACCTGTGCGCTTTTTATTTTTCATATAAACAAAAAAAGGCCAAAAAGTTTGAAGAAAAACGATATTTTTTACTTTCAGCTATAAAAAATATATAGTAAACTCAAAGTTGGTTATAAATTTAGGCCAAAATGTATTCTGCTACGTGTTTTTGGTAAAAAAAATCCCAATAAGTGTATATTGAGTTATAGCGTCTACAAACTATGGTATAGATACTGCAATTTACGCCATTTTTTTGCTATACAGCGCTGCGCTAGTTTACCGGAAAATTGCGTGGTCATGCAATACGGTACATAAATAAAATTTACATCCTTTTTTTCCCCACAAATTGAGCTTTCTTTCGGTGGTATTTGATTGCCTGTGCGGTTTTTATTTTTTGCGCTATAAAAAAAAAGGCTGACAATTTTGAGGGAAAAAAAACAATATTTTGGACTTTTTGCTATAAAACATGTCCAGTAAAAAAAAATTAAAAAATCAAATTTAGTCATAAATTTCTGCCAAAATGCATTCTGCGACATGTCTTTGCTAAAAAAAACCCCAATAAGTGTAAATTAATTGGTTTACGTGAAAGTTATAGCGTTAACAAATGGCGGGAAAGATACTGGGATTTTTAGGTTTTTTTTATACTAATAATGGCGGCGATCAGCGACTTATGGCGGCGATCAGTGACTTATGGCGGCGATAAGCGACTTATGGCGGGACTGCGGTGGACATTCTGACATTGGGGGGTACTGACTTGGGGTCACTGACATCTGCAGTGACACCAATACAGTGATCAGTGCAAATAAAAAAACACTGACACTGTACTAATGGCACTGGGGAGGAAGGGGTTAAGTTTATTATTCAGGGAAAGGGTTAACTATGTGAGGGGAGTGTTTTGGGATTCTATTAAATATTCCGCTGGCCTCATCTCTGCCCACTTACCATTACTACGTTTGCTACATAACCCATAATTCCCATCAGGTCGTGATAATCCTGGACGTTTGCCTGGTGGCAAGCAAATGGCTTCCATGATGTACATTCGATGCTATCTTCCACTCGAATACTCACCTTTGAAACTCTGCGCTCCTCTCATGATATCCCATTGCGGGAACATTTTGGCTATCTTCAACTGCGCCACTTTATTAATACACTAATATGGACGCACTCGGGACCCTACAGGTTGTCCCCCTTTGAAAGTCAATGTAGACACAGACCCCATGCTCCGGGCCTAATCTCTCTGGTCTACTCTTCCATTATTTCTTATAGAACTCCTCCGGTCCGTTCCTATCATCAGCGTTGGCTGTCGGAACTTGGGGGCACTTTGGATCAACAGGATTGGAGGACCATGACCCAAGCGTTATCTAAATGTTCTAAGAATGTTATCATTCTAGAAAATGCCTATCAGGTTCTTTATCGATGGTATTACACGCCTGCTCGTTTGGCTCGTTTTATCCCTACATATTCTCCGACTTGTTTTCGGGGCTGTCAACAGATGGGTACTATGGTTCACATCTGGTGGACTTGCCCCAAGGTCTGTAGATTGTGGATAAGAGTTTATGCCCTCCTTCGTACTATGTTTCACACAGACATTAAGCACAACCCGTATGAAGTACTTTTATTTAAACCATTAGTGGGCCTACTACGTCCCGAACGGCAGCTGGCTTCACACCTATTTATGGCCACCAAGCTGACAATTGCGAGGGCTTGGAAGACTCCCCTCCTCAGCTTCGAGGCTGTCAAAAACAGGATGAACTTCATAATGGTTAACGAAAAACTGATGGCTATACTGTTGGATACCCACACAAAATTCCTGCAGACATGGCGTCCCTGGCTTGATATAGCTCAACCATCGAGATTTGACCAGTCCCTTCTGTCGATATAAAATTTACATATTAGTTTCTTTTTCTTTCTTTTTTTTCTGTTGCGATCGCCGTGAAGCCCTTTTTGCTTTTGTTTTTGTCCTCGTCTCCTTACTTTTCATCCCTCTCTTTTCTTTTGTCTAACCTGTTTTATACTATTTGTACTGATTGTGATTATTTCTTTGAGTGCCGCACCGGCAATACTAAATCCTCATGCTGGACTCCTTCGAGAGCCCTACGTGTGGAATACCTATCTGCATTTGGAGAGGCTCCATTTTATATCTTCTCCGCTTTCTGTATGCTGACATAGTGACAATTTTTCCTTAGAGTTTATATTGTCATTGCTCTCTAATTGTTTACTCATTGTTTTCTCCCTTTTTGTTTTTTGTTTTTTTTTATATATATATATATATACATGGCACTTAAGTATACAGTTTAATTCTATGTCTGTCCACCAGTACATATTCTGGAATATTCCTCGAATACCTTGTATGTCTTATTTCTGTTGGTCAATGCATTTGTTTTTGACTGATTCTTTGCTCCTATCTATTCTATAATAAAATTCTTTGTAAAAGAAAATGAAAAATAAATAAATGAATAAATTTAAAGTGCTCCCTCCCCCTATGCACGTGTACAAAGGAAAATACATACGTAGATTGCGCACGCATATGTAAACAGTGTTTGCGTCACACATGTGAGGTATGTCTGCAATCATTATAGTGACAGCAATAATTCCAGCACCAGGCCTCCTGTTTAACACTAAACTGGTGATCTGATAACTGATAAAGTTTTCAGATAGTTGCCTATGGAGATTTTTAAGTTCCACAGTCTATCACCATTCCATGAGCATGCGCAATATTAAAGAGTGTTAGGCATCTATTTACTCTGCGTAACATCTTCCTTTATATTTTACCAAACAATTGGGTATTATATTCTGCTTTTGTGTATAAAAGTTCAATAAAGTGTTACTGATTTCTTCCACATGTACAGCAACTAAATGTGGTCACGAAGTACTCAATGGGAAGTTAAGGTAAAGACATAGCCTCTAAGCACCTTGCTGCCAGAGTTCGCTTGTCCTCATTTTTGTTAATGATTATAGCAGGGGTTTAGAATCTCTGATGCAGCAAGGACAAAAAACCCTCTAAAATTTTATAAGAACATTTGTTTAATTAGAAAGGACCTAAACAGCTTTTATGACAAATTAAAAATAAGTTTTTAAACAAGACAACTGCTTGTTGGATGGGTTGTTATGATGTTTATGTGAGGAATTCAGGTGTGACAGCCTCACCTTATAGAATGCAGGAAATTTACTGAGTTCTAGTGTTCCCTGTTCATTTTTTGTAAATTCTAATTTAGTAAGGTTATACCACGGATTGAGGCACATTGTAAACAGATACTGTATATGAGATGAGGTTTTTCACTTTGCATCCTGCCCTATCAGTCAGCATTCTTCTTCATAAGTTTTCTCTTCTATACCTTGTAAGAAATAGTGAATGCATTAGTACAGTGCTGTACACTTACCGGCCACTTTATTAGGTACATCTGTTCAGTTGCTTGATAACACAAATTGCTAATCAGCCAATCACATGGCAGCAATTCAATGTATTTAGGAATCTAGATACAGATAAGATAACTTGCTGACATTCAAAATGAGCATCAGAATGGTGAAGAAAGGGGATTTAGGTGACTTGAACATGGCATGGTTGTTGGTGCCAGACGGGCTGGTCTGAGTATTTCAAAAACTGCTGATCTACTGGGATTTTCCAGGTACCTTGTTTGTTGACTGCCTGCAATACGCTCCCACTAGTTAATGGTTACAACTACTTCTCTACTCTGACTCTCCTGCCGAGATAACGCTTGTAGTGGCTTGACTCTTGTACACCATGTGTGCTTTACAGGACCTTGTGCTTATGATACTCCGTGTTCCACCATGTACCCCTTCAGTAACTTCAGACCAGGCTCAAGAACATTTTCACAACTTTACTGAATGCTTTCTACAACAGTACAGAATAAAGTGCAAACACAGTCCACTAACTAGCTACTCTGTGTCTGCCCAGGCATACCTGTACAGGTGCAAGTCTGAGACTGATAGAGTCCATTCAGTGAAGAGTTCCTTAAGGGCAGGCAGAAGGTGAACATTGCTCTATGCCAGCCTTTCTCAACCAGGGTGCCCAGGCACCCTGGGGTGCCTTGAGGTCTCTTCAGGAGCGCCTTAGCAAAATGACTCCAACCTATCCTTCCAGCCCCAAGTCCAATCTTTAACAAACTCGTGCAGACTCCACCTCCGCAACATCACCAAAATACGCATGTTCCTAACCCCAGAAACCACTAAACAGCTCATCCACTCCCTCAACATATCACGACTCGACTACCGCAACTCCCTCCTCACTGGCCTGCTTCGCCGCTGTCTATCCCCGCTTCAGTGGATCCTAAATACGGCTGCCAGACTCATTCACCTTTCCAACCGCTCCATCTCCGCCACCCCCCTCTGCCAATCCCTCCATTGGCTTCCGATTGCGCAACGGATCAAATTCAAAATCCTAACACTGACGTACAAAGCTGTCCACCATACTGCCCCGTACTACATCACTGACCTAATATCCAAGTACCGCCCAGCATGCACACTCCGCTCCTCACAAGACCTCCTTCTCTCTAGTTCCCTGGTCTCCTCCTCCCATGCCCGCCTCCAGGACTTCTCCAGGGTGTCACCCATCCTCTGGAACTCCCTGCCCCAACCCATCAGATTATCACCTACTCTCCTCTCCTTTAGGCGCACCCTGAAAACCCACCTCTTCAGGGAAGCCTACCCCATCCCCTGCTAACCTGCCAACCTCCTCCACTCTTCCTACCACTCCATCCCCCACAGCTATCTCCTCCTGTACCACTATCCCCTCCCTCCTAGATTGTAAGCTCGAAAGAGCAGGGCCCTCGATCCCCTCATGTTTTGCATTGTATTGGTATTGTTCTGTCACATGTTCTGTCCCCCCTTGTAATGTACAGTGCTGAGCGAACCATTGGCGCTTTATAAATACTGTATAATAATAATAATGTCTAAAAATTTCCCAAAACCTGTATACAAGCCAGCGAGTGGAACAAGCCTGCCTTTTAGTTACACAAAGCCACGGGTTTTCATTGTGCACCATTACAACCTTTTAGGTGCCGGCGTCCTGACAACCAATGACATCATCAGTTGAGAATGTGAGCTGCCTGCACAGCATCCTAGTTTGTCCCTCCCCTTCCCCTCTCCATCAGTGCTGGAGTCACATTAGCTCAGTGATGGAGAAAAATGGAAGGAAAAGAGAAACACTGGAATACTACTCAGTACCAGTGTGCAAAAGTGTATTTGCTTTGGAAGAATAGATCAACATCAATAGATGTTGGGTGTCCTACATGTGTGGTTGTTGCCGTGTTATATAAAACTATCAGAATACTTTTTCACATTTTAGAATGGGGTGCCTCAAGACTCTCCATAATTTTAAAGGGTGCCTCAGGACTGTCCATAATTTTAAAGGGAAAAACGGTTGAGAAACACTGCTCTATGCTACATCTCTTCTGTGTTCGGACTCTCTTGCTTCCCATACGGTCACATTGGCAGCTCCCTGAGTCTGGCCCCCTGTTTATATATAGACCAGGGTAGAGGGGAGAACCCAAAACTTAACCCTTCCCTAGCCTGAGCAGCTCATACTCTCTAGCTAACAGTAGGCTACCTATAGGCACCTGCCTACACTTGGGATTTGTGAGAAAGATGTTGGTTACTTGTGGGGGAATCACACAGCAAAGTATTATCACTTGAACAACTCAGCAATGCAGAAAGGCAACCAGGCACGTGGTATTTTTTAGGCAAATAGCTATCATAGACCAGGATTAGGCTGTTGTCTACAATTTAATCACTCAATGCCACTGACACTGACTCAAAAGGAGCTAATTTGCAAAGAAACTAACCTTTCCTATCATCACCTCAGTTGTCAATTAGGTTGCCATAAATAAAGTGTTTGGGTTTTTTTTATTAGATCTTGACTGGCTGTTTGCAGTAAACATAAGCAAACCAATCAGTATTCATTTGTTCTGGGAAAATAATAACTAAAGCCCTTTCAAAGTGTTTATGGTCACATAATTAGTGGTGAAACTCTGGTGGTATGAGAGTTCACATTCCAAGCAGTACAAAGAATAAAGTGCTACCGCACTACTGACACAGTTCAGCAGTGCATTCCAATTCAGTCACAAGTCCCCTACTTTTGACCTGCAAGGTAATAACATGTTCCTCAGCTAAAGTATGCTTTGTCTTCTAGATATACACATAAGCCCACAGGAAGCTTGCTCTAAAGGTATGTCATAGTCTGAAGAACATAAGGTTGGTTATGGTACGTATTCCATTTTCCCTGCCTCATAACAGCATCCATTTCTGGAATGGAGAAGCTCCTTTGTCATACAGTCTGGAGCCTTTATTAGGTGCTCAAATATAATAATAATTGGCAGTTGTACTGTTTTAGAAAAGAAAACTGGGGCTATAACTAAAGTATTTAAAGGAAACTATGCTGACCCTTTAATGTTTCTGATGAATGCTTTAGGAGCTGCTTGAAGCACATGCTTTTAATCTGGTTGAAAGTGCATATGTAAATAATTACAGGGAAGAAAGACCTGAAACATTCGCTTTATTTTGTTGCATTATCACAAATGTATGTTATAGTATGTGTTGTTCAGAGTAAAAGAATGATAGCAAATATTTGAAGCTACATCCGCATCATTGTTCAAACGTCACCATGTTTTGTGTTCGAAAGTCTCAGCTGTTTTCCCAGAATAACAAACTCATGACACTATATTAGACAAAAATGTAGTCTGAAGGAAAGCCAAGTCAATACAATGAAACTGTATTTAAGGTTCCACAACCAAGATTCAACTACTAGACATCCTGCCTTGGTGTTTAGACTTCATGATGTACGCGACTTAGCCCTAACACTAAACTACAATACTTTTTGGGATCGAAGAATCTTTACTTCAAACATCCATGTATGACTTTTGAAAATGATGTAGTCTGTGTGATCAAGATGGTTTTTAATGTGAGCTCTCCTTTAACATCTTATTGCTCTTTTTTAGATCTCATACATTATACAGTATATTTTGTTTTTTTATGTGATTTATATATTTTGATGTTTTACCCACCGGTTTGAGATTTTGTCTAGGTAGGCCAGCTCTCCTCTTTTGTGCACCTTTCATAGTCAGTATTTACGATGGTCATATGCACTGCCTCATAACCCTCTTTAACAAGGTTTGAACTGTAGTCCTTTTTAACCATAAGCACCCTTTAAAATTATGGACAGCCCTGAGGTACCCTTTAAAACTATGGACAGTCCTGAGGCACCCCATTCTAAAATGGGGTGAAACAAGATTGTCCATAATTTTAAAATGACACCCCATTCTAAAATGTGAGAAATGATTCTAATACATAGATATAATGCAGCAACATATAGGACACCCAACATTAGAAGTGATTTCTTCTTCCAAAGCAAATACACTTTTGCACACTGGTACTGAGTAGTATTCCATTGTTTCTGTTCTTCCTCAGTTTTTTCGCCATCACTGAACTAATGTGACCCCAACACTGATGGAGAGGGGCAGGGGAGGGTCAAACTTGGATGCTGTGCAGGCAGCTGATATCCTCCTTATCAACTGATGATGCCATTGGTTGTCAGGACACTGGCGGCTAGAAGGTCATAATGGTGCACAATGAAAACCTGTGGCTTTGTGTAACTAAAAGGCAGGCTTGTTCCATCCGCTGACTTGTATACAAGTTTTGGATGTGCTATATTCCTCTACCACTTTAGCCCAAGGTATCTCTACATTAAGTGGCCTTTAAATATAACACTATTGTGGGGTTGATTTACTACTGGCAAATTGGTTGTTCATTTGGCAAGGGAAGTGGCACTCTGCAGGGGAATTTTCCCGAGCACTTAGAGAATGAGGTATAACTGCTCACTTCCATCATCCAATCATGTAAAAGCAACAGTGCTGTTTTTTTTTTCTTTTTGTTTTTTTTTACTTGCATATGATTGGGTATTCTTTGCAATGTGAGATTTCACCACATTTACTAAGCTATAGGAAACATTCCCTTGCAAAGTGAAGATCCTATTTGCTTTTAGTAAATCAACCCCTGTGGGTAGCAGATGCCTGCTAGTTGTCTCTTAGACAGTGTTCTTGTGCTTTCTTTGTAAAATATTAAGTAAAGGTATTGACTTTAACAGTTTCTTCTTTTGCTCTGGCTAACAAATTCTTATCTGGAAACATGATGACCAGCCTGTAGACAATGAAAGAAGATGGTGGTTGGTTTGCTGTGTTAAAATATAACTCCATTACCATATAACTCCCACTACCGTTTTCTTGTACTTCTAAGTATAGTGGAAAAGAATTTCATTACCATCTGAGGCCCTATTGTCAAGATTTGCCTTCACTTCCAGTCCAAGTGGCAAAGATGTCAGTAACAAAAGGATACCTTTTGTTGGCAAGTCAAGGGAGTCATTTTTATTGGATATAAGGCCTAATTTTGCCCCAGGACTGGAGGTTTTTATATCCACTTCAAGTAAACAGTATAGAAGACATATTAATTTGTTAGAATCCTTCCCTAATATAATATTTGTTCATTAACCTTATTAACATATGTATGAATGTGTTGGATCTTAATAGAATAATTGAGTTGTTATATTTCTATTTGTTCTTGTTTGAGAAAAGTATGATAAACAGACTTTTATAGTCTATGTGAATATATATGTATTTAAATATATAGGCTTGGATTTTCTGTACACTCTAGCAACATGTGGTAGTAATTAGTCATGAATTGGCTAGCTTTCTTTAGCCCATCTCTGTGGGTAGGAGGCTAAAGTTAGAAATACAAGTTTTATACTGTAATATTTCTTGATTAGGATATCTATATAAGATAAAACTTTACATTAAGAATACGTTTAGGAGTAATATATATATATATATATATATATATATATATATATATGTAACACTCCCCATCCCCCCTGACTCTTATGGAATGCCAGCGTAGCTCTGACTAGGGGCCCTGAGTATTGAATTTCAGAAGCCAGACCCTCGGTAAGGGAGGGGGAGCAAGACTGAAGGTTTGTTCTATACCTTTGTCACTGGGTAGTATTGTAGGACTAGAAGTCACAGAAGGAAAACCAACCCACATTTAGGAGAAAGTGGAGGCAGAATTGCTCCATATAGAGTAAAAGAACAAAAGACCTTTTAGGCTGACTTTCACGAGACTACGAGCAGGGCAGACGTGCCCAAAGCTACACACACACACATACACACACATAATTTTTATCTCAAGAATATAACAAAATTTGTTGACATTATATTACTTTCTGTATTCTAATATTGTACTGTAATTTTATGCAATTTTATTATTAAATGCATTTTGAGTTTTTGCACAAGAACTAGAAGGACTTTCTATTTTGGACTTTTCTCACCAATATAGGTTTGCAGAATATCGAGACAATTTCGAGATTTATCATGCTTCCCTATACATTCTCCATTATTATTCTTTTCTGTAATGCTGACAAGTCTGTGCGTAATTATTCACCAAACTCAAACATCATCAGCTGTCAAACTCTGAGTGAAAATATAGGGTAAGTAGTGTTGTTGGACACATAATTATTTATTACTGACAAGAGATGAAGGATAAGTCATGAATGATGTTTAGAAATGGAAGTATAATATTGCCTAACCAAGAAATATGTATTAGTTATTTCACACTACTTAAGTGAAACTTTGAGCACTACAGATGAATTGTTCCTGTGATCAGTCTGTAAATCCTGTAACATTTGACTCTAATAGCTGCTGTCATAAAATCATGTTTATCCTATGTTGTAGCATTACACGTCCCCCACATCCCCTTAAAAAAAGAAAATAACATCAATCATCCAGAATATATAATTTGTTTGAGAATACTTCCCAACTTTCTGAAAGAGGGACACCTTTTGGAACAAAGTATGTAGGCAAAGGACAAACTCCTTCCATGACTAGACATGTGCAGAACGAAAAAAAATTGTTTCATTTCAATTCGTTATTGAAAAAATGTTGTTTGGTAAATTCATTTAATTCATTTTTGGAATTTGTTTAATTTGATTTACTAATTCGATTCAATTCTATTCAAATTCAATTTGAACAAATTCAAACTGGCATCCAAATTTTAATTTATTTTATTCAAAATTAAAACTTTGAAAGATGGTTATATTCTATTTTATTCTGTTCTATTCTATTTTATTTTTTTTTTTCTACTCCATACTTTTCTATTCTATTCTCTTATTTTCTCTTATTTTCTATTCTAATCTATTTGAATTAAAATTTAACCTATTCGAAATTTGCATTTCAGAAGACAATTATATTTTTTCAATGTTATTCTATTTGATTGTTTTTTCTATTCTATTCTAATCTCTATTCTATTGAAAATTAGAATTTTCGGAAGACAGTTATATTCTATTTTATTCTCCTGTTTTTTTCTATTCTATTATTTTCTATTCACTTCTATTCTATATTTTTCTATTCTGTCCTAATCTATTCTAATTTGAATTAATTCTATTCAAAATATGAATTTTGGAAGACAGTTATATTCTATTTTATTATAATCTATTCTATTCTTTTCTATTCTGTTCTAATTTGAATTTATTCTATTTGAAATTTGAGTTTCGGAAGACAGGTATATTCTATTGTTTATTCTATTCTTTTCTATTCTATTCTTTTCTATTCAAATTTATTCTATTCGAAATTGTAATTTTGGAAGACACTTACATTTTTTCAATGTTATTCTATTTGATTGTTTTTTCTATTCTATTCTATTCTCTATTCTATTGGAAATTCGAATTTCGGAAGACAGTTATATTCTATTTTTTTAGATTATATTCCTTTCTATTCTGTTCTAATTTGAATTTATTCTATTTGAAATTTGAATTTTGTAAGACAGTTATATTCTTTCTATTTTATTCTGTTATATTATTTTTTCTTTTCTGTTCTTTTCTATTCTATGCTATACTTTTCAATTTTTTTTCTATTCTATTCAAATTTGAATTTATTCTATTTGAAATTCGAATTTCGGAAGACAGATATGTTCTTTCTATTTCATTCGATTCTATTGTTATTTTTCTATTCTATTCATTCTTTTCTTGTCTATTCTATTGTTTTAGATTGTATTCTATTCTATTGTTTTTCTATTCTATTCTTTTCTATTCTATTGTATTCTATTCTAATCTATTCTATTTGAATTCAAATTTGGGAAGACAGTTGTATTCTATTATTCTATATTATATTGTTTCTTCTACTCTATTCTTTTATATTCTATTCTAATCGATTCTAATTCAAATTTATTCTATTCAAAATTTGAAAGAGTTATATTCTTTCCATTTTATTTTATTCTATTGTTTTTTCTATTCTTTTCTATTATATTATGTTCTTTTCTATTATATTCTAATCTATTCTATTATTTTATATTGCATTCTATTCTATTGTTTTTCTATTCTAGTCTTTTATTGTCTTTTCTGTTCTATTCTGTTCTGTTCTATTATTTTCATAATAGAAGTCAATTCGAATTTAAGTCGTATTTGATTCAAATTCGACTTTTGCCCTAGTTTTGTTTCGTTATTTTGGATTTGTTATTGTAATTTGGAAATTCATAGACATCCGAATCTTCAAATAATGGAAAATGGATCTGAATTTGAATGCAGAACAAAATGAACCATCTAGCCATGCCACTAGCTATTTGGACCAGAAAGAACGTTTTACAAAAATGTACTTTACTCCAACCCTCTTTGTTCTGGCTTCCCAAAACAAAAAAATACATACTTTAGAATGGATGAAAAGTTTAGTGCAGCAAATCACTTTCTTAGCTAAATGGTATTATTTTTATAGAGATCTATACATGAATCCAAAAAAGTGGAACGCCTGACAGAAAAAGGGACATAGGGATTAAGTTTCAAAAGAGGCACAGTCCCTCTAATTGAGTGACATTTGAGGGCTATGGCTCAGGTGAAATTAAACAGGGCAAACTAAAGTATTCCATAGATTATGACATTTCCTTTCCTGCAACCACAGGTGGAAGGAAAGAGAATTGTTCAATTCACCAGTCAATACAGTCAGTGCTAAAGGGGGAATCTCTCCCGCAGTGCTATTGTGTTCTGCCAAAAGGGAGCCTTCCCTGCTGGCAGAGCACAATGATCACTGCCGGCGGCTATAGCATGGAGAGCTGGCACTGCCATTGGGCACATATACTAGTGCAAAAGATGTTGTTTTATAAATACCATTAAGTAGAAAACAGCACCTTTAAAAAGATGTAACATTAAAAATGTACAATCCCTTCAAATTTGTAGGGTGGTGCCTTAAACCTGTGGAGGAGCGGTGGACCTGTATAATGTACTAAAGCAAAATTGACACTTACAAAGAAAAAATGCCATTTAAATTTCCAGGAAATGTTCTGCCCGCTTTGTTTGGTTTGTAAAAAGTGTTTGTTTATTCCCTTCAACATTTAGAATCCTATCTATGTTAAGGGCCTGGTATAAATTTTAAGGGGTACCCCAAGCAAAAAAAACAGCATGGTGCCCCCCCAAAAAATAGTGTTCCACAATGGTCAAAAAATGTCTTTCCAAAGAGTAAATACCCCACAATGATCCTTTCCAGCCGCTCCTCTCACAACAACCCTAGGTGTCAGCTGAGCCACACAGTGTCATTGGTTGCTAGGACAGAAGAAGCCACCAGTGTCCTAGCAACCAATGATGCTGTTTATGGTCATTTAGGGCTGAAAAATGATGGAAACTGACACACAGATTTCACTTGCAGAGACATCAGTTTTCATGTGCGTCTCAATGAGTTTTATATACCTTGCAGATTCCTGTGCAGAAAAAATCTTCAGGTGATACTAGTGTTGTGTGAACAGGACACGTAGAGAACAAGAGATAGAGAGGTCTCTGTGCCATGGTGTGAATGAGCCTTTAGTCACTGATCACACTGCTGCAATTTAAATTGCATGATTTGTGTGCGATTTCAGCATGATTTCAGGTGCGATTTCTAAAGACTTTATTGCAACTTGTGGATATTTTCAATGATTTCTTTCAATTTGCTTTGTAATTTCCATTATGTTCTATGTATGTAAAATCGCAATAAACTGCAGAAAGAGTAATGCAAGAACTAGTTTAAAACTCGCGCTACAGCAGATCGCACATGTTAAGACACTGACCGTCACATTCATTAGATGCAATTTCAGGTGTGATTTTAATTCGCAAATCACACCTGAAATCGCACCGGCATGACCATGCACTTATGGTCAGTAATGTCACACTGCTTTCCAGACCCCATTTTTCACATTCAGCTGCCAGCTGGGGAATCATCTGGCTTGTTTTGACTCCAGCGGTCGCCAGTAGTATCCTAACAAACACAAACCCTGAGCAGGAAGCTGTCATTCATTTAGTAGTATTACCACCATTAATGTACTGTATACTTCCACAGTCAGAGGTTCGCTTTGGTGGGCAGACAAACAGGCCATTTATTTCACCTAATATATAAATCAGTTCTCATATCTCAAATATATTGCAAGTGATAGTGGCTTTCTGCCCACCCAAAAGTAAAGTTCATTCACGTGTGAATCAGTGTTACAAACCAGTGACCATAAGGACTCATGTACACTGCAGCTGATAAACTCATGTTTAGGAGCTGTTCAGCATTTTTTTCAGCAGCCCCTGAACTCTCCCTAATGTTTTCCTATGTATCCATGTACACATCGTCGTTTATAGTCGTTTACAGGCAGTTGAGTTTACAGTCGGTTTTTTTGAATGCATAAAACTTGCGTTCAGCAGTAGATTTTATCAGCGTGCCAAATGCATGTAAACGTGGCTAAACGTGGCTAACCGTGTTTATAAGCATTTGCGGTTGAAAATTTTTTTTAACTCTTCCGTTTCCAGATGCTGTCCAGAGCCTTTCTTCATCATGAAAAATGCATGCAAAGCGTTTTCCCGGTACTCAAATGGACCTGGTACACCATACTTTAGATGTTTTGCATGAAAGAAAATATATTAGACACTGCTGCAATAATTTCTGCACAGAAATGAGCTGGAACACATCCAAACACCACAAAAAAAGACAGGTCATCTCAACAAATGCTGCTCTCTCTGCTTCTGCTCTCCCTATTTCTCTCAAAATGGCTGAAATAGTTAATTTTGTACTGTTTTTCAGTGCATTCTGGGCATTTTGGAAGGTCTCCTGAGGTTATCTTTAAAAAAGCTTCTAAATGCAAATGCTCATTAACGCGAATAAATGCGCATAAACGCGTTATGCAAACGTGGCTAAACAGACATTTTTTAACCTACGTTTTCCAGCAGTTGGTTTCCATTAGAAGTGTCCCGTGTACATGGGGCCTAAAAATCTTCAATCGTAAATTTTGTGAATTCAACGCTGCAAAAAAGAGGAATTCCATCACTAAAAGGCTAAAGATGTACTATCACCTTCCAATAAGGACCTTTAAATGAAAAGATCACATGTGCCTTTTCCCCTTTTAAAAGCCGGGATCAACTATCCATGGTAAACACTTGTTCCGATGAAAATTGCATCTCTGTTTTGATTCTCCTCTAAAAACCGCACGCACAATGTTAGTTAGACACGGGCATATCAGTGTACAGAGCGGGTTTGATTCCCATGGCTCACTGCTCCCTGCTTTTGCCTGCTTACCAGGGGCGGACTGACAACTCATGGGGCCCCCGGGCAATAGGGGATCATGGGGCCTCTGTATCCTTGCCCAAACTCAAAAAAGCCTATGAAAAAGGTACCAGGGGCATCTCATGGGGCCCCCTACTGACCCCGGGCCCTCGGGCAGTGCCCGAGTTTCCAAATGGCCCGTCCGCCCCTGGTACAGTGACAGTTCAGGTGCTTGGAAGGATCAAAGCTGTGGCTGGGGGAACCATTCTTCTCTGCTCCGTCCTGACCATGAATAGCTGTTCCCTGCTTTTAAAGGGGAAGAGGGGCATGTGACCTTTTTACTTAAAGATCCGCATTGGAAGGTGAGCGTACATCTCTAGCATTTTGGTGGTGGGATTCCTCTTTTTTACACTATTGGATTCACAAAACTTTTGATTGAAGATTTTTATGGTCACTAGTTTGTGACACTGATTCACATGTGAATGAACTTTAATGATTTTTTCGTTGTTTATCATAGGCAGTATAATGGAGTACATTTCACTTTTGGGTGGGCATAAAAGCACTATTATAATCAATGTGATAAAGTGTTGCGCTACTCAACGTGATAATCAATGTGATAAAGTGCATAAAAATCTAATAATAAATATTTAAATAATCAATGTGTCCATAGAAAGTTCATAATTCACATATATTTTAGTGATCCAGATCATTTGTGTGCTTCACCTGTCAAACACTACCACCAAGCTTAAGGATGGTCACTCACCTGGACACCAGGACCTATAAAATTAAATACAGGTCACAAGTGCTTGTTGCATTTCCATAAATGCACTCAAGATGGTGGCAATCTTGTGAGCACTGTAAATCTCCTTCATCAGCAATACAAACTCCACTCAAGTTATGGTATCTCCACTTCCTCTCCTCCACTCTGAATGCCAATAAAGAAGGAAAAAACAAAATGCCTGCGATAGTGAAATATTATCTATTTAATAAAATGGCAAAAAGCCAAAAAACTACTCACAATAAAATGGATAATAAAAGCGCCATAAATGAGAACTGGACTTCTGGTCCGCAGCTCTTTGCTGGAAATGATGTAACTAAGCTCCAACCCACACTGCAAACCCATGTGGCTTTGTCGAGGAGTTTCCTTAAAGCGGAGTTCCAGCTGAAAAAAAATAAATAAAAGTGAGCAGCTACAAAACTGCAGCTGCTGACTTTTAAAATACAGACACTTACCTGTCCCTCGGTCCAGCAGTGTCCCTCACCCCCATTGGTTTCACTGGCTGTCTTCTCTCCCCGGCGCCGGCATCTTTAGTGTGGGCACCTGGCTGTGACAGCTTGCAGCTTCACAGCCAGGTGCCCACTGCACATGCGCAAGAAGTGCTGCGCTTTGTGAATGGCCCCGTAGTCTTCTGGGACCTGTCACGTGTCCCAGAAGACTACGGGGGGAGAGAGGGTAGGGGGGCAACTTGCGCTTTCAATCGCCTAGGTGATCGCAGCAGAAGTGAGAGCGGGTCCCTGTTAAATTCGGGTACCAGCTCCCCAAAGGTGCCAATCCTTAATGGGAAGCGGGGGACAAAGGCTTAAAGCGGAACTTCCCCTTTTGGGTGGAGCTGTGCTTTAAGCTTGGTGGTGGTGTTTGACATGTGAAGCACACAATCTATGATCTGGATCACTGAAGCATACAGTATGTGAATTATGAACTTTCTATGGACACATTGATTATTTAAATATTTATTATTGGATTTTTATGCACTTATCATCGGACTATTTGTTGAGTAGCGCAACACTATTACATTGATTACTATTTGAGGTGTGGGATCACTTGTCAGTGGGTGCAGCAACTCTAATTATATTGCGTTTTTTCATTTTATTTGGTAGCGCACATTGTTATTGTTTATATAGAAAAGCACTATTACTTGCAATATATGTAGGAGTTTTAATTCTCTTTATTATTATACATGACTTATATAGCGCCAACAGTTTGCGTAGCGTTTTACAATATAAAGGGAGACGGTACAGTTACAATACAATGAGATAACAAACAAGAGGATTAAAAGGGCCCTGCTCATAAGAGCTTACAATCTAATAGGGTGGAATTGAGGACTGATTTATATATTCGGTATTTACTGTATTTTTTATTTAGGGCATCATTGCTTTATACTAGACTTATTATGTGAATGTTGGATACTGCACCTTTATTATTCATTGTTGATTTATTATTTTATTGTTGATTTAGTATTTTAAAATGTTTGATTTTTTTGGGCGACCGTGAAAAGTTTTTTTGATTAGTTTAGTTCCCCTGTTTGCCAAAGTGCAAACAGTTATAGTTCAGAGCAAAGTCTACACCGTGATGAACTTGAACATCATTCCTACTGCTCACTGGAGACCAGATCCAAACCTCTATATTGCTGTGTAGCAGCAGATCACGTCTAATCAGGGGCGGACTGACCATTTGGAAACTCGGGCACTGCCCGAGGGCTCGGGGTCAGTAGGGGGCCCCATGACATGCCCCTGGTATCTTTTTCATAGGCTTTTTTGAGTTTGGACAAGGACACAGGGGTCCCAGGATCCCCTATTGTCCAGGGGCCCCATGAGTTGTCAGTCCACCCCTGCGTCTAATAATGTATAGTCTATAGTCAGCTGCAATCAGCCAGCAATAGATCATTATTGCAGTAATTAAGTGCTGCAAAGAGAGGCTGGACAGATCTTTACCAGAGCTAAACCTCCATATTGACAGGAAGTACCATGACATCACTTCCAGAAGTGCTATGTTTACAATCGCTTCTAATCCAAGGAGAAAAATATGTAAAAGCATCAGAAGCCCAGGAGTAGATATTCTTAGCCCCTGGCTTATTGTTTACAGTCAGCATCTCCAGAGCTAATGTGGGGGTGAAGAAGTCACTGCACCCAGCCCCCATTTTATCTACTTGCCCTCCTGAGGATTTACCCACCTTCCCGACCAGGCCATTTTGTGGTACTCTGTTGTATTTCATTTACTGCACACAGCCTTACTACCCTGTATTCACCACTTCATTTGATCTAATAAATTTGTTTGAAATACTACACTATGGGCACCTGTCTTTTTGGTTCCTATTGGGAGCTAAATCAATTTGCAGGATCCCTGTAGTGTTCACCTACTACCACCAGAGGGACGGAGCTTTGGATTCTGGCTGATTACCATACCATCCTTAAGGGGACCTCCGGACTTCCCATATACCTTCCCAGGCTGATTGACCCACAGATTGGAGTTTACCCTCTTCATCTACTATTAGGATTCCAGTGGATATTCATTATATGCGCATTTTCCATGCGCGTCCGGTGAGTGCGCATTCTTTCCATTGTTTCCTGGTTTCATCAGCTATTTCTTGGGACTTACTCATATAAATTCATTTATTAACCACGGACTATTTTCTTTTGCATTCATTTTTTAGCGCTGCACTCTCTTTTTATTTGTTATTTATGGGTACACTGTGATTACCTTTAGTGATATAGCTGCTTAGTCAGGAGCGCTCAGTTTATACCATTTTTATCTGTTTCCATTTTGTGAGTTACGGCGCTGTGTTACTTTAACTGACAATTGCACGGTCATGCAACGCTGCAGCCAAATTACATTTATGTCCTTTTTTCCCACGAATTGAGCTTTCTTATGGTGGTATTTGATCGCCTGTGTGATTTTTTATTTTTTGTGCTATAAAAAAAAAAAGACTGACAATTTTGAAAAAAAAAAAACAATATTTTTCACTTTTTGCTATTAAACATGTCCAGTAAAAAAATGTAAAAAACAAATTTCATCATAAATTTAGGCCAAAATGTATTCTACTACATGTCTTTGCTCAAAAATCCCAATACGTGTAAATTATTTGGTTTACGTGAAAGTTATAGCGTTTACAAATGACGGTATAGATATTGGAATTAATTTTTTTTTAACTAGTAATGGCGGCGATCAGAGGCTTATAGTGGGACTGCGGCAGGCATTCTGACACAGGGGGGAACTGACTTCGTGTCACTGACATCCCCAGTGATGCCAATAAAGTTATCAGTGCTAAAAAAAAGCACTGACACTGTACTAATGGCACTGGGCAGGAAGGGGTTAACATGAGGGGCAATTGAAGGGTTAACTGTGTGCTGGGAGTGTTTTACTAGGGGACCCTGTCAGTGTGCTTCACTGTAAGCACACTGATTTGGATGGCTGTGCTGTGCACAGCCATCCAAAGAAGTGTGCCCGAGCTGACAGGGAGGAGAACTGTTAGTAAACAAAACAGTCCTCCTCCCTGTCCGAGATCTTCGGTAATCACCAGATGCCGGCGAGTAATCACCAGCCAGGACCCAGTGATTGACAGCTGTGGCCGCGAATGGCGGAGCGGGTAGGGCACTTGTGTGGCTCACACGCCCTATACCCAGAGATGCGAAATCACGTATATTTATATATATATATATATATACATATGTGTGATTTTGCACACCCGTGCCACCCTGTAGCAGAATTATAGGGTGGTCGGGAAGCAGTTAAAATCGCACTAGGACAGTTTAAAAAAATCTGGTTGCCTTGACTAGAAAATACTAGTGGAGATAGTGGAGATAGGGCATATTCGGCTATGAGCGTATCTTTAAAGGTGTTGCATGTAAGCATACTTGCTGCTTAACATACTATTTCTAATACCCTATAAATATCCCTGCACATTTGGCTTTAAAAAAACACCAGTTCCCTTGGCAGAAAAAAACGCTGATATAGAGCGTTTTTGTACACAGGTTAGGCAAGTTTAGAAGACTTTAGCAGTTTTTTCTGCCAGAAAGCTCCATTCAAAAACACAAACCAGAAGGGTTTTTTCCTGCCTCTAAACGTTGAGCTTAAAATATGCCTCTAATCGTCCTAATGTGCATGGACCCGTAAGATAAAACTGATCTGCGTCTACAGGCAAAACACAAAACTCCTGTAGAAGAAGTGAATTTTAAGCCAGTCTGCATGGAGCCTAAGACTATCAGCAGGCAGGGCTGGTGCTTCCACTTGGCAGACTACGCAGCCGCCTAGGGCGCAATGCCTCTTAGGGGCACCTGGGCGCAGCACAGGTCGGCACTCTCTCTGTATGGGACACTAGGGCACCAGGGCAAGGTCATCTAGAGGCCAGGACAAACATGCCAAATTGCACCCCCCCCAGGATGTATGAGCATTATCCCCCCCCCCTAAAAAAAAGGAAATTGAGCACTAATCTGAATTCTTACCTACTAAGCATAAATTCCCCTTCCTCCCGGTTCAAATCTGCTCCCCTGCTGAAATCCCCCCTCCCAGCACAAATTTTTGTCCCTCTTCCCCCCCCAGCTTAGATCCTCTCTCAAATTGTCCCTCCAAGCACAAATTCTCTTTCCCTTACTCCAAATTCCCCTCTCCCAGCACAAATTCCCTTCCCCCAATCCCTAATCCTTGCACAAGCCCCCCTTTCCAAAACAAATTCCCCCTCCTAGCACAAATCCCCTCCCCCCTCTACCCTATTGCCTTTTCTAATACGAATCCCCCAAATCCTCCCTCCTAGCATGGATCCTCTTACCCCTTTCTCAACACAAATCCCCCCAAATCACCACTCCCAACATTTCCCCTACTAGAACAATTCTTACCCCCTGCTGTGACGGGCGCGGCGTCAGACCCCAGCCCTTCTCACCAACTTGTGACCGAAGGACTAGCCAATCTAAAACCGCACTGCCACTCGCGTAACAATGCCACTCTCAGCTGCACCCTGCACAAAGATTTTCCAGCTCACTGGACCCCAATCTAGGTGCCAGCAGCCTGAGAGCAATTGTTTATATCAATAAATACCAGCGCAAACCCACATAATAAATTGCATCACCCAACCCATTGAATTGGTAATAAATAAATATTACAAACTTAAAAAAACTGTGATACAAAAACACTTTTGTGTTATTAAAAAAATAATTAAAAATAAATAAATAAATATATAAATGATTGATAAGTCCAGTGACAAAAAAATCCCAAAATAACAGTCCCGTGACAAAATTAATTATATTGTAATTGCATTGGATTCTTCCGTGCCTTTGATACCTTCACCATCCACCAGTGCAAAACCAACATTTACCGCACTCACCAGATAAAGGTGAGTCAAACGCCTTTCAGGGATATTAAGGGCTCCTGGACCCCCTTTTTACTTTGTATAAGACCTCCAAATAATGCCTCCTCTCGGATATGGATACCTCTTCTGGTTACTCCTCTCACCGAATCCCCCAGGGAAAATCAGGAAGAAGAAAAAGCCATAGTGTGATACCGTAGTGATTTCCAATCAAAAGAATTTCTCCAGACCACTCACATTTTAGCAGGATATAACCCGCCTTTTATTGGAACAAAACGATCTTGCTTTAAAAACGATCTATTTTCCATATACAGCGACTTTTGTATAGAGACCCCACAGCCTGGTATACAGCAGGATGACAGACCTCAGATGCAGACTATCCACTATGCAAAGATGGCCCCTTGGAACGCACCGCTCGGCGTGCGTTCCACTCACCGGAAATGACGTCAGACGCCGGACATGCAAAGAAAAAAATTTAAAAAAGAAGAAAAAGAAAGAAAAAAGAAAAAAGAAAAAAAGAAAAGAAAAAAGAAAGAAAAAAGAAAAAGAAAAATCCAGAAATATATATAATATAAAAATACAAAAATACAAAAATACAAATAACCCCTAATCATGAAAACGCACTTCGGACATTAACTATATTCTACCAATTGGACAAAAAACAGTTTATATCAATATCTGCATTCAACCCATTAGGATACAATGTACCCATCTGGTATATCCACTTCGTTTCATTTTGAGAAACATTTATTACCATATTTCCCCCTCTCCAAGGGGCCTCCACTCTATCTATCCCACAGAATTTCAACGATGCCGGATCTCTATTATGAAAATGACGTCAGACGCCGGACATGCAACCCGAAGTGCGTCAACGCGTTTCGCCCCACCCACAGGGCGTTATCAAGACGCTCTTTTCCTCTGCCAAGCCGTTTATAAAGCAGTGGGAGATCCCTCCCACTAATTACCCTGGACACAAAACTATCCATCACCGCCATCCCTCTGTATACCCATGTGAGGTCCCCTCACAACAAAGACACTTACATTTGTATTAAAAACCATACTATTATCCATAACCTTATGTCTTCTACCCCTAGACATAAGGGTAGAGACAGGAAATTAAAATACATTAATTATTAAAAGAAGAATGTCAGTATAAAAATAAAAATAAAAGTAAAAATAAAAATAAAATTAAAATTAAAATAAAATAAAAATAAAAATAAAATTAAAAATAAATATAAAAATAAAAATAAATATAAATAAAAATGAATATAAATAAAAATGAAAATAAAAAAATAAATAAAAAAATAAAAAAATTAAAAAAGAAAAGAAAAAAATAAAAGAAAAAAATTTAAAAAAGAAGAAAAAGAAAGAAAAAAGAAAAAAGAAAAAAAGAAAAGAAAAAAGAAAGAAAAAAGAAAAAGAAAAATCCAGAAATATATATAATATAAAAATACAAAAATACAAAAATACAAATATCCCCTAATCATGAAAACGCACTTCGGACATTAACTATATTCTACCAATTGGACAAAAAACAGTTTATATCAATATCTGCATTCAACCCATTAGGATACAATGTACCCATCTGGTATATCCACTTCGTTTCATTTTGAGAAACATTTATTACCATATTTCCCCCTCTCCAAGGGGCCTCCACTCTATCTATCCCACAGAATTTCAACGATGCCGGATCTCTATTATGATATTTTCTAAAATGGTATGACAAACTATGATGTTTAAATCCCTTCTTTATGTTTCTAATATGTTCTCCCAACCTAGTGGCAAGTTTTCTCGTTGTTCTCCCTATGTACTGGAGTTTGCAAGAGCACTCCAACAAATAGGTGACATGCGTACTGTCACATGATATAAACTTTTTGATCTTATGGGATGCACCATTAGAACAGGATTGAAAATCCTTATAATGCATTTTACTGTCCCCTTTCAAGGATCTGCAGGCCAAACATCTCCCACACTTGAAAAAACCAGCCCTATCTAGAAACGTAACCACTTTCCTAGGTACATCTGGAACATTTTTCACAAGTCGCGTTCTTAAAGTTGGTGGTTTTCTATAAATGAACAACGGTTTCATAGGCAACACTTTCCTCAAAGTTTCATCCCTTATTAGAATTGGCCAATATTTATTAATGATGTTTTCAACCAATTTATAATGCTTGGAATATCCTGTAATGAAAGCCAAATCTCCTAACTTCTTTTCATTTTCTTTTTTCTTTAAGAGTTCTTCTCTACTAATCTTTCTAACCTGTTCCAATGAAGCAGCCAAAATTTCTTCTCCATATCCTTTTTCCCTAAACCTTTGCAATAACAACTCAGATTGCTCCAAGAAAACACCTTCATCATCATAATTACATTTCATCCTAATAAGTTGGCTCTTAGGGATGGATTTTAGCCAATTTCTATGATGGCAACTAAAATTTGGAATGTATCCATTCCTATCAACTTGCTTGAAATATGTCTTAGTGTAAAAGCTATCATCTTTCTTATAAATTGTCAGATCCAAAAAATCCACTGCCTCTTCACTAATATTTTTGGTAAATGATATATTGAAAGAGTTATTCCCCATCTCTTGGATAAACTCCTCCAATGTTTCTCTTGTACCTTTCCAAATTATAATAATATCATCAATAAATCTTCTATAAACCAGCAACTCTGTATTTCTTCTCTTGAAAATGGCTTCACTTTCCCATCTACTCATGAACAAATTCGCCACTGATGGTGCATATTTGGCCCCCATGGCCACACCCCTTGCTTGCCTGTAATATTTTCCAGAGTACCAAAAATAATTATGTGACATAGCTAAATTTAAACTATTAAGTATAAATTCAGTTTGCTGTGATTTCAAACCTGCTTTAGCCTCTAAAGCCCACTTAACTGCTCCGAGTGCATCCGCATGTCTTATATTAGTATACAGGGAGTTTATATCCACACTAGCCATCACACATCTCCTTTCTTCCCTAATTCCCCTAATCAAATTGATCAGATCACCACTATCCCTCGGATATGCTGGAAACATAGAAACTAGAGGCTGCAGAAACTTGTCCACATATTCACCCAGTCTACAAAACAAAGAATCTATCCCACTAATAATGGGTCTCCCGGGGGGTTTATTAAGATCTTGGTGGATTTTTGGTAATTGATAGATCACTGGTATTATTGGGGCAGATGGTACCAAATATTTAATCTCCTTTTTATTAAGTATTCCTCTTTTACCACCCTCTTTGATATGTTTTATTAACAGATTCTTATATTTACAAGAGAACAAGACAAGGGTACAAGAGAAACATTGGAGGAGTTTATCCAAGAGATGGGGAATAACTCTTTCAATATATCATTTACCAAAAATATTAGTGAAGAGGCAGTGGATTTTTTGGATCTGACAATTTATAAGAAAGATGATAGCTTTTACACTAAGACATATTTCAAGCAAGTTGATAGGAATGGATACATTCCAAATTTTAGTTGCCATCATAGAAATTGGCTAAAATCCATCCCTAAGAGCCAACTTATTAGGATTAAACGTAATTGTGATGATGAAGGTGTTTTCTTGGAGCAATCTGAGTTGTTATTGCAAAGGTTTAGGGAAAAAGGATATGGAGAAGAAATTTTGGCTGCTTCATTGGAACAGGTTAGAAAGATTAGTAGAGAAGAACTCTTAAAGAAAAAAGAAAATGAAAAGAAGTTAGGAGATTTGGCTTTCATTACAGGATATTCCAAGCATTATAAATTGGTTGAAAACATCATTAATAAATATTGGCCAATTCTAATAAGGGATGAAACTTTGAGGAAAGTGTTGCCTATGAAACCGTTGTTCATTTATAGAAAACCACCAACTTTAAGAACGCGACTTGTGAAAAATGTTCCAGATGTACCTAGGAAAGTGGTTACGTTTCTAGATAGGGCTGGTTTTTTCAAGTGTGGGAGATGTTTGGCCTGCAGATCCTTGAAAGGGGACAGTAAAATGCATTATAAGGATTTTCAATCCTGTTCTAATGGTGCATCCCATAAGATCAAAAAGTTTATATCATGTGACAGTACGCATGTCACCTATTTGTTGGAGTGCTCTTGCAAACTCCAGTACATAGGGAGAACAACGAGAAAACTTGCCACTAGGTTGGGAGAACATATTAGAAACATAAAGAAGGGATTTAAACATCATAGTTTGTCATACCATTTTAGAAAATATCATAATAGAGATCCGGCATCGTTGAAATTCTGTGGGATAGATAGAGTGGAGGCCCCTTGGAGAGGGGGAAATATGGTAATAAATGTTTCTCAAAATGAAACGAAGTGGATATACCAGATGGGTACATTGTATCCTAATGGGTTGAATGCAGATATTGATATAAACTGTTTTTTGTCCAATTGGTAGAATATAGTTAATGTCCGAAGTGCGTTTTCATGATTAGGGGTTATTTGTATTTTTGTATTTTTGTATTTTTATATTATATATATTTCTGGATTTTTCTTTTTCTTTTTTCTTTCTTTTTTCTTTTCTTTTTTTCTTTTTTCTTTCTTTTTCTTCTTTTTTAAATTTTTTTCTTTCATTTTTTTCTTTTCTTTTTTAATTTTTTTATTTTTTTTATTTTTTTTTTTATTTTCATTTTTATTTATATTCATTTTTATTTATATTTATTTTTATTTTTATTTTTATATTTATTTTTAATTTTATTTTTATTTTATTTTAATTTTAATTTTAATTTTAATTTTATTTTTATTTTTACTTTTATTTTTATTTTTATACTGACATTCTTCTTTTAATAATTAATGTATTTTAATTTCCTGTCTCTACCCTTATGTCTAGGGGTAGAAGACATAAGGTTATGGATAATAGTATGGTTTTTAATACAAATGTAAGTGTCTTTGTTGTGAGGGGACCTCACATGGGTATACAGAGGGATGGCGGTGATGGATAGTTTTGTGTCCAGGGTAATTAGTGGGAGGGATCTCCCACTGCTTTATAAACGGCTTGGCAGAGGAAAAGAGCGTCTTGATAACGCCCTGTGGGTGGGGCGAAACGCGTTGACGCACTTCCGGTTGCCTGTCCGGCGTCTGACGTCATTTCCGGTGAGTGGAACGCACGCCGAGCGGTGCGTTCCAAGGGGCCATCTTTGCATAGTGGATAGTCTGCATCTGAGGTCTGTCATCCTGCTGTATACCAGGCTGTGGGGTCTCTATACAAAAGTCGCTGTATATGGAAAATAGATCGTTTTTAAATCAAGATCGTTTTGTTCCAATAAAAGGCGGGTTATATCCTGCTAAAATGTGAGTGGTCTGGAGAAATTCTTTTGATTGGAAATCACTACGGTATCACACTATGGCTTTTTCTTCTTCCTGATTTTCCCTGGGGGATTCGGTGAGAGGAGTAACCAGAAGAGGTATCCATATCCGAGAGGAGGCATTATTTGGAGGTCTTATACAAAGTAAAAAGGGGGTCCAGGAGCCCTTAATATCCCTGAAAGGCGTTTGACTCACCTTTATCTGGTGAGTGCGGTAAATGTTGGTTTTGCACTGGTGGATGGTGAAGGTATCAAAGGCACGGAAGAATCCAATGCAATTACAATATAATTAATTTTGTCACGGGACTGTTATTTTGGGATTTTTTTGTCACTGGACTTATTAATCATTTATATATATATTTTTTTTTTTTTAATTATTTTTTTAATAACACAAAAGTGTTTTTGTATCACAGTTTTTTTAAGTTTGTAATATTTATTTATTACCAATTCAATGGGTTGGGTGATGCAATTTATTATGTGGGTTTGCGCTGGTATTTATTGATATAAGTTTTTTTTGGTTTTTGCACCTGTGTACAGCAGCATCTCACGGGGAATAGTGTGTGTAATAAGAGAGTCCTGGGCGCTGAGGTTTTTTCTTCTTTACAAACGAGAGCAATTGTTACTGGGTCAGGTTAATTACGCAATTAACCCTTCACACTGCCACCACCACCTTTTTACAGAGAAGGAGGAAACTCACAAATCTTAGCAGTAACATTATGATGTTTGAATAAGCATCTGTATACACACTGTCACAGCAGACAGATGTATCCAGAGGTTTTAAAACACACAGTAGCACTCTTCAGAGACAGGGATTCTTAGTTTGCATTAAAGAGATTTAGAAACAGTTCAACACTTTTCAGAAAATAGGATTTATTACTAAAAAGGTCAAAATGGTGCAATAAAAATATTTACAGAAAAGATGTAACCAATATATATATATATATAAATAGAGAGAGCAATAACACAACAGAGAGATAATAGGAGGAAGTTTACGAAGGTAGGATACTTGCAGAAGTCCTTGGTTTAAACAGCGTTCAAGTATCTTGAACAAAAAGGTGCCTTTTCTCCCAAAGTTGGTTCCTGATGTTAAAAGGGAGAATCTCTTCTTCATGCCTCTCTCCAGGCATGACAGCTTTTCTAGTGTCCCAGCAGGGGGTGTCTACTGAAGCCAAGGGCCAATCGCCTCATTTAGGGAGGGGGGGTTAGGCGGAGACCCAGGCTAGGACCAAATCCCTCGTGAGTTTATACCATGGTCAATAATCTTCCATAGGTACATGTACCATCCTAGCCACTGGTAGATGAATATGCAGAATGATATTCTGAACGTCCAGACATCAAATATGACATATCTTACCGTTCCAGATAAGGACATATTGCTTTCTACTCTCGTGTAGACGCCACATAGGGGTGAAAGGTGTCAGGTGACTCATATTAAACTGACCTATCTGAATATATGCTTTGTTTTATTGTACCTTGTTCCTGTCAGGATTTATGAATTTGTAAGAAAAAGTGGTTTCAAGTGGGATGTACGTTTTACTGCCACTCTGGAATGCCTTTCATCTCCAGTGACCGACTGATTTATAGCTTTACAACCAGGCCAAGGCAAGAGTCTGACAGACATCATGGGACCAGCTAATTGGGTGCCCTGTGCACTCCTGAACTCAGCACACACACAGACCACATTCCTTGCAAGGGGAGGGGGGCTGGAGAGAGAAAGAATGATATTTGCAGAGTATGATACAAGATGGTGGATCTTAGCAAAAGGGTTGTCCGCTTCCATATCTGCAATTATCACGCCTGCCGCCCCCCAAATTCCTCCTTCCAACACAAATCTCCTCCCCCCAATCTCCTCATGGTGCCCCCCTACCTCACATGATACCACAGTGCCTAGGGCAGCTGCCCCTCCTGCCCACCCCTTGTCTCAGTACTGCTGCAATGCCATGAATGATCCTCAAGCTGAAAGGAGGGGCAGCAGAGGGGAGGAAGAAAGGACAGAGGAGGATGCCGGGTGTCTGGGGCCAGTGCAGCAGCTGAGCTGCAGCTACTTCTAGTGTTCCTCTCAGACTCAGTCCCTTACTGCAAGCTGGCTGGTGGCTGCTGATCATAGCGGAGTTCCAGCCCTTCTCTTCCCATACATCAGCAGAGTCGGAGCTGCGCATGTAGGAAGGTAATATCTGATCTCTCGTGTCTGTGAGTCTGACCCGGGTGGCCAGCCATCCATCACATGTGCAATGTGTCAGTGAGTGAAGACATCATCACAATCCCACAGCCTGCTCTTCTACTGCCTGCTGAGCCTGCTGATCTGTGTCATAGTTGGTGGTGGTGATCTGTTGTGTTGGATCTGTCATTGTGCGGGATCGCTCAGTTCAAGTGTTGTGTGTTATTTATCTTTTTTTGGGGGGAGGTGGTACAGTAGCTGGTCTTGCCTAGGGCGCAAAATAGTCTAGCACCGGCCCTGTCAGCAGCAGTGGTATTTATCAGTGTTGTTTAATGATGTCCAATTTTTGGAGATGGACAAGGATCATTAGACTTGACCACCCGTTATTATGAGTTTTATCTATGTTATATTCTTTGTAACTAAAGACATTAGTGAGGAACATCTGTTAAAAAAACACATTTGTGTGATGTGTTAGTTTTATAAATACTTTTCTTTATGTTAACTTATGGTACCATCTAGTGGCCAATAATATATAATCAAGTGTTAAATACAAAAATCCACACATTCCAGTAACAGTTTTTAAGGCCTCATACACACAGAATGTTTTGCAAACTTTCCTAGAAGCCTCTCATTCTTGGCAATAAAAATGCTTGAGGCTTGTAAAAGTGTGTAACGCATTTAGGTGCATTTAGCCGTGTCAAGCGCTTTCCTAGAATAATAATCTAACCCAAATAACCCTAACACTAATATATTCAGGCCACTGAAGTGAATTAACACTCAAGTGCTAAACGTGCCTTGTGTTGAGTGCATTTACACGCATTTACAGGTGTCAAGCGTTTTTTTTTTTTTCTCAAAATGCCTGTTCCTGGATGCACTGGCAGTGAGTTTTTTTTCTGCAACTCCCTTGCCACTAAACTCCTCTAAAAGCCTATGTGTGCATATACACAGGCTAACATGAAGGGGTGTTTAGAGGCAGAAAACAAATGCCAGACGTCTCTAGGAGCAGCTGAAAAAATGCCCTGTGTGCATGAGGCCTTAATCTGCAGACTGCCAGCAGTACAGTTTATATTTTTATTTCAGTAACTATAAAGCACTGTCAATTTACACAGCACTTTACATATATATTGTACATTCACATCACTCCCTAACCCTCAAGGGGTGTACAATCTAAGGTCCCTAACTTACATTCATACATACACATACTAGGGCCAATTTAGACAGGAGCCAATTCACCTACCAGCATGTCTTTGGAGTGTGGGAGGAAACTAGAGTACCCGGAGCAAACCCATGCAAGCACAGGGAGAACATGCAAACTCCAGGCAGGTGATGCTGTGGCTGGAATTTGAACCAACGACCCTAGTACTGCCAGGTGGAAGTGCTAACCATTTAGCCACTGTGCTGCCCAATTTTACTACTAATCTCTTCTATTTCTTGTAAAATTAACAAGTACAATATAGAAAGCACTCAATGAAGACAAGTCACTTTTGGCCTTTTAAGAGGAACATTGTACTTTACACTGCAAAAGTCATGGATCTCTATGCCCACTTTAACATTATGTGAAAAATGCATACACAGAAACAATGTACAAGTGCACCAAATTCAGAAAAAGTATTTACACACTGTTTGTGGGAGCTCTGAACCCTTCACAAGTAGCATGGTTGAGGGAAAGTGATATTCAATTAAAGAGAAGCTAAATACGCTATAAGGCAAAATGTATGCGGATACCCCTCCAAATGATTGAGGTCAGGGGTTTCCAGTGAAGGGTACTGTAAAAAAATCTTTAGACAATCGTGCACTTCCTTGGCAATAGTTAGGGAAGGCCCCTTTCTGATTTAGCATGACTGCACCCTTGTGCTCAAAGCTAGGTCCACAAAGAGACAGTATAAGGATTCTGGTGTGGAGGAACTCAAATAGCAGGCACAGAACTCTGACATCGGCTCTATTGAACACCTTTATGATGAATTGCAACGCCAAATGCAAGCCAGGTCTTCTCATCCAACATTAGTACCTGACCACCTCACAAATGCCTTTCAGGCTGGATGGGCACAAATTACTCTAAAATCTTGTGCAAAGCCTTCCAATATCGCAAAACAGATTCAGCAATGCAAAAACATGCATACATTGCAGAATAAAGAGAGCTGCACAAAGCTATTTAGTTTTCTTTTCATTTAATTTGTTAATTGAAGGATTTTGTTTTGTCATATTTGTTATGTTAACCAGATTTGTTTTCAGGATATGTTTTGTATCTTTGGGATTCGTTTGGTATATTCGTTTGTATCAAAAGGGTTTGATATTTTCGAATCTGATCTGAATTCATTGTGCAGAATAGCTGGTTGTTAAGGAGAGGACAGCCGCCTGGTCCTTTACAACCATGACTAATCTGCTGTCAGCGGGCTGTAAACAAACAAGTGCCAATGAAAAAAAAACCAGCGTGCTCCCCCCAAAGCACCTTCTCCCCATGTTGATACGGACAAGTGCCTTTTCCTAATTACTCTAGGCAGTGGTTGTGGGAGTCTGCTGGCGGGGAGTTTATGGGAATCTGGAAGCCCCAGATCCCCCCCTCCATGTGAATGAGTATGGTCCCCTGAAGTAGATCCAACGTGAATCACGATGAATGCCGACCCGTAGAAAAAACCCCCAAAAAACAGCTGCCTGTTACACATGATATATCCTATCCAGGGACACATGCCAAATGACAGGTAAACATAGGGGCAGAGTCACACGGTGATGTGTGACTATATTTACCTGTTATTTGGCAAATGACGTTTCCTGTGGAGAGACACTCACCCAATGACAGGTAGACATGAGGACAACAGAATGTAAACAAAACAAGTGCCGACATTAACATTTAAAAAAAAATTTAAAAAAGAGTAGATTGCCCCCCCAATCCATACCGCACCCTTCAGATCTGGTATGGATTTTGAGGGGAACTCCATGCCAAAATTATTTTGTAAAATAGCGTAAGGTCCCCCCTAAAATCCATACCAGAGCCTTATAAAAGCATGCAGCCCAGCAGGCCAGAAAAAGGATGGAGACAAGCGTGCACCACCCCCCTTCTACCTGAACCATGGAAGGTCACATGCACTCATGGTGGAGTGTTTTTAGAGAGGGGGGATTCCCCCCAAAGCATCTTGTCCCCATGTTGATGAGGACAAGGGTCTATGCCTTACAACCCTCATCCCTCTGACAGCAGATCAGTCATGGTCATTATGGATGCGGCAGACACCCTCTCCTTAACAAACGACTATTATTCACAATGAATTCGGATCATTCTAACAAATTAAAAATGTGACATCATCCGAATTAAACAAATTAAGTGAATGTATTCGTTATTTTTGTTATAACGTTTTCTATGTCAATTCGTAAATTTGGATACAAATCTCCAAAAATGACATTTTCATACAAAAATTAATCAAAACAAAAAAAATTGCATGTCTAGGTGCAGCATAGTACCATGTTACACCATACTAGTGTAATATGTAACATGCTACTAAAGGTGAACCTATCCTTTAATCATGCTGCAAAGACAGAATAACTGTTGATATGTCAGAAATGTGGTTTGCTTCTTCTTTCCTGTCTGAGCTCTTCAAAGCTCTGAAAATCTAAGCATGCAAAGTAACTATGTCCACCTCAGTTGTGATGGATTACAAAGGACGCAGTCCTCATCTCATCGATGGACATTTTTCCAAAGGAATCCAATTAGAAAAGTATGTGAACTTTGGGAGAAAACATTTTCAAATAGGTGGAGTTATTTAACAGAAGTCATAATGAATGAACGGTTTTGCTTACCTGGTAAAGGTAATTGTACCAGCAGACCACTAACACTAGAATCACGGTTTAATTTGCTTATCAAATCCAATAATTCTTCCTGAGTAATATAGCTGGGTCTAAGTAAAACTTCACTGGAAATTCCTAAAAACAGAAAAAAAATTCTTAAACAAAATGTTTTCAGGGGGTTTGAATAAAGAACAAGTCAAAGCAGAACCTAACCTTTCTGTCCTTCACAGCCAAGCAAGCAGCCACCTTAGACTGGACATACACTATGCAATTTTCTTACAATTTTCTGCCCAAATTCCTTTATATTTACCTCCAACTCTGTAGTGCAAGGGCCTGCCTAATTGGATACAACTGAAAGTGTTGTTTGGGTTTGACCTCCTATTATATGGTTTTTGGTAAATCTAAAGCAAAAATCTCAAGAAAATTGTATAATGTATGGCCAGCCTTATGCAGGCCATAGATGGGTAAAATTCAGCCGATTTTTCAGCCGAAAAAAAAAATTGGCTGATTTTCGCACTGTTAATGGGTTAATTGGTCAGCCATTTTTTTGGATTTTGTCAGATTTTTTTGATCGGTAAAGTTGGAAAAAAAACTGGCTGTTTTTGCTGATCGGCCAATTTTCGCGGCAATGATGGGCAAATTGGCCGATCTTTTTATCGATAAAAAATCTGCGCATGAGCCATGACCTCTAAGAAAAAGAAGAAGAAGAAAAGAAGAGGAAGAGGAAGAGGAAGAAGAAGAAGAAGAGAAAGAGGAAGAAGAAGAGAAAGAAGAAGAGGAAGAAGAGAAGAGGAAGAAGAAGAAGAGAAAGAAGAAGAAGAGAAAGAAGCAGAAGAGAATGAAGAAGAAGAGAAAGAAGAAGAGAAAGAAGAACAAGAGGAGAAAGAAGAAGAAGAGAAAGAAGAGGAAGTAGAAGAGAAAGAAGGAGAAGAAGAAGAGAAAGAAGGAGAAGAAGAAGAGAAAGAAGGAGAAGAAGAAGAGAAAGAAGGAGAAGAAGAAGAGAAAGAAGAAGAGAAAGAAGGAGAAGAAGAAGAGAAAGAAGAGAAGAAGAGAATGAAGAAGAAGAGAAAGAAGCAGAGAATGAGGAAGAAGAGAAAGAAGAAGAAGTAGAAGAGGAAGCAGAAGAAGAAGAAGAAGAGAAAGAAGCAGAAGAGAAAGAAGAAGAAGAGAAAGAAGAAGAATTCCAGTCTGCTATTATATTTGACATTAAAAAGTATTGCGGTTGCAACAATGTATCTATTTGTATCTGAAAAACCATTTGTATCCGAAATGGATACAAATTGCTACAATGTTGCAACCGCAATACTTTTTAATGTCAAATATAATAGCGGGGCTCTCTGCAGGGACAGAAGTAATTAAATGCCGGCCGTAGACAGGAAGAAAATCGGCCGATTTTTTTTTACTGTTGGTGGTAACGTCGACCTATTGAACGACCAATTTATCGTTTTTTTGTTACAAAACCAGCCGGTTTTCTCCCCGTCTATGGCCTACATTAGCCTTTGTTTGATCTGACGTTGCCATGATGCTGAACATATAATCAGCTATGACACCAGCCATTTGATGGAGAACTAACATAAGCACAAGTGTAACCATTATCATTTAAGGCGTGCATTGAATATAGCTGTTTTGGGAACTGTAAAAACAAACTCACCACGCTCAACCCAGATATTCCTTGAAGGCTGTGGGGAAGATTGGTGCTGCTGCTTAGGCTTCTGCAAACTGTAATGATTCCACTATGCAAAAAAGCCAGCACTCAATCAGGGACTGAATTTATAACTATTTATTGAAAACAGTGTTAAAAATCCATAAAGTACAGCTGTGCTAATACATTTCAGCTGAAACGCGTTAGGAGCTGTACTTTATGGAATGCTAACCCTTTTTGCAATAAATAGCTATTATTTCAGTCTCTGCTGGCTTTTTTCACATAGCTGTTTTGGGAAACAGTTATATCTGTGAGTTTAGTTCAGCTTTAAGAATCAAGAAAGGCCAATAAGTAACAGGGACAATGACATGTGGAGGTTGACTGACTGGATTAAGGATTTTATTGCAAAACATTAGTTGAAAAGATTTTTACCTTTTCTGCAACTAATGGCAATTCAGAGATCATAGTTTTCGCCATATGGGATATTTTTAAAGTGCACCTGTACCCAGACCATGGACATTAAAATATTCAGAAATTCTTAATAAATGGACAATGAAGACTAATTCATCTTGAAAGATCACAACAGAGATTTTGAAGTTTTAATCAGGTTTTTTTTATACTATATGCTGTTTGTTGACATTAGAAGACTGACAGACTGTCAACTTGCTGATGCTATAGAAAACAACGGAGGACATGCTGTGATTTCAGGGCCTTTGTGGTGAAACTTGTGGAATTTCCACAAGGCTTACAAATACCAAGATCGGTGGCTTGTTTTATTGCTCTTTTGCCGCTTGTTAAGAATTTGTAAATACTTCAATGCAAGTAGTCTTGGCACAGGTGCACTTTAGGACTTATTAGAAGGTCACTGCACTCTGCAAGAAACTTTGTATATATAAAAAAATATTTCATAAACCAATGAAACTGCCGGACTGTAGCCAGAGGGAGTTAACAATGCCCTATTTTTAGTATTAGGAAGGAATATTGCCCCATCTTGTTGTCAATGGAAGGAACAGTGTCCCATTGTTGGTGCCATTGGAAGGTATAATGCCCCATTCTTGGTATCAGTGGAAGGAATAGTGACCCATCATTGGTGTCAGTGGAAGGAATAGTGCCCAATCAAAGGTGTCAATGGGAGAAATCGTGCTCCAAGGGCCAGATAAAAGCAGGTAAAGGGCCGCTGCTGGCCCCCGGGCTGCAGTTTGGAGACCACTGATTTAGATGCTAGCTCTCACCTCTTTAGCTATCTCAGATGTCTAGTACCATTACTTCATATTGCAGAAAGAGAAGTACATTCAATCAGGGTTAGTGAGATTGTAGACTAGATACAATAACACACAGGCAGACTGTGATCAATTTGTTAAATGACATGGACACACCTCTAGACTACTTGTTAGCACCTTGAAATGCTGGCTAGTGAGATACTTGCTGCCCCAGCTGCAAGGCAAACAGGTAATCTGTTCCTGCACTTTTTGCTGAGCTCTGCCTCTCTCCCTGTGCTGATAATAAAAGGGGAAGGCTCTGCCCGACACAGAGTCTGCTGCATGGGAAAGAAGACACAGAAAGCCACATCATGCATTCTCCAGCTGCTTACAGAGAAGAAAGAAAGGGGAGCAGTTCCACTTCAGAGAGCAAGCCTGCCTGCTGTCCCATCCACAATGTAGGGGGTTTGCTGGGACCTGCAGTCCTCCCTGAAGACACCAGTTCTGCAGATCTGCTACTATGGACTATGGCTGGTGCACCCAACAAGTCTAGGGATTGGGATTTTAGGGAGAGACTGTTACCATTGCTATCAGTAATGTTTATAATATTCCAAGTAATGCTTTTTGAAACTTTGTACTTGCCTGATCTGAAGTTACTAAAGAGGTGTAATGCAAGTAACTGGCACATTGTACACATGGTCTACAGTGTGGGTCACTAAAAAGCACATTGGGGTATGAAGACAGCTTTGCAAGAGTTAACACAGTGTGGGGTATAAGCAAGTGGTTACCAAGGGTAATGGAAGTTTCTCAAGCAGCCTGCCATGAAGTGTGTACATATGGCAGGTGGGATAGCCTCTTGCAGGAGGAGCTGTTGTCAGCGCACTCTCCATGAGCAGGTCCATCTCTCATAGGAGCAGATCAGCAACACAGAGGTCCTCAGCCAGTGCATAGGTATGAAAGTGGAGGAGTTAAGTGAGCGCATATACTGTATGGAGTTAGTGCTAGGTGCACGGCAGGGCTCCATTCTGTTACTGGGAGTGAGGTAGTGGAGATACGCTGGACAGGTGGAGTGGGCATAGGCTCTGCACGCAATGTAATGACTAAGCACGTGTTCGTGTGAAACGTGTTTCTGTTTCTCTGTCCAGTCTTGGAGCTGTCCTGTTCTCATTATACTGTTTGTGCAGTTTCCAATAAAGGATTTTATTTCTGCTACACCATTGCTAGTACGGCCAACATTTGTTTTTTGGCACCACATAGGCTCTGCACTTCCATCCTAAATGTCACAGTTACTGTAGTGGTGTACATTAACCTCCCTGGCGGTATGATTCTTTCCGATTTTTTGTGCTGAAAGCGGTACCATTTTTTTGCATGGAAATATGTAGTTTTTTATTGTAGGCTGTAATTTTTAGGAATAACTCACTGAAATCTGTACGAACAAGAGTCTATTAAACATTCCAGATATGATAAAACACGAAATCATAAATTATAGTTTAATAAATAATCATAAAAAATAATAATATAATAATAATAAATTTAATTCAATAATATAATCAAACCAAAAACACTGAAATTTGAAATACAGAGGCAAATTCGCACATTGCTGAGCAAAGTCGCAAAATCAATTTCAGTGTCTGATGACGAATTTCCCCACAAATCATTATTACTCAATTCTGCAAGTGGTTCTAATTTACTATCGCTGTTCTAAAACCGCTTTTGACCTAAAGGGACGCTTTTTGGACGCCATGGACTTTTCTAAGTTTCCAGGCAGAAAGAACATTCAAAATACAGGCAGGGCACAGGACAAAGCACTAGGGACAAAATGTATGTGAAATGCATTGAAACAGCAATGACAGCAAAAATCACATTTTTAAAAAATTTCAAATTTCCTGCCGGTTCCGGCGCCCATACGTCCCGATGTCACAGGGACCGGAACACGGAAGCCGGATGCCGGCATCGGCCGGAGGAGATGGCCGGGGACGCTGCAGGGGACACATCGCGGGAGCGCAGGACAAGGTAAGTGCTGCAGGGACCCCCAGAGCAGCGCCGCATGGTAAGCCCGAGTGTAGCTCGGGGTTACCGCTCTTGGTATAGAAATTTTACCCCGAGCTACACTCAGGAATACCGCTAAGGAGGTTAACATGAAGCTAGTTAACTAGGATTTAGTCATCTGCTCAAGTGTACAGCATACAGCACAGGTTGGCGAATGCAAACCTTATTAAAGTCAATAGGAGTTGAATGTTAGAAAAACAGGAAGGCCTGTTCACATCTATCGCAGCGATTCCTGCACCCACAACCACCCGCAGTTAAAAAGGTCTGCTGTTTGAAAACGCATGGGGCTGACATTCATTCTTAATAGCATGCCACGCACCTAAAAACGCAGCACATTTGCAGTTGTGGGAACCACAGGGAAATCGCATGGTGCTAGCACAAAAAAAAGTTTTTAAATTTCATTTCATGGGGAGCAGAAATTTGAATAATGCTTAAAGGGAGATATTAAAACATGCCAAATTTTAATAATGCTTAAAGGGCAACAAATCAAATGAAAATGCAAAATTGCTTTAAATAACCAGCCTATGGAATGGCATATCTGTTCAATATGAACTAACCACTACAATAAAACTGAAAGCACAGCTGGTCAGTTTTCTCGCTGTGCTGGGAGCTAATCCAATGATCAGACTTGTGCTGCCGCAACACCCCCCCCCCTTCCCCACCTCACAGCCATTTGCTTGGAATACCAGTTTCCTGCTATTTCTCCACTCCCAGCTCCTTATGCAGCTGAGAACAGAGACTATGATCACTTATAAAAAAGGGGGGAAAAGTATTTAAAATGTTTTTTATATGTGTATGCATATATTTTGGTTTTCATTTTTATTTTAAACTGAATGGGTTATTTTCCAAGGTGAGGGTTCACATATACTTTACACCGCATTCCAAATTATTATGCAAATTCTATTTAAGTGTCACAAAGATGAAATATTTTGTTTTTCAGTTTAACTTTTGGATGGCATTGTGTGTCAGGGCTCTTTTGATCACTGAAAACAATCTCAGACACCTGTGATAATTAGATTGGCCGGTGAGCCCAATTGAAGGAAAAACTACTAAAGGAGGGTGTTCCACATTATTAAGCAGAGCACCATTTTCAACCAATATGGGGAAGAAAAAGGATCTCTCTGCTGCCGAAAAGAGTGAAATAGTTCAATGCCTTGGACGAGGTATGAAAACATTAGATATTTCACGAAAACTTAAGCGTGATCATCGCACTATTAAGAGATTTGTGGCTGATTCAGAGCACAGACGGGTTCATGCAGGTAAAGGCACATTGAGGAAGATTTCTGCCAGATCCATGCATCGGATCAAGAGAGCAGCTGCTAAAATACCATTACATAGCAGCAAACAGATATTTGAAGCTGCTGGTGCCTCTGGAGTCCCACGGACATCAAGGTGTAGAGTCCTCCAGAGTCTTGCAACTGTGCATAAACCTTCTATTCGGCCACCACTAACCAATGATCACAAGCAGAAACGGCTGCATTGGGCAGAAAAATACATGAAGACTAATTTTCAAACAGTCCTGTTCACTGATGAGTGCCGTGCAACCCTGGATGGTCCAGATGGATAGAGTAGTGGATGGTTGGTGGACGGCCACCCTGTTCCAACAAGGCTGCGACATCAGCAAGGCGGTGCTGGAGTCATGTTTTGGGCCGGAATCATGGGAACAGAGCTGGACGGCCCCTTTAGGGTCCCTGAAGGTCCCTGATGACCTCTGCAAAGTATGTGGTGTTTATGACTGACCACTTTCTTCCCTGGTACAGAAGGAAGAACTATGCTTTCCGTAATAAAATCATCTTCATGCATGACAATGCACCATCTCATGCTGCAAAGAATACCTCTGCATCAATGGCTGCTATGGGGATAAAAGGAGAGAAAGTCATGGTGTGGCCTCCATCATCCCATGACCTCAATCCTATTGAGAACCTTTGGAGCATCCTCAAGCAAAAGATCTATGAGGGTGGGAGGCAGTTTACATCCAAACAGCAGCTCTGGGAGGCTATTCTGATATCTTGCAAACAAATTCAAGCAGAAACTGTCCAAAAACTCACAAGTTCAATGGATGCAAGACTTGTGAAGCTGCTATCAAATAAGGGGTCCTATGTTAAAATGTAACGTGACCTGGTAAAATGTTGTTAAAAGTTTGATTGAAATAGCTTTTGATTTCAGTAAATATGCTGCAAACACAACAAATGACAATTTTCAGTTCTTTACAACCTATAAAGTGTTTTGAAACTTACTGTGTGTAATAATTTGGAATAGTGCATTGTAAGTGTTTTATGTTTAACAAAAATACTGTTATCATTAGGAGGTTTGTTCAATAAAATGTGAATTGTACTCTTAATAGTTGATAACATGAGAATTATGCTGACTGTTATTTACATTATTTAGGTAAATGAGAAACATATAATTTGCATAATTTGGAACACGGTGTAAGCAGATAATATAAAAATTAATGAGACATTTGTTAGTAGCTGTGATGATTCTTTGGGAACACTGTTATAGGAAGCTTATCACCCCAACAAACTGTCAGTTCATTCAAAAATGTATTTTATTCACAAAGTAGAGACTCTTAGCTTAGACATAGAAAATACATTTACACAATTTGAACATACATGGAGACTATAGCAATTAATAATTCCAGAGTAAACTATGAAAGCAACGCTCATGTCATGTCCATGTTCTGTAATTAGTCAGTATAATGGCATAAGTTATAGTAAAAAAAAAAAGTTTTACAAGAGAATTGAGAATTTTAAATAGTGACACATACAGAATTTTACATAGTTTCAAACACAGGACTAAAATCTTTGAATTTCACAAAGGCATTACCTACAGTAGTTGCAGCTTTGATCTTATTCTTGACATAGGTGTGACTTGCTTGGTTGTCTCCCACCAGTATCACACTGAGATGAGGTCTTTGGTTGCCAAGGTACAACCAGGATTCTACATCCTTCTTGATCTCTTTTTTAATTTCTTTGGCAAGTTTGGTTCCTGAGATAATCTGTGCTTTGGACCTGCAGAACATCCTAAAAAGTAAAACATAGAAAGACTACGTTTTTTTTGCTGTATAAATCTACAGTCTCTTGGCTGTTTTATGTCAGTCATCTTACTACCTAGAGAGTTCAGGTTTTAAAGGGGAACAGCATCTACCAATTGTTAGACATTAGTAGACCAAAAATACCAAATTTGGAGGCACAAAGGTTTTTTTTTTTTTTAACTAAATGAAATAGACTGTCACTTTGCGAGGGAAGTTACACTATGCAAGGAAATTATCCCCAGAGCTTAGTGAATGATATGAAGCTCTGCTGACCTCCATCGTCTAATTATGTGCAACAACAAGAATGTGCAAGCAAGCAATGCAGTTTTTTTTATTTTCCTTGCATGGGCTTCGGTATTTTTTGCAAACTGAAATTTCACCACATTCACTAAGCTGTAGGGAAAATTCCCTTGCACAGTGCAATTTTCCATGCAAAGTGAACAGCATATGTTCCTTTGGTAAATCAACCCCACAATGTCTATGTGGGAGAGGGGACCCTTACACATAATAGGTCAACAAAAAAAAACCCAAATAGAGATAACAGTAAAATGCAATTTAACAGAGAAGTACAGCCAAAGCTCTTTTGGCTGTATTTCTGCTGTGGATCACAGGAGTGCAGTTAATTCTGCACTCCTGTGAACTAAAGTTCGCTGTTGGCTGACATCACTCAGCTGGTCCAGGCTGGGGAAAGCTCCCAACTTCAAAGTCTGGAGCGGCACCAGCGAGTGATGAGAGCCTGAGTCAGCAGCTCCCTCCCCCTCCACAGTCCAGCACTCCAGTGAGTGCTAGGGGGCTGAGCAGAGAGCGGTGACTGACAGCCCTGCTCTCTGCTCACAGCGTCTGCGAGAACTCAGCAATCAGCGATCATGTGATCGCTAAGTTCTCACACTAGAGCCAGCGGGGGACAGATACAGCATCGGGCAGATGGTAAGTATAAATAGGGGGGGAGCCAAGCTAAATGAGATATAAAACCCTCCAGAACCATTTGAGGGCCACAGTATTTGTGCGGTATGCTTTAAGTTCAATATTGGCATCTTCAAGTGTTTATTTTCCATACTTCATCCAAGAAATCTCAGAAAACAAGTCAGGTGGGGGTAGAAAGAGAGAGATATAAAGCAATAGAAACAAGAGTGGAAAGACCTTTTGATCTTAGTCCCTAATTACCTTCTTCCTCCCCTTATAATTATATTATTATTATTATTATTATTATACTTTTTTTCTTTTTTTTTACTTTTTTACTTTTAAATTTTTTCTGTTTTTACTCATTTTGTTCACTCATTTTTATAGCAGTTCCTTAAAAATATGCAAATAAAAATGTAACATAAAAATGTTTTTATGTAAACTCACATTTCTCTTTGCATTGCATATTTTTTGAGGGTACTAAAATACCATATCATAAATTTTTGGATTATCTTACTGAACCTTGATATTTGCAGCCCACCAGACAGGAATTCCTTGGAGCTTCTGCTTGATTGAAATACCATTCTATAATATGAAAGCAAAGAGAAGTGATCACTCTGTGGTTCATAAATCACTTCTGAACAGAATTTTGCCATTGATAAAACAGTGAATGCAAGATCATAGGTGAATTTCTTTACCAAAACACATTAAGTGACTTTACAACATTAAGAAGATTAAACTGAACAACATTATCTTTTGCATAGATTTTTACTCAATATTTAACAATGGTACATTATCATTGGCTCTACAAAAGTGTTAGCTTTGGAGATACAGGTTTATGCTGATAACACCTATTCAATTACAGTGACATTCTTGCTGACATTATAATGGATTGGATTTATCTCTTATATTGTATTGGAATTCCTAATGATGTACAGGTTTCTGTTTATCTTCTGTCCCAGCCCTTCTTTTAGTAATGACTATAATCGTAGAGTGGAACCATCACCATAAATCAAGTGGCTCTAGAACAGATAAGGGAAAATGGAAGGTCATCTTTACATTGCCTTCTCTAACAGCAGAATCATTTGTTTTATCGAAGTTTCACAGCTTATGTTGCAAGCATAACCACAGTTACTTAGATTTAGTATACATTGAAGGAAATAAGTATTTGATCCTCTGCTGATTTTGAATGTTTGCCCACTCACAAAGAAATGATCGGTCTAAAAATCGAATGGTAGGTGTATTGTAACACTGAGAGACAGAATAGCAACAAAAGATTCAAAAGAAATGCATGTCTAACAAATTATGCACTGATTTGCATGTTCATGAGGGAAATAAGTATTTGATGCCCTATCATTCAGCAGGATTTCTGGCTACCAGGTGTCTTTCATACAGGTAACAAGCTGAGATTAGAAGCAGTCTCTTAAAGGGAGTGCTGCTAATCTCATTTTGTTACCTATATAAAGGACACCTGTCTACAGGAGCAATCAAACAATCAGATTCCAAACTCTCCACCATGGCAAAGGCCAAAAAGCTGTCCAAAGATGTCAGGAACAAGATTGTAGACCTACACAAGGCTGGACTGGGCTAAAAACTATCACCAAGCAGCTTGGTGAGAAGGTGACAACAGTTGGTGCAATCATTCACAAATGGAAGAAACACAAAACAACTGTCAGTCTCCCTAGTTCCGTGGCACCATGCAAGATCTCACCTAGTGGGGTGTCAATGATCATAAAAACAGTGAGGAATCATCCCAGAACTACACGTGAGAATCTTGTCAATGATCTCCAGGCAGCTGGGACCACAGTCACCAAGAAAACAATTGGTAACACACAACTCTGACAAGGATTGAAATCCTGCAGTGCCCGCAAGGTTCCTCTGCTCAAGAAAGCACATGTCCAGGCCTGTGTGAAGTTTGCCACTGAACATCTGAATGATGCAGAGGAGGACTGGTTGAAAGTGTTGTAGTCATATGAGATCAAAATCAAGCTTTTTGGCATCAACTCAACTCGCCATGTTTGGAGGAGGAGGAATGCTGCCTATGACCCCAAGAACATCATCCCAACTGTCAAACATGGTGGTGGAACATTCTGCTTTGGGGGTGTTTTTCTGCTAAGGGGACAGGACAACTGCATGGCATCAAAGGGACAATGGACGGGGCAATGTACCGTCAAACCTTGGGTGAGAACCTTCCTCCCTCAGCCAGGGAATTGAAAATGGATTGTGGATGGGTGTTCCAGCATGACAATGACCCAAAACACACGGCCAAGGCAGCAAAGGAGTGGCTCAAGAAGAAGCACATTAAGGTCCTGGAGTGGCCTAGCCAGTCTCCAGACCTTAATCCAATTGAAAATCTGTGGAGGGAGCTGAAAGTTCGAGTTGCCAAACGTCAGCCACCAAACAAGGGATTTGCCACCAAGTACTAAGTCATGTTTTGTGAAGGGGATCAAATACTTATTTCCCTCATGAACATGCAAATCAGTGCATAATTTGTTAGACATGCATTTCTTTTGAATTTGTTGTTGCTATTCTGTCTCTCAGTGTTACAATACACCTACCATTCAATTTTTAGACTGATCATTTCTTTCTGAGTGGGCAATCATTCAAAATCAGCAGGGGATCAAATATTGTGTTGCCTGAATGTGAACTCTAATGTCATTTGTCTACAAATAGACTGTCAGTCTTTATGATTCTCAAAATAGTTTCTGATAATTAATCTTCTTTACATAGGCAGTGAAAGGATACATCTATAGGGAGTTCTGCCTGTAGATAGTTTTCAGCCTAGATACAAGTACTTTCTTAAAGCTGTTATGCAGATAACAGGAACTTTCACACAGAATGGCACAGAAACACTCCATAAATGTATTTTGTGATTTAATATATACCAATTAGGGACTTCCTGCATTATGTTCCTAGTGGTTATTCAGCTATAGATGTTTAAGTGCCCCCTCTGTTTTAGCCTATTATTAACAATACAAATACCTAGTTTGTAAGGGTTGTTGTGCATTGCTGTATTCCTCCATAATATTTCAATAAAAGGACCCTGGAAATCAGTCAGACTTTAAACATTGGATGATGTAATTGGATGAGGGCATCTACATGGCTATTCGTCAAAACAAAGTGCTAAAAATCTATGGAGTATGACCTTGAGGCCATGTAAAGTTATGTCCCAAACACACGGGCAGAATATCAGCCAAAATCAGGCGTTACAGTAGAAACCGTTGACCTTTGTCTCATGTGTACAGCTGCTTCTGTGACAGAAGCTGATCTCATGACCAGCTTGTGTGGAACAGGCGTGCTAGAAAACCAACAGTCAATCAGCATCTGATCAGCACCCTCAGCCAATGGCTGCGAGCGCTTACCAGTGTGTTCTTTTTTTTTCTTTTTTTTTATTAATATATTTTTTATTAATTTTAATTAACATACATTATTTCACATTATACAACAATATTTTTCCATATCAAAAATGTTTCCACTAAACAAAGAAAATACCCTACACACCACCCTCCCCCACCCTCCAAGTGTGTTCTAGCAGAACACAATTGCACGGTTAGTACAGCAACCTCTCAGTTTTTTTTTTTTGTTCAGCCTGCTAGGTTGAATGAAAAAAAACTTAACTTGTGTACCAGATTGGAAGACCATGCAAAATGTGTTTACTATTGTATCAATCATCACACCATTGTATTTGTTGCAACTTTTAGGGCTCATGTACACTGCAGCTCCTAAACTGACATTCAGGAGTTGTTGAGCATTTTTTTCAGCAGCCCCTGAACTCTCCCTAATGTTTCCCTATGTGTCCATGTACACATAGTCGTTTACAGTTGTTTACAGGCAGTTGAGTTTACAGTCGTTTTTTTTGAACGCACCAAACTTGAGTTCAGGAGTAAATTTTACCAGCGTTTCAAACATCAAATGCTTGTAAACACGTGTAAACGCTTGTAAACGCAGTTAACAGCGTTTATAAGTGTTTGCATTTAGATGCATTTTTTAACTGTTCCATGTCCAGATGCTGTCCAGAGCCTTTTTTCATCATCAGAAATGCATGCAAAGAATTTTCCATGTATTCAAATGGACCTAGTACACCAGCGCAGTCAGTTCCAGGTTTCAAGTGAAGGAAAAATTGGTAGAACGTGCTGCATTATGCTCGTGATGAGATCCATAGTGAATACAACCAGAAAAGACAGGTCATCTCAACACATACTGCTATCTCTGCTTCTGCTCTCTCTATTCCTCTCAAAATGTCTGAAATAGTTCATTTGTTACTATTTCTCAGTGCATTCTAGGCATTTGGGAAAGTCTCCTGAGGTTATCTTTTAAAAACGCTTGCTTTTAAACTCAAACGCATATAAACGCGGTATGCAAACGCAGCTAAACTGAAATTTTTTAACCTACGTTTTCCAGCAGTCAGTTTCCATTGTTCAGAAGAGTTTTCCAAATGCCCCGTGTACATGAGCCCTTAATCCCAGCTCAGGTAATAGTGTGCTCAAAAGTATATGTAGTGAAAGAATATTTATTTTCTGTGGAACACACAGGAAAAATTTCTGCAAGTCAAAGCATTCTCAAAATGTATGCATAGTCTGGGGTCTGTGGGACATTGTGCTTCCTCCCATTCGAATCCCCTTTGTAAATTCAGTTAGTAGTTGCAGTTTTGAGCATGCTTGTAATATTGTCTTTGCGCAGTCTACTATAGGAACTGACTGGTCAGGACAACCTAAGATTAAAAAATAGGAAACAAGATTTTTTAAGAAACCCAATGATATTGTATTCTGTCTGTTGCTAGCTCTTTCAAATATTCTGTGAGTTTTGCTGAAGTGCAAAGGAATACACTGAACTCCTAGTACATGAGTGATTATATACTGTATATATCATAAGATACAAAGCACTGTATAGCTACTATTTATAATTATATTAAATATTATATATACATTATATCAAATATTTAGCATTTTGTATTATAGTAATAAAGTTCATGATCATAGAAGACCAGCTTTAGTATTGTCCTGTAAAATACTATAAATGAAAACAAAACACAGTGCAGGGCAAAAGCAAGGATGTAAATAAAAGGGTTGCCATATGGAAGGGTTGTGCTTTCTCTACATCTCCAGCTCTGCAGTCATCAGTTAAAACTAGTGGAGTGTGAAGGAAAAGCTGCAGCAGCAATAAACATTATTATCCCTTTTATTATAATCCGTGCCACAAAGACAAAGCCATTTCTACACTGTTAACAGAAGAAAACCACTAGGAATAAAATATGAGCACCTGTGTAAAAGCATCTTTTATGTCATATATTTTATAAATTAAATATAAATGCAAAGCATGCAATACATGGTGTATACATTGTATAAGTGTAGAAATGTGCATACGAGCAATGAAATTATAATTAAATGTATGTCCATCATAAGTACTTACAAAGAGTGTACCTTTTCTCAGGAAATGGTTTGAATGTATTCTATGTCTGAGAAGTTAAAATTATAATTTCAAAAATGACTTTAGTTTTTTTTTTATTTATAAGTGCCAACACTGTAATTAATGCTTTGTACTATTATATTAATTATTATTAATTATATTTTAAATACCATTTAAGTGAATTGCACTCAGTACAGAACTTTAAACAGCTATTCAAAAACATGTATATATGTAATGTGCAATAATTTTTAAAAAATTCCAACCAACACCTTAAAGATTGTGCCAGTTATTTTACTGTTGGGCATCTGTCTATACATAAGGGTAAGCATTATTTTATTTTCTACATTAAAAAAAATATGTAAAAAGCCTCCTTCTGCAGAGGGGCTTACACACAGACCAAGATCTATATATATATATATATATATATACACACACACATGTGAATGTGAGTATATGTGTATATATATATATATATATATATATATATATACACACATTTACAAACAAACACACACACACATATATATATATCTATATATATATATATATATACATATATATAATCAACCAAGCAGGACAGGGTGACCTTTTTGCTTGTAAAGCGGAAACAATGATACGTAAATTAACATGCAGAATCAGTTCAGTTACCTAGCTAAGCTCTCACCTTCTACATGCGATGTCTGTGTGACAGCCTCTACTCCAAGTAAATATTCTGGCATTTGTAGTTCCATATTTTGTCCTCTGTAGAAGACGAATGCTACTAAATGTAGAGGCCATGAGCTATGCGTGCACTAAGAGAACACACCATGAACAAGGGTGTACAAGAGGGGGAGTGAGTTAGATTATCTCCCCCTGCAGCAGCAAAACCATCATGAGCATCATTTGCAATACAGTCAATGGTACCTTCAAGCATCACTGACTGATGAGGGTTGAAGCAATGTATAAACTGTGTGGGAATAAGAACTCCACCCCTCCATAGCAGTGATTGGACAATGGCCATACCTGCACAGAGAAAACAAGCAGTAATGTTACACTGTACTTGGTCCATTGCAAAGGTGTACAGTTTCTGTCTTCTATATTCTTTATTTCAGGTACTTATATAGCGCCATCAATTTACGCAGTGCTTTACATATATATTGTACATTCACATCAGTCCCTAACCCTCAAGGGGCGTACAATCTAAGGCATCATTGTTCAGTAATTAAAAACTAAGTAAAAAGACAGACGCAGGTACTGTGAAATGGAGTACATTTTTTTCTTTTGCCATTTGTAGGTGTGAGTGACATTGAGTGCTACTACTAGCTATAACATAAAAAATATCAGTATGACAATACTTGCCATACTGCTATTTTTTATGTTAAGTATATCGGGTTTATAAATCCACACTAATTATTAGTGAGACGGAGATATCAATATGACACATATTTACATGTCATGCTAGGTGGCTATTTCCTTCCCCTTTTTTGTTCTACTACTAGCTATACCATGACCTGGATAAATTAAAACCTTTATAGGCATACTTCTTTACAGCATTTCCAATTGTGTTAGACACAAAAGTTATATTGTCTAACATGCAATGTAAACCCTAGTGCAGACTGCAGAAAGAGTACATTTAGGAAGAGGCTCAGTTCACACAACTATTTTTCTTTTGCTTTTTTTTCATTATCTTCTCAATACAATGTCTTACATAACTCTAAAAGCTTAATTCACAAACACAGTATAATATCCTTTATTTAGTCTACACAGTCAAGACTGGTGTTTTGCCACTACTGCTGCTATTATAAGGCTGTCACAATTATTTTAACAACCATTCTGATAAAATTAATGTAAGTCAGTTCATGTGGATTTCCTTAGAGGTTATCCCTCCTGAGGATTTACCCCCCTTCCTGACCAGGCCATTTTTTGCGATATGGCGCTGCATTAATTTAACTAATTGCTCGGTCATCCAACGCTACACCCAAATGAAATTTATGTCCCCACAAATGGAGCTTTCTTTTGGTGGTATTTGATCGCCTCTTGGTTTTTAACTTCTTGCGCTATAAACAAACATAGACCGACAATTTTTTAAAAAAACAGTATTTTTGACTTTTTGCTATAAAACATATCCAGTACAAAAATTTTAAAAATCAAATTTCATCATAAATTTAGACCAAAATGTATTCTGCTACATGTCTTTGCTAAAAAAAAATCCCAATACCTGTAAATTAATTGGTTTACGTGAAAGTTATAGCGTCTACAAATGGCGGTATAAATACTAGAATTTATATTTATTTATTTTATACTAGTAATACTAGTAATGGCAATCAGCGACTTATAGCAGGACTGCTCGATTGTGGTGGGCATTCGGACACTTGGGGGGAACTGACTAACTGTCACTGACATCCCCAGTGACACTAATAAAAATTGCTAATAAAAAGCACTGACACAGCACTAATGACATTGGGTAGGAAGGGGTTAACATCTGGGGTGATCAAAGGGTTAACTGTGTGCTGTGTGTGTTTTACTGAGTGCTGTACTTTACTGTGTAATCATGCTGCTTTGTATTTTTCTGCTATGCAGAGCAATACAAAGCAGAGTGCTGGAGCTGACAGGAGAGAGATCTGTATTGGGGACCTGGGGATCAACAGCTGTAGCCACCAATGGTGGCGTGGGCAGGGCCCCCTACCCGGAAGTGCAAAATCACGTATATATACGTAATTTTGCGCAGCCCTGCCGCCCTGTAGCAGTAGTTCTTCTATAGGGTGGTCCGGACGTGGTTAAAGGGTAACTCCACTTTCGTGGGGAAAAAAAAATTACATACATATATATATATATATATATACATATATATATACAATTGCAACAAAAGTGATATTGTAATTGAATGTTATTAAAAATAATCTTTCCTTTTAAATCTGCAGCACTGGAATTTTACAGTATGGCTACCTGGAAACCTTCTGTACACAGATGGTGTACAGAATGCCCCCCCCCAGATATGTGATTTCCTGTTTGTGTGATTGGCTTAATGATTTTTCCCAGAGGTCTGCACTGATACAAATCAGATTTTTGGCATCCCCTGCAACAAAATTTCATTTCTGCTGAGACACTCTCAAAGAGAAATCACTTCTTTAGGAATGCAGACCTTTTTCAATTTTCGAATTAGAGCCCTCCAGGTGCAGCAGCTGAATTATAAAACCAGTACAGATTCATTCTGCACAGGGACACAGACAAACAAACATCTATTTCTTCAGAGTAAGAAGAGGTAGGAATCTTCAACAAAGTTTGTTAAAAGTCCTTTCAATGTACATTGATGACCTAGAGAGGGATGTTTTTTTCTCAACAAAAATTGAGTTGTGCTGTCCTACTGTCCTACTAACGGTTAGCCAACAGCTAGTTAACAAAACTGACAGAAGCAGCATTGTGTTTCATACCAAAACTGAATAGTTTCTGTAAAACTGCAAAACAATCACATAAACTGAAATCACAATGTGCTTGTATACATGTCTCTCACAAATGCATACAACGAACAAATTTCTTACAAACAGCTACCTACAAATCACAGTGAATACTTTGAAATGTGATCTAGTTAGGTATGTGACTTTACCAAAAACAATTAAAGAACTTAAAGGCATATGTATATAAAAGGGAGAATGTAAGAGACCTTGACTGGTCTTCACCACTGGCTGCAGTGGTTTATGGGAAATCTTTATTCTTAACAAACATGAGATTCTTCCTGTTCTTCCTGGAAAAATAAAAACAGGTGCAGCTGCAGTGAACACCAAATGGATAGATCCCTACTCAACACAATGATGATATATAGAGAACACTCCCCGCCTGGTATAAATATATACCACTGCTATATATATCTTTAAATTACTGTAACTAGGTAACTCTTTATTCTGGACAAGGACTACTCTTAGACTCTTGATAATGACTGTTTCAGCTTGCAAGAAATCTGATGGACGGCATAACTTTTTGCAACAATGCCAACCTTTACATAAATCTATTTGAGTGCTGTGGGAAAAGTATTTATTGATGTGAATAAGTGTTGCTGTACCTCTCACCAAAGACTTCAAATTTAAGAAATCAGTGTGAGCCTAACCAGTGTTCATGCACTTTAGTTGCCAAGGCTGTCACTTCAGATCTGATCTGTCAGAATTTGGTTCAATGAGGTCAAATACCTCGGCTTCATGTGGCTCGCTTATATCTGCATGCCACAAAAAATCTGGATCTGAGAACTAAGAGCCAACAATTAGCTCTAGGAAGATCAAAGAAAGTCTAAAGTTACCTGTGAGTACTGTTACAATTAGAAGATGCCTATGTGAAGCCAAGCTATCTGCAAGAAGCCCCCGCAAAATCCCACTGTTGAAAAAAAGACGTGCTGAAGAGGTTACAATTTGCCAAAGAACACATTGACTGGCCTAAAGAGAAATGGCGCAACATTTTGTGGACTGGTGAAAGTAAGATTGTTCTTTTTGGGTCTAGTGGCCGGAGACAGTTTGTCAGACGACCCCCAAACACTGAATTCAAGCCACAGTACACTGAAGACAGTGAAGCATGGTTGCGCAAACATCATGATATGTGGATGTTTCTCATACTACGGTGTTGGGCCTATTTATCACATACCAGGGATCATGGATCAGTTTGAATACATCAGAATACTTGAAGAGGTCATGCTGCCTTATGCTGAAGAGGAAATGCCCTTGAAATAGGTGTTCCAAGACAACGACCCCAAACACACCAGTAAACGTGCAACATCTTGGTTCCAGACCAACAAGATTGACGTTATGGAGTGGCCAGCCCAATCCCCGGATCTTAATCCATTAGAAAACGTGTGGGGTGACATCAAAAATGCAAAACCATAACCAAGAAATAGAGAAGAACTGTGGAATGTAGTCCAATCATCCTGGGCTGGAATACCTGTTCACAGGTGCCAGAAGTTGGTTGACATGCAACACAGATGTACAGCAGTTCTCAGAAACAGTGCTTATACAACTAAATATTAATGAAGTGATTCAAAGGAAAGCAAAATCTTCAAACATTGTTCAGTTTATATAGTGAATGTTTGAGTTTGTAAAGAAGAATACAAACACTGCTATATTTTTTGAACAGTCTAATATTCACTTTTCTGCAATTTTTTTTAGAGGAACAACACAAATTTGATATATTTTTCTTCATGTTTTGATTTGGAATAGAATGTGTAGTGTTCCCAATGCATTTGTGTGCATGGAAATAAAAGCTATTAGAAGGATTTTGAGCTTTATTCACTTTTTTCAACACACTGCTATTATTTTGAATGCAACTGTGTGTAAATAAAAATGCAGCTACTGTACAGGTGCAGCAGCACATCCAAGTCTGACAGACGTAAAGCCTCATGGACCTGCCCCTGCACGTCTGTCATCCTTGGTTGAAACGGTCCGCGTTTGGGGCCATGCACATGTCGTTGCATGCCTGTCAAAGCCTCACAGCGAAGGCTTGGTTCACCTACATACATTTTGCTTTTGATGCTTTCTCCAGTGCTTTTTGCAGTTTGTTTTGCGCTTTTCTACGCTTTTTTTTTTTTGGCAGAATAAAAATGCATAATGCAGCAAAAACATGGCAAAAATGCACTACCATGCATTTCAGAAGCTTCTCCATTGAACTCTATTGTAGCAAAAATTATTTTTGCTTTTAAAAAATGTCCCTGACCCTTTACAAAAAAACAGCAGCTGAAAAAGGCATATATGTGAACATGGTCCACAGGAAACTGCGTTAAATGGACTGTAGTGCATTTCTGCAAAAATCACTAGAAAAACGCATTGGTGTGAATAGAGCCTTAACATGGATGGCTGGGTGGCAGTGAAACCGAGGCAAATTTTTACAGAAAACTTAAACTTTGTAAAGGAAGGTGCTAACATTTGAACAGGGGCCCTGCAGTGCTGTGGGTTTAGTATTGTAATGCAAGGCACCTGGCAGTGGAAATGGGGAGTTGGGGGTGGAAAGGGGGAATCTTTGAGGATTTTGAGATGAAATAACTTTACATTAAAAGCACCTACAACGGTCAGATTTGACTTGTTTTAAAACTCTTGTACTAGTTGTCAAGAAAATGTAAACTGTTTAATGTCCATAGTCTGGAGGTGCACTTTAAATCCAGTTAGGATTCTCTGCATAGCAGCACTGATACTGGAAGATGGAAGGCCAACACTCGTGGGAAAACAAGCTAAGTTTTTAATAAAACAAAGTATTATTTTGAATGCAACTGTGTGTAAATAAAAATGCAGCTACTGTCCGCGTTTGGGGACGACCCCAAACACACCAGTAAACGTGCAACATCTTGGTTCCAGACCAACAAGATTAACGTTATGGAGTGGCCAGCCCAATCCCCGGATCTTAATCTAATAGAAAACGTGTGGGGTGACATAAAAAATGCAGTTTCTGAGGCAAAACCAAGAAATAGAGAAGAACTGTGGAATGTAGTCCAATCATTCTGGGCTGGAATACCTGTTCACAGGTGCCAGAAGTTGGTTGACTCCATGCAACACAGATGTACAGCAGTTCTCAGAAACAGTGCTTATACAACTAAATATTAATTAAGTGATTCAAAGGAAAGCAAAATCTTCAAACATTTTTCAGTTTATATAGTGATTGTTTGAGTTTGTAAAGAAGAATACAAACACTGCTATTTTTTTGAACATGCTAATTAGAGATGAGCGAAGTATTCAAAAATTCGATTTGGCGAATTCGAGGAATAAATTCGATTCGAGGCGAATATATTCGCTGCGAAATTAACTTATAAAAAGGGTGTTTCTAGGCTTCAGAGAGCCTTTATATTAGTACAGAACACTGTACCCTTAATTTAAATGCCCTTGGAGTCTGCTGGGGAAGAGAAATAATACTGTCAGTCAGTATGACATGCAGATGAGTGCCGTCGATCTTAGAATCACCGCACACTTCACTCATTTGGGCAGTCACGGGGCCAAAACCAGAGTGTGGAGCCACAGTGTGGCGGTGGAGGCAGCAGCAATGGGAGGCCATACAGCACCCTATGACAAAATGGAACCCACCAGCAGTGTGAGGAGACCTGAAAGTGGCACATGGCAGAGTGTGGCGATGGAGACAGCAGCAATGGGAGGCCGTACAGGGACCCATGACACACTCTGGACCTGGCAGCAGCATGAGGAGGCGGTACAGGGGCCCATGACAGATTACGGGCCTGGCAGCAGCATGAGGAGTCGGTACGGGGGCCCATGGCAGATTACGGGCCTGGCAGCAGCAATGGGAGGCCCGTAATCTGCCAGCACCCTATGACAAAATGGAACCCACCAGCAGTGTGAGGAGACCTGAAAGTGGCACATGGCAGAGTGTGGCGATGGAGACAGCAGCAATGGGAGGCCGTACAGGGACCCATGAGACACTCTGGACCTGGCAGCAGCATGAGGAGGCGGTACAGGGGCCCATGACAGATTACAAGCCTGGCAGCAGCATGAGGAGTCGGTATGGGGGCCCATGGCAGATTACGGGCCTGGCAGCAGCAATGGGAGGCCCGTAATCTGCCAGCACCCTATGACAAAATGGAACCCACCAGCAGTGTGAGGAGACCTGAAAGTGGCACATGGCAGAGTGTGGCGATGGAGACAGCAGCAATGGGAGGCCGTACAGGGACCCATGAGACACTCTGGACCTGGCAGCAGCATGAGGAGGCGGTACGGGGGCCCATGGCAGATTACGGGCCTGGCAGCAGCAATAGGAGGCCCGTAATCTGCCAGCACCCTATGACAAAATGGAACCCACCAGCAGTGTGAGGAGACCTGAAAGTGGCACATGGCAGAGTGTGGCGATGGAGACAGCAGCAATGGGAGGCCGTACAGGGACCCATGAGACACTCTGGACCTGGCAGCAGCATGAGGAGGCGGTACAGGGACCCATGACAGATTACGGGCCTGGCAGCAGCATGGGGAGGCGGTACAGGGGCCCATGACAGATTACGGGTCTGGCAGCAGCAATGGGAGGCCCGTAATCTGCCAGCGCCCTATGACAAAATGGAACCCACCAGCAGTGTGAGGAGACCTGAAAGTGGCACATGGCAGAGTGTGGCGATGGAGACAGCAGCAATGGGAGGCCGTACAGGGACCCATGAGACACTCTGGACCTGGCAGCAGCATGAGGAGGCGGTACGGGGGCCCATGGCAGATTACGGGCCTGGCAGCAGCAATAGGAGGCCCGTAATCTGCCAGCACCCTATGACAAAATGGAACCCACCAGCAGTGTGAGGAGACCTGAAAGTGGCACATGGCAGAGTGTGGCGATGGAGACAGCAGCAATGGGAGGCCGTACAGGGACCCATGAGACACTCTGGACCTGGCAGCAGCATGAGGAGGCGGTACAGGGACCCATGACAGATTACGGGCCTGGCAGCAGCATGGGGAGGCGGTACAGGGGCCCATGACAGATTACGGGTCTGGCAGCAGCAATGGGAGGCCCGTAATCTGCCAGCGCCCTATGACAAAATGGAACCCACCAGCAGTGTGAGGAGACCTGAAAGTGGCACATGGCAGAGTGTGGCGATGGAGACAGCAGCAATGGGAGGCCGTACAGGGACCCATGAGACACTCTGGACCTGGCAGCAGCATGAGGAGGCGGTACGGGGGCCCATGGCAGATTACGGGCCTGGCAGCAGCAATGGGTGGCCCTTAATCTGCCAGCACCCTATGACAAAATGGAACCCACCAGCAGTGTGAGGAGACCTGAAAGTGGCACATGGCAGAGTGTGGCGATGGAGACAGCAGCAATGGGAGGCCGTACAGGGACCCATGAGACACTCTGGACCTGGCAGCAGCATGAGGAGGCGGTACGGGGGCCCATGACAGATTACGGGCCTGGCAGCAGCAATGGGAGGCCCGTAATCTGCCAGCACCCTATGACAAAATGGAATCCACCAGCAGTGTGAGGAGACCTGAAAGTGGCACATGGCAGAGTGTGGCGATGGAGACAGCAGCAATGGGAGGCCGTACAGGGACCCATGAGACACTCTGGACCTGGCAGCAGCATGAGGAGGCGGTAGAGGGACCCATGACAGATTACGGGCCTGGCAGCAGCATGAGGAGGCGGTACAGGGGCCCATGACAGATTACGGGTCTGGCAGCAGCAATGGGAGGCCCGTAATCTGCCAGCACCCTATGACAAAATGGAACCCACCAGCAGTGTGAGGAGACCTGAAAGTGGCACATGGCATGAGACACTGTGGACCTGGCAGCAGCATGAGGAGGCGGTACAGGGGCCTATGGCAGATTAGGGGCCTGGCAGCAGCTATGGGAGGCCCGTAATCTGCCAGCACCCTATGTCAAAAAATTCAACACACCAGCAGTGTGTGAGGAGACCTGAAAGTGGCACATGGCAGAGTGTGGCGATGGAGACAGCAGCAATGGGAGGCCGTACAGGGACCCATGAGACACTCTGGACCTGGCAGCAGCATGAGGAGGCGGTACGGGGGCCCATGGCAGATTACGGGCCTGGCAGCAGCAATGGGAGGCCCGTAATCTGCCAGCACCCTATGACAAAATGGAACCCACCAGCAGTGTGAGGAGACCTGAAAGTGGCACATGGCAGAGTGTGGCGATGGAGACAGCAGCAATGGGAGGCCGTACAGGGACCCATGAGACACTCTGGACCTGGCAGCAGCATGAGGAGGCGGTACAGGGGCCCATGACAGATTACGGGCCTGGCAGCAGCATGAGGAGTCGGTACGGGGGCCCATGGCAGATTACGGGCCTGGCAGCAGCAATGGGAGGCCCATAATCTGCCAGCACCCTATGACAAAATGGAACCCACCAGCAGTGTGAGTAGACCTGAAAGTGGCACATGGCAGAGTGTGGCGATGGAGACAGCAGCAATGGGAGGCCGTACAGGGACCCATGAGACACTCTGGACCTGGCAGCAGCATGAGGAGGCGGTACGGGGGCCCATGGCCGATTACGGGCCTGGCAGCAGCAATGGGAGGCCCGTAATCTGCCAGCACCCTATGACAAAATGGAACCCACCAGCAGTGTGAGGAGACCTGAAAGTGGCACATGGCAGAGTGTGGCGATGGAGACAGCAGCAATGGGAGGCCGTACAGGGACCCATGAGACACTCTGGACCTGGCAGCAGCATGAGGAGTCGGTACGGGGGCCCATGGCAGATTACGGGCCTGGCAGCAGCAATGGGAGGCCCATAATCTGCCAGCACCCTATGACAAAATGGAAACCAACAGCAGTGTCAGGAGACCTGAAAGTGGCACATGGCAGAGTGTGGCGATGGAGACAGCAGCAATGGGAGGCCGTACAGGGACCCATGACAGATTACGGGCCTGGCAGCAGCATGAGGAGGCGGTACAGGGGCCCATGACAGATTATGGGCCTGGCAGCAGCAATGGGAGGCCCGTAATCTGCCAGCACCCTATGACAAAATGGAACCCACCAGCAGTGTGAGGAGACCTGAAAGTGGCACATGGCAGAGTGTGGCGATGGAGACAGCAAAAATGGGAGGCCGTACAGGGACCCTAGAGACACTCTGGACCTGGCAGCAGCATGAGGAGGCGGTACGGGGGCCCATGGCAGATTACGGGCCTGGCAGCAGCAATGGGAGGCCCGTAATCTGCCAGCACCCTATGACAAAATGGAACCCACCAGCAGTGTGAGGAGACCTGAAAGTGGCACATGGCAGAGTGTGGCGATGGAGACAGCAGCAATGGGAGGCCGTACAGGGACCCATGAGACACTCTGGACCTGGCAGCAGCATGAGGAGTCGGTACGGGGGTCCATGGCAGATTACGGGCCTGGCAGCAGCAATGGGAGGCCCATAATCTGCCAGCACCCTATGACAAAATGGAAACCAACAGCAGTGTGAGGAGACCTGAAAGTGGCACATGGCAGAGTGTGGCGATGGAGACAGCAACAATGGGAGGCCGTACAGGGACCCATGACAGATTACGGGCCTGGCAGCAGCATGAGGAGGCGGTACAGGGGCCCATGACAGATTACAGGCCTGGCAGCAGCAATGGGAGGCCCGTAATCTGCCAGCACCCTATGACAAAATGGAACCCACCAGCAGTGTGAGGAGACCTGAAAGTGGCACATGGCAGAGTGTGGCGATGGAGACAGCAGCAATGGGAGGCCGTACAGGGACCCATGAGAAACTCTGGACCTGGCAGCAGCATGAGGAGGCGATACGGGGGCCCATGGCAGATTACGGGCCTGGCAGCAGCAATGGGAGGCCCGTAATCTGCCAGCACCCTATGACAAAATGGAACCCACCAGCAGTGTGAGGAGACCTGAAAGTGGCACATGGCAGAGTGTGGAGATGGAGACAGCAGCAATGGGAGGCCGTACAGGGACCCATGACAGATTACGGGCCTGGCAGCAGCATGAGGAGGCGGTACAGGGGCCCATGACAGATTACGGGCCTGGCAGCAGCAATGGGAGGCCCGTAATCTGCCAGCACCCTATGACAAAATGGAACCCAGCAGCAGTGTGAGGAGACCTGAAAGTGGCACATGGCAGAGTGTGGCGATGGAGACAGCAGCAATGGGAGGCCGTACAGGGACCCATGAGACACTCTGGACCTGGCAGCAGCATGAGGAGGCGGTACGGGGGCCCATGGCAGATTACGGGCCTGGCAGCAGCAATGGGAGGCCCGTAATCTGCCAGCACCCTATGACAAAATGGAAACCAACAGCAGTGTGAGGAGACCTGAAAGTGGCACATGGCAGAGTGTGGCGATGGAGACAGCAGCAATGGGAGGCCGTACAGGGACCCATGACAGATTACGGGCCTGGCAGCAGCATGAGGAGGCGGTACAGGGGCCCATGACAGATTACGGGCCTGGCAGCAGAAATGGGAGGCCCGTAATCTGCCAGCACCCTATGACAAAATGGAACCCACCAGCAGTGTGAGGAGACCTGAAAGTGGCACATGGCAGAGTGTGGCGATGGAGACATGGGCCCCCTGGCCACGCTTGACTTTCTGGCCACATAGTCGACATACGGCTACGTTTACTTCCTCGGGCGGCTTGACGAAAAATTGCCACACCGCCGAGTAGGAAACTTTGCCCCCGCTACTCCTCACTGGCTGACTGCTACTTCCTCCGTGCACACCGGCACCACTACTGGCCGTGGTGGTAGGCTGCAGTGGAGCTGGTGCTCTACTCCGTGGCCGTTTGCCTCCACTGACACTGCTGCGACCCTGCTGCCTCCTGGGCAACCCACCGACTGTTTTGCTCGCTGCCAAGCTGGCATCCTCTTCTCCTGATGATGCGGAAGCAATAGCCTGATGACGACGAGGCTGCCAAGTGCGATCAGCCTCATCATCATCAATTAGGGTCTCCGCCTCACTACTAGCCCCCTCGGCTGCGTGTGGGTCAGGAGACAGACCTGTCTCTAGACCGGCTACCGAGCCACTCTCCTCGCCAGTACTTCTTCGCCTGGCTGCTGAAGAGGCGGATGTCTCCCCCCGTTCCTGACCACCCTCTGTTAGCTCTTCCTCACTGTACAGTGGGCCTGAGCCCACAGCATGCGATACTTCGCTTGGTGAGGGAACACCAAAGGACAGGGGCAGGTCGAGGACACGTGATTTCAGTGGGCTTTCTCCCGGGCCATGCCAACTAACGGTTGTGTCTGACGTACCCACCGACCGTTGGCTGTAGGTGTCAGAGGTGACCTGAGAAGAGGAAGACGACCGAGCCAACCAATCGATGACGGCAGGGTTGTCGGTGGAGACACGACCACTGGATGACACCGGGAGCACTGGCCTCTGGCTGCGACTAGTGCTGCCTCGACCCCTTCCTCTGCTGCCACGTCTGCTCACTCCTGAAACATTGCCTCCTCTGCCACTCCTCTGCGTGTTGTCTGACATACTCTTTAATTCAACGATTCTGTGTCCCTGAGTAACGATTCTGTGTCCCTGAGTAACAATTCTGTGTCTGTCCCTGAGTAACAATTCTGTGTCCCTCAGTAAAAATTCTGTGTCCCTCAGTAACAATTCTGTGTCTGTCCCTGAGTAACAATTCTGTGTCCCTCAGTAACAATTCTGTGTCTGTCCCTGAGTAACAATTCTGTGTCCCTCAGTAACAATTCTGTGTCCCTCAGTAACAATTCTGTGTCTGTCCCTGAGTAACAATTCTGTGTCCCTGAGTAACAGTTCTGTGTCCCTGAGTAACAATTCTGTGTCCCTGAGTAACAATTCTGTGTCCCTGAGTAACAATTCTGTGTCCCTCAGTAACAATTCTGTGTCCCTCAGTAACAATTCTGTGTCCCTCAGTAACAATTCTGTGTCTGTCCCTGAGTAACAATTCTGTGTCCCTCAGTAACAATTCTGTGTCCCTCAGTAACAATTCTGTGTCTGTCCCTGAGTAACAATTCTGTGTCCCTGAGTAACAGTTCTGTGTCCCTGAGTAACAATTCTGTGTCCCTGAGTAACAGTTCTGTGTCCCTGAGTAACAATTCTGTGTCCCTGAGTAACAATTCTGTGTCCCTCAGTAACAATTCTGTGTCCCTCAGTAACAATTCTGTGTCCCTCAGTAACAATTCTGTGTCTGTCCCTGAGTAACAATTCTGTGTCCCTCAGTAACAATTCTGTGTCCCTCAGTAACAATTCTGTGTCTGTCCCTGAGTAACAATTCTGTGTCCCTGAGTAACAGTTCTGTGTCCCTGAGAAAAAATTCTGTGTCCCTGAGTAACAATTCTGTGTCCCTGAGTAAGAATTCTGTGTCCCTGAGTAACAATTCTGTGTCCCTCAGTAACAATTCTGTGTCCCTCAGTAACAATTCTGTGTCCCTCAGTAACAATTCTGTGTCTGTCCCTGAGTAACAATTCTGTGTCCCTCAGTAACAATTCTGTGTCCCTCAGTAACAATTCTGTGTCTGTCCCTGAGTAACAATTCTGTGTCCCTGAGTAACAGTTCTGTGTCCCTGAGTAACAATTCTGTGTCCCTAAGTAACGATTCTGTGGCCCTAAAGTCTCTTTGGCCCTAACTCTGTCCCTAATACAGAGAGGTCTGTCTCTCTTGAATGACCGGAGGCTAATGGAGAATTCTAAGATGGCCGCAATTTATAGCTCGACCATTACACAGTGCTGGCTGGCTGGCTGCTGATTGGCTAATGCGATCACATGTCATGAATGAATGCATTATGGGTCAGCGCGCCTTGTCTGCGCGCCTTCCCAGAGATCCCCGCTCCGTCGCCACACATGTCGCCGCCATTTTTGGAAAATTTCGATTCGCGCCGAATCCGAAAATTAGCAGACTTCGGATGCGCGAATCGAAATTCCCAATATTCGAAACGAATTCCACTTCGCCATGTTCAATTCGCTCATCTCTAATGCTAATATTCACTTTTCCTAAATTTTTTTTAGAGGAACAACACAAATTTGATATATTTTTCTTCATGTTTTGATTTGGAATAGAATGTGTAGTGTTCCCAATGCATTTGTGTGTATGGAAATAAAAGCTATTAGAAGGATTTTGAGCTTTATTCACTTTTTTTGAACACACTGCTATTATTTTGAACACAACTGTATATGTCTCTATATCTCTTTCTCTCCCTCCCTCTTTATCTCTCTCTCCCTCTTTATCTCTCTCTTTATATCTTTCTCTCCCTCTCTCTTTATATCTCGTTCCCTCTTTATCTCTTTCTCTTTATCTCTCTCTTTTTCTCTCTTTATACCTCTTTCTTTCCCTCTTTATCTCTCTCTCTATCTCTCCCTCTTTATCTTTCTCTCTCTATCTCTCTCCGTCTTTATCTCTAGCACTGTCTCTATCTCTCTCCCTCTTTCTCTCTCTTTATATTTCTCTCTCTTTATCTTTTTCTCCCTTTTATTATCCCTCTATCTCTTTATTTCTCTCTCTTGACCTTTCTCTCACTCTCTATTTCTTTGTCTTTCTCATTCTCTACCTCTTTATCTATCTTTCGCTCTCTCTCCCCTCCAACTTACAGTTGCAAGAAAAAGTATGTGAACCCCTTGGGATTATGTGGAGTTTTGCATGAATTGGGCATAAAATGTGCTCTGAACGTCATCTAAGTCACAACAATAGAAGAACACAGTCTGCTGAACATAATACTACACAAACATTAGATGTTGCCATGGTTTAATTGCACATAACATGTAAACATTCACAGTGCAGGGAGGAAAAAGTATGTGAGGCCCTAGCTTAATGACTTCTCCCAGAGCTAATTGGAGCCAGGAGTGAGCCAACCTTGACTCCAATAAGTGTGATGATATTGGATGTGTTGCTGACAGCTGTCCTGCCCTTAAAAAACACACACCTGCTTTGGGTTTACTGGTTTCAAGAAGCACTGTCTGATGTGAACCATGCCTCGCAGAAAAGAGCTCTCAGAAGACCTACGATCAAGAATTGTTGACTTGCATGAAGCTGGAAAGGGTTACAAAAGTATCTCCAAAAGCCTTGATGTTCATGTGTCCACGGTAAGACAGACTGTCTACAAATGGAGAAAGTTTAGCACTGTTGCTACTCTCCCTAGGTGTGGTCGTCCTGTAAAAATGACTGCAAGAGCACAGAGCAGAATGCTGCATGAGGTAAAGAAGAATCCCAGAGTGTCAGCTAAAGACCTACAGAAATCTCTGGCACATGCTAACATTTTTGTTGACACATCTACAATAAGGAAAACATTAAACAAGAATGGAGTACATGGGAGGACACCACGGAGGAAGCCATTGCTGTCCAAAAAGAATATTACAGCACGTTTGAAGTTTGCAAAAGAGCACCTGGATGTTCCACAGCACTACTGGCAAAATATACTGTGGACAGATGAAATCAAGATTGAGTTGTTTGGGCAGAACACACAACACTATGTGTGGAGAAAAAAAGGCACAGCACACCAACATCAAAACCTTATCCCCACTGTAAAACATGGCGGAAGGTGCATCATGGTTTGGGGCTGCTTTGCTGCCTCGGGGCCTGGACGGATTGTTGTCATTGATGGGAAAATGAATTCCAGAGTTTATCAAGACATTTTGCAGGAAAATATACGACCATCTGTTCGCCAACTGAAGCTCCGCAGAGGATGGGTGATGCAACAGGACAATGACCCAAAGCATACAAGTAATTCAACAAAACAATGGCTGTAGCAGCACAGAATACGCCTTCTGGAGTGGCCCAGTCAGAGTCCTGACCTCAACCCGATTGAAATGCAGTGGCATGACCTTAAGAGAGCGATTCACACCAGACATCCCAAGAATATTGCTACACTGAAACAGTTTTGTGAAGAGGAGTGGTCCAAAATTACTCCAGATCGTTGTGCAGGTCTGATCTGCAACTACAGGAAACGTTTGGTTGAGGTTATTGCTGCCAAAGGAGGGTCAACCAGTTATTAAGTCCAAAGGTTCACATACTTTTTCCTCCCTGCACTGTGAATGTTTACATGTTATGTGCAATTAAACCATGGCAACATCTAATGTTTGTGTAGTAATATGTTCAGCACACTGTGTTCTTCTATTGTTGTGACTTAGATGACGTTCAGAGCACATTTTATGCCCAATTCATGCAAAACTCCATGTAATCCCAAGGGGTTCACATACTTTTTCTTGCAACTGTAGAAGAAGGGGGAGGGGGTAGATGTTAGTGTTGCCTAGGGCAGCACAAAACCAAAATACACCACTGCTAGCAGCATACTATTCAAATCAGACCCACTAAGAAGTACATCATTTAATAAAATGCTGTCATACTGAACACTTTGACAGTGGGTGTGTTTTTTATGGATTGAGAATGAACTGTCTGGGTCCATGGACTTCTTTTCAGAGTTGCTAGAATGTAAAGCTGTATCAGTGGCTCCCTCCACCTCTGTCTTTCTGACTGACACTGATGGTCTTTTGCCATGTTTTGCTCCTATCTTCTCTGTTTGCTGACCTCTGGTTACTGCTGTCAAGAATATGAAGCTTGGGTCATTTCTAGTATTTGCTTGGTTGACAATAAACTTGGTGGAGAAACTGAATGGTGGGAAGGAGACATGATGATCTTCCTTGTACCTAGAGCCTTGAGAAATCTATTTATCTTACAGACTGTATGAGAGCTTTTTAATTATTGGTTTAATTCCACGTGCTGTGTCTAAGTATCCCGATCCCGGTAAGTGACCTTGGGTCTTGGCTTCATGGACCTGCAACAACGTGTCACCAAGTTCTCTTAACCTTAGGTTGTCTTTGTTAGAGATTTTAGGGAAGTCTTCCAGTTTCTTCAACAGAGCATTCTCAATAGCTTCAGGGCTGCCATAACAGTCTTCTAATCGCTGCTACACCATATTAACCCCAGCAGCTGGAACATGAATGTGTTCAGACCTGATTTTCTTGGCCTGTCATGATGACCATAGTCCAAGCCACTTTGTTAGCAGATCTAGCTCCTCTCTAGCTGTAAGATTCTGATGAGATCTCTGATGATGCTTTAGAAAGATGTCTTATTGCCCAAGAGTTCTCGGGGTGATCATCAAATGTCTATGCATGAGGAGGATTGCTGAGTGAAGGATGAGTAATGTAGGAGTACTCTAAAGTTTTTTAAAGAAGATTTGCATCCATCCATGTGGGATTTCCATCTTGAGCTCTATATGAGGCACACAAATGCTATATGACCTTACTTATTGGTTAAGTCATAGATTCCAGGTGAGAGCACATCCGGAGGAGGGCATTTTTAAACACAAGATGGCACTAAAGAGGTAGTGGCATCCAGAAGTATAATGCGAAGTGGATATTGATTTTCTTGCACAAAGAAGATTGAAAGTGGACATTTCTGTTTATGATTTATAAATTTGGAGTATTGTATTTTTGTAATTATATGTTTTCATGTAATAATTGACAGGAAAAGTGAAGCACGGCACTGTATGAAATATTTATGGTCAAGTCACATACTGGATATGAGAGTATGATTAGTGCGATTCACTGATGTTTTAATTTTATTTTGCACATAGCTGCTCACAAGGTTTTGGTATTAATGTCTTTTAGGTTTGGATGGGTACATGCGAGTTGAATTGAGCTGAGCTTCAGATATCTTTTGGACACGGTCTGGCTTAAGTCTTCAGTAGTTTTTATCATTCTACCCTACCACAAGAGTATAACTGATTGTGTTCCTCCTTTCACAGCTAGATTTCCACCTTACTCTGGAAGCAATGAAAACTGTAGAACCTCGAAGATGTTTAGATTTTGATAAAACTTTGATACAATTTGGCATATCACATAAAATGAGTGATTACACTGTAAAACTATTTTACTGAATTTTATTCAGTAAGAGATATTGTCTACATTTGTAACACTACACTGTTTTTTTCTGTTAGGCATTATTTACAAAATATTGTGTGATGGCTAACTTCTTAACCACTTCCTGTCCGGACACTTTTACCCCCTTCCTGTCCAGGGCAATTTTCAGCTTTCAGCGTTATCACACTTTGAATGATAATTGCGCGGTCATGCAACACTGTACCCATATGAATTTTTTACCATTTTTTTGAGACAGATAAAACTTTATTTTGGTGGTATTTATTCACCGCTGGGATTTTTATTTTTTTTGCTATGTAAATGAAATGTCCAAAAATTTTGAAAAAAAAGTGTTTTTCTTATAACATTTTGCAAATAAATAATATTTAATCATAAATCCTGGCCAAAATGTATTCTGTTATCTTTTTAGTAAAAAAAAATAAGCCAAACTAGTTTATAACCAAAAATTATAATTTTTAAACTTTTTATATTTTTATTTAATTTTTTTATATTATTTATTTATTTTTTACATACTGTCACCCTAGCAGTACAGTGTCACCATGGTGACACTGTACTACTTGTGGGGGTGAGGAAGGTTTTTTTTTTTTTTACACTGATTGCTTTTACACCCATATAGGGTGTAAAAGCAATCATTTCTCTTTCTGTCTACATTCTTGCAGCCATTGAGAACTACTGAGTGAGCTGTGATTGGTCACAGCTTGTCACATGGTACAAGGCTGTTGTGAATAGCCTTGTACCATGTGACCTCTGTGATCATTCACAGATTTCACACATAGTAAGCAATGATGTCACAAGTGACATCTTGCTTACTACTTTGCATGTGATTGCTGATTGGCCAATCAGCAATCACGTGATCGGAACCTCGTACAGAGATCCCGTCCGACGATCGGTGTTTCACTGTGTCCGGAGCACACAGTGGGCACCGGATCACGGTGCTGCGCGCTCCCAGGAAGAACGCACAAGCAGGGTGCGGGGAGGCCATTTATAAACAGCCACCCGACCCTGCAGTGCCACCATCCGGCCGTTTATATACAACGGCCGGACGGGAGGTGGTTAAATCTGAACGTCGAGCATGGTTTTTATTGCATAGTTACATTGGTCCAGCTTGGACCAATGTAAGCATATGTATTCTATATCTGTAGGGCCACTGTGGAAGCTTAGAATCCCTGTAGTAGTCAGTGCTACTGCAGTGATCAATGCGGTCCTGTGAATTCACATTCTTAGCATTCTGTGAATGGAGGCTGTGCTGAGCAACTCCGTGTTCACTATACAGGAGGGCAGTTGTTGGGCACAGGACCTAAATGACCATGGCCATCAAAGCAGTAGTGCCTTCTACTAAAGAGATTCTTTGCTTCAACAGTGGTCCCACATGTATACAATATGTACACTTAGATTGGTCCAAACTGGACCAATGCAATTATGCAATGAAAACCATACATGGAGTTATGGAGTTCAGCCTTAAGGAAAGTATCACTCAGACAGAAGTTTCTTCAGAATTCTGAGCCTGGAGTTTGCTAGTAGTTGCTCTGCCAATTATATACTACAATGTTTGATTAAATCAGGTGGCCTAGGGGACCAGTCTATTGTATTAGCTACTGTATGTCCAATGTTTAGTTGTATTTGGAAGTATGGCACTACTTGCAGATGTGTAGATTACTCTTGATAATACAGTTTGTTGGTTATCCTGCTAGTAATACATTACTGTTCTAGGGACCCAGAAGACTGAGGTTGTCACTGTAAAAGCATACAGGATAGATCACCCTTTGCAAAAGGAAATGTATGCGCAAAAGAGGCCTTGATTAGCTGTAATATCCAAGCACTATGTATGTGTGTATACTTGCCCACTTTGCTGGGCTGATAATACATTCAATTGAGACTAATGTATAGTTAGACCAGGATGCTTAAGTACACTTTTCTTTACTAAATACTTAGCTTTTCTGGTGTAGTGTAACTTAAACTGACAGCCAGCTTAATCTACATGGTCAAAATGGATTTCAGTGGGCATGGTGTGGTGGCTGGGGTTCGAGAATTCTACCTCCTCTCTACAGTGGCATTAGCATACAGCATATATCTTGGTTTAAGGGTTATGGGGATCAAATCTCAGATGATAGTTTGGTGAAAACGTTAGACAAGAACCCCAACTGTTTTAATTGGAAATTATTGCAAATCCCAGATGTTGCTGTTTGTCTAATTCTTACAGCAAAGCTAAGGAAATTGACCCATTACTATTATCAATTTATCATTTAGTAAAACAAGAATGCTGTGTATACAAACTATTGACAGCCACAGGAATATAATAAAAGCCATACAGAGTGCTACAAACATGCATACACTAACAACATGGCAGTCTTTGAAAGCAAATAAGCATTGGCGAAAATATGTATGCAGTAAGGGTACAATAAAAGACACCTAGCTTCCATTATAGCTGGTTTGTGATTTCTGTAGCAAATGGAACTTTAGGCATGTCGTGTTTGTAGCAAACCAGTTTATTGGTTTTGTTTATTTCTTGTAGTGTTGCTTCTAGTCCTCCTTTCAGCTCTGTGATGTTGTCATGGAGGAGTGGAAGAGAACTCCAGTGGCAACCTGTGAAGCTCTGGTGAACTCCATGCCCAACAGGGTTAAAGCAGTGCTGGAAAGTAATGGTGGCCACACAAAATATTGACACTTTGGGCCCAATTTGGACATTTTCACTTAGGGGTGTACTCACTTTTGTTGCCAGCGGTTTAGACATTAATGGCTGTGTGTTGAGTTATTTTGAGGGGACAGCAAATTTACACTGTTATACAAGCTGTACACTCACTACTTTACATTGTAGCAAAGTGTCATTTCTTCAGTGTTGTCACATGAAAAGATATAATAAAGTACAGTATTTACAAAAATGTGAGGGGTGGACTCACTTCTGTGAGATACTGTACAATCACAGTATCTATTTCCTCATTATTAGAACAGTGAATCTAGTCTTGTGCAAACACTGTTACAATGGAATTACAATGTTGCAGTGGAGAGATGTTGTTTACTCCTGAAAGTTTACATTGGATGTGTTTATCTAAGTCTCAAGTCACTACAGTATGAATGTGGCACTTGTCTATATGTTTGGAGCTGTCAGTAGCTGTGTGCAGGCAACCCATATACAGTTGTGTTCAAAATAATAGCAGTCAGACATCACTAACCGGATCAATCACTGTTTTTGGTAGAAATGATATTTCTACAAGGCAAATAATTTACTAGTGTAGTAGAGTAATAGAAATCCAACAGACCCAACAGTCATGAAATGCATGCTGCTGATTCTGTGTAATTGAATCACTAATTGAAATGGGCATGTTCAAAATAATAGCAGTGTGGAGTTCTATTAGTGAGGTCATTCATTCTTTGAAAAACAGGTGGCAATTACTGCCCTTATTTAAGGAAGGAAGGCAGCAAATGTTGTACATGCTGGTTACAGTGCATTTCTCTCTGAAATTCTGAGGAAAATGGGTCGTTCCAGACATTGTTCAGAAGAACAGCGTACCTTGATTAAAAAGTTGATTGGAGAGGGGAAAACATATAAAGAAGTGCAGAAAATTATAGGCTGCTCAGCTAAAATGATCGCAAATGCTTTAAAATGGCAACCAAAACCTGAAAGACGTGGAAGAAAGCAAAAAACTACCATGCGAATGGATAGAAGAATAGCCAAAATGGCAAGGACTCAGCCAAACAATCAGCTCCAGGATGATCAAAGAAGGTCTAAAGTTACCTGTGAGTACTGTTACAATTAGAAGACACCTATGTGAAGCCAAGCTATCTGCAAGAAGCCCCCGCAAAGTCCCACTGATGAAAAAAAGACGTGCTGAAGAGGTTACAGTTTGCCAAAGAGCACATTGACTGGGCTAAAGAAAAATGGCACAACATTTTGGTGACTGATGAAAGTAAGATTGTTCTTTTTGGGTCTAGTGGCCGGAGACAGTTTGTCAGACGACCCCCAAACACTGAATTCAAGCCACAGTACACTGTGAAGACAGTGAAGCATGGTTGCGCAAGCATCATGATATGGGGATGTTTCTCATACTACGGTGTTGGGCCTATTTATCACATACCAGGGATCATGGATCAGTTTGAATACATCAGAATACTTGAAGAGGTCATGCTGCCTTATGATGAAAAGGAAATGCCCTTGAAATGGGTGTTCCAACAAGACAACGACCCCAAACACACCAGTAAACGTGCAATATCTTGGTTCCAGACCAACAAGATTGACATTATGGAGTGGCCAGCCCAATCCCTGGATCTTAATCCATTAGAAAACGTGTGGGGTGACATCAAAAATGCAGTTTCTGCGGCAAAACCAAGAAATAGAGAAGAACTGTGGAATGTAGTCCAATCATCCTGGGCTGGAATACCTGTTCACAGGTGCCAGAAGTTGGTTGACTCCATGCAACACAGCAGTTCTCAGAAAATGTGCTTATACAACTAAATATTCATTAAGTGATTCAAAGGAAAGCAAAATCTTCAAACATTGTTCAGTTTATATAGTGCATGTTTGAGTTTGTAAAGAAGAATACAAACACTGCTATTTTTTTCAACAGTCTAATATTCACTTTTCTTCAATTTTTTTAGAGGAACAACACAAATTTGATATATTTTTCTTCATGTTTTGATTTGGAATAGAATGTGTAGTGTTCCCAGTGCATTTGTGTGTATGGAAATAAAAGCTATTAGAAGGATTTTGATCTTTATTCACTTTTTTCAACACACTGCTATTATTTTGAACGCAACTGTGTGTAAATAAAAATGCAGCTACTGTACAGGTGCAGCAGCACATCCAAGTCTGACAGACGTAAAGCCTCATGGACCTGCCCCTGCACGTCTGTCATCCTTGGTTGAAACGGTCTGCGTTTGGGGCCATGCACATGTCGTTGCATGCCTGTCAAAGCCTCACAGCGAAGGCTTGGTTCACCTACATGCATTTTGCGTTTGATTCTTTCTCCAGTGCTTTTTGCAGTTTGTTTTGCGCTTTTCTACGCTTTTTTTTTTTTGGCAGAATAAAAATGCACAATGCAGCAAAAACATGGCAAAAATGCACTACCATGCATTTCAGCAGCTTCTCCATTGAACTCTATTGTAGCAAAAATGATTTTTGCTTTTAAAAAATGTCCCTGACCCTTTACAAAAAAACAGCAGCTGAAAAAGGCATATATGTGAAAACATGGTCCACAGGAAACTGCGTTAAATGGACTGTAGTGCATTTCTGCAAAAATCACTAGAAAAACGCATTGGTGTGAATAGAGCCTTAACATGGATGGCTGGGTGGCAGTGAAACCGAGGCAAATTTTTACAGAAAACTTAAACTTTGTAAAGGAAGGTGCTAACATTTGAACAGGGGCCCTGCAGTGCTGTGGGTTTAGTATTGTAATGCAAGGCACCTGGCAGTGGAAATGGGGAGTTGGGGGTGGAAAGGGGGAATCTTTGAGGATTTTGAGATGAAATAACTTTACATTAAAAGCACCTACAAAGGTCAGATTTGACTTGTTTTAAAACTCTTGTACTAGTTGTCAAGAAAATGTAAACTGTTTAATGTCCATAGTCTGGAGGTGCACTTTAAATCCAGTTAGGATTCTCTGCATAGCAGCACTGATACTGGGAGATGGAAGGCCAACACTCGTGGGAAAACAAGCTAAGTTTTTAATAAAACAAAGTCTCTGCTCCTTGGGGTTTATATGGTCTACCTGCCCAAGTTCAGATGCCCTCCCACTCACCATCACTTTGAGCAAATGTGTGTCTAAACTGTTTCCCCTGAGGTAGAAGGGGCTACTTCAAATGTGGAGCAGCATGTAAGGGAATAAATATGTAAACGCATGTGCAGCGACAATAATTATACAAAACACATGAATTTGGAAAAAATGTCCGTGAAACATTTGAAGTCCGTAATATAATCCTTGAGAAAACCTGTAAACACCACTAACGTGTCCAAGTGATGAAGCAACTGTATTTCTGACAGCGCCATACTCCACCTTGGCTGTAAACGTACACCATTTAACATCTCACTCAAATAGACACAGCTCACTTCTACCTCCTCTGTCAGCACAGACCCAGGCCATAAGATGATCTTCAGGTAAGGAAAAGCTGCCAGCCAGAAAACACTGCGACAAAAAGTCAATAAATACTGCACTAAGGCTTATTATACGCACTCATGGGGTAAATTTATTATTGTCGCAGTACTGTTTTCTGGCAGGCTGTTTTTCCTTACCTGGAGATCATCTTATGCCCTGGGTTTGTACTGACAGGTGGAAGCAATCTGTGTCTATTTGATTGAGCTGTTATATGCCGTATGTTAGGTTTTTTTCACAGATTATATTAGTGGCTTTATATTTCATGGACATTTTTTCACATTTATTTAGTATTTTGTATATTATGGCGCTGTTTGCATATTCACTATGCTCTAATGCTGATAAAAGCTGAAAAACGCAGATAAAACGCTAAAAATCTGTTGGCGTTTATGAGTGTTTTTGAGCCTGAAGATTTGTTGGGAGTATAACTTTGCTAAAAACCGCAAACGCTGAAAAAAGATTTGTTACAAAGCTTTGTTAGAAAATTACATGTAGCACTAGCAAAATAAAACTTGACAATGTTGTCACTTTCAAAACGCATACACTTATTTTGTAAAACAGACATTTTCCAGCACTGTGTACTTCATATCCTCCGCATGCACCCTTAAGAACTAAAGCCACAAAAGAAATAATGCACTCCACCTCTACCTCATAAAAATAAAATGTCTTGCCATTGATGGCCCCTGAATGGGCGTGTCTTGTTGCTCAAGTCTTGTTGAATTGTTACAAATTAATAAAAAACATTGAATTACAAAAAAAAAATGTCTAGAACAAGTGTCCCTTTTGTATTGAGGTCGGCTGCTTGTTGCATGCCTGAAATAGAAGAATCATCAGATGCAGAAACAGGTGGTTCCTGCTTCAGTGCAAGGGAAGCATCGTCAATCTGAGGTTGTGTTGTGCAGACCTCCAATAGAGGGAATGGTCGCCTGAGGTTTTGATATGGCCCCCTTATGCCTAGTCCCCACCTTAGCTAGGGGTGAGGATACTCATGGAGTAGGGTGCACCAACCTAGGTATAGTCCATCCTGTAGTGAAGTAGTCATGGAAAAAGGGCAGGAGGAAGCAGCCAAGTACTTTATAAAGGCTATAGGTGGAAGTGGGGGTAAAGTGTGGACCAGTGCTGTAATGCAACTAGGGCTAAGCTCTGGGTAGTTACGTTTTAGTGCCAAGTTTGAAAAGCTTACACTGTAAAATGAGTATATTCCAAACATAACCCCAGAAATACAGGGTGACCCTGTCTTACCTGTCCACTACGCTGGACCCCTTACAGTAAGTCCCCTACCTACGAACAGGTTCTGTTCCAAGAGTGAATTTGTAAGTTCAATTTGTTCAGAAGTCCAACAAAGTCAGCACTTTCAGCCAACGGTTGCCAGCACTGATTAGTGTATTCTGGCTCCCTGTCAGAATACAAAGGAACAGCAGGGGAGATTGCCAAAGCAACATCCTTGCTGGTACAGCGATCTATCAGGGTTTTTTCTTCTGTTGAGCCTGTTGGGGTGAAGGAAAAAAAAAAAAAAAAGAAAACAGTGTGTGTGTACTCAGCTTTACATGATTGAACATGCAAACATGTCCGCATCCTTGAAAGTTTGTAACTTGAGCGTTCGTATGTAAGGAACTTACTCTATACCTAGGCTTCGACTGTCATGGTGGGCATACCCCAAAGAGGTCTCCAGCGTCTGAGTTTCATAGGGATGGACCACAGTCCTGCACTAAGCTTCAAAGCTACATACACAGGCAGGATCAAGTGATCGAAGCAACGTTACAGGCCATCCTCAGTGTGGTGTCCAGGTAAGTTTCCCAAGGTTTTACAAAGGTTGCACTGAGCTGGATGCACTTTGTGAAGGTACAAGCCTAAAACCTTGGGTCCGGGAATACTTTGCCTTTGTCCTGTACAAGATAATTCATTTTCCAGCCTTGTTCACCTTTCTACATTCCAACTGTAGCCAGGTACAGGACTACTGCAGTAGAGTGTTCAAATATGCAGCTGGCTCGCTGAAATTGTGGTGCTGTTGCTTTCTTTTCCTCCAGGCACTAGGGGTAGAGTTAAATCATTCCAAGCTTAAGACTGTAAAATAGAATGCCTGGGACATAGAGTTCAACACTGCAGCCATGCTGATGATACACTGCCTACAATTCCACATAATGTGTGAGCGCCAGGAGGACTTTATATATTTTTCGCCCACTGTCCTGGCTCTACAGAGAACCAAGCACACCAGACCTGCTGGAATGAACCCTATCTGGGAGGAGGCCAAAAGAGCACTACTCACACAGCCCACAGAAGGAGGCAGCTGCTGTAAGATTGCTACCTCCAGTGGCTCTGCCCTCTCATTAGCCTAGAGACCTGCATATGCTCCAGATCGGCTCAACTGTCACTTGAGTCATCATCACCTCAAAACCTGCTCATGGGGGGGCCTTCCAACACAAAACTTCATCATCATAGGAGGAGTTGGTGACTAGGCCACTGGCAGACCTACTGAGGAAGAAAAAAATATGGATTTTTTAATATCCTGTAAATTCCATATTTTGGAGTATAATACAGGACACCGGAACTTTATTCTTAGACTATGGATTATTAGCCATTACCTTCAGGTGACTGGACACTAAAAAAAGCTTCAGGAGGGAATAAGCCCTAGAATATGCTTATAACCTCGCCCACTCAGTTTTGTCAACAAGCAGTAAGGATAGCACAGAGAAAAGGCATTTACAGGTAAGTAAAATTTGCTTGCTCTCATCTTAATCATAGAGTGACACAGTAACTTTATTCTTGGACCATGGGATAGTCCCCAGGCAATTAACATTTATTAGTTAAACGCAGACACACGGATATTGCACTCACATTTCCAGAGAAAAATGACATGACTCACCGGCTAGGGTGGCAGTAAATTACTTTTGCTCTCCAAGCACCGGTGATGGCATCACCATGGTCTGTACCTTGGTGCCGTGACCTGGATACAGATTGTGGTGACGCCATCACAGGTGTTTGGAGAGCACAAGCAATTTACTGCAGTCCTAGCCGGCGATTCATGTCATTTTTCTCTGGAAACATGGGAGAGCAATACAAGTGTGTCTGCTTTTAACTAGTAAACGGAATTACACTATTTGGATGCCTCTTTCCAACCCTTATATGCATGTACCATATATCGGCACCATAAGAGACCATTACAGTTGGTGAAATAGGGGGCACTCAGGCGTAGAGCACACATCCCTTATTGGTTGTGAAAGGAGCATCTGCACTTATTGATTTCACATTAAGGGCAATTATTAAATTTTATTGTATTTAAGTTTACGGTTTATGTCATTTCATTATTTATCTGGGCAGCGCTTCTCATGTGTGTGAAGCAGGAAATGTTAGATAATCCTTCAAGGCAGGTCATGAAGAGGAGGCCTCAGGGAAGCAAAAAAACAGTTAACTTCCAGCATATTTCATCCTAATGTACTGTAGCATAGGAAAAAGAGAGGGTTCCCAGAAGTAAGGGGAACCCAGGAAGCACTACAGCTGCTCAGAGCCAAAAGCACAATAAGGCCCTACATTCATAAAGAGATCTTAAACTACAATAACACTCAAGATTTTGAATGAAGGCAAGAGCACCTGTAATAATGTCCCAGAAGGTTAAAACAGGTGACAAGGAGGAGCAACTATGCAACAGCAGGTGCATGAGAAGTGTGAAAGCCAGGGGTGTTAAAGGATACACAAGACCAAATGAAGACCTGCAGAGAGCCCAGGGCTAGGTTTTTGTCAATTCCAAGACAAAGAAGTTGTCTGATGAAAAACCACCAGTAATGGTATTTCTAGGAATCTTTTAGGACAGCACCTAGAGAGAGCATAGCTCCACCCATTTTCCCAGGAAACACTACAGCACAAAAACTTTAAAAGCAGGACACTACCACCATGGCCTCAGACATGCTGGAAAAAAGAATACAGACAACAATAGCAATAAAAATAATCATAAAGCAACAGGAGGGTAGTTGCTGCTGTCCTGAAGACTAGAAATACTGTTATGTCTAAGTTCTTCCCATCTCTTTCAGGACAGCACCTGGAGATGATAACCAAGTGTACCCTACAAAGGGTATGTTTACCCTGGGGGGGGACTACGACTTGCAGGACTTTCCTGCCAAACGACTATTCTGCAGCTGAAAGTAAATCTACTCTATAGTGCCAGATGAATGTGGAAAAACTTGACCACGTAGGTGCTTTGCATATTTGATCTGCTGAAGCAGCAGCGCTCTCAGCCCAGGATGTAGCCATCCCATGGGTGGAATGAGCTGCAACACTAGCAGGAGCTCCCTTATGAGAAGATACATAAGCATCTATAGTGGCCTTTCTGAACCACTCTACCAATGTACTCTCAGAGGCTTTCAGACCTGTCTGAGCTCCAGCAAAAAAAATTAACATGGAATTGGATCTTCTAAAGTCCTTAGAAACGCTGAGGTAATGAATAAGACATCTTCTTACATCCAGTGTAGGGAAAGCTTCTTCCCTCCCAGGTTAGAAGGGGAATGGCAGTATGTTGGTAAAACAATTTCCTGAGGCCGATGAAAAGCGGATGGAATTTTTGGGAGAAAGCCAGGGTGTGTTCTGAGATTGACCTGATCTGGGAACATATAAAAAAAAAAAATGATCACACATTGACAAAGCCTGCAGCTCGCTAACCCATCAAGCAGAAGTGACCATCGCTAAAAGAATTGTCTTTACATGAGCCCTTGCAAAACAATAGATAAGTCCTACTTAGGGAAGAACTTTAAAGTCGTGGTCCTGGACCTAGCCAAGGACTTGAAAAATGCAATAACCAACGCATCTTGAGATAAGGATCTCTGTCAGGGCTCCAGGGTATGACCAGAGGTATGTGACTGACGCAGGGAAATGCAGGCTTCAGATAAGTTATAAACAATATAATTTATTCAAGACTAACAATACAAACATAAACGCAGTGCAATACTAAAACATAACACAGTGCAAACGAACCAAACCACCCACAGATAACAATACAAACAATGCAAGCGTCGTCAGGCAGGCCGGGTCAATAACAAACGGGCAGGTAGGAGCAGGAGGAGCAGGCAGAGAGTAGTCAGGTCACGAGCCGGGTACAGCAACTAACAGGCAGGTAGGTACAGGGGGGTCAGGCAGAGAATGGTCGGGGTCACAAGCCAGGGATCAGAACAGGAGAAGTCAGCAAAGGTCCAGATCAAGCAGGGTCAGCAACAAGACAGGAACAGGATGCAGGAACAAGATACAGGGCCCAGGAAAAACACACACCAAGGCAGAGTCTGCAGGTCTGGCCATCCCTTAAATACACCTGCATAAGCAGTTTCAGGTGTTTGGCTGGCTGCAGGGTTGAGTCTCTGATTGCTGGGAGCACCCGCTAGCCAGCCCTGGTACTGCAGCCCATAAGGCAGGTGAGTCCCACCATTGCTGGCCAGTCCATTCCTGACAGTACCCCCCCCCCCCCCCAAGGAGCGGCCTCAGGACGCTCCAAACAGTCCTAGCTGGGCAAAATGTTCCTCCGCCCGGGTCTAGTAACTGGCAGGATATCAAAGACTGGCACACCGGGCAGGACTCCGGGCAGCAGGACTCCGGGCAGCGGCACACCGGGCAGAGGCACATCGGGCAGAGGCACATCGGGCAGGACTCCGGGCAGCGGCACATCGGGCAGGACTCCGGGCAGCGGCACATCGGGCAGGACTCCGGGCAGCGGCACATCGGGCCAGACTCCGGGCAGCGGCACATCGGGCCGGGCTCCGGGCAGCGGCACATCGGGCCGGACTCCGGGCAGCGGCACATCGGGCCGGACTCCGGGCAGAGGCACATCGGGCCGGACTCCGCGCAGAGGCACATTGGGCCGGACTCCGGGCAGAGGCACATCGGGCTGGACTCCAAATCACCAGGTGGAGCAGCGGGCCCTGGGCCACCAGGCGGAGTGGCGGGCGCCGGGCCCCCAGGCAGAGTGGCGGGCCCCCAGGAGGGGCGACAGGCATCGGGCCCCAAGGCGGGGCGACAGGCATCGGGTCCCCAGGCGGGGCGTCAGGCATCGGGCCCCCAGGCGGGGCGACAGGCATCGGACCCCCATGCGGTAGATAGCCAAGTATACTGGGCTGTACCTGCAGGTGCTGTTGGGAATGCAGGAATAGAGCTTTGAGGAAATAGATTAGAAGCAGGACTGGGTTTTTGTAAGCTGACTGAGGCTGGGTGCAACAAGTCTGTCCATGTCTGCAATATGGGTTGAACAAAGCTGAGCTTACACAAAGCCTGTCTGACCAAAGACTGCACTGCGTTTATACAATCCCTTAATACCTGTGGTGAACATGCAGAATAACGCTCCAGAAAGTAATCCACATCATCCTCTAATAACCATACCAGGGACTCTACCTGGTCTGCACTAAATGGTGGCAAAAATTCATCCCTGCATTCGGGGGTACCAGATGAAACCAACTCAGCACAAACCTGAATCAATGGCTGCACCTCAGAGAATTCTGTGCCCTGATCTACTAGAACATGAGCGATCCGTATACATTCTAGCAGTTCATCCCGGGGATACTCCTTCAGAGTTTGATAAGCATACTCTCTGTCATCAAACACTAGCAGAGACAAATACACAACCTCATCAAGATCCATCCTTCCCAGCAACAAGCCAAGATGGCTTCCCTGTGCAGCCACTTCTGGTCAGGATTGGCCTTGGTGTAATGTCAGGGCTCCAGGGTATGACCAGAGGTATGTGACTGACACAGGGAAATGCAGGCTTCAGATAAGTTATAAACAATATAATTTATTCAAGACTAACAATACAAACATAAACGCAGTGCAATACTAAAACATAACAGTGCAAACGAACCAAACCACCCACAGATAACAATACATACAATGCAAGCGTCGTCAGGCAGGCCGGGTCAATAACAAACGGGCAGGTAGGAGCAGGAGGAGCAGGCAGAGAGTAGTCAGGTCACGAGCCGGGTACAGCAACTAACAGGCAGGTAGGTACAGGGGGGTCAGGCAGAGAATGGTCGGGGTCACAAGCCAGGGATCAGAACAGGAGAAGTCAGCAGAGGTCCAGATCAAGCAGGGTCAGCAACAAGACAGGAACAGGATGCAGGAACAAGATACAGGGCCCAGGAAAAACACACACCAAGGCTGAGTCTGCAGGTCTGGCCATCCCTTAAATACACCTGCATAAGCAGTTTCAGGTGTTTGGCTGGCTGCAGGGTTGAGTCTCTGATTGCTGGGAGCACCCGCTGGCCAGCCCTGGTACTGCAGCCCATAAGGCAGGTGAGTCCCACCATTGCTGGCCAGTCCATTCCTGACAATCTCTAAATAAAAAACAATAAAGGTGCCACTTGCAGTTTGAGAAGTACTATTTGCTAAACCTTTCTCCATTTCATCATGAAGAAATTCCGGAACTGAAATTGTTTCATTATAAACAACATTTTTAGAACATTAAGAAATATAGCATTTCCAAGTCTTGAAAAAAAAAAAAGCTCTGGTTATTTTTTTTCCTGCTGCCAAGAAGAGTAGCAATAAGCTTGGAAGACAAACCTTTATTTATAAGGAGGTCTTCCTCAGAAACCAGACTGTTTCCGTTTTTTCTGAATATGGATCAGCTGAATCTGAGGCTCCTGACCTAGAAGGTCCTATCTGTATGGCAGCTTCCATGGAGAATTTCACACCACATTCAGCAGGGCTGAAAACCAAGGCCTCTTGGGCCAAATCAGGGCTATAAGAATCAAGTCCATGGACTCTTTCCAAAACTTCTTGAAGACTAGCAGAATTGGTTGAAATGAGGGAAACATAAAGGGTAATTTCAGAGGCGGGCTAGCGCATCTAGACCTGCCACCTGTGTTCTTTCAATTTGTGAAAAATTTGAATTTAGGAATTCTCCACAAGCTTGCGATCATCTGAAAGGTTTCCTAATTAAAACACCACTCCGATTCCATCACTTTTTCTGATCAAAAATGCACCACCAGATTGACTTCCTTCTTGGCAGTCAGCAGTTAAAAAGGCTACATATGCTCTGTTAGAATCTATTCCTACAGCTAGGGATAAAATTTGCTCCTCGTACCCCCTTGCTTTGTTATATATGTCACTGCTGTCGTGTTGTCCAACAGGATCTGTACATGATGTCCCCTGATGAACTGCTGGAAAGACAGCAGGCCTCACTGAATCACTCTCAGCTCCCTCCAATTGGAGGAATTCCTGGCCTGTACCTTTGACCAAGAGCCCTGCGCTACCCGATCTTCCAGATGGGCTCGCATCTGTAGTCAGCTTTCTGGCAGGAGGGAGGGAGCAGGACAGGCCTCGACAGATGGGCTTGATTCTTCCTCCACCACAGAGCCCTCTTCACCAAATCAGAGATTTTGACTGGTTTTCTCCAGGGACTCCTGATGATTCTAATTCTGCAAAATGTTTGGTTGCAGTGACCAAGAGTGGAGACAGGCCCACTGCACCAACGGTATGGAGGCTGTGAGCGGACCTAAAGCAGATATGACAGCACAAACTGAAAGCGAAAAATTGGATTGAATGTGAGCCAATGCCAGCTAAATCTTTTCTATTTTCTCTCCTGGCAGTAATATTTTTTGCTGAGCCAAGTTGATTGTGCAGTCCAGGAACCAGATTCGATTTTTCCAAATTTGGAAGCCAGCCTAGACTCCTCAGATAGCTCTGCGTTACCTGCAGATTCTGATGCAACTGACTTCTGGAAATCAGCAAACACAGATCATCCACGTATGGTAAAATTGAGATCCCCTTCAGCCTTAGGGGCTTCAATGCATTTGCCATTGCTTTGGTGAACACCCTGGGAGTGGTAGGTAACCCGAAGGGAAGGGAGAGGGGCTCGAAACTAAGGATGCAGCACTCTGCCCCCATATCGACTTCCAAGCAAAGATACTTTGCCTACACATCCTGATTTGGCAAGCTTCTCAAAATATCTCAGGATGCTATGAAACATCCTGGAGTCTGAAGCTTTTAACTGAGAAAATTGTGTCCATCCAGAATCTTTTGTAACAAATGTTCAAGATTTTCAAGTTCAGGATCAGCTTAAACTTCCCAGTAGGCTTTTTGATGAGCAACACGTGAGAATAAAATCCCAGCCCCTCCTAAACTCTGGGGACAAGGACAACCACCTCCTGATGCATTAGTTCCTGTAATAGGGACATCATAGCCACGGCTTTCTCCAGCATTCCCAAAAGGTGAGTCACAAACCTGTATGGGGCATCTTGAAAAACTCCAGCCTGTAACCGTGGGAAAAGATTCCTCACCAAAATAATCACAGTAATTTTTTCCCATTGTGGGAGAGAGGACTGAAGTCTTCCTCCTACTGGGAGGAAACCATCATTGACTTTTAGAGAACACTTCCACAGTTCTAAAGTGTTATTGGAAAGGGAAAAGAATTAAAATTATGTTTAACCAGTTGCTTTTTATTTTTTTGCTGTAGCGGTTTCTTATCCAAGGTTCTGTCCAGAACTGCATCCAGGTCAGGACCAAACAAAAAGGAATGCGATGAAGTTTAATCTTTGAAGCTGAAAACTGAACTATGTTTTTAACCTAATGGCCCTTCTGGCCAAATAATTAGGACAGAGAATCTCTCAGACATCTTGATTGACTCAGTCACTGCCACCGCCATATATTTGATCACCTACAGGCATAGGAAACTATGCCAACAGATCAAGCCAAGAGACAGACACACACAACCCCTGCATCCAAAACTACCCAGAGCATTCCTCCAAACTGCAATCCTGGGAGGCACCCTCCCCCTACCAACTGAGGGGAGGAGGTAAAGAGGAGAGCCCACCAGTAAGGATAAAAACACCCCTGTACCTCCTTTACCTGGGCTTGGCTGCTGCTGTCAGTCCTGCCAATTTCATGTTGCAGAATGTGCAGCAGAATATCAAGGCATCACCAATTTTTAAATACTCCCAAGTAACCTACTGCTGCGGGAGCCAAAGCCCTAGCCATTGGTGTCACAATCATGCACACAGAGATGGGCACGGTCATCCATTCTGCTCCAAACAACTACATTTTGTATTTCTCTTAAACTCCTAAATCAGTCTCCCTCCTCCGATTTTCCCCCTCCCTCAGGAATGCATTCAGTGTAGCTGTCTATATAATCCCCTTGCCAAATAAGGTATTGGCTTGTCCGTGGTAGGAAGATACCAGTTGATTTTGTGTAGAAAAAGAAGCTATGTTTTGGGTGTAGTCAGAGAAGTGAGGACTTTCTGCGTGCAACATCTCACAGAGAAAGAGAAAAGATCTCCCTGCCTTAATATCGAAACTACCAGTGGGAGATCAAAGCATCCTTTTGGTCATGAGACTTGAAGCTACTTAAAACCAAGGCTGACTGGCAAGTACTTTAACCCTTTAAACTCCTTTCTGTTATCTGGTTGCTGTGCTGTTATGCTCTGTATATTTTTACATATATATATATATGTTACATCTTTTTTCTGTAAATATTTCTACTGCACCCTTTTGACCTTTTAGTAATAAATTTTACTTTCTGAAAGTGTTGAACTGTTTCTATAGCTCTTGAATGTAACTTACAAATCCCTGCCGTTGAAGGGCGCTACTATGAGTGTTTAACCCTTCTGTAGAGACAGCAGGATACCGACGATTAAACTATCATTCTAGTGTTATTGCTGATTTTGCTGAGTTTCCTCTTTCTCTGTATAAAAAGGAGGTGGTGGCAGTGTGAAGGGTTAATTGCGTAATGAACCTGACCCAGTAACAATCGCATCCAGGCTGCAGGTACACATAGTGTAGTCCATTAGCTGGAAAATCTTTGTGCAGGGTGCAGCTGGGCGTGGCATTGTTACGCACGTGACATCGCGGTTGTAGATTGGCAAGTCATTCGGTCACGAGTTTGGTGAGACGGTCTGGGGTCTGACACCGCGCCTGTCACATATTATTGGCAGCGTACGTGAGATAGTTGCATTAAGAGCTTCAGTGCAGTAATAAAAATTAGCTCTGCACTGAAGGATTGTAACCTTTGTGAAACAGTTCTTAGAAACAAGCGGTGCATATTTTATATATATATATATATATATATATATGATATACAGTCATGGCCGAAATTGTTGGCACCCTTGATATTTCTCCAGGAAATCATGTATTTCTCACGAAACGTATTGCATTAACACATGTTTTGCTATACACATGTTTATTCCCTTTGTGTGTATTGGGACAAAACAAAAAAAGGGAGGAAAGAAAGCAAATTCGACATAATGTCACACAAACCTCCAAAAATGGGCTGGACAAAAGTATTGGCACCCTTTCACAACTGCGGATAAATAAGAATGTTACAAGCATGTGATGCTCCTGTAAACTCACCTGGGGCAAGTAACAGGTGTGGGCAATATAGAAATCACACCTGAAAGCAGATAAAAAGGAGAGACGTTCACTTAACCTTTGCATTGTGTGTCTGTCTGTGCCACACTAAGCATGGACAACAGAAAGAGGAGACGAGAACTGTCTGAGGACCTGAGAACCAAAATTGTGGCAAAATATCAACAATCTCAAGGTTACAAGTCCATCTCCAGAGAACTAGATTTGCCTTTGTCCACAGTGCGCAACATTATCAAGAAGTTTGCAACCCATGGCACTGTAGCTAATCTCCCTGGTCGTGGACGGATGAGGAAAATTGATGAAAGATTGCAACGCAGAATAGTCCGGATGGTGGATAAGCAGCCCCAAACATGTTCCAAAGACATTCAAGCTGTCCTGCAGGCTCAGGGAGCATCAGTGTCAGCGCGAACTATCCGTCGACATTTAAATGAAATGAAACGCTATGGCAGGAGACCCAGGAGGACCCCACTGCTGACACAGAGACATAAAAAAGCAAGACTACAGTTTGCCAAAATGTACTTGAGTAAGCCAAAAGCCTTCTGGGAAAACGTCTTGTGGACAGATGAGACCAAGATAGAGCTTTTCGGTAAAGCACATCATTCTACTGTTTACCGAAAACGGAATGAGGCCTACAAAGAACAAAACACAGTACCTACGGTAAAATATGGTGGAGGTTCAATGATGTTTTGGGGTTGTTTTGCTGCCTCTGGCACTGGGTGCCTTGACTGTGTGCAAGGCATCATGAAATCTGAGGATTACCAAAGGATTTTGGGTCGCACTGTAGGGCCCAGTGTCAGAAAGCTGGGTTTGCGTCCAAGATCCTGGGTCTTCCAGCAGGACAATGACCCCAAACATACGTCAAAAAGCACTCAGAAATGGATGGCAAAGAAGCGCTGGAGAGTTCTGAAGTGGCCAGCAATGAGCCCAGATCTAAATCCCATTGAACACCTGTGGAGAGATCTTAAAATTGCTGTTGGGAAAAGGTGTCCTTCCAATAAGAGAGACCTGGAGCTGTTTGCAAAGGAAGAGTGGTCCAAAATTCCGGGTGAGAGGTGTCAGAAGCTTATTGATGGTTATAGGAAGCGACTGATTTCAGTTATGTTTTCCAAAGGGTGTGCAACCAAATATTAAGTTAAGGGTGCCAATACTTTTGTCCAGCCCATTTTTGGGGTTTTGTGTGACATTATGTCATATTTGCTTTTCTGCCTCTGTTTTATATTTGTTCCAATACATACAAAGGGAATAAACATGTGTATAGCAAAACATGTGTTAATGCAATACCTTTTTTGTGTGAAATACTTGATTTTCAGGAAAAATATCAAGGGTGCCAACAATTTCGGCCATGACTGTATATAGATATATCTATATAGGGAGAGAGAGAGAGACAGACAGACATATAGCAACAGCTCCTTCCTTTTTCTACTTTCTATTCTATCTTTGCTTGCAATGATGCCTGGTGCAGCAGAATACGAGAAAATGAGCAAAAGTGATTTGAAGGCGGAATGTACCTCACGAGGAATGGACGTCGGTCACACAAATCATGAAGATTTGATTCGGGACCTATGGGAGTATGATATCGAGCAGAGCAGAACTCGGGGGAACTTGACCATGACGGGGTTCCCACTACATCCGATCCCAGTGGCTCAGAGACGGCCTCGCAGGATAGGCATACAGAGACTGACACTGGAGGATCACCGAATGTTATCATCACACCACCACCCGAGCGGGCCAGCACCGGAGTGCCTGTAACCAGTAGAGACTCTCCTCAGATGCAGGAAGCCCTGGAACGCATCAAGGAGACAGATCCTGAGGCATACCTGCGGTTCATGGAATGCCAGGCTGACAGAAAAGCTGCGGAATGCCAGGCTGAGAGAGAGGCGGTGCAGAGGGAAGCTGATCATCGGTACGAGCTGGAGATGGCGAGGCTCCAGCCACAGTGACAGGTGCAGAAGTCCGGGTCCCTAGAGCACAGGGATGCCACTCTGGCCATGGGCACAGCCACCAAGTTTCCAGTGATGGAAAAAGATAGTGACATTGACACGTATTTACTGTCATTTGAAAAAACGTGCTGTCAGTACCATGTGCCCCCAACTCAATGGGCTCGGTACCTGACCCCAGGGCTACGAGGCAAGGCCCTGGATGCGTTTGTTGAAATGCCAGAGGGGCAGGACGACGATTATGAAGCTTTAAAAGATGCCATCATCCAGAAATATCAGATGACCCGGAAGTGTACCGCAAGCGGTTCAGGTCCATGCAAAAGGGACCTGGGGACTCCGAACGGATGTGGCGAGTCGCTTACGCACCACATGCCAACAGAGGACTAAAGGACTGAAAGCTGACTCCTACGAGTCTTTGGAAGATCTCATGATACGAGATCAGCTCCTGCAATATCTGCCCGGCAGACGTCAGACAGTTTGTCTTAGAAAGAGAAACAGCCTCTGCTAAAGCTGCAGCCGATTTGGCAGATACCTTTGTCCACACGCGGGTGTCTGACCCTCGCAAGGCTCCTCCAAATGGCTGGAAAGGAGGGAAATCGCCCATAGCAACCCCTCCTACACTAGTGAGTCAAGATCCCCCTCAACCAACACCTGCAGCCAAGTCATTCCTGACTGACAACTGCAGATGTTTCACCTGTGGGAAAGCTGGACATCTCAGGACGCAGTGTCCTGAGCAGAAGCAGATGACATCATCTGGCCAGCCAGCCAGCAACTCTTCTTCAGTGCTGTTTGTCCGCAGGAAGATGCAGGTAACCCCCGCCAACTTGCAGCCAGTCACTGTGGGCAACCGGTCTGTAACTAGTTTCCGGGACACCGGAGCAGAAGTCACCTTGATCTGGCCAGAGGTGATTAAGGCAAGGAACCTCATCCCAGGAAAGTTCCTTACCCTCACAGGAGTTGGGGGGACCCGTTCACACATCCCCTGTGCAAAGGTATTCATCGATTGCGGTGCGGGAAGGGGGATGAGGGAGGTGGGGGTCTCGGATGAAATTCCCACACCTGTTTTGTTGGGTGCCGATTTGGGTACTCTTGCGTCCTATTACACCCCTGCCGAGAATACCCGGAAGGCCCCCCAGGACCTCTCTGGACATGCCAAGGTACTGTGTGTAGATGTTGGGGTAATGTCTGGGCAACCTGTGGATGGACACAGGCAGGGGTTGGGAATGGAGTGGGGCTACCGGATTCTCCATTAGCTGGAGAAGGAAAAGAAATCCCCTTGCATGGGGAAGTATCGAACTCATGTGTCATGGACATTAGAAACATACCTGTTGATAATGAGAACGATGAAGCTGATATTGATAAAGTTGATATGGTCAATGATAGTGATGATAATGATGCTGATATTGATAATGTCAATCACGTTGATAAGGTTGATGATGGTCATGAGGATAAAAATGATGCATTTTCATTGTTGGGGGTTAACCACAGTGCTGTGAAGGGGGCAGCGGTACAATCTCTGGGGGCTGAGCAAAGGGATGGTCTGAGCAGGCCTGTTCCTTACCCAGGCCCAGAGGATTCTACTTTGGTAAGTGTCCAGGCATGGTACTGGACAGCCGGCTGGCACGTGTAGTTCCATGTGTAAGGCAGCACTGGAAAGCAATTCACACATGGACCTCAGCAGCCAGATACCTGTGAGCTTCCCTGCTGAGAAGGGTAAACAAAGGCCTGACAGGGAGACTGAAGGCATGTCACATGATCTGACCTGTCCTAGTGTGTCACCAGGCAGAAAAACGTGTCCTAGGCAGTAACAGCACACCTGGATTCGAAGTGCGAGGGGACTCATTGGAGTTGATCAGCGGATCTCCGAGAGGGGGATGCAGCCCTCAGCTCCAATCACCTCTCCTTCCCATTCAGGTACAGAAGCTGCTGGCAAGGCCTATAAGAGATGGTGTCAGAGTTCAGGAAAAACCGGGGAGAGCTCACAGTGTTCATGAGTTGGACGGCAGGGTGTATTTTTCCCCCATGCCTTCAGCCAACCTCATCTCACAGGGGGTGCAGACTGAACGGGACAAAAAGACAGAGGAAATGGTGCCGTCAGGAATCCAGGGGTCAGCTAGAGTCTGGGCATCCCGGTAGTCTCAGACCTCAAACAGGATCAGATGACCAGACTTTGTGAGGACCTTGGAAAACTGAGCGCCAGCCCTGTGGTTGTGGCCTACCCTATGCCCAGGAGCCATGAGCTAATGAAGCATCCGGAAGGGGCCCGCTGTCTAACCATCATGGACCTGAGCAGAGAGTCTGGGCCACCATCTCTAACCCAGGAGGCTCAGGACGAGTCAGCCTTCACCACCCCATGTGGCTTGCCTGAATTCCCAGGAAAGCTAATTGGGGTTGAGAATGCACCAACCACCTCCTCCTCCTCAGGGGTCAGGAATGGCCTACAATGTGGAATGGAACTGAGTGCAGTTACCCACTTTAGGGGCCTTGTGGTGTTCAACCCTGCCTAGGAAAAGCATTTGGGCCCCTGTCACTAGTCAGGAGCGAACTGCCCGTGCCTAGTCTGACAGTTGAGAATGGTAACTGTCAGAGGGGCATGTCAGTGGTTCAGCTTTGGGAACCATTAGTAGAAAGAGACCCCAAGGTCTGGGAATGGGGAGACTGAGGCAGTTATGGCCTGGCCAACTCCCCAGGTCAAGAAGCAGGTTTCGTCAGTCTTGGATGAAGCTGGCTACAGTAAGACGCCTGGGTGCAACTATCATGGCTCAGCTGGACCCGTGACTGACCTAGCAGACAGGAAACTGAGGGAACTGGTGTCCTGGATGCTAGCAGGTAAAGAGGACTGTTCATCTTGGACGAAGGTACCTGTGGACCCATCCGGGCAGCGATTTCCAGAATTCGCCTATCCAGTTCCGGTACACACAGGCGCCACTACCTTCGGGTCAGATATAGTCCTGGGTCGGAGGAAGGAGATGGAAAGCGCATTCTCTAACTCAACAAAAAGCTACATCTCAATATGTTAGCAGATGACACCCCTGAGCCGAAGTGTTTTGTGAACAGGTGGGCACCCCGGCAGTCAATATCCGGATAGTCACAGCCGACTGGTGCTCCCCTGTGACCACTCACTTGGTCGGCACAACAAAAGGAACCTGGTTCTCCCGCAGTGCAATGGCACCCTGTCAACCCAAGGTGAACCTCTGGGCAGGGGTCGGTTGCATCAGGAAGGAAATTGTAGTTCCCTACCATACAACCCCCTGAGGGGGGAGGTGTCACAATCATGCACAGAGATGGGCTCAGTCATCCAGTCTGCTCCAAACAACTACATTTTGGTATTTCTCTTAAACTCCCAAATCAGTCTTCCTCCTCCGATTTTCCCCCTCCCTCAGGAATGCGTTCAGTGTAGCTGTCTAAATAATCCTCTTGCCAAATAAGGTATTGGCTTGTCCGTGGTAAGAATATAGCAGTTGATTTTGTGTAGAAAATGCGGTTATGTTTTGGGTGTAGTCCGAGAAGTGAGGACTTTCTACATGAAACATCTCGCAGAGAAAGAGAAAAGAAGATCTCCCTGACTTAATATCGAAACTAACAGTGGGAGATCAAAGCATCCTTTTGGTCATAAAAGACTTGAAGCTGCTTAAAACCAAGGCTGACTGGCAAGTACTTTAACCCTTTAAACTCCTGTTATCTGTGCTGTTATGATATATATTTATAAAAAGATTTTTTTCTGTAAATATTTCTACTACACCCTTTTGACCTTTTAGTAATAAATTTTACTTTCTGAAAGTGTTGAACTGTTTCTATAGCTCTTGAACGTAACTTACGAATCCCTGTCTGTAGAGATAGCAGGATACCGACCATTAACCAATCATCCTAGTGTTATTGCTGATATTGCTGAGTTTCCTTTTTCTCTGTATAAAAAAAGGAGGTGGTGGCAGTGTGAAGGGTTAATTGCGTAATGAACCTGACCCAGTAACAATCGCGTCCAGGCTGCAGGTACACAGAGTGTAGTTCATTAGCTGGAAAATCTTTGTGCTGGGTGCAGCTAGGCGTGGCATTGTTACGCATATGACATTGCGGTTTTAGATTGGCTAGTCCAGTGGTGGGCAACCTTTTTTTTCAACTGAGCCAAATCTCGCCAAAACCATGATTGAAATTTATTTTGAGAGCCACATTTTTAAAACTGAAAATACATCCCCCATATAGTAATTCATCCCCCGTATAGTATTTCATCCCCCCATATAGTATTTCATCCCCCCATATAGTATTTCATCCCCCCATATAGTATTTCATCCCCCATATAGTATTTCATCCCCCACAGTACTATTCCCCCCCCCCTTCTAGTAAGCCAAGTCCCCCGTGTCAATTCACTTACCTTTCCTCTCGCTGTCTTCCCGCGCCGTTCTGGTCTTCAGGGCGGACTGTGAGAGGAGCCTAGCTCCCCTCCCCTCACGTTCGGCACACTGCCCCGCCTACACACATCCTGACAGCCACATCCGCGGGCCGGATTAAAAGGTCCGCGCGGACTTTTGGGGCGGCCAACCGAGAGGAGGCAGGGGAGCGGCCGACCGAGAGGAGGGAGGTGAGCAGGCGCCCGGCGCACAGAAGAGCCGCATTAGAGTGGGTAAAGAGCCGCATGTGGCTCGCGAGCCGCGGCTTGCCGACCACTGGGCTAGTCCTTCGGTCACGAGTTTGGTGAGAAGGTCTGGGGTCTGACACCGCGCCTGTCACAATTAGGCCTGCATTTCTGCTCTGCATTCCAGCCACCAGAAACTGGACTGCACCGCCCGCCACGCAGAAGACATGAAACCCTGGAGCCAGCCAGGCCAAAAGGAGACCATGTGGCATTACATGCACCTGCCAATCAACTATAGCCATCTCAATGTGTTCAAGGGAATTTCAAAAGAAGCTCACCTTCAAGGGGATATGCAAAAGGCAACCAGGCACCAAGCTATAAACATAAGCATAAATGCAAAGGAAGGAAGGACATTTTGGAGATTTGATGAATTACTCTCTTTACAGAGCTTATTAAGGCCAAAAGGCAAGAGCTGCATTCATGCAGAAAATAGGATAGTCTATAGCAGGAGACACTTTATTAACGAGTCCTCCAGCCCAGATTGTCAAACTGGCCATAGATGTATCAAAATTTGGCTGGTTCATCAGGAATTGGCTAATTGCTAGACAGAAGTTCATCTAACGAGAACATCAAATGAACAAAATGTTCATTCAATCAGCCCATACAGCCAATCAGCTGCAGTGCTGATCACTGTATTCTGATAGCGGGGAAGGATTCCTCTATCTACTTCAATTGTGTGGATGGAGAAATCTGTGCATTTTTTTTGACTAGTCAGCTGGCCGATGACCAAAAAAAAAAAAATCCCACAATACATCTATGACCATATATAGTTTCGCCAATAGATAGGGTGCCAATAGCCAGCGGCAAGGCAGGGTGTGCCAGCGCAAAGAGGGACTTCAAGAGTCTGAATCCTTGTGAGGTAATGTATACTGGGTCCACAAAGAGAACAGTATTTCTTTTGAAAATCCTCCACCACAGGGTAAAAAAAACAAATTGCCAAAAGCGGTAAATAACTTCTCAGAGTTAGTCCAATCATATATAAAACTTTTTTAGACCTCATGGGGTATGTGGAGGCTGAAATTAACTAGGTTTATCTAGTCAGAACTACTGCACTGCCTCAACGAAACCACCATAACCAGCATACGGTAAGAAGTTGAAGAGCTCACTTGACTAAATTCTGGTGGTATAAAATCTTTAGCAGTCTCTGCTAAAATATCACTACCATTGCCTTCTGTACATGCAATTGTGCTAGACTAACTATATCTAAAATCCAAAACCAGGACAGGCCTCAATAAGTCACCAAATACAAAAAGAATCAAAATCAATAAACAAATCCAAATAAAGCAAATGAAGTTCCCGGTCGCCATGGTACTACTTCCCCCCTAGGAAGCTAAAATATTAATAAACACATACCCAGCGTCCAAATTGGTACTCAATCCAAAAATGTCTTTAAACACATTCCGTGAAAGTTCATACTACAAGTCCTTCATTCTTCCAAGGTTCTCACCGTGAATATTTGAGTGTCCTATTCTTATAGCACCAAGATGGTGTGCTCCTCTTTCATCAAATATTAACTCCCTATTCAAAAAAATATATATAAACTGCACGTAGTGCATTAACTTTATAAATACAAAAAATACTAGAGCCAAAACTTCACCATGTGCCATCACTCTCAATCCGTAATTTCTACTCTTACTCTCCAGTTAAAATTATTTTCTTTGTAAAGAAATGAATATTGTGTATTACTCACTTATCGTTCTTCCTCATCTGTGGTAAATTGCTCTCCAACAAAAATATCATATAGTATAGTATTTATCATATAGTGAGCATAACGTATTAGACACGAAGATGTGGTTAATGCAGTTAAATGGACCCTTAGGAAGTACACAGAGATTCAGAGAAAACAAAGGAAATTTATAATTCAATTGTTAGAATTTGGGATGCATAATAACGATTTCTGGTATGATGGTGAATTCTAAACTCAGAAGAAAGGGGTGGCAATGGGAGCTAAATTCGCACCGAGCCTCGCTAATATCTTCTACGTAGTATGATTATTACGTTAAGGTATTCTGTATTTAGGCATAGTTTAGGATTGTGTTTTTATATTTGTAGAGCGCTTAAGGTTTTGGAAGGATGCATTCACGGTTTAAATCTTGTGCCAGTTAGCCCTTTTGTAAGATGGCAATTTCACGTCCTGGTGTGGGCAGAATTGTATTGTTTAAGAGCTAGTCGCACGTCTGACATGCACATCCTTTGACAAAGTCGTAATGACGAAATGCATCAGAAATAGACATCAGACGCTAGCCAGAAGTTTGTCGGTGGTTATCTTGGTTGAGGTGCAAGGAAGGAGCTGTATGTTAGATGCTGATATACACCACTACACACTGTAAGCGCTTTTTTAATTAAATAAATCTGTTTACTTGATGTGCTACACTATGGTCTGCCTATTTTGGTTTGATTGTATGTGACATCAGGGAGTGGAATATAGGCAGGAGAGGATCTTCTGAAGTATAGCAGATAATTTAAATTATGAAGCCTGGAATTAAAAGTATCTGGTAAGGTGCATGAGAGGAGATTGTTTTGTGGCTGGTGGAAACCCCTTTCAAAAGTAGTGATAGTCTTTGCAATAAATCTGACATAGCAGCAGAAAATTCCGCTTTATACCTCACAGGCCACATATTGCATGTATCAGGAGCTCGATTCAGGGGGATGGAGCTGTGTCAGTGTATAACCTTGCTCTGGAAAGAGGGAACGGCTATCAACCTGAGAGGACCATGCAATTTTTCTCAGGACCTGTAGAAGTGTCACTATATATCTCATGCGGCCACACAGCTGTAATCTGCCATTGTTGAGTGGTTCTGCAGGATATGGATGTGGACTAAGAGAGTTCAGGATGCCCAGGAATTGCAATAACCCAGGCGTTTTTGTGGTATCAGGAAACAAGTGAAATAACAAACGCTCCGTTTGCATCTTCGGCAGAAAATAGCAGCTTCAGAAAGGTGCCACAAGAGAAGAGATCAACCAAGTAAACTGCCAAAATACTGGAGCCTCGCAGTGTGAGTAGAGCTATATGGAGTACTAGGGTTATAGGGAGCAATCCAGACAAATATTTGTCAATGTCGAATCACCTGAAGGTAGCAGCATATAGCACATGTCTAAAGCTGGCCAAAGACATAAAAATTTGGCCAGTTCAGTAGAGAACCATCTGCATGTGCAGACATGTTGGAAAACTTTTTGCAGATCAGTGGATACTGTCACTAAACAGTGTATTCTGACAGTGGGTGAAAAAGGGAATGTGGGGGGTCAAGTGTGCATACAGGAATCTTTTTCCTTCAGTCCACTGGCCAAACAAAAAAAATGAAAATAAAAAAAAAAAAGTTTGTGTCCTGTAAATGTACATTTAAGACAATGTTGGGGGTACCAGACCATAACACCTATACTAGTTTTGACACTATTCATAAACCATGATTATAATGGGGTTAATTTGGGACTCAATTTGGAGAGGAATACACATGTTCAGTTGCAGTGTATCTGCAATTTTTACAGACCCTGATCTTCCACTCACAAAACTTACAAGGGAGACATTCTTCGAAACAGTGTTTGGGAAAACAAAGGATTGACACCCAGACAACTAAACAGTAGGGTGGTGTGCAACATGAAGGGATACAGGATGACAGATTGCTACCTTGGTGTGTTGTAAACATTTTACCGCAAGCACAGAGAACAAAAATACAAGGTTTGCCAATGTCAATTATATTGTTATTAAAAAAAACTAATTAGAATTATTCATATACACAACTTAAAGAAAGGTCTTGAAACGAAGTATGGAAATCAGCCAATGCTGTAGATATCAGTAGTTTATTGTTGAAGGTTTTAGTTTCAACACATTCAAAATATGGAAACCAAAGTAAAAATACGCTCAAAAAAAATAATTTTTTGAAAATGACTAGTTTCTACTGGCATAATGTTAAACACATTACAGCAATAAAGATGGCAAATCATTCACCACTGTCTTCTACAGCTAGGAAATAGTACGCCAATTGTGCTGAAACAGAAGTGCAATGAGAAGATACTACAACAAATTATCTGCCCAACACAATAATGAAAAGGAAAACTGCAGCCATGTTGGATGAGGTACATTTACTGAAAGTTTAAGACAATAACACTTAAATGTACACAGTAAAGTAGGTGAACAATCACCAAGTAAACATCTCAGATGTATGTTTATTCAAGGTATTCAGACATGAAGCAGACTTAAAAGCTTAATGGCTCTGATGCTCCTCTAGTGTGGTATGTTACACTTTGATTTAGTCCCATTCAGTTTGCCGTTACACAGTTCAGGTTGGAATAGGAGTTCAACGTTAACAGAGGGAAATCCCCAAAAAAAAGAAAAAAATTAAAAAAAAAAAAAAAAAAAAAGGAAATAAACAGAACTGTTGGCAAACTTTCCGTTCGAGATTGGAATGACGTTAAAAACCAGTCCAAAGTTTAGCTGTTATAGTAGGGAATTCAAGTACAATACTTCCAGGTAACAGATTGCAAATGTAAAACTTTTATAACACAAAATATATATATGTATATATAAAATTATAACCATGAGAAATCTGTGTCCCAGAAATGTATGAAATAGTGCAAGACTTGCTATCAAAAACAGAAGACCTCAAGTGACAAAACAAAAAAGGAATAAAGGAAAGGAAACTGAAAAAAAAAACAAAAAACTAAAAAACATCCCAAGAGTCTAATTTAGCCTAGCTGACTGGAGGGAAAATACTTTTGTGCACAATCATTAGTTTCAGAGGAGGCTCAGCAAACAGTTGCATAAGTCAAAAAGCAGCATGTTTCTCCATGTGCATTGTTAAAAGTATGGACTCCAAATGGAACAAGGTTCCCGCACTTCCAGAGGCAGCTTTAAGTGTCCACACTTTCTTCTGCAGAGCATCAATGGTCACTACACAAGGCGGTCAGTATCTTCTGCTACATTTGTAGATTACTGGAATGTTCTCTTCAAAGCAGGTGGAGTATTTAAGATGGTAATTCCAAAAGTTTCACTTGGAGAAAATCTACATAAAATATTACACAGGGGTGAAAGGAAAATGAAAACCTCTTAGGCTTGCGTCAGTTTTCCAAGTACTTGTGCCAAAAAGGGAAAACTAGCCAAGGAAAAACCCTGTATGAGATTGTAAAGTGCATACACTTATAGCTGTTGGCCACTTCTAGGAGCACTGAAGAACATCCTCTGCTTCCAGGTTCAAGAGACATGAATTGGTTAACAATTGTGCAACTTGACATTTGCAGGGCACCTAGATTACTCACTTTATATGCCTTTTGAAGAGTTACAAGCTAGGGCTCGGAATACAAAGACATGACCATTAGCCCTTTCCACACACTGTAGCTCCCAACATTGGTAAACAAATACCAACTGTCATTAGAGGTGGACCAAAGCAAAATCATACTAAAATTTAAAAAAAAAATCTACTAATGTACAGATACTGCAGTTTGGTTAGGCAGGCTTTTCAATGGTTCTTGAATGTACAGAAGCAGTTTGGCTTTGCAGCACAAGATTCATTCACTGTACAAAATCACCAGCAAGACTGGAATGATGAATTTATAGAAGGCACCATCATGCGTATTACATTACCAGAAAACTAAATACAGTTGAGTACAATTTGTCATTTTGTTGTTTTCTGTACAAAGCTGGAAAAAGGGAAAGGTTTGGCAGGATAAAACTGGATGAGCAGCCTGCCACGTGGGTATCTTGGATGGGCAAGTGCAAAAATTCTTCATGTATGAAAGACCACTGCGGATCACCCCCTTCAAAAGAACTGGAATATGTTCAGACCAATTCTAAAAATGTTCAGATTTAAATTAGTTCCAGAGAAACAACTTTTTGATAGGATTTGCAGCAAGGAGTTTGTGGTACAACAAACCAGATGCCATCAACTTACAAATCTGGGTTCCTACAACCGTGTTAAGAGGAGATCGTTCGTGCAATTGACGAGAGCTTAACCATTTAGTTTCTTCAATGTAAAAAAGGTATTTTCAGAAGAAAAAAAAAAAAAAAAAAAAAAAAAAAAAAAAAAAAAAAAAAGGTACAGGAGGCAACATTGCACTATTTTTGTTTCCAGTGAAGAAACGATAATACTTGAATACCGAACTCTACTAGATATAGCCTCCAATGTCCATATAATCACTTGCAGTGCTAATGGCCATCTCAATCCTTCTAATTTATTTCGGGGTGTAAAATTAATATCTTAAATACTGCTGAGAAACAGCAAAAAGAAAAAAAAAAAAATCACCTCAATTTAAACTGCAAACAAAAGATGTCTTCACATCAAAGAAATTATGGGGAAGGGAAAAAAAAAAAGTAAAAAAAAAAAAAAAAAAAAAAAAAAGCTGTGTCACATTCCAAAAGCTAAAATTAACAAGAATGCAAACACCACGAATAATGTACCACTGTAGGCTTTACTTTGTATTAATGACTTATTTTCAACGGCGTTGACTAGTGAAGCGGTTTTCCATAGAGCCCGATCCTCTTCCTGTGCTCAGCTTTTGTGCCATTCCCCCTCGCGGAGGAGGGCCTCTTCCATCCCTATCCCGAATCATTCCACCTCCAATGACTCCACGGGGTCCTCCAGCACCACGGTCATTGCGACGTAAATCCCTGCGGTCATCACCGCCACGAATTTCCCTTTCACGGGCTGCTCTGGTTTTCTTCTCTTCCACATTAAGGCGGACTTCACCACGGAACATAATTGGCTGAAATTCAAAAGGAAAGCACAAGTTTATTTGTTTTGCACCAGGAGCATTTGAAGCTATCCACAGCACTAAAACACAAAGATTATCTTTGAATATGTCAAAAGCAATGTAGTAATGGAATTACAGAAGTGGTTTCCAACCCTTTCTGAACTTACAGCTTCTATTACCGTATTTTTCACTCCATAAAACACATCTGACTAGGATTTTATGAACACATCTATGGACTAGAACAATTTATACATTTTAACTACTTCGTAAATTAGTGAGGACCTATTATTTAACTTTTCCTATTCACAGTTTATTTCACTTCAATGCAGCATGACCGTTATGTAATTACATTACATGGGTGTATCATAACTAATGTACCATTTGGTCATATTAGCCCAAATAAAAAGTTTGCCAGTGGCAACCTCGTAAAACTCTGTTCCTTATAGATAATAACTGCAAAAAAACCTATTTACACCAATGGTTACACAATTTTTAAAACAAAAAATAAACCTACTTTTGCCAGCAGAATCCTCTGAACAGGCTCAGAATCGTCAAACACAACAAATCCAAAGTTGGGAAGCTTTCCACCAACACCTTTGGTATTAATCCGGAGTTCCATTACATTTCCATAATCTGCAGCAAATGAAAAATTATCAAAACGTTAACGTAAACTTATGGGTTTACCCTAACTTACAAAGGATGGTTCTAGATTCAGAGAAGACACACTTCCAGGCGCTTGGCCACATTCTCTTCAAAAGGATCATAGATCTCCAAAAGTCAGGCATTCGAATATACAAACATCAACCACAGATTCTTTGGTTAATTCCTTGCCCACCACCTCCTCCTCTCTACTTCCTTTGGCACCAAACATGATAGGCAGCCTAACTGGCCAACAAAAATATGTACATTTGGAATGCAGCAAGCCAGGGATCAGCCACAGACTATGATTGATATTTGCTTATGTTAAACAGATAATATGAGCAGGCATATACTCCATAAACCTTGGACAACCTTAGATAAATAAGGCTGTCCACACACTGATAGAGATTTGTTAGTTCTGCAGGGTCCAGCTGACTTGATTAGTTCATGGCCATCCCCACTCGACAGTGTATGATCATCTCATTGTCGTCGGTCAACAAACATGTTAGAATACACTGTTCAGCTACTTCCGCTGGTCGAGAGCATTTTTCTGACAGCTGCAGGTATCGCCATCAGAAAAAAAAGTCCTGGTGGGAAGGGAATTTCTCCATCCATTTGGTTTGTGTGTCTAGAGAATCTTTTACCCATTAAGCCTAAAAAAAACATAAAAGTGTATGGCCAACTTTAGCCAACCCAAGTTTCTGCAATGCAAAACCTTCCAAATATTTGTAAAAATTTACCTACTGTGGAGTTCAGACATTCAGCCATGAGAACCTTTTTCCCTATCGAGTGTATGGCCAGCTTCACCTTAAAGTTACACTAAACGATATCCATAGTCTCCAAAATGAATCCATACACATCCATTACTTCATGAACCTGTAATCTATTATTCATTAAATTGTTTGAGTTTTCCTGCCTCCTTGTAACCTCCTCAGTGAGCTACGAGACCTCTCTATATCCCCTTCACTTCTGTTTGTTTTGAACAAGCAGTGCACGTTAGCTGCACTTTTATATACTACTCTATGCACACTATAAATTCCATAGTCCATTTGAGGGGAGAGAGCAAGTGAGGGTGGCTATGTTCCTATATAGAGTGGGGACCATGGAAGGAAATTTAATACATACTTGAACAGAATTTTTTTTTTAGCCAGGCGTTTGTCACTTTAAGCAAGTTAAATACTACTATAAAAAACACTACTGCATTCATACTACATGAAGATTCCTGCTTTTAAAACAGGCTATTAGTATGTGTAGCTAGCAGTAATTTAAGCCAAGTGACATGCAACTAGCCATGCACTGCAATGTCTTTTCCCATCTTTGACCTTTTCTTACACAAAATATCAACATGTATTTTCAAATTTAAAAGTAATTTAATAGTTTATGAATTCAAGAATGATTACAAAGGCATTATTTACCTATGGTTTTGCTGTGCAGTTAAAACAAAAAAAAAAAACACGTTCTAACAAAATCACCTCTACTCTGACACACAGACATTTCTATTTTCTGAACCCAATTATAGCCAAGCAGGTTAGTTCTGTTGGCAAATCCACTTACATACATGTACGTGTGTGGAGTTTTAGCTTTCAATATTGGATTTCAATTTCAATTGGATTTCAATAAAATTACATCAAAAACAGGCAGGCAGCTAACACAAAATAGTGGGAAAAAACAAAAAAACAAAAAACGAACAGTTGTAGCATTTCAGGTGCACTCAAAACAACGTAAAAAGGTATTTACTATGTGCCTAGACGCAGACAGCAGACTTAATACATGGCAGACATTCAGAGGAGTTATGCGTAATCCACGTATAATGTTTCTGCAATGCAAAAACCTTCCAAATCTTTCTAAAAGTTACTCACAGTGGAGGTCAGACATGCAGCCATGAGATCTTTCCACAAACACATGTTCAAATTCACCAAAAGTTGCATGCTTGTGCTTTAGAGAAAGAGGAGGCAGCAGGATTTTTCAGCAGATATCCCAGGCACATTTACATTGAGTAAAATATTCCTTTGAGAAGTCTCAGCCAATATCAAGGTACAGGTGTACACAGACATGAGCATTTGCTTAACTTCTTGCCGACCAGCCACTGTAGAAATACGGTGGCAGGGCGGCACGGCTGCGTAAAACCACGTTTTAAAACGTACTTTTGCAAAACAGGTAGGGGGCGCACGCGAGGAGCGCCACCACTCTACCTCTGCCAATGATCGCGGCCATGGGTGTCAGTACCGGGTCACAGCCGGTCATTGCCTGCCGTGGCCCGGTGATTAGCGGCAATCACTGACAGAGCACGGCTGCAGTGTTTACACTGCACCTCTGCTTTCTGTCAGTTCCCTGTCAGCTCCTGACATGCTGATCCAGAGACAGAAGAGTTTCTCTCTCCGGATCAGCGTGCTCCTGTGCAGTACACACCCCCGCCCCCTAGTAAAACACTCCCCTCACACAGTTAACCCTTTCATTGAATAAAAAAAGTTAACCCCTTCCTCCCCAGTTCCATTAGTAGTGTCTGTTTTTTTTTTTTTTTTGCACTGATCACTGTATTGGTGTCACTGGGGATGTCAGTGACCCAAAGTCAGTTCCCCCCCAGTGTCAGATTGTCCGCCGCAGTCCCGCCATAAGTCACTGATCGTCGCCATTATTATTATAAAAAAAAATGAATCCCAGTATCTTTCCCGCCATTTGTAAACACTAACTTTCACGTAAACCAATTAATTTAAATGTATTGGGGTTTTTTGTAGCAAAGACATGTCGCAGAATGCATTTTGGCCGAAATTTGATTTTTACATTTTTTTTTACTGGAAATGTTTTATAGCAAAAAGTCCAAAACTTTTTTTTTCTCAAAATTTACAGCTTTTTTTTTTATAGTGCAAAAAATAAAAATGCACAGGCGATCAAATACCACCAAAAGAAAGCTCAATTTGTAGGGAAAAAAAAAAAAAAAGGACGTAAATTTAATTTGGATGCAGTGTTGCATGACCGCGCAATTGTCAGTTAAAGTAACACAAACCTTCTGTAACCGCTTCCTGACCACCATATAGCAGAAATACTGCTACAGGGCGGCATGGGTGCCAAAATCACATATACATACATACACACACGGTTTGCGCTCCCAGTTTTCACGCCCCTCCCAGATAGCATCAGATTGCCCGTCAGTACACTAGTCAACACGTTTAACCCCTTGATTGCCAGGAGCACGTTCATGTACAATAAACCTCCATTGCTAGTATAGTGTCTGAACGGGTCAATATCTTTGATCAGATCAGCACTATACCAGCGTTCACATTAGTATAGCGTCCCCAAAAACGCATCAGCCCGCCACTTGCCAGCACCTGCATTTAACCCCTACGCTTACCCCCTCCCTCTTCTCCCCCAGCAAGTGCAGTGTCAGTAGGTCACTGTCACTTGATACATTGCACACAAAATCGCAGTGTTCGCAGAATCAGGCCTGATCTCTGTTAGCACTTGCCGGTACATTTTGATGACTCTCATATGCAGCAGAGTGCCAGTACTAGTGCCGCTCTACCTTTTGGTGAACTGGCGAGTACCAGCGGTCTAGTACATCCTGGTCTTTCACATACCTCCTTGATTTTTGGAGCTGTTTTTCACGGAATATCTGTATGCGTTGATTGTGGATCAAAGCAATTTATATGCACAACAATTTATCGCCGCCAACCCAAATTCAAACCTTGCCAAACCAGTCGCATAGAAACTCATTACGGTTTTCGAATTTACATTTTTTTTGGGCCTAACCCTGAACATGGGCATTACTAAGAGAAATGAATTGCGGTTGTATTGGTCCGCAGACCCGATTCATCATATGCCCGTGCTCTCTGCTGCCATGGCCAGGCATAGATATGAGAGTATAATGTGTTTTATGCATTTCAGCGACATCACACTCTGTCATCCTCAGGGTGACCCTGAATTTGACCGGCTCCACAAAATTCAGCCCCTCGCAAATCACCTTAATCAAAAATTTGCAGATGTCCATACTCCCCAGCAAAACATCTGCATTGAGGAGTCCCTCAATTTTTCTGGCCGCCTTGCATTCAAACAATTTCTCCCCTGCAAGCGTGCCAGATATGGGGTCAAGATGTAGAAGACCTGTGAGAGGACAACAGGCTATACTTAGAAGTTTCGGATTTACGAGGGAAAAAGTTAGTCACGTGGAGCCCCCCGGATGCCCAGACTACATGGGGAGCAGTGGCAAGACAGTTAGGGACTTGGTGTCATCCTTTTTCCATATGGGGTACCACTTATACGTGGACAATTTTAATTCAAGCGTAGCACTATTTAGACATTTGTTCAATCTTCGAACTGGCGCTTGTGGCAAAGTGTGACCTAATGTGTGCCCACCATTAGAAGTGGGTGGATGCAGGCGGTATATTCTAATGGTGGGCATACCACACACTGTTTCTGGCATAGATTTCTTCTCATTTTTGTCATTCACTCCACAGGCTGCATATATAAAAAAAAAAAAACACACACACACACACAAAAAACGCCCCTCCCATGCGCGCACATTTGCGTGCACAAGCCTCGACCCTGTGCCGGTATGTAAACAGCGGTTGCACCATGCATGTGAGGTATTGCCGTGAACGTCAGATCAAGGGCAGTAATTCTAACACTAGACCTCTTCTGTATATCTAAAATGGTAGCTTTTAAAGCTTATGGATATTAAAAATGTTTGCAGTTTGTGGGCATTGCACGGGGCATGTCATGTTTGGTATCTATTTACTCAGCATACCATTATCTTTTATATTTTACGAAATTGGCCAATATATTATGTTTTTGTGCATTAAAAGTAAAAAAAGTGTATTTTTTTTTTTTTTATTTGCTTTTGCAAAATCACTGCACGGGTACTAGGTGTCATAAAAAATTGTACTACACACCATTTTATTCACTAGGGTGTCTGCTTTAAAAAAAAATATATAATGTTTGGGGGTTTAAAATAATTTCCTAGCAAAAAATACAGATTTTTTTTCATGTGAACAAAAAGTGTCAGAAAAGACTTGGTCTTCAGGTGGTTAGAAGAGTGAGTGATGTCTGGCATAAACTTCTAATGCTGCGCATAAAACGCCCCCACCCCCCAAAACGACCCCTTTTTGGAAAGTAGACACACCAAACTATTTGCTGAGAGGCATGTTGAATCAATAGAAGAATTTATTTTTTTTACCACAATTTTTTTGGAAAATGACAAAAAAAAAATTTTTTTTTTTTAACACAATTGTCATTTAAATGATTTACTGCTCACACATGCCATGGTTATATGTGGAATTACTCCCCAAAATACATTCTGCTACTTCTCCCGAGTATAGGGGTACCACACGTGAGAGACGTTTTGGCAGTCTAGCCAAGCACAGGACCCCAAAATCTAATAAGCACCTTCAGGCTTTTAAAGGGCTTTATTTCCTCATTACACTTCCAGACTACCTATCACAGTTTCGGAGGCCTTGAAAATGCCAGGATAGCACCTAACCCCCCCCCCCCCAATGACCCCTTTTTGGAAACTAGACACCCCAAGGAATTGGATAAAAAGCACAGTAAGTATTTTGGAGATCTCATTTGTTGCCACAAGTTTTTGGAAAATGAAGAAAAAAAACAAAAAAAAAACAAAACATTTTTTCTATTCTTTTTTAGATTTCAAAACCTTGTGAGAAAAAATGAGATCTGAAAAATACTCATCATGCCTCTTTTTAAATTCCTTGGGGTGTCTACTTTCCAGAAAGGGGTCATTTGGGGGGGTTTGGTGCTATTCTGGCATGTCAGGGCCTTCGAAACTGTGATAGGTAGTGAGGAAGTGTAATGAGAAAGTTACGCACCTTCAGGCTTTCAAAGTGGTCATTGGATTTCAGGCTCCTGTATGTGGCTAGGCTCCCAAAAAGTCTCATACACGTGGTATCCCCATACTCGGCAGAAGTAGAAGAATGTATTTTGGGGCGCAATTCCACATATACCCATGGCTTGTGCGAGAAATAAATCATTAAAATGACAACTTCGTGTAAAACAAAAGTTTTGTCATATTCCAGAAACTTGTGGGGGAAGAAAAAGAAAAAAAAAAAAAAAAAATCTTCCATGGACTCAATATGCCTCTCAGCAGATAGCTTAGGGTGTCTACTTTCCGAAAAGGGGTCATTTGAGGGTGTTTGTACTATCCTGGTATTTTAGCACCTCAAGAAAATGTGATAGGCAGTCAGAAAGTAAAAGCTGTGTAAATTCCATTATCTATACCATAGTTTGTAGATGCTACAACTTTCACACAAAGCAATCAATATAAAGTTATTAGGAATTTTTTAACCAAAAACATGTAGCAGAATACATTTTGGCCTAAATTTATGACAAAATTTTAGTTTTATTGGATATTTATAACCAAAATGAGAAAAAATAAATTTTCAAAAAAAATTTTCTTCAAAACTTTTTCTGGTTATAGCGCCAAAAATAAAAAAAAGTGCACAGGTGATCAAATACCACCAAAAGAAAGCTCTATTTGTGTGAAAAAAAAAAAGGACATAAATTTCATTTATGTACCGTATTGCATGACCGCGCAATTGTCCGTTAAACTAGCCCAGCGCTGTATAGCAAAAAAAAAAGTCGTAAATTGCAGTATCTATACCATAGTTTGTAGACGCTATAACTTTCACACAAAGCAATCAATATACACTTATTGGGATTTTTTTTTTTTTTTACCAAAAACATGTAGCAGAATACATTTTGGCCTAAATTTATAACCAACTTTTGAGTTTACTATATATTTTTTATAGCTGAAGGTAAAAAATATCGTTTCTTAAAAATTTTTGGTCTTTTGTTTATAGCGTGAAAAATAAAAAGCGCACCGGTGATCAAATACCACCGAAAGAAAGCTCTATTTGTGTGAAAAAAAGGACGTAAATTTCGTTTGGGTGCAGCATTGCATGACCACGCAATTATCAGTTGAATTAGTGCAGCGCCAAGCAGCAAAAAGAGGCCTGGTCATTAAGGGGGGTAAATCCTCAGGAGGGCAAGTGGTTAAATAAGCAAGCTTTCCAGACATGAGCATTTGCTTAAAATTGATCCTATTCCTGTAGGTGCCCTTCCAACTTTCCCTACATTTTCATTAATGGGAATATAAAATTAGATCAGGCAGGAAGACAGACATTCAGTGAAGTGCAATGAGAAAAAGGTTTGATGTAGTGTTAAAAATAAAAAAATGCCTTAAACAATAAAACTGAATTGTATACTTACTCATAAAAAATTCTTTTAATTCACTCTCATCAATATCATGTGGTAGGTTACCAACAAAAAGCTGGTGGCTGTCAGGATATCTGAACATGCGGCGGTTATCAGTTTCCCCTTGATCAGTTTCTCCACGGCCTGTTGTAAAAAAACAAAAACAAAAAAAAAAGTAATGAACATTAAAAAAAAAAAAAAAAAAAAAAAAAAAGGGATAAACTTATTTTCATTAAACAGATTCCCAACCGGCCAATTCCACAAGCCCTAGCAAGCAGTATGAAAATTGCTGAGTTGACCTGAAAATCTAGAAAGATCTAAATCTCCAGTCTGATCACAGAGAGCACTCTGGTCTGCAACAGCATTGTGCGTTGATGCACTATATTGCCAAAAATATTGGGACGCCTGCCTTTACACACACATGAACTTTAATGGCATCCCAGTCTTAGGCTACGTTCACACTAGCGTTGTGTGCAGGTGGCAGATAGGCATTTGGGAAGCGTTTTTACCGCTTCCCAAACGCCTCTGCCAATTCTGCACATTACAGCACATGGTGCTGTTCTAACAGGAGCATTTGCGTCACAGCAAAACGGACGCCTCTGGTCGAGTCAGGAGGTGGTGAAGCCTCCTATTCTAGTCTATGGTGCCGCTCCGCAAACGCCCGGTGTTTGCGACGCGGTTGCAAGGCATTTGAGGAGCGGTAACACCATTCAAACTGCACTATAGGTGTTTGTGGGGCGTTCTTAACGCGCGGCAAACACCTAGCAACCGCTGCTAAACCACGCATGCGGCGTTCGGCAAGCGTTGGTAAAACAGCCAAGTGTGAACGAGCCCTTAGTCTGTAGGGTTCAGTATTGAGTTGGCCCACCCTTTGCAGCTATAACAGCTTCAACCTCTCTGGGAAGGCCGTCTACAAGGCTTAGGACTGTGTCTATGGGAATGTTTGACCATTCTTCCAGAAGAACATTTGTGAGGTCAGGCACTGATGTCAGATGAGAAAGCCTGGCTCACTGTCTCCGCTCTAATTCATCTCAAACGTGGTTCTATCAGGTTGAGGTCAGGACTCTGTGCCAGTCAGGCAAACGTTTCTACACCCCAAACTCGCTAATCCATGTCTTTATGGACCTTGCTTTGTGCACTGCTGTGCAGTCATGTTGGAACAGGAAACCATCCCCAAAGTGTTCCCACAAAGTTGGAAGTAGGAAGCACAGTGGTTAGTTAGCACTTCTGCCTGGCAGCACTAGGGTCGTTTGTTCAAATCCCAACCACCTGCCTGGAGTTTTCATGTTCTCCCTGTGCCTGCGTGGGTTTCCTCTGGGTCCTCCGGTTTCCTCACCACACTTCAAAGACATGCTGGTTGGTTAATTGGATCCTGTCTAAACTGACCCAAGGATGTGTATGTATGAAAGTAAGTTAGGGACCTTAGATTGTACGCCCTTTGAGGGTTAGGGACTGATGTGAATGTACAACATATGTAAAAGCGCTGTATACATTGACTGCGCTATATAAGTACCTGTAATTAAATAAATTGTCCAAAATGTCTTGGTGTGCTGATGCCTTAAGAGTTCCCTTCACTGGAACCAGGGGGCCAAGCCCAACCCCTGAAAAACAAACCCACACCATAATACCCCCTCCACCAAACTTTACACATGGCCCAATGCAGTCAGGCAAGTACCATGCTCCTGGCAAACGCCAAACACGTCCATCGAATTGCCAGAGAAGAATGAGTCATCACTCCATAGAACAGGTCTCTGCTGCTTTACACCACTGCATCCGATGCTTTGCATTGCACTTGGTGATGTAAGGCTTGGGTGCAGCTGCTCGGCCATGGAAACCCATTCAACATGCGCTGACCCCACTCTGTAATTTTACATCACCTACCACTTTGTGGCTGAGTTGTTGTTCCCAGTTGTTTCCACTTTGTTAGAATACCACTAAGAGCTGACTGGAATATTTGGTAGCAAGGACATTTCCTGAGACTGACTTATTGCACAGGTGGCAACCTATCATGGTACCATTCCTGAACTCACTGAGCTCCTGAGAGCGACCCATTCTTTCACAGATGTTTGTAGAAGCAGTCTGCATGCCTAGGTGCTTGATTTTATACACCTGTGACCATGGAGGTGATTGAAACACCTGAATCCAATGATTTGGAGGGCTGTCACAATACTTTTGGCAATCGTGTATATGCAGTTGTATATGGTGCAGACTGTAACATCAATATATATGAGCTCACATTTTTTTAAAGTTTTAATAATTTTAGGTTGTAACAATATTATGCCACATGAATATTTGTTTTAATATACTGATTGAGATATAAAAAAGGAAACGAGGCAAGGAAAATCCTGCTGAAAAAAAATGGTTTGACCTGACAGTCTAGTAAGGTCTAAAAGATGAATTTTGGTTGTGGCAAGAGCACTCTGGCAGTGGTTTTTTTTTTTTGCAGAAAGATTATAGTTTTTTTTCATTTCCTCTGAGATTGCTATTTACGTTGCAGTTGGGCACATAATTGTTTATATTCAAAAGCCACTATATGGTGTTAGAGACCATTATATTAATTGCTTGAAAATATTCAGAGGTTTTGTGTTAAAGCGGAGCTCCATCCAAAAGGGAAAATACCACTTTAAGCATCGGTCTCCGTGAGGAATTGGTACCTTTGGGGAGCGTGTACCTGATTTTGACTGGTACCCGCTCCCATTTCCGTTGTGATCGCCTAGCCGATCAGACGTTGTGTGGGCTATACAGCTTTTATCAGGTAATGCCAGTCAAAGTGTTACTAAACCCAGGACCCTAAAGCTTGTAGGAGTTTTCTTTCTGCTCTCAAGAGGATGCAAAACCCTGACAGTGCTAATTGGCCCTGTGCTGATCACATGCACTCTCCACAGAAAAAAAAACCTCTCTAGCACTACACACTAAACTGAGCATGTGCAGAATAGCTACAGTTCACGTCTTATCTACTTATAAGACAGCCTGGACATTTGAACATGAGGAGGAGCAGAGAAGTCAGGATCAAACGGGCTTTTTACACAATGCAGGATTAACCCCTTAGGTTCCACAGCAAGCATAACCAGCATGCTTTACTTAATATACAGACTGATTTTACTGTTGTGGGTTTAGTAGCACAGATGTCAAAGTGGGACACAGCAGATGTGTCCATGCAGCCACTGTGCCCCAATAGACATCAATGGTACTGCCTGCCCAGGGATGCAAGAAACACTTGTGCAGGTAAACACAGTCTTGCAAAGGCTTGCGGTATTGTACCCAGTCTGAACTAGGCCTTCGCGTTACTGGACAGCCAGTATGTGCCGACAGCATGCTAACAGCACAAATGCCGTTATTGGGGTAAATAGCAGCCAGCATGACTAGCTGGGGGGAGGGTTAAAGAACATGGCAGATTGTCCAACCATATTACAACGGTTTCCAAGGAGAAAATATGCATTTTGTGATTACACTACACCAGGGGTGTCCAAACTTTTTTCAAAGAGGGCCAGATTGGATGAAGTGAACATGGTGGAGGGCCGAACATTTTTCCAAACATTCTTTGAACCATTACAATTAAATGCAAATAAATTATTTTATGCCAAGTTACCGTATTTTTTGCCGTATAAGACGCACCTGACCATAAGACGCACCTAGGTTTTAGAGGCAGAAAACAGGAAAAAAAAAATTCTGAACTAATGGACTGCAGACACAGTACAGGAGATGACCAGAGACTGCAGACACAGTACAGGAGATGACCAGAGACTGCAGACACAGTACAGGAGATGACCAGAGACTGCAGACACAGTACAGGAGATGACCAGAGACTGCAGACACAGTACAGGAGATGACCAGAGACTGCAGACACAGTACAGGAGATGACCAGAGACTGCAGACACAGTACAGGAGATGACCAGAGACTGCAGACACAGTACAGGAGATGACCAGAGACTGCAGACACAGTACAGGAGATGACCAGAGACTGCAGACACAGTACAGGAGATGACCAGAGACTGCAGACACAGTACAGGAGATGACCAGAGACTGCAGACACAGTACAGGAGATGACCAGAGACTGCAGACACAGTACAGGAGATGACCAGAGACTGCGGACAGCACAGGAGATGACCAGAGACTGCGGACAGCACAGGAGATGACCAGAGACTGCGGACAGCACAGGAGATGACCAGAGACTGCGGACAGCACAGGAGATGACCAGAGACTGCGGACAGCACAGGAGATGACCAGAGACTGCGGACAGCACAGGAGATGACCAGAGACTGCGGACAGCACAGGAGATGACCAGAGACTGCGGACAGCACAGGAGATGACCAGAGACTGCGGACAGCACAGGAGATGACCAGAGACTGCGGACAGCACAGGAGATGACCAGAGACTGCGGACAGCACAGGAGATGACCAGAGACTGCGGACAGCACAGGAGATGACCAGAGACTGCGGACAGCACAGGAGATGACCAGAGACTGCGGACAGCACAGGAGATGACCAGAGACTGCGGACAGCACAGGAGATGACCAGAGACTGCGGACAGCACAGGAGATGACCAGAGACTGCGGACAGCACAGGAGATGACCAGAGACTGCGGACAGCACAGGAGATGACCAGAGACTGCGGACAGCACAGGAGATGACCAGAGACTGCGGACAGCACAGGAGATGACCAGAGACTGCGGACAGCACAGGAGATGACCAGAGACTGCGGACAGCACAGGAGATGACCAGAGACTGCGGACAGCACAGGAGATGACCAGAGACTGCGGACAGCACAGGAGATGACCAGAGACTGCGGACAGCACAGGAGATGACCAGAGACTGCGGACAGCACAGGGATGACCAGAGACTGCGGACAGCACAGGGATGACCAGAGACTGCGGACAGCACAGGGATGACCAGAGACTGCGGACAGCACAGGGATGACCAGAGACTGCGGACAGCACAGGGATGACCAGAGACTGCGGACAGCACAGGGATGACCAGAGACTGCGGACAGCACAGGGATGACCAGAGACTGCGGACAGCACAGGGATGACCAGAGACTGCGGACAGCACAGGGATGACCAGAGACTGCGGACAGCACAGGGATGACCAGAGACTGCGGACAGCACAGGGATGACCAGAGACTGCGGACAGCACAGGGATGACCAGAGACTGCGGACAGCACAGGGATGACCAGAGACTGCGGACAGCACAGGGATGACCAGAGACTGCGGACAGCACAGGGATGACCAGAGACTGCGGACAGCACAGGGATGACCAGAGACTGCGGACAGCACAGGGATGACCAGAGACTGCGGACAGCACAGGGATGACCAGAGACTGCGGACAGCACAGGGATGACCAGAGACTGCGGACAGCACAGGGATGACCAGAGACTGCGGACAGCACAGGGATGACCAGAGACTGCGGACAGCACAGGGATGACCAGAGACTGCGGACAGCACAGGGATGACCAGAGACTGCGGACAGCACAGGGATGACCAGAGACTGCGGACAGCACAGGGATGACCAGAGACTGCGGACAGCACAGGGATGACCAGAGACTGCGGACAGCACAGGGATGACCAGAGACTGCGGACAGCACAGGGATGACCAGAGACTGCGGACAGTACAGATGACTGCTGACCTTTGGGGAGGTGGGGAGCGGGTACCTGAATTTGACAGGTACCCGCTCTTACTTCCGCAGTTGTTCTTTGATCTTACCTGTTCCTCGATCCAGCCGCGCGCTGTCTTCCCGGCTTCTGTAATGGCGCTCGGCATGACAGCCGGGTGCCCAGTGTGCATGAGCGAGAAGCACTTGCGCTTTGTGATTGGTCCGGCGGCTTCTGGGATCTGTCATGTGTCCCAGGTACCGCCTTACCATTCACAAAAAGCACCGCTTCTTGCGCATGCGCACTTGGCAACCGGCTGTCATGCCCAGTGCCCACACTACAGAAAAATGGGAAGACAGCATGCCGCTGGATAGAGGAACAGGTAAGGTCCCCCTGCAGAGCTGAGCGGCCGGCCCGGTATTCTGACACGGCCACGGTGGAAATACCGGACCGGCCGCTCCATAAGACACACTGACTCACTGACATGGAGGGCCGTATTAAACCGACCCTCGGCCCGTAAATGGCCCGCGGGCCAGACTTTGGACATGCCTGCACTACACAGTAGCTTTGACCAGCCTGTCAATATGAAAACCATAAGAAGCCACAATTAGGTTTTGTTTTTTTTCCGTTTACTTATTTTGATTACCTGATCGGGCACCCCTTGGTTGAAAAGTTGGACGCTCTCGTGGACGCTGCTCACGAGTACGAGGAGGCTGCACTTGGTTGTCTGGTTTACTTTCAGTTCTTGACTACAATAATAAAAAAAAAAGTTAACTGTACAAGGCATGTTAAGAATTTCATCCTATTATAGTACTTAGGAATTTGAAGGTTATGTGCTCATCTTGCCTATACCATGTAGTTGTATAATTAGATTTTAATGACCTATAAAACAGAGTAGTATCTGCTTTCCGTGGGACATCGCTCTAATTACTCCACATCGTACCTGCTTTTTACAGTGCTGTGTGGAGCCTATGACATCTTGAAGAGTCTTCTCTGCACATAGTTATAGAGAACACTCGTGGATAGAAGGAGAGTCCTGTCAAATGATATGTCAAAGTCATTGACAAGTTTCCTCCTATTAACCCCCAATTCACTAGACTGAAGTGAAGTGCAAAGAACATATGCAAAGCACAAAAAAAACTTTGCTTTTATAAAGTTGTAAGATTTTTTTTTTTCTTTAAAAAGCAGCAGTATGACCAGAGTTAGGCTATACCACTGCTTCATAAATGCGCCTTAAGTGGTGAAAGATTTGTGTAATGGCATCCTCAGTTTTTTCATGTTCATTTTTTTTGTTTTTTGTTTTTTTAAATTACAAGCTTGGGGAAGAGGACAACTACTATAAAAATAAAAAAAGCCATAGGTACTAGAAAACATGTAGCCTCAGAAACTTAACTACCTGTGAAGCAGGAGCTTTAATAACATGGGGAGGAATTCCTGAAGATGGTACAGTACCACTTGGAGGCAGGTTTTTACTTGTCACTGATGCCCAAGAGAAAGCCTAAAGAAAATACAAAGGAAACTTACCAATTGCTCCATTCTGCTAAACTGAAAAAACACCTGAACCACCAATATTTATATATACACACACACTAGTCTTTTTTTGGTGGTTTGACTTTAACTTTAAAATAGTCAATTTAAACTAGAAACTTAAAGCAGAACTATAGGTAGAAGAAAAAAAATAAAACATGTATTGTGAACAAAAAAAAAAAATAATAAAAAGATTAACACCTCAGACACACTTTTAAACTAACCTGTCAATGCAGTAATCCAACTAAGTAAGGAAAGCATATCATGTAAACCAATCACGCCTACTACCATTATAGGTGAGGTCAGGGACCCAGCTATGCAGTCAAGCAGGAATGTTGGATCCAAAGATGGGCCGATTACAAGAAATGATGAATTGTCTACAGTACGAAGTTAAAGCACTTTTAAAACCAAGAACAAAAATATATACTGCAACTTACCAATCCTTAATAGAGGTGGTTGCATTTGTTTTAGGTTTTTTTACTTTATTTTCACCTGGTGGTCCAACCAGCAACACTTCCTGTCTTTGGAGTGTCTCCAGTTCACTGGAGGCATAACCGAGACACAGTAGCACTGTCAATCTAGAAAGTCAGTAAAGTCTGGTACACATGGTAAGTTTTTTTTCCCCATTCAGCCCCACGGACTGAATAAAAAAAACAAAAGAAAAAAAAAAAAAACAAAAGAAAAAACCGAAGAGCTCGGGAGGAGTTCGCTGTACTAAAAGTGATTTTAGTAAAGTGACCTCCCCACTGAGCTATTGTGTCATGACAGGGGGATCGCCCCACCTGCCAGAACAGGTCAGCACTTGCTGCCATTGGCTGAGAGCGCTGATCGAACGTTGATTAGCTGCTGGTTTTCTAGCACGCTCATTTGACAAAAGCTGGCTGAAAGATCGGCTTCGTTCCAATAAGGACCCATACACATGGGCCAATATTCAACCTGTGTGTACGGGGCTTTAGATGCACTAGCAGATTTAGATGGCCTGCTGAATTCCAAAAAAACACATTAAGCCATTACAGCAACAGTTTCTTCCTTTTGAAATAAAGGTTTTACATAAAAGCAAACCATTGCAAGCACCCCTGGCAGTGGTAAAATGATTTATAGCAACACTCATTTTTGCCTGAGCACCATATAAAAACTGAAATGGAATAAAAAAAAAAAAACCCTAAAAAATGAAAAACCAACACAGCCACCACCTTGAAGAATCAGTAAGCTATATACCTTTTTATTTTTGGATTTAATACAGTTTAAGACATGCCTGTGCAGTACCAAGAATATATAAATATTTGAACAAGGCAATAACTTTGTGGATACCCTGGTGTACACCCAACTGAAAGGATTCCAATGTTGCAGACCCCCACAAGTTCACAGAGACAAAACCAGTAATTGGAGCTGAATCAATAACAATGGTTGCTTCTTTAGCTAGGTATTTTTAGAAGAGGGAATATATGCCCTCCAAATTCAATCACTAGGTCACTACCTTTATAAGATTTTTGTATTGCATGTATGATTATTTTCATTTAAAGGCAAAACCTTTTGGAAAATGTTACATCCATATTTAGGGTGCAATATGTTCAAGCACATGTTCCCTCATCCTCCAATCCATCCTCCCATGACAGCAGGTGTGGGTGCCTCTCCTTTGCAGCCGTTATCACATTTTAAAATCGGCACGGCTCTGCCTGCAGCTCTGTGCCATTCAATCAGTGATCTATAAACAAACAAGACCCACCTCCCAATACTGCATACAGACTTGTAATTTTCATTCCACTAAACACATCTGTTCCATTTCATTCCATTCCCAAAAGTGAACTTAGCCTTGAAAGTTAACAATTTCCTTCTTCACAGACCTCTTCTGCCTCCCCCCACCCCATTTCCTTTTCTAAAGAAAACAATGAAGATAAACGTAGTGGAATATTTCTTTTTTTTTTTAAATCGCTAATAAAGCGGTATTAAATTTAAAAACAAAAATATATTGGAGCTTACCAATATTTAAGCAGTTGCTCCTTTCCTTTCTTTTTACATTTATATCTGGTAATTTGTGTTAATTTTTAAATTCCTTAAACAGCTTGCAGTCCAGCAAAACCTGGCCAGTGACTGTAAAGGGAGAAGGGTCAGCCACACAACGGAGGATAGATGAATATAGTTTATATATATTGATCCATAAGACACAACAAGAGGACATGAATACAGGACCTGTTAATGCATTTCACACGATCTCATGCTTAATCACTATGATTAATATACACTATATTCATCCATCCTCCGGTGTGCGGCTGACCCTTCTTCCTATTGCATCGTGTGTGGTGGTGAGCCACAGCCTGCACCTGTTGGAGTGATCTGGATTGTTTGCCTGAGCGGTATACCTTTTTTCTTTGGAATCAACGACTGTAAAAGGATGGAAGATCACACCTTGCATCAGAGGTCAGGTCAATCCAGAAGGGTCATCCGCCAACAAAGTTATGATGTGAGAGTACCATATTCTCCAGGGCCAGACTGTGTGAACAGAATCACTGGGATCCATTTCTGGTTCTGAATATGTCGAGTTTGCATGGAACTTGGATGCCACAAGATCTACATCCAGGGTGCCCCACATTTAATAGAGTTCCTCTAACACCTCTAGATGAAGAGCTCAATACCTCCCAGTCAACAGCTGATTACTCAGAAAATCCACCTGCCAATCTTCCTTGCCATGGACAGCAGACAGCAGTGTGAGAACATGAAGCTCTGCACAAGACAAGGTGAGATCTGCTTCCTTTGATTTCTCAGAGCAAGATGTAAAGATAGGAGATACTGTGATCCCAATCTTGTGACAGACAACTCTAAGAGGTAGTTTTATGTTGGTCTGGACTACTTCTGCAAAAAAACATAAGGCCTTTTGGGTCGAGGATAAAACCTGACCCTGGGGCTCTTCAGAATTAAATTCCTCTCTGGAGGTATTATCCGAGTCTCCCTCTTCCAGAAAAATCATTTCCCCTTCCACCTCATCCTCTGGTGGACTTCAGACTGTCTAATCCAGAAAAGATTCCAGAAAGCTGGTGTTCCATCCAAATAGTGGATGAGGCAGAAAGAGCAGGAGGGTGAATGGAATCAGCACTACAAACAACCAACTGACCCCCCAGGGAATATAGTGCAATATGAGCTGTGTCCAGGTTCCTCTCTACCTGACAAAGGGATTGGGGAACCCTCTTCCCCCTGTTGGGACATGGCCTGCTTCCAATATAACAGACTCACTGTATTTTAGCAGTCCCCGTCAGCTGCGAAGAATGGGTGCGGAATCAAATCAGACACCTGTGTTGGTACTCCCAGATCTAGATAGACAATGTCACAATAAGTTCTGCCTTTTTCTGCCAGTGGTCCCTCTTCCTTTAAACGGATTAAGCAAACAATGCAGTACTTATCCACTGTGTAGTCAGAGGTAGCCGACAGAAAAACAACCTGTCTGGTTCTTCTGCTTTTCAAGATGGCAACTACCAGCTGACTCTGCCCCCTTGTGACGTCACCGACCTGCACTAGGCCTGCGTGTATTTCCTTGTGTGCACAGATAACTGGAGGTAGATAGAAGCACTCCACCCCCGGTTTTGGTGACCAAGACTCCAAGATTGTTCCTAAGCTCAGTCACCTCTATATGGTTGCTCAGGGCAGGAATCCAGGAGACCTTCCTCCCCTCTTTCCTGGTATCGGGCTACCACTGGACTAGTAATCACCAGTCCTTGCTGCATGCCCCCCCCCCCCCAGGAGGGTTCAAACTTTTGCCACCACAAGGGCATTCAGGGACACAACTTCCTAGCTGGAAGCTGGAGATAAATACCTTGGACCTGTATAACCTGCTAATCCACATGGTAATATCACTGCACTGGGTTCCATCATGCAGAGTCCAGTGCTGAACGCCAACATTCCATTGTAGTCCCTTCATGTCCAAAATGGGGTTTGGGTGCCACTCTACTTAGCAAACTGCTGTCAGCAACAGATCCACTTTGAGCCAGTCTCCTAATCCCAGATGCAATCATGAGAAAAACTGGCTTAAATTAAAAAAAAAAAAAAAAAGGATCAAGATTTGTGCAGAGACTGCATAGGCATGACTGTTGCCTAAGACACTAGCACAAAACTGAAGCTATGCCTGGCTAGGAGGGGTTATTGCTGGGAGGGTATTTTTGCCAGCGTCCAAAGACCTGCAGGTGAAGGCACAATAGTTATGAACGACCCTGTGCCCTGGTAATGTACAATAAAAAAAATAAAAACCTATTGCTCTAACTGCTTAAGGACTTTCATTTGTTATGCAAGTCGATCTAATTCTGCTAGTACATGCAATACTACCATCTCTCTAAACTGACAATGCTGCTGTCAGAAAGGCATCTCCATTGCACCTCCAGTGGAGTGAAGACACCCTAAGACATCACCCAAGGACTAGGTGATAATGGAAAAAAGCCTAAATAAGAAAACCAATTCAGCTTGCTGCACACAGGTTTTGTTTACCTTCATGCATGCAAAAAACCTTTAGCCTTTACAATCACTTTAAGGTTTGATAAACTAAAATGTATTACACTTGTGTTTTTGTGTTTAATACCGCTTTTAAGGAACTGAAACTTCGATACAAGGAGACCAGCTGTGAGATAACAAACCAGTCTACTAGTACACTTCAACTGATATTTCGTCAGTTTATAACACCCACATACTTCCTGTATCTGTAATCTGATTTGACTAGAATACTTACATTTAGTAATATTTCTGTTTTTACATTTTCTGACATGATCACCATGGTCTTCCCTATATCAATTTCCAAAAAAGTAACCCATAATAGGATTAAATCTAATGATCATGTGTCAAGCTAGATCAGTTTGGGGCATAGCAGTTTTATCTCTTCACGCAACTCAACAACCTGCACTATCCCTAAATGACCTTTCAGCTGCTGTAGTTTATCATAAACATATCACACACACCCCATTCAATTTGTATATAAAGTGCAATGTACCAAACACACACAAATTCGAATATACACCCCTTCAATTCATAGAAATATAAAGTGCTTTATGACCAAATCAATTGCTATATCATTTTAATCATGGCGATGCAGCAGCACAATTGGTGGTTTTGGTCTCCCTTTATTTTACTACAATGCCAAAGCAGAAAGCTGCTTGGAGCTGGATGCTCTTGACTCTACTATTTGTACACAAAAGAGACACATGCTTAAATGAAAAATGATCAATGAACAATTATCAGCAACATGATTTATCCAACTAGAACTCTGATACATGGCAGACTGCTCTTTTACAGATAAATTCCAATAAATAACTGAAGAAATACAGAGCAGGCATTTGTATGGAAACAGATACATGAACACATCACAGACAATGTACCTTTGGTGGTTCTTGGGGCAGAGGAATGGGGTCAGCAGGCGGGGGTGTGGGAGACTTTTCCTCAAGTTCCTCTATATTCTTTTCTTCTGGCTCAGACTTTATCTCTTCACTCTTAACTTCTTGTTCAGGCTCTGGTTCTGGCTCATGAATGGGTTCTTCTAAAGACTCTTCTACACCATTACTAATATTAAAATATAAGGTATAATTTGAAATAAAAAGTACCCAAGCACCAGCCTTTTTTGCAATAAACCTTACTTGTTCAGATAGCAAATAGAACAGCAGCATCCATATAATGGCATAGCATTCTCCACATATTGGCTTAAAAATAAGTATTCAGGCATTTGATCACTTGTGGCTCAGCAAATATAACTCAATCTTCCTCTCTCAATGTGGGCTATCAGCTCTCTCAGCTGTCCATTTCTTCTGCATGAACTTTTCCCAGCCTCTCTACCTCTTTCAAAACCCTTTCTCTATCCTCAGTCGGAGCTGCAGGAACCCTTCTCCAGCCCCTCCCCCAAAGGGGAGAGCACGACCACCTTCATCAGACCTTCCTTCTCTAGATTTCTCCCAGGAAAAATAAGCCACAGCTCCCCCCACCTTATATAGGAATACCCACAAAGCACTTCAACAGCAGAAAAAGCAATGCTTCAGTGGACCTCTACCTACAGGACGAACCCCCGAACTGTAGCTAATTCGTTCTTTGTACTTTTACTGCTTCTACATAGTATAAGACAGCTTCCAGCTGCCACTGGTTCCTAAGAAAGCCGTAGGTGCTCTTTAAAGATTGCCAAACCCTGCATGAACCGAACCCAGGGCAGTCTGGCTCATCACTATCGAAGACACCTAGAAAATATTTTTTCTAAATTAGGTGCAAGAAGGGGTGAATGGGATAGGGAAGGGTGGGGGGGGTAAGGACTGAGGGGACATGGACATTAAAAATGGAAAAGAGCTTTGCCAAATGTCTCAGTAACTTGAACTGAGCTTCTAAAGTCATATGCAAATTTTGACTTCACCAAAGAAAAAAAGTTAAGATGGCCAAAAATCAGCCCCCCCCCCTTTTTTTTTTCTAAATATGAGACACTAAAAGTTAGGCCGTGTAAAGACATTAAAATGTAACAACTAGAAAGTTCAGGCCAAATTGTCAGATTTAAAAAAATAAAGGCAAGAAAAACTCATCAGGAGAAAAAAAAAAAAAAACTAAAACAAGGGAGAGAAACTTACGACACTGGATGTGGGTCATAATAAGAACTGTTGGAGTTTTCCTGAACAGGTTCAGGGGATGGCTGTCTTTCTTCCGGTTCTTCTGCTTCTTCTTCTTCAGATTCTGGTGATTAAGATATTTAAAATATAATTTTAAAGTACATAGTTATGTCAGGATAATTGTGCAAAGCTTATTAAAAAGGTAAGCAAATCCAAGGCTTAGAAGACAACACTTGCCTTCATCCAGCTCCGTTTCCGAATCCCCAAAAACCTCATCCTCGTAACGAAAGATGTCATTATGAACATAAAATTTGTTTGGGACTGATCCCTGTAACACAGAAATATTAAATACATGCATGTATTTTTACAAATGCACTCAAAACATACACACACTTATATAAACCGCCTGCTGGCATCCTTGCTTGCATTTCAGAAGGTTCTAGAACGTATCTTCCTGTTTGACCCACAAAGCAGACTCCATGACCTAACACTGGACCTATTCAATGTTATACAACAAGCAGGGTAACATGACATTGCATCTGCAAAAGGACCTTTAATGGCCCCCTTTTATTCTCCTTGCTTGTACAGTTACTGCTCATTCTTTTGGTTGCAGCCGACACCAAAACCAGAATTGAAGTAACTCGTGGTCATGCGACAGTGAGTGACTGGCTGTGGTCACATGTACTCTATTCTCAAAAGCACCAAGTACTGTCACTAGCTGTAGCAGAAGAGGTGGAGTGGGAATCGCTGTTAACATGGTAGAAAAGCCAAACTATTTTTAAGAATGAGATGAGTACTTAACTATTTTTTTTATCACCTCCAGTACAGTGACTTGACCCTGCAGTTCCTGCTCCCCTGTGTGAAAGGAGACAATGATTGAATTCCCAGAGCCATGGTGTCAGCTACAGGCCCTTGGCTCGGCCGTTGTTGGTGCTCCCTCCTCTCCCCTGTAGTAGCTGCTCACTGACACAGGGGAGCCAGAGCTTCAGGATCAAGTTACAAAACCAGACTAAAAACAGTTAACAGATCTTTCTTATACTGGGGGCAGGTTAGGTTGAAGGGGGAGGGAATATTTAAGTAGCACAAATTAGACTTTTCTTTTAGTTTTAGTATAAGGGGGGGTCGTCAGGTCCATTGCCAAGACAATGTCAATTTGCCCTGTTCTTGTGATCAGATTGTACTTTGCTTGTATTCCATCCCAAAAGTCAATATGAATGAAAATTACACATGGGAATTACACCTGCCCCTAAACTGAACCTTAAAAAAAAAAAAAAAAATAAAATGTAATAGACTTTTGGAAGAATTACATAGGAAAAACAAAAATACAAAAAAACAAAAAAAAAACAAAAAAAGAACAAAACAAACAACAAAAAAACAACCTTTGTACACCACAGGATTACCCCAGAAGGAGGGGACTTGTATCCCTGAATGGACTCCCAGAAAAGGATTTTGAGAACACAAATACTATTTTCTTTATTGTCCGTTGAGAAACATAGGAATTCTTAAAATGTCAGGGCACCCAAAAGCAATCCAACAGAGGAGTGGGCAAAAGGCTAAAGTTGTCCATACATTGACTGACAGCCAATCCCAGCAATGATTTTGTGGGGGGGGGGGGGGGGAAGGGAAATGGGAGTGCACGGCCACACCTAAAGTATCTAACATTTGATGAAGTCTGAACAGCTGGTAAAAATGGGAGGGGGAAGGAGGCACAGGAGAGACCAAATGGCAGTCTTGCAAACTGGGAAATGTTGCACAATACCGAAAACAACAAGAAGCCCTCACAGATCTAGAGCGCACCTTGGCAGTACAGGAAAGGGTAGACGACTCAAGTCTGGATTATGTTCTGCCTGAGTTTTCTAAAGATGGTGGCCAGAAAAGCCAGACTACCCCCTTAGGGTGTCCACCTGGAAAATAATTTAAATAAAAAAAAAACAAAAAAAAAAAACACTCACAGCCCAAACCACAGACAATGAAGGGAAATTTCCTTTTGGTGAACCAGAGCTAGCTGTGGTGTAGAGCAGAAAACTATCTTAGGCAAGAAGGAAGCCCTGAGCCTCAACACCAACTTGACTTGCATGCTAGATCACGCAGCCGGACTAGGAACCCAGATGGGAGGATTTCGACAAGGAGACAAGTATAGAAACAAAAAGGAATGTTTTGGAAAAGTTAGAGAGAACTTGGGATTCTATTCCTTAGGCTTCTTCCACTAAGGGAGATGGGCGTTCCTGTCCACAGTAGTGTCCTGGAGAAATAGTAGCTAGAAATGATCCGAAAAGATCAGACTAAAGCTTCTGATACAAGAAATCCACAACCGATCTGCAGGCCTGGGACCGGCATAGCAGGTGCTACGGGTAGAGGGTAGGGTGCAGAGCAGACATACATCCACTCTTACCCTTGTTGTGGACCTGGAAGAGACGTGAAAAATGTCACATCCAGGGCGCCAAGTCAGTGTCTCCGTCCCTGTCCCAGTTAATGAATCATCATTGCTTTGGCATACAGTTGTGGTTTAAAAAAAAAAAAAAAAAAACACACCCCCCAAAAAGTCTTTTGCATACTACAGGCAATGTAGCTTCCAAGGCTGACTGTACCAAAAACGACACTAGTTTGGCACATTAACACACTACGCAGGTGCTAAGTGGGGCAGAGTCATGGCTGCACAACCACAAACAATGCCGATAGACCACAAAATCCACACAAACTGGGGCAAACTCCCCAAAGCGCTGAAAGTAAAGCACCCTGTACACAAACCAGAAAGCCAGACAGAATGGCTCCATGAGATCAGGTCCCCGGTACACAACAGCCGTAACAAAACTGAACAGCAGCATAGACCCACAACCTGTGCGACTCCTGAACAGTGACCACTAAGCCATGCAGCAAAATGCTATAAGGCCTATGCCAGCCTTGACCCTCAAGGACGTCAGCAGAGGAAGCCAGTGGAAAGTACAACCATGGTTCATGCATGATGAAACATGTCCAGCCAATGAGTGAATGAAAGAAAAAAAAAAGCCTATGATAAAAAGGAGTAGGGAATACCCAATCATACTAGCCTCCCCTGAATAGCAGTTGGGTGGTAGGTGAAACACAAAGGGGAAGTCATCAACTGCAGGTCTGGGAGAGCAAAAAAATAAAACTGAGAAAACCCGTGCTTCTTAACTAACTGGGGTAAAATTCCAAAAATGTAATTTATCCAGCAAGAATACACCAGCAGCTGCTTATAGTAAAAAATTCTTCCGAACTCACAGAAAACAGCAGCACTGAGAAAACAAGCCCACTTTCCTGAGAACACCAGCAAACTGAAGCATGATGGCTATGCTGACTACTTTTTTTTTTGCTGCCAATGTCCCATTTCTCCTGTGGGCAGAGCAGTATAACCCAACAGTCTAAAAATGCCTGTGTTCCTTGATGGATGATAAAAAGAGCTTTGCACTTTTATTTCCTGAAAAATCCTGATCTCGTCCTTGTATGTTTATATTTGTTATTCAGAGAGGAACTTGAGTCTCCTTACTGCTTGCCAACCACCCCTTTCTAGAAGTTAGTCTGTCAATACAGCTTTTGAAGATCTTTTAATAAAATATATATGTGTTAAAGCTTTCCCAGTCTGATTGATTGTAAAACAACATAGAACATTGGAAAACTACTTACTTCTGGAGCAAGCACAAAGGTTTGCATGAACTTTCTCATTGGTTGGCCATTATTAGAAAGTTCACCCATAACTTGGACAACAACTCCATCACTTAGCGTAGCATGTGCATCGACGTGTCGAATCTTTGTGCGACATTCACTAAACTGAAGGGACATCACCTTCTTGTGGATTTCCTGGGTTTAAGAAAATCATTTACAGTCAGAAATCTAAAAGGAAAATTACTTTTGTTTTTAAGATATAAATGTGAAAGTTATCCCCTTAAAATACACTAATAAATAATAATAGTATGCCGTCAGGTTTTCTGGTTCAATGACGCTGTGTGTCATTCAACCCAGAAGACTGAGAACATCTTGTGGTTAAAACAGAAGAGCTCAGGAAGTTTTCTGTACTATCTGATCTTAGTACAGCAATATCCCTGCTAAGCTATTGTGTTCTGACTTAGGGACTGCCCCCCTTTCTTCCAGAACACACCAGTAAGTGCTCGCAGCCATTGTTCGCCAGCACTGATCAGATGCTCATTTTCAGGCATGCCCATTTGGCCAGCTTCTGTTAAACAGGCTGGTCTACACATGGGCCTAAGGTTGGCCAGTTTCTTTTGAACTGGCCGATAAAGTTGGACATTAATAAAAAAAAAATAAAAATAAAATGATTTTACTATAATATTATTGACAAGTGCCCTATTGATTTGACGTGACAACAGGAAAAAAAAAAAAGCTAATTTAAAAGCTGCAGAGATAAAATGCATACAATATCACAAACTACCTTACAAATACACAATGATCAAAATAACTTAAAACCTTCCCACCCAGCCTATAGCAGATTGACGGCTGGGCAGGACACTTGCCGTTGTGACTGGGCGTCATATGATGTCCTGTCAAAACGAGCTGCTCATGGGGACGCACAGCGGCGCGATCTCTCACCGGCTGTGATGAAATATCACTACACCAGCTCATTGCCATTGTCATGTGACCAATCACAGCAGATCACGTCAGTTATATACAATGGATTTGCTTCCCGTTATGCCATCCATTGTATACAATTATGTTGTTAGCTGTGACTGGTCAAGGCAGTCATATGATACAGACAGGGCCATTCACAGCCCATCTGTATCATGTGATCAGCTTTGCCCAATCACAACTAATCACAACAAAATACTGAATGAATCAGTTTCATTCAGTAACAATGATTGCAAATATCAATTAAATACATTGGTATTCGCAATCATAATGTATTTAATAAAAAAAAAAAAAAACCTTGATCACTTGACCAGAGTAGTTCGATGTTACTATGATAACATGGTATTGCTTTGGTCACAGTGTGCTGAAAAAGAAAATGGTAGAAAAAAAAAAAGAAAAATGTAATAAAAAATAGAAACATTTGAAAAAAAAAAAAATACAAACTATTTTCACCAAAAAAAGGTAGCAGAATACATTTTGACCTAAATTTATGAAGAAATGTTATTTGCTAAATTTTATAACAAACGAAAGAAAAATGCATTTTTTCCCGCCAAACGTTTCAGGTGTTTGTTTTATTTAGCAAAAATAAAAAAACTCAGTAGTGATGAAATACCACAAAAAGAAAGCCATTTGTGTGAAAAAAATTTCATATGTGTACAGTGTTGCATGACCAAAGTTGTGGCCGCGCTGAAAGCTGAAAATTGGCTTGGGCAGGAAGGGGGTATAAGTGCCTGGCATAGAAGCGGTTAAATCCACCCCAAATAAGCATCCATTTACAATAACTGTAATAAGCTTTTAAAGAACTTCACACAAAATTTTTTTTTACTTACGTAAAGCACTTACGCTACCTTCTGACACAACAAAGTCGATTAGTTAATCTGGAATTTTGCAGCCATTGTCTATTGTTCCATCTTACAATAATCATCAATTTCTGCAATCATTACTGTTTATGGAACATTCATTTTTGTATGGTTCACAAGTTTGTGAAACAATGGGGTGGATTTACTAAAACTGGTGGACACAGAAACTGGTGAAACTGTGCATGAAAGCCAGTTTCTAACTTCAGCTTGTTCAATTAAGCTTTGGCAATAAAACCTGGGAGCAGATTGGTTTCTATGCAGAGCTGCATCATATTTTCCACTCTTCGGTTTTAGTAAATAAACCACAATGTCTTACATCTATGGCAAGCCTACATTGTGATTTGTTTGCCACACCAGTCAAATCCAAAAACGTCATTTGTCCAGATAAGGCCGAAAATTAAATGGGTTGCAATATGAACACTTTCGCTACTTGAAGTGTTAAAGGACTTCTTGCAGGCTTCCTAGCAAATGTACAGTTATATTCACCTTAGTGATCCATGTAGACTAGTTTGGAAAATTCTCCATTATAAAAACAAAACAGGAAAAACGAATATATCAAGCAAAATATGGAAAAAGGAAGAACAGAAATGCAGTTGTTTTAAGACATACCGCTTGTCCATACACAGCTTCTTGGGGCTTCCCACTGGCATCCAATCCTCCATGCACATAGGAAGAATTTCTTCCATAAAACCTTTAAAAAAAAAAAAAAAGTCATACGAGCTATAAAAACAAAACAAAAAAACCCACGTGTATAGATTTGATGCATGCAACTCTGGGGCCAGAACAAAGTAAAACAGTGTTTGTTACCTGGTAAATAAAATTTCCACAAATCTTCCAGAATAGCACGACAGGGTCTAAAAACAGGAAACCTATAATCTACAATAAATAAAAAGAGCAGTCACCAATCACCGTAGTAGCAAAAACTAAAAACTAATGGAATATGTAAAAAAAAAAATAAAAAATGTAGGAATCTTTGCTGTCCTGGATGATTTCTGGAAACAGAGATACAATTTACCTTTTCTCTCCAATCATCTTCCAGGCCAACACAAGTACAAGTAAGAAATCTATTAGGGTGGTACAGTCCAATCACATTTTAAACAGACTTGCCGGTTTTCTGACAAGCACATTTACACTGATCATCAGTGCCCTGATAAATCATTGCCACCCCATCAGTGAAAAATTACTTTTGGAAAATTTCCTAACAGAACCTAAGAAAAATCATTCTTTTCAAAATGGTTGGTCTTTGTTTAGCGGAAAAAAAAAACCCAGTGGTGATTAAAAAAAAAAAAAAGGCTCCACCCAAAAAGGGGAAGTTCTGCTTTAAAATGCATCCTCTCTCCCTGTTTGTGAAATGGAGCTTTTGGGGAGAGGGTTGCCATTGCCAGAAGATTTGCTGTGACACCCAGCACAGTCTCAAGAGCATGGAGGAGATTCCAGAAGTTAAGCAGTTACTCAAGGAGAGCTGGACAGGGTCGTAGAAGGTCCTTAACCCAACAGCAGACCCGGTATCCACTCCTTTGTGCAAGGAAGAACAGGATGAGCACTGCCAGAGCCCTAAAAAATGACCAACAGGCCACTGGTGTGAATGTCTCTGACCAAACAATCAGAAACAGACTTCATGAGGGTGGCCGGAGGGCCCGGCGTCCTCTAGTGGGCCCAGTGGTCACTGCCTGGCACCATGGAGCTCGATTGACATTTGCCACTGAACACCAAAAATAGGTCAGCCACTGGCACCCTGTACTTTTCACAGATGAGAGCAGGTTCACCCTGAGCACATGTGACAGACTTGAAAGGGTCTGGAGAAGCCGTGGAGAACGTTATGCTGCTGGAAACATTCAGCATGACCATTTTGGTGGTGGGTCAGTGATGGTCTGAGGCGGTATATCCACGGAGGAACGCACAGACCTCTACAGGCTAGACAATGGCACCCTGACTGCCATTAGGTATCGGGATGAAATCCTTGGATCCATTGTCAGACCCTACAGTGGTGCAGTGGGTCCTGGGTTCCTCCTGCTGCACGACAATGCCCGGCCTCATGTGGCAAGAGTATGAAGGAATTGATACCACTGAATGGCCCCCACGCTCGTCTGACCTAAATCCAATAGAACACCTCTGGGATATCATGTTTCGGTCCACCTGACGGCACCAGATTGCACCTCAGACTCTCAAGGAGCTCAGTAATGCGCTGGTCCAGATCTGGAAATACACCAGCACACCATCCGTCATCTCATTAGGAGCATGCCCAGACGTTGTCGCAAAATTTTAAATATAAAATATTTTATGCGCAAATCATATTGCCCAATGCCTGGGACATGCAATCCCAGGTGCCAGACAGGTGGGTTTTTGTTTTTTTTTTTAGTTAGCCCTGCTGCGGGCAAGCAGCCTCTTTAGCCTTGGTTCACGTGTGCTGAAATTGCAATGCTTCCATTTCAATACAGGTATGATGTGGCCAGCTCTCTCTCTTTCCACAACTGCCTCCCACTGACTTCAATGCAATATGGCCTCCCACTGACTTCAATGCAAAAATTCCTGTCAATAGCAATCCCATGTGAACACTTATCTACGCATGCCACTCTTATCACTGGAATGCACCTCTACAAACTCGCACAGGACCCTTTTCGTAATGGTACTTAAAACGCAATGCGTGAGGATCAACTCAAAAGGAACACATATCTAGCCTGTCATGTGAATCTGTGTATTTGAAAAACGCATCCAGAAATCACGTGTGTGTGAACCAGGGCGGCTCCATTCACACCTGGGTGTTTTGGAATCGCACAATGCAGGTTCAGGTGCCATTATTTTCAATGGCACCTAAAGCATGGTGCAGTTTTGCCGCAATTGTCATGCAGCAAATCAAGTGAAGCGCGCCGCCTAAAAGAAGCTCCCACTCCTTTTTGGGCAACTGATGAAGTCACAACATGTGACGTAATGCGTAGAGTACGCTGGGGACGTCAAGCCGCAATACAGGAAGCACATGGGCCGCCATCTTGGTATAGGAAACCAGCATTCGAACACACAAATTTATCCTGCAGTGTCCCAGTTGGACACTATCAAATCTGAGTGGAAATTTTTGTATTTTAATAAAAGTTATTTTATGTGCAATACTACATTACGATGAGTATCTTTTTCATATGTATGGAGTGGAGTTGGAGAAGATCGTAAGCTGACGTTGGAAGAGCAGTAATACACCTGATAGTAAGCAGACGGTGGTAGAGCAGTTACATCTATTTACCTACCCGGACAAAAAGGGAAAAATGCAGTTTGACCTGGGATAAAAGTGTCAGACATTAAGGTGTGTGGACACTGAAGAGGGACATTACTGCACTTCGGCTGGATTTGAATATCACATGAAGCACGACAGTATTACAGGCACAATTCACTATAAAAACCTGTTTAATGGCGTATGGTTAATTTCAAAACACAGCACACAGCAAGTTCACCACGTGGATGTATGAGTGATTTATGATGAATTTGGAACTTAATATGTTAATTTTTTTGATGGACAGTTTTAATTTTGGATAATTTCAATGCACGTTTGGGTACATGCATTTGTCACCTATGACACAAGGATTTGCACGTTTTTGTATTTATATTTGGCATTTATTGATCTGTTTACTACACACAATGATACATGTTTATGGTATACATCTACTTATAACACTAGTATATTAGTGCATTATTTGTGCGCTGCATATACACTTTTTCATTTAACAAACTTTACATGATGCAAGTTGCAGTGCAGGAGAAAAAAAAAATAATCGCACAATTGTGGCAAATCGCATCGCGTGAAGCTTGAGACCCAAAAGAAGCTACAGTCCTACTTATGCTCTTATCAACTACAGAAGGAGCATAAGACGTAAGACTATCATATGTGTTTGGAGACCGCCATCTCATACATCTGTATACACAATCATTGGTTTTCGCATTATTATTATTATTCAGGATTTCTATAGCACCAACAGTTTGTGCAGCGCTTTACAAAATGAAGGTAGACATTACAGTTACAATACTATTTGGTATAAGAGGAAACAGAGGGCCCTGCTCGTTACAGCTTACAATCTAAGAGGAAGGGTTGAGTGATACAAAAAAGGTAATAGCTGGTGGGGGGGGGGGGGGGGGGGGTTGAGGAGCTGATGGAGGAAATAAATGGCACTTTACTAGGTAGAAGCAGGGTAGGCGTCTTTAAAAGAGAAAGGTTTTCAGGTATCGTCTACAAAGAGGATAGATTAGGAGATAGCCAGATTGGGGTAGGAGGTTCCATAGGATGGGAGAAGCTCGTAAGAAGTCCTCGAGGTGAGCATGGGAGGAGGGGACATGGTAACTAGAGAAAAGAAGGTCTTGGGAGGATCAAAGAGCGGTTTGGTTGATATTTTGAGACCAGGTTGGTGATGTAGCTGGGGGCAGAGTTGTGGATGGCTTTGCAAGTTGTTAGTACTTTGAATTTTATTCGTTGGGCGAGTGGAAGCCAGTGGAGGGATTGGCAGAGAGGGGTAGCAGACACTGAACGGTTGGTAAGGTGGAATGAGCCTGGCAGCAGTAACCATGATAGACTGGAGGGGTGGATACCCTATGTAAAGGTAAGTCAATGAGGAGGGAGTTGAAGTAGTCAAAGCAAGAGATAACCAGGGAGTAAATTAGGAGCTTTGTGGTATCATTGGTTAAAATGGGGTGTATTCTGAAGATGTTGCAGAGGTTGAGGCAGCACGATTTGGACAGGGATTGGATGTGGGCCTGAAAGGATAGTTCAGAATCCAGGGTTACCCCTAGAAACCTGGCATGCAGGGATGCATGATTGTGGTGCTATTAATCCTGACCAAGAAATCAGGGGAAGAGGCACACGGGAGGAAATATTATGAGCTCAGTTTTGGATAGATTGAGTTTTAGGAAGTGGTGTGACATCCAGTCTGATATGTACGTGAGGAAACTGATGGGGTGAGCTGAGGAGTAGAGAGATAGATTTGAGTGTCATCAGCATAGAAATGGTATTGGAAACCATGGGAAGCTATCAGCTGACCCAAAGAAGTATAGATTGAGAATAAGAGGTGAAAAAGACAGAACCTTGGGGGACCCCCGATAGTAAGAGGAATAGGAGGAGGAAGAAGTAGAGTTGTAAGTGACACTGTCACGGAGACCAAGTAAAATGGGTTTTTTTGGGTTTTTTTTTGGAGGTGGTCAACTGTGTCAAAGGCAGTGGAGAGGTCCAAGAGTGAGAGTACGGAATAGTGACCATTGGTTTTGGCAGTTAGTAGTTTGTGAGTTTTACTAGAACAGTTTCTGTGGAGTGTTGTGGGCAAAATCCAGACTGAAGGTGATCAAGGTGGTTATTCTCAATAAGGTGGCAGCTCAGCCAGTTGTTCAAGGCAAAAAGGGAGTAAGGAGATGGTCTTAGTTTGCCAAGATTGGTGGGGTCCAGCGAGGCCTTTTCAAGTATGGGGGTGACTAGCATGCCAGTAGTAGTTTCTGGTGTGCTCCTAAATATGCTATTATGCAATAGAGGCGATTCCCTTGAAGAGCATCTCTCTTGGTTACGTACGTGACTTGATTGTAGAAACACCCACAAGCCTATGTATTATGTTCATGTTTACAAGAACCACGGTTTGGCTTTTTGTATCGTTGTCATTTAAGGGTATGGGTTGGGAAGTGATTGCCCTCAGTCTAGAGCTCCATGAGGGATTTCGTTTCATGGGGTAAGGATGCTCATGAGAAAAGTGAGGGATCAGCCCACAACTAAAGGCTGTGTTTGGAGGAAGAAAAATGCTGACTGTGACACTAAGAACACCATCCCTACAGTCAAGCAGAGGTGGAAACATTATGCTTTGGGGCAGTTTCTCTGCTATAGGCCGACTTTGCCACAGTGAGGGGCCAATGGATGGGGCCATGTATTGTACAAATCTTGGAGAACCTTCTTTCCTCAGCCAGAACACTAGGAATTGTTAGTGGATGGGTCTTCCAGCATGACAATGACCCAAAACATACCAAAGCAACAAAAGGAGTGGCTCAAGAAGCACAATAAAGGTCATGGAGTGGCCTAGCCCAGTGGTGGGCAACCTTTTTTTTCAACTGAGCCAAATCTTGCCAAAACCACGATTGAAATTTATTTTGAGAGCCACATTTTTAAAACTGAAAATACATCTCACATATAGTAATTCATCCCCCATAGTAATTCATCCCCCATATAGTAATTCATCCCCCATATAGTAATTCATCCCCCATATAGTAAGTCCCCCCCTGTGTCAATTCACTTACCTTTGCTCCGCGCGTTCCTCTTGCCGTGTTCCTGCGCCGTTCTGGTCTTCAGGACGGACTGTGAGAGGAGAGGAGTTCGTCACGCTGCCCCGCCTACATCCTGGCTTCCCCGCCTACATCCTGACAGCTGCAGAGTCCTGACTTTTGGGGCGGCCGCCCGAGAGGAGGGAGGGGAGGGGGCGGCCACCCGAGAGGAGGGAGGGGAGCGGGCGCCCGGCACACAGAAGAGCCGCATTTAAGTTTGTAAAGAGCCGCATGTGGCTCGCGAGCCACGGCTTGCCGACCACTGGCCTAGCCAGTCTCCTGACCTTAATCCTATAGAAAATTTATGGAGGGAGCTGAAACTTCGCACTGCCAAGCGACAGCCAAGAAACCTTATGGATTTAGAGAAGATGTGTAAAGAAGAGAAAACCAAAATCTCTCCTGAGATGTGTGCAAACCTGGTAACCTACATCAAGAAATGTCTTACCTCTGTGCTTGCCAACAACAGTTTTACCACCAAGTACCTAGTCATGTTTTGCTGGAGGATCAAAAACTTATTTTAATCACGAAACTGCAACTCACAACATACATTTGTATCAGGTGTTTTTTCTGGATTTTTGGTTGAAATACACCCATGATAAAAATTATAGACCCTTCATTTCTAAGTGGGCAAACGTACAAAATCTGCAGGAGATCAAATAATTATTTTCCTCACTGTCTTTTTTTTTTTTTTTTTTATATAATCCACCGGTACTATACTATGTTGACAGCAATAGGGAAGGAGGGGGGGGGGGGGGGGGAGGGGGATGGAGTCTGGGTGATAGTGGTTTTCACTGAGGGTCCCATTGCTGACCCCTACCTCCCCTTGGTGCTTTTTAGGCCCCTACAATCTACGCAGTGGGATATTGACCAAGGACCCACATTTGTCCTTGGTCAAAAGGGCAATCTTATGATGTAATCCCGCCAACTCAAGACCCAAAATGTCTGGATGAAGCCAAATGTGAACAGCAAGGGGTTCAACGGCCATGATAAAAAGAAAAGGAGACGGGGACAACCCTGACGCATACCACCTTTAATTGGAAACCAGGAGGATTCAACCCCATGATAACAGACCGTAGCAGAAGGGATACTTTAAAGTCAATAAATCCACTGAAGAAAATCATTTTCCCACACCCCACCTCTGCAAGGCCCTAAAATAAGTCCAGGAAAGAGAGTATCTAAGGCTTTAGTCATATCCAAGGACAGAAACATAAGATCACTGGACTGCATTCGAGCGAAAATGTCTAAAATAGAGCGTTGAATGCTATCGGCACAGAAGCACGAAACCCACTTGATCCTTATCAATTAAGGTAGGGATTAACACATTTAATCTATTGGCCAGAGTTTGTCAGAATTTTCACATCCACATTCAGCAGAGAAATAGGGCGATGATTCGACCATGATTCCCTGGTTTAGGAATCATCACAATCTGGGCCTATAGCCGGAGTCAGCTGACCATCCCGCTTAAGCTGATTGAATACCTGGGCCAAAACAGGAACTACAACATCACTAAATTTTTTTTAGAAGAGAGCCGTAAAACCATCTGGGCCAGCACGCTTATGCATCTTCAAAGATTGAATCGTCTGCCGAAGCTCGTCCTGTGTAATATCAGCGCCCAGCATGTCCCTTTGATCATCTCATATAGGGTAAAGGAGTCTCCCGAAAGAACGTGTCCGTGACATCAGCTGGGGCATTCCCTGAGCCAGCATAAATTTTCGAAAGAGGAGAAAACTCATCCACTATATGCCTGGGATTAGAGGTTCTCAGACACTTCCTAGTTTTCAGAGTATAATGATGTTGAGGGGGCAAACGATCGTAACTTATTAGCTAACATTGTCCCTATTTTGTTGCCATTCGCATACAACGTCTGTCGAGACCATCGCAAATGACCATCGCAAATGGCATCACCTGTTCCATCATTTTAGAATGAAATTTCAAGATCATGTTCCGAGGAGGGCTTTTCAGGTGGTCTGTGGCCTAAGGCTCTATATGTATTCTATCGCCAAACGATCCACCGGAACATAAGGGATCAGTTCTTGCAATAAGGTTAACACCTAGCCATGAAGATCTGTAAGTCTCAGGCAGGCCCCTAATACAAGTATTACTGCGACAAGCTCTATTCTCCGCCTCTTCCAGTTGATTCTTAAGAGTGTAATTCTGCCTGTAGACTTTCTATATCATCCTCATGGCCATCCAGAACTGTAGTAACATCATCCATTCTGTGTTCTAGAAGAGCAGCCCTCTCACCCACATTTCTAAGTTCTTTGAGTAAATCTGCTGATAATTTGCGGGAGATCTCCCAAGTTCCTCCCGAACAATCCCTCGAATCTTACCCAACAAAACCGAATCTCGAGCCATGTGGGATGGCTGCAGGGCAGAGGGGAACTGTAAAGAGCTGTCAACTGTATCCTCCGAGTCTAATGACTGCCTTGTGGTCTCCTCTGCAGGGGGGCCCGACGCCATCTTGGAAGGGAGCCAGCCTGCTGCTTGAACCGGACCCCATCCGGAGGAGCCACGGCCACCGTTTACACCCACACACACTCCGATACACCCACACACACTCCGATACCCGCAGAGACCAGCGGGACTCAATGGGCTCCTTCTAGATGGAGGGAGAGGAGGCAAAGCGACCGGGGTGAGCGGAGCTAGAGCAAATTGCGGCCATCTTGGTCCACTCCGTCACTCCGTGCATCCAAATTCACACAAAAATGGCAGACCGTAACACACAGGGTATACAAATTCTTCGTTAGAAGCAAGGGTACCCCAAATGAACCCCAACGTAGCAGATCAGGTTCTGAGACAAACTCATTGTATAGCATAACTGTACAGCGTGTAAAGGGTTTGTGTTTACAGATCAAAGCAACCTACTACATTTTTACCGTGTCAACAAGCTACTGGTGGGAGGCTCTTTTCAGCCTTTTGGTTGTGCTATCAAATTTGGGCTGAACATTACTGTAAATGCACAGCATAATTTCTGTACAAAGGACTTTGTCAATACTAGTAGAAAGCATGCAGTTCAAAAAACATGCAGTTCACAAAAAGGTATAAATACAACCCCCCACTTCGCGGTAAAATCAATTTACAGTTGCACTCAATGGCCAACTGGTGTGCTCATGGATAAAAGGTTTTAGCCATGTTGTCTGGCTAATAGAAAAGGGAATTTCGGCTGAAAAAGTGTTAACGATGTACATAAATGAAAACCTTCAGACAAGTCATGACAGAACACCTATATTTGCATCCTTTCTGAATCAGTCTATTTTTTTACAAAAGATAGCGCTTATTTGTTGAGAGATTATAGCACATATCAGAAAAGCAAGTCCTTGTTCAACTTTGCTTTTTGCTACATATTTACTACTTCCAAAACACATGAAAACAGCAAGCTGTACCTGTGCAAAAAGTCTGGAGCTTTATTCAGCAGAGTATAGTACTGCCTGACGAATTCCCGCCCTACAAGCAGGGGACTTGGCTTCTCCATCACCATTTCTTTGGTACAGGAAGTGATATGCTGCCATGAAAAAAAAAAAACAAAAAAAAAACACAAAAGCTGCATTAAAAGGAAATAACAGAATCAAAAAGCAAACTTGTCATGACAGAATTAGGACACCCATTGATTAAGTGGCAGCCTCTCTGCCAAGGCAATCCCCCACACCCTTATATGCAGTTTGCCTGTACTCCTTTTGCAGCTCCTTGCTCTTCTACAGCTGAATGAGAATACACAACTCTGGATAGGAGGGAGAAATCCGACTTGTTTCTCTGTGATGGTGCCCTGCCCTAGCAGCCAATCGCTAAGCTTGAGCACCATCAAATGACCTGTAGGTGTGGCAATCATTTTTCTGTGTCCCCAACACAATAAATTTCAGCACTGGCTGCTTAGAAGCAGGGAGTTCTACAATTATGTATTCATTAAAAGTCATTGCATTTATATTTAAATACATCTATTGTAAATAGTTCAAGCTTGCAATGGACTGGACTACAGGTGTCCTGCATGCACATATGCGAACAATGAATCTGCTGACATTAGGAGAGAACAGGGAGATGATCTCAGTCTGTGATTACTCTTTTTACTGTACTGTCACCAATTGGGGATATGGAGGCAACTTAGCTTTGGTTCTAAAAGAATGTCACCTACACCGCCATGTGGGCATTTTTCTCCCTCTTCCCTTTCTTGCTGGGATACGCCCCTTAAACACGTGCTTTAAAAAATGAGAAGGCAAAATATATAGAATCCTACCCCGAACAGGCATAAATTATAAATTTTTACATATACAATACACCCAAATGTGATTAGCTACCCTTTCCCAACTATTACTACAGTTTACACAACTGAAAAGTCAGTATGATGCTCCATAGATGGCTAGTGGTAGGTTCCTGAGGAATTTTACAAATTTACTTAACCTGCTTCATCAGAAGACAAACTAGACCATGGGGCTGATTTACTAAAATGGATGACTGCAAAATCTGATGCAGCTCTGCATAAAAACCAATCAGCATCCATGTTTTTTTGTCAACACCTAACTGAACAAGCAGACGTTAGTAGCAGATTGGCTACTTATGCACAGTTGCACCAGATTTTGCACTCATTTTTAGAAAATCAACCCCAGTATATCACTGAGTAAACCACAGTGTGTATCCTGAAGGAGACTAGGAGACATGAAAAAAAAAACAAAACTGCATAACGTTCCATCCCAAAGAATATTGGTTCACATCTAAATAGTCTCCCCTCCCAGGGATGTAACCCGTAAGAGTGAAGTTACAAAGTGACATCACAACCAGCTGCTTTGCAGCGGTGTCTATTGGAATTTGAGCTAGCTGTTCCCGACCTCCAGGGAAGCTGATATGCACCATATAGGTCAGATGTTGAATTCACCTGAATTGGCTGCATTTTATATTTTAATAAAATCTTTTAAAAAACAAAGCGCATTAAATCTGGCTTTGTTTTGAGGGGCATTGTGATATTTGAATCAAGTCACCTTTGGAAGATTTACCAGGCGATTTTTTACTATTCGGCACTGTGCTATTTCAACTAGTAATTGTGCAGTCATTCAACACTGTACCCAAACAAAATGTATGTCCTTTTTTCACATAAATAGAGATTTCCTTTGGTGGTATTTGATCAATTAGTTTATTTTTTGTGATATAAATGGAAAAAGATAGGAAAAAAAAATTGTATAAAACATTTTTAATTTTCGGTCATAAAAAATATATACTAAACTCAAAGTTAGTCATAAATATAGGTCAAAATGTATTTTGCTACATCAGTGCTTAAAAATTTGAGTCTAGACCTACTAGCCAGGGACAAACCTTACTCTCCACCAGTTGCCCCACCCAACTTTGCCCAGGTCTGCCTCCAACCCCATCCCCAGCCCCCAACCACACCCCCTTAAAGCTTATGAAATTACATTTTTCTTTAGAATAAAGAGTCCAAAATATAAAAAACTGCAATTATAACATAGCTTTATGTTAATTTAAAGATAACAGCAATAGCTTAATAGCAATAGGGAACAATCAAAATATCAAGTTTTACAGCTTTAAACCTGTAGTAAACATTTTGTATTTTTTTTTTTGTTTACCTCCTGCATCTTTAAAAAGACTATAGTAACTAAAAAGTCTCTTTTAAAAGATGTAAGTTTAGTTTACAGAATTATATATATTATGTTTCTTTTATATCCTTGTATAGAATTATTAGGTATGATATGTCTTTTATATATAATTAGATAAGTATATATTAATGTTTCTTTTAGATCCTTCTATATAATTAGATATTAGGTATATTATGTCTCTTTTATATATAATTATATATAAAAGATATAATAATGTCTCGGGTCCCCCGCGGCAGGGGAGAGCAGACATCTCGAGTCCCCCCGCGGCAGCGGAGAGCGGACCTCTCCTCTCAGCGGAGGAGAGAGGACCTCTCCTGTACCTGTCCCCTCAGTATAATGGCAGTGCCGAAGAAGAAGCCGAAAACTGGAACTCGGCTTCACAATGAGGCTTGGAGTGCAGGTGGAGCCGCTCCATCTGTGCTCGCCACACAAGGATTTCCCCTCGCATTTGGCGAGCGGCTTTTTCAAGCCCTGCGCTACGTCTGACAGAAAAATAAAAAAAAAACACAACAAAAATAAATCCCAATGTATGTATATGAATTAGTTTGTGTGAAAGTTATAGCATCTACAAACAATGGTATATACAGTTCGGTCCATATATATTTGGACACAATTGCACAATGTTCATACTTTTGGCTCTGTATGCCACCAGAATAAATTAAAACGAAACAATCCAAATGAATCTGAAGTGCATTTAATTCAAGGGGTTGAACATACAATCAGGCCCACTTGCTAAGCACATCTTGTTTGTTTCATTTTAAATCCATTGTGGTGGTGTATAGAGCCAAAAATGTTAGAATTGTGTCGATGTCCCAATATTTATGGACCTGACTGTAAATGTCAAGTACAAATTTTAGGAACTGCAACCATCTTTTATACAGTCCCTCCATTTTCAGGGGCTAAAAATGTAATTGGACAAATATAATCAAATAAAATGTTAATTTTTCATATTCTGTTGAGAGTCCTTTACTGGCAATGACTGCCTGAAGTCTGGAACCCATGGACATTACCAAAGACTGGGTTTCCTCCTTTCTGATGCTTTGCCAGGCTCTAACTGCAGCTGTCTTCAGTTGTTTTATGGGTCTTTCTGCCTTCAGCAAGTGAATTTCATGCTCAATTGGGTTGAGATCAGGTGATTGCAGTGTGTTTTGGAACATTGCCCATCTACTCTGGCTTTTCTATTCTTCAGGCTTAAGAATGGTTTGCACCTTGTGGTAAACCCTATTTACTCTCATGAAGTCTTCTCTCGATTGTAGACGGACAATGATATGCCCACCTCCTGGAGAGTGTCCTTCACTTGTCTGGATGTTGTGAATGGGTTTTTCTTTACCATAGGGAGGATCCTGCGATCATCCACCACTGTTGTCATCCGTGGACGTCCATGCCTTTTTATGTTGCTGAGCTCACCAGTGTGTTCTTTTTTTCCTCAGAATGTACCAAACTGTTGATTTGGCCACTCCTAATGTTGCTATCTCTCTGATGGATCGGTTTTATTTCTGATGCCTTACAATGGCCTGTTTCAGTTGCATGGACAGCTCCTTTGAAAGCATGATGTAGATTCAAAGCAATAAATTCCAAAATGCAAATACCACACTTACAATCAACTCCAGACTTTTTAACTGCTTAATTTATGAAGAAATAACGAAGGAGTAGATCACACCTGGCCATGAAACAGCTTTTGATTCAATTGTCCAATTACTTTTGGTTCCTTGAAAAAGGGATGGCTAATCTTAAGAGCAGTAACTCCTAAACCCTTCCTCCAAGTTGGATGTACAAATCAAATTAAACCTGAGTTTGCGCACTTTCAGCCCATATCCATTATATTACAGTGGATACAAAAAGTCTACGCACCCTTGTTAAAAAGGTCAGGTTTCTGTGATGTAAGAAAAAACAAAAAAACAAAAGAGATCATTTCAGCACTTTCCACATTTGTAGTAATCTATAAACTGTACAACTGAAATTTTAGGTGGAGGGAAGTAAAAATTAAGAACTAAAATACGGTTGCCTAAGAGTGCACACCCTTAAACTAATACTTTATTGAAACACCTTTGGATTTTATTACAGCACTCAGTCTTTTTGAGTAGGAGTCTATCAGCATGGCACATCTGGACTCTTCCTTGCAAAAACACTCCAAATCTATCAGATTGTGAGGGCATCTCCTGTGCACAGCCCTCTTCAGACCACCCCACAGATTTTCGATCGGATTCAGGTCTGAGCTCTGGCTGGGCCATTGCAAAACTTTAATCTTCTTCTGGTGAAGCCATTCCATCTTTGATTTGGATGTATGCTTTGGGTTGTTGTCATGCTGAAAGATGAAGTTCCTTTTCATGTTCAGCTTTGTAGCAGAAGCCTAAAGGGTTTGTGCCAATATTGACTGGAATTCGGAACTGTTCATAATTCCCTCTACCTTGACTAAGGCCCAGTTCCAGCTGAAGAAAAACAGCCCCAAAGCATAATGCTGCCACCATACTTCACTGTGGGTATGGTGTTCTTTTGGTGATGTGCAGTGTTGTTTTTGCACCAAACATATCTTTTGTAATTATGGCCAAAACGTTCAACCTTGGTTTCATCAGACCAGAATGCATTTTCCCACATGCTTTTGGGAGACTTCAGGTGTGTTTTTGCAAAATTTAGCCAGGCTTGGATGTTTTTCTTTGTAAGAAAAGGCTTCCTTCTTGCCACTGTACCCCATAGCCTAGACATATAAAGAATAGGGGAATAGGTTGTCACATGTACCACACAGCCAGTACTTGCCAGATATTCCTGAAGCTCCTTTAATGTTGCTGTAGGCCTCTTGGCAGCCTCCCAGATCAGTTTTCTTTGCATCAATTTTGGCGGGACATCCAGTTCTTGGCAATGTCACTGTTGAGCCATATTTTCTCCACTTGATGACTACTGTCTTCACTGTGTTATCATTAGAAGCTTAAGCCAGACACTTTTCTAACCACTTGAAGAACAAACCTTTTCTGATACTATTTACTTGAAGAAACAACTTATGGTTGAAAATTATTTTGAACCCCCAAATATTATTTTAAAGAAGAGGCCCTAGAGAATAAAACCATGTGTGTTGACATTTTAAATGGTTAGCACTTCCGCCTGGCAGTACTAGGGTCGTTGGTTTGAAACCCTGCCACGGCACCAGCTGCCTGGAGTTTGCATGTTCTCCCTGTGCCTGCGTGGGTTTCCTCCAGGTACTCAGTTTCCTCCCACACTCCAAAGACATGCTGGTAGGTTAATTGTCTCCTGTCTAAATTGGCCCTAGTATGTATATGTATGAATGTGAGTTAGGGACCTTAGATTGTACGCCCCTTTGAGGGTCAGGGACTGATGTGAATGTACAATATATATATATATGTAAATGGACGGCGCTACATAAGTACCTGAAATAAATTTTATGTCCCACAGTATTTGCAGAGCAAATTGTCAAACACAGTTTTTGGAACAAACACTTTAGAATTTTAATGCACAAAAACACAATAGATTGGCCAATTTACGTAAATCTATAATATCCATTAACAATGCTTTAAAAGCCTTTACAGGTCACCACTTTAGATTTGCACAGGAGGTCTAGTGCTAGAAATACTGCCCTCGATCTGACGTTCGCGGTGATACCTCACATACCGCCACTTGCGTCTGCCTTTGCATGCGAGAACGGGGATGAAACTACATTTACTACTACAACTTTTTTTTCAATCACTTTTATTGTAATCACAGGAAATGTAAATATCCCGTGATAGCAAAAGACAGTGACAGGTATTCTTTTCTGGGAAATCTTGGGTCTTGGGGTATTGTGCGTATAAATTGCTTTGGCCCAAAATCAATTGATACAATTCTACCATGAAAAACAACAGAGCAGCTAAACACTAGTGCTGACAGCAAACGTGGCCGATCCTGCTGCACTACACAAACAAGGCACCAGTATAGTTCTGTTCGTGATCAATATATTGATATCTGTACAAACACTATACTAGTAACGGCAGTGATCAGCAACCTATAGCATAAGTGCGATAATGTGTGGGCAATCCAACGCTAGCTGACCCTGCCTGGGAGGGGCGCTAACTGATCCTGACAGTATCTGATGTAGCAAGTGGCAGTAATCAGTGAAAAATTCTATATACCGACATTGTACTAATGGCACTGGCTGGGCGACAGGGTGATCAAAGAGTTAATAGGAGGCGATCAAAGAGTTAAATGTGCCAATCTAACGGTGCATGTAAGTAGTGCTTTTACTCAGTGCCGTGTTCGTTCTCTCCCTGGACCGCATAGGGGGCAGCGAGGGGTGCATGCACTCCCAGAAATAGAAAGCGATGCAAGATTATGCCGCTTTGCCCAGAGCCGCTGCTTACCTGCACATTGTTGGTGGGCAGGTGGAAAGTAGTTTATAAAAAAAAAAAAAAAAAAAAAACAGAAAAAAAACAGAAAAAAAAAATCTCAAAAATGTCAAGCACGGGTACGTCACTGGTTCTGTAGCTGCCACCCGTCCACAGTACGGGTACATTGTGGGCAGCCCAAAAGTGGTTAAAAGGTGGAGGTGTGGATTAATGCCATTCCTGACATATAACAGCACAAGTTTCGACCTCTTGCAAATCTGCTCACCTTAGAAATTACCTCAACATACGTATTCATGCAGTGTTGTCGGAAGTGGGTCACGTTTACAAGAGGAAATTCACCATTTATTAAAGCAATCCATTTATTGAAGATTAAACTGGTTCTAAAGGCTTAAAATTTTAGATCTTCATGTACTGTATACATAAAGGAACAAAAAAAACAAAAACAAAAAACCCCACAAAAACAAACAAAAAAATACCCCAACAACACATTGTGTGCAGTGACCCCCCCTGCCAATACTCACCTGAACCAGATCTCAGTCCAGTGACGTGCACAAGAGACTGTGCTTTCCCGGGTCTCTTCCTCCCCATTGGCTGAGACACAGCAGCGGGAGAATAGCTTAATAGTGGTTCACACATGTCTGTTTTTGGATGCGTTTTTAGTAGGCAGATTTGCATGACTCACAGAAATAGAATAGATTCCTATGTAAGGTGTTCACTAGATCCACAATGTGTTTTTGGAAAAGGGTTGTGTACAAGTTTTAGCAGTGCAATCAGAATTTGAAATGCAATCAAGTTCAGCGGGACCCACATGCGAAGGAAAACTGCACGACATTCGCACCGGTGTACAAAAACGGAGCAATTGTGAACCATGGATATGTGAACCTAGGGTAATGCATCTCACACACGCCAAAAAATTTGGACACCCCTCCAAAGCATCGGATTTAGCTGTTCCAATTACCTTCATGGCCACAGGTGTATAAAATCAAGCACCTAGGCATGTAGACTGCTTCTACAAACATTTTTGATAGAATGGGTCGCTCTCAGGAGTTCAGTGAATTAACCTCCCAGTCACATCAAGCCAGACTTTGAAATCGTGAGACTTACAGGGAAGTTGCATGATTTCAAAGTCGGGTGAGGTGCAGATTTCAGGTGCGATTTGCAAGACATCTAACACAGATGTCGATGCAAAAATCGCACCAAAAGTAGTACATGTACTACTTTAGATTTGACCGTTCTAATTGCGGACAATAGAGTGTGATTCGGCATGCAATTTGCAAGCCGCATGACATGCAAATCGTATGCCAAGTCGCACCCGATGTGACCGGGGTGTCAAGCATGGTACCGCGATAGGTTGCCACCTGTGCAATTACACTATTTGTGAAATGTCCTTGCTACTAAATATTACACTCAGCTGTTAGTGGTATTATAACAAAGTGGAAACAACTGGGAACAGCAACTCAACTGTCTGCAGAGTTAATAGCTAAAGACCTCATAACTTCATGTGGCCTTCAAATTGGCACAACAGTGCGTAGAGAGCTTCATGGAATGGGTTTTCATGGCTGAGCAGCTGCATCCAAGCCTTACATCACCAAGTACAATGCAAAGCGTTGGATGCAATGGTGTAAAGCACGCCACCACTGGACTCTAGAGCAGTGGAGACGTCTCTGGAGTGACGAATCACACATCTGTCTGGCAATCTAATGGACATGTCTGGGTTTGGTGGTTGCCAGGAGAATGGTACTTGCCTGACAGCATTGTGCCAAGTGTAAAGTTTGGTGGAGGGGGGATTATGGTGTGGGGTTGTTTTTCAGGGGTTGGGCTTTGCCAGTGAAGGGAACTCTTAAGCCATCAGCATGCCAGGACATTTTGGACAATTTCATCCTCCTAACTTTGTGGGAACAGTTCGGGAATGACCCCTTCCTGTTCCAACATGACTGCGCACCAGTGCGCAAAGCAAGGTCCATAAAGACATGAATGAGTGTTTGAGGAGGAGGAATTTGACTGGCCTGCATAGAGTCCTGACCTCAACCCGATAGAGCACCTTTGGGATGAATTAGAGCAGACTGCGACCCAGGCCTTCTCCGACATCAATGCCTGACCTCACAAATGAGTTTCTGGCATAACGGTCAAACATTCCCATAGACACACTCCTAAACCTTGTGGACAGCATTCCCAAGAGTTAAAGCTGCTACAGCTGCAAAGGGTGGACCAACTCAATATTGAACCCTGCGGACTAAGACTGGGATGAGATTAAAGTTCATGTGCGTGTAAAGGCAGGCAACCTTGTAAATGATACTTGGGGTTTGATTTACTAAAACTGGAGTGCAAATTCTGTTACCGCTGTGTATGGTAGCCAGCTTGTTCAATTAAGCTTTGAAAACTTGGAAGCATAGAAAACAATCAGCTTCCAGGTTATCAAAACTTAATTGAACAACAATTTTGAAGCTGATTAGCCATCATACACAGTTGCACCAGAGTTTGCACTCTAGTTTTAGCAAATCAACCCATTGGTGTCTACCCATTAATCTGGCTCTAGTTAAAACATTTGAAAGTGTACAGTGCCTTTAACACCAATTCATCCAATTTTGATTAATTGGAAACGTTTACTATACGGTTGGTGTTGCACATTCAATATTTAAAGGACAATTCCACCTTTTGCAAGATCTGCCACACATCGCCAAAGAGATCTGTGAATGAATTAACTACAAGGCCTGTGTCACCATGGCAGAAAGACTTTGTTCTCATTTAAAAAAAAAAAAAAAAAAAAAAAAAAAAGAAGAACACACACACAACACTTAGGCTGGCCATACATTATACAATTTTCTTGAGATTTTTGGTTTAGATTTACCAAAAACCATATAATAGGCCAAAACTAAACAACACTTTCAGTTATATCCATTTAGGCAGCCTCTCCCACTACAGGGGGAAAAAAAAAACGAAAAACTTTTTTTTTTTACTGAGGTGCATATTGTGCAGTTGCATTTTGTAAAGGTGTTGGACTTACATTCCAAACACAATGGTAGTTAATGGTGCATATTAGGTTTCAGGAAGTGAAAATATCTTAAAGGACACTACCATCAATACCCAAAGGAATATGAACTTTTGCTCTTGTGATGAATATGCCTGAGGAAAAAAAAAAGAAAAAAAAGTTGTCTTCCCTGATGCAATAAAAGATCCACCTACTCTGTAAAAAGCTATACTATATCAATATGATTGTGTGGCTATGGTAGATGTTTTTTCAGGTTGCTAGGCTGTTCATCTGCTGTTTGTCCATTAAAAGAACAGTAAATAAAAGGCTTACTAGATTTTAACATCTCATTTTAAAAAATATATTTATTTAAAATAAAAGAAAACCAGTAAACTGAAGAATTTACATGCATATAAACACCTTGAAACAATGTGGTCTCTATTGTTATTTCAATTCCTACTGCACAACTAGCCAGACTTCATAAAGGTTTCATTTTTCCTTTGTTCTCTGAAAACACTGCAGCAGCCAACCTTTATTGCTACAGAGTAAGATGAGCTCCACTGCTGGTTTTCAAATCTAAGATGGCAAGAAATAGGAAAACAGGAATTGTAGTTGAAAAGTGAGAGAGAGATCTGAAACCAATCTGCATGTTGGCTCTCCTTTAAAACTACGCAAGGACATCAAGTGCAACTTTCAATAAGTTGTGCCTATACAGAAAACTTTGGCACCATTTTCTTTTTTTCCCCAGCATACTTTAATCAACATATGAAAGCAATTCATTATAAGTATCATTTGTTGGATATGCATAGAGCAGTGAAGGGTTAGAACCACTGTTAGCAGTAAAAACCTGACAATTTCACCGTGAGAAAGGGATTATAAATCCAAGATTTTGAGTTGCCACGGAACAGCAAATATTTTGTTTCTGTGACAACTGTCTAATGCTGGGTACAAACTACTAGGATTTTTTTTTTGTTGGAACCAGTAAGGTTGGTGTGGTGATCTCCCCTGCTGTACTACTGAATTGTGATAGGGGGGAGGACTCTCCCCCAACCCATGCCAGAATTGATTAGTGTTCGCAGCAATTGCCTGCAAGCGCTGATCGGATGTTTTCTAGCTTGTCCCTTTGACAAAAAGTAGTCATTAGGATTCTGTCAGATAGTTAGCTATATACACTAACCAAAAGTTTTCAGTGTGTACCCACCTTTAGATAAACTTTTAAAGGAATCCTCCCACAGTCACTTTTGTTTGTCAGTCTAAGTTATCACCATAGGCCTCAATTCACGTTCATGTTACCCAATGGTATTTAAATAGTTTCATTCTTCTTAAGGCCATTAGTCTGTTCATTAAAGTGACAGACTTTTTGCCCTGACCGAGTTTCTAAGCATTTTTGCCATTGCTTTGTGTGAGGAAGAAGAGCCGTAAGTAATAGAAGGGGCCCATGCACACTATTGCATTTAGGAAACGTGGCAAAGCATGTTCCATGGCATTCAATGGCACTCCAACACAACTGCATTAGGCAATCCATTCAAATGAATAGGCTGCCTTAAAGCAGGGAATTCAGCCACTTTGTAAAATGTGCTGGATCACTATGAGTTATGCATGACATCTTGTGAACTTATCTCTAATTTACAACTGACCTTTTTTACCGAGTGTCAGTAGTACAGCTATCACCGCTTCCAGCTCTGACACTGGACCTTCTAGTCTCTGTTGGTACAGAGTTGCATTCAGCTGTTGTGCCCACCCCTCGCCTCCTATTGCCCAATCAAAAAGCACTTTGTATGATGTGAACCTAATCAGACTACAAAACCTTCTGTGAATGAACAGCAAAGGAAAGGGTGGACAGAGATACTGTGTGCAATAAGACAGCATCTCTCCTGCCAGAGAACTGGGAGTATAGTAATAGCTGTAATCCTTGCACACCATAAAATGGTCAGTTGTGAATAAAATACATAAGTCCAGGAATTGGCTTGCACCATGTTGGACTCAAAGTGTTACTAAACCCACAACACTCAAATTAGTCTGTATATGCAGTAAGCATGCTCGTTATACTCGCTGTGGAACCCAAGGGGTAAATCCTCTGCATTATGTAAAAAGGCTGTTTGATCCAGTCTTCTCTGGTCCTCCCTTTATTCGACTGCCCCAAATCCATCTGTTGATACTACAGAGCTCTAGGAGTCACTGCACATGCTCAGTTTAGTGTGTATTGCTAGAAAGAAAATTTCTTTGGGAGGGTGCATATAACCAGCACAGAGCGAATCAGCACCGCCCAGAGGGTCAGAAAATTCATCCTACAAGCTTTAATCAGTGTTCAGCTTGATATTTATAGTCACAAGACTGCTATATACTGCTGACAACAAAGAGGTATTTAGTAGTTTAGATTTGCTAAAAGAATTGCATTTCCATGTTCTGTGTACAATGGGAGACCAGATATACTGAATGCATGGTCCTGGGTTCAGTAACACTAACTTGTACTAAGCCAACAAACTACAAAGTTGCTGAATACAAGGAATTCAGCTTTAACCCCTATGCGCCAACTGCTTCCAAGTCCTTTAAGGGATCAAAAAGCCAGGAGGCGGGCCTTCTGGTTACGTGACCGCTGTGATTGGCTGATTCTACTGGAGACTCTAAAGGCGTCTCACACATTACAATTGGACTATACAATCTCCTAAAGATCTAACAACATCTATATAGGGTCTGCTTGACTTCATACAAATTGATTGGATAGTTTAGGTAAGCGGTGCAGCTTTCTTGAAATGGGGGCCTAAAGCACGCCCCTCAACATCAAAGGCTGCACATAAAATTCAGTGTCTATTCAATGTCAGTGAACACATCACATGATATGGCCAAAGACAATGAGCATGCTACAAGAGATGGTGAGAGACGGCAGGCATAGAATAAGATGTCAGAGACTGCACTCTCCGCTGATGCTGCAGGAGACTGCCAGAGACTGAACATACTATAGGAGTTGTTTGAGATTGGGGACATACTACAGGAGATACAGGAGACTGCTAAAATCACTACAACAGAGCAATAAGGAAAAACAGACTGTCTGCAGGAGCCTCAAAGGCCACACAAAGGGCTGCATGGGGCCTCAGGGGATTAGGCAGTCCGAATATTACATAGTTTTGCTAAAGCTAATATTGATTGAATGGTAAGCTTGTAATCTGTATGGAGAACTTTAGAAATATCAGAATTGCCTGACATATCCAGCTGAAGTAACCACTACAAAGCCATATAGTGTCAAGGTCCTCAAATAGACAGGGGAGACTTCTGTACGATATGTACAGTCTTGGAGGAAAGAAGGGAAAGGGGAGACATGATTGGAACCTTTAAATTACATTAAGGTGTCATGCACATAGAAATGTATAGGCATTGTATATGCTAGCACATACAGAAGTACTCCCTGAATGCAGAAAAGCATCAGCGTTTACAAAGGTAAGTCCACATACAGCCATTCACTTGCATGGCAGGTTGTACAAACACCTGCAGTTTCAAGGGTGCAGGAAAGCATCAAGAAAGACACACTAGGCATATAAAATGTCCATAAATCTGAGTGTATATGAACCCTTGGGTGAGAATTTGGTTCAGGAGCATAATTTTTAAAAACTTTTTTTAGTTTTTCATTTATCACTTCCTGAATTCTCGCATACAAGGATTATTATTATTATACAGGATTTATATAGCGACAATTTGCTCAGCACTTTACAATATAAAGTGAAACAATACAGCAACAATACAGTTCAATACAAGAGGGTTAGGAGGGCCTGCTCCTTGGAGCTTACAATCTAAGGATAATAAAACCAATATTTTTTCCCCACACAGAAACAATTATAAAGGGAATAGAAATGTAACTGTAGTTAGGTATGGAGAAGTTTATCTTTAGGATGGCCACAGATGGCTAGCTCATCCTGCTGAATCAAAATCTAAGTTGCCAGAGGCCAGTCTTAAACCATCCAGTCCAACAAACCTAATTTGAAAAATCCAAGGAGCAGTGTGGGGGGAAAAAGAAAAAAAAAATCAGAACATCAGCATCAGATGAAGTCACTGTTTGGGTATTCAGACAGCCATGCATGTAAAGACTGTTTGAATATAATATCCAACATGGGAGAGGAAAGGGACATCTCCCAAACTGAGAATTTCACTTTTAAAGTGGCACTAAACCCCCCTGTTCGATCTTCAGCTGTCATGGTGGTGTACATGTGATCAGTTACAACAGCCATTTGATGGCTTTACAATTCGGTTGAAAACACAACCACCTGCAAGTCATCATTCACTGCACGCTTTAAATGTAACGGTTTTGGGAAACCATTAATCAATGGGTTTAGTTACATTTTAAAAGGGTTATTTCACCTTTACAAAAAAAAAAAAAAGTAAACATAGTTCACGTTTCCTACCCTAGCCCTGTACCTGCTCCACAGATACGGAGCTGTCAGTGCCCCCATCCAGCAGTTCGGGGACTTGATATTGCTGCTCTTCTCCATGCAGCTCTTCCAGAATGGATAAGAACAATTCACTGACAGCACTGCCCAAATGATTGTCTAACCATTAGTGGGGTCAAATCAATGTTTATTTTCAACCGCAGACACAAGAAAATACGAAGGCGTGGGATGGAACATTTTTTTGAACATATGAATTTCTAACAGTGTATGTAGTTTTCATTTAAAGTAGAACTTTTGGCAAAACTTTTTTCTACATTTTGAATAGAACAATGGAGGTTTATAAGTCCTGTCAGATTTTTTTATTTTTTGCTGTGTCCCATAGCCAAACAGGAGATTAGAGGAAATCTCTCCAAATTGTGTGGAATTCCTTGGGGACCCCCAGGGAACCAAAGCTAGTGTCCCCATTGGAAGATTTTAACGAATACTTTTCTGGGGACAACCAAAATTTGGGGATTTTTCTTTTACTTTCACTTTTAGTAATAATGGTAAACAGGACAAAGGAGGGTGAATCTCCTTAACGGGGGGGACACAGACAGCAATAAAAACTGAGGTTCCAATCACTCTCCACTCTGTCCAAAACAAAAGTTATACTTCACTCCAAAATCTAAAGTACTTGTGAATGACAATTTGTCATGCCATCAAACAAACTATTTTTGTATGAATGTTTGTACAAAGGTGCGTTCGAAAATCTATTCGTGTATGGCCAGCTTAGTTCACAGTGGCAGTAAAAACTGATGTCTGATCATGTTTTTTATCACGCATCTCAACCACCTTCCCCGCCGCACACCTCCAAATGTACATGGCGGTCAGATTGGTTAGTTCACATTGCCAAAACTGCCCAAGTCAGTAGGACCATATTGCAACTGCGTTTGGTGGTTCAATGTAAACTCCCCATTGGGACATAACACAATCCCCCTGCGTATCAAAATGCAGGCACACAGCTGGTGGCAGTATCACCTTTTGAAGCCTGTAAACCACAGTCTGAAATCTGATCAACCACAGATCACTTTTTTTGTAGGCGGCAAAGTCTGCCATCAGTGTAAAAGAGGTCTTAGATAGTTGTCCCTGGAATTCCACTTGCCTCTTGTTCTGGTAACAACTCGATCATTTTGGATTCCCCCTCACTTTCTGAGGTCTCGTTCACAGATGTGACAAGTTGACAAACATGGGTTAATACAACCTTGTTAAAGGTTAAAGTAACCTTGTTTTTTTTCTGTTTAGGTGTTAATGATGGTTTTCGTTTGGCTTTGTATGTAAATCCCATTTCTTTTAGGCGATGTCTTACAGTTCGGTCACAGACATTGACTCCAGTTTCTGCCCATTTATTCCTCATTTGTTTAGTTGTGCATTTTCGGTTTTCAAGACATATTGCTTTAAGTTTTCTATCTTGACGTTTTGAAGATTTCCTTGGTCTACCAGTACGCTTCCCTTTTACAACCTTCCCATTTGATTTGTACTTGATCCAGATTTTAGACACAGCTGACTGGGAACAACCAACATCTTTTGCAACATTCCGTGATGATTTACCTTCTTGAAGAAGCTTTATAATCCTCTCCTTTGTTTCAACTGACATCTCTCGTGTTGGAGCCATGATTCTTGTCAATCAGCTTGGTGCAACAGTTCACCAAGGTGTGCAAGCACTCTTTTTTAACTGCAGACTAATTAGCAGATGTAATCTGTTGCAGATGTTTTAGAACTGAAAAGTACATGGTGATTCCATAACATTTTCCTCAGAATTGAGTGATTCCATATTTTTCCCTCTGCTTGATCTGCAAAAACAGTTGCAATTGAGTTCAGTTTTCTTTTTTTTAGTTTTTTTTTTTTTTTTTTTTTTTTTAAGCGTTTCTTAAAGCCAGAAGGTTGGAATGTTAAATGAAAATAGTTTTGAGGCACGTCTGGTTAGTTTTCCTACACAATTAAATGAACATTTTCCAAGAGTGGTGATTTCATACTTTTTGCCAGGGGTTGTATTTAACTTCATGAGGTTCTAAAGTCAAATCATTTACTTTACTGCATTAAGGTAAACAATGTCCCACTACTTGTTTCCCACCCACCCCCCTTCTGCAGCAGCAATGGTTTTGCTTCCTGCTCTCACAGAACAGACTGGAAGGGGCACAAGCCGTTGGCTCATGCTGCTGTCAGTCAAATCCAGCAAGGAGAAGCAGGGAGCCAGGCTGAGCAGGGCTGTATAAGTCTATAAATGCACACAGCCTGTTTCGGCAGAAAGCCTGCATGTGTGTCCCCACAACACAGGGCTTGCTATGGGGGCACATGCAGGAGGATTAGGAGTGGACAGTGCCGGTGGGGTAACCCAGGAGAGGATGACAAGGCCCGCTCTGTGCAACACCATTGTATAGAGCAGGTAAGTATAAACCTAAAAAAAAAAAAAGTTCATACCAGTGCCTGGAGTCGGGTGTTCTCTTCCCACAGCCAGTATTTCTTACTGCTCCAGATCCTCGGTGCTGCCATCTTGGATACGGGAGCTGGCTGTAGCTTGTTGATGAACCACAGCTGGCTACCCACTGTGCATGAGCGAGCTTATGTGAATGGTCCTGAAGCCATGTGGGACATGTCCCAGGAGGTTGCAGAAGGTAAGGAGCAGGTCAAAAACCAATAAAAGATGATAATCCCTCTCCATTAGTCAGTTACAAGCTAGACGGAGGAAGTGAACCAATGGGATTTCAATTTTTGAGCGAAGATCCATTTTAACTTGGCTAGATCGTTAAGTTGCGTTTAAGATGCCTTACAGCATGTAATAAACGCTGCCCAAGAACAACCTCTGGTTCTCAGGTTTTTTTCACAAGGGTAAATAGTTGCTGTGAATGGCTCAAAAATACTTTAGGAGCTTTCCAATTGACTTCAATAGATGCTGCAGATGGCAACAAAGCCTAAACAACGCAACATACCCTAACATAATTGAGGCAATGCTAAAATGTGCGAGTGTACTGTCCCATGCACCTGCCATTGTTTTCATTACCAAAGTTCAAGGCATTATCCTCAACGCACATGTTCTTGAAAATGGCTAAAGAATGAGTGGGTGATGTAGTGACCACCAGTTGGAGACCGGAAGGATTTCAGGCCAAGAAATACACTCACCGGCCACTTTATTAGGTACACCTGTTCAATTGCTTGGTAACAAAGTGCTAATCAGCCAATTCATGGCAGCAACTCAATGCATTTAGGCATGTAGACGTGGTGAAGATGACTTGCTGACATTCAAATCGAGCATCAGAAAAGGGAATTTAATTGACTTTGAAAATGGTATCATTGGTGGTGCCAGACGGGCTGGTCTGAGTATTTCAAGAACTGCTGATCTACTGGGATTTTCACACACACAACCATCCTTTGGGTTTACAGAGAATGGTTCAAAAAAGAAAATATCCAGTAAGTGGCAGTTGTGTGGACAAAAATACCGCAATGTCTGGTTTGAGAGGATAGAAAAGCAACAGTAACTCAAATAACCACTCGTTACAACCAAGGTATGCAGAATACCATCTCTGAACGCACAACACAATGAACCTTGAAGCAGATGGGCTACAGCAGCAGAAGACCTCACCAGGTGCCAGTATACCCATCACCATGTCACAAAGCTCAAATTATCTCAAACTGGTTTCTTGAGCATGGCAATGTGCATCATGGATGTGCAGCCAACAAATCTGCAGCAACTGCGTGATGCTATCATGTCACAATGGACCAAAATCTCTGAGGAATGTTTCCAACACCTTGTTGAATCTATGCCATGAAGAATTAAGGGAGTTCTGAAGGCAAAAGGGGGACAAATCTGGAACAAACAAGGTGTACCTAATACAGTGGCCAGTGAGTATGTCACCAGAAGACCAGGAAACTCTATAAAATGGTCCAATGCTTTAGTGATTAATATCATTACATAAGATTGCACTGTTTCGGAGCCACACAGGACCCCTTCCTTAGGCATGGTTTAATTAGCGAACGCATTTGCAGGTGCTACGGGAGCATTAAAAGACAGGAATAAAATGGTTGTAAGGGCAGAAGAGGTTATACCTTATAGTAGAACTATAAACAAGAGCAAAGGAGGGTCATAACCCGTCAGTTTATTTTAAGGTCATTTGGGGTCCATTAGAGAGATTTCTCACTTCCTGTCCCATAGCCAAAACAGGAAGTGAGAGAACGACTGCAAATTGAGAAGCCCTCGGGGACCGAAAGGTCACCAGAATTGTGAACGTTCCCCCTAATACTTTTATGGGGAAAAGCCAAAATTTGGGATTTCCTTTCACTTTTACTCTTGGTGACAACATTAACAAGACAAACAACATTAAAGTGGTTCCAAAACTTTGTCTGCAGCAGCCCCCCAACCCCAATACTTACCTGAGCCCAATCGTGATCCGCCAATGTGCAAGAGCCTCGGCCCTCTGGGGACTCTTGCTTCTCATTGGCTGAGAAAATGCAGCCAGTGAGTCAATGAGGGGAGGGGGAGAGGGGCCGAGCCGCAGATACATGCGTGAATGGACACACAGAGCAGCAGCTCAGGAATGAGCCTGTCTGGGTGCCCCCAAAGCAAGCTGCTTGCTCTGCGGGCATTTGGCAGGAGGGATCGGCCAGACGTGCCGGTGGGGAACCAAGGAGAGGCGGATTGGGAGGGAAGAGGAGGATCGAGGAGCCACAGCTGTGTGTGAATAGAAACAGAGCAGTGTCTTGAGAGCGAACCTGCTTGGATGCTCCCATACAAAGCCGTTTGCTCTGGGGGCACTTGGCAGGCGTGAGGGGAAAGGAGTGCCAGTGGGGAACCCAAGGAGAGGAGGATCAGAAGGGAGGAGGAGAAACCGCTATGTTAGTGAACGGACACAGAACTGTGGCTCAAGAGCGAGCCTGTTCGGATGCCCCCATACAAAGCGGTTTAATCTCTCTAGTTCTAGTTAATCTCTCTCTAGTTCCCTGGTCTCCTCCTCCCATGCCCGCCTCCAGGACTTCTCCAGGGTGTCACCCATCCTCTGGAACTCCCTGCCCCAACCCATCAGATTATCACCTACTCTCCTCTCCTTTAGGCGCACCCTGAAAACCCATCTCTTCAGGGAAGCCTACCCCACCCCCTGCTAACTTGCCAACTTACTCCACTCTTCCTACCACTCCATCCCCCACAGCTATCTCCTCCTGTGCCACCATCCCCTCCCTCCTAGATTGTAAGCTCGAAAGAGCAGGGCCCTCGATCCCCTCATGTTTTGCATTGTATTGGTATTGTTCTGTCCCCCTCTGTAATGTACAGCGCTGAGCGAACTATCGGCGCTTTATAAATACTGTATAATAATAATAATAATCTAGGGGCACTTAGCAGGATGGAGGGGCCAGGAGTGCCGGCAGGGAACCCAAGGAGAGGAGGAGCCACAGCTATGCGAGTGAACGGACACACAGAGCTGCATCTCAAGAGCAAGCCTGCTTGGGTGCCCCTATACAAAGCTGTTTGCTCTGGAGGAACTTGGCAGGAGGGAGGGGTCAGAGGTTCCGGCGAGGACCCCCAAGTAGAGGAGGATCAGGAGGGCGGAGGAGCCACAGCTATGTGAGTGAATAGACACACAGAGCTGCATCTCAAGAGTAAGCCTGCTTGGGTGCCCCTATACAAAGCTGTTTGCTCTGGAGGAACTTGGCAGGAGGGAGGGGTCAGGGGTTCCGGCGAGGACCCCCAAGTAGAGGAGGAACCACAGCTATGTGAGTGAATGGACACACAAGGCTATGGTTGAAGAGCGAGCCCACTTGGGTGCCCCTATACAAAGCGGTTTGCTCTGGGAGCACTTGGAAGGAGGGAAAGGCCAGGAGTGCCAGCAGGGAACTCGAGTAGAGTAGGATCAGGGCTGCCTTTAATATCACTTTAATGTAAAACACGTTCCAGTAGTTGTATGGCTCCCCTCCCCCCTTTATACTTGCCCGAGCCCAATGCTGTGCTGCTCTCTCCTTACAGGATAAAGAAAGCAGCAAGAACCATGGCCTCCTGTTGCTGTCAATCAAATCCAGTGAGGAGAGAGCAGGGCCAAGCTGCACCGTGTGTGTCTATAGACCCACACAACCTAGCTCAGGAATGAGCCCACACGTGCTCCCATAGCAAGCAGTTTGCAATGGTGGCACATGCACGCACACATCAGGGGGAGGGGGCGCAGAAGAGTGGGTTTGGGGCTACAATGTGCAATACCAGCACAAAGAGCAGGTACGTATATCAGATTTATTATTTTTTGTAAAAGCCTTTATAAACACTTTAAAATACATGTTTTTGCTGCATCTCTAGCTGTGACTGAGGTCCTGGTAACAGTAGTCACCACTACATATAAAGAGTTAATCCTCCCAATGGGGTCACCTGCAGCAAAAAAAAAACCACAAAACCTGACAGTGGGCCACCCAGCACTGAAGCATGGCCTATGGATGAGCTGAGCCTTATGTATGTTGGTGACAAGGACTCCAACTATCCAATAGACTCCCAGCAACAACACGCTCATTAGAAAGCCATGCCTCGTCCTATTGTTTGCAGGGCTCGTAAATAAGGAGTGAGCGGCCCTATGTGGCCCGTGTCACTTCCTGGCCTGCTCAGAGTCTTCTATAGAAGGGGCAGGGCGAACCTACCGCTCTCAGGATAGCACAATGCCCATCCCCCCTCCAGGCAGAGGTGCCCGCACTGCGCCCGGCTCTACAAGGCGCCCCCCACGACCAATGTCGCACTCACCTCAACCAGAGCCGGCGAGACGGCCGCGATCCCCGGACACAGGAGGAGCCGCGGGCCCCGTGCGACAACGGCGACACAATGCTGTTGTCGTGATCACCCCTCGGGCGGCAGCTGCAGGGCGGGATTATGGCTTCGTACTCTTGACGTCACCCGAGTGACGCAGCATTCGGTCACTGGCGCGGAGTCCGCGAGATCAAACGCCAGCACCCTTCGCGCGTGTGCGTGCTCCACGACCAGCTCAATGTACCCAGTCGCCACTCCCTCCGCAACGTCACCGCGCTGAGGGGAGTTGCTACTGGCCCTGTCTGTTGTTGATTTTTTTTTTTTCATTTTCAAAAGCTTTATTTCTATTAACGCTGCTAACAGAATCCATCAATGTGGCGTATATTATTCGTAGCCATACTTCGGCTATGCAATACGAATATTTAATTCGGTGTGACGTCACTGCCGTGTTTATAATGTGGCTGCACACAGAAAATTCTAAGTGGTATTTTTTAACAACGAGGTGTAACTAATGGCTACCGAGCCACTGAAACATGGATAAAGCCTATAGGCCTCATGCCCAGGGAAGTATGAACGTATGCTCAAAACATGCTGCATTTTTTCCTGTCAGAACGTGGTAGATAAAATGCTTCTAATCTTGTATAGCAGCCTCTAATGTGCTACTAGAATAGTGTATTCCAGGTAAAATCATGGCGTAGGACTTACAGTAACTGTGAGTCTGTGAAGGTCAGGTTATTGCAGGTCGGCTGGATGATTGACAGTCTGTGGCTCTATCGCCTCCTCCTGGCTCTGGAGGACCATGGAACCTTCCAGAAGTAAGCAGGAAGGGGTGGAGACCTAATCTGCATGTTTATGGGAGTCTGGCCAGGTTTGGAGGCCCTGGTAGAGTGGTGGACTGGCCCATAAATATTGGAGAGTCAGGCTGACAGAGGACTTGGGTGGAAGATGGAGTGCTGAGGAGGCTGTTGGTGCCTAGGACGGTCCCTTAGGTCTGGGGGAGGCAGCTTCCAGGCTGGGATCTGGCTGGCTTAGGAGGATACATTCAGCAGTGTAGCATGAATGGGATCGAGACCTGGAGCAGTGGGGAGCAAGGAGGACAGAGTGAGTACAGTAGTACTCCCTGGCATCTGCATGAGGAAAGACTGCTGCATGTAGCAAGCTTTCAAAGGACAGCGCTGGGCTTAATCCTTTATCCTTGTCCTGGCAGATTTTCCAAGAAGCAATAAGAGCTAGTAGTGTCTGCAGACTGTGGAGTTCAGAGCAGCTCTACAGAAGGAGAGAAGACATCTCTACATGTAGTTACAAGAAGCTAAGCTGATTTCTGGAGGGGCTGCTAGATCCTTGGCCTTAAAAGACTCTTGCCACTGATCTGCTAAGACCGATGACTTTGAAGGAACAGAACAGTCACGATCTGTTTTTGTACATAGGAACAACGTTTCCCCCCCTCATTGATTCAAGCCAAACTGGGCATTTCATAATCCCCATTTCCCTATCCAAGTTATGTATTTACTTGGTCTCTGTGACTGTACTCTCTGCTGGTTTGAATCTTACCTATTTCATCACACCTTCAGTGTCAACTCTGCATCCTCGTCTCCTATTCTTACTGTCGGGGTCCCCAAGGTTCTGTCCTTGGACCTCTCCTATTCTCGATCTACACTTCTTCCTTGGGTCAGCTGATAGCTTTCCATGGTTTCCAATACAATTTCTATGCTGATGACACACAAATCTCTCTCTCTACTCCTCAGCTCACCCCATCAGTTTCCTCACATATCACCGATTTACTAACAGACATCAGACTGGATGTCACACCACTTCCTAAAACGTAATCTATTCAAAACTGAGCTCATAATATTTCCTCCCCCACGTGCCTCTTTCCTTGATTTCTCGATCAGGATCAATAGCACCACTATCGACCCATGCCAGGGTACTAGGGGTAACCCTGGATTCTGAACTATCCTTTCAGGCCAACATCCAATCCCTGTCCAAATCATGCCGCCTCAACCCCCTCAACATCTCCAGAATATGCACCTTTTTAACCAATGATAGCATAAAGCTCCTAATTCACTCCCAGGTTATCTCTCACCTTGACTACTGCAATTCCCTCATTGGCTTACCTTTACATAGGCTATCCCCCCCCCCAGTCCATTATGAATACTGCTGCCAGGCTCATCCACCTTACCAATCATTCAGTGTCTGCTACCCCTCTCTGCTAATCCCTCCACTGGCTTCCACTTCAACAAATAAAATTCAAAACAACTTACAAAGCCATCCACAACTCTGCCCCCAGCTACATCGCCAACCTGGTCTCAAAATATCAACCAAACCGCTTGCCTCAATCCTCCCAAGACCTTCTGCTCTTTAGTTCCCGTGTCACCTCCTCCCATGCTCGCCTCCAAAGCATCTCTCATCCTTTTGAACGCCCTACCCCAATCTGTCCAGCTATCTCCTAATCTATCCACCAGACGATCCCTGAAAACCTTTCTCTTTAAAGAAGCCTATCCTGCTTCTACCTAGTAAACTGCCATTTATTTCCTCCATCAGCTCATCCCTTCACAGCTATTACCTTTTGTACCACTCAACCCTTCCTCCTAGATTGTAAGCTCTAACGAGCAGGGCCCTCTGTTTCCTCTTGTACCAAATTGTATTGTAACTGTAATGTCTAGCTTCATTTTGTAAAGTGCTGTGCAAACTGCTGGCGCTATATACAGTCAGGTCCATAAATATTGGGACATCGACACAATTCTAACATTTTTGGCTCTATACACCACTACAATGGATTTCAAATGAAACAAACAAGATGTGCTTTAATTGCAGACTGTCAGCTTTAATTTGAGGGTATTTACATCCTAATCAGGTGAACAGTGTAGGAATTAAAACAGTTTGCATATGTGCCTCCCACTTGTTAAGGGACCAAAAGTAATGGGACAGAATAATAATCATAAATCAAACTTTCACTTTTTAATACTTGGTTGCAAATCCTTTGCAGTCAATTACAGCCTGAAGTCTGGAACGCATAGACATCACCAGACCCTGGGTTTAATCCCTGGTGATGCTCTGCCAGGCCTCTACTGCAACTGTCTTCAGTTCCTGCTTGTTCTTGGGGCACTTTCCCTTCACTTTTGTCTTCAGCAAGTGAAATGCATGCTCAATCGGATTCAGGTCAGGTGATTGACTTGGCCATTGCATAACATTCCACTTCTTTCCCTTAAAAAACTCTTTGGTTGCTTTTGCAGTATGCTTTGGGTCATTGTCCATCTGCACTGTGAAGCGGCATCCAATGAGTTGTAAGGCATTTGGCAGAATATGAGCAGATAATATTGCCCGAAACACTTCAGAATTCATCCTGCTGCTTTTGTCAGCAGTCACATCATCAATAAATACAAGAGAACCAGTTCCATTGGCAGCCATACATGCCCACGCTATGACACTACCATCACCATGCTTTACTGATGAGGTGGTATGCTTAGGATCATGAGCAGTTCCTTTCCTTCTCCATACTCTTCTCTTCCCATCACTCTGGTACAAGTTGATCTTGGTCTCATCTGTCCATAGGATGTTGTTCCAGAACTGTGAAGGCTTTTTTAGATGTCGTTTGGCAAACTCTAATCTGGCCTTCCTGTTTTTGAGGCTCACCAATGGTTTACATCTTGTGGTGAACCCTCTGTGTTCGCTCTGGTGAAGTCTTCTCTTGATTGTTGACTTTGACACACATACACCTACCTCCTGGAGAGTGTTCTTGATCTGGCCAACTGTTGTGAAGGGTGTTTTCTTCACCAGGGAAAGAATTCTTCGTTCATCCACCATAGTCGTTTTCCGTGGTCTTCCGGGTCTTTTGGTGTTGCTGAGCTCACCGGTGCATTCCTTCTTTTTAAGAATGTTCAAAACAGTTGTTTTGGCCACGCCTAATGTTTTTGCTATCTCTCTGATGGGTTTGTGTTGTTTTTTCAGCCTAATGATGGCTTGCTTCACTGATAGTGACAGCTCTTTGGGTCTCATCTTGAGAGTTGACAGCAACAGATTCCAAATGCAAATAGCACACTTGAAATTAACTCTGGACCTTTTATCTGCTCATTGTAATTGGGATAATGAGGGAATAACACACACCTGGCCATGGAACAGTTGAGAAGCCAATTGTCCCATTACTTTTGGTCCCTTAACCTCGGTTTTCCCGAGTGTAGCTCGGGGTAAAATTTCTATACCACAAGCGGTAACCCTGAGCTACACTCGGGCTTACCATGCAGCGTTGCTCTGGGGGTCCCTGCAGCACTTACCTTGTCCTTCGTTCCCACGATGTGTCCCCTGCAGCGTCCCCGGCCATCTCCTCCGGCCGATGCCGGCATCCGGCTTCTGTGTTCCGGTCCCCGTGACGTCGGGATGTACGGGCGCCGCCAGCGTCGGGAAATTTAAAAAATGTCATATTTTTTTTTTCAATTTTAAATAGTAAAGCATTGCTGTTTCATCCCATTTCACATACATATTGTCCCTAGTGCTTTGTCCTGTGCCCTGCCTGCATTTTGTCTGTTCTTTCTGCCTGGAAACTTAGAAAAGTCCATGGCGTCCAAAAAGTGTCCCTTTACGTCAAAAGCGGTTTTAGACCGGCTAGAGAACAGCGATAGTAAATCAGAACCACTTACAGAATTGAGTGATAATGATTTGTGGGGAAATTTTCCTAAAAATTACAGCCTACAATAAAAAACTATTTCCATGCGAAAAAATGGTACCGCTTTCAGCACAAAAAATCGGAAGGAATCATACCGCCAGGGAGGTTAACAAGTGGGAGGCACATATGCAAACTATTGTAATTCCTACACCGTTCACCTGATTTGGATGTAAATACCCTCAAATTAAAGCTGACAGTCTGCAGTTAAAGCACATCTTGTTCATTTCATTTCAAATCCATTGTGGTGGTGTATAGAGCCAAAAACGTAAGAATTGTGTCAATGTCCCAATATTTATGGACCTGACTGTAAATCCTGTATAATAATAATTTCCCCTTATAAAATAACAAAACCAAGCCCATGGACTGGTCACTGTCTTCTGAATGCAAGTCTGTGTGAAAAATACCTGTTGCCTGACTGTGCAGAGCTTAGGGGTACTGACATCACAGCAGTCCTCACGAGGACTCACTTGCATAAGTATACACATTCATGCACATATGGTGTTGAGCATAAATGTTTTTTACTGGACAAAATATTGTTTTTCTGGCCATTGGTATACATTTACAAGCATTCGCAATTATGAATGTTAAATTATGCTTAAAAGCTCATCTCAGGAGGCACCTTTGGCCTGTAAATGCTCCTCTTTAAATATATCTGTAAAAGCATGGCCACATAGGCTAACATAATGGTGCATTTACAGGTGTAAAAAAAAAAAAAAAAAGCCTATACAAGTAACATCTTTTACAAAAAATGTATATAGATCAAATTATATCCCATTATTAAATGAGATCAAGGAAGAACTAAGGAAATTAGGGTGGGGAGCTTTGTCATGGATAGGACGTATAAACCTGATAAAAATGGTAATTGTACCAAACATTTTGTGTAAATTTCAAATGATACCAATTAAATTACCAGAAGTATATTTTAGAATAATTAAAAAACTGTTAACTAGATTTATATGGAGGAATAAAAAACCCAAAATAAGCTGCGAAATCTTAAGTACAGATAAAGAGAAAGGTAGACTAGGAATACCAGACTTGAAAAGATACTATAACTCGGTAATATTGGCGAGAATTTTTGATTGGACGCATAATTCACATGGAAAAAGTTGGGTAAAAATAGAAAATACACTAAGTTGCATAAATTTGATTAGAATTGTATGGTTACCTCCTCAATACCGAGGATTAGTAGGTAGTACAAGTTTGTTTACACGAAATGTGTTAAGAGTTTGAGATAATTTACACAAACAAATGGGATGGGAATTCAATTCACTGTTAATGCCTTTAGGGTCCACAGAGTTTTTTCCTCCAGGTAAAGAAAGTATTACAGGGAAGTAGATAAAGAAGGAAGATGTACAGTTGAGAGATATAATGGTAGGTGAGGAAGTATGTTCACTTAAGGAAATGAAAAATAAGAGTGAAATATTTATGAAAATGGATGAGTGGTATTATTTCCAACTTAAACATTTTATAGGGAAGCTCCCAAGAACATTAAGAATAAAAGAGGAATGAAACCCTTTTGAGCACTTATTAGACACACGGGGAGATGGGAAACACAGAATTTCTAAAATATATAAGATCCTCACTGGATTAAGCATGGTTTTAAGGCCAGTATTTATAGAGAAATGGGAAAGGGATCTAGGAGTAATAATAGATGAGGAAAAGCAAAAGAAAATTTACAGTTTAATACACGGGAATGTAAATATGAAGGAGGTGGAAATGAACTAGAAATGTTTGGCAAGATGGTATATTACACCGAGTGTAGGGCATAGAATAAGCGGAGATAACTCACCCTTATGTTGGTGTGGATGTGGTGGTAGAGGTACAATGTTTCACATTTTGTGGGAGTGTCCTAAAATCCAAGAGTACTGGGGGGGAATAGTCAGCCTGATTCAGAAAATAACGGAGGTTAATATCTCAAAAGACCCAGAGATATGTCTTTTTCATGGTACTATGCTCTCAGTGAAAAAATATAAAAAATCTGGTTTACTGTATTATTTGAATGCAGCGAAGGGCATGATTATTTGAACACAGCGAAGGGCTTGATACCCAAATTCTGGAGGGAACAAGGAGTACCAAAAACAAAGGATTGGGTGGATAGGGTGGATCAGATATATAGATTGGAGGAAGATTATCATATGGACGAAGAGAAGATGGAGAGTTTCCGTATAAGATGGGAAAAATGGGAGGGATTTAAAAAGTTGCATTTATTTTTAGAGTATATGTAATAGAGAAGAGAGGTTATGGGTGAGCAATATGGGATTAAACTAGAAATATTCTTAGATAAAGATCTCAAGAAGGAGTAAGAAGAATGCAGAGTCGAGGATGGGGAAGGGTGGGGGAGGGTGGGAGGTAGGTTGAATATTGGGAGGGAGAGGGACGGGAGGGAGAAATGGATATTAAGATTAACGTTAATATTTTGATACAATGTAAGGTAAAGATGTGTTTCTTTATTGTTTGTATTTTCTAGTGTTTGTTTGTATAAACTGGTAATATGAAAACCAATAATAAAATATTTAAATAAAAAAAAGACTGACACATTCTTGTTCAATTCAGTCGTTCTTTTGCTCCCTGTAAAAAAAAAAAGTCACTGCATGACTCTCCCACAGCTTGATGCGAAATAATCCCCCAAAAGTTGCTGAAAACCAACACTTCCAGGAATATTAGGACCATGAAAAAAATAAAAGTGTTCCAATTGGATTGTCATTCCTATAGTCACCCATTTGTTTTTAAATGAATTATACACTGGTCAAAAAAATTAAAGGAACATTTTTTAATCAAGTCAATTAAACTCCTGGGATATTGATCTGTTCAGTTAAGTAACAGAGGGGGTTGTCAATCAGTTTCAGCTGCTTTGATGTTAATGCAATTAACAACAAGAGCACTAGATGGGCAACAATGAGACAACCCCCAAAACAGAAATGGTTTTACAGGTGGAGGCCACTGCCATTTTTTCCCCTACTCATCTTTTCTGACTTTTTCATTAGTTTTGCATTTGGCTAGGGTCAGTGTCACTACTGGTAGCATGAGGTGATACCTGGACCCTACAGAGGTTGCACAGGCAGTCCAACTCCTCCAGGATGGCACATCAATATGTGCCATTGCCAGAAGGTTTACTGTGTCTTCCAGCACAGTCTCAAGAGCATGGATGATATTCTAGGAGACAGGCAGTTACTCTAGGAGAGCTGGACAGGGCCATAGAATGTCCTCATCCCATCAGCAGGACTGGTATTTGCTCCTTTGTGCAAGGAGGAACCGGATGAGCACTGCCAGAGCCTTACAAAATGACCTCCAGCAGGCCACTGGTGTGAATGTCTCTGACCAAACAATCAGAAACAGACTTCATGAGGGTGGCCTGACATCCTCTAGTGGGCCCTGTGTTCATACATAGAGCTCGATTTGCATTTGCCATTGAACACCAGAATTGGCAGGTCTGCCACTGGCACCCCGTGCTTTTCACAAATGAGGGCAGGTTCACCCTGAGCACATGTGACAGGCGTGAAAGAGTCTGGAGAAGCCGTTGAGAATGTTATGTTGCCTGTAACATCATTCAGCATGTCCGTGTTGGTGGTGGGTCAGTGATGGTCTGAGGAGGCATATCCATGGAGGGACACACAGACCTCTACAGGCTAGACAATGGCACCCTGAATGCCATTAGGTATTGGGATGAAATCTTTGGACACATTGTCAGACCCTACGCTGGTGCAGTGGGTCCTGGGTTCCTCCTAGAGAAGGAAAATGCCCAGCCTCATGTGGCAAGAGTATGCAGGCAGTTCCTGGAGGATGAAGGAAATGATACCATTGAATGGCCCCCTTGCTTGCCTTACCTAAATCCAATAGAACACCTCTGGGATATCATGTTTCGGTCCATCCGACACCGCCAGGTTGCACCTCAGACTGTCCAGGAGCTCATTGATGCCCTGGTCCAGATCTGGGAGGAATTACCCAGGACATCATCCGTCGTCTCATTAGGAGCATGCCCCGACATTGTCAGGCATGCATACAAGCACATGGGGGCTATACAATCTACAGAGTACCATTTTGAGTTGCTGCAATGAAATTTCATCAAAATGGACTAGCCTGATACATAATTTTTTCACTGATTTCCGGGGGGTGTCTTTGAATTCAGTCCTCTGTAGGTTGATCATTTTCATCTCCATCAAACGATGGAGCATCCTTACGCTCCTAATGTATTACCCAGTCCATATCAGTATATCCAGCATGATATTTTTCCCCATTGAGATCTGATGTGTTTTCAAAGTTGCAGCAGCTGCAGATTGGAAGGAAAGGTTATTTTCATAACATTAAACTATATTATAGCTTGTGTAGAAATTGAATATGCTGTATTGTTTTATTTGCTTTTTTTTCGCATAAACGTTGGAGTTAATCTGTAACGAAAAGGTAAAGAATGCTTTTGTAATCTCCAAGGCATTAATCCTTTAGCTGGACTCTGCACCACCTTCCTAAATTCTCCAGGATCCTGAACAGCCAAGAATTAAAAAGAGCAAAAGAAAGTCACAAATAGTATAACCCATTTATTTATATCAAAGTTTTAAAATTCCAGGTGAAACTACTCACATGATATGTCTGCAACTAAGCACTATGTAAACTGCATGTATATGCTGAATCAGTAGAGCTTAATGACTGACATTGTCCTTAAAGACTGCGGTAGCTACCCTCAGGTGCAGCAAGCCACAGCTCTGTGTAAGAATTCTACCTCCACTGCAAACAATTCTAGGTTCATCCCCCACTGCGTTTCATCACTATGGACTTTTTCAAGGTGTCATAGGTACAGAATGCTTCCGTGCAGACCTGGAAATGTTTGTAGTGAAGGTAGAATTCTTAGCCCTCGTGAACACTGGACGTTTTGATAACGCTGGTAATGTTAGCTGTGTAAAGTCACGTCAAAAACGTTAGTTTTTTAGCGTTTTTGCATTAGCGTTTAACGGCGCTTTGCTGTGATCAGTGGTGTTTTCCCACATTTGCATTTTTTAGCAGTTTATTTTACCTCCCCCAATGTTGGGGGGTAAAAAAATGTAAAAAAAAAGCCGGTTTGTGGCGTTTTACTGCATTTTGCCTCGTTTTGCCACATTTTTCAGCATTAGAGCATTTTTACAGCTAAAAAAAACTCCTCCAGAAACCGACTAGTCCTGGGTTTTTTTCCAGCCAAAAATTCCCAGCCAATAAACATTGATTACAGTCTATATGTGCATGGACACATAGGAAAACATGCTGGGGGGGTTTACTGGCTGTCGAAAAAAACGTCAAAAGCCAAAAACAGCAGCTGTAAAAACGTCAAGTGTGCACGAGGAATTACACAGAGCTGTGATATGCTGAATCCAAGGGAGAAGGAATTGGCACAGTCTCCAAAGGGCAATGTCATTTATTAGTCCTCATGCACACTAGATGTTTTTACAGAGGCTGTTTTTGGCTTCTGGCATTTTTTTCTCCAGCCAGTAAACTCCCCAACATGTTACCCTATGTGTTCATGCACACATAGGCTTTAATCAGCATTTTCTGGCTGAAAAAAAAACCCTAAACTAGTGGGTTTCAAGAGTTGTTTTTAGCTGTAAAAACACTGATAAAAGCTGAAAAAATGGCTATCCAGCGTTTATGAGCTAAAAAACACAAATGCTGAAAAACACTAAAAAACGCTGAAAAAAAGCTAATGCAAAAACGCTAAAAAACACGTTTTTATTGCAGCACTCTACAGCTAACGCTACTGGCATTTTTATAACGTCAAATGTGCATGAGGCCTCAGGCTCTAATGATATGATACATGTATACTATTTACATAGTGTTTCATTGCATACATATCATATGAGTGTTCTTTTTACCAGGAATTTTAAACTTTTTATAAAAATAAATGGTTTTACACTATTTGCATCTTTCTTTTGGTCTTTTTAAGGCAATTAGTTTAAAGAGAAACTTTACTCTCACAATCAACATTAAGGGTCCATTCACCCCAGGTGCGGGAGGATGACTATTCCAATGCAGTCCCATTGCACTTCACTGCAAGACAAGGTAAAATGCCTCTTCTTAGTGTGGCCAGTTAACACCACTGTGTTGTGGTGGTGTGTTGGGGTGCAGTGCTTTTCTTCAGAGCAGCATGGGTTTCCACATGCCTGCCAATAGAACTCTGTGACGTGATGTTTCAATAAAGTTGGTTGAAAAAAAAGGGGATAGTGCAATGCGTCGATGTTAGTGCACTGAATCAACACTGCCCTGGCCTGGCCACAAAGTTGCAATGCAACAGCCACTGTGAACAAGCCCTAACTTCTTTTAATCCTTATGTTGCTAGTCTTAGTAAATAGATAAGAAAGTGTATTATATTTTAAACTTTTTTTCAGTTTTCATCAATTGCTTTCTGGTTTCTGTTTTCGGCCAAATTATTATTTCATACATTCCAGGAATTTTAATAGCCATGTTTTTTTCATTCATGTGGAAGAGGGGAGGAGTGGTTTTCTCAGCTGAGCACACCCTTCTGCCGGACTAAGGGCAGATGGATTCCAAGAAGTAATTCCAAGAAGAAAATGCTACATGAATCATCTGCCCTTACTCAGGAAGGCTGTTTCTAAAAATGCTAGGGAAGGATGTTTTTTCAAAGTGACGTCTCAACAAAATAAAATATGGAGACATTGAATGGATGGAAGAGTTTGCCTGAAATATTAAAATTTAATTACATTTTCATTTTGTGGTGCTCAGATACTGGTAAGTTCCAATATAAAAGTTTACTGCCTGGTGTAGCAAACTTGCTCATCAGAGTTGGACACGGAGTTCCCCTTTTTTATTAGAAATATTCCTCAATCCTTTATTTCCTACCCCCTCCCTTCCTGAGAGGCACAGGGACAGATGTGTGAGTGTTAAAAGTTGCTGGCAGGCCGGAGCAGCAGGGGGCCCAGCGCTACAAAGCCCCCCCATAGAGACAGCAGACTGTGTGCACCGACCACACGGGTGGTCGGTGCACACAGCGGGCACAGTTCAGAACATGGGTGGTCGGTGCACACAGCAGGCACAGTTCAGGACACAGGTGGTCAGTGTGCACAATAGGGACAGTTCAGGACACGGGTGGTCGGTGCACACAGCAGGGACAGTTCAGAACACGGGTGGTCGGTGCACACAGCAGGGACAGTTCAGAAGACGGGTGGTCGGTGCACACAGTGGGCACAGTTCAGGACACAGGTGGTCAGTGTGCACAACAGGGACAGTTCAGTACACAAGTGGTCAGTACGCACAACAGAGACAGTTCAGGACACGGGTGGTCGGTGCACCCAGCGGGGACAGTTCAGAACACGGGTGGTCGGTGCACACAGCGGGGACAGTTCAGAACACGGGTGGTCGGTGCGCACAGCGGGGACAGTTCAGGACACGGGTGGTCGGTGCGCACAGCGGGGACAGTTCAGGACACGGGTGGTCGGTGCGCACAACGGGGACAGTTCAGGACACGGGTGGTCGGTGCACACAGCGGGGACCGTTCAGGACACGGGTGGTCGGTACACACAGCGGGGACCGTTCAGGACACGGGTGGTCGGTGCACACAGCGGGGACCGTTCAGGACACGGGTGGTCGGTGCACACAGCGGGGACAGTTCAGGACACGGGTGGTCGGTGCACACAGCGGGGACAGTTCAGGACACGGGTGGTCGGTGCACACAGCGGGGACAGTTCAGGACACGGGTGGTCGGTGCACACAGCGGGGACAGTTCAGGACACGGGTGGTCGGTGCACACAGCGGGGACAGTTCAGGACACGGGTGGTCGGTGCACACAGCGGGGACAGTTCAGGACACGGGTGGTCGGTGCACACAGAGGGGACAGTTCAGGACACGGGTGCTCGGTGCACACAGTGGGGACAGTTCAGGGCACAGGTGGTCTGTGCGCAGAACAGGGACAGTTCAGGACACTCACGGTAAGCAGCTTGCAGACCCTCAGCGGCAGGCGGCTCCACACAGGGACGACCAGCGGTCAGCGTTCCAGGGACGACCAGCGGTCAGCAGACAGCAGCAGCTCCCCAGGCACTCAACAGTGGACGGCTTCCAGGGACACGCAGCCACGGATAGTGTGCAGGGTCCCTCAGCAGCAGCTTCCAGGGCACTCAGCAGCAGACAGGGTGCTCCGTAGACAGGCTTTCAGACTTGCAGGGTCTCAGCTGTGGGGTCTGACCTTTGAGGAGATGGCTCATGCAGAGCTGTGGAGACTCCCAACCCTGGGGTATTGCAGAGGGCTACAGTCCTGACCTTTTGGGGGTCTGCAGAGTGCGCAGGGGGGATGGCTGGGGAGGCTCGGTCCCCCTCACCTGAGCCTCCCAGCATCTTTCTGGGAGCAAGATGATTCCAGCAGCATGGACAGGAACAGAGAGAGGAGGGCTGCCTCCTGTGCGGGTCTTTTGAAGACCATGTGGGACCTCGGGCAACAGGCGGCAACCTACCACTGGGCAGAAACCTCGGGCAACAGGCACCAACCTACCACTGGGCAGGGACCTCGGGCAACAGGCGGCAATCTACCACTGGGCAGGGGTCTCGGGCAACAGGCAGGCAATCTACCCTTTGGCAGGGGCCTCGGGCAACAGGCAGCAATCTACCCCTGGGCAGGGGTCTCCAGCAACAGGCGGCAACCTACCACTGGGCAGGAACCTCGGGCAACAGGCGGCAACCTACCACTGGGCAGGAACCTCGGGCAACAGGCGGCAATCTACCACTGGGCAGGGGTCTCGGGCAACAGGCAGGCAATCTACCCTTTGGCAGGGGCCTCGGGCAACAGGCGGCAATCTACCTCTGGGCAGGGGTCTCAAACAACAGGCGGCAACCTACCACTGGGCAGGGACCTCGGGCAACCGGCGGCAATCTACCACTGGGCAGGGACCTCGGGCAACAGGCGGCAACCTACCACTGGGCAGGGGTCTCGGGCAACAGGCAGGCAATCAAACCTTTGGCAGGGGCCTCGGGCAACAGGCAGCAATCTACCCCTGGGCAGGGGTCTCCAGCAACAGGCGGCAACCTACCACTGGGCAGAAACCTCGGGCAACAGGCACCAACCTACCACTGGGCAGGGACCTCGGGCAACAGGCGGCAATCTACCACTGGGCAGGGGTCTCGGGCAACAGGCAGGCAATCTACCCTTTGGCAGGGGCCTCGGGCAACAGGCAGGCAATCTACCCCTGGGCAGGGGTCTCCAGCAACAGGCGGCAACCTACCACTTTGGCAGGAACCTCGGGCAACAGGCGGCAACCTACCACTGGGCAGGAACCTCGGGCAACAGGCGGCAATCTACCACTGGGCAGGGGTCTCGGGCAACAGGCAGGCAATCTACCCTTTGGCAGGGGCCTCGGGCAACAGGCGGCAATCTACCTCTGGGCAGGGGTCTCGAGCAACAGGCGGAAACCTACCACTGGGCAGGGACCTCGGGCAACAGGCGGCAATCTACCACTGGGCAGGGACCTCGGGCAACAGGCGGCAACCTACCACTGGGCAGGGACCTTGGGCAACAGGCGGCAATCTACCCCTGGGCAGGGGTCTCGGGCAACAGGTGGCAACCTACAACTGGGCTGGGACCTCGGGCAACAGGCAGCAACCTACCACTGGGCAGAGACCTCGGGCAACAGGCGGCAACCTACCACTGGGCAGGGACCTAGGGCAACAGGCGGCAATCTACCCCTGGGCAGGGTTCTCGAGCAACAGGCGGCAACCTACCACTGGGCAGGGACCTCGGGCAACAGGCGGCAATCTACCCTTTGGCAGGGATCTCGGGCAACAGGTGGCAACTTACCACTGGGCAGAGACCTTGGGCAACAGGCGGCAACCTACCACTGGTCAGGGATCTCGGGCAACAGGCGGCAACCTACCACTGGGCAGGGGTCTCGAGCAACAGGCGGCAACCTACCACTGGGCAGGGGCCTCGGGCAACAGGCGGCAACCTACCTCTGGGCAGGGACCTCGGGCAACAGGCGGCAACCTACCCCTGGGCAGGGGTCTCGAGCAACAGACGGCAACCTACCACTGGGCAGGGGCCTCGGGCAAGAGGCGGCAACCTACCACTGGGCAGTGACCTTGGGCAACAGGTGGCAATCTACCCCTGGGCAGGGGTCTCGGGCAACAGGCGGCAACCTACCACTGGGCAGGGACCTCGGGCAACAGGCGGCAACCTACCACTGGGCAGGGACCTCGGGCAACTGGCGGCAATCTACCCCTGGGCAGGGGTCTCGGGGACTCAACGGGACTCTAGCTGTGGAGTCTGGCCTCAGCACAGCTCCCACCCAGCTTTCTAGGGACATTGGGTTCACGGGGACTCAACGGGTAGCGATGGCTCAAGCACTCAGGAACACCACAGGTAGCTATACTCCGGGCACGCCATTGGGCGGTTCAAGTAAGGGTAGTCTAGGCGTGTAGTAGGGCAGTGCATAACCCAGGTGGTCTTTGCGCACAACAGGGACAGTTCAGGACATGGGTGGTTAGTGCACACAGCGGGGCAGTTTGGAACACGGGTGGTCGGTACACACATCGGGGGCAGTTCAGAACACGGGTGGTCAGTGCACACAGTGGGCACAGTTCAGAACACGGGTGGTCGGTGCACACAGCAGGCACAGTTCAGGACACAGGTGGTCAGTACGCACAACAGGGACAGTTCAGGACATGGGTGGTCGGTGCACCCAGCGGGGACAGTTCAGAACACGGGTGGTCTGTGCACCCAGCGGGGACCGTTCAGAACACGGGTGGTCAGTGCACACAGCAGGGACAGTTCAGAACACGGGTGGTCGGTGCACACAGTGGGCACAGTTCAGGACACAGGTGGTCAGTGCGCACAACAGGGACAGTTCAGGACACAGGTGGTCGGTGCACACAGCGGGGACGGTTCAGGGCACGGGTGGTCGGTGCACACAGCGGGGACAGTTCAGGACACGGGTGGTCGGTGCACACAGCGGGGACAGTTCAGGACACGGGTGGTCGGTGCACACAGCGGAGACAGTTCAGGACACAGGTGGTCAGTGCGCACAACAGGGACAGTTCAGGACACTCACGGTAAGCAGCTAGCAGACCCTCAGCAGCAGGCGGCTCCACACAGGGACGACCAGTGGTCAGCGTTCCAGGGACGACCAGCGGTCAGAGTTCCAGGGACGACCAGTGATCAGCAGACAGCAGCAGCTCCCCGGGCACTCAACAGCGGACGGCTTCCAGGGACACGCAGCCACGGATAGTGTGCAGGGTCCCTCAGCAGCAGCTTCCAGGGCACTCAGCAGCAGACAGGGTGCTCCGTAGACAGGCGCACAGACTTGCAGGGTCTCAGCTGTGGGGTCTTACCTTTGAGGAGAAGGCTCATGCAGAGCTGTGGAGACTCCCAACCCTGGGGTATTGCAGAGGGCTACAGTCCTGACCTTTTGGGGGTCTGCAGAGTGCGCAGGTGGGATGGCTGGGGAGGCTCGGTCCCCCTCACCCGAGCCTCCCAGCATCTTTCTGGGAGCAAGATGATTCCAGCAGCATGGACAGGAACAGAGAGAGGAGGGCTGCTTCCTGTGCGGGTCTTTTGAAGACCATGTGGGACGCGGCTAGGTTGCCTCGGCAACGGCCGGCCCAGCCCTGTCCATGGAAGCCCCACAGACATCGGAATGTGCAAGGGGGAAGGGAGGGGTGGAGGGATATGGCGGGGGATGGGAGAGGCACTGGCAGTCCGTGACAGTCCTATATGCCCACATCCTCAAAAACAGAAAAATTCTTGTAGCAATGGATTTTTTTCTGGGCATATAGAAATGGTACCACAAAAAAATTAATAAAATAATCAATTTTAATATACAAATATTAAAATTGTATATAGCACCATGTTCATTGTTTGCAAAGTGAAGTTCACAAATCTTATTTCAATGTTTCAAACATCCACATGTTAGCTCAACGTGCTTCAAACGTCTTCATCAGGAGCACATATAAATAGTTTCCCTATAGGAAAACCCAGTAGTAGAAAGTCAAAAGTTTCCATTTAGTTTGCTGGAGTGGAAATTCTAAAATCCAGAAAGGGACAGCCGAGGGACACGAAGATGGTAGTCCAAAAAGGTGTAATAAATCCAATATAGTCCTCCACTTTTTTACATCAAAAGCAACAAGCTTCAAAGATAGAGAGCAAAATACTCATGCAAGAATCCAAATCAGTTCAGGTCTGGAGTTCAATCCTGCCATCCATATAGAGGATTCAATAGCACACCCAGATTCTTAACCACAGTAGGTACAGTATGTACATTTTATTTTTACATAATTGGATTCAGGTGTTCCAATCACCTCCATGGAAACAGGTGTAAAAAAATCAAGCACCTAGGCATGTGGACTGCTTCTACAAACATTTGTGAAAGAATGAGTCACTCCTAGGAGCTCAGTGAATCCAAACATGGTACTGTGATAAGTTACCACCTGTCCATCCGTGAAATTTCCTTACTTCTAAATATTCCATGGTCAACTGTTAATGGTAATATAACAAAGTGGAAGAAATTGGGAACAACAGCGACTCAGTCACAAAATGGTAGGCCACATAAAATGACAGAGCGGGGTCAGCGCATGCTGAAGCACACAGTGCACAGAACTCGCTAACTGTCTGCAGAGTCAATAGCTAAAGGTCTCCAAACTTCATGTAGCCTTCAGATTAGCACAACAACAGTGCGTAGAGATCATCATGGAATGGATTTCCATGGCTGAGCAGCTACATCCAAGCCTTATATCACCAATAGCAATACAAAGCTTTGGATGCAGTGGTGTAAATCACGCCGCCACTGGACTCTAGGGCAGTGAAGACATGTTCTGTGGAGTGACCAAATACACATGTCTGTCTGGCAATCCGATGGGCGTGTCTGGGGGTTGTCTGGAGAATAGTGAGAACAAAGGAAGTCGGATGAGCTGCACTCCAAACAATCCACTTTATTGAACCAAGAGAAAACCAATACAGACAGTGGAAATACAGTGGGGGACTGGCAGGTAAACGTGTTTCACGCTAAAGAGAGCGCTTATTCATTACCTCAATGCCAGGAGAATGGTACTTGCCTGACTGGATTGTGCCAAGTGTAAAGTTTGGTGGAGGGTGGATTATGGTGTTTTAGCAGTGAAATCAGAATTTGAAATGCAATCAAGTTCAGCGGGACCCACATGTGAAGGAAAACTGCACGACATTCGCACCGGCGTACAAAATGGAGCAATTGTGAACCATGGATGTGTGAACCTAGGGTAATGCATCTCACACACGCCAAAAAAACACCCCTCCAAATCATTGGATTTAGCTGTTCCAATCACCTCCATATAAAATCAAGCACCTAGACATGCAGACTGCTTCTACAAACATTTTTGATAGAATGGGTCGCTCTCAGGAGTTCAGTGAATTAACCTCCCAGTCACATCAAGCCAGACTGAAATCGTGTGACTTACAGGGAAGTTGCATGATTTCAAAGTCGGGTGAGGTGCAGATTTCAGGTGCGATTTGCAAGACATCTGACAAAGATGTTGATGCAAAAATCGCACCAAAAGTAGTACATGTACTACTTTAGATTTGACCGCTCTAATTGCGGACAATAGAGTGTGATTCGGCATGCAATTTGCAAGCCGCATGACATGCAAATCGTATGCCAAGTCGCACCTGATGTGACCGGGGTATCAAGCATGGTACCGCGATAGGTTGCCACCTGTGCAATTACACTATTCGTGAAATGTCCTTGCTACTAAATATTCCACTCAGCTGTTAGTGGTATTATAACAAAGTGGAAGCAACTGGGAACAGCAACTCAACTGTCTGCAGAGTTAATAGCTAAAGACCTCCAAACTTCATGTGGCCTTCAAATTGGCACAACAGTGCGTAGAGAGCTTCATGGAATGGGTTTCCATGGCTGAGCAGCTGCATCCAAGGCTTACATCACCAAGTGCAATGCAAAGCTTCGGATGCAATGGTGTAAAGCACGCCACCACTGGACTCTAGAGCAGTGGAGACGTGTTCTCTGGAGTGACGAATCACACGTCTCTGTCTGGCAATCTAATGGACATGTCTGGGTTTGGTGGTTGCCAAGAGAATGGTACTTGCCTGACAGCATTGTGCCAAGTGTAAAGTTTGGTGGAGGGGGGATTATGGTGTGGGGTTGTTTTTCAGGGGTTGGGCTTGGCACCATAGTTCCAGTGAAGGAAACGCTTAACCTCCTTAGCGGTGTTCCCGAGTGTAGCTCGGGGTAAAATTTCTATACCAAAAGCGGTAACCCCGAGCTACACTCGGGCTTACCATGCGGCGCTGTTCTGGGGGTCCCTGCAGCACTTACCTTGTCCTTCGATCCTGTGATGTGTCCCCTCCAGCGTCCCCGACCATCTCCTCCGGCCGATGCCGGCATCCGGCTCCTGTGTTCCGGTCCCTGTGACGTCGGGACGTACGGGCGCCGGAACTGGCGGGAAATTTGAATTTTTTAAAAAATGTCATTTTTGCTGTCATTGCTATTTCAATGCATTTCACATACATTTTGTCCCTACTGCTTTGTCCTGTGCCCTGCCTGCATTTTTACTGTTCTTTCTGCCTGGAAACTTAGAAAAGTCCATGGCGTCTCAAAAGCGTCCCTTTACGTCAAAAGCGGTTTTAGAACAGCGATAGTAAATCAGAACCACTTGCAGAATTGAGTGATAATGATTTGTGGGGAAATTCGTCATCAGACACTGAAATTGATTTTGCGACTTTGCTCAGCGATGTGCGAATTTGCCTCTGTATTTCAAATTTCAGTGTTTTGGTTTGATTATATTATTGAATTAAATTATTATTATATTATTATTTTTTATGATTATTTATTAAATTATAATTTATGATTTCGTGTTTCAAATTTTATCATATCCGGAATGTTTAATAGACTCTTGTTCGGACAGATTTCAGTGAGTTATTCCTAAAAATTACAGCCTACAATAAAAAACTACATATTTCCATGCAAAAAAATGGTACCGCTTTCAGCACAAAAAATCGGAAAGAATCATACTGCCAAGGAGGTTAAGTCATCAACATACCAAGATATTTTGGACAATTTCATGCTCCCATCTTTATTAAAAGACGTGGATAAGCAAGTTTGGGGTGGAGGAACTTGACTGGCCTGAGCAGAGTCCTGACCTCAACCCGATAGAACACCTTTGGGATGAATTAGAGCGGAGACTGCGATCCAAGCCTTCATGTCCAACATCAGTGCCTGACCAAACAAATGTGCTTCTGAAAGAATGGTCAAACATTCCCATATGGAATGTTGGGCGGAGCTTGATTGATGTGATGTCATTACGTTTTTGACTGCCAGCTATTGCACATGTGCTGAGTAGTCAGGCTCGTTTATGTGATTGCTGTTGATGCTGTTGATGCTGGTGTCGGCTGGGACACCTCTTGAGTAAGTGCAATGAGTATCTAATAAAGGAATTGGTTTTTATAATATTGCACCATGAAGTCTTTCTGTTTCTCTCGAGTGCTTGGCATTTCCCCCCATGGATACGTTTGAAGGTGGTCCTTTTTCTATTGGAGAAGTGGATTTTCGATTAATTACAAAGTTTTTCGTCCTGTTATTTCGATCGATGAGGATCGGTGTGTTGGAGAGCTTCCGTTTCTGAAGATATTTTTATGGATGATCTGCCATTATATTATCAAGGTTTTTTGGTGAAATTTTTTTATATTGAGACACTTTTTTTATATTGAGACACTCCTTTTGCACAAAAGTTTTTTTGCACCTAAAAAGTTTTTTATATTTTTCTGTGGTATTGGTATATATATATTTTTCTGGACTTATGATTTGATGATTTCTTTACATATATTTATATATATTTACTAGCGCAAATTATTTATTAATTGGTACACTTTATATATGGTGGTTTTTTGCAGCTGGTACACTATTAGTAAGTTATACAATTTTGACCATAGGCGCTATTATTAATTTTTCTTATTCCCATAGACACACTCCTATACCTTGTAGATAGCCTTCCCAGAAGAGTTGAAGCGGTTATAGCTGCAAAGGGCGGGCCAACTCAATATTGAACTCTACGGACTAAGACTGGGATGCCATTAAAGTTCATGTGCGTGTAAAGGCAGGCGTCCCAATACTTTTGGCAATATAGTGTATGTATTCCAGGTAGTTTAACCTCTTCCCACCGAGTGCACACAAATGTGCAGCCTCTCGGCCTTGACGCAGAGAGGCCGCACATTTGCGTGCAATTAAAAAAAAACATATGTGCTGAGCATACATGTCCGGTGCTCATGGAAAGGTCCCGATCTCCTCTTGTGATCCGGACCTTTCCCAATCATATGACCGCCGTGACAGCGAATCACAGTGGTCACATGACCCTAAAACCCCACCCGCCTCCCGGCATCTGAAATCCTTAAAGGACCAGGAGGCGCCGGCACCAAGGGGTTAAAAATCAAGATTCCAAATCATTTCTGGTCTGGAGTTCAATCCTGCCATCCATATAGGGGATGCAACAGCATGCCAAGATCCTTAACCACAATAGCAATTTACTGTACAAGGGACGTTCAAGTCAAACCGGGACTTTTAATTTTACAGGTATAAAAAGGGATGCTAGAGTGGTGGTACTACACGCAGTAGTAAGTGGCAAGTGTGTCATATTATTGATAGGCGGTGCAATTGTATGGGCCAGTCCAGAGACCGTTATTCAAGATGGCAGACAACAGTGTTAGTGAGTGCATGGAACACTGTGTGCTGATTACATTTCTTCGAAACCCACGGATATCTACAGAAGACTTCAAACATAGTACGGTGATAGAACGCTCAGTCGCAGTAAGACATTTGAATGGTGTAAACGTTTCAAAGATGGCCGTATGTCTGTCAGTGACAATCCCAGCCATGGTGGTTCCTAGCCTACAGCAGTCATTTCTGTGAACATTCAGCAGGTGAAACGCCTGATCCTGGATAATTATCAATGCATAACCTGTTGTGAAATTGCACAAGAGACAAATGTTTCTGTGGTCAGCATTTCAGCACTGATAAAGAAGTGAAGCAGGCTTTCCTAGGATGATTCAGGCGTACTGACAAATCTTTTTATGCAGAAGCTTTCCAATCATTAGATAAAAGCTGGGATAAGTGTATAATTGTAGCAGGGAGTATGTTGAAAAATAAATTCAGTTTCCAGTCCTTGAAATTTGTTCTTTTATTATATTAGCTCAAATGTCCCAGTTTGACTTGAATGCCCCTTGTATGTATTCCAGGTACTTTAATAATCAAGAATACAAATCAGTTCTGGTCTGGAGTTCAATCCTGCCATCCATAGAGGGGATGCAGCAGCACTGAGTTTGATGGGATATACCTGAAGGATGGTGTTTGTAGTATCCTAAACTGCTGGTTATTAAAATATCTGGAATACTTACTGTATATTGCTATTGTGGTTAAGAATCTGGGCGTGCTATTGCATCCCCTCTATGGATTGCAGGATTGAACTCCAGACCAGAACTGATTTGGATTCAATGAATGCACTTTTAGATTTATTCTTTAAGGCCTGGTTCACACTACATGCTTTTCAATTGCATTTTTTCTGCATCCAAAATGCACAGAAAGTAGGTTATATGGTTGTCAGTGTCATAGTTCACATCAGTACTTGCAGTTCCAGTGCATTCCGGATGCAGAAAAAAAAGTAGAACAGGCTGCATTTTTTTTGCACAGAACTGTACTAGAACGTGGTAAAACGCATCAAAAATGCACCGGAAGGCACTGGAACGCACCAAAACGCACAGGAACGCACATATCCCAATTTCAATTGAAAAATTTACTGGAATGCATAAAAAACGCACTGTAATGAGTCAAAAACACGCCAAAAACGCATTAGAAATGTGCATGCAGAAACGCATCCGGAACTCATCTGGACTACGTTTCTATAGTGTGAACTTGCCCTAAAAAGTGAAAATGACACCAGTGATGTGCAGTAGGCTGCAATTATTGTAGATTTTATTTTACCAGAGCCACTAAGTTATTTCTGGTTGCTCTGTTCTACTGTACTTTGCACATCATCATTGCTATCTTATGCCATATGCTGGCTATTTATATAGGTATGTAATTGGGGGATATGGTTTTTGCTTCTGTGAAAAGATTGCATCTTTCAAAAATCACCTTAAAGAGTAACTCCACTTTTGTTGAGAAAAAACATTCCCCTCTGAGTGATCTATGTACACTACAGGGATTTGAACAAACTTGGTTGCAGATTCCTACCTTTTGTTATTCTGACAAAATAGCTGTTTGTGTCCATGTCCAGAGTGAATCTGAATCCCTTTAGATGTGATTTCCTGTTGGGAGTATCTCACCAAAAATTTAATTTTTGTTGCCGGGGATGCCTGAAATCTGAGTTGTATCTTAATGCAGACTTCTGGGAAAATTAGTGAGCCAATCAGACAAGCAGGAAATTATGTTTCTGGAGGGGCGTTCTCTACAAAAGCTGTGTACTGAACACCTCCAGGTAGTCATATTGCATTGCATGTACAGAAAATTACAATGGCTGCAGATTGAAAAGGAAAGGTAATTTTTAATATTCAATTACAATATGACTTGTGTCTCAATTGTGTATGCTATATTAATATTATTTATTTGCTATTTTTTTTTACCACAAAAGTGGAGTTACCCTTTAACTAAATTATTGATTTTGTATGCCAACTACTGTTGTCAGTAAAAATAAATTATTCATACTGGTAGAAAATCAGGTTGCCCAAACCAATATTTTTCTTTCTTTTTTGTTGTAATAAAGTTGTAAGACAGTTCATTTTTCTAATCATTAGTAAGGTCAAATTGACATTTCTTTTCAACTGCACTGATGAGAATATTTGAAGGAGCAGGATGAAATTGTTTTCTCAAATTTGAAAATTTCTAAATGTATGCGGTTTTTGTTCAGTAAAGTCCATTCAATCCAAAATCGAATTAAAAAAAAACAAAATCTTGAACTACCTTTGAACAATATTAACATTTTCAGAGAATTTTCATAGGAAGTTTTGTTCAAAAATTTGCTATTGTAGACCCAACTTACAGTTGACATTAACTAAATCTAACACAGGCAGGCCCTCTACTTTGAGGAGCACTGCTTATAACCTCCTGAACCATACAGCCAGTAAGGGTTTTACTGTGCAAAGATTTCAACCTATGATAACATATTTGTGAAACATAGGTTCCTAAATGAGAAGTATGGAATTGTTTTATTTAAAATCATACTTACATAGGTTGATGCAGCAATGATTCGATATTGCATCTGTTCCCCACTGGCTCTAAGAACTGATCTGATCGCTCAGTTCCCCCCTGGTTCTCTGAGCAGAAAGTAGTGACTGTCAGTCTACTGTCTGCTCTGCTCCCCCAACACTCACTGGAGTTGTGGGCTGTGGAGGGGGCCGAAGTGGCTGGCTCAGACTCTCAGCAAATTGCTCAAAGGCAGAGCCAGGTGCCAGTCCAGGCTCCTGGATGAATCCCGACTATATGGTTGCGATCCTTCTCTAGCCTGGACCGGCTCTGTGACGTCACCAGACAACAGGCTTTAACGGGTCACGGATGTGGAGAACAAACTGCACTCCTGTGATCCACAGGAGAACAGCAAAATGAGCTTTGGCTGTACTTCTCTTTTAATGCAACTATGTCTCTAAAGTGAAGAACCAATAAATATGTCCAAGAAAAAAGAATATTTAGTACTTATGCTGCGGCCTCTGTACCACAGAATTCTGCTTTAATGAAGAGATATTGCTTCAGAAACCAACACTTCTAGGAATGTCACTTTCCTGGTTCTCTCCTGTTCAGTGTTTTCTTCTGCTGACCCCTATGTGGCTAGAAGACCAATGTTCAGAAAATATATAAAACACAGAGTATAAAACACAGACTATAGCAGGAGTCAGGTCTTATAATATACAACATAGCATATTGTCTGCAGTGGTCAGGACTACCCTTTACTGTACATTGCTGGTCATGGTGGCAGTATACAGTATATGTTGGTAGTCAGTGGAAGGAAGTATGCTGCAGTATCAGTGGCCAGTGGGAGGAAAAAATTCCATGGACTTAGTGGAAATTGGGTCAAAAAGATTTTTGATGTCTGTGGTAAGTAGGAGGAAATCAGTCGGAGAAAAAAAAAAGTTAACCGGCGTAAAAGAAACAAAAATACGTAGGTGTTTGGTCACAGGACAGGAAATGAAGTGATATCCCCTGTAGGGACACAAACACCAATAAAGTCTGAAAAACAGTAATTTGAGATGCTGGAATCTCTGCTGTTTAGGTCCAATATCGCTAAGGGTAAATCCAGGGGTGGACTGACAGCTCATGGGGCCCCCGGGCAATAAGGGATCATGGGGCGCCTGTGTCCTTGCCCAAACTCAAAAAAGCCTATGTAATAGGTACCAGGGGCATCTCATGGGGCCCCCTACTGACCCCAGGCCCTCGGGCAGTGCCCGAATTTTCCAAATGGTCAGTCCGCCCCTGGGTAAATCTGATATGTGAAGCTCACTGGCCCTACTTTGGCAGCTCTTATAAACCAGGAGATCGCAGAGGGCACCTTGGAGTCCAGAAGTACAGAATGCAATAAAAGTGCCACACCAATGGTTGTAGGTAGGGTTGTCACCCGTCTGGGATTCACCCGGACAGTCTGGGTTTTGAATCATGTGTCCGGATCTCAGTCTGTAACCTGGACACATTATTCAGACCAGACTGTGGCTTAATAAGTTGGGTTGCTAGAGGAATGAATGAGAGGCGACACAAGTGAATGGACGCGAGCAGGGGTGTAAGTGCACTCAGTCTTGATGGCAGCAGTGCAGAGGCACTTCTCAAGCTGATTATATCTGGGGTCGGTTTGGGGTCCTACAGAGGGGAGCTCCATGCCTGGAACGTGAGATATCTTGTCTGCAGCCTTGAGGACTGATTCCCCCGAGTGTGTAGGAGCATAGAGAGATGGAATTTCCTTGTCGTGGACTTTGCTGGAGGATTTTGCAGGAAAAAGGGAGATGTGCTGCTGATGTAAGTAGGGGGATGGGGGCTCTGTCATATGAAGTGAGTGTCCTGCCGGGAGCTGTCAAACTTTCCACCAGTGACTGGTGACCAAGGGATCAGCAGTAGAGATGGCATTGTTCATCCACTAAGCTTAGGATCATACATAAAGAACAGCTTGACTATCCTCATCCAGTCCCTCACACCAGGTGATTCAGCCAGGCTGCAGTCTAGCACATAACATAAAAAAGGTTTACCTCAGCACCACATGGCACATCCAACAGCCAGGGTTGCAGATTGGACTGTGTTGGAATGTCCATCGCCTCTGCACGCTGGAGTTCCTTCACCACTGGGAACAGTGGTGTATTTAGGCTTTGTGCTGCCCTAGGCAACACAAAAATCGTCTGCCCCCACAGACACCAGCCAACACAACCCCCCCCTTCTCCCTCTTGCGGAGAAAGCCTGACATTGACCAACAACACCCCTGCCCCCCACCTGGGAGCCTTCCACTACTCCCCCTCCCCCGGCAATAGAGAGACACTCATCTTCACAGCTTCGGAACATCCCCAGGAATGAAAGTCAGGATCTACATACACCATCAAGCAGCCCGCAGCCTCTCCCGGATCCCACCTGGTTCCCATAGTGCGTGTGTCCCTTATCTCTTCCCTTCTTCTGGGGGAGGTGCTGCCCCCTGAAAAATGCTGCCCTAGGCAAGTGCCTTGTTTGCCTTGTGGTAAATACACCCCTGACTGGGAATGGCATTTGGCACAGGACAAGCCATTGCTGGCCATATCAGACCACGTGGGAGAACCCACCCTTTTCTACCACACACCCAGGGGATCGGGAGACACTGGAGGGGTGGCAGGGCTATTTCTGGGTGAGCGGACAGCACGGCGTTCCGGGAGAGACACATACTCCCCAAGCCAAGGACAGCCATAGCACCAAACACCGTACAGCCCGCCAGGGCCAAGAGGACCTACCGAACCCTGGTTGGCCTACTGGGCAGTGTACTTAACAGGGATTTCCCCTGGGAGGAACATGTACCCACTGAGCTGGGGACTGCCAGGGGGCCAAACACCATAAAGCCTGCCAGGACCAAGAGCACTTATCGAACACCATGTGAACTACTGGCCAGTGTACTTACTGGGGGATTGCCTCCCCCACCAGGAGAATACAGTACACTGCAGGAGACTCCATCCCCCAATACTACACACCCTCTTTCCCCAAACTGTACACATCAGAGAACTCCCCTATCCCTCCCATACTACACCAGAAGACCCCCCACACCCCCCCCCCCCGAAATTACATGGAGAGATCTCCCCCAAACTTTACTCACTACATATACACAGACTAAGTTGTACAACACACAATCCTGCACTATATACACTATATTATACAATACATACTTCTCACCAAAGTGTTCATTATCTTAACAGTTGCTGGCTGCTAAGCAGTCCCTGACTATTTTAAAGAAGTTCTTCTTTAAGGTAGGCTCAGATCAAATGTTAGCTGACTATTTTCAGTGTATGCAAATCACATGAAATGTAAGAGTTTTATTTTAATTTTTTTAAATGAGTGTGCTGAAGTTTATATGTCTGCAGGACTCTTAGTTGTGGTATAGCAAGCTAAGAATATTTTATACAAGGATGCTTTTGTTTTTTTAGCCATGCCCCTTTAGGCTCCTCCCTCTGTTAATACAATTTGGCCACATGCAGCATTATTACTCTCCTTGGGGAGCCCAAAGGTGTCCCAGGTCATTTACAATCCTATAGTGTACTCTACAGAAAAAATTGCAGTGTGCCACCAATGTGTTCGGGTTGGTTTGAAGAAAAGGTGGCAACCCTAGTTGTGGAGTTCAAGAAGATTTTTATTACATCATATTACATCATATTTGGGTAACATAACATAAAACACATAATGCATTTCCGAGCTTTAGGCAATCCGCCTTACTCAGAGCTGGAGTGCGTAGGCTGGAGTGGTGGTTTTATCAATGGACACGTCAAGAATTTTTGAAGTTTGTTTAGATTTAGGCCTCGTTCACACTTGCAGCCAGCGAGTGGTAAAAAAAAGATGGTGGTATTTAATCAATGCTAGGTTTTTTCGTGTATAAACAAAAATTATAAAAAAAAAACACGTTTTCCTTGTTTTTGTTTTAAAATGTTTCAAATAAATAATTATTCTTCATAAATTTAGACCAAAATGTATTCTGGTAAATTTCTTTGGCAAAAATAAATCAGTGCATATTATTTAGTCTGTGTGAAAGTTATAGAGTCTACAAACTATGGTATACATGTATTTGAAAATTGATCAGTCCTGATGTCTATTTCATTTCTTGGGGCCCTAAAGTGCTAGGGCAGTACAAATACCCCCCAATGACCCCTTTTTGGAAAGTTGACAGTCCAAGGTATTTAGTAAGAGGCATGGTGAGTTTTTTGAAGTTTTAATTTTGTGGCAGCCGTGCCAACACCTGCCTGGAGTTTGCATGTTCTCCCTGTGCCTGCGTGGGTTTCCTCCGGGTACGCCGCTTTCCTCCCACACTGCAAAGACATGCTGGTAGGTTAATTGGACCATGTCTATATTGGCCCCAGTATGTGTATATATGAATGTAAGTTAGGGACCTTACATTGTATGCCCCTTGAGGGTTAGGGACTGATGTGACTGTACAATATATATGTAAAGCGCTGCTCTATGATTAAAGCGCTTTGCTTGACGATGCTATATAAGTACCTAAAATAAATAAATTGTTTCAAAATTTTTTGGAAAATGAAGAAATTAAATTTATTTTTGTTTTTTTTACATACTGTTACTAAAGCAGTACAGCGTCATCCTAAGACTGGTGTGGCAATGATCAGGGACACTGACTGGTGACAGTATGCACAAAGAAAAAACAAATATCTTTTACAATTTTTTTACATACTGTGATCAGAGCAATACAGTGTCACCATAGTGACACAGTACTGCTCTGGGGAGGCAATCAGGATTTTTTTCCCCACTATGATTGCTTATAACAGTGATGATCTGATAACTATTATAAGCAATCGTTTTTAAGAATGGCATCCATTTATATGTCATTGTGTAGTATTGTGACAGCTGTGATTGGCTACAGCTATTATATTATACAGGTCAGCTGTGATTGGCCACTGTACCCTATGATCACTGTGACCAATCACAGAGATCACACTAGTACACAATGAATGGCTATGAATAGAAGCCATTGTGTACTACTGACATGTGATCATTGTGATTCACATGGTACCGGGACTGGTATTCATCAGGTGACAGGTCGTCCTGCTGCATGGCCCGTAGGACACATACACAAGGTGTGTACCTGGAGGAAGTCACACGACTTCCACCCAGGATTTGGAAGCTCATGTCCAGCTGTCATTTTACAATAGCAGGTTAAAGTGTAACTAAAGGCAAAACATTTTTTTCAGCTTCCTTTAACAAAACAAGCTGTCCAGACTAAGCAGCAGTTAGAGGGATGAGACAAATCATTAAGCACTGACAGGGGCGCTTACCATGGTTTGTGTAAAATCTTATCCCAAAAGGAAAAACCTGTTTGCTGTAACCAATTATAAAGTGTTAGCAGGAGTTCAGCTTTAAAGTAGAACTAAGGGCCCTTTCACATGATGTTCAGTCTGGAACAGTCTGCCAGTTTTTTAGACGGATCCAGACTAATGCAGGCCATAGATGCGTCGAAAATCGGCCGATTTTTCTTTTAAAAAACGAAAAATCGGTTGTTCAAGCGGCCGACGTTACCATCAATGGTTAAAAAATCGGCCGATTTTCATCCCGTCTACAGCCGGCAAAAGTGTCCTTGCAGAGAGCTCCGCTATTTCTGACAGTTCTCTGACAGTTCCTTGACATTTACAGAGGTTGCAACATTGTATCTATTTGTATCCATTTAGGATACAGATGTTTTTATTCGGAAACAAATAGATACAATGTTGCAACCGCTGTAAATGTCAAGGAACTGTCAAAGAAATAGCAGAGCTCTCTGCAGAGACACTTTTTGCCGGACTGGAATTCCTTTTATTTTTCATCCTTCTTCTTCTCCTTCTTCATCATCATCCTCTTCTTCTTCTTCATCATCATCCTCTTCTTCTTCTTCTTCATCATCATCCTCTTCTTCTTCTACTTCTTCATCATCATCATCCTCTTCTTCTTCTACTTCTTCTTCATCATCCTCTTCTTCTTCTTTTTCTTCATCATCATCATCCTCTTCTTCTTCGTCATCATCATCCTCTTCTACTTCTTCTTCATCATCATCATCCTCTTCTTCTTCTTCTTCTTCTTCTACTTCATCATCATCCTCTTCTTCTTTTTCTTCATCATCATCCTCTTCATTTTCTTCATCATCATCATCCTCTTCTTCTTCTTCTTCTTCATCATCATCCTCTTCTTCATCTTCTTCTACTTCATCATCATCATCATCCTCTTCTTCTGCTTCTACTTCTTCATCATCATCATCATCCTCTTCTTCTTCTACTTCTTCATCATCATCATCATCCTCTTCATCATCATCATCCTCCTCTTCTTCTTCTTTTTCTTCATCATCCTCTTCTTCTTCGTCATCATCATCCTCTTCTTCTGTTCTTCTTCTTCTTCTACTTCTTCATCATCATCCTCTTCTTCTTTTTCTTCATCACCATCATCCTCTTCTTCTTCGTCATCATCATCCTCTTCTTCTTCTACTTCTTCATCATCATCCTCTTCTTCTTCATCATCATCCTCTTCTTTTTCTTCATCATCATCATCCTCTTCTTCTTCATCATCATCCTCTTCTTCTTCTTCTACTTCTTCATCATCCTCTTCTTCATCTTCTTCTACTTCTTCATCATCATCATCCTCTTCTTCTGCTTCTACTTCTTCATCATCATCCTCTTCTTCTACTTCTGCTTCTTCATCATCATCCTTCTACTTCTTCTTCTTCATCATCATCATCCTCTTCTTCTTCGTCATCATCATCCTCTTCTTCTTCATCGTCATCCTCTTCTTCATCTTCTTCTACTTCATCATCATCATCCTCTTCTTCTGCTTCTACTTCTTCATCATCATCATCCTCTTCTTCTTCTTCTACTTCTTCTTCTTCATCCTCCTCCTCTTCTTCTTCATCATCCTCTTCTTCTTCTTCGTCATCATCATCCTCTTCTTCTTCTTCTACGTCTTCATCATCATCCTCTTCTTCATCATCATCATCATCTTCATCCTCTTCTTCTTCCTCTTCTTCTTTTTCTTCTTTTTGTCTTCCTCTTGCAGGTCACTGCTCATGCGCAGATTTTTTATTGGCAAAAAATCGGCCGATTAGCCCATTATTGCCGCGAAAATCGGCCGATTTTTTTCCAACTTTCCCGATTTAAAAAAACGGCCAAAATACCAAAAAACGGCCGAACAAATAGCCCACTAACGATCCGAAAATCGGCTGATTTTATTTTCGGCCGAAAAATCGGCCTATTTTCAACCCATCTATGGCCTGCATAAACCACAAGTATACTATTTTGCCAAAAGTATTGGGACACTCCTCCAAATCATTAGATTCAGGTGTTCCAATCACCTCCATGGTCACAGGTGTATAAAATCAAGCACCTAGGCATGCAGACTGCTTCTACAAACATTTGTGAAAGAATGGGTCGCTCTCAGGAGCTCGGTGAATTCAAGCATGGTACCGTGATAGGTTGCCACCTGTACAATAAGTCCATCTGTAAAATTTCCTTGCTACTAAATATTCCACGGTCAACTGTTAGTGGTATTATAACAAAGTGGAAACAACTGGGAATAACAACAACTCAGCCACAAAGTGGTAGGCCACGTAAACTGACAGAGCAGGGTCATTGCATGCTGAAGCGCACAGTGCACAGAAGTTGCCAACTGTCTGCAGAGTCAGTAGCTAAAGACCTCCAAACTTAGTGAGGCCTTCATATTAGCACAACAACAGTGCATAGAGAGCTTCATTGAACGGGTTTCCATGGCTGAGCAGCTGCATCCAAGCCTTACATCACCAAGTGCAATGCAAAGCTTCGGATGCAATGGTGTAAAGCTCACCGCCACTGGACTCTAGAGCAGTGGAGACGTGTTCTCTGGAGTAACCAATCACGCTTCTCTGTCTGGCAATGTGATTGACATGTCTGGGTTTGGTGGTTTCCAGGAGAACGGTACTTGCCTGACTGCATTGTGCCAACTGTAAAGTTTGGTGGAAGGGGGATTATGGTGTGGGGTTGTTTTTCAGGGGTTTAGCTTGACCCCTTAGTTCCAGCCAAGACATTTTGGACAATTTCATGCTCCCAACTTATTGGGAACAGTTTGGGGATGGCCCCTTCCTGTTCCAACATGCCTGCGCACCAGTACACAAAGCAAGGTCCATAAAGACATAGGTGAGCGAGTTTGGGGTGAAGGAACTTGACTGGTCTGCACAGAGTCCTGACCTCAACCCAATAGAACACCTTTGGGATGAATTAGAGCTTAGACTGTGAGCCAGGACTTCTCATCTGACATCAGTACCTGACCTCACAAATGCTTTTCTGGAAGAATGGTCAAACATTCCCATAGACACACTCCTAAACCTTGTGGACAGCCTTCCTAGAGGAGTTGAAGCTGTTCTAGCTGCAAAGGGCGGGCCAACTCAATATTGAACCCTACAGACTAAGACTGGGATGCCATTAAATTTCATGTGGATGTACAGGCAGGTGTCCCCATACTTTGGCAATATAGTGTAAGTCTATGGGTGGATGGACGCAAATAGATGATTATCTGTTTACATCTGCCTACATCTGTGTCTATTTAGGTCCATTTTTTAAAATAGTACAAAGCTGTGTTCTTTTCCGTTTAGATAGATCGAAACAGATGTTGTTCATTTACATCTGTTCCTTAACCTCTTGCCGACCGCGCATAGCCGAATGACGGCTTCACCGCGGCCAGCCAGTTCTGAGTGGACGTCCAATGACACGCTGATCACAGGGAAATGCAAGTGCCGGTTCTCGGCTGCACTTTCCTCACGCTGTCAGATCGTGAGGAAAGTACTGCCGAGAACCGGCAGTTGTCAGAGCGGGGATCGGCACCGATCATCAGGGCACTGATGATCAGTGCCCTGATGATCGGTGCCCAGCAGTGACACCCGCAAGTTCCGCCCAGCAGTGCGCCCACTAGCCCCGCCCACCCGTTCCCAGCAGTGCCCCCACCTGTGCCCAGCAGTGCCCTCACCTGTGCCCAGCAGTGCACCCACCTGTGCCACTCTGCAGTGCCACCTACCTGTGCCCAGAAGTGCCACCTACATGTGCCCAGCAGTGCCACCCACCTGTGCCCACCCACCTGTGCCCACCAGTGCCACCCACCTGTGCCCACCAGTGCCACCCACCTGTGCCCACCCACCAGTGCTGCCCACCAGTGCCACCCACCAGTGCAGCCCAGCAGTGCTGCCAGTCAGTGCCACCAGTCAGTGCCCAGGGGTTGTGCCAGTCAGTGCCGCCAGTCAGTGCCCAGAAGTGATGCCAGTCAGTGCCGTCTATCAGTACCCATCATCAGTGTCACCTATCAGTGCCGCCTATCAGTGCTGCATATCAGTGCCGCCTATCCGTGACCCCTAATTAGTGCTGTCTATCAGTGCCGCCTATCCGTGCCACCTCATTAGTACTGCCTATCAGTGCCCTTTAGTGCTGCCTATCAGTGCCCATCAGTGCCGCCTATCAGTGCCGCCTCATCAACGCAAATCAGTGAAGGAGAAAAAATACCTGTTTGAAAAATTTTATAAAAGAAACAAATAAACTTTTTTTTTTTTTAAATTTTTTGCACTTTTTTTAATTTATAGCGCAAAAAGTAAAGCGCCCAGTGGCGATTAAATACCACCAAAAGAAAGCTCTATTTGTGAGCAAAAAATGATCAAAATTTCATATGGGTACAATGTTGCATGACCGCGCAATTGTCAATCAAAGTGCGGCAGCGCTGAAAGCTGAAAATTGGCCTGGTAAGGAAGGGGGTATAAGTGCCTGGTAGGCAAGTGGTTTATGTCTATTTTTAGGCAATAATTGTATTTTTTTGTTTATATTTCTGTCACCTATAATTGGCTTTTTCAACACCAAAAAACTGAATTGAACTGAACAGAACTGAGCTAAAATGAAGTGCAAACTGATGTAAACTGAACTGAAGATGGCTGAGCAAACTTATGTAAACTGATGTAACGTGAATCCACATTCATCAGTCTTTTCTTAGCAAAAAACATGGCTGAACTGATGATGGCTATGTGAAAGGTTTGTTTGGTTTTGTTTAGTTTTGGATAGAGTGTAGAAGGGGTTAGAACATGTTAGGTTTTTATTGCTGCTCGTGTCCCCTTTATGGATATTCACCCTCTCTGAATGTCCTGTTTCCTGCTATCATTGAAAGTGAAAGTAAATCCCAAATTTTGGGTTGTCCCCAGAACAGTAATAGAGGAGAAATCTTCCACGGGGATACTAGTTGTGGTAACAACAAGGGATTTCCTCACTTTGGAGGGATTTAATATCACTTCTTGTTTTTGGCTACAGGACAGGAAGTGAAGGGAAATCTTCCCAATGGGACAAGGATGTAAAGAAAAAAACCCTGGCAGAAGATATACCCTTCCCTTACTCTACCCAAAATGATAAAAGCACTGGCTTTAGATCTACCTGTACCTTAAATTGTTAGTCACTTATGTCAAAGCTATGTAAACCTGCTTGTGCACCAAACACCACCCTTCCCCCAGAGTGACAATGCTGATGTCTCTGTTGCTCCTCCATCAAATGTAGAGACATCAAGACAGGAAGTATGTCACTGACTTAACAGGTGAAAATAAGCCTATAAAAAAAGAAAATGAATGTAGCCACCACATTTAAGGATTGGTATGATCCAATGTATGAAATTTTGTTTTTGGGTTTAACTGCTTCTTGACCACGTCATGGCCAAAAGACGGCTACAGCGTGGCTCCCCAGTTCTGGAAGGACATCCGTGGACGTCTTCCCACATGCCCGATGCACACCTCCCTGGGGTGCGCATCAGGCATGTGCTGTGACTGCTGTGTCCTTTGGATATAGCTGATCACAGATCGTGGTAAAGGGCCAATCACAGCAGGCCTTTACCATGTGATCAGCTGTGTCCAATCACAGCTGGTCACATGTAAACAGACTTGCTGTCTCTGTGTGAGGAAAAGAGAGCCTATAACCGGGCATTCTAAAAGGGACAGTGAGTACAATGTTTACACTGTTAATTAGGGAACTGATTATCAGTGCCTTGATTATCAGTTCAGTCCCATCAGTGCAGGCTATCAGTGTTATCAGTGCAGCCTCATCAGTGCAGCTTTATCAGTGAAGAAGAAAAATTACTTATTTGCAAAATTTTATAACAGAAACTAAGGAAAACTTTTTTTTTTTAATGTTCAGGCTTTTTTGTTTGTTTAGCAAAAAATAAAAACCCCAGTGGTGATTAAATACCACCAAAGAAAATTCTGTCTAAAAAAAATTATAAAAATTTAATTACGGTAGAGTGTTGCATAATTGTGCAACTGTTATTCAAAGAGCGACAGTGCTGATAGTTGAACATTGGCCTGGGCAGGAAGGGGGTGAAAGTGCCCAGTACTGAAGCTGTTAATAATAATGTGAATGTTGTTTTAAAAAGGTGTCTTTTTTTGCGGCAAACTTTTCAAGACTAATGCAGGCCATAGATTTTCGGATCGTTAGTGGGCTATTTGTTCGGCCATTTTTCGGTATTTTGGCACATTTTTTTTATCGGCAAAGTTGAAAAAAATCGGCCGATTTTGCCGATCGGCCAATTTTCGTGGCAATGATGGGCAAATCGGACGATTTTTTACCGATAAAAAAAGAAGAAGAAATGATGAAGAAGAAGAAGAAGAGGATGATGAAGAAGAAGAGGATGATGATGATGATGAAGAAGAAGAAGAGGATGATGATGAAGAAGAAGAAGAGGATGATGATGAAGTAGAAGAGGATGATGATGAAGAAGAAGAGGATGATGATGATAATGATGATGATGAAGAAGAAGAAGAAGAAGAAGAGGATGATGATGAAGAAGAGGATGATGATGATGATGAAGAAGAAGAGGATGATGATGATGATGAAGAAGAAGAAGAAGAGGATGATGAAGAAGAAGAAGAAGAAGAAGAGGATGATGATGATGATGAAGAAGAAGAAGAAGAAGAAGAAGAGGAGGAGGAGGAGGAGGATGAAGAAGAAGAAGATGATGATGAAGAAGAAGAGGATGACGATGATGAAGAAGAAGAGGAGGATGATGATGATGAAGAAGAGGATGATGATGATGAAGAAGCAGAAGAAGATAATGATGATGAAGAAGAAGAAGAAGAGGAGGAGGATGATGAAGAAGAAGAAGAGGATGATGATGAAGAAGAAGAGGATGATGATGAAGAAGAAGAAGAGGATGATGATGATGATGAAGAAGAGGATGATGAAGAAGAAGTAGAAGAAGAGGATGATGATGAAGAAGAAGAAGAAAAAGAAGAAGTAGGATGAAAAATAAGAGGAATTCCAGTCCAGCAAAAAGTGTCCCTGCAGAGAGCTCCGCTATTTCTTTGGCAGTTCCTTGACATTTACAGCGGTTGCAACATTGTATCTATTTTTTTCCGAATAAAAACATCTGTATCCTAAATGGAAACAAATAGATACATTGTTGCAACCGCTATAAATGTCAAAGAACTGTCAAAGAAATAGCAGAGCTCTCTGCAGGGACACTTTTTGCCGGCTGTAGACGGGATAAAAATCGGCCGATTTTTTTTACCATTGCTGGTAACGTCGGCCGCTTGAACGACCGATTTTTCGTTTTTTAAAAGAAAAATCGGCTGTTTTTCTCCCCGTCTATGGCCTGCATAAGGGCTCATGTACACTGCAGCTGGTAAACTGACGTTCAGTAGCTGTTGAGCATTTTTTTCAGCAGCCCCTGAACTCTCCTTTATGTTGTCCATATACACAGTCATTTACAGGCAGTTGAATTTACAGTCGTTTTCTTGAAAGTACAAAAAATTGCGTTCAGAAGTAGATTTTACCGGCGTTTCAAACGACAAAACGCTTGTAAATGCGGTTAACGGCGTTTACAAGCGTTTCCGTTTAGACATGTTTTTTGACAGGTTCATATCCAGCTGCTGTCCAGAGCCTATTTTCTTCATCAAAGTGTTTTCTATGTATTCAAATGGACCTAGTACACCAGCGCAGTCAGTTCCAGGGTTTGCGTGCAGGAAAAAATGGTAGAACGTGCTGCATTATGCTCATGATGGGATCCATAGTGAATACAACCAGAAAAGACAGGTAATCTCAACACATACTGCTCTCTCTGCTTCTGCTCTCTCTATTCCTCTTAATTATTTACACATTTTCAGTGCATTCTGGGCATTTGGGAAGGTCTCCTGAGGTTATCTTTTAAAAAAGCTTCTAAACACAAATGTGCATAAACGTGGCTAAACGCGGTATTCAAACGCGCCTAAACTGATGTTTTTTAACCTACGTTTTCTAGCAGTCAGTTTCCAGCAGTCAGAAGAGTTTTCCATATGCCACTTGTACATGAGCCGTAAAGAAAAATATGAAAGCAACCACATCAAGACTTGTCAGGCTATAAAAAAATATAGGTGTGACATTGCAGTTTTCCTAGAGAGTCCACGTCTATCATTCTCATCCCTGCCTCACTAATTCCTGTGGAACCAAGCAATAGAAAGCACATGTATGTCCTGCGAATTGATACACATCATGTTTTAGGTCAGAAAAGGAAATAGTGCAGAAGGTATAATGACATCAGTCCTGGAAAGTCAACGTTAACCACTTGCCTACCAGGCATTTATACCCCCTTCCTGCCCAGGCCAATTCTCAGCTTTCAGTGCTGTCGCACTTTGAGTGACAATTGCGCGGTCATACAACATTGTACTCTTATGAAATTTTTATCATTTTTTCACACAAATAGAGCTTTCTTTTGGTGGTATGTACTCGCCGCTGAGTGTTTTATTTTTTGCGCTATAAACAAAAAAAGAGCAAACATTTTGAAAAAAAATGTTTTCTTTGATATAATGTTGCATACATAATTTTTCTCCTTCACTGATGTGCGTTGATGAGGCTGCACTGATGGGCACTGATAGGCTGCACTGACAGGCACTGATAGGTGGCAGTGACTGGCGGAGCTACTGGGCACTGACTGGCGGCACTGCTGGACACTTGTGGGTGGTACTGATGGGCACTGCTCATCAGTGCCGATCCCTCCTCTAACAATTGTCAGTTATCGGCTGTACTTTCCTCACGCTGTGACAGTGCGAGGAAACTGCAGCCGATAACTGGCAACTGCATTTACCAGTGATCTGCTGTGTCATTGGACATGGCTGATCACGTGGTAAAAGACCTCTGTGATTGGCCTTTTCCCACATCACGTGATCAGCTGTGTCCGTAGGACACTGCGATGATGGAGATTGCCGGGTGCACGCCGCTGGGGGACGAGCGGGAGGGAGCGTTCTGGGAGGACATAAAATGATGCCCTCCCAGAACTGGCCGGCCGCAGTGAAGCCGTCATTCAGCTATCTGCGGTCAACAAGTGGTTAAAGGATAAGCTCACCTTTCGTAACACTGTCCATTGGGCGGCACAGTGGCTAGCATGTCTGCCTTGCAGTAAATTGGTCATGGGTTCGATTCCCAACCATGGTGCTTCCTGCATGGAGTTTGCATGTTCTCCCTGTGCTTGCATGGGTTTCCTCTGGGTGTTCTGGTTTCCTCCCACACTCCAAAGACATGCAGGTAGGTCAATTGGATCCTGTCTAAATTGGCCCTAGTATGTGTATGTATGAATGTGAGTTAGGAACCTTAGATTGTATGCCCCTTGAGGGTTAGGGACTGATGTGAATGTACAATATATATATATGTAAAGCATTGTGTAAACTGACAGCACTATATAAGTACCTGAAATAAATAAATAAAATGTTACACCCATATTCAGGATATAACATGTTATGATCACACTGGCCCCCACTCCCTGCTTTGACAGCTAGTGGATGATCTTCTCCCTCCTCGCTGTCAAATTATAAAAAAAGTGATCAGGCAAGGCACCGCCCACACAGTTGCATCACCCATTCACAGTCATCTGTGAACAAGAGACTACAAGTCCCGGCAGCCTTAGTGGCTGTCAGCTTGTAGTCCTCAATGAACTGCTATGGTGCTACGAAGAGCTGTTATAGTTTATTCTTCCTGTCAGTGTATCTGCTTGCTTGTATATCCTATATGATGTAAGAAGATATACTGACAGATTGCAGGAGACCTGCATGGCACCAGTGATCTGCTGATCATTGGTACAATGGTTTACAGGCTCCTGCAGACAAAATTAATAAATGCACATATTTTTTTACCTGCAAAAAAATGTACATTTACGATTTTTCTCTAAAAGGCGAAGTCATCCGTTAGTGAACACCCCAGCTCCTTTATTTATTCCTGACACCATGGAGCAGAAGCCAAGAAATGTCACGTGACGGGCAGACTCAGCGCCTACACGTCGCCGCCACGTTCCCGCGCATGCGCCGCTTGTCCTTGTCGGTTCCGGGTTTCTTCTCATTCCTCCATGCCCACGTCATCACACCTCTGCCCTGTGTACAGTGCTGAGTTCCTCCGCCCCTTCTTCACCCTTCACCCCTCTGCGTCTCCGAAGCACCGGGCCCTGTCCCTTCACTTCACCTGTGTTCTCTCACAGACCGCGACTCAGTCTTCTCCACCATGAATTTCCTAAGGGGAGTGATGGGAGGTCAGCAGAGCTCCGGGGTACAGCCATCTGGAGCGGAAACTGTGAGTGGCAGCCGGGCTTCCTGCATGTTCTGTATGTAAGGTCCATTCTGAGGTGCTGTGTGGGTCAGGATAGGGGGAGTACAGTCAGACAGCGGGGATTGGAGACTTAGGTGACGTCCAGGTTTACATATGTACACTGTATGTGAAGGTGTCATGGCTGGAGGAGTTTCTTCTACGTTAAAGTGGGAGTAAAGCCACTTTGTGAATTTTTACCTATAAGTGAGATTATAATAAAGCGTAGCTGTACATGAAATGAATATCTCCTAAATGTTCACTGTTTAGGAGATATTCTGATTTTTCTACAGCCGACGCATGCGCTCTGAAGGAACGGCATACCCGTGCCGTTCCTTCAGAGCACTGTGCCATGTCCTGAGACTCCCATGCGTATGAGTGACATCATCACGGTGCAGCCAGCCAGATTGCAAGTGTACAATCCAAACGCACACGTTCCTGCGTTAAAAATGGCTGTGTGTATAAGTGGGTGCTGCAGCGACCGTCGGCTGGAACCGAACAGAATCAGCGAGAGAGAATGTCACCAGCACACTGAGGATCACCAATATGGGTCCAAAAGTTTTAAGAAACGGTCACATAGTTACAGCAAGGCAACGTTTCAGAGTCTCGCAGGACCCCTTCATCAGGCATGTGAGACTCTGAAACGTTGCTTTGCTGTAACTATGTGACCGTTTCTTAAAACTTTTGGACCCATATTGGTGATCCTCAGTGTGCTGGTGACATTCTCCCTCAGCCAGATGACTGGAGCTCCTGAACCCGGAAGGAAGCCCGGGTGAAGATGGAAGCCTCTGCAGCAGTGACAGCGTGCTGCTGGAGGGCTTCATTTTAAGGTGCGTTTAAGGTTTTTCCGATGCATACTAGCACATTATGCCTTTACCTTGCAGGAAATTTTTCCTTTTTTTTTTGGATGTGGTTTACTACCGCTTTAACCTCTTGGTGCACACCGAACGCAAATGTGTGGCCTCCCGACGTCTGAGCCTAGACTCCAAGCAGCCACACATTTGTGTTCTATTAAAAAAAGACGTGCTGAGAGTGCATGCCCTGCGCGCTCCCAGCACACATGTCCAGTACTCACGGAAAGGTTCCGATCTCCTCTTTCAATCGGGACCTTTCCCCGATCATGTGACCGGCATGTCACGGTGGTCTCATGACTCTAAACCCCGCCCTGCCTCCTGGCTTCTGAAACCCTTAAAGGGCTGGGAGGTGCAGGCGCCAAGGGGTTAAGGCTGATGTTAGACGAGCGACTCTGTCACTAGTGATCCTGCCACTGACCATTTGTCAAAATCACCAGCAGCAGGATGGCTACAAGGCTGCCTGTTCATCTCTATGGAATCACCTACTCTGTACTCACTCCCATCACTAGCGATCAAGATTCAGCAACGTTCAGACCAACGACTTCTTGTTATATCTGGCTACAGAGGGTGTGATTCCATAGGGGCAGACAGGAATACCCTCTTACACTGGTGATTTGTCACTAGCAGCAGAACCGCCAGTGTCATCAGCCATATGTCACCTCATTTTGTTAATGCCTGACACTTATGGATTATATAGATTCTGTGGTTGATTAAGGCTAGGTTTACATCACTATGAATGTGGAATGCATGCAACAATTTAGCAGGTGGGGTGGAGTGGGGGTGGCATTAATTCTTATTAAAATAACAAGTATATTATACTTACCTGCATTGTGCAGAGCCCCTGAACCTCTTCCCCAACCAGCGCTTTCGGCTCATCCTCTTTTTGCTGCAGCACCATAGACAGCTGCTTCCTATGGGGGCCCACATGTGGGCTTTCTCCCAAGCTGGGCTGTGTGCGTTTGTTGATACATAGCATGTCTCAGCCCTGCTCTCTGCTCACATGATTTGATTGACAGCAGCAGGAGCCAATTTATTTATTTATTTATCGAGTTTATATAGCGCCAAAGGGTTTGCTCAGCGCTGTACAATAGAGGGGGGGACAATACATGAAACAGAACAGTAACATCAAACAGCACATAAGGGGTAAGAGGGCCCTACTCTTTCGAGCTTACAATCTAGGAGGGAGGGGGTAGAGGCACAGGAGGAAACGGCTGTGGGGGATGGAGTGGTAGGAGGAGGGAAGGGCAGCGGCTGTTAGGTGAGGGTGGGGTAGGCTTCCCTGAAGAGGTGGGTTTTCAGGGAGCGCCTGAAGGTGAGGAGGGAAGGTGACAGTCTGATGGATTGGGGTAGTGAGTTCCAGAGGATGGGGGAGGACCTGGAGAAGTCTTGCAGTCGTGCGTGGGAGGAGGGGACCAGGGAGCAAGATAGGAGGTCCTGTGAAGAGCGAAGGGTACGGGTAGGGTGGTACCTAGGAATCAGGTCGGTGAGGTAGTTAGGGGCAGTCTTGTGAATGGCCTTATAGGTCAGGGTGAGCAATTTGAATTTAATGCGTTGGGCAATGGGGAGCCAGTGGAGGCAGAGGTGGAGCGGCTGGTGAGGTGGATGAGTCTGGCCGCTGAGTTCAGGATGGTCTGAAGCGGGGAGAGTTTGCACTGGGGTAGGCCGGTGAGGAGGGAGTTGCAGTAGTCAAGGCGTGAGATAATCAGGGAGTGTACGAGTAGTTTAGTGGTGTCTGGGGTAAGGAAGGAGCGTATCTTGGCGATGTTCCGGAGGTGGAGCCTGCATGTGTTTGTAAGTGATTTGATATGAGGTTGAAAGGAAAGGTTAGAGTCCACAATGATGCCAAGGACCTTGGCTTGCTGGGCGGGATTGATGGTGGTGTTGTTGGTAGTGATGGAAAGGATGGGGGGGCCAATGGCTCACTTTGCTGCCTCTGTGAGCAGAGAGTGAGTTGCTGCAGACGTACAGAGCGCTCGATCAAGATCAGGCTCAGGTAAGTATACATGAGAGGTGAGGGGACGATACAAATACAGGGACATTTTTTTACCTTAAAATATAAGTGTAGGATTTTTTTTTTTTATTTTTTTTTTTTAAATCATACTTATCTAGGTGGATGCAGCATCAGTCCCCCGCCAGCTCTAAGTGTGAGAACTCTGCAATCACATAATTGCTGAGTTCCCATAGCCGCTGTGTTGGTGACTGTCAATCAGTGCTGTCTGCTCCTCCCTCCATCGTGCTCACTGGAGTGCTGGGCTGTGGAGTGGGAGGAAGCAGCTGGCTCAGGCTGTCAGCGGATTTCTGAGAGGCTAAGCCAGGTACCTCTCCACACACTGGGGTGGATCCTGATTTTAAAGTTAAGATCTTTCGCCAGCCTGGACTGGCGGAGTGACATCAGTCGACTGGGCTTCAGCCTGCTGTCAGCTCAAAATGAGTCACCACACATCCTGTGATTCACAGGAGAAGTACAGCCAAAAGAGCTTTGGCTGTACTTCTTTAAATCAGGGAATGCTTTAAGTAAACCATATTCAGCCTTTAGAACCATTTTAATGGCACCCCCACACATTGACAACCACGGTGTGATTTCGCTCTCCAAACCACATGCTGCTGCAAAGACTTAGTCTCCAAAGGACACAGCGATCACAGAGCTCAGCCCATTGGCATGCAGGAGGCCAGTATTCTGTAGGTTTATAGACGCCCTCCCAGAACTAGACAACTGCGCTGAAGCTGTCTTTTGGCTATAGCGTGGTTGGCAACTGGTTAAATAAACATTTTGACGTCTGAGTCTGATGATATTTACCAGATTAATCTGGTGGTGTTTGCATTTCCCGATAGACCACTGGTGGCAGGTGTATCTGGGCCACTTCATTTGACTGGCATTGCAGCTATTCCTGGAGGCAGAGCTGCAATGGACTGTGGCCGCATCACCCTGAACGCGCCTGATCCAGTCTGAACTCAGAAGCTTAGCAGGGTCAGGCCTGGTTAGTACTGGGATGGGGGACTGCCTGGGAATACCAGGTTCTGTAAGCTTTTCCCCTCTAGAGTCTGAGGCTGCTGTGTTTTGAGAAGTATCTCTGGTCAGAGGTTGCTAGGGCATTCTCTGAGGTGGTTCGCTCTGTCTTTGGCTGCAGAAGCCCAATAGGTTGAGTAAGCCACTTTGGACCTTCTGGGTTCGCTGCAGAGTTATCAGGCTTTTGCCTTGCATTTTCTCTTGGAGCAGAAGTTATGGGCTCATTATTGTAAGACACTCTACAGGTTCATGGGCCTGAAACCAGATGGGAACGTGAGGTCTATCTTCGATCTCAAGGCACTAAACAAATTTTTAAATGTCCTTCTGTTTTGGATGGGATAGGACTGATCAGTGGTGGCCTCTCTGCAAGAGATTGATTTTGGGTGTTATGCATATCTTTGTGTGCAAATTTTTTATTTTTTTTTCCAGCCTCATCAAAGGTTTCTGCGATTTACAGTAAAAATCACCATTTTGTTTTGGGGCCACTGCCCTTTGGACTGTCCACAGTCCCCCAAGTGTACACAAAGCTCCTAGCCCAGGTGCTGGGTTTGCTGAGAATGCAGGAGGCTGTCAATCTCAGGATGCCTCAATAAGGAGGAGGTAACACTGATAATAGTGGTAGCCTGGCCTAGCCCAGGAGGGCTTGGTACACCAACATAGTATATCTGGCAGTGGACGCTCCTTGGACACTTCCAGTCTGCCCAGACTTATTGTCTTGGGTCCAATCGTATATCCTGCTTTACAATCGCTGGGACTGAAGGCTTGGCTATTAACCGCCTCCCGCCCAACATATAGTACAATGACAGGTGCAAGACGGTTCTCTCGTTCTGGGAGGACGTCATATGACGTCCTCCCATTCTAAGCACGCAGTGCGGCAATACGCTGTGTCCCTCGGACACAGCGGATCACCAATCAACGGAAAGAGCCAAAGATGTCGGCTTGGTCATGTGATCAGCTGTGTCCAATCACAGCTGATCACATGTAAACAGGGAAATGCCGGTTATCAGCATTTCTCTCCTCACGAGCTGTCACGCTGACAGCTCGAGAGGAGAGCCAGTAATCGGCATTCCTCAGAGGGGACATGTACACAGATCATCAGAGCACTGATGATCAGTGTGCCCTGATTATCTGTGTAGCCCCAGCAGTGCCACCTGTCATTGTCCATCAGTGCCAGCTGTCAGTGCTCATCCATGCCACCTGCCAGTGCCTACCAGTGCACATCAATGCCACATATCGGTGCCCATCTGAGCTGCCTTTCAGTGCTGCCAGTGAGTGCCGCCTATCAGTGTGCATCAGTGCTTCCTATCAGTGCTTCCTATCAGTGCCGCCTAACAGTGCTGCCTTTCAGTGCCCACCAATGATGCCTGTCAATGCCCATTAGTGCCACCTACCAGTGCCTCCTCATCAGTGTCCATCAGTGCCACCTATCAGTGTCCATCACTACAACCTCATTAGCGCACATCAGTGAAGGAGAAAAATCACTTATTTACAAAATTTTATAACAAAAACTAAGAAAAAATGGGGTTTTTTTTTGGTGGTTTGGTGGTTTTTGGTTTGTTTAAGAAAAAGAGGTGATTAAATACCACCAAAAGAAAGCTCTATCTGTCACAAAAAAATGATAAAAATTTCATATGGGTACAGTGTTGCTTGACCGTGCAATTGTCATTCAAAGTGTGACAGCGCTGAAAGCTGGAAATTGGCCTGGGCAGGAAGGGGGTATAAGTGCCCTGTAGGCTAGTGGTTAAATCCCAGGTCTGGAAGGATCAGGGGGTCCAGTTATCTCTGCACTGTTGAGTACTAGGAAACCAGCCTTAGGGAGCTTCCATTACAGGAAATGGAAATCTTACACACCTGGTGTGAATACAGGACATTGCACCTGTGGAACTATGTGATTGGAAGATTTTTTTAGTCCTTTTTCAAATCAGTATGGGAAATTAAATTGGCCTTAAGTACCATTAAGGGTCAGATATCCTCAGGGTAGAAGTCTCCCTATCACTGGTGGTCTTTGTAGGTGGGTGAACAGTTCTCCTTTTGGTTTTTTTTTTCACATAAAGAGTTCGATACAAAATGCAGCACAGGCATAACAAAATACATTCAGACTGCGTTTGTGTACAAACCCTGGACACAGGGTTATTAGGACCAATATATTGCGAACAAGAAAATATACAAAAACCCAAAACCTGTTAAAGGTCAACAGTAGTGACTGGAGATAAAACTCCAGAACCGGTAAACAGCAAGTGATGTCCAGTCAGAGCCCTGCTGAGGCCATTGCCAATACTGTGGTGTATCTCAGGGCCGCTGGTAGGACAGAGGACCGGCAACAGAACACATGAGAAATAATAAGAAAAGGCATAGAAAGTGAGAAAAAGTGGGATCGGAAAGGAAAGTTGTCAGTGAGGGACAGAAACAATAAAAACAGGGATTCTCCCATCCCCTGCTTTTATGAGCTGAAGCTAGTTGGGGAGGGAACTCTATGAGACAAGGTAAGGTGAGCCTAGAGGTAGAAGGCCTGATCAATGAGGAGAGCCGTGGTTTATGAGAGAGGAGGTCTAGGTATCCTGATGACAACTTGAACTGGGTCCAACAGTGCTAAGTGGTTAATTTAGATAGGTTTTCTTTAGATATCGCAATGAGCTCCTCTAACTGTTCCATCCTGCCTAGTCTACGACACCATTCCTCCAATGACGGCGTTTTCATCGCACGCCAATGACATGGAATACATTGTCTCTCTGCCAGGATCATATACATGGTCAGGGAGTGACTATGCAGTTTCCTGGAGATAGAAGTGTGGTTCCTGTGTGTGGTCACGTCGCTAAATAGAAAGGAATAAAGATTAGAGATCACATGCCTCTGTCAATGTTTTTTGTTGCAGAGAGCCTTCAAAGGCATGAGGGGTCTGAACCAAGCGTTACCCGCTCCTTGAGAAAAAAGAAAATGTCTTATTTGTGCATAGGACCAAAATGATAAAGCATAAGGAGCAAAACAAAAGATCTATTTAGAGCGGCCAAGGAAAGGAGGATGCCCCTGCGAAGAAACTGCGACGCCCAAATATCATGATGTGGCCAGAACTGCAGTAAGTACGGCTGGGACATTCCCAGGGCAAAGACTGGGTTGAGGCGCAGTGTTGTCATGGGACCCATCCCCAACCGAGCCTAGATGGTTCCCACAGACCGAGAGGAAAGCCTCCAGAGTCGGTCCCATGAAAGGGTGCTGTAAGGATTCTGTTGGTATGTGTTTACGTAGGAGCCATGGGCCGTTGCGTAATGGCTGTGGTGACTGGGCCTGCTCTAAGAGGAACCAGCCCTTGATTGTGTCGTGAATGTGTCAATCCACCACGCGCAAGAGCAGGCAAGCCCGATGGTAAAGTTGTATGTCGGGCAGACTATGCCCCCTTTAGTCTTGGGTATGGTGAGGCGAGAATAACTAATTCTTGAGGGTTTGCCCTGCCAAATGAAAGACTAACAGATGCGTCTGAAGGTGCCAAAGGAAGAGTGAGGAAGACATATGGGGATAGTTTGCATCAGGTAGAGAAAGCGAGGCAAATTAATCATCTTAATGAGGGCGGCTCTTCCAAACCAGGATATTCGTAAGTTTGCCCAGGTACCCAGGTCTCTGCGCAGGCGGTCAAGGGCTGGCATAAAATTCTGGTAGTATAGGTCCGACAGGATCACGGGGGTTTGAATACCCGCATAGGTAATCGCCTTGTAGTTTATCTTCAAACTGGAGATGTGATCAAAGTGTTCTATTTCACGCAAAAGGTTGAGGATGGAAGTAAGGGGGTCTGATAAGTAGAGGAGTATGTCATCCGCGAATGCTGAGAGTTTGTAAACATGATCCTTCATCTCAATGCCCTTTATATCCGGGCTTTGGCGTAATTTGTTTAGGAAGGGCTCCAGGGTCAGAACAAACAGCAACACAAGAGACAGCCCTGACGTGTACCGTTGCAGAGTTCGAAGGCTTTCGACGCGTGGCCGTTGACTTTCACCCTAGTAACAGGGCTCCGGTAGAGGGCCCGGACGTACGTACACATGCGTGGAAGAAAACCCACAGAGCGCAATACTGAATCCATGTAGTCCCAAGCCACTCTTGTCGAATGCCTTTTCCGCATCCGAGAGAAAAAATCCTGGTTGTGAGTGGGAGGACAACCAGTGGTGCAAATTCAGGGCTTTTGTGGTATTGTCACGACCCTCCCTACCAGTGATAAAGCCCACTTGGTCCGTGGAAATTAAAGAAGGAAGCAGTCTATTGGCCAGAATCTATGCAAAGGGTTTTACATCTACATTCAGGAGGGAGATCGGGCAATAGTTGGTGACTCGGGTATCGTTTTTGCCTTCTTTCGGAATGACTACAATGTGGGCCTCCAGGGGATTCGATGGGGCCTGTGAGGGAGACGACAGGGACTGGAAAGCCTCAGGAAATCGAGGCTTGAGATCGTCGGTAAAGGTTTTGATGTATTGCAAGGTAAGGTCGTTGAGGGCCTGGGCTCTTACCCGGTTTCATGTTCTTTAGCGCTTGGTCATATTCTTCTGGCGAAAGAGGAAGCTCCAATTTACGCGCCACCATGCGTGATATCGGTTTAGGGCCAAAGCGCTCGAGATAGGTCTTTATGATCAACTCACGTTTGGTCGCCGTAGGGGGCTGAAGAGCTGGAGGGAAGAAAGTTATAGAGCCTCTCAAATTGACTGCGGTCAGTTCCTGGTGAGTAGCTACCGCCCTGGTTCTTTTGTGCGTGTGTTCAAGAGCGCTAATTTCGGGATAGTAAGGCAGAGAGTAACATTTGATGTCCGTTTTTCCATTTGGCCACCAATACAAGAAGTTCACCCCCAATTACACACTTGGGAGCCTCCCATAGTGTAAGTGGAGAAGTGTCTGGAGTGTAATTTCGTTCGAAAAAATTGCAAACACAGAATGCGAGGTGTTGGACGCCGACAGAATCCTTCAAGAGGGTTAAATCGCCAGATTTTGAATCTAGAGTGTGTTTCTAGAAACACTAGGGTAAGCGTAATAGGGTTATGGTTGGATAACACCATTGGCTCAATCGTAGCCTGTTGCAAGAGGGGGAGGTCTGCCTGTGAGAGGAAGAAGTAGTCAATTCTGGAATGCTTCCGGTGTAAGGCATAAAAAATAGTATAGTCTTTGTCGTGTGGGTGCAATAAACGCCATGAATTGTGGATGTGCAGACCAATAAGTTGGCGTTTGATTTGTTTCAGGGCTCTAAAGGGTAACGCCGAGGAACCTGGGAAGGTATCCACAAGGGGATTAAGGGGAACTCCCCTGATGATAAGCAATCCAGATGCAAAATTGGCTAAAAGCTCACTGACGTGGCAAAAAAAGGTCACCTTTTTGGAATTTGGGGCATAGATATTCACTATGGTAACCAGTCGAGCTCCAAGACTGGGGGGGGGTTGTGGGGCGAGAACGAAATTCGAGCTCCAAGATTACCCTTTAGAAACAAGTAGTGGCCCTCGGGGTCCTCTAGCTTGTCCTGCATTTGAAACGGGAGTCGGTTAGATAGGAGAATAGATACACCCTTTGTTTTGTTCGCCGAATTGGAGGAATGGTATGCCAAGGGATAGAAGCCATCTAGAAACCTGGGGATAGCTCCAGTTTTGAAGTGTGGCTCCTGAAGCAGGATAACGTGGTCTTTGAGCTGACGGGACTCCCCCAGGACTTGGGATCTCTTTTCAGGTACATTTAACCCTTTTACATTAAGGGATAGTAATTTTATATACATTTGGGGGGGGGGGGGGGTGGTGTTTATGTGAAGACATTGCACACGACCGCTCTGCGGGCCTTAAGCGATACAATGAAACTGAGCTCTCTCAGGGGGCCCTAGGCCCACACAGGGGATGGGAGAACTGCAGAAGAAAAAAAAGGGGGGGGGGGGCGAGAACGAAATGTGAGAAACCGAGAGGAGGAGCAGGCAGGGAAGACGGAAAGGAGAGGGATGGATAAGAACACAGAAACGTCTGGAGGTGGGGCTAGACTACTAGGCCACCTAGAAGAAGTAGAGAGGAGGCCGAGAAGGTCAGTAGACTTGGCCAAGTCCGCTGTGTGGGTGCGTGAGCAAAGACGACCAGAGGGTGAGAAGCCCGCCGACTAGAGAGAAGCACGCACATGAAGAGTATAATGTATGGCGCAGGATGTTGGCACCCTGTGTATTATATCTCTTTCTTTCTCTTAAAGAACCTTATAGGTCATCAGTTTAGCGTTACGGAGGAGGTCTGCTAGAATTATTGCTCTCATTCTGGCGTGCGCGGCAATATATAACATTTGTATCGCAATCAGCGTTTTCATGCGTAGGCTCCCCAGCGTGTGCCTTTACATTTGTATGTGCATATATGTGGGGGTGGCCTCAATTGTTTTTAGGGGCTTTTATCTAATGATTTTTGGTGACCGGTTCTCTTTATTTAGACATCCAGGGTCTAAAAGACCCTGCATGTCTACCCTGTGCTCCCCTGAATGTAATCCAATGCATATTGCATTACATTTTTTCCCGGCCTCCATGGCTGGGAATCTCTCAATTGGGACAAGGAAGTGACATCATAATGTCACTTCCGGGTCAGGACAAGAAAGGGAGGGGACGTGTGCACTCTCCTCCCTCCCCTCTAGCCGACGGCGGTGAGTCGGTCCCGGGCCCACAGATTGGCAAGCTGTGCCCGGGAGACCTTGCGCAAGGGTGGGGGTGAGGCTGGCACTGTGTGAAAGCAATTGGCAGCAGTGCTACCACCCGAATGATTCCACCTGACAGGTGAGCCCTGCTGCTTGCCCGCAGCAGGGCTAAAGTTAAAAATAAACTATTTTCCCGGCGCCCATTACATGTCCTGGGCGTCGGGCGATATGAATTCAACATCCCTGGTTTTGCATAAGAGCAGTTTCTTTCTCGTCTCTCTTGCTCCTCAGTGGGTAAAATGCAGCAGCAGTCTCCCGCTGCTGTCAATTAGAGCCTTTGATTGGAGGTAGGCTGAGCCCTGCTCTGTGTGTCCTGTAGGTGAACTCGGCGGGGTATGGAGCCATGAGCATTGGCGGGGGAACTTGAGAAGAGGTCCATTGCACAGAGCAGGTAAGTATAACATATTTGTTATTTTAATAAGATGAAAAATGAAGCTTTACAATTACTTTAAATTAGAATTTGACATAAAAATGCTGCCTATGAGATCTGTGGAAAACGTAATACGACTTGCATCACCTATGTGTTATTTGAAATGAGAGCTCCATTAAAGTGTTTTGGTTGTTAGATGATCAAAACAACTAGTCATTTCATACCTCTGCTTTGTAACCATGATTCACATAGTAAAACACCCTCTAAAGAAACTTAGTTCTCGGGACTGTTCTGCATTTACCCTCTATAGACCTGAGGCTGCATTCACATTTACCTTTTTTGTGCCACATGAATAGGGCAGCCCGTTGATTTCCATCTTCTGTCCTGTCTTTACTGTCATGGTAGAGTCCAGTAATTGAAATAAGGAAATGCTGCAGTGCTACTCTGATAGTAATCATACTAAATATATATATAATACATAAAATACATATGAAGTGACACAATGTGCAACAAAACACAAACAGTGACCTGATCCGCCAGGGATCTACAAATATATAGATGAACTGATCCTCAATGGATCCAAAGTGTACACAGTGAATGTTGTACCACCCAAATGATGATAATCTCAGATTTTTTACCAATACTAAACGTATGGTATAAATGTGCATAGCTCCTAAAATAGGATCCAAAGTGATGGTATAAGCAAAACAAACAAAGGATATGTAAATTTAGCCCAAATCGGACTAATAAGTGATATGTCCAAAATTTGGACTCAAACGCATAAAAGTGCATAAGCATGCAAAAGCAAAATACACTGTTCAACAAATTTTTTTTTTTTTTGCCAGTTTTGGAAACAAAAGGATCCATTTCTTAATGAATTTCACATTCTGAGTTCAAATATAACAATGAAATTTGTCAATTGGCTCTAGTTTTTCTGTAAACGGAAAGTTTTCTACTATAGGCGTAATGACTACATAATGCACAATAATTATATAGATAGATGTCTTTCCACAAATATAAAGCAAGTGATATTGACTACATAACAAAGCCTAAATGGCATAATATATTGCATAGGATTACCAAGAAAAATTATAGCCATAAGCTAAGTTGAATCATTTTAATACTTAGGATTCTCACTAGTTTTGTTTTCAGTTTGTGTCGGTTTTGCTTTTCTTGGCTTTTCTCTTGTATTCGAGGAAAGGGCTATCTCTTACAACTGCACGTGACTACATACTTCAGGTTCTTCCTCACTTGACTCAACCACGAAGGATTCTGGTGCTTTAGGAATTGGTAGCCCCTCTCCATGAGGAACTGGACGTATTGCCGATGGAATATTTGGATAGTGCACAGATAACTTTTTCTTCTTATTTAGCCCTTTTACAATTGGAGGCACCATACAAAAGTAACAATTACTAACATGATCTGTTGGCTCTCTCCAAATCATTGGCACAGCGAAAGGCATAGATGCCTTTTTTCCATTCAACCATTGCTCCAGTGCCGTCCCACAAGAATTGCAGCATATATGTGGTGCCCAGCTCTTGTCCTAGTCTCCTATCTTGCAGCCAAAATACAAGTTGTAGGCTTTCTTAATCATTCCTGTTATCCTCCTTTTTTGTGAGATAAAAGTTATTTCACCGCAGATATAGCAGAAATTATCTGCTTTATTCACACAAGTTCGAGGCATTACTGAGTAGCCTATATAAGCCTAAAACGAAATGTAAAGACGCTGTCGAACTACAATCAGCTACAGATACTGCAGCTTTTATGCAGTGAAGTGATGCAATTAAAGGCTAATATTGCATCATCTCAGTATACATGCAATTTTCTATTGGTCACCAGTATCAATTGCGCAATATGCAGCTGAAGTTGCATCATAATTTTGAATGGCTTACGTCATTAGATGGGTGAATATATCATGGAAACTAGAGCCAATCAACATTTTTTAGGGTCATTTTCGTTTTCAGCACCCCAAAATTATGTAAGATTAGCTAATTTTATGCCCAAAACTTTTTACCTGTTGAACAGTGATATCTGAATCCCAAAAAATATATTAATTATAAAGTGTTTTCCTACATAAATCAATATATATGCAAACAATCAATGATGAATACATTAGTGAACCTATATCATGAAAAAACGCATGACTTCAAACTTGGGTAAGAAATGTGAAAAAAGTCAGAATGTGGTACTACACCACTATATATTCAAATAAACAAATGACACTTGTGCACGTGGATGGTGGACGTGAATAATCACAAAGAGTATCCGGCAAAAGCCAGATTGGCCGCTCACCTTCTTGCTTCGACCCCCAGGGGGTCATAATACTTTTGGGATCACTAAACCAGATCCTCCATGTATATGATTCCTCTATTCCTGGATATCTCTCCCCTCAGGGATGTGCGTGTAAGTAGCAGAATCCTCACCAAGTATACGCATATGGTATAAGCCAGTATCTTTCATCCAATTGTCCTATCCCTCGCCAGCACGAGGTGAAGAATGGGGTCATTGTATTTGGGGCTTGTGCCATGGTTTGGTATAGAGTAAATGAGCCATACTGCACATAGGTCTCTAAAATATACTAGATTCTCAATAGGACTAGCTCAGCAGCACGTTAAGGGTTGCTTTGGATTGATATTGCCCTCTGTCACATCATTCGTTGGTACTTCCAAGCGGCCAAATATGAAAAAAGTTCCTTTTTGTTTATATATGTTATTTTAAAGAGGGCAAATTTGTTTACGCTACTTTATTAGGTTAATTTAAATAACGTTTCAAGCAAAGATTTTGTTACATGCATTTTATAAATGGAAGCACGTTTGCTAGAGACATCTGCCGGCATTGTATTCCATTCTTTGCCACGGTAGCTGCTTGAAGCATATTGAACTATTTTAAGTATTCCCAGAAATTCTTCAGAATAAAGAACATTTGTGTGGCTATGTAGGAAGAAATAAATGTAGGTTCATGCTCCTGGTCAGCATTTCACTCAGTATCCACATTTAAACATTAAATGGGTTATTCTACTCCCCTGGCTAAGTGTATGTAAAGGCAAAAACATTCTATTTTTTTTTTTTTTTCAATTTTGAACATGGTAGGCAAAGGTTAGACCCCCTACCAAATTTTTGTTGTGGTCTGTATCACTGCTATGCATATTTGCTTTTTGTATTTGCCTTGGTGATCACGGTTACGAATATAGAAGGTAAGAGGAAATCCTAAATTTTGGATTTGCCAGAAGAGCAAGAGGTGTGAGGGGAAGACTTCCAAAATGAACAAATGTGCTAGTGACAACTAAGATGGGAAATCCCCTTACTTTAGGGGGATTTTATCTTGTTTTCTTTTGTATCTTCAAGACAGGAAGTGAGGAGAAACTTCCCTAGCAGGAAAGAGACAGAAAAATAAAACCTGGTGGTGCTTTTTAACCCTTACCTACTCCTTTCAGTTAGTAATCATGTTTTTAGCTTTACTGTTTTTGACCACTTACCACTTTTACCCCCTTCCTGCCCAGACAAATTTTCAGCTTTCAGCGCTGTCACACTTTGATAATTACGCAGTCATGCAACACTGCACCCAAACAAAATTTTTCTCTTTCACTGATGTGCGCTAATGAGGCTGCACTGATGGGCATTTCCAGGCATCACTGGTGGGCATTGGCAAACATCACTGATGGGTACTGAAAGGCAGCACTCATAGGACACTGATAGGTGGCACTGACGGGCACTGATAGGCATCACTGACTGGCACTAATAGGCTGCGCTGACTGGCAGCTCTGATGGGCACTGATATGTGGCATTGATGTGCACTAGTAGCCACCGATATGTGGCATTGATGGCCACTGGTATGTGGCATTGAGCACTGACAGATGGCACTGATGGGCACTGACAGGTGACGTCCTCCCACTCTAACTGAGGGGGTGCGTGGCGATTGGTGGTGCGCTGTGTCCCAGGGACACAGCAGATCACCTATCACAGTAAAGAGCCGATGACACAGTCTCTGTCATGTGATCAGCTGTGTCCAATCACAGCTGATCGCATGTAAATAAGGAAATGCCGGTTATCTGCATTTCTCTCCTCACGAGCTGTCACGCTGACCACTCCTGAGGAGAGCCTGTAATCGGCATTCCTCAGAGGGGACATGTACACTGATCATCTGGGCACTGATGATCAGTGTAGCCCCATCAATGCCACCTATTAGTGCCACATCAATGCCGCATATCAGTGCCTACCAGTGCACGTCAATGCCACATATCAGTGCCCATCTCAGCTGCTTGTCAGTGCCACCTATCAGTGTTGCCCATCAGTGTCATCTATCAGTGCTATATGAGTGCTGCCTTTCAGTGCCCATCAGTGATGCCTGTCAATGCCTATCAGTGCCCATCACTGCAGCCTCATTAGCGCACATCAGTGAAGGAGAAAATTCACTTATTTACAAAATTTTATAACAGAACTAAGAAAAAACGTTTGGTTCTTTTTTTCAAAATTTTCAGTTTTTGGTTTGTTTAGCAAAAGATAAAAAACCCAGAGGTGATTAAATACCACCAAAAGAAAGCTCTGTCTCAAAAAAATGAAAAAAATTTCATATGGGTACAGTGTTGTATGACCGCACAATTGTCATTCAAAATGTGACAGCGCTGAAAGCTGAAAATTGTCCTGGGCAGGAAGGGGGTATAAGTGCCCTGTAGGCAAGTGGTTAAAGGAAGCCTATACAGAGAGAACATGGAGGCTGCCCTTGTTTACCTCTCCTAAAAGTTCATGTTATTTTACCTTTCACTGTGATCTGAGTTCACTGTGCAAGTAGGGATATGCTATGCATATAGCAGGTTTCAGAAAAAAAAAATTGGCCCCATTCACACTTGTGATTTGGCCATTTGCGATTAGATGATCTCTATGATGAGCTGCAGACAGGAAGTACTATTTAAGTGCAGGAGCCCCACTGGGTCTTCTGCACCGAATTGCAAACTGCCCGATCTGCAAGTGTCCAGGAACTTTTGCAGGGGAATCGGGAGGGGTGGGGGACAGCACTCCAGAGCTGGTATGCGTATATCATTTGTAATAATAAAATTAAGATGTGGCAAAATATCTTGCCTCCTCTAGCAGGGATCTTAGTTTAGGCAGAGTATGTTTCTACAATCCACATTTCCATTAGGGATCTTGGAGCTTTGTTTTCATTGAAAGCAGCTAAGAAGACCCAAAACAGCAAGTGCCAGCAGTTGTGTTTCATCAGCCATATGTATTTTTTTCCCCTCCAGATCCAGAAGTTGTGTGATAGAGTTGTTTCATCTACTTTGCTGGAAGACAGAAGGGATGCTGTAAGAGCCCTCAAGTCCTTGTCAAAGGTCTGTTCATTTTTGTTGATTGTGTATGGCCTCTGGGCAGTGCATTGTGAAGGCTTTTTTTATTCTATATACTTGTGATTCATTGAGCTGCATAAGTGAATTATACTGTGCTGTTTTGTTTGGTGGGCCCAGTATAAGGTATAAAACAACTAATTAAGAAAGACATAATAATCACTGCCCTTTATTTAGAAAGCAAAAGAGCATTACGGGTTAAGTGGTGAATATTACATATGTGGTTTTTATATTTTATTTGTACTTGTAACAGACTCTATAGCACATTATTTAGCTATATGTAGTTGACATATGTTTCCCTTTTTGGTAAACAGAAATATCGTCTTGAGGTGGGCACTCAGGCTATGGACATTCTCCTGAATGTACTACAGACCGATCGGTAAGCTGTTTCTTTTCATAAATTAATCCTCTTTATAGTAACTCTTTAGCATGGAATCATTTGAATGTAAAGCATACCTGCAAAACGATTTCATATTCTAACCTAGTGGCCTGCTTCTTAAAAAGCCACCAGTAACTTGTGAATTAACACTTTTGAATATAGATCCTGATCCCTCATTTCTGAACAGTCAGCTCTTCAGTAGAGGCACTGTTAAATGTACACTGCCGTCAAAAGCAAAAAGTAAGCTAAACTCCAAGTAAACGGCTAAATACTTAAATTAAATACAGCCCTGGCCAAAAGTTTTGAGAATGACACAAATATTAGTTTTCACAAAGTATGCTGCCTCGGCTTTTATGATAACAATTTGCATGTACTCCAGAATGTTATAAAGCGTGATCAGATGAATTGCAATTAATTGCAACATCCCTCTTTGCCAGGAAAATGAACGTAATACAAAAAAAAAAACATTTTGACTGCATTTCAGCCCTGCCACAAAAGGACCAGCTGACATAATGTCAGCGATTTTCTCGTTAACACAGGTATCAGTGTTGATGAGGACAAGGCTGGAGATCACGCTATCATGCTGATTAAGTTAGAACAGGCTGGAAGCTTTAAAAGGAGGGTGGTGTTTGAAATAATTGTTTTTCCTCTGTTATCCATGGTTACCTGAAAGGAAACACGTGCAGTCATCATTGCTTTGCACAAAAAGGGATTCACAGGCAAGGGTATTGCTGCAGCTAAGATTGCACCTAAATCAACCATTTATTGGATCATCAAGGACTTCAAGGTAAGAGGTTCAGTTGTTGTGAAGAAGGCATCAGGACGCCCAAGAAAGTCCAGCAAGTGCCAGGACCGTCTCCTAAAGTTGATTCAGCTGCGGGATCGGGGCACCACCAGTGCAGAGCTTGCTCAGGAATGGCAGCAGGCAGGTGTGAGTGCATCTGCACGCACAGTGAGTTGAAGACTATTGGAGCATGGCCTGGTGTCAAGAAGGGCAGCAAAAAAGCCACTTCTCTCCAGGAAAAACATCAGGGACAGATTGATATTAAGCAAAATGCACAGGGATTGAACTGCTGAGGACTGGGTAAGGTCATTTTCTCTGATGAATCCCCTTTTTCGATTGTTTGGAGCATCCTGAAAAAACCTTGTCTGTAGAAGAAAAGGTGAGGGCTACCATCAGCCCTGTGTCATGCCAACAGTAAAGCATCCTGAGATCATTCATGTGTAGGGTTGCTTCTCAGCCAAAGGAGTGGGCTCACTCACAATTTTGCCTAAGAACACAGTCATGAATAAAGAATAGTACAAAAACATCCTCTGAAAGCAACTTCTCCCAACCATCCAAGAACAGTTGATGACAAACAATGCCTTTTCCAGCATGATGGAGCATAAGGCAAAAGTGATAACTCAGTGGCTTGGAACAAATCATCGAAAGTTTGGGTCCATGGCCAGGAAACTCCCCAGACCTTAATTCCATTGAGAACTTGTGGTCAATCCTTAAGAGGCGGGTGAGCAAAAAAAACCCTCAAATTCTAACAAACTGCAAGCATTGATTATGCAAGAATGGGCTGCCATCAGTCAGGATGTCGCCCAGAAGTTGACTGACAGCATGCCAGGGTGAACTGCAGAGGTCTTGGAAAAGAAGGGATCAACACTGCAAATACTAACTACATAAACTTAATGTAATTGTCAATAAATGCCTTTTGACACTTATGAAATGCTTGTAATTATACTTCAGTATACTATATTAACATCGGACAAAAAGATCTAAAAACACTGAAGCAGTAGACTTTGTGAAAATGATGATTTATCCTTGTCTCAATTTATTACATCACAGAAACCTGACACTTTAACAGGGATGTGTAAACTTTTTATATCCAGTGTGTGTGTGTGTGCGTGTGTATGTATGTAATATATATGTGTGTGTGTATATGTGTGTGTGTATTTATATGTGTGTGTATATATTAGTGAGAACTAGCATCAAGGGTAGATCTTTAAAGTACACAGCCACTCGCTTTCATCGTTTTAAGGGCCGTTTTTGCCCAATTTTATTTAAAAGAAAATTCCATAAATCCAACACCATAGATTTCCCTCCACAGGGGTTTTCAGCATTTCACTCTTCCAAACACAGACATTTAGCCTCCTGGCTTATACATACAGTCCTGCTGCTCTGGCTTTCCACTTCAGGCTCATGTCTGTCTCCTGCAGACTCTTTTCTAAACGGCTCTTTCAGGCACACAGCTAGCAGCCCCTTGCTGCTCTGTCTCCCACCTATCCTCTGTGGAACTCTCCTGACTCCTGGGCAATGGCCTCCTCTCTACCGGGGTGGAGCCCAGAACCGTGGTTTGGCCTCTATGAAAAGGCCTGCACACACCTGTGTAATCGATGTGCTGGCTGTTCCCAGACCCTGGACCCAGGACTGGAGATTTTACACACAACTGAATTGTACAGTTTTATAGGTCACATTAAAGGTGGAAAAAGTTCAGAATTTATTCTTTTGTCTCATTTTTTCACATCACAGAAACCTGACATTTTAATAGGGGTTACTTTTAATCCTTTCCTCTATTCCTGTACGATGAGAACTGCTTTTTAGGGCTGGTTAGTACTAGCAGCAAGAAGTGCTGCTCCTGTGAATAGCCTTCCATGCTCAGATCACTTTTCAGAGGTATTTGACAGGCTGTGAAAAGGCAGTATGTTGCTTCCTCACCTCCTGTTTTAACTTCCTATACACATCACCACGCCACAACCACATACAATGCACACAATTGTGGGGCAGTTGCATTCCATTCACCTGGGGGTATACTTTCAGCTGCACACACAGCATGCGTACAGTTGTGTAGCAGTTGGGAGCAGTAAAAACTCAACTAGGTGGTTTAATCACCTTCCAAGCTCACATGTGAACAAGCTCTTGGTTTACATCTGTGCTGCTAAGTGTAGGGCAGCCCAGTCCTTTCAGTGGGCTGCCCTTTCAAAGAGGTCCCTAACCCTTCTTTGAAAATCATGCCACAGCAAAAATACACTGCGTTTGCCAGTGTGTGGGGTACCATTTAGAATTAATGTCACCCCTGCACATCTACTAGAGCAGTGCATTTGTCTGCTTGTCAGAAAATAATGTGATTTTGCACACATTACACAGCACTCAGTACTGTGAACAAAGCCTTAGACTTGGTGCGTCAAGACTGAGAATACTGTTCTAGGGCACTTTGACGGGAAAAAGGTTGAGAAACGCTAGGTTAAAGGTTCTACTCAAACTAGAGCGGACTAGCTGCTGACTGCGCTAGGGGGCAGTGTGGTGCACAATTCAGCACATCACATGGCTCCCCCCCCTTTTTTTTTTTTTAACAAACATTTGCAGTGTACAAAACATTCACTTCATTCCTGGTGCTGTCAAGCGCTCTGTGTTGCAGTATGTATGCGACACGTAGGAAACAATTGTATTCAATTTTGTCCTTGTGGTGGTAGGCATATTACAATGTGGTAAAAAATCTGTCACCACACAATGCATGAATTAGCCCTTACACTGTGTAAGAGAGTAATTAAGAGTACCCTATGTGGTATTCAAAAAAAAGATGGTCTCTCTGTCCTAAGACGGCTGGTCTTTCCAGGCCTCTGCAAACTGTGTACAAGTGTTCTAAAGGATTGGACATGTTTGTCAGAAAGTGGACAGTTTCTCCAAAATATTTTCAATAACCCTCCAAGTATGTAAATAAAAATCTGAAATAACTCTTTAGCCACTTAAAGAATCTTGGCATGTGCTGGAAACGACAGGTTCGCAGTTGGGGGGTCAACTTTTCCATAGGGGCCCACAAGCTTCCAGCTACACCTCTGGGGGGATAATCCAAAATGTTTAGTTTTAACCAGTACAGGAATAGAAAAGTGGTCTTTCAGTGGAAACACTTGTTATGATACCAACTATATAAGAGAGGATTTTGCTCACTTCGGAGTTTTCCTCTCATTTCCTGTTGTGCCTAAGCTACAGGATGTGAAGAGAAATCTCCTCAATGGGACATAGACTGCAAAAAAAACCTGACAGCATCTTAACTTCTTCCTTGCTGTAGCCAAAACTTAAAAAAACTTGTTTTGAATGTAGATATACCTTAAGGGCATTTACAGTTTACCTTTTAATAATGAATAAAGATAGAGATGATCTGCTTTTTTTATGCATTGTCCCGGTGGTATGCACACAGTTATACTCATGTTATAATTTAAAGTTGTTGCTAAAGGGCTGCAGAATGAAAGAAAGGCTGTTAAATAAAGAATATATGAAATTATATCTGAGCTGCTTTTTTTTTCTTCTATTAGATCCGATTCTGAAATCATTGGCTATGCATTGGATACATTGTACAATATTGTGTCTAATGATACAGAGGAGGCAGGTAAGTCATATAATCTGTTTTTGTGTGAAGGATCCATTGTGGATTGTGTCTTTCATCTGTATCAAGCTTGGGACCATTTCCATCTTCCACTGAAAGTCCCTTCCTAACATCTTTCAACAAACAGAAAGCGCCTGTCTGTCATAAACCCAGAAGTCATATTTTCCTTTTTTCTCTGGATTTTGGATTTGAACAATTCCCAGATTTTCACTCTTAATATGTTGGCTTATTTCAGATGGTGATTTGAAAGGTAATTTGTCATTAGAAGAGGAGCACTAATGTGTACTATTTCCTAACATCAGAGTAGTTTTTATTTGCTTGACTTCATTAAAGCTGAATTCTAGGTTTTTGTGTTTTTTTGTTTGTTCTTAGTTTTTTCCGGTCCACTTTACATCAATGTAAATAAGCATATTCCAGACCTGGCTACTAGTGGCTACTGATCAGAGGCCAGCCACCTGTCACAGGATCTGGAAGACAGCAAAGAATCACATAATTCTCCTCTTCCACAAAGATCAGACAGTTATGGAATATCCATTTTTACATTGGTCCAAGGTGGATCAATGTAACTATGCAAAAAAATATCCATACATGGAATACAGATTTAAAGTGTAACTCCACTTTAGGCCCCATTCACACTTGCGTTGGGTTTGTTAGGGATTAGATATGGGATTACCTAGGGTGAACACCACTTTGAGAGCAATAGCAGGCTGACAGCTCCTGCAGCTAATCGTGCCTGCACACATTTAAACTTGAATTAAAGGCAAAACTTTTGGTTTTGGGTAGACTGGAGCTGGATTAGAACACTTGCCAGTTTTTATGGCTGTCTGTGCCCCCCATTGGGGAAATCTTCCAATGGGGACACTAGTTCTGGTGAACTGGGGGTTCCCAAGGAATTCCCTTAAATTGTAAGGATTTCCTCCCACTTCCTGTTTGGCAATGGGACAGGAAGTGAAATCTCTGCAATGGAACACAGATGGCAAAAAAACAATCTGACAGAGGTTATAACCCTCCCTTGCTCTATCCAATATGAAAAAAAAAAAAGTTTTGCTTATAGTGCTGCTTTAATTGCTCATGGAGCTGATCATTATCCAGGTAGTCTGTGCTTGAGCAATTACAAGCGAGCGCCTGCTGTTGCAGGTACCATATGACCTCTGTGACCAATCACAGCAGGTCACATAACATTTGTAAACAGTGGATGAATTCCTTTCATTCCATCCATTGTATACATTTGTGTTGCCAGCTGTGGTTGGTCACAGTGATCACATAGGACAGACTGGGCCAATCACAGCTACACAAAAATGGCAACCGTCCCAACCTATAACCAGCTTTAGCAGTAAGGTACACATGGAAGCGCAATGCAAACAAACAAAGGATTTCCCAGAAACACTTGCCAGCCTGCAAAACAATTTGGTCCTGTTTAACAGTTTGCGTTAAAAGCAGAGGATTTGTTTTGCACACATTTGCAAACACATGCGTAAGCCGCAGTCCCGTGTCAAGGGTCCTCTTTATACTGTGGACCTAACTAAAATTTCCAAAGTCTCCATAGTAGGAGCACATGTAGAAATGGATAGGTTAAGGGCAGGTGTGTCTGGAGGAGCCCATCCCTCCTTAAAGGTACAGGGACACATGTGATGCCCAGCTTTACCAAAATGATAGCAAAGGCATCCAGTGCGTCCCTGCATCCAAATTAGCCAACTACACAAAAAATGTCAACCGTCCCAACATATAATCAGCCTTAGCAGTAAGGTGCACATGGAAGGGCAATGCACATCGCCAATCACAGCCCATCTGTGTTATGTGATTAGCTGTGGCCAATCACAGCTAATAACAGCAACATAAACTGAATCGATTTCATTCAGTAAAATGCTTGCTTATAACAATTACAGGTGCCCTGTATTGAAGTGGTTAATCGCTAATGGCCCCACTATCAAAGTGTGGATTGGTCATATTTACTACAAGACATATGTTTAAACTTTGTTGCACCTAAAAGGGAGCTGATTTTTGATAATCTAAAATTGTAAAATGGCTTTTGTAGCAATTCTGCATGGAAAATCAATTTTCGAATGAGGTTTTTATATATGCCCATAAATTTAATTCAGATTTTTTTTTTTTAGTTTTGATTTAATATGTCTTAATTTTCTTTGCAAAAATAGTTTACATTTGAATTCCAGCCAACCAAAGCAACATATCTAAATCTCTATTTCTGACCCCATTTCATTAAGCAAAAAGATAATTTTCCCTGTGGAGATATTTAAGTTTTAATCCCTGTCTCCAACAGAAGGTCTCCCAACTGAATTATTATTAGTTGGAGCTGGCGTCATGCTCTTCAGGGCACTCTACATGCCTAAATGTCTTCCTATACATGTAGACTGTCCTATAAGGGCTAGTGCGGGCAACTGCATTGGTTGTGACAGGGTTGCAGAGAACATCCTTGTCATCACTGCAGTAATATCTGCAGCAACTTACTGCAATAATATCTCGTATTGCTACATAGATGTTCTATTGTAAAAATCGCTAACCCCTTCTTCCACTGTATAGCAGGAAAATTGTGGACATGAGCAGCCAGACACAACATTGATGTTCTGCTGCCTTGTTTAGTGCTGTCAGGATCCAAGCAATTTAAAGATGTTGGAAGAGCAGACCAAAGCAGGAGAAAAGTGGAGCTGCTGCTTCTTACTCACCCCTACCCCCTTCCCTCACGTATGGCAGGCTTATTATAGGATTGGTCAACCAGATACAGCTTTACTGTGTTAACATCTTAAGTACAGTGGACTGAAAGTCTGAAGAAAGAGGTAAGGGAAGGTGAGCAGCCAGGCACAATACTGTTCTGCAGCAGAACACCAGTATTGCTGCAAGCTCACCCTCCCTCCCCTGCAGAGAATGTATAGAAAGCCATCACAGGTAAAACAAGCTGAAGGTTGGGAGACAGAGGTAAGGGGAAAGTGAGCTGCCAGAAATAATACAGCTGTTTTGCTGCCTTGCTCAGCGCAGTAAGGGTCCAAGCAATAACAGGACACTGGCTGCTGTAAGCAAGGTAACAGACCCTCCCCTACCTCTTTCCACCCACCCTTAAGCTGGCCATACACATGTAAATTTTCGGATGAGAATATTCATAAGAAAAGTCTTATGAAACTTCTTTGCACATTTGATGAGTGGACAAATGTCGTTGGTTTCTGAACAAAAACCACATACACTCACTGGCCGAAAATTAATTTGATCAAGAAAAGTTTTCCTTCCTGCCCCTTTGACTGCTGTTGAATATGAACATTGATTTGATTCCACAAATGATAAGAAAATCAAACAAATATTCTTGAAATTCTCAAACGAAAATCTATCCGTGTTTGGCCAGCTTAAGCCAGCTCTGTCTGCAGTGTAAAAAAGAATAGGAGCATAGTGGTGGAGTGCAGAGGTGCGGTGCTAGGCAGAGAGACAGTGTATACCCCACAAGTGCTGGAAGCTTCCCTCTCACTCATGACATCAGCACAGAAGGGAACAGAGAGCCAACTGGCTCCTTTAAACAGGAAATTGGTATCTTCTGACTGGCAACATTTAGCTGGTTTTTAGGCTCCACTGACAAAAAAAAACTAAAAAATAGAGAACATTCCTAAATAGTAATTTGGAATTTGGCTTTAAAAAAAACCTGATTCTACATATTGGAAAGCCATATTCATGAGCAAAAATTGTACAGGATTGACAGGAATCCTGGCAAATGTATAAACTCTGTGCCATTTTGGGCCTGTGTTAATGGCTTTGGGCTTGTATCAATGGCATCGGTTCAAGGTGTTTGAGGTCATTCAGAATTTCACAGGTACATTTGACCTGTAGTTGGTCTCTTTCTGTCCAGCATTTGAACTGCTTCAAGCTGGTTTTGTAATCCTATAAATTTACTGTATATGCAAATTCAAAACCTGTCTGATAAGAACAAATGCCTTTTGACACAGGCCCTTACCTTGTGAAATATTGCTTTGTGATATACAGTACATTCATTCTGGGATACCTGTCAGTTGGTTTAGGATGTTTGTTTTGTTAAAGGTAAACTATCTTCTGTCAATAGTTGATATTAATTTTTGAATGCTTATTGTAGAACTTTCCTGAAAATATTTCAGAATTACATTCTTTCTGTGCAATATTCTCAAGACTGTTTCATATTCAGATTAGTAGGGTCTCCTCCTAATTAGATGAGATCAATGAAGCATTATTGCTGAACTGTACAAATAGGAAGCATTGTATGTGTTTGTAATAATCAAATGTGGATACTACTGTATAAGTCATAATCCGAAAACTATAGCTAAAAACAAGGTTTTTTTTTATAGTGTATCTAAAGCCAACACTTTATTTTAGGTTTTGATAAAGTGGTTAGTACCCATGCCAGGTTTTTATTGCTGTCTTTGTCCCATTTGGGGAGATAAACTCTCTGTTAGTCCTGGTGACTATCATCAGTGGGACTGAAAGTGAGCAAGAAACCAAAATTTCTTGTTGCTGTCAGAACAGGAATAGAGGGGAAATCATCCAGTGGGGACAGCTGTTTGGCTGGTAACTGTCTAAGAGGGGATTTGCTCACATTAGAGAGATTAATTTTCACCTCCTGTTGTCTCTACAGGACAGGAAGTAAAGTTATATTTCCTCAACGTGATACAGATGAAAGAAAAAAAAAACTTTAAAGGGTTTTTAACATTTCTTATTCTACCCAAATCAAGTTAAAGCGTTAACCTACAACACCTTCAAAAAAGAAGAAAGAAATGTAAATCATCTATAGATTTTCCTGTAAATACATTTTAACCTATGGCCAATATGTTAGAAGGCATTTAACCTACTTGTACTTTTTTATTTTGGGAGAAACCCGAAGCATCTGGAAGAAATCCACCAAAACTTGGGAGAATCCACAGACTAGTACAGATAGTTTTGGCAGTTAGATCTAGTACCCTGGCACTGCAGAGTTAATTGACCAGTTGGTCATACGTTAGTAAATGTTTGTGAAGGCATTGCATTTTTATTACTGTGAAGTGATTTGAAATATATTTTTTTCTGTTTGAGGTGAAGTAATAGTTACACATGAAATTACTTCAAAAATACCAAAGTACAGACATTCACTCCATATTACTCTGATTTTTGCTTTCGTATTTCCCAATCATCCCTCTACCAAATTACACATGCAGTTGTGCGAATTCAATCATGGAGCCTTTTCCCCAGAGAGACAGGTGAACTACCACTTAGATTAGTAGTGCTTCTGGCAGGCAGACAGGCTTCTTCTGTGTTTCAGTGGCATCACTTGCATGATCATATCTTCCAGTTCACTGTAGTTTTATGCCATTAACTTGTTGCAAATTGTTTCTAAATGTGCACGTGTGCTTTTCAGTTTGTTGTAATATTTATACTGCATGCCCTTTTAATATCAAATGGCACATGCTTAGGAAACATTAACCATGACCATCAAGCCTAAGGCTTGGTTCACATATGTACAGGTGGTGCCGCTGTGGATCCGCACGAAAATCCATGCAGTTGCACCACCCACACAGAGGAATGCAGACCCGTGGTCGGGTGCCATTCATTCTAATGGAACGCCACGCACACTGGAAAACGCAACCGTACTGGGAACCGAGGTTCCCGTGCGGGCTGCGTTTTCAGAAGAAGAGTAGGGAATTCTTCCTTGCGTGTCACGGGGCACGGGAGTCCATTCAAATGAATGGGCTCTTGTGCCCGCGCACGGCCGCAATATATGTGAACCAAGGGTTAATCTAATGCTCAGCAGAATAATTTTGCAAGTTGAAGTGTTATCTTGTGTAACCTAGCACTGTTTAATACTGGCAATCAACTGGTTTGCTGTGGTATTTTACTGATTTGACTGTATTGCTCATTTAACTGTATGTTTATTAAATGGCCTGAAATTGTGGAGGGATAGTGAAAGGTTATATTAATAAAGAGACAAAGGGGACAGTTACCACAGGACCACCAGACAGAGGGTCTGCCAACTCTGAGCAATACAAGTAAGGGAGCCTAGGTGAAGCAGTTAAGGAACTTATGTCTGCTGCCTGGTGTCCTAAAAAGCCTTTATACATTTTTAAGGTACCCTGTGAGATCTCGAAAGGTTTAAATTAAGTGGTCCCCTGCTATAGAAGACACCATAAGTTTACCCTTCCAAAGGCCTAATTTTCCTACTTCTCTTCCTTCCTCTGTCCCATTACATCACTACTACGTCTTAGAATGGTATACATGGTCATAGGAAAAAATCAGTGCACCAAGGAGGACACACAAATATGACACTCCTTGAAGTGCTGAATGTCAGAGGCTTGACAAGGCTAGCACTACAATGGAGAAGGCATAAGAGAAGTGGTAAATAAATGCTGTTTCCTATTGCAGGAGATGGATTAATTAAAATCTTTAGAGAGCTGTCAGGATTTCTTTAGGATCATACTGATTTCTTTATTATATATCTTTCTCATCCATTGAGAGACAGAAGTCTATCAACTTCGAGTTTTTACTGCAGCTTACCAAAGGATTGGACATTGGCAAAAAAAAAAACAAAAAACCTGTATACCTGCCCAGGATAATTTCTCCTACTACTACCAGCATGCCTTAGTTTCTTGCTGGCATCCGGCATCCTGCATCCTGGACTTTTATTTTAGTCCAGGTGTGTCAAGTTAGTACTTTATTTTCTTAATTTTCAACATTTTTCTTCAATCAGGACTCTTCTCTACATTGCTGCTATAGATGGATTTGCAGCTATCTGGTGTGGTTGTCCTCAGCATGGCCTTTGAAGTGCCGCGTCTGGATCTTGCTGGACTGCACTTTGTGGGAATAGCCTGGAAGTGACCTCAGACAATGGGCTTCGCTTAGGTCAATTTCCAGACTACCTTCTGGTAAAGGTTAGCCATGGAATGCTTTCCATGTCCAGTGCTGCAATTGTTGTTTCAGCACTTGCCCTGTCTCTGTGGACTCACTTTGTGAGTGAGCCAGTTATGCTGAGCCTTGGTAGCTGCCTCAAGTACATAATAAAAATAATCTGTGCAGGAGTAAAAATTTTTTATAAAAAGCTGCAAACGCTCTGTTTGTGATACCCGATATACGAACTATAAAAGCAAATGGTGTAGCGCTATACTAAAAGAAAAACAATAATGTGCAATACAGTAGGTTGCAAATCACAGCATGAGAACAATGTTAAGATATATACAGTAGCAAGAAATTCACTTATATTCACAGATTAATAAAGAAAGTGCAGTGTGCAAAAAAAGTCCTGAAAAGGCCATCAAGTGAGCAGTGGCAAACCAGAAGAAATATTCTTTTTATTCAGATACACTACAGTTCAAAGATTATTTTCCACTATGCTAAAGCTTCCACCTTCAAGTTCAGCAATGTATCCCCTTTTGTGATTCAGCACCTCCAACCACATGCAATAAAGCCACAGGCCTCGCCAGGACCATGCATGATGACATCATGTCGATGCTACTTCCCAGGATTTTATCTGCACATGCATTTTATTCATTTTTTTAGATATGGTTAATGAATTGCTTCACATATTGTTTTTTTTAATATTGTTCTTATACTGTGATTTGCAACTTACTGCATTGCGCATTATTGTTTTCTTTTGATATAGCACTACACTATTTGATTTTATACGTCAAGTACATAGCTCCACGGGCATGTTTTAAATTTCTCAGTTTCCTGAAAGTTTCCACTGCGGAAAGGTTTAACGCTGTGGAACTGAATGTTGATGTCATCCGCTGAGTGGAGAGATGTGCTGTCTTTTCCAACATACAGCAAAGAGGAAGCACCTGCCTGCTTCTGCTTGTGCTTTGCATTTGCCATTTGGAACTTTGATCTTTGAGCCGTTTATGCTGCCTGCCTGCAGTAACTTTGATCACCTCCAAGCCTCACCTTCTACTATCTGTCTGGGTTTTGGGAGTTCCTGAGGCCTTGCCTTTTGACCCTGAGCTTTATATTGCCTTACTGCCATGAGGTTGCAGCATGTCTTATTGCAGCTGTGTGGCAGTAAGGAAAATTGTCCTCCTATACCGGATGCTCACAGCTTACACTCTTTTAACTGCAGCAGGACTGCAGATGGCTTTGTCTGATTCTGAGTTACTCCAACCTTTCCCAGATAAGCTTGCCTCACAGGAGTCTCAGCGCTATGCTATTACTCTCCAATTAAAAAAGACTGTTTTATTTTGGAAACACTGTGACAAGATGTTGTCTTCCCTCAAGCACTTGCTAGCCTTGTACCTGTTTGAAGAGGACCGTGTCAAACAAAATGTTTTAGTAAAGCAACCATACTGGTGGAGAATACACCTGTATTACAGACCCTACCAATAAGTGGTTGAAATCCCTCTTGCACAGATTATCAGATCTCCATAAAGATGTCATTGCCCCAGTTCTTCCAACTTGTTCACCATTACAAAGCATGAATAGGGCATCTGATCCATCCTGCATTTAAAAGCACTGAATTTCTTAATTCAAGCTCAGAAATTCTGTCTTTTTCTGTAGGCCGGGACCATCCTGCTGTAGGGTCATCTAAATCAGGTTTAGTCTTACAACACTGTCATACATCGAACAACAGGGAGGAAGTTGAAGTCTTGCTGCCGCATAAGAGGTGGATCAGATCCTGTCCTTGGGAGTACTTCACGTTCCAGCCTTGTCTGCTGTATATACCACAAGTGGGGACAGTTGGCAGGCAGCCTTACATAGCTGGCAGTGCCTGGATGTAGGGGAGTGGTCCCTACATCCTAAGGTGTTCCAGGACCTGTGCTGCAAGTGGGAGATGCTAGTGTGGACTTCTGGCTTCCAGGTTCAACAATAAACTGAACAGTTTGTCTCCAGGTACAGGGATGTTCCATGGGATCAATACACTCTGATCATTACCCTTCCTTCTTTAAAACGTCTTTCTCATCTGCTTCTCAGGTTTAAGATGGAGGATATTCCAGTGATCACCATTGCGTATACTTCACTTGGTGTGGGTCTCACGGAGCCCTCTCTATAGTTTCTCTGTGAGAAGACCCTTCTCCTTCCCTACAGCTGCGTCTGGGACCAATGTTTTGTACTCTTAAGGGTCAGGTTTCCTTTTCTATTTTGGTCAGAAACTATTGGCCTCTCTCTTTTGATATTGATTTTTGTACAGGGAGTTGAGACCTAGGACTTACATCTTGCCCAGGGTAGTTTCTGCCTTCCACCTAAACCAGGACTTTGTTCTTTTATTTCCCTGTCCGGCTTCAGTTTACCCTAAGGAAATTTCCGTTCATTGGCCTTATGTGGCACAGGCTTTGAGGATTTACCTCTCAGCTTCTTCTTATTTAAGGAAGATTCTCTTTTTGTATTCCAGATGGACCCAGAAAGGGTGCTCTGGCTTCATGTTCCACTGTTTCTAGCTGGCCAAGCAGACCATCATCCAAGCTTTATGGCCACAAGTATCAGATCCCACCCTTTTCAGTCAAGCTGCACTCTACTAGATCTTGCTTTTTGGCACCAAGCTACCTTTTTCAGATCTGAATGGCTGCCACTTGGTCTTCTGTTTACATGTCCATAAAGTGAAAGAAAGTGAGGGGTTGATTTACTATAGCTGGAGAGTGCAAAATCTGGTGCAGCTTTACATGGTAGCCAATCAGCTTCTTACTTCAAGTTTGTTCAATTAATCTTTGTCAAAAAAAACAAACCAAATAACCTGTAAGCTAATTGGTTTCTATGCAGAGCTGCACCAGATTTTGTACTATCCAGTATTCGTAAATCCACCCATATGTGTCACCAATGAACAAGAAAGAGAAAATATTTTTTTACTCCCTGCAAAATCCTTTTTTGGAGCCCATTGAGGGTCGCATCTCCCACCCCTCTGTGTGTTTTCTGATCATGCTTGTGGTGCTGCTTTGCTGCTAAACTATGACATTTCTGGTAAGAATAGTTATCCTGGGCTGGACTACAGTTTTTGTTTACCAATGTCCAATCTACCTGTAGGCGGCAGTATAACTTGAAGGTAATAGACTTTCTTGTCGCTCAATGGACTCTTAAGAAAAAGATTTCACGGCAAGAGCAAAAATCCTATTTTGGTAACTTTTATGCAATTTAATGTATGTACCTAATCCATCCATTGCCATGATGAATCAAATAAGCATTCACTCCAAAAGCATGATCTTTTTATATGTAATATTTAATATCCTGTCTGGGGGTGATTTGAAAAATATTGATTGCTCACACACAATCCTGGGTGGACAAAATCTTTCAACTTAATTTTTATTGGCTATCATGTTTCATGAACTTATTATCTTTTCTTTCTTTCATGTCTACCTGTGCAGCCGAATCTGAAGGTAAAAATTTGCTTTTGTGTGTCAGGTGTTGGCTCTTTTTTCTTTGTTCTGTTCACTTAATTGCTCTGCTACCTATTTAATCTGTGCATATGTTAGAATTAAAAGGAATGTATAGTGTATTTTCAGCTGCTCCAGTGTTTATTTTAAAGTAATTTTTACAAGTGACTTTAAGACCTCTTGCACACTGCAGCTTGAAAAAGCTCAGTACAGCTTTTTTTTTTTTCTAGTGATGTTAAATGCAGCCCATTGTTTACAATGTGTCTGTACACACAGGTGCGTAAACAGGCACTGTGTATTCTTGAGTAAGCAAAAAATAGAAAACTCTGCTTTCCTGGTCCGTATTTTGAGCAGGTACACACAAGTACATGCAAATATGCGCATATGAGCATAAATACTTTGAATTTTCATAGATTTTGCCAAAAGAAATCTATGCGCAAACATCAGTACCGTGTGCAAGAGGCCTTACATTTTATTAGCTTGCTCTTACATATTTTCAGTGTATTAAATACAGAGTTTTTTAGATTAGGCAGCAGAGAAAGTGCTGTCTTTCTCACTGCAGTTCTTCATACTCCCTTCTTATAAGTTGTTAAGATGGAATATCACATAATGTGCATATGGTTTTCAGTATAGCAGCACAACATTTGCATGACTCTGCAAAGTAGGAAGCACAACCTGTGGAGAAAATAAGGGTGTCCCATGGACATTTATGATTACATATAAGTTCAGCTTGGTCCTGCTTCCTCCCACCTCTAAGCCATCCATCATTATGGTGGGTAACAGGGAGGCTTGGGAGACAGAAAGGGGTGGGGCCAAGCTTGACATTTAGAGAAAATGTTGATTAACTTTTATCACTTTGATCTACTGATCACTTTGACATGTACTTATCATGTTTACATTGGTGTCAAGCTCTGCTTATTCATTTTTCCACCATATGCGGAGTTCAAATTGCCTAGGTTTTGTAATTGATATTAAGCTTTTTTAAATTTAGCTCATCTCTTTTGCATGCATAACTAAAAAACACCTTACCCTTTTGAGACCATTTCTTATATCATTGTAATGTCTTTTTGCCAAATTACAAGAGGAGTGGTGGCAACTCGATGGTCAGTGACCAATAAAAATGAAGATAAAGTGTGATTGTAACAAAAGCCATCATGAACTAAATGGAGAACCAAAGAACTCATGTCTTTTTCTCTCCTCTTTCTCTTACTCATTTGTAATGACTCTGATAAACTGGTTGATATTAACAGTGGGCACATTGGCAAGAATCTCACTGTGCACAGGGAGTAAGCCTAAGGAAATTTTATGAAGAAGTTTTAAGTAATAATGTAATTCTCCCTGTTCATCTATTATATTTCTGTGAATTCCCATTATAATCTATATAATTTATTAGGTCAGGGCTTCAAATTTGCCCGAGCTACTAGCCAGGCCTTAAGAGTTACTCGCCACCAACAAACACACACAGAGACAGTTGTACACATACACAGACATGTACATACACAGAAACATGTACACACACGCACAGAGACACATGTACACACACATACAGACACATGTATACACACACAGGCACACAGACACATGTATGTACATACACGCAGACACATGTACAGATACACAGACACATGTACATGCATACAAACACACACAGATGTACACACACACACACCCCCTATAAAAAGTTGCAGTACTTCGTTGTTCACTCACAGAGCTGGGTACTGCAATCTAGGGGGAGGCAGAGAACACAGCACACACTCCTTTGCTTTCACTGCGCTCAGCTATTGAGCAGTGTGACGGCTCCCAGTGCCAGTGACAGATCCGGCCTGAGCTCTGAGCCTGCTCAGCAAGATGGCCCTGGGGGACACACTCACCCCCACCATAATTTCCACTCGCCATTGGCGAGCAGGCAAGTGGAAATTTCAAGGCCTGTATTAGGTGATTATTTTTTTAATATACTGATTATCGCTTACAACCCCAGTTCCAAAAAAGTTTGGATGTTGTGTAAAATCTACATAAAACAGAATGAAATGATTTGCAAATCTCATAAACCCATATTTTATTGAAAATTGAAAACATGAATATTTAAACTGAGAAAATATTTTTTAAAAAAATGGTAATTTTGACAATGATGGCAGCAACACATCTAAAAAAAAGTTGGCACAGGACCATGTTTACCATTGTGAGGCATCCCCTCTTCTTTTTTAACAATACCCTGTAAACATCTGGGAACTGCGACCAGTTGGTGGAGGTTTGAGAGAGGAATGTTGCCCAATTCTTGCCTGATAAAAGGATTCCAACTGCTCAACAGTCTTTGGTATTCTTTGTTGTATTTTTCATGCACCAAATATTTTTACTTGGTGAAAGGTCTGGGCTGCAGGCAGACCAGCTAAGCACCAAAACTCTTCTACTACAAAGCTGTGCTGTTGTCATAGATGCAGTATGCTGTTGAACATTGCCGTGCTGAAATATGCAAGGCCTTCCCTGAAAAAGACATTGTCTGGATTGGAGCGTATGCTGCTCTAATACCTGAATATATCTTTCAGCATTAATCATGCCTTTCAGATGTGCAGGCTGCCCATTCCATACATGCTAATGCACCCCCATACCATCACAGATGCAGTCTTTTGAACTGATAACAAGCTAGAAGGTCCCATTCCTCTTTAGTCTGGAGGATGCGGTTCCCATAGTTGCCAAACACAGTTGCTGACCACAGAGCAGTTTCCCACTTTGCAACAGACCATTTTAAATGGGCTATGGCCCAGAGAAGATACTGGCGTTTCTGGATCATGTTCAGATGTGGCTTCTTTATTGCATGATAGAGCTTTAGCTTGCATTTTTGGATGATATGGCGGACTGTGTTCACAGACAGTGATTTTTGGAAGTATTCCTGAGCCCATGTAGTGATGTTCATCACAGAATCATGTTTGTTTTTAATGCAGTGTCGTCTGAGGGCCCGAAGATAACAGGCATCCAGTATTGTGTTTCGGCCTTTCCCCTTGCGCAGAAAGATTTCTCCAGATGCTCAGAATCTTTTGATATTATGTACTGCAGATGAGGATAATAAGTCTTTCCAATTTTACATTGAACAGTATTCTGTAATTGTGCAATACTTTTTTCTGTTTCAATGTGTTTATTACAATTTTATATCCAAAATATTAAAGTCGGACATTCTTAAGATAGTAAAGTTGTATAGCAGTTCTACAATGCAGGCAGAATATAAAGTCAAAGCCGACAGACCAGGAAGATACAGATGGCTTGTAACATAAGTATCAGAATTGTAAGGCAATAAGAGGTTCAGTTAAGATCAGCAAAGCATCCTAATTACATACCATGCCTGCTCTTGGGACATACCATAGTTACATCTACGAACCCCCACATTCCATAGCAGCTTCTCCGTTATAATGGAAGATAAATTTGAGATGTTCAACAATTTTTTGGAAGCAGCTTGTCACAGATTGGTGAATCTCTGCCCCATCTTTACTTTTGAGATACACTGACTCTACAAGATGCTCTTTATATACCCAGTCATGTTACTGTCATGTTACTGTCCTGTTGCCAGTTAACTTAGTTGCAAAATGCTCTTCCTTGTTAGTACTACTTGCCTTCCCAGCTTTTTGTTTCCCCATCCCTATGTTTTTGAGACATGTTGCTGCCATCAATTTTTTTGCCATCTTATTTTTTTTCTTAAAATGGTACATTTCCCCAGTTTAAGCATTTGATATGTTTTCTATTGTAAATAAATTATGGCTTTATGAGATTTGCCAATCATTGCATTCTGTTTTTATGTAGATTTTACACAACATCTTAAAGTGGTTCTAAAGCTTCAAAGTTTTTTTTACCTTAATGCGTTCTATGCATTAAGGTAAAAAAATCTTCTGTGTCAGACTCACCCCCCCCCCCTTTTATAATTACCTGATCCCCATCACTATCCTGCTCTGTGCATATGAGCTGCACCTCTCCTGACATGTCCCTCTTCGCTGGGTAGATCGATAGCAGTGGGAGCCATTGACTCCCACTCCTATCAGTCAGCGCCAGTGACGAAAGAGCTGGGGGGCGGGTCCAAGTCCTGCTCTCTGTGTCAATGCAATCGGCTTCCTATTGGGACACCAGCAAGAGAGGAGGAGCCAGGAGCAGCAGCGGGACACCCGAGAAGAGATTTGGGGCCACTCTGTGGAATTTGTATTGCACAGAGCAGGTACGGTGCCTTGAAAAAGTATTAATACCCCTTGAAATTTTTTATATTTTTTTTATGTTACAACCAAAAATGTAAATGTATTTTATTGGGATTTTATGTGATAAACCAATACAAAGTGGCTCATAATTGTGAAGTGGAAGGAAAATGATAAATGATTTTCAAAGTTTTTTTTACAAATAATTGTTTGAAAAGTGTGGTGTGCATTTGTATTCAGCTCCCTTTACTCTGATACCCCTAACTAAAATCTAGTGCAACTAATTTCCTTCAGAAGTCACCTAATTAGTCCACCTGTGTGTAATTTAATCTCAGTATAAATACAGCTGTTCTGTGAAGACCTCAGAGGTTTGTTAGAGAACATTAGTGAACAAACAGTATTATGAAGGCCAAGGAACACACGAGACAAGTCAGGGATAAAATTGTGGAGAAGTTTGAAGCAGGGTTACGCTGTAAAAAAATATTCTAAGCTTTGAACATGTTACAAAGCATTGTTCAATCCATCATCCGAAAATGGAAAAAGTATGGCACAACTGTAGACCTACCAAGACATGGCTGTTCACCTAAACTGACAGGCCAGGCAAGGAGAGCATTAGTCAGAGAAGCAGCTAAAAGGCCCTTGGTAACTCTGGAGGAGCTGCAGAGATCCACAGCTCAGGTGGGAGAATCTGTCCACAGGACAACTATTAGTTGTGCACTCCACAAATCTGACCTTTATGGAAGAGTGGCAAGAAGAAAGCCATTGTTGAAAGAAAGCCATAAGAAGTCCCATTTGCAGTTTGTGAGAAGCCATGTGGGGTACACAGCAAACGTGGAAGAAGGTGCTCTGGTCAGATGAGACCAAAATTGAACTTTTTGGCGTAAAAGTAAAACGCCATATGTGGCTGCACATCACCCTGAACACCCCATCCCAACCATGAAACGTGGTGGCAGCATCATGCTGTGGGGATGCTTTTTTCCAGCAGGGACAGGGAAGCTGTTCAGAGTTGATGGGAAGATGGATGGAGCCAAATACAGAGCAATCTTAGAAGGAAACCTGTTAGGGCTCGTTCACACTTGACTGTTTTTCCAACTCTTGCCAAACGCCCCTATAGCGCTTGACAAGCATTGGTCCGGCGTTTGCGAAGCATTTTTAACGCTCCGTTAAAAACACCCCACAAACGCCTATAATGAAGTTTGAATGGTGTTAACGCTCCTCAACCGCGTCGCAACCGCACCGCAAACGCCGGCCGTCTGCCGCTTGCTAACAAGGCTAGTGTGAACGTAGTCTTAGAGTCTACAAAAGACGAGACTGAGGTGGAGGTTCACCTTCCAGCAGGACAACTACCCTAAACATAAAGCCAGAGCTACAATGGAATGGTTTCGATCAAAGCATATTCATGATAGAATGGCCCAGTCAAAGTCCATACCTAAATCCAATTGAGAATCTGTGGCAAGATTTGAAAATTGCTGTACACAGACGCTCTATCTGATAGTTTGGGCTATTTTGCAAAGAAGAATGGGCAAAAATTTCACTCTAGATGTGCAAAGCTGGTAGAGACATCCCCAAAAAGACTTGCTAACATTTTCCTTCCACTTCACAATTATGTGCCACTTTGTGTTGGTCTATCACATAAAATGCCAATAAAATACATTTGTTTTCGGTTGTAACATGACAAATATTTCAAGGGGTAGAAATACTTTTTCAAGGCACTGTAATTATAGACATGTTTGTTGTTGTTATTTTTTTTTTATTTTTTTTTAAACTTTCCTTTACAACATGGGTGCTCCACCTGTGGCCCTCTTGCTGTTACAGAACTGCAAGTCCCATCATGCTTCTGCCTTTGCTGCTTGTAAGGCCTCATGCACACAGGGCATTTTTGTAGCCACTTTTAGCGTCGGGTGCAGGTTTTTTTTTTTTTTTTTTCTTACAGCTTCCAAACTCCCCTCCATATTATCCTATGTGTCCATGCTAGACTTTTAGAAGCTTTCAGTAGCAGGGGCTTTTAGGAGCTGTAAAAAAATTCCCACTGCTAGTGTGTACAGGAGCAGCAGCTTTTTGGAAAAAAAAAAATGCTTGGCGTGTCTAAACTTTGCTAAACACGTTTTAATGCTAGGCGCATTTAGTGCTTGAGTGTTAATTCATTTCAGTGGCCAGAATTAGGTTTTATTCTGGCCAATGAAAGACATTAAGGCTCAGGCGCTTGACAAAATGCACCTAAATGCTTGTAAAAGCGTTACACTTTTACAAGCGTCAGCCATTCTTTTCTGCCAGAATACTGATACCAAGAGGAGTGTTTTTAAAACTTCTTTTGTGCATGAGACCTAACTGTCAGCCTTGCAATGCCTCACGGGACTTGTAGTTCCACAACAGCTGGAGGGCTTGAGCACCCATGCGTTACAACCCATATAACTTTTCGTAATTGGGTTTGTAACTTCCTATGCAGCTTCTCATGTTACCAGATGCATTCTGTTTAGGAATGCGATCATTAAAGCTAAACTGCAACCAAAAGGATAAACACACAATATAAATACATATGTTGGAGCTTTTTTATCTGCCAAAGGATGTACAGTTGTGTTCAAAATAATAGCAGTCAGACATCACTAACCTGATCAATCACTGTTTTTGGTAGAAATGATATTTCTACATGGCAAATAATTTACTAGCAGGTGTAGTAGAGTAATAGAAATCCAACAGACCCAACAGTCATGACATGCATGCTGCTGATTCTGTGTAATTGAATCACTAATTGAAATGGGCATGTTCAAAATAATAGCAGTGTGGAGTTCTATTAGTGAGGTCATTCATTCTTTGAAATACAGGTGGCAATTATTGCCCTTATTTAAGGAAGGAAGGCAGCAAATGTTGTACATGCTGGTTACAGTGCATTTCTCTCTGAAATTCTGAGGAAAATGGGTCGTTCCAGACATTGTTCAGAAGAACAGCTTACCTTGATTAAAAAGTTGATTGGAGAGGGGAAAACATATAAAGAAGTGCAGAAAATGATAGGCTGCTCAGCTAAAATGATCGCAAATGCTTTAAAATGGCAACCAAAACCTGAAAGCCGTGGAAGAAAGTGAAAAACTACCATTCAAATGGATAGAAGAATAACCAAAATGGCAAGGACTCAGCCAACAATCAGCTCCAGGAAGATCAAAGAAGGTCTAAAGTTACCTGTGAGTACTGTTACAATTAGAAGACGCCTATCTGAAGCCAAGCCATCTGCAAGAAGCCCCCGCAAAGTCCCACTGTTGAAAAAAAGACGTGCTGAAGAGGTTACAATTTGCCAAAGAGCACATTGACTGGCCTAAAGAGAAATGGCGCAACATTTTGTGGACTGGTGAAAGTAAGATTGTTCTTTTTGGGTCTAGTGGCCGGAGACAGTTTGTCAGACGACCCCCAAACACTGAATTCAAGCCACAGTACACTGTGAAGACAGTGAAGCATGGTTGCGCAAGCATCATGATATGGGGATGTTTCTCATACTACGGTGTTGGGCCTATTTATCGCATACCAGGGATCATGGATCAGTTTGAATACATCAGAATACTTGAAGAGGTCATGCTCCCTTATGCTCAACAGGAAATGCCCTTGAAATGGGTGTTCCAACAAGACAACGACCCCCAAACACACCAGTAAACGTGCAACAAACGTGTGGGGTGACATCAAAAATGCAGTTTCTCAGGCAAAACCAAGAAATAGAGAACTGTGGAATGTAGTCCAATCATCCTGGGCTGGAATACCTGTTCACAGGTGCCAGAAGTTGGTTGACTCCATGCAACACAGATGTACAGCAGTTCTCAGAAACAGTGCTTATACAACTAAATATTAATTGATTCAAAGGAAAGCTAAATTTTCAAACATTTTTCAGTTTATATAGTGAATGTTTGAGTTTGTAAAGAATACAAACACTGCTATTTTTTTGAACCGTCTAATATTCACTTTTCTTCATTTTTTTTAGAGGAACAACACATTTGATATATTTTCCTTCATGTTTTGATTTGGAATAGAATGTGTAGTGTTCCCAATGCATATGTGTGTATGGAAATAAAAGCTATTAGAAGGATTTTGAGCTTTATTCACTTTTTTCAACACACTGCTATTATTTTGAACACAACTGTATATGTCAGTCCAGTCCTCAGATTTACATAGACTCTCTCAGATAGCACAGCTCTGCCTGACAGGGCAGGAGACCTGATTTTAATTTACTGTGGTTTAGTGACCCATAAAGGTCCTGTTCCTCCTCCAGCATGTACCTGGGCAGTAAAAGGAGAAGCAGCACATTGATGAACTCACCTCTGTTGCTCTCCCTCTCTTCTCCTATCAGAACACTGGAGCACAACAGATTGGCTGTTTGTGTGACATTTCATTCTTCTAACCCAGAGCTCTGCTGTACAGTCACCGCAAGAGGCAGATGCCAAGTCAAATTCAGATACTTGCTTTGCTTGTATTAAAATAAATACATTTAGTGATGTGAATATAGAGCTGGATTAATGTGTGCTCTTTTACATTTGTCTGCAGTTCAGCTTAAAAGGAAAAAAAATACTAATTCTCAATAATATCTCATTATGGTTCTAATATACATTAGAGGAGTCTTTCAATCTATTGTCTCCTAACTGCCTGCAGACACCACTGGCTGAAATACATTGATTTGAACAAGCAGCAGATGCATGAGCTAGCCTTGTATTCTTCTACATCTCTTCATAGGCATAAACACGATCTGTTGGTTAAGGCAATAGGCAAGAATGCCTCTATATATTTTGTTTTCACCTGTAAATTGAGAAGATGCAGTTTGCATTTGTGTTGACTGCAAAACAACCTTCCAATATTGGTGTATGGTTGTATTGAACCAAATAGCTCAGCGCATACCAGGAATCACTAAGGAATTTGTTTCTTGCTGCTTCAACCCCTGCACCATTTAGCATGCTTTAAATGCTGAAGGCTCAGTTATTTCACCACCCCTCCTACCTAGTTTTTTTTTTTTTGTTCAATCACTACGGTATCCTGGCTAGTTTTTCAGGGTTTTTTTGTTAGAAACACAGCAGTGAACTATTCTTATTTGTCATTGAGGCCACATTTTATTCGCATGTTATGCAGCAGGCAAAACATGTTATTGAAGGTCCTGGCAAGGCTCCTGAGCTGGTGGCTACTACCATTTTTTTACCCAGGGAAGTCAGAAATAGATACAGGAGTTAAGGTTGAGTATACATTGAGTAGCTTTTAAATGTATGTAAACCTTAACCACTTCCCGTCCGGCCGTGGTATATAAACAGCCAAACGGTGGCAGTGCTAGGTCGGGTGGCCGTTTATTACCCTCCCCGCACCCTGCTTGTGCATGCTCCCTGGGAGCACGCAGCACCGCAATCTGGTGCCCGCTGTGTCCTCTGGACACAGTGGAACACCGATCGTCGGACGGGACCTCTGTGCGAGGTCCCGATCATGTGATCACTGATTGGCCAATCAGTGATCACATGCAGAGTAGTGAGCAAGATGTCACTTCTGACATCATTGCTTACTACGTGTGAAATATGTGAATGATCACAGAGGTCACATGGTAAAAGGCTATTCACAACAACCTTGTACTATGTGACAAGCTGTGACCAATCACAGCTCACACAGTAGTTCTCAATGGCTGCAAGAATGCGGCTAGAGAGAAGGAGAAATGATTGCTTTTACAGCCTTTATGGGTGTAAACGCAATCAGTGTAAAAAAAAAAAAATCTTCATCACCCCCCACAAGTAGTACTGCTAGGGTGACAAAAAAAATTGTAAAAAAAAATCAATAATAAAAAAAAAAAAAAAATGTTTAAAAACTAATTTGGGTTATTTTTTTTTTTTTTTACTAAAAAGATAGAATAAATTTTGGCCAAGATTTATGATGAAATACTATTTATTTGCAAAATTTTAGGAAAACACTTTTTTCAAAATTTTGGGACGTTTTCATTTACATAGCAAAAAAAATAAAGATCCCAGTGGTGAATAAATACCACCAAAATAAAGTTTTATCTGTCTCTACAAAATGCTAAAAAAATTCATATGGGTACAGTGTTGCATGACATGACCGCGCAATTGTCATTCAAAGTGTGATAGCACTGAAAACTGAAAATTGGCCTCGACAGGAAGGGGGTAAAAGTGTCCGGACTGGAAGTGGTTAATAATGAACTCCTTTTTTTTTCTTTTTTTTTTTTTTTCTACATTCTTGTTATTTGTGTTTCATTTTTTTTCTCACAGCGAGGAGCCGCTTTAAGTCAGCAGCTAAAAATCCTGTAGCTGATAGTTTTTAATTAAAGGACACCTGTCTGTCCAGGGATCCCGCACCGCCCTCACCCAGACTAGTTTTTAACCAGCCTTCCAGTACATGATGCTGGCATTCTAACTGTGGGCAGCCAGCTATGCTGCTTTCAGCTTCACAACTGGCTGATCACTGCATGTGTGCAAGACGCACTGCGCTTTTTGAATGTTCCTGCAGTCTTCTGGGACCTATGACGTGTCCTAGAACACTGTGAAGGGTGGGGGAGGAGATCTTCCCCTTCCTCTAAAATGACATAGCAAATATGGTAGATGAGGGGGGTAGTAGACTTTATGCAGAACTTCCCCTTTGGGTGAGGTTCAGCTTTAAATCCTGCTCAGGGTACTTTTGTGAACTGCAGAACACTTCCCTCTATGTTAAAGTGGAATTAAACTGTATCTGAGCATCACAAACTAAAAAAAACTGAAAACGCTATTGAATTCATTCTTCATATTCAAAGCAAACTCACCCATTCATCCATGTCTCTGTGCATTATTTTGTTGAGAAATCACTTTGGAACCCCCCCCCCCATATTTCTATGGCCATCTTAAGTAAGACCAGATAATTCATGTAGCCTATACTGGAATCCATCTGCCCTCAGGCCAAGTATACAGGTAGGAAGGTGTGCTTAGCTGAGAAAGCCCCTCCTCCCTTCCTCCAGATGAAAGTGAAAAAAAAATGCCCATGAAGACTTGGGATGTATGACATCTCCAAGGCCAGAAACCAGGAAACAACTGAAGACAATAAAAAAAAAATGTTTAAAACAAGTAAATAAAATATTCCTTATCCATTTACTAATTATTATTTTTTACAGGACTTTATATAGTGCCAACCATTTATGTAGCTTTTTACATATGTATGGTGCATTAATATTAGTCTCTGCCCTCAGGGAGCTTACAATCTAAGGTCCCAAACTCAAATTCATATTTGCACATACTAGGGCCAATTTAGACAGGATCCATCTAACCTACCAGCGTGCCTTTGGATTGTGGGAGGAAACCGGAGTACCCAGAGGAAACCCAAGCTGGCACAGCTAATGCTGCTAGTAGCCTAAGAAATGTTGATTTACTGAGTTCAATTTCGTTTTAAGATGAAGGGCAAGAATTCTGTAATCCTAACATTCTTCCTGTCTCGGGTTGACAGCATTTCTCCACGGATACAGTACTACGCATGTCTCCTTAGGACAAGGAAGTATGTTACTATTGGTAGGATAACCAGGTAAAAATAACGGGGAAAAGAAAATCCTGAAAACTAATGCTGCTACCACATCTAACAAAATAAAAAAAAAAAATTTTTTGTTCTTGATTTTAGATACACTTTAACTATATTCCTCACTTGAAATAGAAACCTTGAATTGCAGTACCAGGTTTTCGGTTGAAATTGCAGTGTGCACCTTGGCCGGTAGCCGCAGTATGCGAGTTAGCTGGCCTGATGGGGGGGTGCTATACAAGTCCAGGGTCTATTTTATGGAACATTTGAAAGTTCTCATCATCTGAGAAGCAAGGCACTGATAATGTAGCCTTCCTAGGATGCATTTTTTGAAACCATGGCTACATCACTAGTGCTTCGCTCAACCAGGAAGCAGAAAAACAGTAATTGAAAGCATAAGCAAGAAAGGTTTGTCCAATGAATGTAACATGATTTCATATCTGCATGCTAAGCTAAAGCGATTTCTAGTGAAAGGAGGGAAGGTCCATTTAAAGTGCATTTTTAATGTCATTCTACTACATTAAGGGCTCAGTAAAGCACTATATCTATCATGTAATGGCATGCAGCTTAGTGCTTATTGCCTTAAAAAAGTCATGCACATTGCAAGTTAAATAATTACTAATGTTTCTCAAATGTTATTGCAGAGGAGAACCAGCAAGTACAAGCAGATGATCTTGGAGTCCAGTTTACAGAAATGTTCATGAAACAACAGGAAAACGTCACTCTTTTACTGTCAATTTTGGAGGTAAGACACCAGTTTGGTTGGTCATCCTATTATTTAAACTTAGTAACAATATTCTAAAAAGCATTTCAGGCTGTAATCTATACCTGGCAGATCAGTTTTATAGTTTCTGTACCTTTTATGGAAATTGTGGATCACTAAACCTTAACCACTTGAAGACTGGTATGTTATATCCCCTTCCATTCCATGCAGTATTTTTCATTTTCAGCACTATGATACTTTGACAATCACTTGTCATGTAACACTGTAATCACATTTTTTGATAGAGCTTTTGTTTGGTGGTGTTTAATCACCACTAGGTTTCTTTAATTTTAATAAAAACATGTTTTATGTATTAAAGTCTGTATTAAAAAAAAAAACAAAAAAAAAAACTTTGCAAACAAATAATCTTTCTTCATAAATTTAGGCCAAAATGCATTCTGCTATATTTCTATGACAAAAAGACAAACAAGTGTGTACAATTTAGACTTGGGTGAAAGTCCAAGGGCTTGTTTACACTTAATTCGACTTCAACACACATTAAAGCTCCTTCCTCTTCAACATGCTTTTTTTGCTTTTTTAACGTGTCTTTGATGCTTCTGTGACACTTTGATCATTCTTTTTTGAAGCTTTATTGAAGCTTGGCAGATACCCTGTGTGTGTGTGTTGCTATCTCATACCTGCAGTACCTCCAAAACAAAGTGAAGCGTAAGCTGAATAAAAGCCTCTAAAATCTGCCGGTGTTGTAAGCAAGCATGGGGCATAATTTGTGAAGCGAAGCAAACCCAACGTGTAAACAGGACTGTAACCTAACCATTTTATTTAGTGACAGGTGCTTTAATTGGTGTTCAGAGTGCTTCAAAAAAGCATGTCCAATGCCATGTTTTGAAGCTAGTGTAAACGAGCTCTAAGAAAGTGAGAGTCTACACACTATAGCATACTGTATGCAATATTTGACATATAATTTTTTCCCACAATTTTTTAGGAAATAAAATTTGATTTTCTTTCACAAAAATGTCATTTTAACAAGTTCCTACTCTGTCAAGGCAAAGGCATACTTACAAATACACCCCAAAACACATTCTTCTACTTCTGAGTATGGGCATACCACATTTGTGACACTTTTTCACTGCCTAGATGTATAGAGGGGTCCAAAATCCAACAATAACTCTCAGGTTTTCAAGCAGCTTACATTTTACATCTGATTTCTCAACTATCTGTCACATTTCCTGAGGCTCTGAAGTGCCAGGACAGGAGAAACATCACAATGTTATGTTCCTTCGCATTGGAGGAAGGGTTTAGGAATTACAGCTCTTAAGAGTATCCACCCCCCCCCCCCCCTTTTTCAAGGGACCAAAAGTAATTGGACAGTTGAATACAATCATAAATAAAATATTCGTTTTTAATATTGTGTTAAAAATCCTTTACTGGCGATGACTACCTGAAGTCTGGAACCTATGGACATTACCAAAGACTAGGTTTCCTCCTTTCTTATGCTTTGCCAGGCTTTAACTGCAGCTGTCTTCACTTGTTCTTTGTGGGTCTTTCTGCCTTTAGTTTTGCCTTCAGAAAGTGAAATACATGCTCAATTGGATTGAGATCAGGTATTGCAGAATATTCCACTTCTTTTCTTTCAAAAGCTCCTGGGTTGCTTTTGCTGTGCGTTTTGGATCATTGTCCATCTGTACTGTGAACCGCCGTCCAATCAACTGCTGCATTTGGCTAAATCTGGGCTGACAGTATATCTCTGAACACTGCAGAATTCATCCGGCTGCTTGTGTCTTCTATCACATCATCAATAAACACCAATGAACCAGTGTCACTGGAATCCATGCATGCCCATGCCATCACACTGCCTCCACTATGGTTTACAGATGACATTGTGTGCTTTGGATCATGAGCTGTTCCAAGCCTTCTCCACACTTTTTTTCTTCCCGTCCTTCTGATACAGATTAATCTTAGTTTCTTCCGTCCAAAGAGTGCTTTTCCAGAACTGGTCTGGCTTTTTTAGATGTTTTTTTGGTAAAGTCTAATCTAGCTATTCTATTCTTCAGCCTTATGAATGGTTTGCACCTTGTGGTGAACCCTCTGTATTTGCTCTCGTGAAGTCTTCTCTTGATTGTGGACTTGGACAATGATACGCCCACCTCCTGGAATGTGTCCTTCACTTGTCTGGATTTTGTGAATGGGCTTTTCTTTACCATAGAGAGGATCCTGAGATCATCTACCACTGTTGTCTTCTGTGAATGTCCACGCCTTTTTATGTTGCTGAGCTCGCCAGTGTGTTCTTTTTTCACAGAATGTACCAAACTGTTGATTTGGCCACTCCTAATGTTGCTGCTATCTCTCTGATGGATTTGTTTCATTTTTGATGCCTTACAATGGCCTGTTTCACTTGCATGGACAGCTCCTTTGAACGCATGATGTAGGTTCACAGCAATAAATTCCAAATGCAAATACCACACTTAGAATCAACTCCAGACCTTTTACCTGCTTAATTGATGAAGAAATAAGTAGCCCACACCTGGCCATGAAACAGCTTTTGATTCAATTGTCCAATTACTTTTGGACCCTTGAAAAAGGGGGGATGGCTACCCCTAAGAGTTGGAATTCCTAAACCCTTCCTCCAATTTGGATGTACATACCGTCAAATTAAACCTGAGAGTGTGCACTTCAGCCCATATCCATTATACAGCTACCGTGTTTCCCAGAAAATAAGACACTGTCATATATTAATTTTAAGGTTAAAAAAATGCACTAGGGCTTATTTTTGGGTAAGTCTTATTTTTATTGACACCCCCTCCGACGATCCCCGCAGGATGGATCAGATCTGCGGATTGAGCATAATGGATCGGAGTCCTAACTGCAACCTAACTGTTCTCTCCACCAGCTCCACAAAAAGGTACATTTTAAAGCAAGACCCCCCTCCCCCTGCCCTCTCTCCCCCCTCTCTCACTCTGCCTTCTCTCCCCCCCCCCCCCCTTTCCCTCTTTCTCCCCCCTCCTCCTACATGAAGCTGCAGTACAGTCGCCAGGGTCGGGGGATTACACTGACCTACTGCATACATCGTGGCAGGGATGTGGACCCGCCCCTCTGCTGAAACTCTGAGGAGGAGACGTGTCTGCAGTGCCTGCCTCACTATCCGTCCCCTCAATGCCTGCTTATTTCAGAAGGGGCACATACAGGGACGGACTGAGCCTCTCATGGGGCCCTGCAGTGACCCCGGGTCCTCGGGCAGTGCCCGAATGGTCAGTTCTCCTCTGGTGGAGGTAGGTCTTATTTTCGGGGAGGGCTTATATTAGCGGTACGTAAAAAAGTACTTTTCGGGGTAGGTCTTATTTTCGGGGAAACACGGTATAGCTTGAATATGTTTTGGTAAATGCCTGAAAAAACTAAAATTGTGCCTGTGTCCAAATATATGTGGACCTAACTGTGCATATGTGTGTGTTTTTATTTAGATATATATATATATATATATATATATATATATATATATATATATATATATATATATATATATATATATATATATATACACATTATACACCATAGTTTGTAGACTCTGACTTTCACACAGATTTAATAATGTACACAGTTTTAGTTTATTTTTACCAAATATATTTAGCAGAATATATGTTGGCCTAGATTTATGAACAAAGTTTATCTTTTTTTTATACAGCAAAAATAAAACCCACCAAAAGAAAGCTCTATTTTTGTGAAAGAGATAAAAATTTAATTTGTGTATAGTGTTACATGACCAATCAATTACCAGTTAAAGTGCAAAAGGGGGTAAAACATTCTGGGGATCAAGTGGTTAATGATCCCTCCTATGTGAGTTTCTGTTTTTGTGGTTCGCCTTACTTATCTCTCTTCCTACAGGAGTTTGATTTCCACGTGCGCTGGCCTGGAGTGAAACTACTGACTACTCTTCTTAAGCAGCAAGGACCTCAAGTGCAGCAGATTGTTTTAGTTAGCCCAATGGGTAAGTGAGGCATTTTTTCTCTAGTCACTGCTGACCATTTTCCAGGCCCCTTAAAATCCTTCAGTCCATGTATACTGCTGTCCATTCAAAGGAAACCGGTCTGACAACCGGCTTCTGTCAAGCATTCCAGCTAGAAAACTGCAGGCATTGATATGTGTATTCTGGGGGGGGGGGGGGAATTGTGAAATGTCAGCAATGTTCAAGTAAGAGAAATGGGAGGCACATGAGCTAAAAATGACTTTAAACCACTGTAATATCAAGCTGCAATATAAAAGAAAAAAAATGAAAAAAGTGAAGGGGGATTTGAATACTGTAGGAATGCACTGTAGGTTAACATTTTGTTCAGTGGTGTGCATTGTTTTATGTTTTTAAATAAAATAGAATATGTAAAATACAATCATCGGAAGATAATGCCATTGACTGGCCTCTCTGAACCTCTTTCGTCTTCTGCTAGTCGGGGGTTTTGAGTCACATTTCAAGGAGATTGGAAGTACTCTTGCGTACTTAACATGGTTGAAAATAAGTTGGTTTCTAATATGATGCTTTGTAGATCCCACTATTATCATACCTCCAAGACTTAAAAGAAATAAAAAAGAAATTCTCTTTAACCACTTCACAACTGCACTATAGCCGAATGACAGCTACAGCGCAGTTGTCCAGTTCTAGGAGGGCGTCATATGACGTTCTCCCAGAACGCGCCCCCGGTGCTCTCTGTGATTGTTGTGTCCTACGGACACAGCTGATCACATGATGGGATAAAAGGTCAATCACAGCGCCCTTTTACCACGTGACACAGAAGATCAGCAAGTAAATACAGTGGCCGGTTGTCGGCTGCACTTTCCCCACGCTGTCACAGTGTGAGGAAAGTACTGCCAATAACCAGGAATTGTCACAGAGCTGATCGCCACTGATCATCAGGGCACTGATGATCACTGCTCTTATGATCAGTGCCCAGCAGTTCCACTCATCAGTGCCCGCCAGTCAGAGCTGCCCATCAGTGTCCGTCATTGCTGCATATCAGTGCAACATCATCAGTGCCTCCTCATCAATGCCCACCAGTGCCACCTTATGAGTGCAGCCTGTCAGTGCTGCCTATCCGTGCCACTTCATCAGTGCAGCCTCATCAATGCACATCAGTGAAGGAGAAAAATTACCTGTTTGCTAAATTTTATAATAGAAACAAAGAAAAACTTTTTTGTTTTTCAAAATGTTTTGCTGTTTTTGTTTAACGTGCAAAATATAAAATACCCAGTGGTGATTAAACACCACCAAAAGAAAGCTCTATTTGTGTGAAAAGATAAACATTTCATATGGGTACAGTGTCGCATGACCGCGCAATTGTCATTCAAAGTGTGAGAGCGCTGAAAGTTTGCCTGGGCATGAAGGGGGTAAAAGTGCCCAGTAGGCAAGTGGTTGATATTTGGAAAACATAAAATTGTATGTTTTTCAACTGTTTACAGGTGTTTCCAGGCTTATGGATCTTCTTGATGACTCAAGGGAGGTGATTCGTAATGATGTAAGTTAAAGGTGGCATTCCTGTAATAAATTTTACTATTTTGTTTGAAATTATTATTTTCATGAACGTATTCTAAAATTGCATGCTCACTTTCAGAAACTATAAGTTGGTGTACATTTCTGTTCATTGGTTTCTTCTTTTTTTTTTTTTTTTTTTTTATGTAGGTGTAAATCCTAACCGAATGACATCAAAGTTATAATATTCCTTACATAAGCCCACTGAAGTGACTAGTCTTCGGTAATACACAATACTAGAGGGGGGATGGCATCTCCCAGGATTACCTGATTTCAGGGAAAACTGTCAGAAGTGACTCATGCATATGGTATTGTAGATTTAAGAGAGAGCAGACAGGATTCACAATGAGTACTGTTGTTGATTTTCATTTTAGATGTCCATATCCACTTTAAGGTTAGAGTCACACAGGCGGCAGTTTCTAGTGCCCCCTGAAAAGCGATCTGTGGTGGATCGCTTATTATAGGTTCTTAGAGTAGAGGCTTTCAGATGTTAAGGCAACGCTGCTACTTTCTGACTGCCTGTTTTTGTTTTTTTATTTTTCTGAATATCAATTTTTCATTGAACTAACGTTCAACAGTAATGCTTTGTTATTTTTGAAGAAGTTAGTCATGTTTCTGTAATATTGAGAAGTAGCGTACCTCACTTTTATGGTTTTTATTTTTAATTTTCTTGTGTGTGAATGTAAGTGTGTGTGTGTGTGTGTGTGTGTGTGTGTATATATATACATACTTACAGTTAGGTCCATATATATTTGGACACAGCACAATTTTCATACTTTTGGCTCCGAATAAATTAAAATGAAATCGTCCAAATTAATTTGAAGTGCAGACTTTCAGCTTTAATTCAAGGGGTTGAACATACTTATCAAGTACAAATTTCAGGAACTGCAACCATTTTTATACAAAGTCCTCCATTTTCAGGGACTCAAATGTAATTGGACAAATGAATATAATCATAAATAAAATGTTCATTTTTAATATTTTGTTGAATCCTTTACTGGCAATGACTGCCTGAAGTCTGGAACCCATGGACATTACCAAAGACTGGGTTTCCTCCTTTCTGATGCTTTGCCATGCTCTAACTGCAGCTGTCTTCAGTTTTTTTTTTTTTTTTTTTTTTTTTTTTTTTTTGTGGGTCTTTCTGACATTCGTTTTGCCTTCAGCAAGTGAAATGCATGCTCAATTGGGTTGAGATCAAATGATTGACCCGGCCATTGCAGAATATTCCACTTCTTTTCCTTCAAAAGCTCCTGGGTTGCTTTTGCTGTGTGTTTTGGATCATTGTCCATCTGTACTGTGAAGCGCTGTCCAGTCAACTTTGCTGCCTTTGGCTGACAGTATATCTCTAAACACTGCAGAATTCATCCGGCTGCTTCTGTCTTCTGTCACATCATCAATATACGCCAATGACCCAGTGCCACTGGAAGCCATGCATGCCCATGCCATCACACTGCCTCCACCATGTTTTACAGATGATGTTGTGTGCTTTGGATCATGAGCTGTTCCAAGCCTTCTCCACATGTTTTCTTCCTGTCATTCTGGTACAGAATAATCTTAGTTTCATCCGTCCAAAGAATGCTTCTCCAGCACTGGTCTTGCTTTTTTAGATGTTTTTTTGCAAAGTCTAATCTGGCTTTGCTATTCTTCAGGCTTGTGGTGAACCCTCTGTATTTGCTCTCGTAAAGTTTTCTCTTGATTGTAGACTTTGACAATGATATGCCCACCTCCTGGAGAGTGTCCTTCACATGTCTGGATGCTGTGAATGGGATTTTCTTTACCACAGAGAGGATCCTGCAATCATCTACCACTGTTGTCTTCCATGGATGTCCATGCCTTTTTATGTTGCTGAGCTCACCAGTGCATTCTTCTTTCCTCAGAATGTGCCAAACTGTTGATTTGGCCACTCCTAATGTTGCTGCTATCTCTCTGATGGATTTGTTTCATTTTTGAAGCCTTACAATGGCCTGTTTCACTTGCATGGACAGCTCCTTTGAACGCATGATGTAGGTTCACAGCAACAAATTTCAAATGTAAATACCACACTTAGAATCAACTCCAGACCTTTTACCTGCTTAATTGATGAAGAAATAACAAAGGATTAGGCCACACGTGGCCACTAAACACCTTTTGAGTCAATTGTCCAGTTACTTTTGGTCCCTTGAAAAAGGGGGGATGGCTACTCTTTAAGAGCTGTATTTCCTAAACCCTTCCTCCAAAATATATATGGTGTGTGTATGTTTGTGTATGTGTGTGTATGTGTGTGTGTGTGTGTGTGTGTGTATATATATATATATATGTGTATATATAGTTAGTGTATGTTTGTGTCTTTTCACTATAAATTTTATTTTCTCTATTTTGCAGGGTCTTTTATTACTTCAGCAGTTGACAAAAGGCAATGCAGCAATTCAGAAAATTGTAGCTTTTGAAAGTGCTTTTGAAAGACTACTTGACATAATCACTGAAGAGGGAAGCAGTGATGGTGGTACGTACACAGACTGTTTAGAACAGCAAGAAAATCTGCAAGCTGAGGGTATTGTTTTACAAAGGTCTGTCTTGTTGTTGCAGGAATTGTAGTTGAGGACTGTTTAATATTACTTCAGAATCTACTGAAGTATAATAACTCCAATCAAAATTTCTTCAAAGAAGGATCCTACATCCAACGAATGAAGCCTTGGTTTGAAGTGGGAGATGACAACTCCGGGTGGTCTGCACAGAAAGTGACTAACCTTCACTTGATGCTGCAGGTATACACAGATGATATGAATCTAAAATGAATTATTAAATGCTAGTAGAATGTTGGGTTTTCTGGCTATATTTGTTTCTGTGCTTTTGCAGCAACTGTTCTTGTCAGATGTCAGTTATAGGTTGGTGTGAACAATGATATATTTAATAGTTTATATTCAATTCATGTGCATACGTAGGAAGTCTCCTATTTAGGAATCTTATGATAGCGACTAAATTGGGGTCCAAATCTACATGTCCCTCATTACAATCTACTTGTCAAAAAAAAAAAAAAAGACCTTGCAGTGTAATGAGCACTGATTGGGTGCTCATCAGGAAAGGGGTGTGTTGGGTTCTCTTAACACACAGCAGAAGCGCATCTGCTGAGCGAGTAAATGAGGCATCGGCTTCAATGAGAAAAAAAAAAACAACCCTTTATTGTTTGAGGTTACCCTCACATATGGAAGCACTTGAGTGCTCAGTACAAGTGCACGCTGAGCAGCCAAATCAAGCTGTGGTGTAGCCTGAATATGTGTATCCCATGAAGACGTGTAACCACTGCAGCAACTGCGCATGCACTGCAATCGAGGAAAACAAGCTGAGCTAAAGCCAAAGGGGTACCTGAATTCACTTAACTTTTTACATGCCAGACTACAACACAGGCACGGAGTGCTACAGCCGCTGTGAAATCCCGATCAGTAAAGTGCCTGTGTTATAATCCAGCATGAAAGGAGTTAAGTAACTTAGCGTGGCTTGTTTTTCCCTGATTCCGGTGCATGCGCAGTTGCTGCATACCAGCATCGATGTCCCCGGTACTATAGACATTTCTGGGAACTGATTTACTCACACATGTCTGCCCCATCCCTCCACCACATGACCCACTCATTTTCCCTCCACCTCCTATCCAGTGATTTCTGACTACAGGACTTCTGAATCAGCCGTGCCAGTTCTGGTCAGAGAAATGGACAAGCAGGCAGCACTGGTCTTGGTTTGTGTTATCGTCTGTATGCAGAATCCGGATTATGATGTGTTTGCGGCATATCCTGTGTCAGAGATCAAGCATGTGGCCCAGGATGCTCTTATACGTAAGGTGGCTTTTAAATTATTCAGTATGTTTTTAATGAGCTAGGGACAGCTATTAAAGAGCGTTTCCAGGCCGATATAAAACACTTCTAAAGCTGAACTCAACTCTAACTCTAACCTATTTTATGTATTCATTAAAATGTACTTTTATATAGCCATAATTTAAGTGCCTCAATTTGTGGTTTTTTTGTGTCTGCACCTCCTGTTCAATGATTTCCATCCTACCCAGGCTTCCATAATTGCGCTGAATTCTCAGTGTGCACCAACTGAACCTAGCTGTAAGCAATTTCCCTTTCCTCTAGATGGCCCCACCTACCTTCATGAAGTACTGCACTCCTCCTTCCTACTACCAACCAACGTTCTTATGCTACCTAAAATAAACATTCAATTTGCCATTTTCCATTATGGCCACCACCTCCATTCCTAACATACTGCGCTCCGCCTCCCTATTACTGGTGCATGCCTTTGAAGCTTAAAAGAAACAACCAGTCTGCCCTTTACCAATGTGGCTCCCTCCTGCTCATCTATAGAGCGACTATACCCACGCCCATCAAATCCGTATAGAGCCCGCCTCCTCCTCCTCTCAGACCAAGCTTCGGTAGCAGCATCACCTCTCTCTGTCATGTGACAGCTCATGTCTACTCTTCCCCCTTTTCCACTCTCTCTCTTCAGCCAATGGGGAGTGGCCAGGTTTGAGTGCGGGGGCAATCCTTGAGCGAGGCCTCGAGACTTGGGTATGCATGACCGCACCTGCTCCCAAATCCTGTCAGGGGGCCTCAGGAAAGGTGAACGTCCTGGAGAGCATGTGAGAGAGTAGTTCGGTCTATAAAGGGGCAAAATTAAGTAAACCCTGCTGCTTGCCTGCAGCAGGGCTAAATGTTGAAAGAAAACCACCTGACTGGTGCACGAAACTGCATGTCCCGGGTGTCGGGCAATAGGAATTGTACATCTCTGATGCCAGTACATTGCATTATCTTTGTAGAGGTTTTCTTAAGTAAATAAACTTTTCGGACTCTATCTGTATTTGTGAACAGTGTCCCTTTCCTATGGAAATATTTTTGTCTCCTGAATTCATACTTATGGGCATCATGCAGAAAAGGTTTCAGAATACTCAGGGTTTCATTTCACTAGTACAGCTGTAAGTCTAGGATGTAAAAAAGTGAATACTATTTTTGGTTTATATACATCATATTTGATTATAAAGCATATACCTAACCTGCCAAAATGTTTTTGAACTGTGGAAGGAATCTTGAGCTTATAATAAAAATCAAATTAAAAGGACAGCATAAATTTTTATAAAAATAAGCTTAGGTCTGTAGTAGTGCAGGCTGTTTTCCTGCAGTTTTCATTTTTGTTAGATGTGAAGGAAAAGGCTTGGGAAGTATACATGACCTATCATGAATAGTTTAAATGTATATACACATTCCTGTGTTAACTGATTTGTAATGTTTCTAGCTGGTTCGGGTTCTGGTGTCTCCAATGAATCCTCCTGGTGCCACCAACAGTTGCCAGAAAGTCATGTATCAGTGTGGTTTGCTGCAGCAGCTTTGCATCATCTTAATGGCAACAGGTGTTCCTGCTGACATTCTTACAGAGGTATTTTCTTCATTTTTAATTCTTCAACATACTACATGTCTGTACGTTTGCTGTTAACATGTATGTAGTATTCATGAATCTGTACTTTCATCTGAAAATATCAGGGTTTTGTTGTTGATTGGTCTGTGCAGTGAGAATTCGTACAAAGTTTTTGTTTTTTTTTTTGTTTTTTTTTTTTTCATTGAGACAAAGAAAATAAATATTATGATGCTGTAGACCAAACTTGTGAACACTGGGGCCACAGTCAGCCGTTTGGTTGTCCCTGTCCAGCCCGTGATTCCCCCACTGGGTGAGTTTGATAAGCAGTGCAACTTGTCAAGTTAAACATTTTGCATTGTGGCATGTGAACAGCCTTGTCCTGCTGTTTGTTTGGGTGGGAGGCCCGGGGGGGAGGCTAGCTTAAAATCCTGGCTCATCTGCCCCTTATTACCATCCCCCAACCACCCATCTGAAAGAGGCCTACAATAATTCATGAGCAGTTGTACCTATTATTCCTAGCACCCGGTGTTTGTTTACTGTATATTTACATACCCAAATTAACCACTTGCCCTCCAGAGGATTTACCCCCCTTCCTGACCAGGCCATTTTTTGCGATACGGCGCTGTTACTTTGACAATTGCGCGGTCATGTATAAAATTTATCTCCTTTATTTTCCCACAAATAGAGCTTTCTTTTGGTGGTATTTGATCGCCTCTGTGCTTTTTATTTTTTGCGCTATAAACAAAAAAAGACCGACAATTTTGAAAAAAAAAAATTTTTTTTTATTTTTTACTATAAAACATATCCAGTAACAAATTTAAAAAAATCAAATTTCATCATCAATTTAGGCCAAAATGTATTCTGCTACATGTCTGTTAAAAAAAAAAAAAAAAAAAATCCTAATACTTGTAAATTAATTGGTTTGCTCTAAAGTTATAGCGTCTACAAATGGCAGTATATATACTGGAATTTTTTTTTTTTTTTTTTTTTTTAATACTAGTAATGGCAGCGATCAGTAACTTATAGTGGGACTGCAGCAGGTATTCTGACACTGGGGGGAACTGACTAACTGCCACTGACATCCCCAGTGACAATAATACAGTGATCAGTGCTAATAAAAAGCACTGACACTGTACTAATGACACTGGGGAGGAAGGGGTTAACAACTGGGGCGATCAAAGGGTTAACTGTGTGCTGTTTTACTAACTGTTCTGTGTGTGTTTTGATAAGTACCCGCTCCCACTTCAGGCTCAGTTCGAACTGACCAGGAAGTTTGACCCCCCCCCCCTTCCTTCCCTCCCAGCTTTCTGGGACACTCCACAGGTCCCAGTAGACTGCGGTCCATTCACAAAGCACAGCACGCTTCGCCATACATGGTAGAAAACCGGCTGTAAAGCCGTAAGGCTTCATTGCCTGTTTCTCTTAGTCATGATGGCGGCACCAGTATCAGTTAAGTGCCCTAATAAAATTCAGCAGCTACAGTTTTTGTAGGTGCTGCCTTTTTTTTGGGGGGGCGCATAACTCCTCTTTAACCACTTGCCTACCGGGCACTTTTACCCCCTTCCTGCCCAGGCCAATTTTCAGCTTTCAGCGCTGTTGCACTGAATGACAATTGCGCGGTCAAGCAACACTGTACCCAAATAAAAGTTTTATAATTTTTTTGAGATAGAGCTTTCTTTTGGTGGTATTTAGTCACCACTGGGACTTTTTATTTTTTGCTAAACAAGCTAAAAAAAGGCCTGGAAATTTTGAAGTAAAAAAAAAGTTTTTTTTCTTTAGTTTCTGGTATAAAATTTTGTAAATAAGTAATTTTTCTCCTTCACTGATGTGCGCTAATGAGGCTGCAGTGATGGGCACTGATGAGGAGGCCCTGATGGGCATTGACAGGCATCACTGATGGACACTAAAAGGCAGCACTCATACATGGCACTGTTGGGCAGCACTGATGGGCAGCACTGACTGGCACTAATAGGTGGCACTGAAAGGCAGCTCTGATATGTAGCATTGATGTGCACCGATATGTGGCATTGATGGGCACTGATGGGGCTACACTGATCATCAGGGCCCTGATGATCAGTGTACATGTCCCCTCTGAGAAATGCAGATAACCGGCATTTCCTATTTACATGCGATCAGTAGATTTATTATTTTATTTATTTATTTATCGAGTTTATATAGCGCCAAAAGGGTTTGCTCAGCGCTGTACAATAGAGGGGGACAATACATGAAACAGAACAGTAACATCAAACAGTACATAAGGGGTAAGAGGGCCCTACTCATTCGAGCTTACAATCTAGGAGGGAGGGGGTAGAGGCACAGGAGGAAACGGCTGTGGGGGATGGAGTGGTAGGAGGAGGGAAGGGCAGCGGCTGTTAGGTGAGGGTGGGGTAGGCTTCCCTGAAGAGGTGGGTTTTCAGGGAGCGCCTGAAGGTGAGGAGGGAAGGTGACAGTCTGATGGATTGGGGTAGTGAGTTCCAGAGGATGGGGGAGGACCTGGAGAAGTCTTGCAGTCGTGCGTGGGAGGAGGAGACCAGGGAGCAAGATAGAAGGAGGTCCTGTGAAGAGCAAAGGGTACGGGTAGGGTGGTACCTGGGAATCAGGTCGGTGAGGTAGTTAGGGGCAGTGTTGTGAATGGCCTTATAGGTCAGGGTGAGCAATTTGAATTTAATGCGTTGGGCAATGGGGAGCCAGTGGAGGGAGAGGCAGAGGGGGGTGGCAGAGGTGGAGCGGCTGGTGAGGTGGATGAGTCTGGCCGCTGAGTTCAGGATGGTCTGAAGCGGGGAGAGCCTGCACTGGGGTAGGCCGGTGAGGAGGGAGTTGCAGTAGTCAAGGCGTGAGATAATCAGGGAGTGTACGAGTAGTTTAGTGGTGTCTGGGGTAAGGAAGGAGCGTATCTTGGCGATGTTTCGGAGGTGGAGCCTGCATGTGTTTGTGAGAGATTTGATATGAGGTTGAAAGGAAAGGTTAGAGTCCAGAATGACGCCAAGGACCTTGGCTTGCTGGGCGGGATTGATGGTGGTGTTGTTGGCAGTGATGGAAAGGATGGGGGGGGGGGGCGTGGGAAGGGGGAAAGACGAGAAGCTCGGTTTTGGAGAGGTTGAGTTTGAGGAAATGGAGCGACATCCAGTCAGAGATGTCGTTTAGGAGGTGAGTGATGCGGGCGGAGAATGTGGGGGTGAGGTGAGGGGTGGATAGGTAGATTTGAGTATCATCAGCGTAGAGGTGGTAATTGAAGCCGTGGGAGTGTATGAGTTTGCCAAGGGAGGAGGTGTAGATGGAGAAGAGAAGGGGTCCAAGATTTCTTTTAGCTTACAAAACGCCTGCTGTCTTTATACATTAGAAGGTTGGCAGGCTACAAAGATCGTGTAAAAATTGGAAAGAAGATAAGATTTCACTGCCTCTTTTGCGCTTTAATGAGTTTCTCTACAATGCCTATAGCTACAGAGGCTTGTGTTCACCTACATTCACACCTGTGCGTTCTGGGAACATGAGCAGAAATGCACATTTCCACACGTGTTCATGGAACATGTGACACATGAGTTCCACTTGCACTTTACTGTGCATAGATTGGATACACATTCACTTTAAAGTGGTCGAAAATGTTTATGCTGTTGGCATTCCATAAAGGACACCTAGACCTTGCAGACAGCTGCTTTAAAAGGTACTTTAAACTAAGGTATTAAAATTGGTGGACAGGCAGGATTTTTAATGCAGAAGAGATATTCTTTGTTGCTTACCTGGTAAGCTACTTACCTGCTTGTCCGCCCCTGTACAGTGAGCCATGCACATGCAGCTCACTTTACAAATTCGGCAATGCCGATTCTGACTGAACTCTCACGCGTACGCATGAGTGCCGTGATCCCCACCTGGCCAGTGGCAGCGGCCAGCGATTGATATCTGGAAGCTGGCCGCCTGAAGATGTCAGTGGCCGGGCAGTGAGCTTGAGGACCACGCATCGGTGGAGCTGAGGTGAGTATTGTTCCGCTTTAAGTCTTGGATTGTAGAGCCATAATGTCTACCTGGCTATTTGCATGTTTTTATTTCTCTACTTAAAGTGATTCTAATGGTTTATTTTGGGTTTTTTTAAATAATAAAATATAGTATGCTTACCTGCTCTGTGCAGTGGCTTTGCATAGAGCAGCCCCAAAACAAATATCCCTGCAAAGAAGAATCTTTATTCTTGCCTTTGCTGCCCGTTTTGATGTTGAAATCTCACTGAACAATGTGATTGTATTTAGCGCCAACTGTCTTCATTTCTACATGGTTCTTGAGTGATTTACACACTTTTCTTAATTCCTTGGTATTGTGAATATGACAATTTTACCCATAAATCACAAAATATCTGAGCTGCACCCTTGTGGTTAATGTACTGCTGCCAGATTCTCATTGCTTGGTCATGTTCTATATTCTATTGTTGTGTTAAGTCAACCAGTTCATTGCACCATCTTAATGATTTTTGAAACCAGATATGTATTTTGGATTTATGATCTGTGAAGATTGGTGCAGAATATTGGTTGGGTATTCTGATTGTTGAATAAGAATTACTAAATGAATTGATGTGTGCTTTTTACATCCCTTGGTGATTATTCTTCTTTAAATGTGTGCTTGACAGACCATAAACACAGTGTCTGAGGTAATAAGGGGAAGCCAAATTAACCAAGACTATTTTGCATCTGTAAACGCTCCATCAAATCCACCAAGGTAAGCATGGAAACCTTTTTTGTTGGTTTGATTTAAACATGATTTGATGTTCTATAGAATGGCATTATATTGGGCTTGATGGAGTAGGGTCAGGCCCTCATGGTTTTTACAGGGGAAGTATGTGCATGTTACCTGTGTAACCTGCTGATCAACATGGACCTCTACAAGTAATCCTATACCAGCAGCAACGTTTGGTAGCAATGGTAGAACTTCTTACTTCAGAAGCAGAGTGATATAACAGCAATTAATAGAGTAATGTATTCAGTCAAATCATAAAGGTCCAATTTAAGATTTATGGAAAATTAGCTAAATATATTATATTCCAGGTGCATCACAGCAGAAGGTGTCCAAAGTCTTACCATCTGTTTTCTTTAAAAATAAAAGCTAAAAATAGATCCCTGCAAAGAGTCTTTTCTACTTGCCCCCCACCCCCATGCCTCTGGAAACTCCTCCTCTTCAGCACCTCTGCAGTATACTTGTAGTTCAGAAGGCAGGCTCTGTTAAATGGGTGACACAGCAGTATATGTCCACAGGGCATAGTAATTGTATGCCACTACTTTTAAAGAAAGCAAATCCTGTGGGATTATTTTTAAAGTAGTTTTAAAAACTTTAAGGTTGTTCAGATTAATAGGAGTAGTCTAGAACTAATGGGAATTCAGTGTGGGAATGATTAGATGATTTTGCATTTTGACTACAGATACGCTTTAAATCAAGGTTTTTGTGTTAGGATTTCAGCTTTAACCTCCCTAACGGTATTCCCGAGTGTAGCTCGGGGTAAAATGTGTATACCAAAAGCGGTAACCCCGAGCTAGACTCGGGCTTACCATGCGGCGCTGCATAGGGAGTCCCTGCAGCACTTACCTTGTCCTTCGCTCCCGCGATGTGTCCCCGCAGCGTCCCCGGCCATCTCCTCTGGCCGATGCCGGCATCCGGCTTCTGTGTTCCGGTTCCCGTGACGTCGGGACGTACGGGCGGCGGCGGGAAATTTAAAAAATGGCGTTTTTTTTTTTTTTATTTTATTTTAAATAGTAAAACATTGCTGTTTCATCCCATTTCACATACATTTTGTCCCTAGTGCTTTGTCCTGTGCCCTGCCTGCATTTTTACTGTTCTTTCTGCCTGGAAACTGAGAAACGTCCATGGCGTCCAAAAAGCGTCCCTTTACGTCAAAAGCGGTTTTAGACCGGCTAGAGAACAGCGATAGTAAATCAGAACCACTTGCAGAATTGAGTGATAATGATTTGTGGGGAAATGTTCCTAAAAATTACAGCCTACAATAAAAAACTATTTCCATGTAAAAAAATGGTACCGCTTTCAGCACAAAAAATCGGAAAGAATCATACCGCTAGGGAGGTTAAAGGGTAAGTTCACCTTTGAAAAAAAAAAATGCACATCCTTTTGCAGGTAAAACAAATGTGCGTTTTATTTTTTATTTTTTTTTATTTGGAGCCTGTAAAGCATTGCAGCCACTATTAGGAGATCATGGGTGCAATACAAGGCTCCTACAGACTCAGTGTAGCTGTCTGCTTGTACATTGTTTGGGCAGGCAGTTACTGAATGACAGAAAGAATCAATGAACTACCTAGAGCGCTCATCAGCGCCTTGGTAGGTCATTGAGAACTATAAGCCGTCAACCGCAGTGGCTGATGGTAGTTGTAGTTCTCCCATTACCAGAACTCTGTGAGTGAATGAATGAATGATGTGGCTGAGTGGACGGAGCCCCGCACAGCCACATTTTTTATTTTTTTAAATTATGACAGCAGGTGCTGGGAGAAGATCCCCGGGCCATTGTCACAACAGGGGCTCGAGGGGAGTGCAGGGGCTGCTTATTTAATAACATGTTACACTTCGGATATGGGCTTAACATGTTAGGAAAGGTGAACTTATCCTTTAACGAGTTCGGCTCTAGAACATGTTTTTAAATTTGTTTGTACAAATGTAAAACTTTCATTTTTTGCAGTAAAATTACTTAAAACCCCTTAACATTATATATTTTTTGGAAGCAGAGGCCCTGTAGAATAAAAAGATGATAGTTGCACATTTTTATGTCACATATTTGCATAACTGTATTAAATGCAGATTTTTGGGGAAAAACATAATAAAATAAATTTTAGTGCAAACACAATATAATACAAATTTTTTGAGAAAATATAAATGTGTCGAGTAAATAGATACCAAACATACCAAGTCTTAAAACTGCACGCGCGTGTGATATCGCAAAAAACTACGATACCCAAAAATCTCTGTAGGTGACGCTTTAAAAACCTTTACAGCTCATCAGTTTAGAGTTAACCAGCTTTTGTGCTAGAATTATTGCTCTCACTCTGAGGTTCATGGCGATACATAAAGTGGTGCAACCGCGGTTTACATATGCATGCGCATCGTGGGCTTGCATTTGTGCATGAGTGCAGTACAACGGGGATTACGGCAATGTATTTTTTTGTTATATACTATTTTATTTTTAAAACTTTTTTCCTTTTTTTAATTATTTTTAATTAACCCCCATGTAATTAGCATTGCGCAGGTGACAGGTACTCTTTTTGGAGACATTAGTGGGCTAATAGACCCCAGTGCTTGAGTGTTTGAAAAAGCATTTTTACACTGGACACATACTGTACTTACAGGTTTTTTCCGTGCACACACATACACTTTAGAAGTTATGTAGGAAAAAAGTATGGGAAATAATTTTTGGTTTACTGGGCATTAATCTCCTAATAATGTATTGCATCACATTCTTGAAGCATCTGCGACATTTTTGGTTCTGAAAGCAACTTGTGCAACAAATTCAGGTGTTTCTAAAATGTACCAATTTTACATTGTGGTGCATAGCATGTGCCACGTCTACATTGTGGTGCATGGAATGGGCCAAATTCAGAATGGTATACTGATAGTGGAGATAATTAAGGCCAACTCTCCTTTGGTGTGCATAGAGAAATTGGTGCACACAGATTTTGCCAAAGTGTTCAGTGTACATTCTAAATTCAAGTGCAAAACAGGTATATACATTTGGCACATGCTGCACCACTTTTACACCCCAACCTGTCTGTGCCAGTCTTTATTACTGTTTTTAATGCTAGAAACTTGAATACGATTATAGAAAAATCCTGACAAATGTTTATCTTTGTTTATTGTTTTTCTTTATTAAAGACCTGCAATTGTCGTGCTTTTGATGTCCATGGTGAATGAAAGACAGCCTTTTGTTTTGAGATGCGCTGTTCTATACTGCTTTCAGTGTTTCCTCTACAAGAACCAGAAGGGTCAAGCAGAAATTGTAGCAACTCTTCTGCCCTCAACTATTGATGGTAATGTTTTTGTCTGCACATTAATTTTTCTTGAATGGTGATGTAATGAATTTAGATCAAATACCAAGTATTAATAGTTTTTAGTCTTTGCCTAAAGTGATTGTAAAGTTTTTGAAAAGTTTAGTAAAGTTTTTAAAGTATTGATTCTTCCTGTTGGTATATCTGCTTGCTCGCACATCCTGTATGGGCAAGCAAATGTACTGACCGATCAGCACAAGACCTGCATTAATAAAAGTACTTTTTTTTACCTGCTAAAAAATGTGTGTTATTTTCGGTCAAAAGGTGAACTTATCCTTTAACTAATTCCTATAATGATCGAAAGTTTATGGAAGCAGCACCAAGAAATCAGAAGCCAGCAGCATTGAAAGGTGTAAACTGCTCAATGTGTTAGGCTTAAAAACAGCGAGGGTTTAATACTACTTTACCTGCAGCAGAGAAAAAGCTAGACAGGGCTACATTGTGTTGTATGGCTGTGTAAATCTTAGAACTGAATGGACAGAAATACAAGTTCTTTGACAGATACACTGCTCAAAAAAATTAAAAGAATACTTTGAAAACACATCAGATCTCGATGGGGAAAAATATCATGCTGGATATCTATACTGATATGGACTGGGTAATGTCTAAGTTGTCTGGCTAAGTAACGTAAGGATGCCCCATCGTTTGATGGAAATTATCAACCTACAGAGGACTGAATTCAAAGGCACCCCAAAAATCAAAAAATGATGCAGCAGGCTAGTCTATTTTGATGAAATTGTAGCAACTCAAAATGGTACTCAGTAGTTTGTATGGCCCCCACGTGCTTGTATGCATGCCTGACAACATTGGGGCATGCTCCTAATGAGACACGGATAGTGTCCTGAGGTATTTCCTCCTATATCTGGACTAGGGCATCACTGAGCTTCTGGACAGTCTGAGGTGCAACCTGGTGGCGTCGGATGGATCGAAACATAACATCCCAGATGAGTTCTATTGGATTGGATTTGTCAGGCGAGCATAGGGGCCATTCAATGGTATCAACGCCTGTATACTCTCGCCACATGAGGCTGGGTATTGTCGTGCAGCAGAAGGAACCCAGGACCCACTGCACCAACGTAGGGTCTGACAATGGGTCCAAGGATTTCATCCCGTTACCTAATGGCAGTCAGGGTACCATTGTGAATGGATATGCCTCCCCAGACCATCACTGACCCACCACTAAAACGTTCATGCTGAATGATATTACAAGCAGCATAACGTTCTCCACGGCTTCTCCAGACCCTTTCACGTCTGTCACATGTGCTCAGTTTGAACCTGCTCTCATCTGTGAAAAGCACAGGGTGCCAGTGACGGACCTGCCAATTCTGGTGTTCAATGGCAATGCCAATCGAGCTCTATGGTGCTGGGCATTGAGCACAAGGCCCACTAAAGGATGTTGGGCCCTCAAGCCACCCTCATGAAGTCTGTTTCTAATTGTTTGGTCAGACAAATTCACACCAGTGGCCTGCTGGAGGTAATTTTGTAGGGCTCTAGCAGTGCTTATCCTGTTCCACTTTTCACAAAGGAGCAGATACCGGTCCTGCTGATGGGTTAACGACCTTCTACGGCCCTGTCCAGCTCTCCTATAGTAACTCTCCTAGAATAACTGCCTGTCTCCTGGAATCTCCTCCATGCTATTGAGAATGTGCTGGGATACACAGCAAACCTTCTGGCAATGGCATGTATTGATGTGCCATCCTGGAGGAGTTGAACTGCCTGTGCAACCTCTGCAGAGTCCAGTTATCGCCTCATGCTGCCAGTAGTCACACTGACCCTAGCCAAATGCAAAACTAGTGAAAAACAGTCAGAAAACATCAGTAGGGAAAATTATTTCAGTGGCCATCACCTGTAAAACCATTCCTGTTTTGGGGGTCATCTTATTGTTACCCATCTAGTGCACCTGTTGTTAATTTCATTACCAATTAAAGCAGCTGAAACTGATTAACAACCTCCTCTGCTGCTTAACTGACCAGATCAATATCCCAGGAGTTTCATTGACTTGATGCTATGCTCTTATTACAAGGTGTTAATTTTTTTGAGCAGTGTATTTATTTCAAATTTATATTTAACGGTTTGCCTGGAGCTCATCTTTTACTTCCTACAGTTTATTAGCATTACAATTTAAACTGGTGCATGTTTGCTGCCTAAAGCTGGCTTTTACATACAAAGATTTTGTTTCAAATGTTATCTGTCAGAAGAACTGTGTAAGTTAAGGGCCCGGCCAAACTGTATATTTAAATGATACCCAATTTAATTTGAATTATAAACTTGAAACAAAATGGGATTGCGTCTGGTTAGCATTAATAACTTTGATACTTTATTGAATAGATGTAAATGCCAGCTGGACTAATGGTTGTTCTTTTTTTTTAACAAACACATGACAACTTATGTTTGTTAAACTAGGAATTTTCAATGCAGATTCTGTGAGGAGGTATAGATTTATAAACTGTGTTACAATACATGTTACAAAATACATTACTTTTGCTTTTAGACCATTGCAGGTGGAATATATGTCCGTGTATTCTAAAGCAGATTAGTTTTTCAGATTAATGGTTTTTGTGAGTGTATATGAGAACGATGCTTGAAGTTCTGTTACTGCAGTTATTGCTTTTCTTCTTCAGCAACCTCGCTGTCTGCTGGACAACTGCTTTGTGGAGGTCTCTTTTCTACAGATTCTCTTTCCAACTGGTGTGCCGCAGTTGCACTGGCTCATGCTCTGTTAGAGAATTCTACCCAAAAGGAGCAGCTGCTAAGAGTTCAGCTTGCAACCAGTATTGGTAACCCTCCTGTGTCCTTGCTGCAGCAGTGCACCAACATCTTGTCTCAGGTAAGAGTTTGTTTGGCATGCTACTGAAGAAGCACTGACAAAAGCATTTAATTTCTCAGCAATCACAGTCCATCTTCTCATCTTTTTTTTTTTTGTTTTTTTTGTTAGTACTTTACATATGTGGATTTTTATTAACTGCTATTCTTACACTGCACACAGCTATTGGATAGTACTTACATTAACCTTAATAAGATAATCGCTAATATGTTTGTTGGTCGTGAAGCTGGAGCTCTCCTGGACTGTCCTTTTTTTTGTAAATATTTATTTTACGTAGTTACTGTAGAGAAGTTCATTATAGAGGTATTACAATAATGTTCTAAATTAGAAGAAATACTGTATATAAAGTATATTCATCAGTGAAGAGCCAGTTTGCCTCTCGTGGTCAAAAGTGTGCTCTTTTACATTGGGAAACTAGGATATTTATTACTTCAGAAGTGTTTAAAAATGTTACTATGCAATGCAAGAAATCAAACAGAAATTTTTGTTAGATTGGGGAAAGGCTTGATACCCTTTCAGGTCTTTATTGCTATCTGTCTCTCCCCACATCCTTGGTCCTAGCATGACAACCAGGGCTTGGTGTAAATTAAATGTCCTGCTTTCCGCTCTGTGGAATGCATTCCCCATATATTTTTAAAAAAAGCCTTTAAAAGGCCAGTGGCACCGTAATTCTAGCTTTCTCTGTCTGGTTTACAATAGAAATATATATAGAGTCCACGCCAGAGGGTAAGAGTATCTACAGCTTATGCAGAGATCTTCCTGCCATAGTATGAATTAGGGGTATACTGTAGGTGTTTGAGCTTTCACGATCACGTCCATCAAAAAAAGCACCCAGTGGTGGACCAAATCCTGACATTTAAAGGCTAAAGAGCAGTTTTCGCATACATTTTTCCTTTATTTACCCCTTGGTGTTTTTCAAAAGACTGTTGTGGTGGTTATGTGTATGTTTTGGTGTTGGTTTTTTGACAGTAAAGGGGAGCCTAGATATTTTTTATTTTAATGCACAAAACTACATCTTTGCTAATACCAAGACTGGCCTCTCTCTGAAGTTTTTCTTAAATATAGTGCATGGCATGCTTGAAACTTATTTACCAAAATAACTCTCACAAGACATTAAATTTTGTGACCTATGATTTACAGGGAGATAAGATCAACAGACGGGTATGTATATGTTGGCACTGCTTGCTGCCACTGCAGGGCTTCTTTTCCTTGCTTTACGATGTGGGTGTTTTTAATTTAACTTTTTGTAATAACCGCCTTGAAGTGATTCCTACTCACATGTTCCTCTCTGTTTCTATGGTATTCCCATTCTCAATACATTTTAGGGAGCTGGGTCTCATCACTGGTGCTTGTTGTGTACAGGAAGCTGCATGACAACTCCACGCTTCTAGGGTTTCTGCTCATCTCACAATTGAATGAGATGAACATTATTACACTCATTTTTCAGTTTAAAGATGTACTCTTGGTCACCTTGAACTAGATTATTATTATTACTATTATTAGAATTTTCAGTCCATTATTTAAAGGTTATTAATAATGAATGTATCTTTATTTGGGTGCTATAATTACATCTTTAAAGCATTAACTCCTATTTTTTGTTTTCCTCCTACTTGTACGTGTTTTACCTGAGTAGAAATGTCATTTTTAAGCCTGAAAGTAATCCTTCAAGGTACCCATACCATTCACAAGTGTGAGCGGTCATCATTTCAGTCCCTGATATGAGTATGACCCTGTAGAATACCCATTGTTCGCCTAGGAGAGTGACCCTTCATATATCCATTCTAGTCCTAATCGACATCCTAATGTTCATCAGGGTTTGGTCTGTAAAAGTAAAGCTGAACTCTGACAAATATAAAAGACACCAATTAATGCAGCTCTGTAATCCATAATAGATTATTAAATGTATTTTTAAGCAAGCAGGTAAGTAGATGAATTTGACCTGGTATCAGTCTCTTGAAGTACATGTGTAGCAGAGCTCAGATTGGGAGGGGAGAAGCAGCACAAAGAGCCAATCAGTTGTGATGCATTACAAGGAGCATGCTAATGGGAAACAAACAGATTGACAGAGGTGAGCTCATCAATATGATGATTCTCATTTTACTGCCAAGTCACGGGTTGGGGGAGGGACATGACCTCTCTTGTTCTGACAGACAGGGCTGTGCTCTGTAGCAATCTCAGGACTGGATGGACAGAAATACACAAACTCCTTGACAGGTAAAACAGCTCTCTTCTATGTATTTAATTTGTGTATTTAGCTGTTTCCCTGGTGTTCAGCCTTAACAACATCTTTCAATCCTTTATAGAAGTTTAGTTTGATCGTCACCGCTGTTAATAATAAAGCTAAAGGGGACTTCTCACTACAACAGCAGTATATATAGGAGACAGAAGATCTATAGATATTTACCAACCAGACATGGGATTAAACCCTGCTTCAGTCCTGAAAAAATTGGTTGTGCTTTACCCTGTAATTTGTGGAGATTTCCCTTTACTTCAGTGACACAACAGGAAGTGAGAGGATGTATCTTCATAGTGAGGCAAATCCCCTCTTAGACATTTGTCACAGGAACAAATGATCCTATTGGAAGGTCTGTAAGCTCTTTCTGTTCTAGTGACAACTCAGAATTTTGAATTTGCCTCGCTTTTTATACCAGTGGAAATGGTCCGTAGGACAAATAGAGTGGAGACACATACGACAATAAAAACCTAAGGTTGTAAAGCTTCCAAACTTAAAAACTTTGCTTTATAAAACACCTTATAGCTAGTTCATACCACACAGCAATGTATAGCACATAATGTCTGTGTGCTGCTGTGTAGGGACAATGTACATTGTAGTGTGTTGTAATAAGACTGTTGTCCCTAAAGCTGGCCATAGACTATGTGATTTTCTTTCCTGCAACCATGGGTAGGGAAAAAAATCAGGAAAGAAAATTGGTCGTTTGACTGTGTTGATAGGGGAATCCCTCCCATGGAGTTATTCTCCCAATGAGGGTGGGTGGGGGGGATGTCAGTTGAGCTGTTTTGGTTGGAGTAGGTCTTTAAAGTGTGAGCGAATGCAGTGCAAGAGATTTAGATATATCCTCAAGAAATGAAACACTACAAACAACAGTATAGAAATTTAAAATATGATTTCTAAATTCCTTATTTTATGTCCACATTGCTACAGTCACATGACTTTTGATTTGTCTCCACACTATATTTTGAGTCATGTGAGGCTGCTTCCAGAGCTGAAACTAGCAGGGGCAAGGCTTCTGAAGAAGAATCTGCCATGGCATGGGCATTGGGAGTGGCAGATTATACACAGAATTAGCTGCTATACTGTTGCCACTCTGAATAAGAAAATTGAATAAAGAATTGGGTTCAAGCACACATTTACTGACAATTACAGCATCCATAAAGGATGGGTAGATACCCTACTTTCACATATAATGACTAAAATTAAAAATTAGGTTTAGTGACACTTTAAAGGAATATGTTCTCTTACATGTACATAACTATGTAATTTATCTTCCTCCCAACCCTACTGAAATTTGCCAATGCTACTCAGAGCTTGGAAGTGGATGCATCCTCGTTGGCAACTGACATATTGTGCTATAGCTGTTTTGATCTCATGTGTTGAGCTACTTAGATGTAGAAGTAGATGTAGACTTTTCCATGCCCTTGGCCAGCCAGTACAATGGGAACTTGGCTCATTAATAATACCACTGAGATATTGAATAGGGAGCGCAGAAGACTGTAAAGTACAAATTAGTTAACACAAATTGAAATTGTGCTTTGGGAATTGTGTCCTAGTTTTGTGAATATCTAACAATGAATTAACATTTTTAGCTTAAGATACTACCAATGTTTTAACGTCTTAATTAAATGTCATCCCTAATACTTATTACAGGATATCTTAACCCAAGAAGTAAATATTTATACATTGCAGCTTACTAGTCTTTAGATGTTATGGCTTAATTAGACATCTTTCAGAATAAGAACATTTTCAGCAAATACAGAAAATATATGTTGGTCTTGCCAAAAATGCACTGTCCCTGCCACTTCTTGTGAAGTAAATGGAAAATACAAACATTTCTTTACAAACTTCCCAAGGTATTCTATAACTGCAAATTCCCACCGCCATGTAATAGGAATGAAATGAGGAAGGAGTGTTTGTAATCCCAATCAGGAGAACAGCCTAAATTGATAATACTCCTCCATAGATAATGTACCCAGGGTGAGTGTTGTCACCCTCATAGGAAGTATGTTGAGGACATGATCACAAGGTGACAAAAAAGAGGGAAAGAAAGTCGGAAAAAACCTTAATAAAGCTACCACGTCTAAGGAATGATATGCTGCAATATATTACATTATTACATTTTTGTTCTTGGGTTTGGATACACATTAACTGATATTTGATGTTTGGTTTAATGCGCTACGTTAACTTTTTGCTCTCTTTTTGAATTGGGCATGAGCTGTTTATAGTGAATTTATTTTAACATCTTTAAATTGCTGGTGCACATGCATCATTTCAGTAACTCTAGAAACATACCTGTGCACAAGCTGTAGAGCTTTACTTAAGCCTAGTACACATGATGAGAAAATCAAACAACAATTACTGCTTTCGGAGCAATCGTCCAATAATCTGATCTTTCATACAAGCTTTTGAGAGTTGATCACGACAGTTCATGCTAAATTATCTGAAGGGACAAGCACAAACATTTTTCTTGTATGGTAACAGAACGAACGATTTTCATTTAATCAGTACAGTATTTGTCCCTAAAAAATCTAGTGATGAAGACTGTGCATGCTCGGAAACGAAAGAATATGTTAAAATACAATACATTACATCATCGCAGGACATTGTATTCTGTCTTACGAGAATTTTCGTAGCTTTAGTAACCTATTCCTTTTACATATGAGAAAAAAAAAGGATGATAATTTGTCCGATATTCTCATGGTGTGTACGAGAAATATGAACATTTAATGCTTTTACCCTCCAGTGTTTCTTTTTAACAGTAGTGAATCAGATAATTCAATTTACTATTTGGCACTTCAAATATTTGCCTTTCTTTTATCAGCACTATTGATAGCATAGATTGTGTAGGATAAGAGAGGCATCTGCCACATCACTTTCTCCTGTTTCGGACTTTTTTTTTTTCTTTTAAATACCATTTGTGAAAAAGAGAAGTCTTGCCCAGGAATAATAATTCAAATGTGTGGAATGCAGAGGTTTCAGGATTTATTAAACATCTATTTTAATCTCCAAATTCTGTCTGGAGATAGAAAAGTGCTTTCTCCTGCTGTCTTTGAAGACCATAGCAAGAGATGCCAGCCTTAAGGGCTGGGGAGGTGTCTTAAACACCTTGTTGGTGCATTGGACTTCATTGCAGAGGAATCTTGTCTCTCGGTCAATTTTGGAACTCACAAGTAATTTTGTTGTTCCTGCAATGCATCAGCCATCAGGCAAAAAAAAAAAATAGAAATGTCACAGTGGTAAAAAAGGTAGAAAGGGTTTTACCCTCAGCAAAACCCTATGCTGCTTGCTTGTCCACAGTTCATATCCCAGGCATTGACCATTGGCCTGATGTTCTCCCTGCTTCCTTGTTTCAGGATCTGTGTCACAGATAGGCCATAGGTGGATCTCCCAAGCCAGATGATGAGATCATCTAGCAGAAGCAGTGGATGCTTTATTGACCCCGTGGGATCAGTACAACCTATTTTTTTTTTTTTTTTGCCCTTCATCCTCCTAAACCCCTTTCTCATCTACTCTGCAGGATTGCAGAGGAGAGCATTTTGGTGATACTCATAGCTTCGAACTGGCCTGTGTATATCATGCTCAGACCCAATCAAACATTTGGCAGACAGCCCATGCGATCTTCCAGATCTACTGGATCCTCTATCCTAGGGGCAGTCTAACACCCCACTTCATGGTCTCTGGCTTCAATGGCATGACTGTTAAATCCCAGGCCTTGCTAGACAGGAGTGGGAGTAAAGGCTAATATACCTGAGGTTTAAAATGTTGCTTACCTCCTCCCCATATTTCATGCCTCATGCTGCATACCGTTTGTTAAACAGCTCTGGGTAAATTTTACCTTATTTTTATCTCTGTTAGTGCAGTCTTGTGATTGCACCAAACAAGGCAAAAAAAAAAAATGTATTTAAACAGAGCTGTCTTACAAACTATGCAGCATGGGTATGAGGAGAAGGAGGAAATATTTGCATCTGAGGTTTATTTATCTTTTCTTCCACCTTAAAAGAAAACAAAAAAAAAAGGTTATGGTAAGCACAAAAATCCTGATATGACCACTGTGATGTTGACATTTAAACAACATAAAGGAGCTGCCCTAAGTTTTCTTCTTTTGACCATTCACCAGCCAGTGCTTACAGCATTATGATAAAAGCATGAAAACCTGCCCTCTCTGCAGCATTTCAGGTTGCATCTCTTGTAAAAAGACCTCCATGAAAGTCCAGCATTGTCTGTGTACAGGAAATAAAACATTAATTGCATTTTGTTTGGATTTATTTCATTATTACAAGTGGCTCGAACAGAATTACCATTTACTATTTTCATTCATTATATACTGCATATAAAGGAGAATTTTTCTAAATATGTTTAATTTTGCTTTGAAATTGATGTACTGTGTGGCTGCACATTACACTTGGTGAGGTGTTATCCCATGGAGATTGACGAATACATTGTGGTACTGCTCAGCCAGAAACATATATAAATGAAACACAAAAAACACAAGATAAAGCACAGTTTGTATATTATAGTTGGGCCCACAATGCTTTTCAGTCTTTTGCTCCAACATATTTCATGAATTTAAAATGGCTCCAGTACAAATATGTGGATTTTTATATTTTCTGAAACATTTTGTTTAATCACTGTACAGAACATGTAGCTCTGCTGCTTCTTTGCCACCTTCCTGCTTTCACCGTGCTCATTGGACTATAAATGAGCATTGCTGAATTGGTTCTGTTTGTGCTTAAACCCTTCTGTAACTATGTCCTTCAAGCTCCCACTGCCTGAAATACATTAGTGTGCAATACAAAATAGCTTTTGTGACCCTTGCTGTAGTTTTTGACACTGCCAATCTCAGCATGCTTTATTGTGAGAAAAGGGTTATGGGGATTTACTGTAAAGGTAGGTTTCATATCATGCTATATATAAAAATCCATTTTAATAATTTTTGACAGAAAACATAGCTGGTTATGTTTATGCTTTCAGTTCTGTTTACTATTGAATGGTGTTTTATATACATGTATCCCTGGCGGGTGCTTCAACTATGTGTATTCATCTCTGAATGGTTTAACCCTAGGTCCTACGTGAAGGACCTAGGGTTCTGAGTAAAATGGTTACATCTCTTGGTGAATGAACATTTTCATTTGAAGTTTTCTTATACTGTATGTGTTTGACTGTGTCCAATTTTTCTGCAGGGTAGTAAAGTACAGACCAGGGTTGGGCTGTTAATGTTGCTGTGCACTTGGTTATCCAGCTGCCCCATCGCAGTTACACATTTCCTTCACAATGCAGCTAATGTGCCTTTTGTATCCTTTGTGTTTTGTGTTGTAACTGTTTTTTATTAGCAGTATAATTTGAATGTATTAACTTTTTTACACATTATGATTAGAAAAGAAACGTAATTTGGCTTAAAGTGATTGTAAACCCATATTTTTTTAAAATAACAAACATGGCATATTTGCCTACACTGTGTAAAGCCAGTGCACAGACCTGATCCTCCTTTTTTCTGGTCCCCCGCTTTCACTCCAGGCTCCTCCTCCCTGCTGATTGCCCACAAAAGCAAGCCGCTTGCAATGGGAGCAGTCGTGTGGGCGCACTCCTGAGCCATGCTATCTTTATCCATTGATGCACCAAGCATGGTTTGGCCCCACCTCCCTTTCCTCCTCATTGGTTATGATTAGCATCAGCAGGAGCCAATGGCTACCGCTGCTGTCTCTGAGCCTATGAAGAGACAGAGAGATCTGCTGCTCTTGTGCACAGCACTGGATCGAGATTGGGCTCAGGTAAATATAAGGGGGTGCTGGGGAAGGAGGAGGGGGGCTGCACCCAGAAGGTTTTTTACCCTAATGGAGAGAATGCAATAGGGTAAAATTTTCAGCCTTTAACTCAATTAGTCCAGTATAAATAGTGTGGGTGTATATTTTTTTAATTAAGATTATCCATTTCATTACAATCACAGTTCCTCCCTAAAACAGATTCTGATAGGGGATGATGCAGTGTTAATTTTTATATCAAATTTAGATTAAGTTTTAGTCCGTCTTTTGACTAAAATGCCATAATTTAGTCATCTGAATTGTCTTATTTTTAGTCATATTCTTTTCAACTAAAATCTCCAGTACGTTTGTCGATTACAATTTTGTACATTTTAGTCGACTAAAATCAAATGGGTTTAGGTGAATTGTATTGTGTTATTTAAGCATTTCCAAAACTCATCATATACTCCTGGATCAAAAATCTAAAAACATATTTTTTATGCTATTAAGGTTTTTGTACATGCACTACAGACACAGATTTAGTCGTCGTGATATATAACATCTTTATGCATAAAACCAAGTTTTGCTACAAGAATATTGCTTTTTTTGACCGAAGTGCAACTTTAAAATATGTTTAATAAAAAATGTAAACTCTATTTAATAGAACTCTATTGCCTGTAATGTCATTGCATATATTAAATGAACTTTTAACAGTTCAAGTAACTGAACACAAAAAATTTCAGCAGCACCAAGGACAGACAGCATATCTAATCCAATACTCGAGGGTAATGCTTATTTCTATTATAAGAATCAGTTTACTGTTCACAGTAAAAACAGTTCAAAGCGGAAGTTCACATGGGTAAATATCCCTCCCTCACATTTCCGTTCCAATTTCATTAGTTGCTGAAAACTGGAATTGATTTTCGTTATAGTTTTCTTCAATTGACGAAAATTTTAATTGATTTTTGATTAGTTTTCGTCACTAACTAAAAACTGTGTCGAAAATATTTTTGTCCACAAAATTAATACAGGTATGTTGTTTGACTGCTGTACCAGGATCTCCACTCAGTCTGTGTAAAATAAATGTAAATTTTACTAGGGACATGAAAATGGACCTTCAGCAATATGGAGGCTGCTGAACTCCTGAAAACTTTAGTTCTTGGGTATTTACATTGACCCTCTTGACTTCAGTAGTTTCTAAGTCGAACAAATGGAACAAGTATGCATATTAAGAAATTCAGACATCCGAAGTCCTGGTTGTTAACATCTGATTGAAAAAAATATCTGTCTCAAAAATGTAAGTGGGTTACTCCTGTTGTGTTGTAATCCTGTCTGTTGGTAATCTCTTTAGTGGTGGGCTCCCATGATTTTACCAATATAGAACATCCAAGAAAAAATGATAATGAGATCTTCAATTAGCAAAAGTCTTTTTTTACTTCAAATACTCTATATTGCCAAAAGTATTGGGACACTCCTCCAAATCATTGGATTCAGGTGTTCCAATCACCTCCATGGCCACAGGTGTATAAAATCAAGCACCTTGGCATGCAGACTGCTTCTACGAACATTTGTGAAAGAATGTGTCGCTCTCAGGAACTCAATGAATTCAAGCTTTGTACTGTGATAGGTTGCCACCTATGCAATAAGTCCATCCATGAAATTTTTCTTCCTCAAAATAATTAAACCAATAGTGCCGCACTTTAATGCAAGACTAGATAGCAAAAAACTTAAAACCACCTTGTGATAATGTCTCCTCATCTTAAGTTATATATAAACAAACATACAACATATAGTAATTAAATTATAACAGTGTTGTTAACCCCTGTGAAATCTCAAGAAAAAGAAACCATGCTGCCTTATCCTTTTTAAATTAAAGATTTATTGCTGAACGATGATATGATTCATATCCCCCCTGAGGAAGTCACGTGACCCGGTGACGCAACGTGTAGGGGAGGGGTTCTGACGTCACGACGTTGTCTCGGACAGAACGGCGAGTATAGCAGACACAGCAGGCTATGCTTTCACTCTTACAGCATATTGTAATTTGCACTAATGTGAGTGTAACATCGTTCAACAATAAATCTTTAATTTAAAAAGGATAAGGCACCATGGTTTCTTTTTTCTCTTATGGTATCCAACTGTGACACACTGGAGAGAGGTTACTAAAGGAAGGAGGAGACCCCTGGAGGGGAAAAGGGAGATATCCATCCATCCATCCATCCATTCCTTTACACAGAGACCAATTGATTGGAGAGACCCCAGGTGGAATAATATCTAACTGCAGCTATCCATATAATAGTTTGGAGAAATCATATGCAGGAGAATTATGGTTACACTTGTCCTCTGAGGACAAAAAGCGAGTTTTGCCTATAATATTAGGCGAAACTTAAGGTGAGCGCATAATAAGATCACACTGCACCTGGATTTTGGAGTGGAATATTTTGAATTGAAAGAGGACCCTGTGTTTATAAATATATTTTGGTTCACTGATAATAGTTATTGAGATTTCACAGGGGTTAACAACATTGTTATAATTTGATTACTATATGTTATATGTTTGTTTATGTATATATAACTTAAGATTTGGAGACATTATCACAAGGTGGTTTTAAGTTTTTTGCTATCTAGTCTTGCATTGGAGCGCGGCACTATTGGTTTAATTATTTTGAGTCACAAAACACTATTTAATGAGTTGGTGTGAGTGCCAGCGATCCACATGAGTTTTTATTTATGTTATTAACTGATTATCTCAGTCACTATTCACCATAGTAGCTCACAAGTATATATATATATATATAATTACATTAAATTTTTCTTGCTACAAAATATTCCGCAGTCAACTGTTAGTGGTATTATAACAAAGTTTTATGTTTTGGTAAATACCTGAAAAAAACACAAAAATTGTGCCTGTGTCCAAATATATAATGACAATTGCATGCTCCTAACTTTGTGGGAACAGTTTGTGGATGGCCCCTTCCTGTTCCAACATGACAGCACACCAGTGCACAAAGCAAGGTCCATAAAGACAGGGATGAGCAAGATTGAGGTACTCGACTGGCCTGCACAGAGTCCTGACCTCAACCCGATGGAACACCTTTGGGATGATATAGAGCAGTGACTGTGAGCCAGGCCTTCTCGTCCGACATCGGTGCTTGACCTCACAAATGCACATCTGGAAGAATGGTCAAACATTCCCATAGACACACTCCTAAACCTTGTGGACAGCCTTCCTAGAAGAGTTGAAGCTGTTATAGCCGCAAAGTGTGGGCCAACTCAATATTGAACCCTACCGATGCAGACTCAGATGCATATTTTACATGTATATACAAACGGATGTTAGTCACTCTTTGTCATACCTGTAATACTTCTTGTTTAGCTCTGTTTCCTTAGTGAAACTTTCAGCTCACAGCGCAAATATCAGAGAATCTTGGAGAAGAGGAGCAGCTTGTTCAAGGTTTGTGTGCTTTGCTGCTGGGGATATGCATTTACTACAATGACAGCTCACTTGAAAACAATACCAAGTAAGTTTGTGTTTCCTACTCTTTTGTTCAAACAGTGCAAAACTATTAGTGTCATTTACAAGCAAACCTTAGCAAATTTGTCAAATTTTTTCATACGTTTGCTTTAACCACTTGAAGCCTTTTCTGACACTTTTTGTAACAATCAGTATTTTTTGCTAGAAATTTACTTAGATCCCCAAACACTATATGTGGTTTTTTTTTGTTTTTTTTTTAGCGGAGACCCTAGAAAATAAAATGGTTGTCATTGCAAAAAAAAACAAAAAAAAAACAGAAAAACACTTTAATGAATTTTAATGCAAAAAATATATATAACCCATTTTTTTTGGTAAAATATAAAAGACAATGTAACGGCGAGTAAATAGAAATCTAACATGTCATGCTTTAAATTTGCGCATGCTTGTGCAATGTGGACAAACTACGACACTTAAAAATCTCCATAAGCGATGCTGTAAAAATCTTTACAAGTTTTGAGTTACAAAGGAGATCTAGAGCTAGAATTATTGCTCTCACTATAACGTTCGCGGCGATACCTCACGTGTTGTGCGAACACCGTTTACATATGCTTTTCACCTCCGTGCTGAAGCACGGGGGGAGGGGGTGCTTTATTTTTATTTATTTTTTTTCTTAGTATTTATTTTAGTTACCTTTTCTTTAAAATTTATTTTTACACTGTCCTTTTTTTTTTTTTTGGATCACATTTAGGTATCACTTGTGTGTACTTTAACTTCTTCGCGACGACATTATGCACATATGTATCCTCTCGGCGGGTGGGACTTGACACTGAGGGGCCACATATATGTATCAAAATGTAAACAAAGCTGATCCAAGAGCGCGTGCCCTGCTCACTCCCAGCACAGTTACCAGCGCCTAACAGAAAGCAAGTAGCGATTGGGAGCTTTCTGATCATGTGATCGTTGTGAGAGCCAATCGCGGCGGTCACATGATCATAAACCCCGCCCTATGTTCCGGCATCAGAAACTCCTTAAAGGGCCAGAAGGCGCTGGCGTTAAGGGGTTCATTTAAATGTCCCTTGTGATACCAGTATAAGCACGACAGGTCCTCTTTATGGAGACATCTGTGTTTTTACAAGATCTCTCCTCTACCTTTGAAAGCATAAGATCAAAAATAATTCATATCATTCTTTCCAAAAGAAAAAAAATGGTTCTGTTTACATTTTCTCCAAGGAAAAGCGATGAGCATTTTGTCACTTCCGGTCTCCTAGACCATAGAGATTATTGGGGACATTCCAGATAATACCACTCATGCTGCTTGTAAAAGTGATTCAGCAGTTAACCAGCTCTTCGGATCGCTTTTACAGGTTAGGGAATCTCCGACTGAAAATTTTAATGCCGGGATTATGGCTGACAGCTGCAGCAATGGCTCTGTTGTAACCGCTTGACCACAATAACGTATATGGACGTGATTATGTTAAGTGGTTTAAAAAAAAAAAGGCCCCCCCCTCTTTTCCTAACTTTTGCGTGAATATCTGCCCCACCTGACAGCACTCAGGCCTTGCAATTGGCTGCTTAGACGCCCAAAGCTGTATTGTGATAGGCAGGGGACATAGTCAGGAGTATGGGCTTTTTTTACGTGGAGCAAGTACAACCAGCGTTTGCCAGCTATCCAGTGAACCTCCTACTTTTCCCTGAAGGGCAAAGTATAGTTTCACTGTAAAGCCAAGTCTGCCTAAAAACATCAGGCTAAATTACTAGTTTTTGTTTGTTGTTGTTATCCATGGTACTTCAGTAGAAAAAACTTCAAGCTATATCCTAAGTGCTGTAATCCATAGTAAGCAATAGAAAGTCATGGTTTTGATGATGTGACTTCTGTAGCAGCACTACACCACAACGATTACAAAAGGGAGTGTCCTGTTTCATGAGAAGGATTCAGTACACATTTTTTCCCTTCAGTGTAGCTAAATGACTGGTGGTGTGGTCTGTTACTCCTTCTGCATTATGAAGTACCAAAGCTTGAAAGGTCCTTGCTACCAGACACTTTTAGGTAACAACTTGGCCCTGTTTTATTTTTTTTTTTACCTTCTAATGTCAAAACATAAATAATGATTTGAGTTATGTGGACTAAGCATGTAAATAAAAATGACCTGTACCATGTATTATCCTCTTTGTTTCAGTGACTTGCATTTGCTTCTTTTTAGAGAAAAGTTAAAACAATTGATAGAGAAGAGAATCGGGAAAGAAATCTTTATAGAGAAACTAAGCTTTATCAATAAGCATGAATATTATTCAAAAGCTGCTCAAAAACCTCAGCCTATTTTCTCCAGTCCTGATCACATGATGTTTGATCATGAGTTCACGAAATTAGTCAAAGACCTAGAGGGTAAGACCCCCCTTAATTATGAATATATTCATTCCACACTGCCTTTATCTGTTGTGTTGGATATACTGTATATACAGAAACGGCAAAAATAATACATGAATTTAAATTGATGTCATCTGGGCTGTATCAGTTTTTAGTGCAATATGTGCTGTTTTTATTTTATTTTGGTCTATGTTGTGTGTCCTCTAGATGTATACAGTATGTTGCCCTTCTGTAAGTGTTTTTTTTTTCTGGGGGAGATTATTGTATTTTCTAAAATGTCATATATTTTTATATTTTCCTGTAGCTGTCATCATAAAAGCGATCTACAAATCTAGTGAAGAGGATAAGAAAGAGGAAGAGGTTAAAAAATCTCTGGAACAGCATGATAACATTGTATCGCACTACAAAAATGTAATCCGGGAACAGGTAAAAAGAAAATAAATTAAAAATAATGGCATTATTAGCATTATCACAGTGTATATGTTGTTAATGAAGAGAGATATATTACACATTCAACACATTGAAACAGTCCTACTGATGGGCCAGTCACTCCCACCCTCTTTAGTCAAAAAAGACATGACTGAGTGTGGCAAGGGTTTCAGCATAAGTATTAAGGCTTCATGCAAACTAGCTTAAAAAACTTTCCTTGCAGCAGCATTTAGGTTTTTTTTTTCTGCCTCTAGAAGCATTATTTTCTTGTCCCGCCTTCACCCCTGCCCCATGTGAGTGAGTATAGGGTACATAGTACCCCTACACATTCACAGAAAAAAAAGGATTGGTGTAATTAGACAGCCAGTTTTAACAAGTCGTTTATTAAAACATTTTTAAAATTTTCCTCCAGTGTAGATCCATCATCAAGCACAATGAACGGCACTCCACCAACCTGCTTAAAAGAGAAAAAAAAAGCTCTGTACTTGACACTGGCTCCCGCTGACTAACCGCTCCACTTCGTACCTGCCTCTAAATAAACTAAGGGTGCAGGCAAGGGCATATTTACCACAAGACAAACAAGGCATTTGCCTAGGGTGGCATTTTTTTATGCTGCATATGTTCCCAGAAGAAGGAACATGCAGCATGGGGACCAGGTGGGATCTGAGAGGGGATGCTTGATGGTGTATGCAGAGCCTGGCTTTCATTCCCAGGGCTCTCTCGGGTGGGGATAGGGCAGGATTGTTGTTGGTCAGTGTCAGGCTATCTCGGTGGGGGGGTCTGGTGTTGGTCAGTGTCAGGCTCCCTCTGCCGGGGAGGGGGGACGTCCGATTTCTGTGTTGCCTAGGGCAGCACAAAACCTAAATACGCCACTGGGTGCAGGGTCACCTTTTGGGGGCATGTTGAGGGTACGTGGCCTGGTATGGTTAAGGAGAGGATAAGCTCCCCCACCTTTCCTGGCCTACCGAGCTGTATGCTCTGATAAGGGTCTGGTATGGATTTGGGGAGAGAGACAAAGAGCGGTTTTGTTTTTTTTTGTTTTTTCAGATCTAAGGGCCTGATATAATTTTAGACATGCAGGCCAAACGGTTTTCTTTATATGGGAATCCCGCTGACAGCTCATGAGTCATCGGTTGTTAAGGACGCAGGTGGCTGCCTGCTCCTTAACAACCTGCAATTCACTGCTAAACACCGGCACAAAAACTGTTTTTTCGTAATTTTTTTAAAGCTCCTAGTGTTCATGGAGCCTAAGCATAGTAACACCGTAATAAAAAAAAAAAAATTGTAGCACATTAGTCGTATCAAAATAATACTGCTTAAATATTGCAGTCATCTAAAGTTTCTGTATATTGGAAAACAGATAATTGTCGCAACAATAATTAAGGCCAATGAACATTTTGGCATTAGGCTGATATATCCAGTGCTTCAGAGACCTGTTCTATATATTTTCTAGCTTTCCAATGCTGCATCTTACATATTGTTCATTACAAACTTTGCAATCCCTGCCAGGCAGCATCACAGCCTTATACCTGTGACTTCTACTGTGGTAGCACAGCTTGGAGAGGCATATTGGTCAAAACAGTCCTCCAGCTGGCCAAGTAAGGAGCAGCATATTAAGAATATTTCCTGTCAACACATGCACTACAGCACACCTGATTGGCTTCTAGATCTGGCCCCTTCTGATATGAGATCAGTACAGTGGATTTCAGAAACCTGATATGTACACAATACATTTAATGTTTTTATGATTGTATAACTTTTTTTTTTCTTTTTTTTTTATACAATATCTGAAGTTCATCTTGAGATGAGAAAAAGGAGAGAAGCGCCTCTAAGTGCAATAAGTCTTTTAATTCAAGTCTAAATGTAGAAACACTCACATGTGTGAAGTAATCATAAGCATAAAAACCGTGGTTAACAATAGTTAACGGTGGGGTGGTAACCCGGGTGAAGAGCCGTCATCTCTCTGCGATGTGGGGAGGTCAGCTCTCGGCTGGAACAGCGTGGTGGCTGGAGGGGGAACAGTGGTGAGGCCAGCCTTCATGCACGTCCTCCCTCAAAGCCGGATGGAACGCACGCTGGAACGTAGCGGCGGCGTGGCCGTGATGACGTCAGATCCCAGGGTGCACTGCGACGCGTTTCGGAGCATGCACTGGCCGTGGAAGGCGGAAGTGCACTCCTTTTTCAAGCTTGAAAAAGGAGTGCACTTCCGCCTTCCACGGCCAGTGCATGCTCCGAAACGCGTCGCAGTGCACCCTGGGATCTGACGTCATCACGGCCACGCCGCCGCTACGTTCCAGCGTGCGTTCCATCCGGCTTTGAGGGAGGACGTGCATGAAGGCTGGCCTCACCACTGTTCCCCCTCCAGCCACCACGCTGTTCCAGCCGAGAGCTGACCTCCCCACATCGCAGAGAGATGACGGCTCTTCACCCGGGTTACCACCCCACCGTTAACTATTGTTAACCACGGTTTTTATGCTTATGATTACTTCACACATGTGAGTGTTTCTACATTTAGACTTGAATTAAAAGACTTATTGCACTTAGAGGCGCTTCTCTCCTTTTTCTCATCTACAGAAGTTGCTACAGCTTATTTGGAAGCCTTGCCCTCAGTGCCACACGGAATCCTACGCTCTTCATACAGTAGCCACTAATACCACCATCACCCATACTACCATTTCCCAGGACTTTGCAGTGTTTGCGCTGTTACAACCCTTCCTCATTTTTTCTGAAGTTCATCTTGAACCTGGGAGTTTGCTGTTTCCATTAAAGTGATTGTAAAGCCTCTTCTTTTTTTCTCAGAATAATGAACATGTTATACTTCCCTGCTCTGTGTAATGGTTTTGCACAGAGCGACCCTGAACTTCCACTTCTGGGGCCCCCACCAACGATCTTGGCTCCTCCTCTTTTCTGAGTGCCCCCATAGCATGCTGCTTGCTATGGTATCACTTGTGCAGGCTTGATCCTGAGCCAGGCTCTTTGCATCTATAGACACACAGCCTGCCCCCTCCTCTCAGGATTTGACTGACAGCAGCAGGAGCCAATGTGTGCCACTGCTGCCGAGTCTCCTGTGAGAAATGAGAGGGGAGAAGGGCTGCTGCAGACTGGCACAGCTCTGGATAAAAATCGGGCTCTTTTAAGTGTTTAAGTGGGTACTGGTGGGGGAGCAACCTTTTTCCTGTATAACCATTTTAATTTGCAGACCTTAACCACAGCAATCTCTCTAATGGTTGATAGGTAACAATTTCTTGTTAACATACAATTTGCAGGACATTCAGCTAGAGGAATTGAAGCAGTCTGTTTCTTCTTTACAAGCTAAAAATGAACAGTTCCAAACTACAGTCTCACAGCAGCTTGCCCAAATTCAGCAACACAAGGATCAGTACAATCTTCTCAAGGTACAACTAGGTATGAGAGCATTTTATCTCTTCTATTATTTGTTCCAGATCTGTTGGTACCTGTAGGTACAAGTAAACAAACAGACGCTACTACCACTTTAAAGGATAAGTTCCAAAAAGAAAAATCCCTCTCAAACATGGTACTTTTAAGGCGCAAACTGTGCATGCGTTATAAAATGATAAAACAAGCTTTATTGTACAAAATTACAATAATCACAAAACATGGAGTAAGCAATATATTATTGACTAGCGTGTGTTATGTTACTTATTGCAACAGTATATTTATGAATGTATGTTTTACTTCAGTTTGTTATATCCTATAAACAGGCACCTCACCTCTGAAAAGAGTTTTTTTTTTTTTTTTTGTCTCGAAACACATCGGTTCCTTTCCTATTCATCAATGCAACTCTGCCTCTGCTGAGTGGGCAATCCATGCAAACTAAGATTGATGTAGAAAAATATATGACCACTTACTCCATGTTTTATGATTTTTATGTCATTGTGTACATGCCTGTTTTATCATTTTAAAAGGCATGCACAGTTTGTGCCTTAAAAGTCCCATCTTTAGGAGTGTTTGTTCTGGTTGTTCACCTTTTGTAACAAGTTACATGTTACACCCGTACTCAGGGTGTAATATGTTACTGTTACAACAGCCCCCCAATCCCCCATTGACAGCAGGCGGGGATCCCCTCCCCGCACTCACTGTCACACTTGCAGGACTCTGCTTACGCAGCCATGTCATTCATTCACAGAATTCTGTGAAGGGAGAGCAACGACTATTATTAGCCATTGCGTCTGACCGCTTGTAGTTCTCGGTGAACTACCAGGACACTGATGAGCGCTCTAGGTAGTTCATTCATGCTTCCTCTCATTCCTTAACTTCTTGCCCATACAAGGTACAGGCAGACGGCTACATTGACAGTCTGCAGGAGCCTGAGATAGCACCAGTGATCTGCTGAATGTGGATGCAATGCTTTACAGGCTCCTAGTAAAAAGAAAAATAATAATAAATACACTTTTTTTTTTTTTAAGCTGAAAAAAAAATGTGCATTTATTTACTTTTTTATTTACAAAGGTGAATTTGTCCTTTTCAAGTTGAGCTCCAGCTAAAGCATTTTTTTTATAAAGAGTGAAGGACCTTTTCACTAACTTTCAGCTTTATGGACATTTTTGCATTTGTTACACAACATGTTCTATAGTAGAGTAAGTGACTTAATTTGCTTGTTTATACATAGGAAAAGATAACCAGCATCATAATGCCCACAATAGCAGTGCACAGGTAAATGGTTTCCAACCTGAAGAGGTTAGTCGATTAAAAGAGGAAATTGAAGAATTGAAGAAACAACAGGACTTACTGAAAGGAGAGCTCTCAGAGAAAAATACCCTCATACAGAATCTGGTAAGATTAATGCATTGATTTATGTACTTATTGTTGAGTGTAGTTTTGCCTGTCACTGTTAACACATTTCACAATGTCATCCAAATAGAGCTGTTTATCTGTGTATGAATAAGCAACAAAGGGCTGATACTAACATTTCAACAATGATTTGTGGAAAGGTTTCTTCGCTGATGTGTTTGATGATCACAACAAGCAATAAATAATGTTTTAAAACTGCCACTGGTCAAAATTACAAGGGTGTGTTTTTTGCCTAAACCTTGAATGTAAAATAATCTTGCAAGACAACATCAAAAAACAAAGTTGTACTTTTCCTCAAAAATATATAAAAATTAATCTGACATCACACATAATGACAAATATATTGCCAAATCGACAGTTGCACTGTAAATATTGGTCTGACCATCAAGAGTAAAAAAATCTGTAGTCTGTAAGTTAGTAAAAATACATTAATGCCTTTCCTTGAAAAGAAAAAAAAATACAAAAAACCCCAAAAAATATCTGATTCAACAACAAAGACTGACACACAAGACATACATCTCAGATTCTTCAGTTTATTCCTAAATACAAATCATGTGGCTCACATACTACACACAGTACTAATCACAGAAATGGAAACGTAACGGAGTTGCATAGTATAGACGTAGACTCTGAGTTACAGTCAAACGTTTACTTAAAACTTTAGCTCGACCTGTCATTCATAAAAGGAAGTCAGGTAGTCCAAAATGGTTTTAGAATCTTGTTGTCCTTTACCACATATTTAGGGTTAAATTGCCTTGTGACAAGTTATATTTATGCACCTATAGAATGCTGAAAATTATAAAAGTCTAAATCTCGGGTATTTTTGTAATTGTCTCTGTGATATTAAAGAGGCCAGTGCTACGAATGGGAAAGACATCCATGGGTTCCATAGTTGTTCAGATTTTGGGGGGCAATTCCTGTGCTCAAAAAGTAGCTCTTCTGTGGTTAGGGTGATGTTGACCTGTTTTCTCCATTCCCTCTACTGTTGGTGGATTGAGGATATCTTTTTCTGGCCGACCATTTTAAGTGTCAAAAATAATAATCTGATGATTGGAGCATAGATATCTGAGAGCATAAATTCCTAATTTAACATATCTAACAGATATATACCTGGGTCTAATGGTATTATAACCTAATAAATGGAGGTTTTTGAGGCCTTTTTAAAGTGATACTAAACACTCACTGTTTTATTTTATTTTCATTATCCCTTCTATTTCTGTATGTAGATGATGGCACTGTAATTATTTTAATGAAAAAAAAATGTAAGTGCCTTTTTTTCTAATCAATATACAGCTGTCACATGACCCAACTCTTTCCCAGCCTGTTTGTAGGGAAACCGTGGCAGGAGGAGCTTCTAGTCCTTTTTTGAACATTGATTGGCAACAGAGTTCAAAAAATAAATAAATAAACGGTTTTAAATTGTCATACAAATATATATTTAAAATCAAATCTTTATTATTTTTAGCAATAACATGGTGCCAGTGGATTTCTGCCAGTCACAGGCTGTGTCACGCCCTCCAGTCTGTCTTAGAATAACAGGGAGGTGAAGCCTCCAACAATTAGGATGCAATATCCCACCCCATTGTGTTTAGCTGGTTAATGGGTATGGAGGAAGGAGGGAGAGGGCTGCTATTTACCACTGTGTATACACCCATATGTGTGACTCTATAGTCACATGGGCTGCTCAGATGTGATAGGGAGAAAATGCTTAGGATAGAAATACTCTACAAACTGAGCATTTGCAGTAGCTGCCAACACTGCTCTGCAAAATCCCCAACTGCAGTGGGGGCATGGACAGGAGGGTGAGATAAAGAACAGCAGGATCAACCGGGTATTTTTTGCAGAATACAGAAAATGAATCCCTTAGTGACTGAATGAGCATTAACAGTATGCAATACAGCATTTATTAAGGGTTTTAACCACTTCAGTACTGGGCACTTTCACCCCCTTTTTGTCCAGGCCAATTTCAGCTTTCACTGCTGTGGCATTGAATGACAACTGTGCAGTCATGCAGCATTGTAGCCAAATGTATGAAAAAAGCATTAACATTTCAAGTAGAGCTTTCTTTTGGTGACATTTGATCACCATTGGGTTTTTTCTGTTTTTTTAAACACAAAAGAAAAAAGACCAAAACGTTTTGAAAAACGTTTTCTTCATTTTTGTTATAAAATTTTGCAGTAATTTTTGTTCACTGATCGGTGCTGATGAAGGTGCACTGATAGGCTGCACTGATGGCCACTGATGAAGAGGCACTGATAAGGCTGCACTGATAATCGGGGCCCTCGTGATCAATGCCCTGATTATCAGTGTAAACATCCCCTGTCACAGGAAAGCCAGTTGTCAGCTTTCCTTGTCTCAGCGCTGTCGCAGTGCTCAAGAAAGGGAATGGTAAAGAGCCGTCATATGACTCTTTATCCTGATCGGCGATACGCTGTGTCCGAGTGATGCGCACCAAGAATAGGAGGAAGTCATATGGTGTCCTTCCATAACTAGAGCAGTCCCGCCCGGTCGTCATTGTACAATAGGCCGGGCGGGAACCAGTTAATGTGCGTTTAATGACATGTTACGTATAAGTAAAGCTGTCTAAAATGTAAAAACTTGCTTGGTTGTATCTGTTTATATTGATAAGCATCCCAAGGTAACTATGACATCCATCTTTATTTATGTGTATGCTGTGATATGAGGTAGCTTTGGAATGATATTGATAAGCATCCCAAGGTACAGTGGGGCAAAAAAGTATTTAGTCAGCCACCAATTGTGCAAGTTCTCCCACTTAAAAAGATAAGAGAGGCCTGTAACTGGCATCATAGGTAGACCTCAACTATGAGAGACAAAATGAGAAAAAAAAATCCAGACAATCACATTGGCTGATTTGGAAAGAATTTATTTGCAAATTATGGTGGAAAATAAGTATTTGGCCAATATCAAAAGTTCATCTCAATACTTTGTTATATATCCTTTGTTGGCAATGACAGAGGTCAAACGTTTCCTGTAAGTCTTCACAAGGTTGGCACACACTTTTGCTGGTATGTTGGCCCATTCCTCCATGCAGAACTCCTCTAGAGCAGTGATGTTTTGGGGCTGTCGCTGGGCAACATGGACTTTCAACTCCCTCCAAAGGTTTTCTATGGGGTTGAGATCTGGAGACTGGCTAGGCCACTCCAGGACCTTGAAATGCTTCTTACAAAGCCACTCCTTCGTTGCCCGGGCGGTATGTTTGGGATCATTGTCATGTTGGAAGACCCAGCCACGTTTCATCTTCAATGCCCTTGCTGATGGAAGGTTTGCACTCAAAATCTCACGATACATGGCCCCATTCATTCTGTCCTGTACATGGATCAGTCGTCCTGGTCCCTTTGTGGAGAAACAGCCCCAAAGCATGATGTTGCCACCCCCATGCTTCACAGTAGGTATGGTGTTCTTTGGATGCAACTCAGCATTCTCTCTCCTCCAAACACGATGAGTTGTGTTTCTACCAAACAGTTCTATTTTGGTTTCATCTGACCGTATGACATTCTCCCAATCCTCTTCTGGATCATCCAAATGCTCTCTAGCAAACTTCAGATGGGCCCGGACATGTACTGGCTTAAGCAGGTGGACACGTCTGGAACTGCAGGATCTGAGTCCCTGGCGGCGTAGTGTGTTACTGATGGTAGCCTTTGTTACGTTGGTCCCAGCTCTCTGCAGGTCATTCACTAGGTCCCCCCGTGTGGTCCTGGGATTTTTGCTCACTGTTCTTGTGATCATTTTGACCCCACAGGGTGAGATCTTGCGTGGAGCCCCAGATCGAGGAAGATTATCAGTGGTCTTGTATGTCTTCCATTTTCTAATTATTGCTCCCACAGTTGATTTGTTCACACCAAGCTGCTTGCCTATTGCAGATTCAGTCTTCCCAGCCTGGTGCCGGTCTACAATTTTGTTTCTGGTGTCCTTCGACAGCTCTTTGGTCTTCACCATAGTGGAGTTTGGAGTGTGACTGTTTGAGGTTGTGGACAGGTGTCTTTTATACTGATAACAAGTTCAAACAGGTGCCATTGATACAGGTAATGAGTGCAGGACAGAGGAGCCTCTTAAAGAAAAAGGTACAGGTCTGTGAGAGCCAGAAATCTTGCTTGTTTGTAGGTGACCAAATACTTATTTTCCACCATAATTTGCAAATAAATTCTTTCTAAATCAGCCAATGTGATTGTCTGGATTTTTTTTCTCGTTTTGTCTCTCATAGTTGAGGTCTACCTATGATGCCAATTACAGGCCTCGCTCATCTTTTTAAGTGGGAGAACTTGCACAATTGGTGGCTGACTAAATACTTGTTTGCCCCACTGTAACTATGAAGTCCATCTTTATTTATGTATATGCTGTGATATGAGGTAGCTTTGGAATGACAGCTAGCCAGATTGGTAAAAGCAACCAGTTTGTTTATTTGAAAAAACATAAATCGATTTCGTCAGCAAAAACAAGTTACCAGTCCAAAGTCCTGGTACCACAAAACTATACAGCAGACTCATGGTCCATCTTTTGGTCATGATCTGGGGTCAGAGCTCCTCTGTGGTAAGGGTGCCAGACAGGCCACGGGGGGGGTGGTCAGCAACCGATGTCTGTTTGTCCGAGAGCTCATACTTCACTCACAGCTTGTGAGCCTCTCTCTCCAGTCTACTTCCCTGACAAAGGTACTGGACCTTTCCTGCTGCCTTTTCAAGACTTCCCCTAGCTGAGGCTTAACCCCCTTCAAGACCAGCAATGTCTCCAAAACTATTCCCCCATTCAGGGACCACAACTGAAATATTGGGGTGATGTACCTGCCGTTCAGGACACATTCCCGGTGTCCTGTATGACATGTATATGATTTGTGGTTATCCTTTTACGCATAATCATTCCTAGCATGTTTAAATGTGGGATTAGAATAATGAAATCTGAATATGTAACTCATTGTTATCTCTGCCAAGTATTGATGCCCAGCTTGTTCATGATGTTCTTAATTTTTTCTTTAGAGCAGTCAGGCTGGTAGTCATACAGATCAAGTGACTGGAGGATCTGAACAAGTTGCAGATCTACAAAAGGTATTTTCTCTTTGATGCATGCATCTACAAACATTGTTTCAATGCAGGGCAGCTTACCTGTTTGTTTTTTTAACTTTATTCAAATGTTGCAAAGTTTATTTCTATCATTTCAGGTTTGCTACTGTTGCACTGTGTAACAAATGTAGCATGTCTGCATTTTTACGCAATGCGCTGCAACCTATTAAAGGCAGTTTTGTGGTGTGAATAGAGCACGTAAAAAAATGGGTGTTTTCTTTGTGCCCTTGCATTGAGCCTTCAATGAGCCGTGCAGATCTGCACAGCTCAATTGAAATAGCGTGAATGAGTTTTTAGTGAAAAAAGTAGTAGTAGTATTGTGTCTGTTTAAAATGGCCACGTAGCATAATCCAATGGTCTTTTTGAAAATAATACCTTGTATTTGTTTGCTTATTTTTGGGGGAAATTGGTACACTTACAATTGTAAAATTTTCAGACTCCATTCACACTGTCACCTGACCCTTCATTCCAACAAATTGTAACATATTTTATGCATGTTATTTACTTGTAAAAGCCTCCGTTTGCATATCAGAGAACTAGTCCAGGAAGCATATTATATAACTTGGTAAGGGCTGGAGGGTGTAAACACCTACCACCATTGTCCTTATCCATATTTGTTCATCCTCAAGTTTTCATTCCCAGAACTACTCTGTACGTCCATGATTTTCCCTATTGCACCCCCCTGCCTACAATCTTGACATCTGTTCTTTAGTTGACTTATCGTTTAAGTTGCAATGTTTGTTGCCTTGTTGAAGACGTGACAAAAGCAATTCTGTCGCAGCTGGTATTTTGTCAAGGTGTGCTAACTAAGTTAGGCTTATGATTAAACATTTGTTTTAGTAATAATTCTTAGTATTACAGGTATTTACATAGTGACGTCAATTTTACACAGTGCTTTACATATACTGTGTTGCACAGTCACATCAGATCTAATTATATTCAAATAACAGGGAAATGTAATTTGTTTTTGTTTTGTTTTTTTTTTTTTCATTTTATTGCAGGATATAGAAACGCTAAGATCTCAGTTATTTGTTCAGTCATCTGAAATCAACAGACTACAAACTGAAAGAATGGAACTCCTTCAAAAAACAGAAGCAAATGTTAGTAGTCTGTATCTAAATTTGTTCAAAAACTAATGTGTGCATAGTGGTGGCATGTCTCAAATAACGTGAAGATGAATTCATGACTGGGTATACTTCCTAGTCCTTCTTGCCCAATTCATTTGTACTCTTTCTTCCATTACATTTACAATGTCTGCTAGCTGTACTCACACGCTAGACATTTTATTAAAGTTAGCTATAAACATTGGGTGATTGTCCAGTTTGGACAAGTTTAGGTATGTGTTTTTTGGGGGTTTTTTTTTTTTTGCATATTTATATTGGTCCAGTTTCAGAAAAGCATACTCGGATTTGACAAAGTGCAGCTCATTATGTCACCGCCCTGCCCTGCCCTGCACTGCACTGGACCCAGACACTTCCACAGGAAGCGGCCAGGTATGGCACGTGCATACTTGCATTGGTCCAAGCTGTCCCAATATAACAATGTAAAAAAGTCCATACTTAGACTTCAGCTTTAATTATCATTCATTGCATATGCTTGCGTAAATGTGTATTTGATATAGTGGAGCTATGAGACAACATTGGCACTGATTTTGGGGAACACATTTGCTGTTAGCTGAAACAATGGCCAGACGTGTCTGTCTTCAATAGCCACAATAAAGGTCTCATGTCAGTGGTTGTCATAAGGATGAATGTGGTTTTCTGTTGTACATAGAGTAGACCCCTATTGCACCTTGGTGCCTTAAATCTGCCTATTCATTGACAAGTGCACACTGTGATGCGGACTGCTAGCCTGATTTGGAATGTGTTGCTATGTGTTACTGTGCTTTGCAGATTACAGTTGATCATTACAACGCTTTACTGAATAAGCCTGTATGACATACATTTCTTGCTCAGTATGCCAATAGGAGGCCTTTACAGTACTTCTGTTTAGAAACAGCCTGAAAGCTATGTATCTGGTTGCCCTCAGGCAAAAAAGCAGAAATGTAAAAATTAGTGGTCAGAAGAAATGGTGATGAGGAAAAGGGTCAAATATGCATTTTAGTAGTATGGGTTTGACCATTTTGAACAGTGAACTAGGGTGTATGTCAAAAACAATCTTGGGGCCATTTGGTCAGGGGTAAAGTCTGTTCCGTGGGTAATTAATTTTTTATATGATGGGCAGTTGTCCTTCTTGTCAGTAGGTGATGTTATGACAAATTGTAGTTCATACACATCAAATTCAGAAACTAGTCAGTCAGGGCCAAAGAGAGAAAAAAATCCCTAGCTATCCAGCCACCTTCTTATGTCTTTGATCAGTGGCAGTGATGTCTATCTCTAGTTATTCTTTTGTTTATAGGCCTCCTATTTTTCTTCACAGGCTACAGCACCGTCTGGTGATAATGCACCTCAAGCTAAAAGTACTGAACTTGAAGAGAAAGTGGCAAGTTTATTGAAGGAGCTCAACAGCACTAAGGTTGGTTTTAAGTGCATTATTAGACTAGGTGCATGGGAGTTAGTTTTGTTACCTCTAGGGCAATAGCTTGCATGCTACCAACAACAGTTACTAAAAGTAGACAAGGACAATGGGAGAACTATAAATTAGATTATATTAACATATTCAAAATTATGTTAAATAGGAGTCAGTACACGCCATCATTTAAAGTGCCTCTGATTAACCCCAAATAAAGTTCAGCTTTTCTAGTAGGTCTTTCCTGACATTTTCTTAGTCGCAACCTACAGCAAAAGCCATGGTCCACAGAGAACTTCCAAAACATCAGAGGGATCTCATTGTTAAAAGGTCAGGAAAAGGGTACAAAAGAGTTTCCAAGGCATTAGATATACCATGGAACACAGTGAAGACAGTCATCATCAAGTGGGGAAAATATGGCGCAACAATGACATTACCAAGAACTGGACGTCCCTAGAAAACTGGTCTGGGAGGCTGCCAAGAGGACTACAGCAACATTAAATGAGCTGCAGGAATATCTGGCAAGTACTGGCTGTATGGTACATAAGACAACAATTTCCTGTATTCTTCATATGTCTGGGCTATGGGGTAGTGTGTCAAATTGGAAGCCTTTTTTTACAAAGAAAAACATCCAAGCCTGGCTAAAATTTGCCAAAACACATCTGAAGTCTCCCAAAAGCATGTGGGAAAATGTGTTATGGTCTGATGAAACCAAGGTTGAACTTTTTGGCCATAATTCCAAAAGATATGTTTGGCGCAAAAACAACACTGCACATCACCAAAAGAACACCATACCCACAGTGAAGCATGGTGGTGGCAGCATCATGCTTTGGGGCTGTTTTTCTTTAGCTTGAACTGGGACCTTAGTCAAGGTAGAGGGAATTATGAACAGTTCCAAATACCGGTCAATACTGGCACAAAACCTCCAGGCTTCTGCTAGAAAGCTGAAAATGAAGAGGAACTTCATCTTTCAGCATGACAACGACCCAAAGTATACATTCAAATCAACAAAGGAATGGCTTCACCAGAAGAAGATTAAAGTTTTGGAATGGCCCAGCCAGAGCCCAGACCTGAATCCGATCGAAAATCTGTGGGGTGATCTGAAGAGGGCTGTGCACAGGAGATGCCCTCGCAATCTGACAGATTTGGAATGTTTTTGCAAGGAAGAGTGGGCAAATATTGCCAAGTCAAGATGTGCCATGCTGATAGTCTCATACCCAAAAAGACTGAGTGCTTGAATCAAATCAAAAGGGGCTTCAACAAAGCATTAGTTTAAGGGTGTGCACACTTATGCAACCATATTATTTTAGTTTTTTATTTTTACTTCCCTCCACCTAAAAGATTTCAGTTTGTTGTTCAACTAAGTTGTACAGTTTATAGGTTACATTAAAGGGGTAAAAAGTTCTGAGATGATTTATCTTTGTCTCATTTTTTTACATCACAATAACCTGACATTTTAACAGGGGTGTGTAGACTTTTTATATGCATTATACATATGCATGCGGGACCAACGCTTGCAGTCACCTTTTTGCTTTTATTATTTATTTATTTTACTAGTTCTCATTATTTATTACAGTTACTTATATATAGCACCGTCAATTTACGCAGCGCTTTACATATGCATTGTACATTCACATCAGTTCCTAACCCTCATGGAGCGTACAATCCTAAGGTCCCTAACTCACATTCATACATACACATACTAGGGCCAATTTAGACAGGAGCCAATTAATCTACCAGCATGTCTTTGGAGTGTGGAAGGAAACCGGAGTACCTGGAGGAAACTCACATAGGCACAGGGAGACCATGCAGACTCCAGGCAGGTAGTGTCATTTTTGGGATTCGAACCAATGATCCTAGTGCTACTAGGCAGAAGTGCTAACTTCTTAGCCACTGTGAATTTTTTTTCTCTTTATTGCTGTCAAAAGGAATGTAAACATCCGATAACAATAAGCAGTGACAGGTACTCTTTATGGTGAGATCTGGGGGAAAGATCTATTAGACCCCAGATGTCTCCTTTCTCTTCTGCCCTTAAAAACATCTGATCACACCAAGATCGGTGTGATCAGATGCTTTCCCAATTTAAAAATGGTGGTGTTTACATCCAGCTAAACCAGAAGTGACAAAATGTTCGGCGCTTCCACTTTCCTATACCATAGAGATGATTGGAGACCTTCAGGTCCCTGGTCACCTTTATGTTAAGTCACTGGAGCCACCAGCTTTGGTGCTGGGCTTCCCACTGAGACGGGAGAGCCCAGGGAGGTACTGGAGGAGAGCAGGAGGGGGGACCACCCTCCATCTCATATAAAAGCAATCCAGAGGCTAATTAGCCACTAGGATTGCTTTTATAAACAAAGAGAATCACTGGCTAAAATAATACCCGGGCTGATGCCCGTAGCTGCAGGCATCATCCTGGTATACTGCTTGAAACTGCCAATGTACATGTACTTTAGGTGGTCTTCTAAGTGGATAAAGGAACTAAAAGATACTAGGCTAACAGGTAAGCTCTTTATAATGTCATGATATATAAATTGTAAAATGCTAGTGAAGTCTTCTACATTGTCATTGTGTTTTAGGCCTTCAGTGACCTCTGCTTAAATAGCCTACCAAAGCACAAGAGTACATTGTAAATGTACATTGCTATCTTACCACTGTGTAGAGGCAGTTGCGCCCACACTAGAGACCAATAAATTGCTTTCCAAATGTAGCATGCTCTTACTGTGTTTTTGTTGTTACACGTTTTTAGGAAGAATTGAAAGCTGCATCTGAAGAGAGAGCCTCTCTAAAGCAGGAGCTAGACTCTGTTCGCAGCACAGCAGCCATTTTACAAGATGAAAAACTTAAGCTGACGCAGGAGGTCGGGGAATCTAAGAAGGAACAGGATGATCTTTTGATCCTCTTGGCTGATCAAGATCAAAAAATTCTTTCTCTAAAGAATAAGCTCAAAGAACTTGGAGAACAGGTACACATATGTTCCCTATTCATCATTTTTGTCCGTTTTTGTTTTTTTTCTTAAGATTTCATTGGAAAAGAAAACATTACAACTGTTGGAGGCAGGATCCCCACATAAAACACTAAAAGCAAATATACACAAATGGAGTAACCAGACCCTTAAAATACAGAAAAGTTCACAAGAAAAAAGTATGCTGTAAGGTGTCTAAATGAACAACTATAAAATAAGGGATGTAAGATAAATACAATGTATCAAAACATACCACAAGTGGGGAAACCAGAACAAAACATAGTGATCAAGAACCAAACTCCTGACGCTATTGGATGTTAAGGCAAATCAGTCGGTATGGTTTGTGCCAGGGAGTCTTTAATAAGGAAGTGTGGGGTGAGCAAAGGAAGAAGAAAAAAAGTATTTCCTTTATTATGTATCCTTTCCAATTGTGGGTGCTATGTAGAGAGGAGTTTGGGTGTCCTCTGAACTTACCTCCAGCCAAACTTCAAAACAACTTCAATAATTTATTTTTTTTTAGTCCAAACAACTAGAGGCCCGGGTCATTCACTACCCAGTTGGAACACATGGGGCAGGATGCTGGTGACATCTGTGCCCTTATTCTGACACATGACCATAGTTAGACATTCAACTGCAGCCATGTGCAGGGGTGTCTTTGCCGCGAGGCAAACAAGGTGTTTGCCTAGGGCGGCACTTTTCAGGGGGGTGGCGAGGGAGGGACAAGCCGGAGCCAGTGAAGAGGAGGAGAGCGGCTGGAGAAGGAAGACAGCTGATCGGTAAATGTCGTGCGGCAAGGATCTGGCAGAGCAGATGGTGCTGCTGCAGCCAGGTGCAGTGAAGGAAATAAGTACTTGATCCCCTGCTGATTTTGAATTTTTGCCCACTCACAAAGAAATGATCAGTCTAAAAATCGAATGGTATTGTAACACTGAGAGATAGAATAGCACCAAATATTCAAAAGAAATGCATGTCTAACAAATTATTCACTGATTTGCATGTTCATAGGGGAAATAAGTATTTGATCCCCTTCACAAAACATGACTTAGTACTTGGTGGCAAATCCCTTGTTGGCAATCACAGAGGTCAGACGTTTCCTGTAGTTGGCCACCAGGTTTGCACACATCTCAGGAGGGATTTTGGCCCACTCCTCTTGGCAGATTCTCTCCAAGTCATTAAGGTTTGGTGGCTGACGTTTGGCAACTCGAACTTTCAGCTCCCTCCACAGATTTTCAATCGGATTAAGGTCTGGAGACTGGCTAGGCCACTCCAGGACCTTAATGTGCTTCTTCTTGAGCCACTCCTTTGTTGCCTTGGCCTTGTGTTTTGGGTCATTGATATGCTGGAACACCCATCCACGACCCATTTTCAGTGCCCTGGCTGAGGGAAGAAATTTCTCACCCAAGATTTGATGGCACATTGCCCCGTCCATCGTCCCTTTTGATGCTGTGCAGTTGTCCCGTCCCCTTAGCAGAATAACACCCCCAAGGCAGAATGTTTCCACCACCATGTTTGACAGTTGGGATGGTGTTCTTGGGGTCATAGGCAGCATTCCTCCTCCTCCAAACACTGCGAGTTGAGTTGATGCCAAAGAGCTCGATTTGGTCTCATCTGACCACAACACTTTCAACCAGTCCTCCTCTGCATCATTCAGATGTTCAGTGGTAAACTTGAGACGGGCCTGGACATGATTTCTTGAGCAGAGGGACCTTGTGGGCACTGCAGGATTTCAATCCTTGTCGGCGTAGTGTGTTACAAATTTTTTTTCTTGGTGACTGTGGTCCCAGCTGCCTGGAGATCATTGACAGGATCCTCACTTGTAGTTCTGGGATGATTCCTCACTGTTCTCATGATCATTGACACTCCACGAGGTGAGATCTTGCATGGTGCACCAGACCTGGGGAGACTGACCGTTGTTTTGTGTTTCTTCCGAATGATTGCATCAACTGTTGTCACCTTCTCACCAAGCTGCTTGGCGATAGTTTTGAAGCCCAGTCCAGCCTTGTGTAGATCTACAATCTTGTCCCTGACATCCTTGGACAGCTCTTTGGTATTTGCCATGGTGGAGAGTTTGGAATCTGATTGTTTGATTGCTCCTGTGGACAGGTGTCTTTTATACAGTTAACAAAATGAGATTAGCAGCACTCCCTTTAAGAGACTGCTTCTAATCTCAGCTTGTTACCTGTATGAAAGACACCTGGTAGCCAGAAATCGTGATGAATGATAGGGGATCAAATACTTATTTCCCTCATGAACATGCAAATCAGTGCATAATTCGTTAGACATGCATTTCTTTTGAATTTTTTGTTGCTATTCTGTCTCAGTGTTACAATACACCTACCATTCGATTTTTAGACCGATTATTTCTTTGTGAGTGGGCAAACATTCAAAATTAGCAGGGGATAAAATACTTATTTCCTTTACTGTATTCTGGCTGTGGACGGGGGAGGGAGGGAGCCCTGGCTGGAGCAGGGGTCAGCGCAGCAATGCAAGCATCATTGATGTCAGTGGGAGGAATAGTGCCCCATCATAGATGTCACTCTCAGCAATGATGGGGCACTATTCCTCCCAATGACACCAATGATGGGGCACTATTCCTCCCAATGACACCAATGATGGGGCACTATTCCTCCCAATGACACAATGATGGGGCACTATTCCTCCCACTGACACCAATGATGGGGCACTATTCCTCCCACTGACACCAATGATGGGGCACTATTCCTCCCACTGACATCAATGATGGGGCACTATTCCTCCCACTGACACCAATGATGGGGCACTATTCCTCCCACTGACACCAATGATGGGGCACTATTCCTCCCACTGACACCAATGATGGGGCACTATTCCTCCCACTGACACCAATGATGGGGCACTATTCCTCCCACTGACGCCAATGATGGGGCACTTTTCCTCCCACTGATGCCAATGATGGGGCACTATTGCTCCCACACTGAAACCAATGATGGGGCACTATTGCTCCCACACTGACACCAGTGATGGGGCACTATTGCTCCCACACTGATACCAGTGATGGGGCACTATTGCTCCCACACTGACACCAGTGATGGGGCGCTATTGCTCCCACACTGACACCAATGATGGGGCACTATTGCTCCCACACTGACACCAATGATGGGGCGCTATTGCTCCCACACTGACACCAATGATGGGGCGCTATTGCTCCCACACTGACACCAATGATGGGGCGCTATTGCTCCCACACTGACACCAATGATGGGGCGCTATTGCTCCCACACTGACACCAATGATGGGGCGCTATTGCTCCCACACTGACACCAATGATGGGGCGCTATTGCTCCCACACTGACACCAATGATGGGGCGCTATTGCTCCCACACTGACACCAATGATGGGGCGCTATTGCTCCCACACTGACACCAATGATGGGGCGCTATTGCTCCCACACTGACACCAATGATGGGGCGCTATTGCTCCCACACTGACACCAATGATGGGGCGCTATTGCTCCCACACTGACACCAATGATGGGGCGCTATTGCTCCCACACTGACACCAATGATGGGGCGCTATTGCTCCCACACTGACACCAATGATGGGGCGCTATTGCTCCCACACTGACACCAATGATGGGGCGCTATTGCTCCCACACTGACACCAATGATGGGGCGCTATTGCTCCCACACTGACACCAATGATGGGGCGCTATTGCTCCCACACTGACACCAATGATGGGGCGCTATTGCTCCCACACTGACACCAATGATGGGGCGCTATTGCTCCCACACTGACACCAATGATGGGGCGCTATTGCTCCCACACTGACACCAATGATGGGGCGCTATTGCTCCCACACTGACACCAATGATGGGGCGCTATTGCTCCCACACTGACACCAATGATGGGGCGCTATTGCTCCCACACTGACACCAATGATGGGGCGCTATTGCTCCCACACTGACACCAATGTTGGGGCGCTATTGCTCCCACACTGACACCAATGATGGGGCGCTATTGCTCCCACACTGACACCAATGATGGGGCGCTATTGCTCCCACACTGACACCAATGATGGGGCGCTATTGCTCCCACACTGACACCAATGATGGGGCGCTATTGCTCCCACACTGACACCAATGATGGGGCGCTATTGCTCCCACACTGACACCAATGATGGGGCGCTATTGCTCCCACACTGACACCAATGATGGGGCGCTATTGCTCCCACACTGACACCAATGATGGGGCGCTATTGCTCCCACACTGACACCAATGATGGGGCGCTATTGCTCCCACACTGACACCAATGATGGGGCACCATCGTTGGTGTCGGTGGGAGGAATAATGCCCCATCATTTGTGTCGGTGAGAGGAATAATGCCCCATCATTGGTGTCGATGAAAGGAATAATGCCCCATCATTTGGTGTCGATGAAAGGAATAGTGCCCCATCATTGGTGTCAGTGTGAGAGCAATATTGCCCCATCATTGGTGTCCGTGTGGGAGCAATAGTGCCGCCTCACTGCTGGGACACAGGAAAAAGATATTCTAGCTGGGCATTATACCCAAGAACTAGACAACATTAGTTTAGGTGTGAGGTAATGCAGTGTTGATGGGAGAATCCATCCTGCAGCAATGTTATGTTCTGCCTGTGGGGAGCCTTCCCTGCTGGCAGAACACAATGACCAATGCTGGCAACCATACCCTCCGGCAGTGATAAAAAAACAATCTGATAGGCTGGTTGTACTGAGGTCAATCAGCAGATTGACGTCAGTACAATCAGCCTGCCGTAGATGAATTGAAATTTGGGCAATTCAGCCGGAACAGTCTATGACCGGCTTAAGTCTGATGGTAGCCTTCTTTGAGGAAGCTGTTCAGTTTTTTCCAGTTTCACTCCAGAACTGCACAATGCAACATTTTGTTATGTGACAAGTTAATCAGATATTTAGACAGACAGATGCATTTGGCACCAACAACCAGGTTGTACCTGGTTTGTTGGCTCAGGAGTCCTACTCCGGAACTGGTGAAGTCCTTCCTTCCAATCTTTTGGAAGTTCCTCATGCCAGATACCAGCCTGTACCAGTCTCTTTGGGAACCCTATCAGTGCAGGGAATTGGACATCAGAGGTATCATTTTCTGATCAACATCCTGGAACTTTGGATGATTTTGCTGTCTGCAACTTTGGACTTTCCTGCTGGAGGGTCATCTGATCCAGATTCAAATGGAAGACACCATGGCAGTGGCATACATAACTGTGAGGAAGAACAAAAAAGAAAAAAGAAGCGCACCAACCTTGCGCATTACCTCAGTAACCAAAATTTATTAAATAAAAGAATGGTACTCACAAACAGCGAATAAAAACAGGCATGTCAGTCCTCAAAGGGACTTTAAAGGCAAGATGCAAATGCGAATCCCATCATGGAGGAAGCCACTCAGTACAGCTGACGCGTTTCGAAGGACAAGCCTTCTTCCTCAGAGCTGACTGGACTGAGAATGTGTGTTCCCTTTTATGCCTCCAGACTGAAATAAGGCCCTCCCCAATAGGTTGGGCTGTCCTGGGCAGGGAGGAGGGGCCCGGGTGTCCACAAAATGCAATAAATAATCATCAAGAGTTCATAGAACCATATAGATAATAAACTTCAAAAGTCGGATGAAAATATATAAAATGTATACACATATATGGAATCAATTAATACAAATAAAATCATTCATAAATACAGCTTATAAATGCATAAATAAACAATAAAATAAAGAAATATAAACAAATAAATAAATATACATAAAATTTCACTAATTCATCCCTTCATTAGAAATATATATATATTGCCATAATTATCATCATTGCACTAACGATCAAAAATGCATACAATGAGTATAGGATAGATGAGGAACTCACACATCTGAATGAACCATTCATGGCCAGTGATTTCAAAATTGTTCCCACAAAGTGGGCAATATAGCCAAAGTATTTTGCTAAAAATGACAGCTGGACAGCTTTTTTTTTTTTTTTTTTTAATATATATTTCACATTTTTACACATTTTTAAATATGAATTAATCAATGATTTGTTACATATCAAGGTGCATGTTTCACATGTTTTGTATTGTGTAGAGACATACATATACATACATGTATATATTTTAGAAAAATACTCTCTTTATAGAAGTTTTGATGGTGGGATTGCAGCTATGGGGGTTGACATCTGTACCAACGATCCATTGAGCTTGGAGACACACACACATACACATCCGACCTGTTGGTGTGTATTAGATCGGGCAGCAGTAAGTGGGGGTCGGAGGAACTAGGACCCTGTGGCGATGTGACAGCGCTGCCTATGTGCGCGCAATGGCTAGTGGATACGAGCCATTGGGTTCGCGCTGCTACTGTCCTAGTGCGCATGCGCGGGATGGTCCGCGCATGCGCAGTAACTACCACGCCGTATCGGCGTGCGTTTCACAGGCAGATTCCATCTGCAACCACATCATGCAAGCAATATCTCCCTCTGCTGCCAAATAAACAACACACACCACCAATAACAAACACAGGTAATATGAATCTTTCCTGAATATACTGTCTCCTCCCCACCATCTGTAAGAGTTATCCCCTGGTGGATTGCATGTATGCATGTTCACAAAAAACCTTTTTTTTTCATTTAGATTTTTATAGCAATATAGCTTTTTCTTCCAGCTGTCATTTTTAGCAAAATACTTTGGCTATATTGCCCACTTTGTGGGAACAATTTTGAAATCACTGGCCATGAATGGTTCATTCAGTTGTGTGAGTTCCTCATCTATCCTATACTCATTTTATGCATTTTTGATCGTTAGTGCAATGATGATAATTATGGCAATATATATATATTTCTAATGAAGGGATGAATTAGTGAAATTTTATGTATATTTATTTATTTGTTTATATTTCTTTATTTTATTGTTTATTTATGCATTTATAAGCTGTATTTATGAATGATTTTATTTGTATTAATTGATTCCATATATGTGTATACATTTTATATATTTTCATCCGACTTTTGAAGTTTATTATCTATATGGTTCTATGAACTCTTGATGATTATTTATTGCATTTTGTGGACACCCGGGCCCCTCCTCCCTGCCCAGGACAGCCCAACCTATTGGGGAGGGCCTTATTTCAGTCTGGAGGCATAAAAGGGAACACACATTCTCAGTCCAGTCAGCTCTGAGGAAGAAGGCTTGTCCTTCGAAACGCGTCAGCTGTACTGAGTGGCTTCCTCCATGATGGGATTCGCATTTGCATCTTGCGTTTAAAGTCCCTTTGAGGACTGACATGCCTGTTTTTATTCGCTGTTTGTGAGTACCATTCTTTTATTTAATAAATTTTGGTTACTGAGGTAATGCGCAAGGTTGGTGCGCTTCTTTTTTCTTTTTTGTTCTTCCTCACAGTTCTGTTTGGGCTTCCCCAGCCTTGGTGTGGAGCTGCACGACCTTAACTATTTCGGTGGTCCCCTCCTTGCTTTTTTGGAGTCTGATTCCATCTACTTACCACCGGTCTGGGTCCCGGAGCGCAGGAGATATCGCATTTGGTTCAGTGGCATACATAACCCATCAGGGAGGAACCAGAAGTCTGGCCTTAGCAAAAGAGGTAGTTTTTATCCTGTCCCAGGCAGAACTTCACATTCCAGCCTCTAGGTGGACGTTTGACATCACGTTCTCCAACTCAGCTAGTCAGAGGAAGCTTTATAATCATTTAGAGTGCAACTCGGCCGACTCGATTTTGTTCCAGGTATGGGATGTGAAGTTTCCAGACCACTGCTGGAACACAGCGCTGTATACTGTATGTAACTACATACAGTTTACAGAGAACTCCCAGCTGCTGCATCTCTGCATGTCTTTTTCATGGCAGTGATGAGGGGGGTGGAGAAGGAAGACCTGTGTGAAGGAGTCTGGTATAAACTGGCATATATCATAGAAGCTTAATTTTGGCTGAAATGCTTCCATTCTACAGTAAAGCAGTTTTCATCTTTGCATGTTACAGATAGGACAGGCTGGGTTTGACCAATTAGACTGACAGTGAGTACTAACATATTTCATATCTTCTAACAAGGTTGAAGATGAAGATGACTTGGAGTCCGTGGATGCAGCAGATGAAGATGATCTGGATGAAGATGATAGCAGGGATGACGACATGTAGAGACTTGTGTAAAAAAAAAATCTAGTTGTCATTTTCCAGAGAAGTGAAATCTCTAGTAATTTCCCTAATTCAGCCTTTAGAGTGGCAATGCGAGAGGGTATGCACCATGGGAGATCTTTAAAGGTTAGAGCAGTTGCCATATGCATATACAGTCAAGTGAATTCAAGAAAAACAGGGCAGTTAGGAAAGTTACATTTTAAATATGGTCTTTTATGATTAAGGCAGTGTTATTTCAGCACCTTTGTGGTACTCCCTGTTTTCTTGTTTTCTTAGGGAAAACATTGCTGTGCAATGCCAGATCTTCAATGCTTGTGCAAATATCTTTGCCTATTTAGCTCTTCAGGTGCAGCCAGTTCACCTTGCTGCATGGAGGAACACTGTGGCATTAAAACAGAGCTGTGTTCCTTATAGCCAAACTCTATGCTCTCTTTTGAATCCTGAGGCAGAAAAGAACAGTGAGGAGTAGTAAAATAAAGCCTCTCTGTTCCTTTTCCTCTTAGATTATATGAATATGAGTGTGGGAGATGTCAGATGTGATGTTTAATGCCTTCACTCCTGCAACATCTACATGATTCACCTGTCAATCCAATGGCACCTTCTGCTGCAATGGTGGAGGCATCAGTGTTTGTAGTAATGCTAAATTCTCATTTCTTTTAGTTCCGCCAAGTTTTTTTTTTTTTTTTTTTTTTTTTTAATTTTAAGTGGACGAAGGGTTGGGAAATAAACATACCCCATTTACGATGTTTTCTTCAGTGGTTTACTTTGCTATGGAAGAGAAGACAAATTATATAATTTATTGGCTTAAGTTGGGCCATAGGAAATTAATAACAGATTGACATTTTAAAGGAGTGAAAAATATGAATTACATTAATTTCATGTTTTACAATTAAAACAATGCATTTACTTACCACTTTTGGCTTTGCAGTTTTTCTTCTTTCTTCTTGTGTTTTTAAACACAACACTGCTGCTAGAACTGGAAAAACAAGCCATGACTTTAATACATCTGATATCTGTGATTTAATTTTTTTCCAAGTTTCCAGCAGCCAAAATTGGGATGTAAAAAAAATAAATGCTTTTCTACTGGTATTGGAGTGGTTTTACCACAGTGTTTTGCACTGCAGTTTTGACTGTGTGCCTATTCAAACTTAAAATTAGAAAAACTTTGGCAGGTTGCTTCAAATCATTCCGTTTCATCTGATCTTTTTGAGATTGAAAGCTGATGGAAAACTTCCAAAACTACAGTGCCTTGAAAAAGTATTCATACCCCTTGCAATTTTCCACATTTTGTCATGTTACAACCAAAAATGTAAATGTATTTTATTGAGATTTTATGTGATATACCAACACAAAGAGGCATATAATTGTGAAGTGAAAGGAAAATTATAAATGGTTTTCAAAATGTTTTACAAATATCTGAAAAGTGTGGTGTGTATTTGTGTTCGGCTGTGATACCCCCAACTAAAATCTAGTGGAACCCATTGTCTTCCGAAGTCACCTAATTAGTAAATAGAGTCCACCTGTATGTAATTTAATCTCATAAGTACAGCTGTTCTGTGAAGCCCTCAGTGGTTTGTTAGAGAACATTAGTGAACAAACAGCATCATAAAGGCCAAGGAACACACCAGACAGGTCAGGGATAAACTTGTGGAGATGTTTAAAGCAGGGTTAGGTTATTAAAAAAGTATCCCAAGCTTTAAACATCTCACGGAGCACTGTTCAATCCATCATCTGAAAATGGAAATTGTATGGCACAACTGCAAACCTACCAAGACATGGCCATCCACCTAAACTGACAGGTCGGGCAAGGAGAGCATTAATCAAAGAAGCTTCCAAGAGGCCCATGGTAACTCTGGAGGAGCTGCAGAGATCCACAGCTCAGGTGGGAGAATCTGTCTAGTCTGTGCACTCCACAAATCTGGCCTTTTTGGAAGAGTGTCAAGAAGAAAGCCAATGTTGAGAGACATAAGAAGTTCCATTTGCGAGAAGCCATGGGGGGGGGGACACAGCAAACGTGGAAGAAAGTGCTCTGGTCAGATGAGACCAAAATTTACATTTTTGGCCTAAAAGGAAAACGCTATGTGTGGCTGAAAACTGACACTGCACCCTGAACACACCACCGTGAAACTTGATGTCAGCATCATGTTATGGGGATGCTTTTTTCAGTAGGGACAGGGAAGCTGGTCAGAGTTGACGAGATGATGTAGTAGTATTATTATTATACAGTATTTATATAGCGCCAACAGTTTGCTCAGCGCTGTACATTATAATGGGAGACAGTACACGAGACAGCACAGTAACAATACAATACACGAGGGGTTCGAGGGCCCTGCTTCTTGGAGCTGTATGGAGCCAGATACAGGGCAATCTTAGAAGAAAACCTGTTATAGTCGGCAAAAAACTTGAGACTGGAGCGGATTTTCACCTTCAAGCAGGAAAACGACCATAAACATACAGCCAGAGCTACAATGGAATGGTTTAGATTAAAGCATACCCATGTGTTAGAATGGCCCAGTCAAAGTCCAGACCTACATCCAATTTAGAATCTGTGGCAAGACTTGAAAATTGCTGTTCACAGATGCTTTCCATCCAATCTGACAGAGCTTGAGCTATTTTGCAAAAAAGAATGGGCAAAAAGTTCACTCTCCATATGTGCAAAGCTGGTAGAGAGATACCCAAAAAGACTTGCAGCTGCAAGTTCAGTGAAAGGTGGTTCTACATAGTATTGACTCAGGGGGGCTGAATACAAATGCACACCACACTCTTCACATATTTATTTGTAAACAATTTAAAAAAACCATTGGTAGGATCAATTTCTGTCTGTCTGTGGCCCGACCTGTCCTCGCTTATCTCTATCACCGGATCCGGGAGAAATAAAGCTCCAGACACCGAAGTGTAAAATTAGTATTTCTAAAAGTTTAATACACAGCAAGAGATGTTATTCAGAAACTCAATAGGCATTGTTTAATCAGGATAAACAATGAAACATTACAGTATATTCTTATCAGTATAGATATGTGAAAAACAGAAACTTCAATAGCAGAGGGGTACTATATAAGGTGAATCCATTTACACAGTAATGAGAGTACAATTGAAAAACAAAATTAATTGCTTAAATATCTAGAAATGCAGGCATTATACAAAATGGATGCCAGTTTAAAGATATATCTCCTTACAGTTCCTCTCTTGTCACAAGTGACAACACAGCAAATTTCACAATTATTTCCAATATGAATCTGGGTTCTTTAAAAACTTGTCAGCAATGCACATGCAATGTTTAGCAACAGCATAGAACACAAATTTTAGTAAAAGACGTAACAAAATTAGCATGCCTACTTTCTTAAACCATCCAAAAAAAAATTCCAAAATTTCCCATTCCCAACCCTTTAAAAGGGTTCCAGCCATCCTCGGCTATGGATTGAGCTCGAGCTTGTAAAGCATTTACCTGGGCTCTATGATTCTCAGTGACTTCATATTAATCTGGAATCTCAGCAGATTTGTTACATATCCATGTACGACACTCATAGTCAATAATAGGCTCACTTAGCCCGGTCAATGCTGCACCCATTTGTTCTATTTTTGTTTTATTTATGAGCACCTGTTTCCTCAATGCAACACTCAAAAAAACATTCAAGTTCAACATTCAAAAGGCCCACCTCTAGTTGTGTTTCCTATATATTTTTTTTTCATCTATTCTTAGTGGTATTTACTTGTACAAAGTTACCATCCTCAACTATCTTCCCAGTAACATTAAGTTTAGTCTTGCTACAAACTTCTTTCCTTTCATTTGATTTGTTGCCTAAATTAAAACACCACTCAGGTTCCATCATAACTCTCAACACTTCAAATTTAGGCCTTTCTAGTAACATTCGTAAGGGTAATACTCAGATTACCAATAAACATCGATGTCACATGTTTTTGGAGCAGCATACAAAGGAATGTTCATTGTTTCAGGGTCGAGCATACTGCAAACCCAACAGCTCCCAAATCCCGAGAGCTTGGCATACCTCTACTTAAATTTTAACAGTGACATATGTTCAGTCAATGATCTTTTCTGCACCTTTTTTATTAGTTCAGGGTCATCCACAATCTCAGTGCTGTGGCCACAAATTGGCGGCCATTATTCTGGGTGATAGTAGTAGTGACTAGCCCAGTAGGCCACTTAAAAAGTTATCACTGAGAGACAACCAATCAAAAGAAAGTTCTTCCAGGCCATCTCTGGATGAAGCAGCATCCTGAAGGTTGCAGGGTGTTCATAGGACTGTCTACTTTCCTTGTTCCGTCTGCTGCACCTGTTTCTTTGGAGGTTCCAGGATCCTCTTTGCTGATTCCAACATCTGGATACATGCTTCTAGAGTAGTCAGAACAGCGGTTCTCATCACAGCTGTCACTATGGTCGGTTCCCCATACGGTGGATCTATGGTCTTGTGTCTATGAAATTCCTTTCCACTACCCGATCTCCTGGCTTGTATGGGTGGGTTGGATCATCTGAGGGAAAAAAAAATGAGGAGACATCACCGTATACACGATTCAACACCCTAATCAAATCCTGGACATATCTCTGCTCGATTAATTCTAAATCAACTGGCATAACTACCAAACGGCCTCTTGTCCAGGGGGTGGGGAATGGCCTGCTCATAAGAATTTCAAAAGGCAAAGTTTAGTGACTTTATTAGTTGTCATCCGTATCTCAGCCAGAACAGCTGGCAGGTAGACCTCCCATCCCTTAAATGTCCCACCTGTTGCCTTCCTTAGTTTCTTCCTTCAGGGTCCTGTTTACCCATTCTACCTGAGCAGAACTCTGTGGGTGGTAGGGTATATGAAACCAGTCAATACTCATAAGTTTGGCTACCTGTTGTGTAACCGTTGAGGTAAATGCTGGTCCTTTGTCTGAGTCTATACTCACCGGGCATCCCCATCGAGGGAAGACTTCCTTTGCAAAGAATCAACCTCAATTTCCTATACCATGGAACTGTGCACTGTGACGTGGGAGCCCTATTATACCTCCCTTTGACATTAGACCACTTGCTTCTAATGTCAACCCTTTTTGCTGCCAGTATTTTACATCCTCATCAGTTGCTGTATATTGCAGTTCTTTAAGAAAAAAATGTTAGCAGAGGTGGGTCTAAAATGGCCGTAGAAATTTGTGAGTTTTGTAAAAGTTGATATTCCTTTTCCATCTGCTATAGTGAATCCCCATATCTGCCATATTTTTCCAAAGTCATGAACAACTCCGAAAGCATACCTAGAATCTGTGTAAACTTTTACATCCTGATTCTCAAAAAGTTCTCGAGCTCTGGTTAAGGCTATCAACTCTGCTGACATGTGAAGGAGGGGTAGTGCCTCATGAACAATATCAGGTAACTGAACCACTGCATACCCTGTTAAAAAAAATATCATCTGAAGGTCTGGAACAAGAACCATCTACAAATACAGTTGTGTCCAAAATTATTCAACCCCCACTGAAATTGAGTGTTTTGGCCAGTTTGACATTGCTTTTGATCATTCAGTCATCTTGCTTACATTTACATTAAAGAGGCACTTGTAGGTCAGACAAATATAACATAACAGTTATAATGAAATAACCACAAATGTCTTTTCTGTGCTCACAGCATTATCAGTTTTATTCAACCCCCAAGTGACATTCAATCTTAGTACTTAGTACAGCATCCTTTTACAGTTATAACAGCTTTTAAACGTGAAGCATAGCTTGACACAAGTGTCTTGCAGCGATCTACGGGTATCTTCGCCCATTCTTCATGGGCAAAGGCCTCCAGTTCAGTCACATTCTTAGGCTTGCGCACTGCAACTGCTTTCTTTAAGTCCCACCAGAGGTTCTCAATCGGATTTAAGTCTGGTGACTGCGATGGCCACTCCAAAATGTTCCAGCCTTTCCTCTGCAACCATGCTCTAGTGGACTTGGAGGTATGCTTGGGATCATTGTCCTGTTGAAAGGTCCAACGTCTCCCAAGCCTCAGGTGTGTGACGGACTGCATCACGTTTCCATCCAATATCTCCTGGTACTGAAGAGAATTCATGGTACCTTGCACACGCTGAAGCTTCCCTGTACCTGCAGAAGCAAAACAGCCCCAAAGCATGATTGACCCTCCACCATGCTTCACAGTAGGCAAGGTGTTCTTTTCATCATAGGCCTTGTTCTTCCTCCTCCAAACATAGCGTTGATCCATGGGCCCAAACAGTTCTAATTTTGTTTCATCAGTCCACAGAACACTATCCCACAACTTTTGTGGTTTGTCCACATGGCTTTTGGCATACTGCAGTCGACTCTTCTTATTCTTTGGAGACAGCAAGGGGGTACGCCTGGGAGTTCTGGCACGGAGGCCTTCATTACGCAGTGTGCGTCTTATTGTCTGGGCTGAAACTTCTGTACCCACATCTGACAAATCTTTTCTCAGTTCCTCAGCAGTCACACGGGGACTTCTCTCCACTCTACGCTTCAGGTAGCGCACAGCAGTCGAAGTCAGCATCTTCTTTCTGCCACGACCAGGTAGCGTTTCAACAGTGCCCTTTGCCTTGAATTTGCGAATGATGCTTCCTAAGGTGTCTCTTGGTATGTTTAACATCTTTGCAATCTTCTTATAGCCATTGCCCTTCCTGTGAAGAGAAATCACCTCTTCTCTTGTCTTCCTGGACCATTCTCTTGCCTTCACCATGTTTGTAACCACACCAGTAAATGTCTAGAAGGAGCTGAGTATCACAGTCATTTTAAAGCTGCCTAATTGGTGCTTATTATGCTTGATTGCTGCTCGGTGACATCCACAGGTGTTTTCAATACCTGATGGAAAGCACCTGTATGAACCTCTGTTCTTCAGAGTGGTAGTCTTTAAGGGGTTGAATAATTGTGGCAATGAAGAAACCACATAAGAACCATTTACTACTGTATTACATAAACAATTGATGTCATTTTAGTTGCATTTGGGTAGTTACAACGTCCTTGTAGGATTTGATTCTGAATACAATTCCAAATGTACACTATAGTCCCTAAACCCCTTTACAGCATTGGGGGTTGAATAATTTTGGACACAACTGTATATCCAGAGCCTCTGAAATGGGGGTTTGTTGCATTCTAGGAGTGTCCTTGTATTATCTGAACACATTCATGTTCCTTGAGGGGATTATCAGTTTCACCCTTTATCTCTAACAAACAATTTAGGAAAGCTAAGGGACCCGAGTTAGAACCTGCATGTTTCACTTCAAAATTAGCAGTTGATGTCAAAATGACCTCATAACTGCATGCCCTTTGTGCTGTCATGTGCTGTGTAGTGAGATTCTTAAGGACTTGCAGTACATGATGGGTAGTGTGAAGAATGGTTTTATGTCCCAGATTCCCACTTATTGAATCCTCCACCGCCATGGCACAGACAGCGAGGGCTCTCAAACATATTGGCATGCCCTGTACCAGACTTGGTACTTCTTTTGAAAAATAGGCTGCTAACTTCATGTATCCTACATGATCCTGAGCAACCACAACCGCCATGGTTTTCTAATTGTCACGAGCATACACAGGAATATCAACATTGTAATTTGCTAAACCCAGAGCAGGAGAAGAAACTAGTGAGGACATCAAAATTTAGTAGGCATTGGTGGATTCTTGGTTCCACTTAATGATGTCTGAAGCCTCAGTTTTAGTGTGCTGCCTGAGTATGTTATCACGGAGCAGTCAGGTATCCATTGGCAACAATAGTTAACCAGACCTGTAATGGCTTGGATCCTTGATTGGCTCACTATTTTGGTGCTTTGTGACAGAGTGAAACATAAGTAATCCACCGTTGTTTGACAATATTGTATCTTGTGCCTTGCCACTTTGTGTCCCTCTGTACCCAGAAAATCTAACAGAGATATACTGTCCTGCCTACAAGCCTCCCTGTTAGGTGAACAAAGTAATAAGTTATCCACTTACTGGAGCAACGAGGAACCATGGCGGGGTACCCAACCCTTTAAGGATTCTCAGAGGGCCATGGAATATACAGCAGGAGAATCCACGTAGCCTTGGGGCAATCTGGCCCAGGTTAACTGCCGGCCAGAGGGAAACTTAACAGTAGTTGTGTCTCTTCGTCAGCTGGGATGGAAAAAAAAAAGCATTGCTTAATTCGATCACAGTATAACACTGTGTATGCTGTGGAATGGAGGTAATTAGGGATGCACTGAAATTCCAGTGGCTGAAACGTTTCAGCCAAAAACACCCCATTTGGCTGTCGGACAAAATGAAAAAAAGCACCAAAACAGCTGAAGAAAAAATCCCACCCCTCAAAGCCACCCATCTGCTGTAGCCAGCCCGCTGGCCGAGTTCAGTCTTACCTATGAAACCATCGATCCTGGCGTTGGGCATAGAGATGAGAGAAGGAAAGATGGCCGCCACACATCTCTATGCCCTTGGAGGACCGAAGCGATATCACTCCCGGTTCCAGCCATTTTTTTTTAAAGCACTAGATCAATGCTTTTTTTTATCTAATGCTTTACATTGCAGAGGAGAGATGTGGGGTCTTATTGACCCCATATCCCTCCATAAAGAGGACCTCTCACTAATTATTTGTATCACAAGGGATGCATGCATTTCTTGTGATAGGAATAAAAGTGATTACAATTTTTTTTAAAATAACAGTGCAAAAAAACCAAATATTAAATCATTTTTTTTTTAAAGTTTAAAGTGCCCCCGTCCCCCCGTGCTCGCACATAGTGGTGAACGCATACATAGGCCATGCCCACATAATTTAAACGGTGTTCAAACCATACACGTGAGGTATTGCCAAAAACGTCCGAGCAAGAGTAATAATTCTCGCAGTAGACCTCCTCTGTAACTTTACACTGCTAACCTGTAGAAATTTTTAAAGCGTCACCCATGGAGATTTTAAAGTACCGCAGTTTCACGCCATTCCACCAGCGTGCACAATTTTAAAGCGTGACATGTTTGGTATCTATTTACGCGCTGTAACATCCTCTTACATATTTTACAAAACAATTGGGGTATATATTGTTTTTTTTTAATCAAAGTATTTTTTTCTAAAAAATATATTCATTTTAAAAAAAACTGCGCATTTCAGTTTCGGCCAACTGCATTTTGAAGTTTCGGTTTCAGCACCCGAATTTTCATTTCAGTGCACCACTAGAGGGCACATCTGAGACAATGGGTGCCATCCTCCTCTTCCCCTATTTCTGTTGCTACCTCTTTCTCTAGGATTATTACTATGTTGTAATCCTTGAAAATATGTTTTGTTGGTAGATTTGGGAATCAAAACATCCAGCGTCCTTCTCCATAACTCATTTTTAAAATGTACTTGTATCCATCTCTGTCCAGTCTGATATAAGCTGTCTTATTAACAGTGAGATTTCAGGTCTGAATCCTGCCATCAAGGTTTGAATATACAGTTGTGTTCAAAATAATAGCAGTCAGACATCACTAACCGGATCAATCACTGTTTTTGGTAGAAATGATATTTCTACATGGCAAATAATTTACTAGCAGGTGTAGTAGAGTAATAGATATCCAACAGACCCAACAGTCATGACATGCATGCTGCTGATTCTGTGTAATTCAGTGCTTCTCAATTATTTTCTGTCATGCTCCCCCTAGGAAGAAGAAAACATTTCGCGCCCCCCCCCCCCCCCCGCGCGACTGTAAATAGTATCATTTGTCTATAAAATTGTTATAAGTACACCTTATAAGTAAGAGAATAAAAAAGAAAGAAATGTGGATCAATTACAACAAAGAATAGCTTTATTAACTGTAGCAGAAAAGATTTAAAGTGCATTAGAAATTCAAAAAAAATAAATCCTTAATTAAACTATAAACATTTTTTGATTGGACATGTCAAACCATATGATACTGAAAAAATACATAAAATCAATAAATAATAATGAATTCAAACCGATCACCAACATTTACTTAGGACCTAATCATTGGCGCCTCATCATTGGTGTCAGTGGGAGTAATAGTGCCCCATCATTGGTGTCAGTGGGAGGAATAGTGTCCCAACATTGGTGTCAGTGGGAGGAATAGCGCCCCATCATTGGTGTCAGTGGGAGGAATAGCGCCCCATCATTGGTGTCAGTGGGAGGAATAGCGCCCCATCATTGGTGTCAGTGGGAGGAATAGCGCCCCATCATTGGTGTCAGTGGGAGGAATAGCGTCCCAACATTGGTGTCAGTGGGAGGAATAGCGTCCCAACATTGGTGTCAGTGGGAGGAATAGTACCCTGTCAGTGGGGAGAGGAATAGTGCCCCATCGTTGGTGTCAGTGGGGGGGGGGGGAATAGTGCCCCATCGTTTGTGTCAGTGGGAGGAATAGTGCCCCATCGTTGGTGTCAGTGGGAGGAATAATGCCCCATCATTAGTATCAGTGACACCAATGATGCGGCACTATTCCTCCCACTGACACCAATGACACTTGCTGACCCCTGTTGCAGTATGGTGCTGCTGCAGCCAGCATATGTGGTTGCAGCAGCACCTCTGCACTGCACACTTACCGGATTTTCCCTCACTCGATTTTCGCGGGTCCGCTCGGCTCCGCCTCCTCGCCCATGATTGGCCGCCTGTGTACCTTTCCTGAGCTACAGTTCTGGCGGCCAATCACCGGTGAGGAGGCGGAGCCGAGCGGCAGGGGTGAGGGAGTGGCTGGAGGGACGGAAGGAGCAGCGCTTCCTGGATGGATCATCGTGGGAGCCAGGTAAGAGACAGCAGCCCTCTGCCCACCCCTGTAGTTAGTGTCCCTTCTGTCGGAAGGGGGGGGGGCGGCGACGCGCCTCCCTTGACGGAGCCTCACTATTTGAGAAGCACTGGTGTAATTGAATTACTAATTTGTTCAAAATAATAGCAGTGTGGAGTTCTATTAGTGAGGTCATTTATTCTTTGAAAAACAGGTGGCAATTATTGCCCTTATTTAAGGAATGAAGGCAGCAAATGTTGTACATGCTGGTTACAGTGCAATTCTCTCTGAAATTCTGAGGAAAATGGGTCGTTCCAGACATTGTTCAGAAGAACAGCGTACCTTGATTAAAAAGTTGATTGGAGAGGGGAAAACATATAAAGAAGTGCAGAAAATGATAGGCTGCTCAGCTAAAATGATCACAAATGCTTTAAAATCACAACCAAAACCTGAAAGACGTGGAAGAAAGTGAAAAACTACCATTCGAATGGATAAAAGAATAGCCAAAATGGCAAGGACTCAGCCAACAATCCGCTCCAGGAAGATCAAAGAAGGTCTAAAGTTACCTGTGAGTACTGTTACAATTAGAAGATGCCTATGTGAAGCCAAGCTATCTGCAAGAAGCCCCCGCAAAGTCCCACTGTTGAAAAAAAGATATGTGCTGAAGAGGTTACAATTTGCCAAAGAGCACATTGACTGGCCTAAAGAGAAATGGCGCAACATTTTGTGGACTGATGAAAGTAAGTTTGTTCTTTTTGGGTCTAGTGGCCGGAGACAGTTTGTCAGATGACCCCCAAACACTGAATTCAAGCCACAGTACACTGTGAAGACAGTGAAGCATGGTTGCACAAGCATCATGATATAGGGATGTTTCTCATACTACGGTGTTGGGCCTATTTATCTCATACCAGGGATCATGGATCAGTTTGAATACATCAGAATACTTGAAGAGGTCATGCTGCCTTATGCTGAAGAGGAAATGCCCTTGAAATGGGTGTTCCAACAAGACAACGACCCCAAACACACCAGGAAACGTGCAACATCTTGGTTCCAGACCAACAAGATTGATGTTATGGAGTGGCCAGCCCAATCCCCGGATCTTAATCCAACAGAAAACTTGTGGGGTGACATCAAAAATGCAGTTTCTGAGGCAAAACCAAGAAATAGAGAACTGTGGAATGTAGTCCAATCATCCTGGGCTGGAATACCTGTTCACAGGTGCCAGAAGTTGGTTGACTCCATGCAACACAGATGTACAGCAGTTCTCAGAAACAGTGCTTATACAACTAAATATTCATTAAGTGATTCAAAGGAAAGTAAAATCTTCAAACATTTTTCAGTTTATATGGTGATTGTTTGAGTTTGTAAAGAAGAATACAAACACTGCTATTTTTTTGAACAGTCTAATATTCACTTTTCTTCAATTTTTTTAGAGGAACAACACAAATTTGATATATTTTTCTTCATGTTTTGATTTGGAATAGAATGTGTAGTGTTCCCAATGCATTTGTGTGTATGGAAATAAAAGCTATTAGAAGGATTTTGAGCTTTATTCACTTTTTTTCAACACACTGCTATTATTTTGAACACAACTTGTCAGGGATCGCGGCGTCCTGTCGGCCGGCGCATGCACGCTGGCGACGGCTCACGCCGGGACACAGGCACTAGGTCCCGGCGAGCCGTGGATGACAGGATGCCGCGCATGCGCAGTGGGACCCGCGGGCGCGCCTCGGGTGGCCAATGACAGCCCGGGGGCGCGTCCCGAGCGGCCAATGACAGTGCAGGGCGCAATATTTAAAGATGCCCTGCACTGTCAGTAATCGCCGCAAGGTCTATCTGAGTTCCTGAGTCCTGTACCTGTGTTTTCGACCCTGATTGACCCTGACTACGCTGCCTACTCCTGTGTTGACCCGGATTGTCCTGACTACTCTGCCTTCTCCCATCCTGACCCTCGGCTTGTTTTGACCTCTCTACGGACTGACTTATCCTGCTGACCCTGCGTGTGACCTGACTACTCTCCGCCTGCCGATTCTGTACCTCGCCTACCCCACGGGACCCCCGCTCGTGATCCATCCTGCTAGGTCCTGCCGTCCTCCTCACATCTGGCTCTCCCGGTACCAATACATCCCCGGAGGTTGCCCCTGCCACTGGTGGGCCTACTCGGAGGTCGTGACCTGGTCCCGGTCTGTTTCAAGTCCATCCCCACCATCAGGGGCCCTGGTGAAAGCACAGACCGGGACTTAGACCCCACGCTTTGGGTAGGTCTGTCAAGTGGGCAGCCAGGGGCACCACCTGGCGGGTTCTAACAGTACCTTGCGGCCATGACAGAGCCAGGAAGAGGACCGGCGTCCCTAGAGGATATATGCCAGCACCTGGCGACTCTGACCCAGGCCTTCCAGAATTTTCACAGCCTCTGCACCCGGCTTGAGGACCGCATGGAGTCATTGGCCACCCAGACTCCCCCTGCTCCAAGTTCCGCAACAGCGGAATCACCCGCTGCTCCAGCATCCGGAGCAGTTGCGGCACCCCTAGCTCCCGAACCCCGCGTTCCCCTGCCGGAACGATTCCGTGGAGACCGAAGCCGTTTTCGGGCCTTCCGGAACGCGTGCACTTTGTTTTTTGACCTGCAGCCCCGCACGTTTTCCGTCGAGACCGTCAAGGTGGGGTTTATAATCTCTCTCCTTCAGGATGAGCCCCAGGATTGGGCTCACCGCCTGATGGAGAAGCGTGACCCCCATCTCGATTCCGTGACTGAGTTCTTTCAGGCCATGGCCGTCCTATATGACGACCCCCAGCGGGCTGCCTCTGCAGAGGCTACTCTATACTCTCTGCGGCAAGGCCGTCGGGCGGCCGAAGAGTATGCGTCTGATTTCAGGCGTTGGATGGGAGATACCAGATGGAACGATGCGGCATTATGTCACCAGTTCCGCATTGGGCTGTCTGAGTCTCTAAAAGACGAATTGGCACGAGTAGGACTACCGGACTCTCTTGAGAAACTGATAGAGTTGGCCATCCAAATTGACCGCAGACTGAGAGAGCGTCGCCTGGAAAGGAGTAGCCAGGGTCAAAGGGTGGCATGGATCCCACCGAGAGAAGCAGCTCCAACCCCAGGGAGCCATGCTCGGAGCACGGAAGCAGGGGACACCTCAGAACCCATGCAACTGGGACTGGCCCGTTCCACGTTATCAGCCGAGGAACGTCAGAGGAGACGATCGCAGAACCTATGTCTGTACTGTGGGGAAGCTGGTCACCAGGTGCGCTCCTGTCCTGCAAAGATGAGTAAGTCCGCTTCCTGTTTTCCTTTACCTACAGAAAGGGGTGACCTATCTAGTTACCTGGCAATACCTGTGTCGTTACAGCTTCCCGGAGGAACCCTGTCGGTGACCGCAATCATTGATTCGGGAGCATGTAGTTGTTTCATTGATCTTACTTTTGCTTACCGGCAAAAAATTCCCCTCCAGACCAAAGAAAGGGGGTTTAACATCTTCCTGGCAGACGGGTCTAGCATAAAGTCGGGAGTGGTGGATCAGGAGACTCCCCCTATTTTTACCACGATGGCTGACCATCATCAGGAGTTCCTCCGTCTGGATGCCATCGCATCCCCCCTTTTCCCAATCATTCTGGGGCTTCCTTGGCTGCGGGCCCATAACCCCCAGGTTGATTGGGAGAAGGGAACGGTTCAGTTTCGGTCACCATACTGCCGGGATCACTGCCACGTCCCAGGGCCCGTGCCGCCCCGGTTTCTCCTATGCATGGATGGTGATACGGATCTGTCTCAGGTTATCCCTCCGGCCTACCACGATTTCTTAGATGTGTTCAGTAAGCGAGGAGCAGACATTCTTCCCCCACACCGTTCCTACGATTGCCCCATAGACCTCCTACCCGGATCTGAGATTTCATTCGGTCGCATTTTTCCATTATCGGAACTAGAATCAGGGGTTTTGAGGGAGTATATTGATGACAATCTGCGGAAGGGATTTATTCGCCCGTCCACGTCCCCGGCCGGGGCTGGGTTGTTTTTTGTAGAAAAGAAAGACAAATCGTTACGGCCCTGCATTGACTACCGAGACCTGAATAAAATCACAGTAAAAAATCGCTATCCGTTACCCCTAGTCCCTGAGCTCCTCCAGAGGTTAGGGTCAGCAGCGATTTTTACTAAATTAGACTTGCGGGGGGCATATAACCTTGTACGTATCAGGGAGGGGGATGAATGGAAGACAGCCTTTCGTACGAGATTCGGTCATTTCGAATATTTGGTGATGCCGTTCGGGCTCTGTAACGCACCGGCCACCTTCCAACACTTTATCAACGATGTCTTTCGTGATTTCCTCGATGTCTTCGTGGTTGTCTACCTAGATGACATCCTGATATTTTCACCCTCACTGGAGGCTCATAGGGAGCATGTGGCAAGGGTCCTAACACGTTTACGCCAACACGGGCTTTACGCCAAGGCAGAAAAATGCTGTTTTGAACAGTGTGAAATAACGTTCTTGGGACTGGTCCTCTCTCCCGCGGGGGTCGCGATGGATCCCCAGAAAGTCACGGCGATCTTAGATTGGCCAACACCCACCGATAGGAGGGGGGTACAGCGTTTCATTGGATTCGCAAACTTTTATAGAAAGTTTGTCAGGAACTTCTCAGGGCTGGTCTCCCCAATCACGCAACTGACTAAACAAGGGACTCGTTTTAAATGGACCCCTGAAGCCCAGACCGCGTTCGACGCGCTCAAGAAATTGTTTACTTCTGCTCCCATTCTCTGCCATCCAGATTCTTCTCTTCCATATGTTTTGGAAGTGGACGCCTCCGAAAACGCGGTAGGAGCGATTCTTTCCCAAAGGAGTGGTTCCAAGGAGTTACTGCATCCCGTGGCGTTTTTCTCCAGGAAGTTGACTCCGGCGGAGCGCAATTACGATATTGGAGATCGGGAACTCCTGGCCATCAAGTCCGCTCTAGAAGAATGGAGGTATCTCCTGGAAGGAGCCACACACCCGATCCTAATATTTACGGATCACAAGAACCTCGAGTATTTAAGGACGGCGAAACGACTGAGACCACGCCAGGCGAGATGGGCTCTTTTCTTCTCTCGGTTTTCCTTTCATATAACGTACCGACCTGGGTCTAAAAATACAAAACCAGACGCTCTGTCCCGCATGTTTGAGGACCCCGACGATACGGTGTTACCTGACACAATTTTGCCATCCGGAAGCTTCCTCGCCCTGCAAACGGAACTTCGCTCCAGACTGATTGACGCTTCCGTTGGACTGCCAGTCCCGCCTGGGTCGCCTCTCCAGAACCGCGATGGTCTGCTTTGGAAGGAAAATCGGATCGTGGTGCCAGAAGGAGTTCAAACTTTCGTCCTGGGGCACTGCCACGACCATCCAATGGCAGGGCACTTTGGGGTGGCGAAGACTCTGGAGCTACTACGGCGCTCATTCTGGTGGCCAAACATGGTCAAAGACTGCGAGCGCTACGTCCAGACCTGTCCCACCTGCCAAAGGAACAAGCCCTCCAGAAGCAAGGCCTGGGGATTGTTGCGTCCATTGCCGATACCCAAACGGGCCTGGCAAATGATTGCCATGGATTTTGTAGTCGAACTTCCACCGTCTGAAGGCTACACCGCTATAATGGTGATCGTGGATCGTTTTTCAAAGATGGCTCATTTCGTGCCCTTGGAAGGAACCCCGTCGGCACCGGAGACTGCACGGATATTCATCAAGGAAGTAGTAAGGCTACATGGGATACCCGAAGACATAGTATCGGATCGGGGAGTCCAGTTCACATCTAGATTCTGGAAAGCCTTATGTGAAGCATTAGGAATCAACCTGTCACTGTCATCTGCTTACCATCCACAGACCAATGGGCAAACAGAAAGGACCAATCAAACTTTGGAACAATACCTCAGATGCTACACCTCCTATCTCCAGGACGACTGGCTAACACTGTTGCCTTCTGCAGAGTTCGCCTATAATAACTCGAGCCACTCAGCGACGGGACAATCACCGTTTTTTACCAATTTCGGATATCATCCTACGTTTCTCCCCGACCTAACGCCCGAAAGTCCGGTACCCGCATCTCAAGATGTCTTGCATTTCTTTTCTGTCAATAACAAAACGATTCAGGAGGCCATCACTAAAGCCCAAGAAGATAGTAAAAAGGCGTTCGACAGGAAGAGAAGAGGAGAGCTGTTGCTCCAGCCGGGGGATCAGGTTTGGTTGGCTACGACCAACTTGAAAATGCTGTGTCCTTCCAGGAAGTTAGGACCGAAGTACCTTGGACCGTTTCCAATTAAACGGGTGATCAATGAAGTGGCCTATGAACTTGAGCTCCCGGAGTCTTTCAAAATACACCCGGTGTTCCATGTCTCTCTCCTGAAACCATCCAGACCAGATTCCTTCCCGGATCGCCAATCCAGACCTCCTGAGGCAGTCGCCATAGGTGACCAGGAGGAATATGAGGTAGAAACTATTCTCAGTTGCCGAAAGAGGGGGGGCCAGACGCAGTTCCTGATAAAATGGAAGGGTTATGGCCCTGAGGAGAATTCTTGGGTACCCATCCAGAATGTTCACGCCCCCAGACTCATCCGGGAATTTTTTCGTGGCCACCCGCGGTGGAGAGATCAGTGGGGCTCCCGGAGGGTGCCCATAGGGGGGGGGCAATGTCAGGGATCGCGGCGTCCTGTCGGCCGGCGCATGCGCGCTGGCGACGGCTCACGCCGGGACACAGGCACTAGGTCCCGGCGAGCCGTGGATGACAGGATGCCGCGCATGCGCAGTGGGACCCGCGGGCGCGCCTCGGGCGGCCAATGACAGCCCGGGGGCGCGTCCCAAGCGGCCAATGACAGTGCATCATGATATAGGGATGTTTCTCATACTACGGTGTTGGGCCTATTTATCTCATACCAGGGATCATGGATCAGTTTGAATACATCAGAATACTTGAAGAGGTCATGCTGCCTTATGCTGAAGAGGAAATGCCCTTGAAATGGGTGTTCCAACAAGACAACGACCCCAAACACACCAGGAAACGTGCAACATCTTGGTTCCAGACCAACAAGATTGATGTTATGGAGTGGCCAGCCCAATCCCCGGATCTTAATCCAACAGAAAACTTGTGGGGTGACATCAAAAATGCAGTTTCTGAGGCAAAACCAAGAAATAGAGAACTGTGGAATGTAGTCCAATCATCCTGGGCTGGAATACCTGTTCACAGGTGCCAGAAGTTGGTTGACTCCATGCAACACAGATGTACAGCAGTTCTCAGAAACAGTGCTTATACAACTAAATATTCATTAAGTGATTCAAAGGAAAGCAAAATCTTCAAACATTTTTCAGTTTATATGGTGATTGTTTGAGTTTGTAAAGAAGAATACAAACACTGCTATTTTTTTGAACAGTCTAATATTCACTTTTCTTCAATTTTTTTAGAGGAACAACACAAATTTGATATATTTTTCTTCATGTTTTGATTTGGAATAGAATGTGTAGTGTTCCCAATGCATTTGTGTGTATGGAAATAAAAGCTATTAGAAGGATTTTGAGCTTTATTCACTTTTTTTCAACACACTGCTATTATTTTGAACACAACTTGTCAGGGATCGCGGCGTCCTGTCGGCCGGCGCATGCACGCTGGCGACGGCTCACGCCGGGACACAGGCACTAGGTCCCGGCGAGCCGTGGATGACAGGATGCCGCGCATGCGCAGTGGGACCCGCGGGCGCGCCTCGGGCGGCCAATGACAGCCCGGGGGCGCGTCCCGAGCGGCCAATGACAGTGCAGGGCGCAATATTTAAAGATGCCCTGCACTGTCAGTAATTGCCGCAAGGTCTATCTGAGTTCCTGAGTCCTGTACCTGTGTTTTCGACCCTGATTGACCCTGACTACGCTGCCTACTCCTGTGTTGACCCGGATTGTCCTGACTACTCTGCCTTCTCCCATCCTGACCCTCGGCTTGTTTTGACCTCTCTACGGACTGACTTATCCTGCTGACCCTGCGTGTGACCTGACTACTCTCCGCCTGCCGATTCTGTACCTCGCCTACCCCACGGGACCCCCGCTCGTGATCCATCCTGCTAGGTCCTGCCGTCCTCCTCACATCTGGCTCTCCCGGTACCAATACATCCCCGGAGGTTGCCCCTGCCACTGGTGGGCCTACTCGGAGATCGTGACCTGGTCCCGGTCTGTTTCAAGTCCATCCCCACCATCAGGGGCCCTGGTGAAAGCACAGACCGGGACTTAGACCCCACGCTTTGGGTAGGTCTGTCAAGTGGGCAGCCAGGGGCACCACCTGGCGGGTTCTAACACAACTGTATATATAGTGCTCATTTCTGCACTATTCATATCCATCCCAGCCTCTTCCTTCCAGACTATTCTAAATCTTTTTACAAACTGTGTTACTGTATCCCTTGGTCCTTGCTTACAAGCTACAGCAGTTGCTAAAGATTTTCTACCCTTCCATACTTGCTCCATCTTGGCTGTCACCCCCTCCCACGCCTTTGCCTGAGTGTCTTCCTTCAGCCATGCATGAGTGGATGCCAGGGTTCCAGGATCAACTAGGATATTTATGGTAGGCACCTTTGTCCAGAGTCCATGTCATATCCCAAAATTCCGTCAATTATTAATTTCATGTCCTCCTGTGCACACTTTCTGCCTTGTGTGGCTCTCTTTAAATAATTTATGCAGGCAGTTGGATTTTCTCTGGGATCTGGACTATATATCCCATTTAGGGTCTGCTGAAAACCATGGGAAAACATCCTTCTCTCCCAAACACAGTCCCCTTATCATATCTAAATGAAACTTATTAGACATTTCTAGGAAAGGGACTACTGCTTTTCATACCCAGGGACCACTTGCCAATATTCTCTATGAAAGGGACCACATAATGCTCATCCCATGGTGATACCCTTATCACATATTCCTTACAAGCTAACCTAGACAATTCAGAATTTTCCTTTTTTTTCTTTTGTCTTAGCATTATCAATTAACACTCTACGTGGATGCTTAGGAATGTTGGGCAGAGGTCTCTTAACGTGGACTATGCCCATCTTGAAGCAAACCAGCTGTTAGGCAAAGCACTGATTACACTGTTCAACAAATTTTTATTTTTTGCCAGTTTTGGAAACAAAAGGATCCATTTCTTAATGAATTTCACATTCTGAGTTCAAATATAACAATGAAATTTGTCAATTGGCTCTAGTTTTTCTGTAAACGGAAAGTTTTCTACTATAGGCGTAATGACTACATAATGCACAATAATTATATAGATAGATGTCTTTCCACAAATATAAAGCAAGTGATATTGACTACATAACAAAGCTAAAATGGCATAATATATTGCATAGGATTACCAAGAAAAATTATAGCCATAAGCTAAGTTGAATCATTTTACTACTTAGGATTCTCACTAGTTTTGTCTTCAGTTTGTGTCGGTTTTGCTTCTCTTGGCTTTTCTCTTGTATTCGAGGAAAGGGCTATCTCTTACAACTGCACGTGACTACACGCTTCAGGTTCTTCCTCATTTGACTCAACCACGAAGGATTCTGGTGCTTTAGGAATTGGTAGCCCCTCTCCATGAGGAACTGGATGTATTGCCGATGGAATATTTGGATAGTGCACAGATAACTTTTTCTTCTTATTTAGCCCTTTTACAATTGGAGGCACCATACAAAAGTAACAATTACTAACATGATCTGTTGGCTCTCTCCAAATCATTGGCACAGCGAAAGGCATAGATGCCTTTTTTCCATTCAACCATTGCTCCAGTGCCGTCCCACAAGAATTGCAGCATATATGTGGTGCCCAGCTCTTGTCCTAGTCTCCTATCTTGCAGCCAAAATACAAGTTGTAGGCTTTCTTAATCATTCCTGTTATCCTCCTTTTTTGTGAGATAAAAGTTATTTCACCGCAGATATAGCAGAAATTATCTGCTTTATTCACACAAGTTCGAGGCATTACTGAGTAGCCTATATAAGCATAAAACGAAATGTAAAGACGCTGTCGAACTACAATCAGCTACAGATACTGCAGCTTTTATGCAGTGAAGTGATGCAATTAAAGGCTAATATTGCATCATCTCAGTATACATGCAATTTTCTATTGGTCACCAGTATCAATTGCGCAATATGCAGCTGAAGTTGCAGCATAATTTTGAATGGCTTACGTCATTAGATGGGTGAATATATCATGGAAACTAGAGCCAATCAACATTGTTTAGGGTCATTTTCGTTTTCAGCACCCCAAAATTATGTAAGATTAGCTAATTTTATGCCCAAAACTTTTTACCTGTTGAACAGTGTTATTATGGTGTCAGCACTTACTCTCTGCACCGGAGAGGTTGTATTGAACTCACGTAGAGCACCAACAAAACCTCTCAACAGTTCAGGAATTTAACACTTAAAAACACAAACACTGCAATAACCCTATTCTGTTACTTTTCCAGTAACACAAATGTTCTACATAACAGTTTCTTAACATGCAGTAAGTAAGCACTTATACTTCTAAAAAAGCAAAGATAAATGAGGACTCCTGTTAATTCACAATATTATTATTCCTGCCTAGGCAATTTTTCCCTAGAGGTTCCAAACCTCAAACAATCCCTGTGAGACCCAGCAGTCTCAAACGGTTAATTTGGCTACTATATACCTGGGTTTCAAAGGGGTACGATCAAGGTAAAGTCTAAGACTTATTGCTCAGCTTACCTGATCGGCCGCACCTTTATCCCACTTCTGGCACCAAATTGATAGGAGCAATTTCTCTCTGTCTGTAGCCCGACCTGTCCTTGCTTATCTCTACCATCCAATCCGGGAGAAATAAAGCTCCAGACACCGAAGTGTAAAATCAGTATTTCTAAAAGTTTATTACACAAAAGAGATGTTCTACAGAAACTCAACAGGCATTGCTTAATCAGAATAAACCATGAAACATTACATTCTTATCAGTATAGATATGTGAAAAACAGAAACTGCAATAGCAGAGGGGAACTATATAAGGTGAATCAGTTTACACAGAAATGAGAGTACAATTGAGAAACAAAACTAATTGATTAAATATCTAGAAATGGAGGCATTATACAAAATGGATGCCAGTTTAAAGATATATCTCCTTACAGTTCTTCCCATGTGGGAGACACAGCAAACAAGGAAGAAGGTGCTCTGGTCAGATAAGACCAAAATGTAAGTTTTTGGCCTAAAAGGAAAATGCTATATGTGGCTGAAAACTAACACTGCACATCACCCTGAACACACCACCGTGAAACTTGGTGGTGGCAGCATCATGTTAAAGCATATTCATGTGCTAGAATGGCCCAGTCAAAGTCCAGACCTACATCCAATTGAGAATCTGTGGCAAGACTTGAAAATTGCTGTTCACAGATGTTTTCCATACAATATGACAGAGCTTGAGCTATTTTGCAAAGAAGAATGGGCAAAAATTTCACTCTCTAGATATGCAAAGCTGGTAGAGATATACCCAAAAAGACTTGCAGCTGTAATTGCAGTGAAAGGTGGTTCTACAAAGTATTGACTCGGGCTGAATACAAATGCACACCACACTTTTCACATATTTATTTGTAAACAAAAAAAACCATTGATAAGATCAATGTCTGTCTGTCTGTAACCCGACCTGTCCTCTCTTATCTCTATCACCGAATCCGGGAGAAATAAAGCTCCAGACACCGAAGTGGAAAATCAGTATTTCTAAACGTTTATTACACAGCAAGAGATGTCATACAGAAACTCTCTATGCACTGTTATAAATAGTGGGATTCCCATTCTGTATCATTATAGCTGTATATCTGCAGGATGAAATAATGTAAGTTGCTGCTGCCTCTGAATTTTAGCCTCACAAGATTTGAAGTGAGATTTGGTGGTTTCACTACTGCGCTGTTTTCTGTTGGCCATGCTGGAAAAGAATCTCTTTCTGAAGATTTGCACTGCAAGGATTTCCCTGCTTCTCATTCTTTCATTCTGTGGGTCTGTGCTCTGAACATCCTCTGCTGCATTTTGAATTTTACTCCAAAATTCATCAGGAAAGACCTACTAGAACAGCTGAACTTTATTTGGGGTTAATCAGAGGCAGTTTAAATTATGGCAGGTGTGTACTGACTCCTATTTAACATGATTTTGAATGTGATTGCTTAATCCTGAACACAGCTACATTCCCAGTTATAAGAGGGTGTGCACACTTATGCAACCACATTATTTTAGTTTTTTTTACTTCCACCCCTAAAAGATTGTTTGTTTTTCAATTGAGTTGTACAGTTTATAGGTTACATTAAAGGTGGAAAATGTTCTGAAATGATTTACCTTTGTCTCATTTTTTACATCACAGAAAATAAATTTTAACAGGGGTGTGTAGACTTTTTATATCCACTGTATATAGTATAGCCCTCAGCAAGCAAGGTACACTTTTTTCTTAAATTTAAGGTAAAACTTTTAGCAGGAAGAAAAAATAAAACCCTTGCGGTGCTACTAACCCTACATTGTATTGGGTGGGGGAAATGGGCATCCCGAAGTGTCTTAGAGCGGAGGATTTGCAGGTCAGGATAAGGTAGGTATTATTCCTCTACCCCTAGGCAAAAATAAGCATGATTTACCCCTTGCAGTAGGGGTATTTTTCTTTTCTTATGCCCAGGTTGGGCTTTAACCATTTGATGCCCAATGATGTACCCATATGTCATCAGGTTTGAGTGGTTATACCAGGGCTATGGCTGCAGCTGCAGTCATGACCCTGGTGTCTTTTTTCTTTCTTAGTCGGCGATGTTGAAGAATGTAAAACCAATCCTAGCAGCAAAATAGGCACTAGATTGCTTTTACATGCAGCAGAAGGGGCTCCCTGCCGTACCACGAGGAAGCCTGAAACTGAAACATAACCAATCATTTCTATTGTCTAAGAAACTGGAAATGACAAGTATTTTGTTCCTTCTGGATACCTGTCAAATGTAAACACACCATTACCAGCCTGTAAAAGCATCAGATCAAACTGATATGGATTCGATCTGATGCTTTGAATGGCAGAGGAGATCCCTCCATAAAGAGGACCTATCACTGCTCCAGCTATGACAAAGGATATTGTTCTTCCCTTGCAATAGCCATAAAAGTGATAAAAACATTTTTAATAAGACCGTGCAAAAATAAAAAAAAGTAATACAAAAAATGAAAGCACCCCTGTCCCCCCCCCCATGTTCATTCGCAAAGGTGAACGCATACGTAGGCCTCGGATGCATATGTAAACAATGTTTGCACCACACATGTGAGGTATCGCCGTGAACATTATAGCAAGAGCAATAATTCTAGCACCTGACCTCTTGAATAACTCAAATACAGTAGCGCTATCATTAAACATATGTGTGCAACCAAAATTTGAATTTAACAAAACACTTATTACAAAAATAAGAATTTAAATAAATAAAAGAGTAATAATCCAAATCAAAAATTACCCAATGTTCACTTGTGAAAAAAACAAATGATTAAAAGTTCAATTTTCACAGTCATTATGAAGTATACAGTATGTTCTTCTCAATAACTGTAAATTTTCCACACTTCATTCTCATCATCACCTGCTCCTTATAGGACACTCACTCATCGGGATTAAATGCCTTTCATTCTCATGATAGGCATAACAGGCTTTCTCTTTAGATACTCCACTCCACCACAGGGAATCTTCAGATCCACTTATTCAAACCAGCTATGTTTCTAAGAAAACATTAATTCTTTAATAGTGAACAAAAGCCCCTACATTGTCCGGATACAGTTAGTCAGGCCAACAATTTCGGCATCTCTCCCGACAGACCGTGCGTCAAATCCGGAATGTCACTTCCCGTACTACGTGTTACGTTACTTCCAATTGCTGTACAGCCATGTCCCTATGCTTTTTGTCATTGTGACTTTGTCCAGAGATTTAAAAGCATCACCTATGGAGATTTTAAAGTACTGTAATTTGTCACCATTCCACAAGCATTCACAATTTTAAAGTGAGACATGTTAGGTATCTATTTCCTTAGCGTACCATCATCTTTTATATTTTACCAAATAATTGGGTAATGTATCGTGTTTTTGTGCATTAAAATTCATTAAAGTGTGTGTTTTTTTTAAAATTGTGTTTGAAGAACTGCTGCGCAAATACCGTGTGACATAAAAAATTGCAACACCCACCATTTTATTCTCTAGGGCTTTTGCTTACAAAAATATGTTTGGTGCTTCTAAGCAATTTTTTAGCAAACAAAATGCTGATTTTTACGTGTAGGAGAGGAATGTCAGAATCGGCCTAGGGGTCTAGTGGTTTAAACTGTTGCTGTATATGTCTGCATATTGTTATGCTGGAAATGTATTCATACTGACTTAAAAACATATTTAGCTCTAACTGGGACCACCATGAATGTATATATATGGACTGATTGTAGTTATGTTCCAGAACAACACCCCAATCATAATTAAGGAAAATATAGTTACAGTATGAACACTGTATGACTTTGTAGGTACTATAAAGGGTTACAATGCTTACGTTTATAAAACAATTTTGTTCACATTTTATTGATACAAAGATGAAAAAATACACGTCATAGGTTCAGTTAGCCTGATGCCTTTTCTTGTCAGATATATGATACAACAAACACATGTACAGTATATCCAATTTGTTCCAGGATTTGGACAGCAATGCAGCAAGCCATAATAAGCAAACTCTACATTTTCTGTTGATGTATAACTTCACCTGGAGATGTGAAGAGAGAGAGAAGGGAAGAAGTCAACCTCTCCTGCTATTAGTTCTAAAAAACAGGCTACCTGCAGTTGGTCCAATTCCACAAAGGGTGAATTGTTCTATAGATGTTTAAACATCTCCTAGATTGTAAGGTCCAAGGAGTAGGGCCCTCAAATCCCTCTTGTATTGAACTGTATTGTTACTGTATTGTCTCCCGTTCTATTGTAAAGCACTGAGCAAACTGTTGGTGCTATATAAATCCTGTATAATAATAATAAGAGCCAATAGTTTTTAACCAAATGTATCCCCTGGCCAGCTTTCTCTCCAGCCCATTGCAATAGCTGATACAGCATCCACAGTCATCACTGCTACATTCCTCTTCAAACAGGTAGACACACTGAGTTTTTATTAGGCACCTACCTATATAAGTCAACAAAATGCACATTGCCTATTGAGTCTCAAACCACCACTGTCCATATCCCAGAAAGATATACATGTTTATTGTGTATTATATTTGAAAATGTTTGAGTTATTTGAGATTTGGCCTTGACTATTGTAACTCTCTCCTTATAGGCCTACCTCTTCACAGGCTAACCCCTTTTCAGTATATCATGAATGCTGCTGCCAGACTTATCCACCTTACAAACTGTTCAGTGTCCACCACCCATCTCTTACAATCTCTCCACTGGCTTCCTATTGCCCAACGAATAAAATTCTAAACATTACCAAAAAACATACAAGGCCATTTTCAACTCTGCCCCCAGCTACACCAAACCCTCCTCTCCACTCCTCTGAAGACCTCCTTCTTTCTAATTCCCTTGTCTCCTCCTCCCATGCTCATCTCCAGGACTTCTCTAGAGCCTCTACCATCCTCTGGAACTCCCTACCCCAATCTGTCCAGATATCTCCTACTCTGTCAACTTTTAGGTGAGCCCTGAAAATTTGTCCCTTCAGGAAAGCCTATCTTGCCTTCAGCTAATAGCCAAATCTGTTATGTCTCCCATCAGTTCATTCCTCACAGGAATTACCTTTTGTTTCACCAGACCCTCTCTATTAGATTGTAAGCTCCCAGGAGCAGGGCCCTCCTATCCCTCTTGTATTGAATTGTATTGTTGCGGTATTGTCTCCCTTTATATTGTAAAGTGCTGTGCAAACTTTTGGCACTATATAAATCCTGTATAGTAATAATAAATATTGAAAATAGAGTGTTTTGTCTATGGGCAGATCCAATAGGAACAAGCAGTATCTCAACATCGTTCATTCTTTACAGTTTATACATCAAAAACCTATAATAATGCAACAAAACAGATAATACAAATTACTATAGGGGTTATTAGTGAACATAGACATTTTCCGCAGAATGCTTTATTAAATTTACACAGTAGATCATGTGATACAAATTTTAGTTTGATTTTAGCTATAGCTATTTGACTTAATTATGTTTACATTGTTTTCCATGTTATTTTTTTTTTAATTTAAGGGATCTGCTTATTAATCTTTATACTAAAGATTTAAACAACTTTCACCCAAGATTCACACATTTTTCTAGTTGAATCTTAGATGAAATATGTGTGAATCTTGAATGAAACATTTGATAGACCCCCTAGGTATCTAAATGTCATACCAGTCTAGATTAATGTGAAGTTTATTTTGTTATACATTATGGCAAGTAGTTTGTTAATAGTTCAATTATCGCCTCTCCCAGTTCCTTCAATATTCAGAGTACTCAAATTCTCAGTAACAGCTGCAGTTCTGGTTTCCAAAATAGTTGTTGGAGTTATGGTTGCAGTTGTTGGAGATATCGCTGTAGTTAATGGAGTTTTTGTAGTTGTTGGAGTTACTGTAGTCACTGTAGTTGATGTAGGAATTTCAGTAGTTGTCCTCCGACATGTCTTTGGATTCAGAAATAATAGCACAGTAGTTAAAGTGATGGTAGATACACATTTTAATTTACATGATTCCGTCTCTTTCTGTAGATGGATGATGGCATGTAATTATTTTAATTAGAAAAAAAGTCGAACTACATTTTTCCTATAGATATACAGCTGTCACATGACCCAACTATTTCCCAGCTTGTCTGCAAGAAAACATAAGCAGGAGGAGCTTCTAGTCCCATGTTCAATATTTAAAAAAAACAGCCATTGGGATACAGAGTAAACATAAACAATATCAACAGACTCTTTTAAATTGTCATACAAATATATATTGGAAATTAAATCTTTATTATTTTTTGGCAATAACATGGTGTGAGTGCATTTCTGCCATTCACATGTCATGCCCCTCCAGCCTATGTCTTAGAATAATGGGGAGGTGAAGCCTCTATCAATTAAGATGTAATATCCCTCCCTCATTGTGTCTAGCTGGTTAGTGGGCATGGAGGAGGAGGGAGGGAGTAGGCTGTCATTCACCACTGTGTTTAATCCCACATGTGTGACTCTATAGTCACACGGGCTGCTCAGATGTGGTAGGAAAGAAATGTCCAGCATAGAAACTCACTGAAAACTGAGCATGTGCAGTAGCTGCCAACTCTGCTCTGCAAAATCCCCAACTGCATTGGGGACATGGACAGAAGGGGGAGATAGAGAACAGCAAGATTGACCAGGTTTTTTTCAGAATACAGAAAACAAGTTACATAGTGTGAATGAACAGCATGTAGTACTGCATTTATTGACAGTTTTTTTATGATGTAGGTTTAGTGGCACTTTAAATGTATGAAAAAACACATGTATAATAATTTAAAGCAGATCTTTCACTACCAGTTAACTGACTTCTACATGTTACCCTCTACCTCTGCCCCACGTAAAATCTCTAACTGAAAGCTTGCTGGCTGGCTTCACACCTATGTGGTTTAAAAATATGTGGTGTAATATACACTCTATTGCCAAAAGTATTTAGACACCCCTCCAAATCATTGGATTCAGGTGTATAAAAGCAAGCACCTAGGTATGCAGACTGCTTCTACAAACATTTGTGAAAAAATAGGTCGCTCTCAGGAGCTCAATGAATTCAAGCGTGGTACCGTGATAGGTTGCCACCTGTGCAATAAGTCAATCCATTAAATTTCCTTGCTACTAAATATTCCACGGTCAACTGTTAATGATATTATAACAAAGTGGAAGCAACTGGGAACAACAGCAACTCAGCGACAACGTGGTAGGCCACATAAAATGACAGAGCGGGGTCAGCACATGCTGAAGCACACAGTGCGCAGAAGTCACCAACTGCCTACAGAGTCAATAGCTAAAGACCTCCAAATCTTCATGTGGCCTTCAGATTAGCACAACAATATTGCGTAGAGAGCTTCATGAAATGGGTTTCCATGGCCAAGCAGCTGCATCCAAGCCTTACATCATCAAATGCAGTGACGTAAAACACACCTACACTGGAATCTAGAGCAGTGGAGACATGTTCTCTGGAGTGACAAATCACACTTCTCTGTCTGGCAATCTGATGGATGTGTCTGGGTTTGGTGGTTGTCAGGAGAATGGTACTTGCCTGACTGCATTGGGCCATGTGTAAAGTTTGGTGGAGGAAGAATTATGGTGTGAGGTTATTTTCCAGGTGTTGGGCTTGGCCCCTTAGTTCCAGTGAAGGGAACTTTTAAGGCATCAGCATACTAAGAGATTTTGGACAATTTCTTGTTCCCAACTTTGTGGGAACAGTTTGGGAATGGCCCCTTCCTGTTCCAACATGACTGAGCACCGGTGCACAAAGCAAGGTCCATAAAGACATGGATGAGTGAGTTTGGGGTGGAGGAACTTGATTGGCCTGCACAGAGTCCTTACCTCAACCCGATAGAAGACCTTTGGGATGAATTAGAGTGGACACTGCGTGCCAGGCCTTCTAGTCCAACATCAGTGCCTGACCACACAAATGCGCTTCTGGAAGAATGGTCAAACATTCCCATAGACACACTCCTAAACCTTGTGGACAGCCTTCCCAGAAGAGTTGAAGCTGTTATAGCTGCAAAGAGTGGGCCAACTCAATATTGAACCCTACGTGCTAAGACTGGGATGCTATTAAAGTTCATGTGCGTGTAAAGTCAGGCGCCCCAATACTTTTGGCAATATAGTGTATGTTTTACCACATTACAGCAGCTCATGGTAATTCCTGGCACTTTATGCTGTGTTACCCTATTTTTCATTTAGAATAGCATCCCAACACTACACTAGTCTGCAGTGCACATTCAAAGGAGCACACCACAATGTACATACTATGCATTGTAATGTGTTGCATTAAATAAATAAGTGCAGGTCCATGCATTAATGCACCTCAATGGACCAAAAAGGTATCCAGAAAGGACCCCTTAAACAGGAGAAACTTGTAATGTTATGTACTACAGATTCTGGCTCCTGGCCTGCTCATATAGGTGACAAAGAAGTCATACAGCTTTTCTGATGCCTCCTGGGGAACCTGAGCATCCCAAATATTGTGAGAATTGTTTTTGCTGTCTGTGCCTTCCTGTCCTAATGATGCCTGCAACCCAGGAGGACAGGAGGTCAGGGAAGGTTTCAGTGGGGTCACAGATAGAAATGAAAACCTGAAATAAATTGTAACTTTTTCTCACTCTGTCCAAAATTTAAAAAAAAGAAAAAAATGACCTGCTGTAGACTAACTATAACATATTTATGACACCTACATTTTATGATCGGCAAGAAAGATGCTGATGATTACTGTAAAGACACGGACCAACTATTTCAGCTCACAGTAGGTTTGGTTTGGAGACGTGGAATCTCTGTACTAGGGTCACAGATGCCACATGACTTCATACAAAATAAACATAAACATTATTTCTGTAAACTTTTACTGCAAAAAGAAGGTGATATGTTCCACAGCTTAAAATTACCTTTTTATTTGGAAGCCAAAATACATGTGGGTGTTTAAATCCTGGTTTATGTCCATGATGAGGGAAGTACCCATGTGCAGGTCGACGTTCATGTGTGTGGGGGGCAAAAAAATACAGCTTTCCTCTATGTTCATGAGAACCACTATGCTTATTAGAATGGCGTCTTCTAGACTTATTTGGAGAAAAAAAAACAATGTAAATCTTCTATTCAACTACAGTAATTGTGTAAAATAGCAAACATAATAGTATTATTGCGTATAGTGTAACTGTTGTACTGGCATTATAGTAGTAAACACGTCATTGGATGGGTCTTTTTTTGTTTTTGGGATTTGTTATAGCTCAGGCTTAGAGATTCATTGTTTCCCAAAGTGGAACTGTTGATCACACTAACCAAATTGCTTGTTTCACTTTTCTAGGAAAATATAAGCAAAATCATTTAAGCAGGCTATAGAGAGATTGAATCTCAGCCGGTTCAGCATGGACTGGCTGAGATTCTATCCATCTATGGGCAGGCTGGTTGTACAGAAGTAAATCCACCGATCAGCTTCAGTAAAACCAGCCTTTTGGATTTGTTACATACAATTAATGCAGGTGGCTAAAGCCACTAGTGGTAATCATTGTCTTCTGCCAGCACGGAAGGTTCCCTGCTGGCAGAACGCAATAGCTCAGTGGTAGGGATTCCCTATCAACACTGACTGTGTTAATAGACTAATCAAGCAATTTTCCTTCCTGCAACCATGCGCTGCAGGAAAGAAAATTGCTCGATTACCCCATTAACACAGTCAGTGTTGATAGGGGAATCCCTATCACTGAGCTATTGCGTCATTTTGCATCATCTATGGCTTGCCGTAGATCCACTGGTACGAGAGCAGTGTGTGCAGCAAGATTTTGCAAAGGTTTTGGCAAGGTTCAAATAGCTTTGCTGAAGACTTTGTTTTATACACTACCTTTTACAAGTTGAAGCCCATTTAAACATGACCTTAGGAGTTGAATGCAGCCTCCTAATAACCAAATGCCCAGCTACACTTTAAAGTAAAGTAGAACTCCAGTTAGAATTTTTTTTTACCATGAATTGAAGCTGTGCCCCCCCCCCTCCCATCAATCAGCTGCTCATTTTTTTATAGGGGTGAGGGCTAAGCTCATACTCAGCTGTCCCGCCGATCTTAAGGAAAATCGAGCTCCCGCACGGTCCAGCGGTGGACTGCTCCTGTCTTTGGAGTGTGCTAGAATCAGGAACAGCACATTTACAAGACCGCTGGACCGTAGGAGGGGGGGGGAGGTGTAAGGAGATAAAATGACCGATCTTGTGCAGGGAGAACAAAATGGGCTATGTTCACAGCTATGTGGTTTGTTTTAGTGCATTTGCAGATCTGCAGAAATGCACTAAAGTCAATTTTACATTTTTTCCTATGGGTCCTGTTCCCATCTTTGTAGTTTCCTGCATTGCATTTTTGGAAAGGTGCAGGAACTTTTTTTCACACACAGAAGGGTGCATTTTTGTCTCTATACACTTCAATGGAACTGCATCAAAAATGAATGTACAGTGGGGATCGAAAGTTTGGGCACCCCAGCTAAACATTTGTATTAATGTGCATAAAGAAGCCAAGGAAAGATGGAAAAATCTCCAAAAGGCATCAAATTACAGATTAGACATTCTTATAACATGTCAACAAAAGTTAGATTTTATTTCCATCATTTACACTTTCAAAATAACAGAAAACAAAAAAATGGCGTCTGCAAATGTTTGGGCACCCTGCAGAATTTATAGCATGCACTGCCCCCTTTGCAAATCTGAGACCTGCCAGTGTCATGGATTGTTCTCAATCATCGTCTGGGAAGACCAGGTGATGTCAATCCCAAAGGTTTTAAATGCCCAGACTCATGTGACCTTGCCCCAACAATCAGCACCATGGGTTCTTCTAAGCAGTTGTCTAGAAAACTGAAACTGAAAATAGTTGACGCTCACAAAGCTGGAGAAGGCTATAAGAAGATAGCAAAGTGTTTTCAGATGTCAATATCCTCTGTTCGGAATGTAATTAAGAAATGGCAGTCATCAGGAACAGTGGAAGTTAAAGCAAGATCTGGAAGACCAAGAAAAATATCAGACAGAACAGCTCGCAGGATTGTGAGAAAAACAATTCCAAACCCATGTTTGACTGCACGATCCCTCCAGAAAGATCTGGCAGACACTGGAGTTGTGGTACACTATTCCACTATAAAGAGATACTTGTACAAATATGGTCTTCATGGAAGAGTCATCAGAAGAAAACCTCTTCTACGTCCTCACCACAAAAATCATCGTTTGAACTTTGCAAATGAACATATAGACAAGCCTGATGCATTTTGGAAACAAGTTCTGTGGACCGATGAGGTTAAAATTGAACTTTTTGGCCGGAATGAGCAAAGGTACGTTTGGAGAAGAAGGGGCACAGAATTTAATGAAAAGAACCTCTGTCCAACTGTTAAGCATGGGGTTGGATCAATCATGCTTTGGGGTTGTGTTGCAGCCAGTGGCACAGGGAACATCTCACGAGTAGAAGGAAAAATGGATTCAATAAAATTTCAGCAAATTTTGGATGGTAACTTGATGCCATCTGTGTAAAAGCTGAAGTTAAAGAGAGGATGGCTTCTACAAATGGATAATGATCCTAAACACACCTCGAAATCCACGGGGGATTACATCAAGAGGCGTAAACTGAAGGTTTTGCCATGGCCTTCACAATCTCCTGACCTCAACATAATTGAAAATCTATAGATAGACCTTAAAAGAGCAGTGCGTGACAGACAGCCCAGAAATCTCAAAGAACTGGAAGACTTTTGTAAGGAAGAATGGGCAAAGATACCTCAAACAAGAATTGAAAGACTCTTGGCTGGCTACAAAAAGCGTTTACAAGCTGTGATACTTGCCAAAGGGGGCAGTACAAGATATTAACTCTGCAGGGTGCCCAAACTTTTGCAGACGCCATTTTTTTGTTTTCTGTTATTTTGAAAGTGTAAATGATGGAAATAAAATCTAACTTTTGTTGACATATTATAAGAATGTCTAATCTGTAATTTGATGCCTTTTGGAGATTTTTCCATCTTTCCTTGGCTTCTTTATGCACATTAATACAAATTTTTAGCTGGGGTGCCCAAACTTTCGATCCCCACTGTACATGTGTTTTTGGTAGAGCTATTTGTTTAACAACCAGTCTGCTACTCCAACCAAAAAAAAGCTGAAAGCATGAAAACATTAACAAATGTGTTAAAATGCACAAAAAAATGCATCTACCACACACACATAAATGTGAACTTAGCTGAGACAGAAGTGCAAAAAAATCATTATATTTGATACAGCAGAAGGTTAATTTTATATTGTACAATTTTCCAAAGCATCTTAAGAGGTAAAACAAAACATTTTCATTAATTACAGTTTCACTACTAATGTTTAATTGTTAAAGCTGAATTCCAGGGAAAAAAATACGGGTCCCCAATTGAAAGGCAAAAGTTAACTGCGCAGTCTTCCTAAGCGAAGATAATTAAGGTAATATTCTCTCAGTTTGTTCTGCACTCCTGTGACACCTTTTTAGATGACAGCGGGATAAAGTCTGCTGTTAGCTGACATCACTCAGCCAGTTCAGGCTGGGGAAAGATCCCGACTTTAAAGTCGGGATCCACCCAAATCCCTGAACTGGCAGCTGGCTCAGCCTCTCAGCAATCTGCTGAGAGCCTGAGCCAGCCATTCCCACCCCCTCCACAGGTCTACATCCACCTAGGTAAATATATTTAAAAAAAAAATCCCATACCTCTCTTTTAGGTGAAGGATACTTACTGGCCAACAATGCATTTGCAGATCTGCTGAAACACAATACAATCCATTTAACATTACTTCCTATGAGTCCTGTTCACATCTTTGTAGTTTCTGCAATGATTTTTTGGAGAGTTCAGTAACTTTTTTTTACACAACGAAGGGTGCATTTTTGGCTCTATAGATTTCAATGGAACTGCAACAAAAATGCATGTACATTCGTTTTTGGCAGTGCTTTTTTTTAACAACCAATCTCCTCCTCCTACCAAATAAAAAGCAGGAAGCATGAAAATGCATAAAAAATGTGTGAAAAATGCACTGCAAAAATCTGCTGAGAGCTTGAGCCAGCCGTTCTCACCCCCTCCACAGCCCAGCGCTCCAGTGAGTGCTGGGGGGGCAGAGCAGATGGCAGTGACTGACAGTCACTGCTCTTTGCTCAGAGTGGTAGGGAGAACTGAGCAATCAGTGGTGTCTGATCGCTCAGTTCTCAGCCTTAGATCCAGCGGGGGATAGATTCAAAATTGGACTGATGCTGCATCCACCTAGGAAAATATATAATTTTTTTTTAAATCCCAAACTTCTCTTTTAGGGATTATTTATAAAAAAAGTACAAAAGGTGAAGGATACTTACTGGCCAGCACTCTACTGCTATGAATAAAATAGCAAAGATTACCAGCAACCTCATCTTCAATTCCTGATAAAAGTAAACATAATGTAGGTCAATGCACTGTAAAATTGCATTAAGCCTTTTGTAGTTGTCAGTTAAAAATTAAACATCGGACTATAAAAATCGCTTTTCAGAGTAACCGTTAGCTGAAATTTTAAACTAACCTGTACAATATGCCTTCTTTAAAATGTAATCACTTCTAATGCAGATTGAAAACACGTTATTTCTGGGTGAGTGGAGCCATGCACATCAATCCTATATGCCACTGTGGTTTAGTGTACATCTAAAATTGCCTGCGTATAGCACAGATATAGCCGGATAATATAAAGTTATATATTCTCTTCTTGAGTCTATCATAAATATTGCTGCCAGTCTAAGGGCCAGTTCACACTACAAAAATGCACTCCAGATCCATCCAGATACGTTTTTGCTTACAGTTCACACCACACATACAGTTCCGGAGCAGTTTGCTATGTTCCAGTATGGTTCTGTGCAGAAAAAATGCAGCATGTTTTACTTTTCTTTCTGCACCGGAAACTGACTGGAACTGACTGCACAGGTGTTAACTAGGGCCATTGGAATACATGGAAAACACTGTGCATGCGTTTTTGATGCAGAAAAAAAGCGAACTGAACTACATCTAGTGTGAATTAGCCCTGAAACACCTTACAATGCTCAGTGGCTGCTGCCCCTATCTGCCAATCCCTTCACTGGCTTTCGCTCACCCAAGCAAGAAACATTTTACATGATAACAACATACAAAACTATCTGCAATTCTGACCCAAGCAGCCTACCCAACCCAGTTTCAAAATATCACCCAACCGTCCTCTTCACACCTTCCAAGTCTTCCTGATTTCTAGCTCTCTCGCTATCTCTTCCCATGTTTGCCCCCAATATTTCTCCAGAGCTTCTCGCATTGTCTGGAATTCTCTACCCAATCTGTCAATCTATTTTCTACTTTGTACACCTATAGATGACCCCTGAAAAGTCTCTTTCTTCTCTCAGGGAAGCCTATCCCACCTCTACCTAGCAACTGAAATATTGCTTTCTCCTTTAGCTGATCCCTCACAGTTATCTCCTTTTGTATCACTTGCCCTTCCCTTTTAGATTGTAAGCTTTCACAAGCAGGGCCCTCTCAACCCACTTGTCTTGAATTGTATGGTAACTGTACCGTCTGCCTTTATTCTGTAAAGTTCTATGCCAGTTGTTGTTGTTTTAAATATTTGTATAATAATCACTCTATTTCAGCCTTTTTAGCTCTTCTTATTCTGAAGCGATGTAAAAGTATGGTAGGTGCAACCACTTCTGAAAACTAATATATTGTCAATAGGTAGTAGCTTATTAAATATAAGAACATTATTTTATGAGTTGGATAAGTAAGCCTAAATTATTGAAAGCTGTATGTAAAAATGAACTTCACTTTTCCTGCAATGCCTTCAAATACATTTCTGTGTTTATCATTAAAATATCTTACAGAAGAACTGTGCCTTTTTTTTACTGTAGGTTCTAGAATTAAATGAGGAATCTAGTTGTTCTTTACATCAAAATAGTTTCTTTGACACTTATAAGGGACGTTAGCAAGGGGGAGGAGCCAGTGGTTCTGACGGACCCAAGAAGAGGAGGATCGGGGCAGCTCTGTGCAAAACCATTCCACAGAGCAGGTAGGGGTAACACGTTTGGTATTGTTTTTTAATACAATTATTTTGAATTATTATACCTTTACAATCACTTTAAGATATTTTGATTAGCTTTTGGGCCATTTGCAGCTTCTTCTGAATATTTGCAGCTTCTTCTGAATTACTTTGAGATGATTTAAAACTGATTCAAGCTGTTTTTGAGATTGTTTTTTCTGAGATAAATTAGCCACGTTTCATTCCTACTTTACTGTATTAGGAAGGAGGGAATTAAGACTATTATAAACAAGCCCTAACTGTAATAGAAAACTCCTAAACATTTTCTATATGACATTTTGTTTGCTTAGAAAATTCAAAAATAATTTACATTATGCATCCCATAACTATCACCTAACATGCTGGGTCACATCAAAATGTATAATGCATTAATAGAATGGTATTCTTACCTTGATGAGAGTGGCAAGTCAGTGCTGTCAGATGCTTGTTTATTGATGTGCCACAGTGAGCCTATATATACCATTTCAAAAGGACTCAAGATACAAACAAGATTATTGTCTTAGTGATTGATTGCTAAATTCTACACAGATTAAACACATTTAGGATGATGAACAGATGAATGTGGCACAGTCTAGACAGTTAAAATTGCAACACAAAGGCTTCATTTGTAGAATCACAAGCCAAAAGAATGTTATATAACATATTGCATAGTGCTTCACCTTTCCTGTAAACTACAGGAACATGTGACCTTCAAAAGTTCTTTTTATATGTTGTGCTGTTTATATAGTGTTTGCCAGTTGTAGTACAGTATATAGTATCATATCCACACAAAATAGATCCCATCTGTCTATTAATGGAAGAGCCATCATTAGAGTCCTACTACTTTCCCTAATTCCCACCACTGCCATTCATTTATCTAAACTTACATACGCTATAATGTGGCTCTACTTTGCAGCCAAATCTGGATAACTACAGTATATGTGAAAAAATAGCAATGTGCTCCTAAAAACACTAAGAACTAAAAAATGCAGGAATGTGCAATCCCCTGAATCAGACTAAACAATATAAGAAAAACTATGTAAATATATAACATTAATATTGCAAACATAAAATGTATTACCAGCACATCAAGTGAACCAAGTTCATGTGCATGTAATATAACACAAATAAAGTGTATGTGCATTATCCACAAATGAAACACACACAAATATCCCACCAAAAAACAAAAAGATCATGACTAGTCTAAAGGAAAAGTTCCAACAATTAAACGTCCATATCACATGGTATGTCACATAATCTTCCCCGTGACTTGAAACTTTAAATCGTCTCCGTAAATGATATGGACATTTCATTGTTAGGTCTTTTTCTTTAGACTAGTCACACAATAGTTTTTTTGGTGTTTACACACTGGAATATTTGTAGTGGAGATTCACTCAGAATCTCATGCAGTTCTACATGGAAGCCAATCAGCTTCCAGGTTTTATTGCTAAAGCTTAATTGAACAAGCTGAGGTTAGAATCTGATTGGCTACCATGTACAGGTGTACAGGATTCTGAGTGAATGAGCTTAGTAAATAAACCCCACTGTGTGTGTTTCATTTGTAGAGAATATGCTTTATTTGTGTTATATTATATTCACATGCACTATATTTTTTTTATATTATATGCACTTGGTTCACTTGATGTGCTAGTAATGCATTGTACTGTATGTTTGTAATATTAATGTGATATATGTACATATTTATTTAAGGTACTTATATAGCGCCATCAATTTGCGCAGGGCTTTACATATATATATTGTACATTCATATCAGTCCCTAACCCTCAAGGAGCATACAATCTAAGGTCCCTAACTCACATTCATAAATACACATACTAGGGACAATTTAGACAGGATCCAATTAACCTACCAGCATGTCTTTGGAGTGTGGGAGGAAACTGGAGTACCTGGAGGAAACCCACGCACAAGGAGAACATACAAACTCCATATTGTTTCTTATTTTTTTTATTCTGATTGCACATTCCTGCATTTTTTAGTCCTTATTGTTTTTATTAGCACTTCGCTATTTTTACAGCTATATTGTAGTTATCCAGATTTGGCTGCAAAGTAGAGCCACATTATAGTGTATGTAAGTTTAAATAAAGGAATGGCAGTGGTGGAAATTGGGGCAAAGGAGTAGGACTCTAATGATGGCTCCTCCATTAATAGACAGATGGTATCTATTTTGTGCGGATATGATACTATATACTACAACTGGCTAACACTATAAACACACCACAACATATAAAAAGAACTTTTGAAGGTCACGTGTTCATGTAGTTTACAGGAAAGATGAAGTACTATGTTATATAACATTCTTTTGGCTTTGTGTGGATATGATACTATTACCTATAACTGGCAAACACTATATACAGAGAGGAACAGAAGTATTTGGACACCCTGCGATTTTGCATGTTCTCCCACTTAGAAATCATGGAGGGGTCTGAAATTCACATTGTAGATGCATTCCCACTCTGAGAGAAAGAATTAAAAAAAAAAATCAGGAAATCACATTGTATGCTTTTTAAAGAATTTATTTGTCTTGTACTGCTGAACATAAGTATTTGAACACCTGAAAAAATCAGTGTTAATATTTGGTACAGAAGCCTTTGTTTGCAATTACAGAGGTCAAATGTTTCCTGTAGTTCTTGACCAGGTTTGCACACTGCAACAGGGATTTTGGCCCACTCCTCCACACAGATCTCCTCTAGATCTGTCAGGTTTTGGGGCTGTCACTGAGCAACACAGAGTTTCAGCTCCCTCCAAAGATGTTCTATTGGATTTAGGTCTAAAGACTGGCTAGGCCACTCCAGAACCTTGATATGCTTCTTACGGAGCCACTCCTTGGTTATCCTGGCTGTGTGCTTCGGGTCGTTGTCATGTTGGAAGACCCAGCCACGACCCATCTTCAATGCTCTGACTGAGGGAAGGAGGTTGTTGCTCAAAATCTCACAATAAATGGCCCCATTCATCCTCTCCTTAATACAGTGCAGTCGTCCTGTCCCCTTCGCAGAAAAGCACCCCCAAAGCATAATGTTACCACCCCCATGCTTCACAGTAGGGATGGTGTTCTTGGGATGCAACTCATCCTTCTTTTTCCTCCAAACACGACGAGTGAAGTTTAGACCAAAAAGTTCTACTTTGGTCTCATCTGACCACATGACTTTCTCCCATGCCTCCTCTGGATCATCCAGATGGTCATTGGCAAACTTCAGACGGGCCTGGACATGTGATGACTTGAGCAGAGGAACCTTCCGTGCAATGCATGATTTGAAACCATGACGGCGTAGTGTTCTACCGACAGTGACCTTTGAAACTGTGGTCCCAGCTCTCTTCATGTCATTGACCAGTTCCTCCCTTGTAGTTCTGGGCTGATTCCTCACCTTTCTTATCATCAGTGATACCCCACGGGGTGAGATCTTGCATGGAGCTCCAATCCGAGGGAGACTGACAGTCGTCTTTAGCCTCTTCCATTTTCTAACAATTGCTCCAACAGTTGATCTATTTTCACCAAGCTGCTTGGCAATTGCCCCGTAGCCCTTTCCAGCCTTGTGGAGGTCCACAATTTTGTCTCTGGTGTCTTTTGACAGCTCTTTGGTCTTGTCCATGGTAGTAGTTGGCGTCTGACTGACTGTGGGGTGGACAGGTGTCTTTAAAGAGCTCAGACAGGTGCTACTAAGTTAGATTAATGAGTGGAGTAGAGGTTGACTTTTTAAAGGCACAGTAACAGGTCTTTGAGAGCCAGAATTCTTGCTGTTTCTTAGGTGTTCAAATACTTATGCTCAGCAGTGCAAGACAAATAAATTCTTTAAAAATCATACAATGTGATTTCCTGAATTTTTTTTAAAAATTCTGTCTCTCAGAGTGGGAATGCACCTACAATGTGAATTTCAGACCCCTTGCATGTGCATCCACCTCAGAGTTGCATGCAGGCAGCACATAGATGTGCATAATGCAATGGCTCCTGTCTGCATGTCAAACTTTGAAGTGTGTTTGTGTTCATGCAGCTGCTTCTGTGAGCTGCCTGCACTCATCTCAGAGGTGGATGCACATGCATCTGTCAACCGCTATGCATAGAGGACAGGTTTAATGAAACTGTGACTGAACGCCTGTCACCCCGATTGGGTGACTCCATCAGAAAACCGCTTCCTCGCCACTGGGACACAGGACCAAAGTATTATAGCTGGGCATTGCACCCAAGACTAGACAAGACTAGCTTAGATGCCAAACAGCAACTACTTTATTGAACAGAAATACAGTTTTTATACACTCCAGAAATAGGGTAGTCCCCACATGAACAATAAAACTAATATTCCACATTGAGATAAACATCCTACACTGCTTAGGAAAGAGCTTAATCACATTGTCCTAAACAGTGCAAATGGTAAACGGCAAAGCAAACAACTAACAGTAATCTAATTAACAGCCAGGCATCCAGACCAGCCTTGATTAGTCAGGGGGCCCTCCCAGACAGTACAGTGCCTACAAAGGAGTACATGGAACAAAGACAAATGTGGCCAGCTCCTTTAATGAACATATATAATTCCAAATAAAACAGACCAGGAATAGTGTTTTAGAGCAGATACAAGAAAATAGTCCTGCAAAAATGTCACAGAAAGGGAAATATAACAATAACAAATAACAGGGTGAATGCGGGCAGAGAAGGTCCCTGCAGCCCGTGTCCATGACAGAGCCCTTAGGCAGAAGAAATGTAAACTGTTAGTATGTTTTTGGAATGTAAAAGAAAACTGTAGAAACTCCACATTACACAGATAATCAATGCAGAAAATGCTGTGCCAGTATCAAGGATTGCAGAACAGCAGTGCTGACCACTGAGCTGTCCAAAATGGAAATTTACAGCAGGTAAAATAAGTAGTGAACACGTGACCATTTTTCTCAGTAAATATATTTCTAAAAGTGCTATTGACATAAGATTTTCACCACGTGTCGGTAACAACCCATGCAATCCATATATACAAAGAAACCAAAACAATTACATTCAGAAATTAAGTTATGTGTAATAAAATGGAATGACACAGGGAAAAAAGTATTAAACACATGAAGAAAGGGAGCTGCAAAAATGCATGAAAAGCCAAAACATGAGCTGAAATCTATCAGTAATTAGAAAGCAATCCTGCCCCTTGTCAGTGTAAATCAATATCAGCTGGTTCAGTCTCAACTGATGGCCTATAAAAAGATGTCTCATTACCAAGGTTTCACACAAGATATATCTTATGATGGGTAAAAGCAAAGAGCTCTACCAAAACCTTTGCAACCTTATTGTTGCAAAATATACAGATGGCATTGATTACAGAAGGATTTCTAAACTTCTAAATGTTCTAGTGAGCACTGTTGGGGCCATAATCTGGAAGTGGAAAGAACATCATTTCACCATAAACCAGCCACGACCAGGTGCTCCTCACAATATTTTTGACAGAAGAGTGAAAAGAATTATCAGAAGAGTTGTCTAAGAGCCAAGGGCCACTTGTGGAGAGCTCAGAAAGACCTGGATTTAGCAGGTACAATTGTTTCAAAGAAGACAATAAGTAATGCACTCAACTGCCATGGCCTTTATACGTGCTCACCATGCAAGATTTCATTGCTGAAGAAAAAGCATGTTGAAGCTCGTTTAAAGTTTGCTGCACACCATTTAGACAAGCCTGTGAAATACTAGAATATAGCCTGGTCAGATGTGACCAAAATTTAACTCTTTGGATGCCATAATACACACCATGTTTGGAGGTCAAATGGCACTGCACATCACCCCAAAAACACCATACCAACAGTGAAGTTTGGAGGTGGGAACATCATGGTGTGGGGCTGTTATTCAGCATACGGTACTGGCAAACTTCATGTCATTGAAGGAAGACTGAATGGAAAAATGTACCAAGACATTCTTGATAAAAATCTGCTGCCATCTACCAGGATGATGAATATGAAATGAGGGTGGACATTTCAGCAAGACAATGATCCCAAACACAAAGCCAAGGAAACTCTCAACTGGTTTCAAAGAAAGAAAATAAAGCTGCTAGAATGGCCCAGCTAATCACCCAACTTGAATCCAATAGAAAATCAATGGAAAGAACTAAAGATCATTGTTCACCGAAGAGGCGCACAGAACCTGCAATATTTAAAGATGGTTTGTATGGAAGAATGAGAAAATCTCACCTGAGCAATGCATGTGACCAGTTTCTCCATACAGGAGGCATCTTGAAGCTGTCATTACTAACAGAGGATTTTGTACGAAATATTAAATAAATTTCAGTTAGCGTGTTTAATACTTTTTCCCTGTGTCATTTCTATTGATTACAGATAACTTAATTTCTGAACTTATTTGTTTTGGTTTCTTTGTATCTATGGATTGTATGGGTTGTTACTGACATGTAGTGAAACTTTCATGCCAATAGCACCTTTAGAAATATATTTACTGAGAAAAATGATGACGTGTTCAATACTTATTTTACCCACTGTATATACTTTTATAAAGGCAGCACTTGATATTTTTGACATGGTCCCTTTAATTATTTGCTTCTTCTGAGCATGTACAGTACAATTGTGGCCAATCAGTTTCGTAAACCATTGATAATTAAAAAAAATCTGTTAAACATGTCAATATGCTGTTTTTTTTTTCTTTTTGTCTGAAACTTACACAAGAAAGATAAAATTGAAAGTGTTTTATCTGTTCAATAGGTGCAAAAAATACCTGTTGATCCTGCCAGAAATTTGGTGGGCTCTTAATTTTCCTTGCTCTCTGGAGCATTATCTCAAGTAGTCTTTCTTATTAGTCCTGGTCGCCTCTGAGAACAAGAGAACAATCAACCTCTATTATGGAAATCAGGTGAAGTGAACTGTTCTGTATTTCCAACACATTTCCTGTCTTAGGGTGACAATGGTGCTCCCTCATAGATACATTACAGTGAGTGTTGTAATGGTGCTCCTTCATAGATACAGTACAGGGAGTGTTGTAATGGTGCTCCCTCATAGATACAGTACAGGGAGTGTTGTAATGGTGCTCCTTCATAGATACAGTACAGGGAGTGTTGTAATGGTGCTCCCTCATAGATACAGTACAGTGAGTCTTGTAATGGTGCTCCCTCATAGATACAGTACAGTGAGTCTTGTAATGGTGCTCCTTCATAGATACAGTACAGGGAGTGTTGTAATGGTGCTCCCCCATAGATACAGTACAGGGAGTGTTGTAATGGTGCTCCCTCATAGATACAGTACAGGGAGTGTTGTAATGGTGCTCCCTCATAGATACAGTACAGGGAGTGTTGTAATGGTGCTCCTTCATAGATACAGTACAGGGAGTGTTGTAATGGTGCTCCCTCATAGATACAGTACAGTGAGTCTTGTAATGGTGCTCCCTCATAGATACAGTACAGTGAGTCTTGTAATGGTGCTCCTTCATAGATACAGTACAGGGAGTGTTGTAATGGTGCTCCCCCATAGATACAGTACAGGGAGTGTTGTAATGGTGCTCCCTCATAGATACAGTACAGGGAGTGTTGTAATGGTGCTCCCTCATAGATACAGTACAGGGAGTGTTGTAATGGTGCTCCCTCATAGATACAGTACAGTGAGTCTTGTAATGGTGCTCCCTCATAGATACAGTACAGTGAGTGCTGTAATGGTGCTCCTTCATAGATACAGTACAGGGAGTGTTGTAATGGTGCTCCCTCATAGATACAGTACAGTGAGTCTTGTAATGGTGCTCCCTCATAGATACAGTACAGTGAGTGTTGTAATGGTGCTCCCTCATAGATACAGTACAGGGAGTGTTATAATGGTGCTCCCTCATAGATACAGTACAGTGAGTGTTGTAATGGTGCTCCTTCATAGATACAGTACAGTGAGTGTTGCCCTAGGACTGCAAGTACATCAATAACAATATTACCAGATGACCATAAAGGTAAATATAAGCATTAAAAAAATAAAATTAGTGCAGCCACTGCATCAGAGCACTGGTGTGCTCCAATATAATTTTCCTGAGTTTGACTGCGCTTTAAAATTAGTTCATAGCAAAAAAATGCTCACATTGTTAATACAAATTCCTTTGGTTTATGACACATGGTTGGATTTATACTGGATAGGCAGCCGATTCATTCCTCAACCTTACCAATATTTTCTTCTTAACACTAGGGTGAAAGTGTAAAAGCCAATGCTTTTTTATTTGTTGAAAGTGTTCTGAAGGGTTAGAATCAGAATAATATTAGCATCTCTGTCTGTGCCAGGCGGTGAGATTTGTCATTTGGACAGGAAGTAAGGGAAAATTGCTCAATGGGGCCACAAAACAAAATAAAAACTTGGAAGAGGATCCAACCCTTCCTCTACTCTATCCTACATGCACAAGAAAAAGTTATTAGGTGATGTATATTTTATTTGGGATTTGATAGGATCCCTAAATTATGAAGCATTTCTCAACACAATGTAATAGGCAATTTTTTTTTTTTTTTTTTCCTGTTTCTCACACTATTTTCCTTTTCTAACTGGATTCTGCCTGCTCTATTTTAAGGGTTTGGTCAGAGATGGAGTTAAAGCCTTTTTTTCCAAAAACTGGGTAACAATTGACAGTAAACTTGGTGTTTTGTGCATAGTACCTAATTTTAGTGAACGCGTTACTGTGCTAATGAGCTTTTTTTTTAACTTAGAACAGGTTTTGCATTCCCATACAAGCCTATAGGAATGAAAAACCCACTTGAAGCAGGTCATATACACCTGTTAATGAATTTTGAATGATCTCAGAAGTGTCTTGAACTGATGCCATTGATACATGTCCAATGTCTATAGCATCCTTTCTCAACCAGGGAGCCTTGAGGGTTCTTCAGGGGTGCCTTGGCAAGGGGTCTAAAAATTGCCCAAAACTTGTATACAAACCAGTGGGTGGAACAAGCCTGCCTTTTAGTTACACAAAGTCACAGATTTTCATTGTGCACCATTACGACCTTCTAGCCGCTGGCATCCTGACAACCAATGACATCATCAGTTGATAAGGAGGATGTCAGATGCCTGTACAGAAACTTAGTTTGACTTTCCCCTGCCCCTTTCCATCAGTGTTGGGGTCACATTAGTTCAGTGATGGAGAACAACTGAGAGAGAAGAGAAACATTGGAATACTACTCAGTACCAGTGTGCAAAAGTGTATTTGCTTTGGAAGAATAAGTCACCTCTAATGTTGGGTGTCCCACATGTGTGGATGTGATGTTATATAAAACTATTAGAATAGTTTTTCACATTTCAGAATGGGTGCCCTTTTAAAATTATGGACAGTCTAGAGGCACCCCATTTTAGAATGGGGTGCCTCAAAACTATCCATAATTTTAAAGGGTGCCTCGGGACTGTCTATAATTTTAAAGGGTGCCTTGGCCGAAAAAAGGTTGAGAAACACTGGTCTATAGACACAGGCACTATATTTCATGCATCAGTGTCTACAGCCAACCTTTATAGTGTTGTTTGATAAATGTGGGTTTTAAAATAAGCAAGGTGCTAACACATAAAAAGCTCTGTTTCGGGTATTCTCAGGCAAGTCCAAATGAAGTACTATGGAGTTTACTGTTCGTTAACTAACTACAAGGGGCGTTCAAGTCAACCCAGGACTTTTGAGCTTATATAATAAAAGAATAAATTTCAAGGAGTGGAAACTGCATTTTTTTTACATACTCCTCTGCTACATTTATACACGTATCCCAGAGTTTAACTTTTGCCTGAAAAGCTGTGAGTCATTGTAGGACAGCCTGCTTCATTTCCTCATCATTGTGTTCACCGTTCCCACAGAAAGATTCATCTCTTGTGCAATTTCATTACAGGTTATGCGATGATTATCCAGGATTTGGCGATCCATGCGCTGAATGTTCACAGGAATGACTGCTGTGGGCTGGGAACCACCATGTCCGGGATCATCACTGATGGACATACAGCCTTCTTTGAAATGTTTACACCATTCAACTGTCTTACTGCGGCTGAGCGTCTTCATCACCACACATTGTTCCATGCACGCACTAACACTGTTCTCTGCCATCTTGATTAACAGTCTCTGGACTGGCCCATCCCTTATTATTCCTGTGAAATTAAAAGTCTTCAAATATATTAGCTTGGGTGGGTACCAGTCCAGGCTTAAAAAAAACATGACTTGGTGCAAATAAGGAAGCTGTCACTGCTGACCTCTTTTTGAAAATTTTAGTTGCCTGTCTGCCACATTGATTCAGTGACTTCAATCAATTTCATCACTAACCAGGAACAAAGGCACAGATAAGGAAAGTCAGAAGTCCCTATCAGTATATCAGGGTTGGTGACTCAAAGTTATACTAATTTAAGTGGGTCAGCATGACAATCAGGCAGCTAGCATTTGCAGAGAAGTCAACAATGGCAGACTCCATGTTTCTCTTAGGAAAGGTTTCCTTTAAAAAATAACTATAGGCTGCAAATGCATACCTATACACCTCCTTTAATTTAACACACATAAATAACCATTGGTGCAGCCTTTTTTTCCCAAGGCTACTTGTTAAATATTATAAAATGTCATTATTTTCCATTGTAAGATACTGTAAATTTGTCAAGGATAGCAAAATGGAATCCCACAGGCTTTCTGTATATTTCAAGGATTAGGTCACTATCCTTAACAAACCGTACAATCATTATGAAATTACATTTTGAGGCACAACTGATATGTAGTGTCTATGGAAAATGCAGGTTCCGTCATAGCCACCTATTCTCTGGAATATGAGTTTGGCTGTTATTCAGTTATTGTGTTTTAATTATGTAATTGAAATAATGAGGAATATAACATAAGATGAGTTTCCTTCCTGGAAGATTGTGTGCAAACCTTTGAGAGGTGAATTATACCATTTTCAAATTAGTAATTGTGTAATTCACAGGAATAAAGCAGAGAGTGTTGAACACAGTTTCTTCTCTTTGGCACCCTCATAATGCGTTTAAGCTCCATTTGGCTTGCATGTAAGATCATAAGTCCTAACACATACAAATGCCAAATACTGGCATCACTGTTTCAAGAGTACTCATGAGTGTCAATAGGTCAGTTAACCTAATACTGAAATTAGAAAAATGAAATGTTAAAGGGTGATTCCAATTGTACCAAAGCAGTACCCTGAGAGAAATACAGTTTGTCTTAAATTCCTCAGAAAAATAACAGTTTACTTCCAGTGCCTTGAGCTTCTTCATAGTTGTAAATCAGAGGTGTTAGATCACAAAGACATTGTGCCTCTGACTGCTAGTCTCAGGAGATTTGGTGATGTCACTACTGTTCTATTCAATGTGCTGGAAAGGATCTGTATCTGAGGACCTGCAGTGCAAGGATCTTCTTGCTCTGGCCTAATTCATTCTTTGGATCTCTGCTTCCCCTATTGCTCCTGTTTCTTCTTGAATATTTCCCCACCAGTCATCAGACCACTAGTTTTCAGAGTGGCAGTTCTAACATGAGAAAACAAAGACCTGTGCCTCTACAGAGAGCAACAATGCAGAACAAAGCATGGTAAGTCAGTAATGGGGGAAAGGATCAGCTTCAGGTGGCCTACAGACAATACTGGTGACTGGTCCTTTGTTCTCTGTTTAACCATTTGGGCAAAGCTTTCACAGTATAGATCCTCTTTAGGAATATTTGTTTTGTTTGTTCTACCGTGAGTTAACATATTGTGATTATTTCTGAATTTTACATGAAATTGCTGAGAAACAGTGGATATAAAAAGTCTACACACCCGTGTTAAAATGTCAGGTTTCTCTGATGTAAAAAAATGAGACAAAAGATTATTAATTTCAGATCTTTTTCCACCTTTAATGTGACCTATAAACTGTACCACTCACATGAATAACAAGCTGAAATCTTTTAGGTGGAGGGAAGTAAAAATAAAAAACTAAAATACTATGGTTGCATAAGTGTGCACACCCTTAAACTAACTACTTTGTTGAAGCACCTTTTGATTTTATTCCAGCACTCAGTCTTTTTGGGTATGAGACTATCAGCATGGCACATCTTGACTTGGCAATATTTGCCCACTCTTCCTTGCAAAAGCACTCCAAATCTGTCAGATTGCGAGGCATCTCCTGTGCACAGCCCTCTTCAGATCACCCCACAGATTTTCGATCAGATTCAGGTCTGGGCTCTGGCTGGGCCATCCCAAACTTCAGTCTTCTTCTGGTGAAGCCATTCCTTTGTTGATTTGGATGTATGCTTTGGGTTGTTGTCATGCTGAAAGATGAAGTTCTTCTTCATGTTCAGCTTTCTAGCAGAAGCCTGAAGGTTTTGTGCCAATATTGACTGGTATTTGGAACTGTTCATAATTCCCTCTACCTTGACTAAGGCCCCAATTCCAGATGAAGAAAAACAGCCCCAAAGCATGATGCTGCCACAACCATGCTTCACTGCGGGTATGGTGTTCTTTTGGTGATTTGCAGTGTTGTTTTTATCGTTTGGAATTATAGCCAAAGTTCAACCTTGTTTTCATCAGACCATAACACATTTACCCACATGCTTTTGGGAGAATTCAGATGTGTTTTTGCAAAATTTAGCTGGGCTTGGATGTTTTTCTTTGTAAGAAAAGGCTTCTGTCTTGTCACTCTACCCCATAGCCCAGACATATGAAGAATATGGGAATTTGTTGTCACATGTACCACACAGCCAGTACTTGCCAGATATTCCTGCAGCTCCTTTAATGTTGCTGTAGGCCTCTTGGCAGCCTCCCAGACCAGTTTTCTTCTCGCCTTTTCATCTATTTTGAAGGGACATCCAGTTCTTGGTAATGTCATTGTTGCGCCATATTTTCCCCACTTGATGATGACTGTCTTCACTGTGTTCCATGGTATATCTGATACCTTGGAAAGTCTTTTGTACCCTTCTCCTGACTGATACCTTTTAACAATGAGATCCCTATGATGCTTTGGAAGCTGTCTGAGGACCTTGGCTTTTGCTGTAGAATGCGAAGAAAATGTCAGGGAAGACCTACAAGAACAGCTGAACTTTATTTGGAGTTAATCAGAGACACTTTAAATGATGGAGTGTACTGACTCCTGTGTAACATGATTTTGAATTTGACTGATTAACTCTGAACATTTCCTCCCCTAAAAGATTTCAGTTTGTTTTTCAATTGATTTGAACAGTTTATAGGTCACATTAAAGGTGGAAAAAGTTCTGAAATGATTTATCTGTGTATCATTTTTTTACATCACAGAAGCCTGATATTTTAACAGGGGTGTGTAGACTGTTTATATCCACTGTGTATATATATATATATATATATATATATATATATACACACACACACACACACATACACAGTATATATGAGAAAGAAAATCATAACCCATCTTATCTGCAGCTGAAGAGAAAAAAATGATTTTAGTGATCTTGAATATTTTCTTATTGCCTGATATATTACCAAATTGTTGTAAATCCAGGCTTGCATCAATACATTTTTATCTCTTGGAAAACCCTCATGCTTATGTTGTCAATAGCTCCCTTTATTGGAATCTGATGTTAGTACATGCTACTTTTAAACTGTTCAGTATGACGAGTATGGTCACTGTTTACTGGAATGCAGAAGCTGGGGCACTGTCAACAAAAATAAATATAGTGTTTGGGTGGTAAACTGCTTGAGGTGATTGTAGCTGTATTAGTGCATTTGCAGCAGAAACAATTGAGTACTGTCCGTGATACTTTTTTTATTTGCACTAACATACAATTTTGAGGACAAGCTTTCAGGAAATGTCCCCTTCTTCAAGGTCTAAGCAGTACTACTCCCAAAGTTTTAGCAGAATGTTAGAAGAGATGTGGGGGATGAAAAAAAAGAGAGACTAGAGATAAGAAACAGCAGAAGCAAATACTGGGGGGGGGGGGGGTGATAATGAGGAATCCCATGTCCAAATTAAAGCCATTATCCCTTGTGTCAAATAGAATTATCATTCTTAGTTCAAAAGTTTTTCTTTCCTGAATGGATTTGAAATTTCCTTTAAGAACTAAAATATTGAGGTCTCCCAAAGTGTAGTCTGGTTGTGTGAAATGGTGTCCCACAGGTGTGCAAAAGTCATCTCCTTCATGTTCCTTGATGGTATGTCTGTGCAAATTCATCCTTGTTTGCAACTTCTGTCCTGTTTTGCCAACATAAGATCCTTTGCTACATTTTCTGCACTGGATAAGGTACACAACATTACTGGAGGTGCAGCTGTATGATCTGGAAATATTGAAGATCCCTTTTGAGTATCTGACACTTTTTGATGGATTGATTTGGTTGCACAGTTTGCAGCATTTTTTATTGCAGGGTATGCTTCCATTATTTGTGACATCATAATCAATATAGCGATAGTATCTGTATGGTTTTTGTTCCATGCTGTTCAGGAATTTTTCCTCCAGGTCAGCCATAAATAAATTGGCATATTGGGGTGCCATTTTACTTCCCATCGCAGTACCCATACATTGAAGATGGATGTCTTTATTGAAAGTAAAGTAGTTGTGTGTAAGTATGAATTCAATTTCATCCCCCATATCTCTTCTAACATTCTGCTAAAACTTTGTGAGTAGTACTGCTTAGACCTTGAAGAAGGGGACATTCCCTGAAAGCTTGTCCTCAAAATTGTATGTTAGTGCAAATAAAAAAAGTATCACGGACAGTACTCAATTGTTTCTGGGTGGTAAACTGTAATTGGGAATTTTTTTTTTCTTTATAGGTATTGTAGCAAAGTAGCAAACTTTTACATGTGGTGGGTGTGGGCTACTTTAGCTCTATTCCCCACAATCCCCTGGGTTCCCACCATCCTCTGGACATGGCCAGGGGATATAAATTCCAGCTCTTTCCACCCTCTGGTGCTGAGAGTGACCACACCTGATGGTACAGCAGTGACTGGCCACGTGAGCTGTCACCAGACACTGGTTCTTCCAAAATGTTAACAGATGTGCAGGCCCTCAGGAAGGACAAGAGCAGACAGCTTCCTTGTAAGCCCCAGTCATGGTGGATACTGTGCCAACTGGCTCTGGAATACTGCCTTTTCAGTGGGGTGGCATTACATTCAGCCACATAAACCTCCAGTCTAAAGACTCATGTAGCCTTACTTTTATGGAGCCTTCTTAAGGATCTCTGCAAACTTCTACCTAAACTAACAGCTGCTGTTACAATCCCACTTCTAGGGAACTGCAAGTAACTGTATTTGTTCAAATCTGTGCTACACTCAGTGGTGTATTTTGTTTTGTGCTGTCCTAGGCAACCCAAAAATCAGACCCCCCCCCCCAAATAGAAAGAAAAAGAGAGGGGGGGAGAGATAGAAAGCATCCATCAAAGGAGCCACAGACAGAGAGGTGCTTTCTTCCAGTGCTCTAACAAATTATGCACTGATTTGCATGTTCATGAGGGAAATAAGTATTTGATCCCCTATCATTCATCACGATTTCTGGCTACCAGGTGTCTTTCATACAGGTAACAAGCTGAGATTAGAAGCAGTCTCTTAAAGGGAGTGCTGCTAATCTCATTTTGTTAACTGTATAAAAGACACCTGTCTACAGGAGCAATCAAACAATCAGATTCCAAACTCTCCATCATGGCAAAGACCAAAAAGCTGTCCAAGGACGTCAGGGACAAGATTGTAGACCTACACAAGGCTGGACTGGGCTACCAAACTATCGCCAAGCAGCTTGCTAAGAAGGTGGCAACAGTTGGTGCAATCATTCGCAAATGGAAGAAACACACAACAACTGTCAGTCTCCCTAGGTGTGGTGAACCGTGCAAGATCTCACCTCGTGGAATATCAATGATCATGAGAACAGTGAGAAATCACCCAGAACTACACGTGAGGATCTTGTCAACGATCTCCAGGCAGCTGGGACCACAGTCACCAAGAAAACAATTGGTAACACACTACGCCGACAAGGATTGAAATCCTGCAGTGCCTGCAAGGTCCTTCTGCTCAAGAAAGCACATACCCAGGCTTGTCTGAAGTTTGCCACTGAACATCTGAATGATGCAGAGGAGGACTGCTTGAAAGTGTTGTGGTCAGATGAGACCAAAATCGAGCTCTTTGGCATCAACTCAACTCGTCATGTTTGGAGGAGGAGGAATGATGCCTATGACCCCAAGAACACCATCCCAACTGTCAAACATGGTGGTGGAAACATTCTGCTTTGGGGGTGTTTTTCTGCTAAGGGGACGGGACAACTGCACCGCATCAAAGGGACGATGGACGGGGCAATGTACCATCAAATCTTGGGTGCGAACCTTCTTCCCTTAGCCAGGGCATTGAAAATGGGTCATGGATGGGTGTTCTAGCATGACAATGACCCAAAACACATGGCCAAAGCAACACAGGAGTGGCTCAAGAAAAAGCACATTAAGGTCCTGGAGTTGCCTAGCCAGCCTCCAGACCTTAATCCAATTGAAAATCTGGAGCTGAAAGTTTGAGTTGCCAAACGTCAGCCACCAAACCTTAATGACTTGGAGAGGATCTGCCAAGAGGAGTGGGTCAAAATCCCTCCTGAGATGTGTGCAAACCTGGTGGCCAACTACAGGAAACGTCTGACCTCTGTGATTACCAACAAGGGATTTGCCACCAAGTACTAAGTCACGTTTTGTGAAAGGGATCAAATAAGTATTTCCCTCATGAGCATGCAAGTCAGTGCATAATTTGTTAGACATGCATTTCTTTTGAATTTTTTATTGCTATTCTGTCTCTCAATACACCTACCATTCGATTTTTCGAGGGGTTCAAATACTTATTTCCTTCACTGTAAGTAGTACCTGTTTATCTGCAGTATTCTCTTCTCTGCATCAGTTCGAAATGCTGAATATAAAGCTTGTCTGAGAGTTCAGAAAAAAGGGGGCAGAGAGCTGAAATTACACTCTGCAGAGCTCAGTGGAGAATTCTGAGAGCTGATTGGAAGAAAGAGACACCCTCCCTCCACACAGCACACAGGAAGAGAGCTGAGGCACTCACTCTGCTGGAGATCTCTCTGTCATCATTTTTCTCTTGGTGTCAGCAAAACCTGTCAGAAGTGATTCATACAGATAGCAGAGGAATGAAGCAGCAGAGAGAATTGACACTTAGTGCTCTTTATACAGACAAGTACACATAGAGGGATATGCTTTGTTCATATTTAATATCTGAGGTTTACAACCATTTAATATTACTGATCACTGTTTGCCTGATCATTTGGCTGATAACCGTTTTAACCAAAAGTTCAAATCGCTCTTTTTTTCATTGTTTATATAGATAGCAAAAGCATATCTATTTTGAGCCATTATTCGTTACTATAGATACAATTGAATCATTTTTTTAAGTTTTTGTTTTTATTTCTTTATGGTTTCATTATTCATACAGCTCAGACTGACACGATAGAAAAAACTATTTGGAAAAACAAAAACAATTGAAACATTCAGCTTACCATAAGAGGCTAATTGTGTAAAATTAGGAAAAAAACAAGACTGATCTTTGTTTTCATTGTCTTTTTCCATTTTCAATTGCACAATGACAACTAGGAGTTAACTAGTTGTTAAGAGCAACACAGGAACTTTTCATGGTATAAATAAGGGCCTGTGTTGACGGGCTTTGGGCTTGTGTCGATGACATCAGTTTGAGACTTTTCTAAGGTAATTCAGAATTTAGTGACAGGTGCATTTGGCCTGCAATTGAACTCCTGGCCTGTTTCAAGCGTGTTTTTGAACTCCCATAAATAGTGAAAAAATACCAAACCTGGCTGACATGTGCAAAAGCCCATTAACACAGATCCTAGATTTGGATAGAGTAGTGAAGGATTAGAACCACTGTTGGGTTTTTATCACTGTATTTACCCGTTAGGGAGATTAACGCTCTGTAATTGTCCTAATCACCAATGTCATGGGAAATGAACGTGAAAGTAAATACAAAATCTTAAGTTGTCACCAAAACAGGAATAGAGGGAACACTTTCTGGTAGGGATATCTGTTCTGGTGACATTGAAAATAAGTTCTCTTACTTCCTGTTGAGTCAACAAGACAGGAAGTGAAAGGGAAACCTGCCTGAGAAACAGATAGTAAAAAATAAAACTGACAGCGGTTTTACCCTTACATGCTATATCCAAAAATGAAAAAAGTTTTGGCTTTAGATATACTCTAAGGTGTACATAGACATGCGATGACCATATCCCAGTATGGGTGATTACACCTGGTTCAGAAAATAATTAAAGTATGTTGATGGTCTCCCCCTGACCACTGCAAGTTATTCAGTCTCGTGGGAACTGATTGCCTTGAATTTTTCTACCTCATTGCTGCAATTTTCCTCAGTAAACACCAACTTCAGGGATGACAGCACAGTGTATTCATTCATATCTATGCATGCTTGGCCAAATTAACATTTTTGAGCACATTTTGTCACATATGATAGCTCAGCAACCAGATCTTCCAACTCCCATCTCTTATCTAAAGGTACCTTGAATATCTCCTCTTTAAAATTATGAATACATGTTTTTGGTTGGTTGCAATAGTTTAAAGCACCAGTTCATTAAGAATACATCCATTTATTTATTAAGAATTAAACAGTTTGGTGCATTATTTGCTGGATCGCTTTCTGCCAGCTGAAGAACTGAAGATCCATCTTGTTTACTGATTCCAGGCTCCCCATTGGAAATCTCATGCTTCAGAGAAAATGCATCTATTTTATTTCTGTTGTCTAAACTTCCAGGTGCATCAGCCTCATGCATCTGCCTGTCCTGGGGACATGTCAGTATTTGCAGTAATTTTCCTGTTCCTTTGTTCATTCTCATATTATTCTCACCATGGCGTGAGCCACCATCTTGGACATTTATTAGTGATGTTTCTGTCTTTTCTCTGCCATGAAAGATTTTCTTCTGTGAGTTCATTTCTTCTTGTTTAGATGGTAAATAATTATCTCCTCGTGTCCCACATGGTACTGTAGCAAAGTTATTGAAACCTTCATGTGGATGTTCCAAATTCTGCTCATCACATGCTTTTGAAGAACATGGTGTTCCTCCTGTCTCACTTCTAAAAAACAGTGCATTTTCAGGAGTATTTGAAGCATTACAGTTTGGTAGCAAAGAATTACTAGGTTGGTTACTTACTATTTTGGGGGGATCTCCTACATTTCTTGTGTGTTGTCTATGAGTTCTGTCCCGTTGTGGAACAAAGTCATTATATTCCTTCAAAGTTAGCCTGAATTCAGGGATGTTGTCTGCAGACACTGCTGGACTTCCTTGGCCAACCTGAGCAAGTTTGCAACAAAGGTAGAGTAGAGAATTAGTAATACCTCTCCCAGGATCATCACCCACAAAGGGTAATGTACACATATAATATCGCTGACCTCCATGTTCTCTTCCCATCTCCCTCTGATAGGGCAGGTGAACCTTCATATTAGAAGGATAGCTATCATAGTTGTTGTATTGTCTCTGCTCTGATGGAATCTCCTGTGGACCGTAGCCCCAAGTTTGTGTTTCAGGTAGTGTTAATATTTGCAAATTAATTGGTCTGTTTTGTCTAATATGCATCCCCTCTCCATTTGCAATATGAACATTTTCCACTGGGTCATATGGTCTGCTTCCAATGGTCTGTGTATTCTTACCCAAGGTCTGTGGATTAGTTTCATAATCTGTGTAATACCCTGTATGATCCAGAGTGTTGGCTATTTTCTGTGAACTAGGTTCCCTGAACTGATATGATGGCTCAATCCCAGAGAAATGAACTTGCTCTTGGGTTTTTGGAAGGTTAGGTTTGGAAATTAACAAGAAACGTTTTTGACTATTTTGATGTTTGCCGTCAGTATTGATGTACAATTCCTTCTTACCTTGTTCTACTACAGGGATTTGAAGATTTCTTGAAGGCCCTAGTCGTCTGTATGGCTGAGGTTTCATATTTTCACTCTGAGCTGTAGCAAAGTCATTAGCTTGCCAATGCTGGTTTTCAGGCTGAGGGCTAGTACTAGTTTTAAATTCATTTGTTTTAAATTCATCTTGTGTGTAGATGTTAGCTCCTCTTTGATCTGTTACATATTGTGGACTTTCCTTTAGATCTGGTGGATGTTCCTGCTGATTTTGGTTTTGATTACTATAAGCATGCACTTCATCAATATCTGAAGGGAGAGAGCTCACTAAATAAATAATTTCTGGTGGATTTTCTGACTCTCCTGGACCTACTGAAATGTATCTGTTACTCCATGTATTGCCTGAGTCAAAAGTCCCCCTTGATGCATAGGGGTCTTCATTTCTTGAAAGCATATCACTGTTGTGATTCATATGTGTACCTTTAATGTCATAAATATTACTTCTTTGGCTTGTCTCACTTTGTTTAGGTTGATACTGTTCATTGTGATGGCTTGAAAAAATACCACTGGGAATGTTTGGTTTTCTTCCTTCAACAATCGGATATCTGGAATATTCAGAAATATGCTCATTACGTTGTGGGTGGACAATGATGATATTATGGTCTGGCACAAAATTTCTGTTAACTTGCAAATTTGTATGTTCTCTTGCTTGAGAATGATCCACAAGTTTTGGGAAAACTCCATGGACTCCAGCATTGTAGCCACTGTGTTTTTGGCTATGTTCTGTCATGGAGATGCTCAGTTTGGGATCATGAAATATGCCTCTAACAACATTTGCTAGTTGGGTAGCAGGTCTACCAGAAACTCTATCTCCTTGAGTGGGTTGTGTTCCTCCATTAATGACCCTTTTATCAACTGGATGATGAGGCATGGAAGCTGCTTTGTTTAATACGTGACTAGGGGGATAGGTGCTGCTTGGATGGTCTCCACGCCTTGCTAAAACTCTGTTAACTGTATAGTATCTCTGTTGAACGTTTGTTGGAAGATTCTCCTTATTTGGGATTCTAATAATGTGATGAGATGGCCTTGATGGACCAGGTATTATGTTACCATGTCTTCCATGAATAGAGGGTATCATATGTTCTCTGGGTGGAGATATGTTTGGTCCACTCATTACTACAATAGGAGTTTGTGGAATTTCTCCAGCCAGGCTTTCATTTTGTGCTGTATTATTTCCTTGTCCATGATCTACCATTGTTGAATTAGTGTCTACAGTTGATGTGTTGCTGGCTTCTGTAACTGGAGGTTCTGCTTTTGGTGGATCTTTTTCTTTAGGTGCTTCTTCATCTTCATTCGCCTCCTCAGAATTATATGGAGGTCTACCTCCAAATCCAAACAGTCCAAAGTAATTACCCTGTTAAAAGATTAACATTTTAGGCACCTAAACAGCTTATACATGCATTTATAAATTATTTTGAATATAACATCTAAATAAGTTTACAGCTAAAGTTTGGCAACATTTTTATGTTTATGAAGCCTGTCCCATGTCCAGCTGGCTGCTGCATACTGAAATCATAGAAATGTTCTCCCTATATCAGACATTGTAAGTGTGAAAGAGTTGCACCACTCCCCCATCACTTTCACCCACCTCCTCTGTACATAGAACTCTTAGTATCTTTTCTCAGAATGCAGAATTTCTTGGGACTGGAGGGGGCAGATGCTGCCATTCATCTGCCCATGCTCCATTTATAGAATGCTTTGCATTCTTGAAAAAAATTGGTATGAGTTCTATGAATGGAGGAGGCATGCAGAAGAGCCTTTCGTGTAGTGCAACTCATTCACAGCAGTTATAAACACCCTTGCTTATCTATAGCACTGTCCTGAGTTTGTCCAAATCATTTGCTCGACGCATGATCAGTTTTATTTATTAATTACAGGTACTTATACAGCTCCATTAATTTATGCAGTGCTTTACATATGTATTGTACATTCACATCAGTCCCTGCCCTCTAGGAGCTTACAATCTAAGGTCCTTAAATCACATTCATGTGCTATGCAATTTCAGACAGGATCCAATCAACCTACCAGCATGTCTTTGGAGTGTGGGAGGAAATCCACACAAGCACAGGTAGAACATGCAAACTCCAGGTAGGTTCTGCAGTGACTGAAATTCAAACCAACAACCCTGATGCTGCCAGGCAGAGGTGCTAACCATTTAGCCTCTGTGCTACCCATTCCCCAACACCAGTCCTTTAGGACCACCAACATATCATGTTTCCAGATTTCCAGGTAGTTGAAAATGTGTGCTGAGAAATCAAAATATATATCTAATAATTTTACCTGTGATTGTGGGAAGTGTTTCCTATATATAGAATGCTGTGTACTGCTATGGCTACGTCTGAGAGCCCTGTTGTTTGGGTTGAGGCTTTTCATGCCGATAAAAAGGGAAACTCCATAGGGTGTGGCCTGACCGTCAACCAAGATGGCTGCTTGACCCGGAGAGCACAGCACTTCTAAGAACCCGAGAAAACATTCCAGCCTTCTGCGACCAACTTTACCTCCCACCTATGGAACTCCTGGAGTCATACTCTTTCTACTTTCCAACAGAACCCTTGGAGCCAGTGACCTGCAACCTATCACCTAAAGCTCAATGGCACTCCTTCAACGTGACCTCTGCGTAGACACCCAGATCATCGGAGCCCTGATCCATCACCTGTCCATCTCAGAGACTATCTGCATGTCGGCCCAAGTTCTGTCTTCCCATATTTGTTTTTTTTTCTCTCAAAGATTTTCTTTTTCAGCAGACCCTGTTTTGGTGATTGATATACAGTACATCTCACCTTACGAGTTTATGATATACATTACAACCCTTAATAGGAAACGTGACCATATTCTATCTCCCCCCCTTTTTTTTTGCTCTTCCTTACTGCAGGGATATACCTGTAAATGTATACTACTGTGCAACATTAGATGCTACCTCTCACCACCTGCTCCTAGATTCATACCATCTAAGTCCAGTTTGCTATCCTAACAGATGACTAATCAGTATTAGAGGATTTTGTCCAGTTGAAATGAAAGCACTCTTTGTGTAACTATTTTATATCACTGGATGACTGAGACCTTTTTAGTGTAGCAAGTGCTTGTCATATAGGGCACCTTTAACCCTTGAATCTCCCCAGGATTCAATTGCAAATGCTGATAAACATGAACCTAATGATCTGTCAGTATATATCTTTTTAGGTTGTAAGTCTCCATATGCAGAACTCGCGTTACGCTCAGGGCTACTCGAGATCATTTCTGTTGAGATATGAACCATATAATCTGAATTTACCACTATTCTCCCTCTACAGTTCTATTTTATTTCTTTTTCTTCACTCTCCTTCTCCACCCCATATCTGATTGAATCTGAGCAAAAGCGAGTAAATTACCGGCTCTGAGTTCCTCCCACTTTATTCCCCAAGCGTACTCTCAATATTGATCATAGTGACCAGATCTGATGCCTTCTCAGTCTTGATCCCACCCCCTAACACTGAAATGTGTCTTCCTAAATGTAAAAGATCCTAATATACCAGAGAAGAGATCACAACTTTTAGCTATGATCGCCAAATAAAATGCTCGATTCATATTCTTACAAGATACATACTTCAGATCTGGTGAGATTCCAAAGCTGACCAGCAAATTTTCCCACTGGCTTACCATTCAGCTAACCATCAGTCCAAAACAAAAGGGGTCTCGATCCTAATTGATAAACATGCCCCGTTCCAAAATACAGATACACTTATTGATCCAGAGGGCAGATATCTATTCATAAAGGGTACCTACGCCTCTAAGCCAATTACACTAGATAATACAGTCAGGTCCATAAATATTGGGACATCGACACAATTCTAACATTTTTGGCTCTATACACCACCACAATGGATTTGAAATGAAACAAACAAGATGTGCTTTAACTGCAGACTGTCAGCTTTAATTTGAAGGTATTTACATCCAAATCAGGTGAACGGTGTATGAATTACAACAGTTTGCATATGTGCCTCCCACTTGTTTAAGGGACCAAAAGTAATGGGACAATTGGCTTCTCAGCTGTTCCATGGCCAGGTGTGTGTTATTCCCTCATTATCCCAATTACAATGAGCAGATAAAAGGTCCAGAGTTCATTTCAAGTGTGCTATTTGCATTTGGAATCTGTTGCTGTCAACTCTCAAGATGAGATCCAAAGAGCTGTCACTATCAGTGAAGCAAGCCATCATTAGGCTGAAAAAACAAAACAAACCCATCAGAGAGATAGCAAAAACATTAGGCGTGGCCAAAACAACAGTTTGGAACATTCTTAAAAAGAAGGAACACACCGGTGAGCTCAGCAACACCAAAAGACCCGGAAGACCACGGAAAACAACTGTGGTGGATGACCAAAGAATTCTTTCCCTGGTGAAGAAAACACCCTTCACAACAGTTGGCCAGATCAAGAACACTCTCCAGGAGGTAGGTGTATGTGTGTCAAAGTCAAAAATCAAGAGAAGACTTCACCAGAGTGAATACAGAGGGTTCACCACAGGATGTAAACCATTGGTGAGCCTCAAAAACAGGAAGGCCAGATTAGAGTTTGCCAAACGACATCTAAAAAATCCTTCACAGTTCTGGAACAACATCCTATGGACAGATGAGACCGAGATCAACTTGTACCAGAGTGATGGGAAGAGAAGAGTATGGAGAAGGAAAAGAACTGCTCATGATCCTAAGCATACCACCTAATCAGTGAAGCATGGTGGTGGTAGTGTCATGGCGTGGGCATGTATGGCTGCCAATGGAACATGTTCTCTTGTATTTATTGATGATGTGACTGCTGACAAAAGCAGCAGGATGAATTCTGAAGTGTTTCAGGAATATTATCTGCTCATATTCAGCCAAATGCTTCACAACTCATTGGACGCCACTTCACAGTGCAAATGGACAATGACCCAAAGCATACTGCAAAAGCAACCAAAGAGTTTTTTAAGGGAAAGAAGTGGAATGTTATGCAATGGCCAAGTCAATCATCGTACCTGAATCCGATTGAGCATGCATTTCACTTGCTGAAGACAAAACTGAAGTGAAAATGCCCCAAGAACAAGCAGGAACTGAAGACAGTTGCAGTAGAGGCCTTGCAGAGCATCAGCAGGGATGAAACCCAGCGTCTGGTCATGTCTATGCGTTCCAGACTTCAGGCTGTAATTGACTGCAAAGGATTTGCAACCAAGTATTAAAAAGTGAAAGTTTGATTTATGATTATTATTCTGTCCCATTACTTTTGGTCCCTTAACAAGTGGGAGGCACATATGCAAACTGTTGTAATTCCTACACCGTTCACCTGATTTGAATGTAAATACCCTCAAATTAAAGCTGACAGTCTGCAGTTAAAGCACATCTTTTCGTTTCATTTCAAATCCATTGTGGTGGTGTATAGAGCCAAAAATGTTAGAATTGTGTCGATGTCCCAATATTTATGGACTTGACTGTAAATGTGTGATCCGGGGGGAATTTCTTTTCCTATCTGCCCAGGTAAAGAAAGTGCACCAAGAAAAGATTAGGGCTATCAAACAGTTAGAATTATCCCAAAAATGTTCTTGCATGAAAGCCACTCTAGCTGAACTTATTAACATTCGTTCCCTCCTACTTGTAGAAATGGGCAAACAGGCCAGACGGGATAAGTGTTAGGTCAGAAAATATTTTATGAACAGGACAACAAGTGTGTTAAGCTACTGACCAAAGCGTCAAGATCTCTGTGACATATTCATCATCTAGGCGATAGAGGGGGGAAAGCTCCTCTCAAGGAATGATGAGATCGCAAAGCAATTTGAAACATATTATAAGAAGCTATATAATTTAAAACAGAGAGCCCCTGATATTTCTGTTTAAGATGCTCATCTTGGACAGATTAAAGCCTTCTTAGCTAAATACAGCCCAAAGCCCCTTTCACAACAGTCTGCCCGAGATTTAGAGCACCCCCTATCACCAGAGGAATTAGAAGCCATGAAACAGATGAAGGTGGGTAAAAGTCCTGGTCCTGATGGTCTACCTTTACAGTACTATAAGGGCTTTAGAGAAGTCCTGGCTCCTAGACTCTTGTCTACTGTCATTGCCTTACCCACCAAAATGCCTACCTCCAAACATATGCTAGAAGCCCACATCACAGTTATTCCCAAAGAAGGAAAAGACACTTCTCAAGTTGAGCACTATAGGCCCATTTTCCTACTGAACATAGATATTAAACTCTATGCTAAAATATTAGTGAATAGACTTTTATCCATGCTTCCCTTGTGGATAAAACTAGACCAAGTGGGATTTATCCTGGGCAGAGAAGCCCAAGATAACACCATTAAAGTATTAAATCTTCATCACTTCATGTCTTCAGGTAAAACGCAAGGTGACCTGAGTGGCCTGAGATTATATACGGGAAGCACGTCCCAGGATGTTAATAAATATTCTAGCTCTGTATTCCGACCCCACTGCCTGGGTGAGAGTTAATGGCTACTTGTCGAATGCCTTTAACATTAGTAATGGTACCCATCAAGGCTGTCCCCTTACCCCACTAATTATTGTATTAATATTAGAACCTTTCCTTAATAAGTTGAGATCCAACCCAAAGATCAAAGGCATTATGGGGGCGAATAAAGAATACAAAGTAGTGGCATTCACGGATGACCTTATGCTATTCTTTCATCCCCACAAATTTCACTGCCTAATCTGCTCCCTGATTTGAATTGCTTTGGCCGTAAATATCAAACCTGAAGATTAACTATACTAAATCGCATGCACTTAATATCTCACTTCAATGGTTTCCCAGTGCAGAGATAATTTTCCTTTTGTTTGGCAACAAAAATCCATAACCCATCTTGGTAATTAGATACCAAAATTGCTCGGAGAACTCTATGATAGAAATTTCTATAAGCTCTTATGTAAAATCCAAGACGAGTTGCAAGAATGGTCGCCCCTTAATCTTTCGTTGTTTGGTCGATCGGTGCTTATTAAAATGAATGTGCTACCCAGATTGCTGTAATAGCAGACTATTCAGATATCGCTTTCTAACTCCTTCTTCTCTACTTATAAACAATCATGCTCACTGTTTCTCTGGAAAAACTCCCTTTCACAGATCAAATACTCACGCCTCACTTTTCCAAAACTAAAAGAAGGCATAGGACTGTCAGATTTCTATAAATATTAAATAGCAAGCTGGATGGTACGTATAGTAGTTTGGAATATCCATTCTAAACATAAACATACCCACAGACTGGGTAGGTCTGAAAAACGCTGTAAGTCCACATACACTGCACCTTCTACCTTGGCTCCCACAATGGCCAAAACAAACTCTTACACATCCTATCATAGCTCCGTCCTTACTCTGCTTTCACAAACTTTGCAATTCTACCACCTTTTCGTCCTCAGCGGGGACCATGACTACAATTCGAAATAACCCAGACTTTCCTCCTGGGCTCTCCCATAGTTTTGTAAGCAGGGAATGGCCCCATGATGATGTCTTGGCCTCTCATTTTTCTCTCAGAAGTAAACTCTTGTCTCTTGCGCAGTTAACTTCCATGTCCTCTACAGGGACCTTTTCCCTTCGAACTTTTAAACAACTTGTGCATTTCATGCATTGTCCTGACATGACCCGAACATGGAACAGGAATCTTTTGAACGGCTTTGCCTTAAGAAAACGCCCCCTGATTTTGCTTAATTACGCAATTTTCTTCGAGGATTTTCTTATACCTGCAGACATAGCCTGTATAGCATTGGAAAAAGAACTCCAACCATCTCAGATGACAGTTGAGACACAATTAATGAACATGCCCATAAAGGATCACTGAATGGTACGACTCAAGAAAATGCTTATAAGATCAGAACCGAATGGCACCATGCTACATATCTGGTGGAGTTGCGAACTCCTGGTCCCATTTTGGCGGTTGGTTCATGAAATCACTTCACAGGTCACCTCTCTTTCTTTGAAATATACCCCATCTCAGTACCTCCTACATCATACATCCCTTTCAAAAAGTGTATATTTTAAGTCCTTAGCCATGCACATGATAAATGCATCTAGGCTTTGTATAACAATCCAGTGGCGATAAACACGCATTCCAACAATGGGGGAGTGGTTTCAGAAGGTTGAACAGAATAGAGGAAATGGTAGAAGTTGTCCATATTTCTCAGGAGTTTTTCCACAAATCTACGAATACCTGGTCTTGCTGGATGCATTTGTGTAATGCTGTCCAGATCGGGCAAAGCTTTCAGCCTGTGATAAACTGATCCCTCAGTATGTAATCATAATTAGTTATGTCAGCACAGCTGCACAAGTCCCTCTTCTCTCCAGAGGTTCTGCATAGCCACTGTGTAATGGGTGATGTTCTCATCCTCCTTTTGTCTCCTGTGGAAGAACTTCCATTTTAGCTCCAGCAGCAGTATCTTCTCCCCAAAGAGGCCCTACAAATGTGAAACAATCTGTTCCACGGGGTCCCGTTCCTCCTTTGGCAGCAACATTACGCCTTGTGGGCATCTTTCTCAGCATTAATAGCCAGCTCCACCATTAACCTAGCCAGGGCCTGATACAGGCATTCTGCAGCCTCTCCTCCCATTCTGCCAAAGGATGCCAACCACTGGGGAATTTGCTCTCCAGGAATGGGACATGCTGACTAATACTGAGGGAGACAGACCGATAGCTGCTAGATGAAACAATGCACAATGACTTGAAAAACAACAAAGACAGAAAGACAGAAAAACAGCAGAATGAGGGAAGGAAATCTATCTCGGAGGCAAAAGTGGAGGCCGCTTGTCCTTGTTTTCAGATGTGCCAATGGATGGTGGTTCAGAGGGCTCCCTCAGCAGGAGCATGGGCTTAAATTGGTATGAGCAGTGAGCTGTGTACTATTGTCAGGAACCATTGTTTTCATTCCCAAATCCAGGGAGTCCTTCTGCTGTCTGCTGATGAAGTGGGCCTACAGGTTCCCTAATGTTACAGTTTGACTGTACACCACTTCCAAGTGGTTAACCACCTTGTAAAAAAACTCCTGGTCTTTTTCTGTATGAAACTAGATTAATCTTTTTGCTTCCCCTTCTAAGGTGTTAGTGGTCAGTTCTGCCTGTTAGGCAGGCAGGATTCCATATGATAGGAAAATGCCCTCTAATCTTTTGACCCAGCCATCAAATTTCTCCTGTGAAATCGGGTAGTTCTTGCAGCAGAAATACCACCAGAAATAAGGGGGTCATTGTTGGGGGGGGGGCTGTAGGTTGTAGGTTGCTCGCTTTCCTCCATATTAAGCTGTATTAAAGCTGGGTGCTTCTGATGTGCCACGCCTATCACTGTTGTCTGGCATGGCTGATCCTGTTTGTAGATGCCAAGAGTTGCTGGATGCAGAATTGACCAAGTCTGAAGTTTATCGAACAGGTGCAGAGTAGAATTTACAAGTGAAACAGTACAGAACAATCTTAGACAGAGTATGAAGCTATGAAAACATGAGCTCTTAAAAGCAATGTCTCTACGGATCAGCCAGGGCATTAGGTGGCAGCACATCATGGTCTCTCTAAAAGGCTCAACTGTAACAGAGAGGGATATCACTACACAGTTGAGTACACCAAGTGCTACTTTTGTTTATCGTCACAGACACTCCCTGTATTCAAGGATGGATCTGGCAACACAGATAAATAGCTGGAGAGATGCTAGGACTGGTATCCCAGGTGAGTGGCTGGAGGAATCTTGGGTCTGGTATCACAGTAGAGCAGTGGTTCTCAACCTGCGGGTCGCGACCTCTTTGGGGGTCGAACGACCCTTTCATAGGGGTCCCCTAAGACCATCAGAAAACACATATTTCCGATGTGTAAAGAGCAGCTACTGTGTAGAAAGCAGCTGCTGTGTTGAAAGCAGCAGTATTGGAGCTAAAACGACACTCATGAATTATAATTACTGGGTAAATAATTTTATGGTTGGGGTCACCACAACATGAGGAACTGTATTAAAGGGTCACAGCATTAGAAAGGTTGAGAACCACTGCAGTAGAGGATTGTAGACCTGGCTGCAGATCACATGCCCTGCTATTTCTGCCTCATCAGGTGCAGTCTCTCTGAGCTGCTGAGGGTGAGAAACCTAGAAACCTATATCCCATGGGTGTTCCCAGGAGCACAGGGAATTGTAGGAAAAAGGGTTAAAGAAACCAGCTCTTCCATCTAAACATAGTGAGTAACAGGGCACCTTGCTTCATGACTATTTTCTCATAATTTATGGGCTGAAAGATTTTCATTGTCAGACACTGAGAACATCAACAAGCAGCTCTGATATGACCCAGCATTACTGCATCAGAATGCACTAAAACATACAGTAAAACAGGGCAAGCTAATTAGACAATGAGTTTTTTTGGGAAAAAATAACATATTATCCTCTGGATACTGCATCTTCAATGGCATTACATTTGCTGTCTTGTTATAGAGAAAATATTATGTATTTGTTAACTCACACACCTGTGGCCAGAATGGATTCATTGAATTTAAAAATGGAGGAAACATCTGAAGAAAAAAAAACCAAACACATATGTATTAAGACTCAACTTGTATCATGCAAAAATGCTTCATAGTTAAATTTAATGTGTAAGATTTTCTTTTATGACAGAAAATAATTAGGCAACATTTTTCCTACTTATCAATATATTTTACTCATAAATCATAGCCATTTGCCATGTAATTTTTAACTGTGTAAGAGCAGTAATTTCCATATGTGATCTATGTCGAATCATTTGTTAGTCTTCAAGTTTGTCCCTGTGATACCCCATTAAAGTCTAGGGCTAGGCTGTACATGGAGCCTTGTGTTTGCCGAGGTTATGATTAAAGTGGTTGTAAAAGCAGGTTTTCTTTTATTACCTTAATGCATTCTTTGCTTTAAGGTAAAAAACCGTCCATAATCAGCTCTGCCCCCCAAAATAATTACCTGAGCCCGATCTTGATCCAGCGCTGTACCCGAGAGAAACAATGCTGCTCTCTCTCCTCACTGGACTCACTAGAAAACAGCAACAGTGGGAGTAATTGGCTCTTGCTGCTGTCACTCAAATCCTATGAGGAGGAATCAGGGAGTGGGGCCAAGCTACACTGTGTGTGTCAATAGACACACAGAGCCCAGCTCAGATTCGAGTCCCACAAGTGCCCCTATAGCAAGTAGCTTCCTATGGGGGCACTTGGAAGGGAGGAAGAGCTGAGAGTACTGACAGAGGATTCTAGAAGAGTTGGATCGGTGCTGCTCTGTGCAAAACTATTGCACAGAACAGGTAGGTATAACATCTTTATTATTTAAAGTGATTATAAATGCTTTTTTTTTTTTTTTTTTTTAAACAAAGAGATTTATACTTGCGCTGTGCAATGGAGTTGTGCAGCACGGGCTTGAGCCACCTCTTATCAGGTCCCCTGCCGATACTCTTGTCTCCTCTTCTCCAGCGGGTGCCCCATAGAAAGTTGTTTTATATGGAGGCACTTGTGCAGGCGTGCTACCAAGCCTTGCTGTCTGTGTTTATAAATATAGACAGAGGGACTTGGCTACATCCCTCATCACTGACTATAATTGACGGCAGCAGGTGCCAATAGCTTCCACTGCCTTAGCAAAGCCTGTGAGACCACGTAGTGAGCGGAGAAAAGAACTGCAGGGGGGCACAGCGCTGGATCAAATGAGGGCTCAGGTAAGTAAAAGGGGTGGCGAAGGGGCGATACTGATGCCTAAACATTCTTTACCTTAATGCAATAAATGCATTAAGGTAAAAAATGTTTATGCTTTATAACCATTTAAAAAAAATTTAACATTTACAATCACTTTAAACCCCCTTGTCCCAGCTCTAAGCCATGCCCCCCATTTGTTGGTCAAATCCTGTGTTCAAGATGAGTGTTTTTGTGTAATTTACACAAATACTGTACCTACGGTATGTAAGCGCATACATCTATTCCAGTTGTTTAAAAAAATAATTCTTACATTTCTTATGCTGTACTCAGGTTTGCACCATTTCATACACCTTTTTGCTGGATTTTTCTGCCATCTTCTGGTAGTAAGATCCAGCATAAATATTTACATTTTCAATATGCCTGTACGTATGCCCCCTAAAAACAGGATTGCATTACTTTTTGTTGACCAAAAACAGTTTTCCCTTTAATTTGTTCACCTTCTCCCTCCCGCTGCTTGCTATGAGAGCATTCGTGCAGGCTCACTCCCAAACTGGCTTTGCCCCTGCTCCCTCCTCATTGGCTGTGATTGACACCAGTAGGATCCAATGGCTCCAGCTACTATCTCTGATCCAATGAGGAGAGAGAAAAGCCAGGAGAGCCACTGCTCTCATGCACATCATTGGACTGAGATAGGGCTCAGTTATGTATGGGGGGAGGATGATGAGCATTGAAGGTTTTTTACCTTAATGTAGAGAATGCATTAAGGTGAAAAAAAAAACTTTCAGACTTTTACAACCACTTTGGTCTTAATCTACATCCTGAGTTTAGGATTCAAATCTCTAGCAAATTATTTAATACCCTTGAGGGGCTATTTATTAAACTACTTTATTCATCTGTAGGCCTAGTGTATATACAGTATCTGGTTTCTGTAGTTACCTGTGGAGTCTGAGATTCAGGTGCAGGAGGTAGTTGTAGAGGTTGTCCTGTTACAGGTTGATAGTTGGGCTTTGACTGGGGCAGTGGAAGAGCTGGATATTGTGGAAATTGCTGCTTTATCGGGGATTGTGGCATTTGAGAGGGAGCCATCTCCTTATTCTGTGGAAGCTGTGGTAGCCATGGAGCATGTTGCCGGGATAATGCTTGTTGCATCTGGATCATTTGTGAGTAATGTGGAAGGCCGAGTCCATACATAGCACCAGCATGAGGCATCTAAAAAATGATGACAGTTCATCAGAGTTTAAGCTGACTGTGCAGATGCTTTCTGTACAGTAAATTCCAATTCTGCAGAGTTCTCACAAGTAAAATGACCAGCTGACTTCTGCCTTTTAGAAGCTGCAAGGTTGAAACAACAGCACCATAATCTGCAGTTTTGCCTACCTGGCGCAGACAGAAGAACCCCCATACAGGGGCATATTTACCACAAGGCAAACTGGGCATTTTCCTAGTCAGCATTATTCAGGGGGGCAGCACCGCCCACTGAAAGGGATGGAAGAAGGGACACACGCAGCATGGGGACCAGGTGGGATCTGAGAGAGGCTGCGGGCTGCTTGATGGTGTATACAGAGCCTGATTCTTGTTCAAGGGGATGTCCGGAGCTGTGAAGGTGAGTGTCTTCTTTCTTTCTGGGGTGGGGAGAGTTGCCAGTGTATGGGGGGCGGTGGTAGTGGAAGGCTCTCTTGGGTGGGGGTGGAGGCTGGGGAGTTGTTGGTCAATGTCAGGCTCTCTTAGTGGGGGAAGGGGGGGTGTTGGTCGGTATCAGGGTCTCTCCTGGGGGGGGGGGGCAAGTTTTGTGTTGCCTAGGACAGCATTTTTCAGGGGGACAGCAGCATTTTTCAGGGGGGAAGTGCAGCCCCCTGAAAGAAGGGATGGAAGAAGGGACACACGCAGCATGGGGACCAGGTGGGATCTGAGAGAGGCTGCAGGCTGCTTGATGGTGTATACAGAGTCTGACTCTTGTTCGTGGGGATGTCCGGAGCTGTGAAGGTGAGTGTCTTCTCTCTTGCCGGGGTGGGGGGGTTGCCAGTGTATGGGAGGTGGTGGTAGTGGAAGGCACTCTCTGGTGGGGGTGGGGGCTGGGGTGTTGTTAGTCAATGTCAGGCTCTCTTTGTGGAGGAGGGGGGGGGGTGTTGGTCGGTGTCAAGGTCTCTCTGAGGGGGGGGCTGATTTTTGTGTTGCCTAGGGCAGCACACAACCTAAATACACCACTGCCCCCATATGAGGTTATTTTCTGCTGCCTGGGGGAGATTTCCTTTCACTTCCGGACCTGAAAAGGCAACTGGAAATGAGAGGAAATATCACCAAAGTGACTGGATTTCCTGTCTTAGACAGCTGTCACTTAGACAGCTCTTGCTCTGGTGACAACTCTAAAAGTTTGGATTTCCAAACATTTTCTGGCTCACTTGCAGTGGTCACCCAGACAAACATAGGGGTAAATCTTCCCAGTGGGGACAGCGATACAAACTTGACAGAGATTCTAATCCTTCCCTGCTTTATCCAAACTAAAAAAAAAAAATTGTCATTGCATACACTTTAATAGTATCCTGCTTTGGGCTTCTTTTTTTGCAAATTTAAGTTGAAGTTTAGTTTTTTTTACAGTCACATAGATATGAAATATGTGCTTCCAGTGCTGTGGGAGCTAAAAGCTTTGGGTCTAACAATGATGTACATTGAAGAAGATCAGGATGGGTGCCCACCCCTTTTTCTCTTCTGCTCCATTGCATTGTTTTTACAGGATGTAACAGGTTCTGTGAATGGGGGAGAGGCCAATGAATGGCAGTATCCTCTCCCCCACTTACAGAAAATCTTACATCCTGTGAAAACAATGCAAGGACGAGGAGGAGAGGACAGAAAGAAGTAGGCACCCATCTTGACCTTCTTCAATATACTGCAATGTTAAACCTGAAGCTATTAACCCCTGCAACACCTAGCTGTGAAGTGGACTGGGCATCACTGCAAAAAAGATTTCCACAGGAACCATCAGCCTTCATGACATGGGACATACTTCATTAGTAGTTGGGTAAAAAGAAAACAACTACATTTCATCTTTAAAGGGAACCATGGTGCAAAATGCAATGTATGCTTTTAGATCCAGGCCCCTTCCCCTATAAAAATTACAGCATATACTGAAGGTAGTTAAAAGGAAAAAAAAGGTTATATACTTACCCCCATCTTTTGCATTGCAGGGAGTGACCTCATTATCTTCCTGGGAATATTCCTGGGGATGAGTACCCCAAATCCTGCAAGTAGACATGCCAGTCCAGTACAAAAACATCTTGTGAGATTTGGGATGCTCTGTATTCCCCAGGATCTCTATGTAAGGAGGCTAATATCACCCCTTCCTAGGAGCCACGGGTGAATGATAGTGGTAAAGTAAGTTTGTAATCTAAAACAGCCCATAGATTAGACAGCTTTTTTTGTTTCATCTGCTGGTTGAACAAAAAAAAAAACTGACCCAATTTCCCCATCCACACATTCAAGGCAGATTGAGGAATTGGGTCAGTTTTTTTTTTTGTTCAACACCACATTCAAGGCAGATTGGGGAATTGGGTCAGTTTTTTTTTTTGTTCAACACGCTGGTTGAGTGAAAAAAAAAACTGACTAATGTATGGGCTGCTTTAGATTACAAACTTCCCTTACCACTTTTCGTTCACCCATGGCACCTAGGCGAGGGTGATGTCAGCCTCCTTCCACAGAGATTCTGGCCATACATGAACAAAGACTGGCCAGATTTCAATCTATGTATAGACACTGATGTTGTACAGAAATCCATCCACCAACAGATTTCTGTACAACTGACCTGTTGAATTTTCCTTGCTCAATCAGCACTGCAGGCTACAGACTGCAGCGCTTATCAGTGTATTCTGTCTGTGGGAAAGTCTCCCCACTGTCAGAATATAATAGCTCACCAGGAAGAATTCCCACATCCACCTTGAATGTGTGGATGAGGGAATCAAGTCAGTTTTTTTTTTTGTCCAACCCACTGGTTGAACGAAAAAAAAAAAAAAGACTAAAGTAATGGTTGCTTTAGAGTCCCCCATCCACACATTTAAGGTGGATAGGGGAATTCTCCCCACTAAGCTATTGTATCTTCACAGTGGGGAGTCTTCCCTGCCATCAGAATACACTGATCAGCTCTGAAGTCTATAGCCTGCAGTGCTGATCGAGCAAGGAAAATTCAATAGGACAGTTGTACAGAAGTCAATTTCTGTACAACTACAGTGTCTATTCATAAATTGAAATTTGGCCAGTCCCTGCTGAATTGGTCATATTTCAATCCATGTATGGCCAGCTTAACCTTTCTTTCTTACAATTTTCAGCTACCTGCATGTAACTATTTTAGCTGGAGGAGGGGCCCAAATCTAATAAGCCCACCTTAAAAATGCATTTGTAATTATATAACCTGTAACAAAAAGTGATATTTTAAATAACAACACATGTTTGGGGTGTATCTCCTTACCTGTAGATTTAAATGGTTGTATGGTCCATATGGCTGGGCCTGAAATTTGCAATGTGAACAGGATATTTCAGCGTTGGAAATTACTTCATTAGTGCAGAAATGTTAGCAGGAACAGTAAAGAAGTAATAAATGCATGTGCATAACTGCTGATAAATGTCAAAGATTATGACTTACCAAGAATATCTAAAACCTACGTGGATAATTTTCATGACTGGATAATTCATTTGGAAAGATATAGCAAGTTTAGAAAGGACAGAAAATACAAAAAAGGGGGTTTTCTGTAAACGTTTGTTTTAGACCAGCTATGAATGAAGATATCTGTGACAGTGTGGTGTCCATATGGATAAATATAAATTATGTAATTGTAACTAGAAGGAAACCTCTGCTAGATCTGATCAAGTTAATAGATCAGATACCATACAAATATATGGATCTGAGAACACCTAGGCTTGGTTCACACTACTGTGATGCGATTGTGACGCAGTTCGCAGCGCAACTTTGATGCGACATTGGTTTCATTTTGGATGTCGATTGCATATTCTGTAGAGCCAATTTGCACTGTAAATTGCACCAAAGTAGCACAGGAACCTTTTCTAAAATCGCACTGCATGGAGTTGCTTTGAGGTGAACATGTGCCATTGAAAATAATGTGATTGCTCTGGTCATTTGATTCTGTGCGACTCAAGTTGAATCTAAAATCTATGAACTTTAGGAAAACAAAATGTAAACTCAGAGAACATGAAGTCTTGCAGACTAGGTGTACCTGAAAAAAAAAACATTGAAACCAAATTGCAAAATTATTTTAAAAGGAAAATACTCTAACAACTACATTCCTTTAGAAACAAAGTCTCTAAGAATAAAGGAAATCCTATACAGTATGACTAAACAGGAAGGTTTTTAGATATGACGGGGTAGCAAAGGAGAGTAATTCAGAATCAGAAAATGTAATTTTTACAATAACAATCATAAAATGAAACACAGTTATATCTCCCTCACATTAAAAAATGGAATTCCACGCACAACATAAAAACACTAACGGATAACAATATACATACTGTCAGGACTGGTGTTGCAAGATCAGAGGGGTGACACCATGTGGTACCGCAGATCCGATCCATCTTGCGAGGATCGTTGGCTTGCTTTAAAACTTTTTGGTGCCACCCCATGTGATAGGTATCACCCGGTGTGGCACACACCCCCCACACCCACCTAGGGATGCCACTGTATACTGTAATAAAACATGATTCCAATCCTTTATGCCTCAAAACCTCTAGCATTCAAGAGCTGCACAGATCAAGGAAATAAGCTATTCCATAACCTGGTGGTACGAGAGCAAATACTTCTATACCACCTACAAGACTGTAGAAATGTATATAGATCATTACCAGGATGTGAAGTATCTTCCAATATATTAATCATTTTTTCCGAAGACACCTCCCCTCCCCTAATTCATCAATACCTGGTAGACTAACTCCTGCAATAGCCTTCTGTGCAGTTTTTTATCACCCTCTGCAAGGCATTTCTTTCATTGACCATGCATGAACCTTGCCACAAAGAAATGTGATACATGAACACACATTCAATGGCAGCTTTATAGAAGCTAAAAAGGACTCACTCTGAAAATCCTGCCCTCTATAGCTTCCTCATAAAGTACAGTCTCTGATGAGCCTTGTCCACCAGGTGGAATATATGCCCTGTCCATGACAGGTCCTCCCCTAATTATTGTTCCCAGGAAGCAGGACTCCTCTACCCTCTGAACCTCCATCCCATTATTCACCACCAGCTCATAACTAACCTCCTTTACTTTCCTAAAAACAATACTCATCTCCTTTGTCTTTGCTACATGTAAGTTGTTCTCTCTGCATCAGGGGCGGACTGACAACTCATGGGGCCCCTGGGCAATAGGGGATCATGGGGCCCCTGTGTCCTTGCCCAAGCTCAAAAAAGCCTATGAAAAAGGTACCAGGGGCATCTCATGGGGCCCCCTACTGATCCCGGGCCCTGGGGCAGTGCCCGAGTTTCCAAATGGTCAGTCCACCCCTGCTCTGCACCATCCAACTAGATTTTCAATATCCTGGCGATATGCAGACACGTCGTTGTCCCTTATTTTCCACACTAATGTGAATCTGTGAATTTTAATGTGGCGTTATCTTTGGTGTCATCTGTGAAGAGTCCCCCTCGAAGTGAGAAACACAATCATAAATGTAAAAAAAATAAACAGAAAAGGGCTTAGTACATATCCCTGTGGGACCCCTGTACTAAGGGACGAGTAACAATTACCAACATTTACTATCTGCTGCCTATCAGCCAGAAAATCCAAAATCCAGTTACAAAGCATTGGGCTCAATCCCAAAAAAGCTCAGCTTAGCTCAGTTTAGCAACACGCTTCATGGTAGCTATCTAACCCTGGGAGAATATGCTGTTTAATATGAATTAATTTCCTAAAGGTTGAGAATACTGATAATTTATTGGGGAAATAAAAGGAACATGAAAACAACTGCAAAAAGAAATCAAGATAGCACAGACTGAAGCTGAAAAAGCAGATTGATATTAAACTGACTCCCCTAAAATTGGCACTGTTGCATATTGATGCATGTTTAATAAAATTATTGATAAAATTGGCAAAAGCTGCACATTTTCCTACCTCTTCACTGTTGCTTCCTCTGTATGGGAATGGCATCTATGTGAGAAAAGAGTTTTCTGATTAGTTTTTCTATTACAAGCAACAGAATTGAAAAGCAATATTGAAAATGTTAATTCTAATGTTTGATAACTTACGGTAAATGCAATAGAAAATTGGAGGGTGAGCAACAGAAAAGATATCATCATTTCACAATCTCTAGAGAAGAAATTAGCAGATAATAATTATTTGTACCATTTATTCAGGAACTAAATTAAAAAAATAAACATTTCCATTTCCAAAGTGAAGCTCTTGTAAAAATAAAATCTGTCTTTAAACTATGCATGAGAAATTTTCTAAACTTCAGCCAATAACCAAATGAAATTAAAACCCCCAAATATCACCCCCCCCTAAACATCATCTAATTTTTTTTAGGGTACAGTGTTGCAAAAAAAAAACATTTGCTATAGACAGCAGCTAAAAGTGACCAGTGACCTCATAAAAACCGCACAAAAAACTTGAAGACAAAAATATCTCCCAAGATTATGAACAACAAAAAAGGCAACAGGATTTTTTTGAATGTCCATAGAGTTAGCAATCAGAGTTAAAGTACAGTTTCCTTTAATATTTTGCCCCTCAGGGCATCTCACTCTTATTATTACTAATGTTGTGTCCTACTTAGAGAGTTTATGTATTTCCACAATGCTCAATTCCCATCATATTTGAAGGAAAAGCCGCTATGGTTTATTCTACATTCACTTTACCTTTTAATTCAAGTCATGCCCTAATAAATATATTTTAACAATTTTTATTTAACAGTAGACTCTTTTCTTTAGTAGATTACTTAAGCCGTAGAAATGGGTAGCCCACCCATCCTTTTCTCAATCTTGTAATGCCTCACACCCGTTATTTTCCTCCCTATTCATTATTCTATATACTTTATTACTTTCCCTCATTGTAAGCAAAGGCTCCTCTAAAAAATTGTTCCTACAATGCTGTCCATGCTTTACTGTCCTAACTATACTATCTACTATACAGCATACTAAAGTATGCTGTAAGCATTATTGATCAGCAATTGCTATACTTCCCCTAATTTTTCCCCACTTTATTAATGTGTTATGGTATTTATATATATATATATATATATATATGACCTTTAATAAAGACATATTTAACCTTATAAATATATTTAATATTGAAAACTGACAATACACAGTAATCTAGGTTACAATTATAAATTGAATCACCTTACAGTGGCGTTGTTGATTGAAGCACTGTGTGGATTTGTTGTCAGATAGTATATCCTTACAATTAACAAAAACTTTAAAAATATTTATCTTGTAGAATTTAATTTTATGATATTCTTTATGTGCAAATGTGCAAAAACATTCCTATCTCTATACAGTTTATTGTTTTTAATAATCCTTTTTTTTCCTTTTGAACAATGAAAACATGAAATTCTAATACAATCATTAACTCTTAAAGAGCCAGATCAGGACACAAGTTACCTAAATAACTAAATAAAATACAATGTGAAACATACCTTAGATCGTGTGGCATAGATGTCAAGAAATAAAAACTTGTTAAATGATAACCTGGAATGATGCTTGATATGAGCATTTAAGAAGTGTTGGAAGTAAACAGGACCAATCATTGGTGAATGATAAAACCATTCATCATATCTGTTTAGACTGTCATATACTCTAAGTAATTACTAGTCAGTAAATGTTGCAGAGATAAGCAACTTTGTGAAGAAGAATGCAAATCAAACATTTCTGAAACCGTTTGTCTCTGATCTCAGCAAAATTAGACGCTTGCTACTGGCGGATAGATAATACGGCAAAACCTTGTACAGTAGTGTCTAGTAAGAAACCCTGATTGCTATATATAGAGACCCTTGAATATTTATATTCTGTGTTTGTGGTATAAGATGCTATATATTATTCTTGGTAACTTGGTATATTCTTAATTAAAGCACAAACTAAGAATAATAAGCATCCCTTTCACATGATGCAGACCAGCTCAGTTCATCAATACCATTTTATATTTACCACTTTATATTGAGGAATACAGTTGCAGATAATGATATGTAGAGATGAGCTCCTGGTGTGGTCTGAACATAAGTTTGGACCACACTTGACTTATTTTGGTGTTTGCTTGAATGCTGGACTGGAGCTAAACATCACATGCATATAGTAGCAGGTTTTTCTCCCGCTACTACATATGATAGCTTTCTTTTTCCTGCCTGTCAATAGCTGTTAAAGCGAAGTTCCACCTGAAAAAAAAAAGTCAGCAGCTTCAAAAACTGTATCTGCTGACTTTTATTTATTTATTTTAGGTACTTATATAGCACCATGAATTTACGCAGTGCTTTACATATATATATTGTACATTCACATCAGTCCCTAACCATCAAGGGGTGTACAATCTAAGGTCCCTAACTCACATTCATCATACATTGGCCAATTTTAGACAGGATCCAATTAACCTACCAGCATGTCTTTGGAGTGTGGGAGGAAAACAGAGTACCCGGAGGAAACATGCAAACTCCAGGCAGGTGGTGCCGTGGTTGGGATTCGAACCAGCGACCCTAGTACTGCCAGGTGGAAGTGCTAACCATTTATCCACTGTGCTGCCCATACTTTTAAAATACAGCCACTTACCTGTTCCTCAGTTCAGCGGTGTCCTCACCACCGCTGTTTTCACTGGTGTCTTCTTTCCCTGGCGCCAGCATCTTCAGTGTGGGCACCCGGCTGTGACAGCTTCACAGCCGGGTGCCCACTGTGCATGCACGAGTAGCGCTGAGCTTTGTGAATGGCCCCATAGTCTTCTGGGATATTTCACGTGTCCCAGAAGACTACGGGGAGGGAGAGGGGGAGGACAACTTCCGCTTCCGATTGCCTAGGCAATTGCAGCAGAAGTGGGAGCAGGTACCTATCAGATTCGGGTACCTCCTCCCCCCCTCTCCCCAAAGGTGTCAATCCTTAATGGGGAGCGGGAGACAAAGGCTTAAAGCGGAAAGTGGAACTTCCCCTGTTGGATGGAGCTCTGCTTTAAGTAAGCTGCATCTTTAGCAAATGATGCCACCCAGCTCCATTAATTTACTGGCTTGGAATCCACGACCATGTAAACGAAGGAGTTGAGGTTAGTTTAAAAGAAATGGCATGGGAGTTCCACCATAATTCTTACCAGGCCCTTCAGGTCTTAAATTTTAAGCAGGACCCCAAACAAAAAAAAAAGCTTGAAGTTCAGCTCAAATTCTATACTACCTTAGGGTCCAGTATGGATTTTAACAGGGATCCCCATGCATAAGTTAACAAAAATAAAAGCCTGAGGTGCCCCCTGTCATGGAAATTTTGTATTGTTGGTTGAACTTTAAATGTGTCATATATGAGTGTTATTCATATGTCTCTCGTGTGGCTTAATTAAAGCTCTGAAGGCTGCAATTGGGCCATGCGCATGTACAATGTATGTATTACAGTACTCAGCTCGGTAATGGATGAGATGGCGGATCTGCGCTTATAGACCGGCGTGTATACCACCACGGCATTCGATGCGAATGCCGCTGGCAGTAGACCGCGGGCCTGTATCCACATATCAGCAGCATAGTACCACATGGACTTCATAACGCAAGGCGCCAAGCGGTACGAACTCCGCATGTAGGCTTATGCATATCTTACAACCCATTACCAATCTGAACTGTATCTGGATGGATGTGTTTTAATAAAGATTGTATCGGGCCCATCCAGGTACAGACTGATGTTCCTAGGGGATGCTTGTACAGGGAATGGACATACTGCTAGGAGCTGGGAAATATGCTCTCCATAGAGGGCTCATGGGGGGGAAGGGGAGGAAGTCTGCTGACCTCAGAGGGCTCATGGGGGAGGACCAGTGATAGATAATAGGAAAGGCTATGCTCCAATCGGAATGTACATCCTGTGTATAGGCACTCCCCATTGCATTGTTCTGTGGGAGGGGTTTGACCTTATTCATGTGGGGGGGCATATGTGTATTTGTAATAAAACCAAAGGGGAGAATGAAAACTTCCGCTATGTGAATTCCAACAGCAATCTGAAAGTGTCGTGTGATCATTTCCAGGTATAGGGAGCTCCAATCACCCACATCTCAACAGAAGCTAAAAGTAGTTGGATGGGCAGGAATCGTGTAGTTTAGCTGCAGTCGTGGTAAGCGAGATTCGCACAGCTTTATGGGGGATTTCTGCGCATCCAACTGCGAGTACTCACGGTAAGGAGAAATTCGTTAAAGCGAATTTCCAAGACACCCCCAACAACCAGACCCTTATCCAAGCATATAAAAAAAGGAGGGGGACAAGCATGTCCTGAACTCCACCAAGCCACATGGCATTAACAAGGGCCACTTCCTCACAATCCTGGCCAACTGGTATCAGGGTCTGTGGCAAGGGGCTTATCAGAATCTCAAAGCCCTCCTTAATAATAAGAGGACCCCTAGATACCAGCCCCCCCCCCCACATGAATGAGTACCCATACTCATTCTCAAAAAAATACATGTAAAGTGTCAAACCAGACCATTTTTGACAAGTCCTTCAAAGAAAAAAAGTCCCACAATGTACATCCATCCTCAATCACACCATCCATCTGACGACCCACCATTATTTTTTTGGATGGAGCTCCCCTTAAAATTCATATTATAACTACAGGGCCTGGTGTGAATTGTGGAGGAACCCCTACAACAATAACACAACCCTTTTTTATTGATTAAAATCCATATTAGACGCCAAGGCCCTGATTTACTAAGAATTGAGTCTACCATCAGACGCTGAACATTCAGGCAGACTCAATTCAATCAATCAAAACCTGTCAGTCTTCAGAAAGGCGCCGAGCAAGCTGATTAAAAAGAGTCTACTTTCTAGACTCTTTCCTGTTTGTAATAACGAAATGATGTTGGGCACATTTCTAGATGCAATGCTGGATATGTTTGCTAGGTGGTGCACAACCACCAGCTTTGTCCCGTTGGCATTTATCTGTTTGCATATGAGAATACTTATAATTTAAAATAAAGAGCACACCTATATTATAATTTTTTTAATTTTTTTTTCGGGTCGCTGGCGACTTACATCATGATTGACGTTGGATCTACTTCGGGGGGACATTCTTTTAGATTTTTCTTTTATTAAAGGACTTGTCAAAGACCGTGTCCTGTCTTTTTTTACACTTTTTGGTTTTTTTGTGAATGAGTAGCAGTACCATGTATCCCATATTAATTCACGTAGGGGGGGGGGCGGGATCTGGGGCCCCCTTGTTAAAGGGGGCTTCCAGATTCTGATAAGCCCCCTGCCCACAGACCCCCACAACCGCTGGCCAAGGTTGTGGGGAAGAGGCCCTTGTCCCCATCAACATGGGGACAAGGTGCTTTGGGGGGGAGCACCCCCCCATGTTGAGGGCATGTGGACTGGTATGTTTCAGGGGGGGTGCTCGCTCGTCCCCCCCCCTTTCCTGACCTGCCAGGCTGCATGCTCGGATAAGGGTCTGGTATGGATTTGGGGGGGAACCCATACCATTTTTTTTTATTTTGGCGTGGGGTTACCCCTTAAGATCCATACCAGACCCAAAGGGCTTGGTATGAATGGGAGGGGGGACCCCACACCTTTTTTTTAATTGCCGACCTTTATTTTTAGATTCCGCTGTCACAATATATATTATCTAGACCTTCGAAATATGTAAAACCATTACAGAAATAACTATAAAGGATAAGAAACAAAAATAGAATCAATAGAACTAAGGAAATCAAATTATATTACATGAAGATATGCCTAGCTACAAATAGTGCTGTTTGTTAAACACAGTAGACGCGATCGATTGCCGACTTGCAGAGGACTCCACACAGAGATATACTATTAAACAGCGTCTAAAAAGAAAGCGCCCACAGCAGATGGCTAAATTGTGTCCTGCACATGCTCATTTCTATCCCTGCATATACTTTGGAAAAGCGTCTAGTTCTTGACTGTCATGAATTCCCTTAAAAAAAACTATTTTTTACCATTGAAAAAAATGTACGATATTGTTTAAAGTGAAGTCCAGATATTTGGGAAATTAAATTTCAATGTGAACATGTTTCTGAGGTGATTTTTTGTTCTGTTAGATGTGCTTCTAGCATGTCTGCTTTCTTAGACTGATTCCTGGATTGTGCCTAGTTAGTAAATTCGCTTTCGAGTCTACTTGTTGTCTTTGCCTTCTAAAAGTAGATGGACCTTATTGAAAAGTAGGCTTTATCCCATGGAAATGTGTCTAGGCACATTAGAAAATCAGAGCCCAAGGGTCTGCTATAGAATTCAGGGAGACTTCATGCTGTTTGTATTTTTTTTTGTTGTTGTCTGTAGGTCTCCTTAAAATTCATACTAGACCTGAAGGGCCTGCTATGAATTACAGGGGGAACGGCCATGCCTTTTGTGTGTGGAGGTTTTCTATTAACATCCCTATCAGACCCTCATCTAAGATAAGGGTTTGGTATAATTGAATGGAACAAAACAAAGTGGCTGGGAGCTGTCATTTTACCAGCAATTTAAACACACTTTTCTCTTTGTAAATGTCACTGTTGCTTTAGTAGGTTGTATACTTTGTAAAGATGTGCCACTTCTCAGGCACAGTCAGGGCATCACCAAGCATTATATTGAATGGAATTATGCAATTTTAATGGTTCACTTTAAGCATTACTAAAATCGCTGCTCCCAGCCAAATGAAATGGTTTAACATGTTTTCTTGCGTTGGTACATGTTCCCCAGGGCAATGCCTATCCCTCCATGTCCCTCCTGAACAGGGGCAGACTGACAACTCATGGGGTCCCTGGGCAATAGGGGATCATGGGGCCCCTGTGTCCTTTCCCACACTCAAGGCACACCCAAAAAAGCCTATAAAAGGTACCAGGGGCATTTCATGGGGCACAGACACAGAAAGCAATAGAGAAAGTTGTCTGCACCATTCACTGCCTCTGCTGGTTTCTGTGTTTGCTAGTGACAGCTTGCCTCTTTGAGTTGTTCAGGAGAGCTGAGCAACACCAGCATCCAGGGACGTGGATAAGGGGATACCACCATTCCCTCTGTAGGGGGCCCAGCCAGCTGGGTGAATCAAACGTGGGCAGGGAGGGGGGGGAGGGGGTGGCAAATACTGGAACCGATCCCCTGTATGGCTTTCTCTGCAGCAGCTGAGAGCCAGCTTCTTCTCTTCTCCCTCCATTGGCTTTCAGCTGATGCAGAGAGAACCATACAGGGGATTTATTCCAGTAATTGCCTCCAGTTGCACCCAATCAGCCTCCCTGTGCACCATTCATTTACCCCTGCTGCCCAGGCCCCCGTGTGCCGCCACTCCTGCAGTGCTGCTGGCTTCCCTCCTCTCCTTTCCTCCGGCAGCTGCAAGCACACAATAGGATCCTTCAAGATGGAGAGGTGGGGGAAGGGTCCAGTAAATATGTCACATTTACCAGGCCCTTCCTTTCCTGAAGGAACACAATGACTGATTGGTATCAATCACTCGTTGTGTTCATTCATAACTATGGTGGTTTTTTTTTTTGTTTTTTGTTTTTTTTTGGGGGGGGGGGGAGGCTATTAGGTTGGCTGTATGGGGCTCTGTGGTTTCTAAAAGCAGCCCTTCCAGCATTACAGCAACACAGCATTACAGCCCTTCCAGCATTACAGCAACTCCTGAGGACTTCTCCCTGGCACTCTCAGTTGAGTGGTGGGAGAACTGTGTACTATGATGGGGGGCACCCGTGTTGCGAGGAGGGTCTCTGTACTGTGTGTGTAGGGTGGGGGGAACTCTGTACAGCATAGGGTAAATTCTGTACTGTGTGTGTGCTGTGTGTGGGGGGCTCTGTATGGGGGGGGTAGCACTGTGCTCTGGAGGGGCCCTGTACTGTGGGGGAGCTCTGTACTGTGTGTGTGTGCGTGTGGGGGGGGTGCTCCTGTACTGTGAGTGAGGCTTTGTATTAATGTGGAGGGGGGGCTCTGTACTGTGAGGAAGATCTCTATACTTTGTGGAGGGGTTAGCACTATATTGTGTGGGGAGAACTCCATACTGTGGGAAGGAGCTCTGTACTGTGGGACAGGGGTATGTACTGTGGGGGGGGGGGGGTTCTGTACTGTGCAGGGAGCTCTGTACTGAGTGTGGGAGGCTTTGTACTATGTAAGGGCTCTGTAATTTGAGTGGGAGGGGGCAGCTCTATACTGTGTGGGGGGCTCTATTGTATACTGTGTGAGGAGAATTCTGTACTGCGGGTGATATGTACTGTGTGGGGGGGGCTCAGTACTGGGGGGAGAAATGCATACTGTGGGGGGCTCTGTAATTTGGAAAGGAGCTCTGTACTGTGTGGGTGGGCTCTGTACTGTTTGTTCAGGGCTTTGTGCTGTAGGGGCAGCTGTATACTGTGTGTGGGGAGAACTCTGTATTGTGGGAAGGACCTCTGTACTTTAGAGTGGTATGCACTGTAAGAGAGGGCTCTGTACTGTGTGTGGGTGCACTGTACTGTAGGTGGTATGTATTGTGTGGGGGACTCAGTACTGGGGGGGAGGCTCTGTACTGTGTGTGTAGGGGGGAGGGCTCTGTGCTGTGTGGGGAGAACTGCATACTGTGGGGGGCTCTGTACTTTGGAAAGGAGCTCTGTACTGTGTGGGGGGCGCTGTACTGTTTGTTCGGGGCTTTGTACTGGGGGGGGGGGAGAGCTGTATACTGTGTGTGGGGAGAACTCTGTATTGTGGAAAGTAGATCTGTACTTTAGAGTGGTATGCACTATAAGGGAGGGCTCTGTACTGTGTGTGGGTGCACTGTACTGTGGGTGGTATGTACTGTGTGGGGGGCTCAGTACTGGGGGGGAGGCTCTGTACTGTGGGGGAGGCTCTGTACTGTGTGTGTGGGTAGAACTGCATACTGTGGGGGGCTCTGTACTTTGGAAAGGAGCTCTGTACTGCGTGTGTGTGTGGGGGGGCTCTGTACTGTTTGTTCGGGGCTTTGTGCTGTGGGGAGGGGGGGCAGCTATATACTGTGTGTGGGGAGAACTCTGTATTGTGGGAAGAATCTCTGTACCTTAGAGGGGTATGCACTGTAAGGGAGGGCTCTGTACTGTGTGTGGGTACACTGTACTGTGGGGGGAATTTGTACTGTGGGGAGCTCATGTGAGTGGTGGGAGAGCTCTGTACTGTGTGTAGGGGGCTCTGTACTTTGTGGAGGAAAACGTTGTACTTTGTGGGGCGTGCAGCTCCATACTGTGTGTGGTGTGGCTCCGTACTGTGGTACTGTTGGGCCTCTGTTTTGTGGGAAGGAGCTCTGTACTGTGGAGGGTTATGTTCCCTGGGGAGGGTTCTGTACGGTGGGGGCTATGTACTGTGGAGAGAGCTCTATACTGTGTTGGCGGGGTCTCTGTACTGGGGGAGAAGGGGGTGAGGGAACAGCTCTGTATTATAGGGGTCGGGGGTAAGTTTGGGTTGTATGCTCTCAGTACAACCCCTGTCGGTTTTTTTCCTTTTTTTGCTATTTGTGCCCCATTGAGGTGATTTTCCTTCACTTCCTGTCTGGTAAAAAGGTTGTCCCAAGGACAGGAAATTAGGGGAAATTTCTTTAACAGCAACAGAGACAAGAGTAAACATTTCTTTGTTTTTATTTTTTAATCAATGTAGAGGAATACTATAACCCCCGTCTGCTTTTTGTTGTTGTCTCTTTCCCTGTTTCAGACTTTCCCTCCCTGTCTGGTAAAAGGTTGTCCTCAGAACCAAGTGCTGAATAGCAGAAAAACATGGTAGAGATTCTAACCTTTCCGTATTCTATCCAAAAGTAAAAAAAAAAAAAGTTTGGCTGTATGTAGGTACACTTTAATTCATAGGTCCCAACAATTACATCATATAGGTTATCTGAATTTTCTTACGTTAGTGTCACGTCTTTTTCGTTTTTTCATGATTGGAAACCTATGAAAACGTTGTCATCATGCTAATTTAAGGAAGAGAAGGTTTCTGGGACTGCAGAGGTTAAGTTTAGGATGATAATGAATACACAGGCAGTGCTAAGTAGGTTCTGTAGTAAAAAAAAAATGTGTCTGTGTTTTTACTAAAGATAATAATTAGAAGCCTAAATTGTGCTGATTGTTATGAAACAGAAATGTCAAAACATTGTGGAAGAAAACCTGTAAACAAGTAACATTCTGTTTTAGTATGTACAGATTCATTAGAGCTCGTTCCCAATGACCACTTACTAATGCTCCATTCGCACTAGGGCATTTCAAATCGTGGGCGGAATTGCTGTGAAAATGCACATTCGCATGTTCAATTGCCTTTCATTTCAATGGCACCTGAAAACGCGGGGTGTTTTTCCTGCAATCAAAGCATGTTTTTCCACGTGACAGATGTGCCACGATCGTGCAAATAAATTTGTGGGACGCATGATGCCCATAAAATGGTTCCGGAACTTTTTTCAGGCATTGCGCGATCGTGGCACATCTGTTGCTCAGAAAAAATGCACCACGATCACGGCAAAAACGCCCCATGTTTTCAGGTGCCATTGAAATCTGTGTGTTTTCACATTTTCACAATGCATTTTCAAGTCGCAAGCAGAATCACTGCAATTCCGCCCGCGATTTGAAACACCTAGTGCGAATGGAGCCTAAACTCTTCTATTTCAGTGTGTGGGCAGCTGTCAGTTTTGTTAGCATTACAGTGTTCTGCGTTGAGGGGGCAGTGCAAAGTACATTTTTTCATTTTTTTTAAACCCCTCTAGAACCGCCCAACAGATATACTTTAATGCCCACACACTCACATATACAGGTAACCAATGTTTATGTAATGAGAGTGTGCTGACTGCTCCCTGCATGAAGGCCGAGCTTTCGAAGACAACCCTCATAGTTACATAGTTAGTCTGGCTGAACAAAGACAAAAGTCCATCCAGTTCAACCATAGAAAAAAAAAGTTATAATACTTTACCCACGGGTTGATCCAGAGGAAGGCAAAAAAACCCCCAGCAAAACACGATCCAATTTGGTCCTGCTGGGAAAAACATTCCTTCCTGATCCCCCGAGAGGCAATTGGATATTCCCAGGATCAACTTTACCTATAAATGTTAGTATCCAGTTATATTCTGTGTATCTAAGAAAGAATCCAGGACTTTTTTTTTTTTTAAAGCAATCCACTGAGCTGGCCAGAACCAACTCTTGAGGGAGTCTATTCCACATTTTCTCAGCTCTCACTGTGAAGAAACCTTTCCGTATTTGGAGATTAAATCCCTTTTCCTCCAGATGTAAAGAGTGCCCCCTTGTCCTCTGTGATGACCTCAGGCTGAATAGCTCTACACCGAGTTCACTATATGAATTACTGATGTATTTATACATGTTGATCATATCCCCCTTAATCTCCTCTTCCCAAGAGAGAATAAATTCAGTTCCTCTAATCTTTCCTCATAGCTGATCTCCTCCATGCCTCTTATCAGTTTTTTTGCCCTTCTCTGTATTTTCTCCAGTTCCCCAATGTTCTTTTTTTGAATTGGTGCCCCTTGATCCGGACAAAAGATCAGTAGCCAGCAGGACCTGCTTCCAATTATGTGACCACTGTGACATTGGTCACATGATCACCAACTCTTCCTGGCCCTGGGCGTTCCAAACTGTTTAGGGATGCCAGGGTGGGCAAAAGGGGGTTAAACTGTATTTGAAGTGTCACAAAGCGACACTTCATTCATGTCCCCGCACAGCAGTAAAATGCGGCGCCTTTCTGTGTGTTGCAATAAAATTCTACATGTCTGCATTTTACTCACCATACGGCACTTCCAGGCTCCATTGTAGTGCGAACGAGACTCATAGAAAACCATTGTATTCCATGTATCCTAGTAGTAATTGGCATTTATTCAGTGCGGAAATACACCAGTCACCATCCACAGTACATCAGAACAAGCCATTACAGTTGAGAAAATACATTTTACTCTCTCCTCCTGCCCTGAAGACATCACAAAAAGTGAGAGGTCATCTCTTCTTAGGTCCCATGCACACAGGAATTAAAATACGTGCCCAGGTGTGTTTGGAGAAAATTTCTAAATGCACCTGAAAGCATGCTTTACTGTAGCTGACTATGGCTGCACACCTCAGTGTTCAGCAGTGTCTAATAGACATGTGCGATTTGTTTCTTTATGCATCGAAATCTGGACAAAATTTTTGTTATTTGGAGATTCGGATGTATCCAAATTTCCGAATCACAATAGTAACGAATTTCAACGAATACAAAATAAATTATAACAAAATTAATTATTCAAATTTGTAAATGATTTTGAATTAACAAAATGAGCTCAAATTCAAAATGGAAACATATTGCAATAAATATAGTAAGGTATAAAAGTGAAATAAGATGATTATTCTTACTTAGGCTACTTTATACAATAGAATAGAATAAAATGGAATAGAAAGGAACAGAATAGAAAATAATAGAATAGAAAATAGAGAAATAGAATAGAAAAACAATTAATAGAATAGAAAATAAAACAATAGAATAGGAAATAAAAGACTATACCAGAATACAAGAGAATAGAAAAAAAAGAATATAGTAGAAGAGAATAGAAAAAAATATAATAGAATAAAGTAGAACAAATCTAGCCGTCTTCCGAAATTTGAATTTCGTAAGATGGCTATATTCATTGTATTGTATTCTATTTTTCTATTCCTTTCTATTCTGTTATACTCTTTTCTATTTTACCCTATTCTTTTCTTTTATTTTCTATTCTATTCTTTTCTAGTCTATTCTTATCTATTTTATTTTATTCTATTCTATTCTGTTTTATTCTACTCAGCGGCTGGAGACTGCACTGGGTGACATATGATATACTCAGGGTCATATGTGTTCATGAAAGTCTTACATTCTGAGCTTACGTCCCAGAATGCATACTGTCCTAAAAGCAAGTACCAGGCAAAAAATGTCTGGAATCTGCTACACTCTTCAGTTTTTATTTATTGTCAGTAAAATCCATATCACGGACAGTGTCAGGGACAAAGAGGTCAATGCATGTCACTGTGAAAACTAGCGCTTATGAATAAGCTTTCAGCATGAAACACGTTAACCTCTTTGTCCCTAACACTGTGATATGGAGTTTACTGACAATGAATAAAAATTAAAGAGTGCCGCGGATTCTGGACATTTTTTGCCTTGTAGTTCTACAGACGAGCACCTCCAAGCTAATGGTGGGTGGATGATTCACACTACTCACCCGGAGCAGCTTTGCTGTGTTTTGTCTCTTAAAAAGCAAGTACTGCTTGGTATAGCATCCAGCTGTGTCCAGCTGCCACGTATTTCAGCCTGCCATAGAATTTGACAGGCTGTTGGCAGCGGGGATGGACACTGCACTTGTGCCTCTTGGGTGATCGAAAACATCAGGATTTAACACATGGGCCAAACCACCCATGCGCATATAGCCTAAAGGTTGTTAATACTTACCAGATAATTTCTTCTGCGTTTAATGAAGGTGGTCATTTTATCGCAGACGACATACTCTTGGTGAAGCTCCTTTATAATTGAGCAGATAGCATATTAAAAGTACTTGCACTGAAAGAGTAGAGAGCAGTGCTAAAGGGTCGTTCACGCTTTAATGCATGGGTTTTATGCACATTGTGAATGTGTTGAGCTACAATGAATTAATGTGAATAGCTTCTATTGATACCAATATACATTGGGCGAAGTCAAACCAGGACTTTTAATTTTACAGGTCTAAAAAGGGATGATAGCGTAGTGGCACTTCACACAGTAGTAAGTGGCAAGTGTGTCCTATTACCAGGGCTGTGGATAAGGGGGTACCACCAGTCCTTCTGTAAGGGGCCCAGGCAGCTGGGTGAATTGGTTGTTGGCAGAGAGGGTGATCAGTGTGACGGGGGGGGCAATTACTGGAACCGATCCCCTGTATGTCTCTCTGTGCAGCAGCTAAAACTGGCTTCTTCTCTGGCTTTTAGCTGCTGCAGAGAAAGCCATAAAGGGGATCAGTTCCAGTAATACCCCCCACCACACCCACCGCCCTCCCTGTGCACCATATGTTTCTCCTTGCTGCCCAGGCCCCCCCGTGTGCCCCCACCCCGACAGTGCTGCTGCCTTCCCTCCTCTCCTTTCCAACGGCAGCTGTAAGCACACGAATGGATTGGAGAATGGGGGAATAGTCTGTTAAATATGTCACATTTACCAGCCCCTACCTTTCCTGAATGAACACAATGGGTGATTGGTACCGATCACTCATTATGTTTATTCATAACTAAAGCATAGTCAACTGTTTGTTTTTTTGAGAGGGGGGCCGTGTAAGGTTGGCTGTATGGGGCCCCATGGCTTCTAACAGCAGCCCTGCCTATTACTGATAGGCGGTGCACATGTTGTGGGCCAGTCCACAGACCATTAATCAAGATGGCAGACAACAGTGTTAGTGCGTGCATGGAACAGTGTGTGGTGATGAAGTTTCTTGTGAATGAAGACGTAAAACCCGCAGATATCTACAGAAGACTTCAAGCACAGTACAGTGATGAGACTCTCAGCCGCAGCAAGACATTTGAATGGTGTAAATATTTCAAAGATGGCTGTTCTGCCATCAGTGATGATCCTGGCCATGGTGGTACCCAGCCCACAGAAGTCACTCCTGTGCACATTAAGTGCGTGGAATGCCTGATCCTGGATAATCGACGCATAACCTGCTATGAAATTGCGCAAGAAACAATTTTCAGCACTGATAACGAAGTGAAGCAGGCTGTCCTAGGATGATTCAGGCATACTGACAAACAGACAGCTGAAAGTATGTTGCCAATGTTTGCTCTTAAAAGTAACCTAGTGAACACTTTTAAAAATCTTCACCAATTTCTCATTGAAGATATAATATCATATAGGAGGGCTTTTTGTACACCAGGGAACTAGGCTTAATGAGAATACAGCATATGGGTCTTGAAGCAAAACTAATAAGATGCTCTGCAGAAGAGATTCTGTATGGCCTTATGGATTATGCTGATCCTAAACTGATGTTTTTGGAGCTTTTGGCATTTTTTGCCAAAGCCTCTGAACAAAACTCTAGGCCTTTTACAAAATAATCTGGAGTGGGTGACAGGGGACAAAGAGAAGCTAAATTTATTACATACCTGTGTCAGCTCTGTGTATACAAAGGAGCACGAGGGAGCTCATGTCCATAATGGGGATGGTATTGAAACAGCCCTAGATGATCCACAATGGCTCAGAATTGATTTGATTTAGACATACAGTATTTAGACAGAGTAAAGGTAAATTAAAAACCAGGACCAGATTGAATATACAGAGTCCTAAAAGAATTGAGCTATGTCATTTCAAAGCCATTGTTTCTAATTTTTAGAGATTCTTTAGGGGTCAAAGTCTTTACCAACTGACTATAGACCTGTTGGTTTAACTTCTATAATTGGGAAGATACTGGAGAGTTTAATTAAACCACATAGATGAGTTCTTGCTGGAAAAAATATTTTAAGCAACAGACAGCATGGATTCATGAAAGACAGAAGATGTCAAACAAATCTGATTTCTTTTTATGAGGAGGTGAGCAAAACTTTGGACAGAGGGGTGGCGGTGGACGTGGTATACTTGGATTTTGCAAAAGTGTTCCACACAGTTCCCCACACATGGCTAATGTGTAAGGTAAAGTCTACAGGCTTGGAAAAATCAGGGATAGAAAACTGGCTAAAAGGTCGTATTCAGAGAGTAGTGGTTAATGATTCATACTCCAAAATGTCTATTACTCATACTCTGTGGTCTGGTTGTCAGTGGTGTACCCCAAGGTTCAGTGTTGGGACCCAGGGGCGGACTGACAACTCATGGGGCCCCCGGGCAATAGGGGATCATGGGGCCCCTATGTCCTTGCCCAAACTCAAAAAAGCCTATGAAAAAGGTTCCAGGGGCATTTCATGGGGCCCCCTACTGACCCCGGGCCCTCGGGCAGTGCCCGAGTTTCCAAATGGTCAGTCCGCCCCTGTTGGGACCCTTACTTCTTTATACATTTATAAATGATATAGGGTCTGGGATTAAAAGGATCATTTCATTCTTTGCAGATGACACCAAGCTGTGCAGTGGAATAACGTCCTTACAGGATGACTCCAATCTACAAGCCGACCTCAATGCACTGTTTAATTGGGCAACTATGTGGCAGATGAGTTTTAATGTGGATAAATGTAAGGTTATGCACTTGGGGGCTAAGACTATGCATGCATCATACATACTAGGGGGAGTACAACTGGGGGAATCAATGGTGGAGAAGGATCTGGGGGTTCTGGTAGATCACAAGCTTAATAATGGCATGCAATGCCAAACTGCGGTTTCTAACGCAAGCAAAATCCTCTCTTGTATTAAAAGAGGTATAGACTCCAAAGAGATATCATATTACCCCTTTATAAATTATTAGTAACACCTCATCTGGAATATGCAGTTCAGTTTTGGGCACCAATTCACAAAAAGAGCATTGGGGAGCTGGAGAAAGTACAGAGAAGGGCAACCAAACTGATAACAGACATGGAGGAGCTCAGCTATGAGGAAAGATTAGAGGAACTGAATTTATTCTCTCTTGAGAAGAGGAGATTAAGGAAGACATGAGTAACATGTATAAATACATAAGTGCGTATGTACTCTCCAGCGCCTCAGGATATGCACAGCCAAAAGGGAAGCCAAGGGTACCAGGACAGCGACAACCAAAAGGAAATGTTCCAGGGGTGCAGCCCTCCTCAGACGGGGAAATCAGCCACTGGATAGAGAGAAAAACAGGTGGCGCACACACCTAGTGCATTATCCAAGGTTTATTGTAGGAATTAAATCATAAAAACATACTCACAGACGAAGCATGTATCTAAAAAGCATAGAAAAATGACAATGGCCACAACGGCAGGCAAGGTGTTCTCACTGTCAGTGCGGTCAAATGGCTGACGCGTTTCGGGGACGAATCCCTTTCCTCAGAGCTGATGACCAACCTCTGATGCTGATGCACGATGAATGGAAAGTAAAGTGAGAGCCCTGCTGTTGATGCATCAACAGCAGGGCTCTCACTTTACTTTCCATTCATCGTGCATCAGCATCAGAGGTTGGTGGGAGTGCTGGGACAATGGGCTGACCAATAAAGTTGGCTGAAAACTATGACTTTGGAAAGAAGATCAAGCATAGATGTCAACAATGAGTAATATCAAGACATTGATGGATGAGTGTTGGATAATGTGCAAATATGCTGTGCATGCTTGCACTGTCAAGGAAATTCAATTCATGCCAACGCTCAAATGCACATGCATGAATTGACTGAATGAACAGTCCACAGAACTGTGCACAGAGTCAGAGCCATACGCACATCTACACGTGCATGTGCACATGCACATATGTAGGTGTGAGCATTAGCAGGCTCATGAGTGTGAGCATGCACGTTTAAATGGACCTTGGCAAAGTGGTCTATTTAAAGCACTGGAAGACTCAGAATAATTTCTGAGTGTATTGAGTAGATGCAGCATGCTACACGGCAATATTCACACTGAACTGGCAAAACAATACAACAGCCCTGGCAGGGTGAAGAGAGCGTCTGCCTAGGGAGGCAGAGTGCAGCATTGCCGGTCCAACCCTTGAGGAGGTCTAGGTGAAGGCCCTGCTCTTTTTCTACACCTCTGAAACTTTTCCCTACTGCTAGTGCTGTCCTGCCAGACATGCAAGCTCTCCCTACACTAGCCACTTCCCAAATGCACACCAAAACCTGGGGGCAGGGACTTAAAAAGACTCTGCGTGAGACAAGATGGCCACCAGGGTCACCTGGATGCAGCGTGGCCAACTGGAATGCTGCTCCGGAGGACAAAAGGAACCAAAGAAAAGCCAAGTTTCTCTTAACTTCCCCTCCAGCTGCAGTACCACTGTGGCCAAGCACCACCTACAGTGGAGAAAGTAGACTGCACCTGCCTACACTCCTCCCCCCTTTGACAGATGCTGTCTCTGGCATCAAGTACAGCACAGAACAGTGTAAAACAGTGTAAACATATCAATGCAAGTGAAATTAAATGACATAATCAGAATACTTTGCAGGTAATTGCCCACGGTAAGAACTAATCAGATGGTGGACTCCAATTTCTGTGGCGTTGCCAGAAGAGTCCTCATCTTCTAACAGGGCCTCTGTGGCCTCGCAGGGTTGTGGGTCAGCAGAGCCAGCTTCATCTCCTTCCTCTGGGCTCAGGGCGGGGTGTCATCTGAGTTCTTGGACTTAGTGGAACCTGCATCTGCAGAGCCAAATGTCCTGAATTGTCCATAGGTTCAAGGTGTAGACCAGCATCTTCACGGCCTGTGGGGAGTGCAGGCCCCATCTCGAGGGGTGGCAGGTATCACTTATCGGGGACTTCTTGCACAGGTGGGACATTTGCAGAGCTGGGTTTTTGCTGGTTTCAAAGAGGCTTGTTCAAGCAATCTCCATTCAGCCAGCATAGTTGTAGTAGGTTACAGTGCAGTCAACACTTGAAAGGTGTGGGACCCTCCATGACCACGTCATATACCGGTGTCGGAGAGAAAGGTTACTTTTCCACCCAGTACAGGGTGCGCTCCCAGTTTACTGCCTCCTTCATATTTTGGGTTCTTTATCAGCTCCCAGTCCCCTGGTTGCAGTGGCAACTCATCTAGAGTTGAGTGCTCAGCCAAGTCTTTGTGTTTCTCAAGCACCACACACATGGCCTTTTGCAGCCACTCCTAGTGCTCTTGAGTTTTCTAGGGAGCCCAATAGGAGTTCCCCTGACAAGCAGCCAAATATCAAGAAGAAGGGGGTGTAACCGGTGGCCTGGTGTATGGTATTGCTGTAGGCCTACACCACTGCCCCTACATGTTGGTGCCAGTGATCTCTGCCCAACAGGGTACGGCTAAAGTGCTTACAAACTCCATTCCCCTGAGGGTGGTATGGTGTGGGATTTCCTGATACCATTAGGGCAACACAGTTTGGACATTATCTGGGATTTTAAGTTTGACCCTTGTTCAGAGAGAATTCTGCGTGGACAGCCGTATGGCTTGACTACATGCTCCCAGAATAGCTTGGCCGTGTTCTGAGCAGTTTGGTCTCTGTTGGGTATAACCATTGCGTATTTAGTGAAGTGGTCCTCAAAGACCAGGGCTTAGTGGAACCAAATGAAGAGCTGGAGATCGTCAGGAAGTCCATAGTGAGTAATTCAAAGGGCTCCAAGGTGGTAATAAACATCGGGTTGACCTTCTCAGCAGAGGCTTTGTGGACGGTGCAGGCAACACATTGCCAACATACCCATTGTACCCATTCCGAAAGCTGCTGACAGAAAAAATATCTCTGGATTAGTGCTTCTGTCCTGTCAGCCCCAAAATGGCCACTGGTAATGTGCATCACCCGGCAGACTTGGATTATGTGCGACTGGAGGACCATGATCTACAATAAGTCTATATGTTCGGTGGAGATGTGGGCTTGCCGGTTAAGGACATTGTCTTGGGTCTCGTGGTGATCCCATTGTCTCAGAATCGCCCTGGCAGTGTCAGAGTCTCTGGCATTCTCAGGAGGAAGGTTTATGCCATTGGCTCAGGAAGTTCTTCACCTGCATAGGGTCGGGGTCTTGTTACTGGATTTGGGCCCACTCTTCCAAGGTGTGCAGCTTGGTGGCTCCCACTGGGGGTGCTGCCAGACAGCTCTGGATTGTGTAGGTGGAAGCAGCAATGGGGAGGACAGGGGCTTCCTCCATGTCTTCCATGTTAAGGCTACGTCTTTGCCTGGGTGCTCTGCTTGTAGATTATTTTGTATCTGAAGCGGGCTAAGCAGACAACCCACCTCTCTTCCAGCTCCCAGAGTTTAGCCATCTGTAGGTAGGTGAGTGGGTTTTTGTCCATGTAAACCTTTTTCTCTACTCCTGTGAAGTATTCTACGAACTGTTTGGTGACTGCCCACACCAGGGCCATCAACTCCAGTTTAAAGGAACTGTAGTTGTGAGGGTTATGCACCATAGGCCGCAGGCTGTCTTGCTTCTGTGGCAGGATGGTCCCTATGCCCAGTAGGCTCCCATCTACAGGGACATCTGGAAGGGTTTAGAGTAATCAGTGTACGCCAATGAGGGGGGCCAATGTCAGGTTCTTTTTGAGAGCTTCAAAGGCCTTCTGTTGGGGCTCTTTCCACTGAGACTGAATAGAAGACGAGGGCCCTCCCTTTCTTTTATGATTCCTGGCCACACAGGAGCTGGGTTGGGGCGCTGCTATCTGGGAAAACTTGGGTATAAACAAGTAGTACCCCACTAGACCTAGAAAAGAGTGCAGCTCGGTGAAAAATGTAGGAAGGTGCCTGTCCAGCACTGCCTGGACTTTAGCTGGATTGGCGGAATCCCCCCCACATCCACAATATGCCCCAGGTACTATATCAGGTGACATTTACAACTAGTCCCAGTGTTGTATATAATATAGTTACATAGTTTGTAAAGTTGAATAAAGACACCAGTCCATCCAGTTCAACCTGTGTGTGTGTGTGTGCTCATGTCAAAAATCATATCCCATATCCCTGTACACTAAGATGCCCATCTTAGAGTTTTTTGAAACTGTCAATATTTCCCACTGTCACCAATTGTGGAAGTGAGGTCCACATACTTACCACCTTGACAGTGAAAAACCCCCTAAACAGTTTAAAGTTAAACCGCTTCTCTTCTAATTTCTATGAGTGGTCCTGTGTCTTCTTATACTCCCTAAGACTGAATGGTTTATTTCCTTTGCTAGAATCACCATTAAGATATTTGTATATATCGCTATCATATCTTCTCTCAAGCATTTCTTCTTCAGGGAGAATAAGTTTAATGTTTGTAGTCGTCCAGCTCCAGCACATCCTTCCTGAGGATTGGTGACCAGAACTGGATGGCATACTACAGATGTGTCCAAACCAGGGTTTTATAAAGTGGCAGGATTATAATTTCATCTCTTGAGTAAATACCCATTTTTATGCATGCTAATATTCTACTAGCTTTGCTTGCTGCAGCTTGGCATTGCATGCCATTGCTGAGTCTGTCATCTACTAGAACCACCAGATCTTTTTCTATCCTGGATTCCTCCAGAGGTTCCCCCCAGCGAGTAACTTGCTTTCATATTTTTACTTCACGTTACTTTACATTTTTCAACATTAAACCTCATTTGCCATGTAGTTACCCACTCCCTTATTTTATTGAGATCTTCTTGTAAGATTTTTATATCTTGCTATGATGTTATTGCCCTACTTAGCTTTGTATCAACAGCAAACACTGAGATTGAGCTATTTATACCAACCGCTATATCTTTTTTTAATAAATTAAACTGAATTGGTCTTAAGACAGAGCCCTGAGGTACCCTAATTACCACTCCAGACCAGTCTCAGTACATGTTCAGTTTGTAAATTAAGAATTTATGGGGGACTATAGCAAATGCTTTTGCAAAATCCAGGTATACCATATGCAGTTGGCCTTCCCTTATCTAGATGGCAGCTCACTTCCTCATAGAAAGTTAACAGATTGTTTTGGCAAGAATTACCTTTCATAAAGCCACGCTGATTACTACTAATGATACTGTTTTCAGCAGCAAAATCTTGGATATAGTCTCTTATCATCCCCTCCAATAGTTTATATACTATTGATGTTAGACTGACTGGCCTGTAGTTTCCAGGAATAAATCTCTGCCCTTTTTTAAAATATTGGTACCACTGTGGCCCTTTGCTAATCCACTGGTACTGTTTCTGTCAGTATTCTGTCCATAAAGAATAGGAATAGTGGCCTGGCTACAACCTGATTGAGTTATTTGAGTACTCTCAAATGTAAGCCATCTGGTCCTGGTGATTTATTTGTGTTAAGCTTTTCAAGACTTTTTCGGACACTGGCTTCTGTTAGCCACAAGGGTACACTCTGTGATGCATTACTAATGATACATTCTTGGTTACTATAGCCCTCCTTTTCCTTAGTGAAAACTGAGGAGAGAAATGCAGTTAGAACAGATGCCTTTTCGTCATTTGTAACCAACCTCCCTTCATCATCCTTTATGGTGCCAATATGTTCTGACCTAGCTTTTTACTGTTAATATATTTAAATGATTTTTGGGTATTTTTTTTCTTACTCTCCTGACCACAGTGTGGATATCTGCAATGGTGGTCTGGTTAGGGAGTGGGATTGAGAGGTTTTTAAGTTGATAAGCTGGACTAGCACTTTTCCCTTTGTGAAAGCCACTCCCTATGTGAAGGTCAACCACTCCCCCATGTCCATTTGTGGCTTCAACTTTACTGTGGATCCTTGTAGTTTTTGGTTTGCTCCAAAGGGCTCCAAGGAGCCAGGAGCAACTTTTGTTTGGGGGGAGTGCAGACCAATTGAAGGCCTTGATCACATTTAGCCAGTCTGCTCTCGGACAATAGCCCCCGCATCCGCTGGCCTGAATGCTCACACTTAGCCAGCAAGCAGAATAAGCCCAAGTCTTTTAGCGCATTTATATTCAAGACAATGGGCATCGCTGAACTCACTGGGCAGAGAGTCTCCACCACCCCCACTCATTTGATCCCCTGGTCCTCTATCTGGATCCTCACCAGGTGACGCCCTCCACCAGGATGGATAGGTTGTTGGTCGCTTTAAGGGATAGCCAGGAGGGGTCTAATTGTTCATTAGTCCCGAACCTCTGGACGTAGAAGTCATACTCTATAGCAGTCACCTCCGACCCTGTATCAGTCAGACAGGGGACCTCCTGACCATTGACCTAAGCAGTGGCTACTGGAATGGGTGCGACCATGGCTTTGTGCCTGGTGGGATATTGGGTTGCTGGTCCTGGGGGTCATCCTGAGTACATTAGTATGTATGTAAAAATAAATAAAACTACTAGAAATATGTTTGAAAGTGTACGTATGGGCGTAGATGTCTATATACTAGTTTCTGTTTAGAATCTAAGTATGAGGTCACAAACAATTACTGAATTTTTAAATATGTTGGGTTCTAGGTCAAACAAGAAAAAATGAGCATCAATAAGCCAAATTGCAGTTGCAATAGGAAAGTTGCCCACCTTGGGAGCTGCAGTGGAGGTCATATCTCTCTTATACTGGAAGAGCATCTCTCCTCATATAAGCTGCCGGACTCGGCTGTCAGTTTAAAAACCCGTTCCCACTCTGTTTATCAAGAGTATGGAAATCAGCTGCTGCGTAAGTAGGGCTGGCAAACCTTTTTCTTTTCTTTAAGTATGAGCTGGTCTTATATAACCCTTTATCAATGCTTAGTTAGCTCTAAATAGTTCTTAATTACTCCTTTCCTTTATTTTCTTAGTTTCTCTTTGTTGTTTTTTGTTCTCTCATTTATACAGTACATTCACACATTCTGTTTGTGGAGCATTAAAAAAATACACAAAGGGTTGATTTACTAAAAACAAATAGACTGTTCACCTTTTAAGGGAAGTTGCTCTTTGCAAGGGAATTTGCCCCATAGCTTAGTAAATGTGGTGAAGTTTCACTTTGAAAAGACTACCCAGTCACATGCAAGAAAAATAAAAAAGCAGCATTTTTACCTGATTGGAGGATAGAAGTTAACAGAGTTTCACCTCATTCATTCGGGGGTAAATTCCCTTGCAAAGCAAACAGCTTATTTGCCTTTAGTAAATCAACCTCAAAAGCCTCTACTTTATTAATAGCATTATGCATCATAGCTTTTTCATAATAATTTGCAAAACATTTTTGCTTCATAAATGAATATACTTTAAATCTGAACTTCATAATTTTAGTGTTTAAACATTGTTTTTTTTTTTATAACTTTTGATGAGTTATTAGCTATCTTTAAGTGCCTGTTCACATATTTGCGGATTGGATGTGGTTTGAACCGCATCCAATCTGCATGACATGTGAAAAAACATTGCTTCCTATGGTGCTTGTTCACATATTTCCAGTTCGGTTTTAAAAAGAGTCATGTCTGATTTCTGAGCAGTGCTGTCCAGTTCAGGTGCGAGTTACAGGCTATTGACTTCTATTGGAACTGTTTCTAAACCAAATATGTGTGAGCAAGATAAGATCCTGAGCTAATCCTGTCCTGAACCTGTTAACAACTACTGTATCAATTAGTTGTGAAATCTGAGCTTCAATCCGCACCGCTCATGTGTGAATCAGCTCTTAGTTTCCAGACAGAACAAGTTTTGGATACCATTAAATTGGATGAATTAAAACCTGGCACTTTTTACGATGTTCATTACCACTAAATTGCATTGGTTTAACCATTTTGCATAACTCATATCCTGTTCAGTTTTCCATAGCACTTGGTTGGTCACTGTATGAGCAGGACTGAAAACATGATTCATTTCAAAGCAATCCATGGATTACAAGCACAATCCCTGTTATCTTTGTCTTGGGTACCTTGTCCTGGTATTATATACAGTACCACAGTGATCTCTTACAGGCCAAAGGGGTTTAACTATACTTCAGCCCGTGTTTGTAAGTAATGTAGACATATGGGCTAAGAAAACAATAGCAAATTTACTATATAATTTGTTTATTAAGCAAGATAAAAGTATAAAGTATGAATATATGGAATAACAATAAAATAAAGAAATATATGGACTGAAACGCATCGCTATAAAAAGAGCACAACATTAAAGCTCTTTATTTCCTGCAACTGACAGCTATATCAAAGCTCTGAAACATCACAAGATACTATTAAGGATACAAATTTTAAAACAACTGCAAAAATGCTAAATAATTTATTGTGCATACATTTACCTTAAACTAAGCAGGTTTGTGATGCAAGAGGTCAAATGTTGCCGATAATTTACTGTTCTTTTCTTTTAAACACATGTAAATGAGGAACGACACCATTAAGTGGTATTATATTTCCTTGCTGAGGTTTATTTAATATTTCCTGCCTGTTAATATGACCCATCCCACTAATATGAAGTAGGTTCTAGTGCAGTAAAAAAAAGTTTCTTAATGGCAAATGAAAAAGGCACCAAGACTATTATTGTATATTTATATTGTTTGTATATTTAATGTTTTCATGCTCCTGGAAGCCCCTGTTTGCCTGTCACTTTCAATACAGCTTTTTATAGCACCACCTAGTTTAACCATAATATATAGTAATACTATATGAGACCTGCCATTACTTGCTGCCTGTAGTAGTAATCCAACCAAAAAATATGATGACCATTGACAAGATATGGGTCTCTCTTATTTACAAATAATGATGTGGAAGCTAAACCCCTTCATGTTTCTACAGAGATGTACCTGGTCAGAAAGACGTATTGTCCTTCCAAATCTCTTTACAGCAGATTGATGTCCCCAAGCTTTAAGTAGGCAACTTAAGTTCTACCTCTTTCATCACACTAAGATGACTACATATATATTGTAGTGTACTAGCTGTCTTTAAAGTGTATCTAAACCCAAAAACACGTCTAATATATTGCAACTTACCAGTCCTTTGCTATCTTTCTGAAGACTTTTTCCTTTATTTTTACTTTGTAATTGTGCAAGTACCACACTTTCTATCCTAGTTTGGCTACACTTATTCAGTCCACTGTATCTAAGGATGAAACCATTGTTGTCACCCTAGAATGCTCTCTTGATATGGACCATAAACACTCCTTCCACTTCTTATCTCCATTATATGGAGTTGGTGGAACTTAGAGAAAATAGCTTAGAAGGAAGCTGTTTTTGCTGTCGTTTCAGGTTGCAGGAAGTGACAAGAATACTGGCAAAATAAACAGGTAATTTCTGTACTTGCTGACAATGGGGTTGATTTACTAAAGGTAAATATATTGTGCACTGCAAGTGAAGATGCTTTAGATCCAAGGGGAAGCTCTGAAATGAGGCAAAGTTCTGCTGGTTTCCTTCATCCAATAATGTTGAAGCAAAAATGTTTTTTTTTTACATTTTCCTTGCATGTTCCACTCAGATCTAGAGCAACTGCACTTTCAGTGAACAAACCTATTTGCCTTTAGTAAATCAACCCCAATGTTCTGAAAAAATAAATCTAATGCAGCCATCACATCTAAGGACTGGTAAACTACAATGTATTGCATTAGAATTTTGGGATTAGATACCCTTTAATAAAAAACTGCCATAGTTAATTTGCTATATTCTTGTGCTCTACATGCCTTGCTGCATTGTTTGCCTCTAGGTGGAGACACCTCTTGTTTAGAAACTTCCCATGTACCATTTAAATTATTACAACTACAGAAAAAAATACAATGTGCACATTGCGCTGTTAGCTAATTAGACGAGCTATATGTACTTGTGTAGAATGTTAATGTTTTGACCTTCAATCAAGGTTCCTGGAAATAATGATTCTGTAGGTGGATATCGTTATGCATAATAGGGGAATCTATACCATTATTTCCATGAGCAATGTCCACATTAGTAGGGTTTTCTCTTTGGATGCCAAATATTAGGGTTTCATCAATGGGATATGGAACAAACTCTACAGCTGCGTCTTGTGTTTGTTTAGGGACATTGGCTGGGGTTACAGGTGATGGACCCTTGCTTTGTCCTAATGGATTAGGTCCCATATTAGGAAAATTGATGTTGGGAAATGGAAGGGTGTCAATTTGGCTTGGTGGTAATCCCTCTAGGCCAGGACTGGAAGGATTCAAGACACCATTTATTGGAGGGTTTTCTCCCGGGATCTGTGCAGCTCCATGACCTGCTGACTTTACACCTGCTCCAGGAGAATCATCTTCTAAAGTAAAGTCTCCAGCCATGCCTGGGTGCAGTGGCTTGCCTCCAAGACTAGGTCCAACTCCTAGCAATCCTGGATATAAGGAACTCAAAGGATGTGCAGCTCCAGTGGGACCACCCTATAATACAAAGTAATGTGCAGACAACATTTTCAATATGTAACGTAGACTTTTGCTTCAAAAATAGCCACTACACAAAACTCTATTACCACATACCTCTGTCAGGTTTTTATTGCTGTCTGTGCCATCACTAGGAAGATTCACTTCCTCCATTTGCCCTGGTGACCACTGTCACCAAAACAATTGAGAACAAATCTTCCATGGGGACAGATGTGGAAGGAAGTAGAGGAAAATCTTCCCAATAGGAAACAGACAAAAGGAAAACTTGACAGGGTTTTTAACCATACTACTCAAAAAAAAAAAAAAGTCCACCGTATATCAATATGATGAAACCTGCTTCATAAATCCCCTTCTTTTGCTTTGATTTTAAAATTTTTCAGACCATCTGATCAGGCAGACCTTAAACAGTGATATGATTAAAGTAGTAGTAAACTCTCTTTTTTTATTTTTACCTACAGGTAAGCTTACAAAAAGGCTTACATGTAGGTAAAATGAATATCTCCAAAACATGCACTATTTAGGAGATAGTCTAGCGAGCGTCAGCCAGTGACATCACCGACACATGTGCTCTGAAGAAACGGCAGACCTATGCTGTTCCTTCAGAGTTGTGTGCTGCAGCCGAGACTCACGCGTGCATGCACAGGAGTGACGTCATTGCGGCTCGGCCATTTAGGTGGCCGAAGCCTGTGAACTCGGAAGAAGAACTGGGTGAACATGAAAGCCTCTGCAACGGTAATAGAGGGACTGCTGAAGGGTTTTGTTTTCGGGTAAGTCTTTCATAATGTGCTAGTATGCACACGGGCATATCTACCATGAGGCAAACAAGGCATTTGCCTAGGGTGGCAATTTTTACGGGGGCAGCACTGCTCCCTGGAAGAAGGGACATATTGATCAGTGGCGGACAGAGCTATGCAGGGCCGCCATCTGAGGGGTACCACTGGTACTCCTGTAGGTGGCCTGGACAGCAGGAGGATAGGCGTGGTGGGGGAGAGCAGTTGTAGAAGGCTGCACTGTGTGTCTCTCCCTCCAGCAGCTGAAAGCCGGTTTGAGGTTTTTCCCCCTCTCCCTCCCGTCAGCTTTCTGCTGCTGGAGGGAGAGACAGACCTGGCCGGATGGAGGGGGTGCCCTGGTGTTCCTGAGTGACTGCTCTCCGCTGAGCTCCTTCCCCCGGCCGCACTCAGAGCTGTGACCAGGGGACAGCCTGGAGCAGGGAGAGGAGTGGTGGAGAGGAAAGAGCCCGGAGGAGGTGAGCTGTTTTGTGTTCTCTTGGCCCTCCCTCCTGTCATCCATCCAGTACATGATGCACAATCACTGACAGGTCATATGGGACTGTACACACACAGTATGATTACCACCCTCTGCCCACATTTCCTGCTGCCTGGAGATCAGCAGCCCTTGAGCCCTTGGGGGGGGGGGATCATACTGTGTGTGTGCAGTCCCATACAATGTGAGAGAGAGAAGAGAGAGAGGGAAGAGGGAGAGAGGGAGGAGAGAGAGAGAATAGAGAGAGAGAGCGAGAGAGAGAGAGAGAGAGAGAGAAGAGAGAGAGGGGAAAGAGAGAAGAGAGAGAGAGGAGAGAGGGGGAATAGAGAGAGAGAAAGAGAGGGGGGTAGAGAGAAAGAGAGAGGGAGAGAGAGAGAGAGAGAGAGGCAAAGAGAGTATATACATGCACACACTTATTGAACTCTCTCGCTCTCTCATTGGAGGGGGGGGGGGGGGCACAACATTTTTGTGTTGCCTAGGGCAGCATAAAATCTAAATACATCATAGTATGTAGTGCATACTAGCACATTATGATATTGCCTTGCAATAAGAACCTTGAAGGGCTTCAAATGTATATATTTGGGGGTATGTGACAACGCCTGTCTAACGGAAATGGAACTCCAGCCAACACATATTTGGGCAAGGACACAGGGGCCCCATGATCCCCTATTGCCTGGGGGCCCCATGAGTTGTCAGTCCACCCCTGATACACACCCGCAGTGGTTCGCATGAACGGGGTGCAATTCTGATGCGGTGTGGAATTCGCAGTGTTTTCAATGCAAATTCCGTACCGCATCAGAATCGCACCCTATCATGCGAACCGCTGCGGGTGTGTATGTTAAGTTAACAACGATTCTAGTGCTGACCCAAAAAGGGTCCTGCACGTGTTTGGTGCGGGTGCGGTGCGATTAGAGCCATACAAAATGTATGGCTCCAATCGCACTGCACACAAATCGCATGTGATTTGCACAGGAATGCGGTTCGGTTCCTGTGCGAATCACATGTGATATGCCGCACTGCATATATGTGAACCCAAGCTCAAAGTTTTACTTATTTTCACCAAATATAGAAAGAACATTCTGCTTTATACTTTTTCAAGTGTTATGGATGGTCTTTTTTACAGTTTAACAGAGACTATTAAAAAAACTGACTACTACCAACATGTAGCAAATACCAATGGATCCTCTATTTTAGTACCTGCATTTCTTCTGAACTCATCATTCCAAGCCTGGCTGGTGGTAACTGTAAAATATACAACACTTATTAAATTTATTAAATTTGAGCAAGTGATTTAATAATCAATAAGTCCCAGATAAGTATTGCAGTGATATGTTGCTACAAAGGGAGGCAGGGTTCCAAGATGGCGGTCAGAGCTCCCAGGAAATCCCAATGGCACCACAGATAATATCACCATTTCCCATTTAAAAAACAATGCTGAAAAACTGAGGTTTCTCTGGTCTTTAAAATAGCACCAGGAGCTGGAGGAGATCACAAACCCTGCAGCCTGTGCATTTAAAGAGTTGTGACATTTTTTTGAGATCCTGTTATGGTTTTAGTAGGGTATATATTTTCTGATATGTATCCCAGTTAATATTTATATTCCCAGTCAAGAACTTCCGTAGAACCTCTACGATTTTGATGGTCAAGTGTCGTTTTTTTCCACCTTTTGAAGCAACGGAACTGATTTTGTAAAATGCTTATCATATAGTTGTTATTTTGTATGAACGCTCTCTGATTCATGTGTTGCAACTATTCCATTATATGAACTGAGCTACACAACTCTGAAAATAATGAAATAACTGGGTTGGAGCAATGTTTGTTTGAGGTCATCTGTAACCTTCTGGATGGTTTGGTGATGGTTTATCTGTAAACACTGTATTTTTTCCTGAAAATCTACATGGCTCAGGTATAGCTGTTGCTAAATGTTAGTTAGGTAACATCTCGGAAACAAAGGGTGTGTTATTTTTTTATGGAAACCTTGACCTTTCAGAGGATGAACTGGGCGTATTGTTCTTTTATAAGCATTTACAGTACTAATATAATCTTTCTTATAATTTTTTTTAAGGAAATGTCCTTGGCACTTTTACTTACTCCAGGTCCTCTCCCATAATTCATAAAGAAAAGATTGGGGTATGGCTGAAAAAAAGACAAACACATATGTTTTTAGAAAAATTGCAGGCGTAAGCTTTTACACAAAATAGGAATTCATTTTGTATCACCGTTTTCAGTGTTTTATTACTGTTATCCAGGTCACCTTGACCATGCAGAAGGGATAAAATGTACACAGAATCACAGTGACAGCTGTGCCAGTGGCTTTATATGTAAGATTGGCTGTCATGGTAATCACATGATAGGTAACCAATTGGTTTTTGATTATTTCCTACTGATTTGTTGGATTTCCTATATGTACTTCATGCTAACCCCTACTCCTTTCTACTAAACTTCACCCTCTTGCCATACGTGCATTGTGGTTGGTGTAAACACCTGCACCACTACTTCACATATCAGGAGAAAATATGTGAATTGTTCCTCTACCTAAATACTGTGTAAACAACTTTGATCACTCGGTGTTAGAACCTGTAAAATTATAGTAATTCTCTTAGACATTGTTAATCTTGCCTTCTCAAGAACTTATTTCATGGGCAGCACAGTGGCTAAGTGGTGAGCACTTCCGCCTGGCAGTGCTAGAGGTCGTTGGTTTGAATCCCAACCACGGCAACAAATGCCTGGAGTTTGCATGTTCTCCCTGTGCCTGTGTGGGTTTCCTCTGGGTACTCCGGTTTCCTCCCACACTCCAAAGACATGCTGGTAGGTTAATTGGCTCCTGTCTAAATTGGCCCTTGTATGTATGAATGTGAGTTAGGGAGCTTAGATTGTACACCCCTTGAGGGTTAGGGACTGAAGTGAATGTACAATATATATATATATGTGTAAAGCACTGTGTAAATTGATGGCACTATATAAGTACATAAAATAAATTAGTACTAAGAGACTTACATTCTGTTGGTGAATAGGTGGGACTCCTGCGGGGTCTGGTAAAGGGTCTGCTGCTCCTTGTTGCAATAGCTTATTCATTATTGTCTGGTACTGGATACAATTTAAAATATAAAGATTAGCAAATGTTTACAATTAATAATTCATAAGTCTTATCCCATCTCATTGCTATTTTCAAATTCACAAAAAAAAAGTCAAAAATGAAGACTTTGGTGATACATGTGAAGTGGAACTCCAGGCTGATTTCTGGGACAGTGGTGAAGGATAAGAACCTATGTCAGCTTCATTTTGTCATTTTTACCACTTTGGGGAGAATTTTCCTCACCTCCTGTCCCAGAGACAGAGCAGGAAGTCCTCCCAACTATCACATTACATGAGAAGAGTAGAGGTGGGAGTGGCAAGGGCAAGCTTTACAAGAATGTCCTTATTTCAGCCGCCTATATCTCTGGATTTACTCTTCATTTTGATGTGTGGTGTTGAATGAACACAATTTTTATAAAACCCAAGCTTTCTTTGAGCTTCACTGAGCTGCTGTCAGCCAACTCTATGGAAAAGATGATACAGGTAATAAAGCTGTCAGGTTATCACAGATATCACTGGAAGAACTGCAAAGTTACTATACTAGATAAAGTACATTAAACAGTCCATTGCTTGCTGTCATAGTACTGAATAGGCCATTTGGATCTTCTTATATATCTCATTAAAATAATTATCCAGCATTATGAGCATTGCTGTTCAGTTTATTTTGTTTTTAGGAAAAGCTAAACAGTATGTAAAACCACCAAAAAGATGGGTTCTAAACAAACCAAATACTTTTTTTTAAAAAACGATTCATGAGAATGCCACCCCAACCAAAGCAATTTTTGAGATGCATTACATAATGCACATGAGTATAATTACATAATGCAATATATTAAACCTAAGCCAGGGTAATGATTACCATAAACAATGCTACCGTTTGGATTTGACCATCAGCTGGACCACCCTTTGGGGGAATCAGAGTTGGATCTGTGTGCTGTATATTTGGATACCCTAGGGGCAGTAGAGGCTGGTGCATAAGATGATCTGCCTTAGCTGATGTAGCTGTTGATTGCTGGGGAACCGTCTGTCCATCCTGTCCAGGTTTAGCTGGTTGACCTACAGATGGCATCCCTGGCAATGGTGGAGGATGTATGGGCAAGGCATATTCAAACTGCAAAAAATAAGGAAAAAAAAGAACTTAACATATTGTCATGTGCATTTTATTTTTCTTTTAAATGAGAATTGTAATGTTTTTGCTAATTCAATAAATAATACAAGGAGCATGGTAAGCTGCTGAAGCCAAGTCAGTACAAGGTGGATATTGGATATTGGTGCTATGGATACTGACCTCTGCTGTACTGCACGATTTGTTATTTGTATTGTTTAATTTAATAAGCCCAACTGTCTCCAAGGAAAAGTGTGTAAGGAAAACAAAATAAGTCATGGTTACCATGATTCCTATACTAGATCATGAGTGGCAGATTCCATATGTATACTGAACAACATTAGGGCCTCATGCACAATGGATGCTTTTCTATCTCTCCTAGACTCCTCTTTTCTTGGCAGTGGCATGTTGACAGGAAAAAACTCTTGGCGCTTGTAAACATGTGTAATGCATTTAGACACATTTAGCCACATCAAGCGTTTGGGCATTAATTAATTTAATTGGCCAGAATAATAATTTTTTCTGGCCATTGAAATTAATTGACGCTCAAGCACTAAATGCGTCTAGCGTTAATGTACATTTCCAGACGCCAAACATTTTTTTTGCCAAAACAACGCTGCTCCTGGACACACTGGTAATGTTTTGTTTTTTCTCTGCCTCTAAATGCCTATGCCTCTAAACTCTTCTAAAAGCCTATGTGTGCATGGACACATAGGCTAACATGCAGGGGCATTTAGAGGCAGGGGAAAAAAATGCCTTATGCCCCTAGGAGCCGCTGTAAAAGTGTTCAGGGTCCATGAGGCCTAATGTTTTTTTCTATATGTACTATATACTAAAAATGAATAGACCATTAAATAATTGACACAGCAGCACATCTATAGAAAAATGCTTGACAGCCATTACCTGCTGGTTGTCTGGCATTTGTGACCGTTGATGTAACCAAGGATACATATGTGGTGGTAAAAGTCCATGTAGCCACAAAGTAGAATAGGGATCGTTATAACCAAATCTTGAAAGCTGAAATAAAAGTCAGTTACCTACTTTTATATGCACAGGCAGCAGACTATGAATCTATTATATAGAATTATGTCAATTTGAGTTTAAACAAAAGGAGCATTCTAAGAAAGAACTAATATATAGTTATTAGATCATTTTTGACAAACCTGAGGAGACTTTACAGGTAACATTAGCAGTGAGAGTTCCAAAGAAACAGAAAAGTGATGGCAGAAAAAGACCGAGTGGTCCATCGAGTCTGCCCGTTGTGTGTTTGTTTGTGTGTGTGTGTTTGTGGGGGTTTTTTTTTGGGGGGGTGTTTTGAGTATAGATCTATGCTTGTCTTAAGCATGCTTGAAGCTATGTTCTGTTGACTGGCTCACTACATTTGATGGAAGTTTATTCCAAGCACCAACTATTTTTTCAGTAAAGTAGTACTTTCCGAGATTAGTTTTGAACTTTCCTCCAGTTAGTTTAAGGTCGTGTCCCCGTGTTCTTGATTTTTGTTTTGTCTTGAAAATACTGCCCTCCTGAACCTTATTCATCCCTTTGATGTATTTAAAAGTTTCATTCATGTCTCTGCTTTTCCTTCTTTCCTCCAGACTGTACGTGTTAAGTTCCTGAAGTTGCTCTTGATAAGTTTTTATCTCCCAGACCTTTCAGCATTTTTGTTAGCCGTCTCTGGTCTCATTCTGTCTTATCAATATCTGTTTATAAGTGAGGTCTCCAGAACTGGACACAGTATTCTAAATGAGGTCTAACTAAATATCTATATAGGGGAATCAGGACCTCCTTCCTACTGCTGGTGACCCCTCTAGTGATGCATCCTAGAATTCTATTTGCTTTCCCCATTGCCTGGCCACACTGTTTGCTCATTTTGCAATCATCTGAAATAAGTACCCCAAGTCCTTTTCATCTGAAGTGCTGGCCAACAATGTACCCCCAATGTTGTACTCTCTCAAGTGATTATTTTTACCCTGGTGCATTATTGTACATTTAGAAACACTGAACTGCAGTTTCCACTTTTTTGACCAGTCTTCCAGCAATGCCAAATCATGTTCTATGTTGCAGACACCTCCAGGGATATCAAACCTATTACACACCTTTGTGTCAGCAGCAAAAAGACATACCTTACCCAACAAACCTTTAGTTATATGAATTACATATAGATTAAATAGAACAGGACCTTGTAGAGAGCCTTGTGGTACACCACTAGTGACTGGTCTCTGTATTGAGTGAACACCATTTATAACCACACTCCGGTATCTATCCTTTAGCCAGCTGCATATTCACTGAACCACCCAAGGGCTAGGTCCTAGCTTGTACAACTTTTGTATTAGACCATTATCTGTAAATGTATCAAATGCCTTGCTGAAATCAAGATATGCAATGTCCACAGCACCATCCTGGTCCAAAACATTGGTAATATAGTAAAAAATCCGAACAGAGTAGTCTGTCATGATCTGCCCTCAGTAAAGCCATGCTGCTTTGGCTCCAGCAAGTTGTGTGTTTTTAAGTGATTGATGATCCTTCTTTTCAGGAGTGATTCAATTAACTTGACTACAACCGATGTTAAACTCACTGCCCTGTAATTGCCAGCTTCTGCCTTGCCAGTAAAAGAGCTGACCTTTTGACATTCGTCCCACATGTCAAATCCCAGGGTTTTAGTTGGGTTGCTGAGGCACTGAGCATAACACCATAGTGTTCTTACACTCTTGCTGCAATTTATTTAATACAATGTGCTTCCATGATGCTATGTTTGCATACCATTCTAGTAAGACAGCTCAGTGGTGTTAGCTTACTTGTGGATTGTATCTCTAATTGTTACTCCACATGGTGCCATAGGACAGTAGACAGGTGTGTGTCCCTCTTATGACTCATTGAGTTGTGTGATTGTTGGATCAAATAATATTCTATATAGAGCACAGAAAGCTGCAGAAAATTTCCATTCAGCATATTGTAGAGCTCTACCCAGGGCCGGACTGAAAACTCATGGGGCCCCCTGGGCAATAGGGGATCATGGGGCCCCTGTGTCCTTGCCCAAACTCAAAAAAGCCTATGAAAGGTACCAGTGGCATCTCATGGGACCCCCTACTGACCCCGGGCCCTCGGGCTGTGCCCAAGTTTCCAAATGGTCAGTCTGCCCCTGGCTCTACCTGCTATCATTTTGTGGTAAATACCCAGTTTATGTATATGTACATTCTTACCTGAGGCAGAGCAGTAAGTTTATTGGCTGCTTGTAACTGTTGCATTGTCTTAATAACAAAAACAAAGACAAAACAATATGACTGTTAATATTACATGTAATGTGTAGTTACATCAAAATACTATTACATGAAAATATGTTTGATGTACAGTATATGTGCTTCATTCTGCCTAGTCACTAAGATGTTATTGCCTGTTCCAGGTTGTAAAAAATGATCACATTCATAAAAAAAAGTTTCAACTTTTACTACAAGAATCCTTTGGGGACTGCAGCACAAGGAGCAACTTGGTCCTTGGTGCAGCGCAGCTCTGGAAACCAATGGTTTAACAGACAATCTCTTTCTGCCTGCTGACACATGGCTGTCCAGGGCTGAAACAAGGGGTGGGCTGGAGGGGCAGCTGCCCCTGGTGCAGCAAACTCATGTGCGGAAGGGGGTGCTGCATGGTGAGTTCCCACCCCGTTAGCATTTTAGGTCTGTCTGTTTCAGGGAGGGAGGGGGAAATTGTACTGGAGACACAATGGAGGGGGGGGGGGCTGGATTTGTGGTAGGAAAGTGGATTTGACAGTTGTGATGAGGAGATGTATACTAGGAGGGTAGAAGATTTGTGCTAGAGGGGGAAATTTAGAGGAGGGAAGATTTGAGCTGTGAGGGGGTTTGGGGGGAAGGGTCTGCGCTATAGGAGGGGAATGAGTTGGGATAATGGTGAATTTTTGCATTTTTATTTGGGGAAAATATTGGCTTGTAGTGGGAATTTATACTAGGGGGGGGGGGGGGGGTGAGCAGGCAGGTTAGTGCTGGATTTTTATTGGGGGGAAGGGAAGGGATTTTTGCAAGATGCTCACATCTTCGGGGGCACACTTTGTTGTCTTCATTCTGAGTGCTCAATTATCTTGTCCTGGCACTTTGGCTATCACTATAGAGAATTAATTCATTTTGTTTGGGTGTCACAGTGTTTAGCACTTTCAACTTGCAGGGCTTGGTTCACAGCTGCACAAAAACAATATGGTGTTTGTATGTGCTTCTTGTTGTTGCAGTGGTTTCTTGATTTTGTTTCCAATGGTTTAAACATTATGTATATGTTAATAAGTTTCTACCTGAACATCATCCCTAGAATGTATTTGCTTATGGATGTAGCATAGACATGTAAGCTCTTCTGTGTCACTCATGATAATATGGACTTTGGATTATATACACTAATGCAGAGCAAAGATTGCAGTATAGACTTTAGATTGTTACAAAGTATCTCTAGAGCAGTGACTGTGGGAAAAACATTAGACTGAAGGTAAGCTCCTTTGGAGCAGACACTGTGAAATAGATATTACAACATAATTAAGATCCTCAGGGGCACTGACTATGGAGTAGACATTAATTTGTAAGTAAGCTCCTCTGGGGCAGAAACTGTGGTATAGACATTAAATTGTAAGTAGGGTCTTCATCTGCAGTGACTGTGGAAAATACAGTACATTGGATTGTAGGCAAGCTCCTCTGGGGCAGAGACTGTGATATAGAGATTAAGTTGTAAGTAAGATCCTCGGGGGCACTGACTGTGGAATAGACATTGGTCCGTAAGTAAGCACCTCTAGGGCACTGAATGTGGTTTAGACTTTAGATCATAAGTAAGCTCCTCTGAGGCATTGACTGCCATATAAACATTAAAGTGTCAGTATGGAACAGTGACTGTGATATAGATGTTAGTTTGTTTGTATGCTCCTCTGGTGCACTGACTGAGGCATAAACATTAGATTGCACATATGCTTGTAAAACACTTTACACTATATAAATGAATTGATTTACCTCAAGACTCATACTGGCCATGCCACGTGTCCCTTCTACTTGGGGATTCACCTAGATAAGTGAACAACACAGTTAATATATCTTGTGTTACTTTGTCCTAATGGACAACTCCTCCCTGAACTGATATTTATGTTTTGTGAGGTTACTGGAAAGGTGAGTTACATCCTGTCGTGGGGTTTGGGGCTCCCTAGGCATATAACCCCACCAGAATTCCCAGCTCCATCTAACTGCTCCAGTCAAATAAAGGCGCATGAAGGAGTGGATATTGGTGTGAGCCTTGTGATATTTAGTGCCTTTTAACTGCTGCAGCTTTACAAAGCTAAATGATGGAGGCATTGCACTGATAAACCGAAAGCCAGTAGAGGAAAAATCCAGATGAAACCTGATTGTGAAAGTACAGCACACTAAAAATGACTTCCAATATTTCTTCTTTGTTACACAATTAATCCTACATCTAGTTCTACCAAGCTGACTTGAGTACCTTCTGCCAGTCTTTAAAAATCCATACTTTCATTACATATTTTGAGGGAAAACTAATATTGTGATATATATAAATAGCAAAGGTGTTGTAAAGATAGGTACACTACAAATAGAAGGTGTACTTGGGTGTTCTTTTGTGCATGGTCAAAGATATTAGGCTCAGTTATGTCATCATACTCTTAAATAGTAACTTCAAGTGGGCCCTATTAAGATTGGATCTTGTGCTACACAAATGTGGAAGTATCAGGAAGTGTTTTGTTTTGTGAACCTATTGTGGACCTTTTTTTTAAAAATAAATACATTTATACATTCTATTCATTTCTATTATGTAAAGTTTTTTTCTGTTTTGGTAAAGGCCTAGAGCAATGTTGGGCTTTTGCTGATGTTTATGTACCATTTTGGGAGATTGCTGTCACAATCGCGGCGTCAGACCCCAGACCTTCTCACAAAACTCGTGACCGAAGGACTGGCCGATCTAAAACCGCGATGTGGCGTGCATAACAATATCACACCCAGCTGCACCCTGCACAATGATTTTCCAGCTAATGGTCAACCGATTGATGTGCCGTCAGCCTGAGCGATTGTTACTGGGTCAGGTTAATTACGCAACTGACCCTTACACACTGCCACCACCCCTTTTTTTGTACAGAGAAAGAGGAAACTCTCTTTATCAAATATACACTATAATGGTTGAAAAGTCGTCTGTCCAATACGGTCACCGCAGGCCGATTGGGCAGAGGATTAAACAAAGACAGTAGCGTCTCTTTAGAGGCAGGAATTCGTAAATTGCAATTAAGCGCTTTAGAAACAGTGTAACACTTTCAGAAAGAAAGATTTATTACTAAAAGAGTCAAACAGGTGCAATAAAATATTTACAGAAAAAGATGTAACTAAGATATATATATATATATATATATATATATATATATATATATATATATATATAAAACAGCATAGCACAGCAAAGAGATAACAGGTAGAAGTTAAAGGGTTAAGTTACTTGCCATTTAAACCTTGAATGGAAGCAGATCACATTTCAGAGTGAAAGGGTCTCCCCAGGTGGTATATTGATGTTAAGAATGGGAGAAGACTTTAACTTACTTATTAGGCCTGCTAGCCTGTGTTTTTAAAGTTCCCCAGCAGAAGGGTGGCTCTGAGTAACTGACCAAAACTCTGTTTAGGGAGGGATCGTCGGGTGGAACTCTGAATTAGAACCATCATCTTTCCTAATCCATATTTTGGCCTATAACTTTCCAGCTGCACAAGCGACAATCTCTCCGCGGGTATTTTATTATGCAAATAAGTCTAAGGATCATGTGGATATGAATTATGAGATTGTAGGCTGCACGGTTCATGAGATCTATGTTTCTGCTTCCCTGAGCGTGCGAAACGAATGGAGAGACCTATCAGAACGTCCGTCTGTGCATTGGCCTTTAGACGAGGTGCCCGGTTTTTATGTAAGTCTTCCATATTTCAATATATGAAACATAGGGGAAAAACTGACTTGAGGAATGTTCATTTAATTCTGTCAGCTACGCTGCTAGGTTTTATGAGGTTACAATCTCTTTCAATTCCTGGGAAAAGCTGCCTTATCTTGGTTATGAGGTGAGAAATTACACATGTTCTCTGGCAGAGAGGCACCACGTGGCTCCCTGCTGGGATCTAGCCTGTGACACTTTTAACACACACACATCTGTCACTGTGCCTCTCAGAAAGGGAGGGGGAAGGAGAATAAAGAATAAATTAATACTTTTAATAAAAGGGGGAATCTGTGTCCATCTCTGATGCGCAAGTTTGCTACAATTGCTACTTATATTCTGTTGTGGTGACAGATGCTCACTGTGACAGGAAGTGATTAAAAACCTCCTCAGTCCTCATGCACACTGGACTTTTTACAGCTGCTGTTTTTTTGGCTTTTGACGTTTTTTTTTCAGCCAGTAAACCCCCCAGCATGTTATCCTATGTGTCCATGCACACATAGACTGCAATCAACGTTTTTTGGCTGGGACTTTTTTGAATGAAAAAAAAAACACAGGACTAGTGGGTTTCTAGAGGAGTTTTTTAGCTGTAAAAATGCTCTAACATTGAAAAACGTGGCAAAATGAGGTAAAACGCTGCAAACCAGCATTTTTGGACTTTTTTTGACCAACAAAAAATGTTTTTTGGTTAAAAAATGCTAAAAACCGCAAACGTGGAAAGACGCAGGAAAACGTAGCTAAACGTGGCAAAATGCCACTAAACGCTAATGCAAAAACGCTAAAAAATGCTGAAAAACTCATGTTTTTAACATGACTTTACACAGCTAACGTTACCAGCATTATCAAAACGCCCCGTGTGCATGGAGCCTCATTTTGGATTTTTTCCTTCACTTCCCGTTTTTTTGATAACACGAAATTAAGGTAGTCATTGGTAGCAATAACAACTTAACAAAGGTTCTCTTTCAAAAACTCCATATGAAGCTAAAAAATGTCACTTTACAAACGACTGTGGGTATTATGCCTTCTTTGATTTAATGAATACATGAAGAAAATATGCCATGTGTTTGTTCATTCCTATGTACTGATGACAAAAACATTAAAACAAGAAATAAAAAGTTAAGTACTTACTGGATAGGCGAAAACAGAGCTGAGCATACATAAACCCAATGCCAGTACCTCCATCATTCACAGCAGGAACTGTTTAAGAAAATAGAGTTTCTAATTATGTTGAAATGTTTTAAGAATATCCAGAAAATTGTTTATGGTAAACTAACTGATACTATGGTCAAATTAATAAAAGTCATTCCCTGTATCCAAATCTAATCTCAAAAAAGGAATACTGTCATATCGTTCCTAAAAGACAAGCTACTACTGGTAATAGTAAACACTATTGCTTTAAGATACATAATACATATGCTTTGGAAGACTTTACAACATAAAAAGGATTTTTCAAAGTAACAAACATGTCTGAACTATGCATGCATGTGAAAATGTAAACCGATAACCTACCTTCTCTCTGACTTCTTCAGTAGTGAAGGAAGGTCTGTTTAATGATTATAAAACATTATCCAAAGTCTTCTTGGACTGCAATTTAAACCACATTTAAATAAAAAACAGCCAATCAGGAGAAAGAAAAAGGATGCATCCCTTGTGCAATTAGTTGAGGGATTTTTATTGCCTACAAAGCATTTCATACAGCCTTATTACACTTAATTGCAGACTAAAGTTTCAGGCCAGCTTATTATGCCCTATAATCTATATTTTCACAACACACACTACAAGAAGGTGAACAGCCTCCTGAAATAAGAGTGGTGTGAATCTTGTAATTAAGGTAACCAAATGTGCTTGGATTCCCTGACAGTAATGCTAGGGAATGTGCACACAGATGTATTGCTTCAATTCTCATAAAGAGCCAAAGCAAAGCTGTGGGTAAACACATGGATTTCTACTGACAGCTGCAGGTGTCAATGAGGCAATGTCACCATGGCACTAGAAAAAGCGCTTTAAAAGAATAAATATCTCCATAGTCAGAAGAAGTGCCGGGGACATGTATTTGGTATTAGAACAGCAACAGTGTTATTATGGGAATGGAATGTGTCACACAAATTCTTGACACAGAACCTCAAAACATTCAGGGCATATCCAAATTTTGGTAAGGTTTCTCCGTTTTCTTCATGTTTTGCCCATTTTTAAGTTATAGTACTGTAAGCCATTACAATTATGCTAGAAATAAAACTACGATCCCAACTCATCCATCAGCCATGTAGGCAAGTCTCACAGATATTTCATATCACTCATTCTGTTCTCTCCATATCATGGGCAATAACCTTGCCTTAGTGACGCCTGTTGTGTAGTCCTACAGCATTATTATTTGTAGCGAAAATAAACAAACAAGTTATAGCCCCATTCAAATCAGTCCTGGAGCTGATGTCTAATGTCCCTTCCACACTCCTGCAGAATATGGCCAATTTAACCAGCCACTAGTTAACACCCACATCCAGGTAAAAATTAAATTTCAATAGTACGTTGAACATTGAATTACCTTTTTTCTCGGCCTTGATTTCAAACATCTCGTCCTAAGCCATCCTGTAGTGTAAAAAATCAGTGTCACAGTTTCCTCTGTGAGCCAAGCTAGTTTCCTGCCCTGTGGACCTAGCATTTCTTCCCACTCATCATTTTCTTGAACACTGGTTCTCTCACCACCCTCCTGAGTTCTCCTGCCTTTGGAGTCTATGAGAACGGACCCGGCCACTGGAAATGTCCCCTTCATGAATAGAAGGTATCCATATCATGCATAATGTGATGTGGACACTCAAAGAAGGACTCCAGGAGGTAAACAGAAAAAAGACAGCAGGATCACCATTTCACCATGGTTCAGATAAGTAAATTGGGCATTTGGATAGGTTCTTTTTTCACAGCAGTTATGGGGGAGGATTGCTAACATCCTAGAGGTGGGATTTAACCTAACAGTATGATGTTGTGCTGTGGGTACAGATCCATGCAACCATAAGTGGAATACATAAACTTCATGTAAATTGTGTCTTAATGGAGATTACTCCAACATACACTGTGCTGCCCATAGGTTCTCAGATACATGTGTGATACCACATTGTATGTGCTCTGAGGCTGCTTGAGCTTTTTTTTTTTTTTTTTGGAGACTACATAAAGAAACATTTATAATATAAATCTTTAGTGTTACCTATACAGGGAAAACAACAGGTCCACTTACATTGAAAATACTGTGTTCCCCTTCTCCTTATACTCACCCTACCTTGCTTCCCTACCACTTCATGCACATACCGTGATGCAGGGAAAAACCCTATGTAAGCTCTTTCTGTATCTGGTCAGAGGGTAGTTAGTAGTAGAGAAACACATTCAACATGACTTGTCCTGTAATGTTAAAGACAATATGCTCCTAATCCAAGTAGCAGGAACATACCCTGCATGTATAGCCATATGACAGTATGCCAGAAAAACCTTAGCGCAATCACTAAGGACAATGGTCCACTAAATAGCTATATTTATTTATTTATTTCAGGTACTTATACAACGCTGTCAATTTATGCAGTGCTTTATATACATATATTGTACATCCACATCAGTCCCTAACCCTCAAGGAGTGTACAATCTAAGATTCCTAACTCACGTTCATACCTACACATACTAGGGCCAATTTAGACAGGAGCCAATTAACCTACCAGCATGTCTTTGGAGCATGGGAGGAAACTGGAGTACCTGGAGGAAACCCCATGCAGGCACATAGAGAACATGCAAACTCCAGGCAAGTGGTGTCATGGCTGGGATTCAAACCAATGACCCTAGTACTGCCAGATGGAAATGCTAACCATTCAGCCACTGTGCGACCCATTTAGCCACTGTGCTGCCCATTAAATATAGAACAGACAAGGCAGTGTGTATAAAGTAAAATCAAAATGAGCACAGATATAAAAAATAATATAATGAATTGAAAAAATGATGGTATAAAAAAAACTCCCTTAGTGTCAATTGTGTGTCAACAGTAGGACTAGTGTTATTACTGCTTCCCACACCTCTTGTGTTCCCATAAGTGTACAATGAAACAATATTTATATTTGATAATGTGCTGCACTATACAAATGTGTAAGTATGACTTTGTGCATTAGAATTTCATAAAAAAGACTCAATATAATATAACATTAACCACTTTACACTGGTCGTATGCATATTTGCGACCTCTCGGCAGGTGGTCCTTCACTCCGAATGGCCGCATATATGCATCCCTTTATAAACAAACTACCATGCTGAGAGCGCGCTCCCTGCATGCTCCCAGGACAGTAGCCGGAGGGGATGGGTAAGCTCCCTGTGCTTACTTGCCATCGGGAGCTTTCCGATGTGACTGCTGTGACAGCCAATCACAGCAGTCAAGTGACCCAAATGCCCACCTCCGCCTCCCGGCATCTAGAAGCTCTTAAAGGGTAAATCCCAAATGTCCATATATTCTTGTAGACATGTGCGTTTGTGTTACTGATATCTTTCCGCCCATGTAAGGTATTTTCTTACCTTATTTTCCCACTGTTATAATATTCCAGAATGTTCTATTACCACATGCAAGTATCCCTTCACAAACATCTATATGCCTTCACCTTATGTTTAGACCACACAAGTAGGTCTCATGTGATTGCCCCTTTAAGTGGGGTCTCTATGGCACAGTTGTAATATTTTCCTGCTGTTTACTGGTGCTTCTGAATCCATCTTCATCCTCTGTGGTCTTATAGTGGATGTTGATTAAAATCTCAAAAAAGGAATACTATATAGTGCCTTCATATAAAAACCAATATTTTTTATTTAAAATCTTTTTCCACTCATCGTTTCATGTGCACAAACAAGGTGCACTGCTGTGTATAGGCATAAATTGAAATAAACAACCAAAAATGGCCCACCACACACTTCTGGTTTCTGCGGTGTGACGTCACCAGCTCCTCCCAACGGTTTGCTTCATCAAATCACGTGACTTCATCAGGGGATATGTATAACATGTATATTTGTGTATATACACATGATTAACCTTATTTACCATGAAATCTGTCAAGACAGATGTTGATTGTCTAAAAACATAACAAGAGATATGAACAGTTTTGAGAACACCCTGTTCCTTTTCAATAATGAACAGGTTCCTATAATGTTACAATACTTTTCACTTGCATTCTGACTACAGAAGCTATCAGGACCGTATATGAAACTGGATACCCTTGACAGTCAAATAGAACCCAAGCCAGGCTAAACATGTTCCTTGTTGGTCTTTAGTCTCAATACCACCTATGTATGTGCTAGGATAACATTTACAGGCAGAAACATTGCTGTGAATTGCTTTTACCAGTATCTTCTAATGTAGCTAACATGGACATGGAGGAGGTGGAGAGAGGATAGCTGGGGCCTGGTGATTGGTTGTCACAGGGCAATGAGAAAGACACAGGCTTGCCATACTCAAAAGTTCTAAATATTTCAAATATTTCTCTTAATTTTTGAAGGTAAATGGAGTGATGAGATTGAAGGGAAGATATATATACAGTGTAAAGAGGGTGTGTGGGCTAGATTTTGCAGAACCTTTCCACTTCCTTGAAAGGCCCACACACACTGGAAAGCGTGTATTATGCTCTCTATAACGTGGACCACTTGGAGTGTGTTCGGGGAAGCATAGTGGGTAAGTGGTTAACACTTCCACCTGCCAGCACAAGAGTCATTAGATCAAATCGCAACCACAGCACCACCTGCACGGACTTTGCATGTTCTCCCTGTGCCTGTGTGGGTTTCCTCCCACACTCCAAAGACATGCTGATAGGTTAATTGGCTCCTGTCTAAATTGGCCCTAATATGAATGTGAATGTGCCAGTGATTACTCACCGGTGCCCGGTGATTGCCGAGGGTCTCTGATAGGGGGCAGAACTGGTAGTAAAAAAAACAGTTCTCCTCCCTGTCAGCTCCTGCACACTGCTTTGCATAGCTGTGCACAGCCATGCAAAGCAGTGTCCTGACAGTGAAGCACAGACACAGAACATCATGTAAAACAGCACACAGTTAACCCTTTGATCGCTCCACATGTTTACCCCTTCCTGCCCAGTGCCATTAGTACAGTATCACTGCTTTTTATTAGCACTGATCACTCTATTGGTGTCACTGGGGATGTCAGTGACACCAAGTCAGTTCCACCCCAGTGTCAGAATGCCCGCCACAGTTCCGCAGTCCTGCGATAAGTCGCTTATTTTAGCAAAGAAATGTAGCAGAATAAATTTTGGCCTAAATTTATGAAGAAATTTAATTTTTTAATTTTTTTTATTGGATATGTTTAATAGCAATAAGTAAAAAAAATGTTTTTTTTTTACAAAATTGACAGTACTTTTTTGTTTAACGGAGAGATGATCAAATACCACCAAAAGAAATCTCTATTTGTGGGTAAAAAAATACAGAAATTTCATTTATGTACAGCGTTGCATGACCACGCAACTGTCAGTTAAAATAACGCAGCACCGTATCGCAAAAAATGGCCAGGTCAGGAAGGGGGGCAAATCATTTGGAGGGCAAGTGGTTAACAGCTATTGACAGGCAGGAAAAAGGGAGCAATTATATGTAGTAGCAGGAGAAAAACCTGCTACTATATGTATGTGATGTTCAGCTCCTGCCCAACAGGCTGAGAGTCGCCATTACTAGTATAAAAAAATAAATAAAAATTCCAGTATATATACCGCCATTTGTAGACACTATAACTTTCACGTAAACCAATTAATTTACATTAATTGGGATTTTTTTTAGCAAAGACATGTAGCAGAATACATCTTGGCCTAAATTTATGAAGAAATTAGATTTTTTACATTTTTTTACTGGACATGCTTAATAGCAAAAAGAAAAAAATTATGTTTTTTTCTCAAAATTGTCAGCCTTTTTTTTTATAGCGCAAAAAATTAAAATCGCACAGGTGATCAAATACCACCTAAAGAAAGCTCTATTCATGGGGAAAAAAAGACATACATTTCATTTGGGTGCAGCATTGCATGATCGCTCAATTGTCAGTTAAAGTAACACAACGATGTAACACAAAAAATGGCCTGGTCAGGAAGGGGGGTAAATCCTCTGGAGGGCAAGTGGTTAAAGCACAAGGGATATTACTTACATTCAGTGAGATGTGTTCTTTGTGCTGCTGTCTTTGTTTAGTATAAATCTTCATCCTCGCCCCCCCCCCCCCCCCCAAGTGTCTGCTTATACCCGCCCTTTCCACCCAGCTCCTCCATTCATATAAGCCATTACTATAGCTTCCATGAATGACATACGATCTATGAATGGAGGGATGGACTTTTACATCATCCTCCTGTCCTCCATTTGCCTTCTATGAATGAAGAAACTGGGTGGAAAGGGACGGCATAGTCAGGCACTCTTGATAACTGTGACAGCTCCCTTAGTTCAAATACCCCCCCCCCCCCCAAACTGGAAGAATATGTGTGGTTGGGTATTAGAGGAGGACGATTTCTACTAAATGAGGACACAGCAGCACAAGGGATACTGTACACCTCACTGAAAGTAAGTAATGTTACCAGTGCTTATTATTTATTTTTGTTAACTAAATTTAGGCTTTAACTCTATTGAAATGTCACAAATCTTAAATTCTATTCCTTTCGATGCAGGGCAGCATGTTGTAATGTGATGTAGTGCATCACAAAATCCTTCTTACCAGCATGCACCAACTCAGGGCATTGTTGTAAATTACAATAGGATATAGGGCAAATTACCTTGTCTATTAAATGGGACTGCACTTGGCAACACTTCCTATAGTGTGAATGCACTGAAAGGTTTATGTGCTCCTTTACCTTACATAGATATGTTTAATTTATATTCAGTGAGAGTTATTTTATCCTTTAAGTCTCTTTATCAGTAATTATGGCAGGAACATGCAATAGTCTTCCTTTTCCCTATACGCTGTTAGACAAATTTATTTCAGATCAGGAAATTTGGATACTATGAAAATGTGACTACTTGCATTTTAATTGTTGGGCAACCGTTAGGATAATTACATAGGAGATGTAGACGGTGCTGAATTATATAATGGCAAGCTTTGTGGTTGGGGCTAGACTTTCTCTAAATGTCAGCTCTCACTTATCAGCAATATTGGTCCAAACCGTACATTGTAACAACTGTCTACAAAAATCCCCCAGTTACTTTTTCTTAATTTATCTTCAGTTGCTAGTAATCATTGCCCAAGAACCTGGTTGTATTATATTGATGTTTTTGGAGATTCATAGTTTATTTCAGAGGTCTGCAATAGTTTTTTAATGGAAACCTTGGCTACCTCTACTAATGAAATGTATCATTTGTAGGTTTTACCTATTTGCAAAGTTTAGTAACTCAGGGAATCTCCTTGGATAGAAAGGTGCAAGTACCAGGGAAACCATCCTTAGCAACACTTCAATAGTTAGTAAATCACGGACCCAGAACAAGCATACAGGCATTATCAGTAGAGATGAGCGAATCGAACCTGGCAAAGTGGAATTCGTTTCGAATATCAGGAAAAATTCGATTCGCATCGGATCCGAATTTTAGCAAACTTCGGGTGCACGAATCGAATTTTTCCCGATCAGCCGGCAAAAGTGTCACTGCAGAGAGCTCCGCTATTTCTGACAGTTCTGACAGTTCATTTACAGCGGTTGAAACATTGTATCTATTTGTTTCCATTTAGGATACAGATGTTTTTATTCGGAAATAAATAGATACAATGTTTCAACCGCTGTAAATGTGAAGGAACTGTCAGAGAACTGTCAGAAATAGCGGAGCTCTCTGCAGATACACTTTTTGCTGTACTTTAATTCTTCTTCTTTTCATTCTTCTTCTTCTTTTCATTCTTCTTCTTCTTCTTCTTCTTCTTTTCATTCTTCTTTTCATTCTTCTTCTTCTTCTTTTCATTCTTCTTCTTCTTTTCATTCTTCTTCTTCTTTTCATTCTTCTTTTCATTCTTCTTCTTTTCATTCTTCTTCTTCTTCTTCTTTTCATTCTTCTTTTCATTCTTCTTCTTCTTCTTTTCATTTTTCTTTTCATTCTTCTTCTTCTTCTTTTCATTCTTCTTCTTCTTCTTTTCATTCTTCTTTTCATTCTTCTTCTTTTCATTCTTCTTCTTCTTCTTTTCATTCTTCTTTTCATTCTTCTTCTTCTTTTCATTCTTCTTCTTCTTCTTTTCATTCTTCTTTTCATTCTTCTCATTCTTCTTTTCATTCTTCTTCTCATTCTTCTTTTCATTCTTCTTCTTCTTTTCATTCTTCTTCTTCTTCTTTTCATTCTTCTTCTTCTTCTTTTCATTCTTCTTTTCATTCTTCTTCTTCTTCTTTTCATTCTTCTTCTTCTTCTTTTCATTCTTCTTTTCATTCTTCTTCTTCTTCTTTTCATTCTTCTTCTTTTTTTCATTCTTCTTTTCATTCTTCTTCTTTTCATTCTTCTTTTCATTCTTCTTCTCATTCTTCTTTTCATTCTTCTTCTTCTTCTTTTCATTCTTCTTCTTCTTCTCTTCATTCTTCTTTTCATTCTTCTTCTTCTTCTTTTCATTCTTCTTTTCATTCTTCTTCTTCTTCTTCTTCGTCGTGCCCCGTGACTGCCCAAATGAGTGAAGTGTGCGGTGATTCTAAGATCGACGGCACTCATCTGCATGTCATACTGACTGACAGTATTATTTCTCTTCCCCAGCACACTCCAAGGGCATTTAAATTAAAGGTACAGTGTTCTGCACTAATATAAAGGCTCTCTGAAGCCTAGAAACCCTTTTAATAAGTTAAATTCGCGGCGAATAAATTCGCATCGAATCGAATTTCTCCCGCAAATTCGGTGAATCAGCCGAATTGAATTTTTGAATAATTCGCTCATCTCTAATTATCAGGCCACCTTATGGTCAAATACCGAATGCGTTTTTAGGTTATATCTACAACTCATGATACATTAGTGTGATGGTCATTGGAAAGAATTACCCCCTTATAGGTAGCTAAAAAGATCAACGGTGTCAGTAGGAACTTATCTGAGAGGCAGAAATTGCTGATTGCTCAGGGAACCCCTAGCAAACACTGGAGGAACCCTAGGATTCCGTGGAACTGTGGTTGAGAAACCCTGGTGTAGATTAAATCGATATGCAGTGTGGTTTACTGAAGTACTTGGCAAATCCCTGTATAATGTTAGAATTTATTTTACAGCTCCGAGGAACAAGTATAAAGCATGAGATTTTTCAGATTTTACATGTCCAAATTGCAGGATTCATGTTCAACAAGATCCCCATTATATTTATGATACATGTGTTGGGAAAACGTATTTATTCCAGACAGCCCTCTGCAGAGTATTCCTTCACCTCGTGTTCCTGCACTGTGAGTTTAAGGCTACAGGGGGGTCCATCAAAGGTCCTGCATTACACTGTGGAAGGTAGTTTCTGAACAGCATAGACTTTTTGAAGCACCTTGTGGGTGGCCTTTTGGGCTTTTGGAAGAAGCAGTTGCTGGTAATCAGGGCAAGAAACACAGAAACTACTATATGATACCTCATTTACATACATTTTCAACTGTGTATGCAGGGGCAGATTTTGTTTTATAGACCATTGTTGAGCTAAAAAAAAAACAGCCCATATTTTTCTCTAAGCATGTGTTTCTTTTTAAAAAAAAATCACATATTTGCCAATCATTTTGGCTAAATGCATACTGTGGGGTTCATTTACTAAAACTGGAGAGTGCAAAATCAGGCTCACTTTTGCATAGAAACCAATCAGCTTCTAACTTCAGCTTGTTAAATTAAGCTTTGGCAATAAAACCTGAAAGCTGATTGTTTCTATGCAGCAGTGATCCTGATTTTGCACTCTCCAGCTTTAGTAAATAAACCCCTGTGTTTGTATCTTGGGACAACATTCTAAGTGAATGCACAGCACAGCAACACACTGCACAAAGTGCCATGCATTAACATATGTTGCAGTAATGCACGGTTTCCATTTTACCTTGATTCAGTGGGGAATTTGTTCATGGATCCCCTGCTGATCAGACTAGAAAAGTCGATGTGAAATGGGCCTAAAAGTGCATCACTGCCAGGGGCGGACTGACAACTCATGGGGCCCCCGGGCAATAGGGGATCATGGGGCCCCGTGTCCTTGCCCAAACTCAAAAAAGACTATGAAAAAAGTACCAGGGGCATCTCATGGGGCCCCCTACTGACCCCGGGCCCTCGAGCCGTGCCCGAGTTTCCAAATGGTCAGTCCGCCCCTGATCACTGCAATGCACAGATGCAAATCCAGCTTTACCATCAGAAAAAAAAGCTTGAGATAGAGATTTCAACTGCAGATAAAGTCTCACAACATTTTATCAGCATGTCATGGTGTGCTGCTTCCTGCTACCTCACCCTAGTGATCTGTGCTGGCATAGCTTAGTAACAACCACAACCCTCATCAGGGGAGGACTGGGCTGGGGGTCGGGGGGCATTTTCGCCTGTGCCAATATTAATAAGGTATGATAGGCTGACCAGAGGGGTAGCAAAGCACACAGAGTCTCCAAGATCTCTCAGTGTTTGTACTCACAAGGCCCAAGGACAGAATGGTAGCCTTCTTCCAATCTTTCAAGTGAAACCCTGCAGTGACACCAGGCAGATCTTTGGTGTAGACAGCTCCCTCAGTCAGCATACTGATAAACCTGGGTCTTTCTCTCTCTTACTTCAGGCCCTTAGGTTGCACACCTGAGACCGCATGGCAGCAGGTACCAGGTGAGCAACCTAAGGGCCAGAAGTAAGAGAGAGAGAGACTGCACTGCAAGTGTTATTTATTCATTTAGTTCATGGGCAAATGGTTAAATAGGATCTACCCAGGGCTGACTTTACGGAGGGGCAAAAGGGGCAGCTTCCCTGGGCCCAGTAATTTACATTCCCTTGTCCCTTCTGCGCTTCCTCCTGCGCTGTGTCCTGATATCTCAGTGTGAAGAGCTGTCACTTATACTGCTCAGCTCTGTCCTATTGCAGTGAACAGATGACTCAGACCATGTCAGAATTCACATGTAAATAACTGGCATTCATATGTAAATAGTGGTGACATTCATATGTAAATAGAGACAGCAATGTGTCATTCATATGTAAATAGTGGCAGCATTCATATGTATATTATGCCCCCCCCCCCCCCGAGGTTCCAGTCACCATCTGCTGAATGCTGCCCACTGGGGGGATAAACAAGGGCATGCTTGAAAGTCCTACCTGCAACTGTGGTCACTGAGCCTACCATCAGCCTATTTTGCAAAAGTAAGCAAAGTGGCACTAGTGGAGGGGGGGGGGTTGGTGTGCAGAGGTAGGCAGAGAAGGAATTAGTTTTCGGTACACAGGTGAACAAGGAGGGGATGTACAGAGGTAAGGAATTTGGGTGCAAAGATGTGCAGAGGAGGCATGTAGAGTTAGGGTGGGGGGGTTGGAGTGAAGAGGTTGGGGGAGGTTTGGGTGCAGAAGTTATCAATCAGTGATTTATTGTTTGTCTCAGAGCAGGTGGAGAGCAAAATTAGATGGGGGGGCTGGATGGAGGTAGGGCAAGAACATGTTTGCCCAGGGTCTAATCAATATCTGGATATACCTATCAAACTCCTCTCTCCAGCACTATGACCGGTCCCCTGCAGCTCTTCTGTAAGCAGTGATTGGCTCTGGTCGCACTCCAGTCTCCTAAATGGGTTAATGTCCCTGTATTTTACATGATGATGCTGAGGCTCTGCCCACTGACTGGAGCTTCAGGCAGAGCAGGAGAGCGATTGAGCTGGTTAGGAGGGGAGAAGGTAAGTGATACAGCCTGTTCTGCAATCTCCTAGACATAATAAGCATTTAAAATAATATTAAAGGCATTTTTTTTAAAACAACACATATGTTATACTTACCTGCTCTGTGCAATGGTTTTGCACAGAGCAGCCCTGATCCTCCTCTTCTCGGGTCCCCCACCGGTGCTCCAGGCCCCTCCCTCCTGCCAAGTGCCCCTATAGCAAGCAGCTTGCTATGAGGGCACCCAAACTGGTTGGCTCCCAAGTCGCTGCTCTGCGTGTTCATTCACACACAGAGCCTCAGCTCGGCCTTGTCTCCTCTCTCACCCCATTTGCTCCCACTGCTGTATTAACTAATGAGAAAGGAGAGTCCCTATAGAGCCGAGGTTCTTGGGCACATCGTTGGATTGCGATGGGGCTCAGGTAAGTATTAGGGGGGCTGCTGTAAACAGAAGTTTTATTCCTTCATGCATTCTAAAAAACCTTGAACCTTTACAATCACTTTAACTCTTGCAGTACGGGGGGGGGGGAGGCACTGCAAGGGTTGATTTTTTATATTTTTTTTCATGGAGTAATGAAAAAGGTATTGCTAAAATCAACTGGTAATCATGGCCTGAGAGGAGCAAGTTTTATTTTTTGGAGAAGAGGGGGGAGCAGCGGGTGAGGATTGTCTCATTTTCTGTGATGGAGGAGCGAGTCTGTTTGGGGTATTTTTTTGGGGGGAATGGTCCCCCCCAAAAAAAAACGCACAGTCAAATGAGACAACCCTCGCCCGCTGCCCCCCCAAATAAAAAGAAAAAAAAAAAGCTCCCTCAGGCCATGATTACCATAATGGCCTGAGAGGAGCAATTTTTTTGGTGGGGGAGGGCAGCAGCGGGTGGGGGTTGTCTCATTTGGCTGTGATGGAGGACTGAGTCCCCCCCAAAAAAAAACAGTCTCTGACCCTCTCCTGTACTACTCCTGCAGTTTCTGCCCAACTCCTGTACTATGCCTGCAGTCTCTGCCCAACTCTTGTACTATGCCTGCAGTCTCTGCCCAACTCTTGTACTATGCCTGCAGTCTCTGCCCAACTCTTGTACTATGCCTGCAGTCTCTGACCAAATCCTGTACTACGCCTGCAGTCTCTGACCAACTCCTGTACTATATATAAGTAAAGAACCAGCGCCACGGAAATTGTATAAGACAACAGTAAGCTGCAAAACCTAGCCTATAAATTTATAGGATATACAAAACTTCAAAAAAATAGGTTGCGCTTAAATACATACAAAAGTGTAACAAAAAAAATGTAACAAAACAATAAGAAACAATATTTTAAATCAAAATAAAATCCAGCAAAAACGAAAAAGTTCAAATAATCAATAATGTCCAAAATAATTAATCACCAAGTGAATCGACCACCATAAATGGTTAAACAGAACTCACCAGAGTAATATGCTGATTGTTGAAAAACCAGCATATAGCACTTGTTACTCTGGGAGCAATCAATAATATGGTGACAACAACACTGAAGAAATGAGGGATGAACTCCAACAGATGATGTGCTGCAAAGCTGAAAATCCACTCCAAAGGTGATTTAGTATCCAAACTGAGAGATGATCAGACCGTCACTTGAAAGAAAAAAGTGAACAATCATGGTGCAGTATGTTTTAAAAAGCATCAAACTTTAATGAAGAAATGCACTTACAAACAAGGTGTCCAGACTGACACCAGTATAAACAGCGTGTGTAATGAATACAAGCAACTCAGACCCAGCTAAACATGCACATGCAACGTGCAAACAGACCAGGAGTGTTCTGAACGTCATATACAAAGGCACCGCCCTAAGCTTTTCATCATCGACGTCCTCAAGGAGCAGATGCCTGTAGTCTCTGACCAACTCCTGTACTACTCCTGCAGTTTCTGATCAACTCCTGTTTTACCCCTGCAGTCTCTGACCAACTTCTGTACTACGCCCACAGTCTCTGACCAACTCCTGTACTGCTCCTACAGTCTCTCACCAACTCCTGTACTACTCCTGCAGTCTCTAACCCTCTCCTGTACTACTCCTGTAGTCTTTGACCATCTCCTGTACTACTGCAGTCTCTGACCCTCTCGCTTACTACACCTGCAGTCTGTGATCCTCTCCTCTACTACACCTGCAGTCTCTGACCCTCTCGTGTACTACACCTGCAGTCTCTGACCCTCTCGTGTACTACACCTGCAGTCTCTGACCCTCTCCTGTACTACCCCTGCAGTCTCTGATCTTCTCCTGTACTACACCTGCAGTCTCCGACCAACTCCTGTACTACGCCTGCAGTCTCCGATCAACTCCTGTACTACACCTGCAGTCTCCGATCAACTCCTGTACTACACCTTCAGTCTCTGAGCCTCTTTTGTACTACGTCTACAGTCTCTGACCAACTCCTGTACTACGCCTGTAGTCTCTGACCCTCCCCTGTACTAACTGCAGTAACCTCTGTCAACCAATCAGTGAATGTGGACCAGTTCTTTATGTTTATATTATTAAAGTTTTTTTTAGATAAGTCTATGTGTGTGTTTGTTTTTTGGGATGGAGAGAGCCCAAGAAAATCTCAGACTCTATTTAACCACACCCCCTTTAAACCATGCCCAATATTTAGAGTAATGTAAGCCACACCCATTTTTGGCTCAGCGTGCTATGCATGCCACCATCTTTTTCACACTGAGCCCTGCCCAAAAACGAATGCCTTACCCCTAATTAGCATAGCGCTCCGCCTACACTGGCTTTCTGGACATAAAGAAAAAAAGTGTCCCTAAAATTTTTCATGAAATGTTGGCAACTATGCTAGTTCTGTCCTTACTTTTAAGAATTTGCCAGCCAAACAATCCCAAAAGACACACTCTAGGAATTACACTTTAGAAAATCCCATCCCACATCATCAGGATCTCAGATGAAGACCAGACATTTCAGAATTTACCTGAAATAATGCCTTTTGCTACCTGCTGGGTTATCTAAAAGATTATTTCTATTTAAAATATTTCTATTAACAAACCAAACAATAATACTCAATAACAAATTACTGTGATCATTTTTTAAATATGGACCAATAATGAATCAATGCCTCTGATCTGGCCCCTAATTTTTTATTTTCGAATAGGTAAAAGGCAAGGGGTTATCGAAGCTCACATCTCTCATCTAAAACAACTTGACTATAATAAATGAACCTCCAAAAATGGTAATACTTTGCCACCAAAAGGGGAACTTCTTCAGGAGTAAAATAACATTTTAGGAAGGATTTTTTCCCCTGCAGAAGCAAATTGGTTCATTCTTTGCTGGAATTTTTTGCCCTCCTCTGGATTAACTGTGGGTATAGGATTATAACTTTTTCAATGGTTGAACTAGATGGACTTTTGTCTTTTTTTAGCCAGACTAACTATGTAACATAAGTAAAAAAAAATATCAATCGATTTGGAGTGCACTATACAGATGTACATGTGTAGCAGGGACATTCTCATTGACAGGTTGCTTGTTTCAGCTTTTGTGCATGTGATAACATAGATCTTGTGTGTGACAAATGATAGCCAAGCCATCCTAACAGGTCACCTTTAATAAAATATTTCAAAACATTAACTCTGTCATTTTTTGTGAAAATTCACAAATTCAGTGATTTTTTGCTAGCTACAACAACTTGGGATTTACACACCTCTACCACACTGCTTAACCTGGAATAATATTCTAACGCTTCAGATAGCATTGATGCTGATTTATAGTTCAATCAGCATCCTTAGAGAGGTGTCACAGTAAACTGCATTGTTGAACCAGGAAATAGGTGTGTTATCTGCTTATATAGCACTATGGCACAGATAGGCATGTTGCAAGATTGTCTAGAGAGAAATACAGGTAAAACAGTAAACATGAGGGTGAATGAGGCTTAGTTTATATATACTTTTATTTATTTTTTTATTATGTACAATTAACAGATCTAGGCAACAGCTTCATCATTTTGGTTTTCATCAAACATATTTGGGAAAAGGAAATAATCTGGTGCCATAACAGATACTTGGTCATCTCCTCTTGTCAGACCTTGGTATTCTTCATGATCAGCCATGTAAGAGGTACATAAAATCCAGTTTTCAGTTACTGGACTTGGATTCTCTGGCATGTCTCCTCTAACGATTTCTGATGGCACAGTGGATTCAGCATATGCTGTAGTCTTCTGAAGACCAATAGGAGGTGAATAGGTTGGCTTTATAATTCCAGCTCCAGGGGAATCATCTCTACCCCACTGAGGTTGCACAACACTTGGCAGATCACTGGCTACTAACACTGTTTCATTAGCCTGAATGGTGATGTTTATTCCTTGCTGGCCTATAGGATTCAAAGCTGGTTGGATGGCTACATGGCCAGCATCAGTGCCACTAATGCTGACTCCAGAATGGTGTATAGCCATTACATTTCCTTGCAGTCCAGGGTCGACAGGCATCATGAGGACTCCTGCCACAAGCTGGAAAAAAAATCCCATCAATTATCATCAGGAAATCTATAATTCTAACTCTTAGCAACACTTTTTTTGTTTTGGATAATCTAGAAAATGGTTAGAACCCCTATTAATGATTTGCTACTGCTTCTGCTGTCCCGATTAGAATGTCAGAAGGATGGGAGGATAATTTTTTTCTGTGGCATGTATATATCACCACAAACTTACCAGCCAGCCTGCAAAAGAACCAAATTGACTCTAACAATTTACATTAAAAACAGAGGGTTTTGTTTGCATGCATTTGCAAATATATGTGTAAGCTGCAGTGCCCACGGTAAAGGGACTTTACTATATACTGCGGTCCTAACTCTATAACTTTCAGAGCCTCCATAGTAGGAGCACATATAACATTGGATATGGTAAAGGCGGGTGTGCCTGGAGGGAGCCTACCCCTCCTTAGAGGCACAGAGACGAATTTGACCCATCAATAGCACAATAGCAGGGAAGCCATCCTGTGCATCCCTGCACGCTTCTCAGGTGCAGGGATGCACTGTTTTTAATATAAACTGTTAGACAGGGTGAATTTGATTGTTTTGCAGGCTGGCTGGTAAGTTTGCTGGGAAATCTTTTGTTTGTTTGAGATGTGCGTTGCCCTTTCACGTGCACATTGCTGTACAGGCTAGTAATAGATTGGGGGTAGTGATTTTATAGACTGATTTTACTGTTGTGGGTTTAGTAACACTTTAAATGAAATGTCATTTTGTGACACTTTATTAAAGTTAGAAAAAAAGGTAAACAGTGCCTTGTGTTGTAACAAAGCAAAGCACCTCCCCTACACAATGGACACCAGTCTGTAGGCCTTTTAGCATATATGATGGTGTGAACCAGCTCTTGGTGCAGTAAATAAGTACAAAGCATCCTTGTCAGTATACATATCTATTGGTCACAGTTATACAGTATATACACTGGGTGGATATTATCAAAACTGGAGCAAACAGAATTTGGAGCAGCTGTGCATGGCAACCAATCAGCTTCTATCTTCAGCTTGTCCAGGTAAACTTTGAAAAGGAATGATAGAAGCTGACTCTCTCTGCTCCTGTTTTAAGAAATTTCCCTCATTGTATTCATAGACATGACAGAAGCAGATTTGCAACTATTTAAATTCATTCAGCAACATTATTATTGGGCACACACAACCTGAGCAGAATGTGAAATTCAAGAATAACTTAAACCAAGACATTTTCTTAGTGTTGGATAGAGAAGGGAATGAACCTATTTTTCTTTTTGTCTATATACTGTTGGAAAATGTCTCTTTATGTCCTGTACTGGCACACAACAGGAAGTGTGAGAAGATCTCCACAACAGAGGGAATATCTCATCTCAGAAACGTGTTACCTTGTTAGGTTTGTGTAATAATTCCTAAATCCTACTGTTTGTAGATTGTAAAACATTATAATTCCAGATACCATCAAGTACATTATTAAACCACATGCATTACATTGTAAATATCCAAGCTACTTACACCTTCTTCAGAATCTGAACCTGACAGCAAACCCTGAATAAATTTAAAAAAAGGTTAATTATTGCAACCATAATAACTAAGATATTACATTTTTAGTTTGTGCAAGTGTTACTTAAATATTTAAATAAATTGGGCTGAGGAAGAAACAGGGGCAGTAAATCTCTGGCCCATATGACATGAAATATTCTAACAGGAAATAGGACAGTTAAAATAAAAAATGGAGGCCATACCATGGCCTTAGCACTTCATGAAAATGAGAAAAGAATCATAAATAAATGGAAAATAAAGCTAACTGGGTGCCCTTATGTTTATCATGTTTTGGTGGACTTAAAAACAAATTTAAACTGATGAGGAACACTGCCCAGCTCCTGTGTAAGCATCTGTAGATGTATATGTAGGAATATAGAGGTTTCTGCCACCCCCACCCAGAGTTTCCCACTACTTCCCAATCTCTACCCCTACCTTCCTATGTCCTCACTCCATGCCTTACCACTCCTTTGCCACTGGAGTTCCCCCATCCTACATTCCTTTTCTCTCCAACTCAAAATAACATCTCGCCTCTAGCAACCCTACTGAGCCCCCTACATTACCACAAATCCCTGACCCCCCCAGGTCTCGAAGACCTGGTAGGAGGAAACACTGAGGGACTAATTCTTAACCCTCATGGTATAGACATTCTTCACCAATCCAAAACCCCAAAGTTATTGCAAAGTCTATACCTATACCCTTATGTTCCTGTTACTGCCACTTTCTGTAGTATGTTATTCATTGTATTGATATGTAATTTTGTTAAAAATATTTCAATAAAAATACATTGCAAAATAAAAAAAATGTACGCTAGAGGTATCCCTTGTGTAAATAGTGCTCAATTTCCTCTGTCGAAACGGGAATACTGCTTCTGGTTTATGACAGTTATATGTAGTCACAGTAATTGTGAGACATTATAAGGTGTGACAGTTAATAAAGTGTATTTATTTAGTGACATTACTCAGTATGATATAGCCATTGTTAAGAGCAGACTTGTCAACACTGGTGCTACCAGCAGTGGAAGACAGTAGTGTGCAGAGCACTGAGCTATAGGAAAAGCAGTGACAGAACAAATGCACAGAATCCTGGGCCAGGCAGGGACTGGGTTTAAAAAAAATAGGGCACACAAAATTCTGCATTTGTCACACACATAGCCATGCATCACACCCACACTGTTTCCCATACTACAGGCCCAAACAACCTGTTGCTTTGCCTTTCTGAACAGGGAAAGTGCTCTGTGAAAATAAGTGCTATGCTAAAAGAAAACCCAAGTGAACCCAAGAAAACCCAGCTGGCTATAAGACCTGCCTTAAAGTAGAACTAAAGGCATTTTTGTTTTATTTTGGATGGAGTAAGGGAGGGTTATAACCCCTGTAACGTTTTTTTTAACCATTTTGTCCCATTGGAGAGATTTACCTTCACTTCCTGTCCCATAGCCAAACAGGAAATGAGATAAAATCTCTGCAAATTAAAGGAATCTCTTTGGGACTCCAAGGTCACAAGAAATTATGTCCCATTGGAAGATTTCCACCCTATTACTTTTCTGGGGACAACCCAAAATTTGAGATTTTCTTTTACTTTCACTTTCAATGATAATGGTAACAGGGCAAATTAGAGAGGGTGAATTTCCCTAAGGAGGGCACAAACAGCAATAAAAAATGGCAGATGTTCTAATCCTTCTCCACTCTATCCAAAACAAAGGAAAAATGTTTTGCCTTTAGTTATACTTTAAGGAGGGATTATGTGAAAATGGATGTACCAGTGATTCATAGTGGGGTCTTAAACAAATAATGAATCCTCTGTGCACTAAGCACAAGCATACCTGACACACTATACCAGGAGACCCCGAGTCCCCCAGAATTCCACCACATTTAAGGCATATTACCCTTCACACCTGTCATGGTGGGTGCTGTCAGGGCAGGGCTGTGGAACGGACAGGTAGGCCTAGTGGCAGGGTAAGGCACTGGCTGACGACAACCACCACCAACAGACCGAAGTCCCTCAGGGCGCGGAGTCTAAGTCCCAGGCTGCCCTTCACCAGGGCCCCTGATGGTGGGGATGGACTTGACGCAGCCAGGAACCAGGTCGCGGCCCCCGAGACACCCCGGCTGCGGTAATGGCCGCCGCCAATGGCGTGTAGCTGGTGAGAATGACAATAGCGTAGTCAGGCAAGCCGAGTCGACAACAACAGGACAAAACAGTACAGAACAGTAGACAGAGAATCACAGGTCACGGGCCGGGTTCAGCAACGGAAGGTCAGATCGAAGGAAAACACAGAGAATGGTCTTAGTCACAAGCCGAGTCAGAATACCAGAAGAGTCACGAGCATATACACAGAGCTGTAGCAAGACCAAGACACAAGACACAAGTGCAAAGAGCATGTGCAGATCACAGGCTTATATGTACTCAGCCACACCCCTCTGGGGGATGGACCTCAGAGGCCTGAAGGCATAAAAGCTTCCCACCATGCACAGCAGAAATCCAAGATGGATGCCAGCACATGGAGTAACATAACCTCTGGGAAAAGGTAGGACCTTGACAGGTGCTTAATGTTACCACCTTCTTGAACGGTAATCCCTGTCATACCAGGCAGAATGCTGCCCAGTCAATAACCCTCAAGATTAGGCAGGGATACATGTTTCTCATCTTGGACACAAATTGGAAATCAGTTAACACTTGATCTTAGCCAAAAGTCAGAGGTGCCTCTTTTTGTGGGCTCCAAAAGATCAAATAATAAAAACAGAAACATGAATTTATAGTTTAAAAATGTTTTCAAACAAAATCCTCCTTTATATTCCCCTTGGCCAGCTGTACATCCAGAACAACTGGTTTACAGGACTGATACAGTCTAATGCTGCAGATCCATATTTTCCAACCTGCGATGTTTGTGTGTTGGAGGTGAGATCTCACTTAGAAAACACCAATCTGTGTGCTGAAGGTAGGATATCTCTGGGGAAAGACCAATGCATGTGCTAAAAGTGAGATCTAACAGAAGAAAGACCAATCTGTGTGCTGTAGGTAGGATCTCACGGGGATAGACCAATCTGTGTGCTGGAGGTACTGTTCCCGCTAGAGCATGTTCTGTGCAGCCAAATACAAGACTGGAAGTGGAATCCCCACTGATAAAGTGAAAGTATAGCTTACACATTTTATATATATATATATATATATATATATATATATATATATATATATATATATATATATATAACACTCACCAGCCACTTTATTAGGTACACCTTGCTAGTGCCAAGAAAATATCCCCCACACCATTACACCACCACCACCACCAGCCTGAACCGTTGTTACAAGGTAGAATAGATCCATGCTACCATGTTGTTTACACCAAATTATGACCTTATCATCTGAATTTTGCAGTAACCAGTCTGCCCATTCTCCTTTGACCTCTGACATCAACAAGGCATTTTCATCCACACAACTGCAGCTCACTGGATATTTTCTCTTTTTCGGGCCATTCTCTGTAAACCCTAGAGATGGTTGTGCATGAAAATTCCAGTAGATCAGCAGTTTTTTAAATACTCAGACCAGCCTGTCTGGCATCAACAACCATGCCATTTTCAAAGTCACCTAAATCCCCTTTCTTCCCCATTCTGATGTTCAGTTTGGATTTCAGCAAATCATCTTCACCACGTCTAGATGCCTAAACACATTGAGTTGCTGCCATGTTACTGACTGATTAGAAATTTGTGTTACCAAGCAATTGAACAGGTGGACCTAATAAAGTGGCCAGTGAGTGTATGAGTGTATATTGTGAGGCATGAGCTGGCAGGACTGTGAACTTTGTATACAGTATGTGTTGCTGACCTTCTCATTTACACATGGTGAGAGGATCCAGAGTTTATGACTGATATGGAGAAAACAAACCTTTTTATTTCTCGACTCTTAATAAGTCCTGTTCTGCATCCTTCACTCTGGAGGCTTTGTAGAGCTTCAGGTGTGATAAAGCCTCCAATTTTAGGTCCACATCTTACCTTGTAGCCAGACCTTGTTATTGGTTTCAGCGGTGCACATGACTTTATATATATGAGCTGACTGATGCTCAGGGCTCTTTCTCTTGCTCACTCTGCTGTTGAAGCCTGCTGCTATGTGAAAGGCTGAGAGCTGACAGAGCACTAAACAAAAGTACATGTACTCCCTGTTTGCTTTTGAGAATCAATCAGTTTACACTGTGTTAGCCAGGAGCTGATCTACTTAGAGGCTTGCAGATGTTTGTTTTATGCTATTGACTTGTTGCACAAAGCCCTCCTGTACTGAAACTGTGTTTTGTTTCTTGCCTTGCTAATGAAAAGTGCAGAACAAATCTGCTTGTCCCTGTCTCGTGCATGGTTTACCACTGTGAATACCAGTCGAGCCTACACCCTTTTATATATATGTATACACACGCACACACACTTAAAACAATTAATATATTTAACAGTGTTTCTATGCAAGAAGGTAAAAATCCTTCAATGTGCAGCTCTGACAACCCCCCCCCCCCAGCTCCCCTTATAGTTACCTGAGCCCGATCTTGATCCATCGACTATCTGGCTCACTTTCTTCTAATTGGCTCAGAAACAGCAGAGGGAGCCATTGGCTCCCAATGCTGTCAATCACAGCCAGTGAGAAGGGAGCGAGGGCAGGGCTGAGCCACACTCTATGTCTATGGATACACAAAGCCAGCTCTGGAGTGAGCACGCAGGAATGCCCCATAGCAAGTGGCTTTCTGCAGGAGCACTCAGTGGGGGATGGGGGGATCCAGGAGTGTCGGTAGGGGACCACAGAAGAGGAGGATCAGGGATGCTCTGTGCAAAATCATTGCACAGAGCAGGTAAGTACGATATGTTTGTATTTTTCTTTTTCTTTTTTACCTTTAGTATCACTTTATTATCTGGAATGGCTATAAAAATCCAAATTCAAATAATAATTACAAAGATACCTATTGCAGCTATCACAATAGCAACAAAGCTATCCTTAAAAAATAACATATGATCATATAGAAAACCTTATTAAGGATGAGGAACTTAAAGAATATATCTACTGTCACTACAGTGCAATTAAAAGAAATAGACTTTTACAAATAATAACAGTGGTATCTTACCTGCTTTCCTACTTGTGTAAATACAACAGGAAGCATCTACATTTCAGAAAGAAAGGTCAAATGTCAATTAAATGTATATTTCTTGATTAACACAAATTTTATTTTCCACTAAATCTGCACCCCACTTTGGAAGTTTATTTAACATTAGATGAAAAAGGTGCATTGATAAAAGATTTTGTGTCCAGTACTAAAAGTACCATAAAAATATCTGTCCACCGAAATCGAGTGGAATTCAGTTTTGGAAGATGTTGAGTGCTAAACCTCTTGACAATTTATTAGGGAGATGTCTACACTTGAGTTCCAGAGTCTCTACACATGCTGTGGCATGTATGAGGGGTTCCCACTCTCCTTGTTGGATTCTCCATTTATTCCACATTATGTACAATTCAACAGGAGGAGCTGGACCATTCTAAACACCAAGACAGGTCAGGAACAGCAATTCAAAATAAAGCAATGAGTTCTAGTTGCTTAAGTATCCAAGTCAAGGCTGATAGCTTTACTGGGCTTCAACTTTAGCTGAATTATATTTTAAGTGGACTGAACCTGTATTCAGGAAGAATCTATACATGCAAATAAATGCAGGGCAAGTACCTAATATAGACCATTGTATGTTTAACTTACTTGTGTGTTCGGAGATCCAACAGTCAAAGGTAGTATGTTTCCATATATTGAATATGCTGGTGAAAGCTATAAAGAGAAAGTAACAAAATTTAAATAATTTCAAACCACTAAATCATTAGATTAGCAGAATGTGGCTGTTGCCAGTCATCCAGACATTACTATCTATCTATCTATCTATCTATCTATCTATCTATCTATCCATCTCTACGATATGTACAGTGAAATTAGACTGCTAGGAAAGTGACATTATACTGCAAATTCCTCTGGGAGTTTCATCTAACAATGAATTTCACATGGAAAGCCCTGTTTGGCAGGATAGTATGCAACAGTTGCAAGTTTACAGAAGTGTGAAGAGAGGAAAAAAATACATTCTAGCACAAATGAAAACCCTGTGTGTCCTTTACCTCTTCTAACACAGTGGCAGGGCACAGCACTGTCACAATATGTACTATATATACTGCATATCTCTCCAAGAACATGAATACGTTTTCCGCTAGTCTATAGTTTTACCTGTCTCTGTGAAATTCTAGGGTGCATGAGATGGTTCCCAAATACGAGGTAATTAGATAGTACCTAGTCCAAATACAAAATAAGAGAGAATTAATGCTTTAAAATCTTCAAAGGAAAACTCAAACTACAATTTTGGTGTTATTAAAAATCACCTTTCCATTTCAGCCAGCAGCCAGCTAGAATTTTCTAAATCAATACATTTCAAACCATGGCAACGATAATCAAAGTGTAGGGGGGTATCCTATAATTGTATCTCTCCTTTTATTGTACTGTAATTGGCTCACTTCTGTTAAAGCCTGATTAGAGCTTTGGGTCAAATTATAGGCATCCCCAGCAATATCTTTCATAAGACATCTAATCTACTACCGGACATATCAGTCTGGATGTCACACCCCTTCCTCTAACTCAATCTATCCAAAAACGACTTCATGATATTTCCTCTCCCACATGCCTCTTCCCCTGATTACTCTGTCAAGATTGAAGGTACAACTATCAACCTGTCCCCGCATGCCAAGGTGGTAGGTGTAATCCTGGACTCTGAACTATCCTTTCGGTCCCACATCCAATCACTGTCCAAAGCTTGCCGCCTCAAACTTCACAACATCTCCAAAATTCACTCCTTCCTAACCAATTACACCACAAAGCTCCTAGTACACTCTCAGGTCAACTCTCCCCTTAACTACTGGAACTCCCTTCTCATGCTTTTACATATGCTACCCCCTCCTCAGTCCATCATGAATGCTGCTTCCAGACTCATCCACCTTTCCAACCATTCAGCATCTGCTATTCCTCTCTGCCATTCCCTCCACTGGCTTCAGTTGTCCCAACTAATTCAGTTAAAAATACTAACAACAACTTACAAAACCATCCATAACTCGGCTCCCAGCTACATCACTACCCTAATGTCAAAATACCATCCAACTCGTTCTCTTCATTCCTTCCAAGACCTCCTGCTCTCTAGCTCCCTTGTCACCTCCTTGCATGTTCGCTTGCGAGACTTCTCCTGAGTCTCTCCCATCCTATGGAATTCCCTACCCCAATTTGTCCAACTGTCTCCTACTCTGTCTACATTTAGACTATCCCTGAAAACCCATCTCTTCAGGCAAGCCTTTCCTGTCCCCACCTAATATCTGTTCTTTATTTTCTCCATCAGCTCATCCCCCACAGTTATTACCTTTTGTATCAATTGACCCTCTCTTTTAGATTGTAAACTTTAATGAGCAGGGCCCTCTGTTTCCTTATGTATTGAATTGTATTGTAATTGTACTGTCTGCCCTTGCGTTGCAAAGCACTGTGCAAACTATTGGCACTATATAAATCCTGTATAATAATAAATAATAAGATACTTGTATTATAGTACACTTATGGAGGAGGGATGTTAGGCAATGCAGTGTTTCTTATTACTACTAGGATGGATCAAGTGATTGTAGCAGGCAGTCCTGAATGGAATGGAAATATTTGGATACCGGTATTTACACTTTTGCAGTCAAATTTGAGCAAACCACACTATATCTTTGCTGTGTCCCAATTCACACTGCATGCTTAAAAAAATGTTTAAAAATGATTTGCTACCTTTCAAATGTTTATCAAGAATAGGCCTTGTACCTAACTGGAAGCATTTCTAAACAGTGTCCCAATAGAAAGGATTAGGGCAAGCTGAGTCTCCCCTCATTAGCATACAATGCAAGAAGCTCAACTTCTAAGTTCTTAACTGTTTGTTAGGACAGGGAGTGTTCAGTTTACTACTGAAGATTTGCCAGCACAGTACAAACAGACTTCTCAGCCCCCCTTATAAACAAAGAGAACTGCACATGATTTTTCAGTGCTGGAGTTACTTTTTTTTAGGTTATGTTATGTGAATGAGAGCATGTTACAAATTTACAGTAGGTTTTATCCAAATCCGGCTGCAAAAATGGAAAAATACTTTTTGACTTAAATCATAAAAGATAAAAGCAGATACAAAAATATTGCCATAAAAATGCTTATCAATTTGTAAATACCATTTTGTAAATGCTTTTTAGTAGTCTGAATAGCTTTTAAAGCATGCACGTGAATGATCTGAGTCTCATACTGTTATACAATCTAATAAATAAATCAATACATCTAGTGGAGCATCCCTGTTAAATTTGCAATATGGTTTCTAGTGGTTACGCTAATTACCTGATATGGCTGTAGTCCTACCAGCTGAGATAACTGATTTTGCAAAAGTTGACTTGGGGTCATCACAAACCGATTCACCTGCTTACGAGACATATGTTTTAATTTAACATGAACAAGATAAAGCATCCCTGACTTAAGGTGGCTCAATACTCAACACTTGTTTGACTAGCCTTCAGGATGTTAGTACAGAACAGTTAGTGCAAATGGCATTTGTAAGGAAGATTCAGGCTGGCTCCCACCCTCTTCAGACTTGCACAGGCTTTGAGTCAGTCAGTGTGATGGACAACCCCATTAAATAATTATGAGACACTGGAAACAGAAGAAAATGACTAATCTATTCCTGGTGTAATTCTGTATTTGCATTCTAGACTTTGGGTTTTGGGGCTTCTGGGCTCTTTGGAAGGTATATAAGGAGTTATTCAGGCACCTCTGTTTATCTGAACTTACATACTAATGTCTCTTATGGTGGCCATATAAGCTTTATAAAAGGAACATTTTCTTTTCCGATCACTGTTTCCTGATCAGTTCCTTCAGTTGAAAGACACAATTGTAAGTTATCGACTGCGTTTCTGTTTTCACCATGTATTCCCTTAATTTGATTGAAAGAAATACAATCAAATTAATGAGCAAAGCTGTCTCAGTGCTGCCAAATAATTTTCGACCCTAGCCGATCAACTCATTTTTATTGAATCTGATCTAAATTCTAAGGACAAGTTCACATGGGCAAGCAGGCATAGTAAAAGCAAGTCTTTGAACCATATTTCTACCACCCCTACCACCCACCTAAACAAAGACTTTTAGCCACTCAGGGTTGTAGACATGCCATGACCTTGGCAACAATTAACTCCTCATGTTCGACAGGCATCACCAGTGCCATGTGCAACCTATTCAAGTGCATGGGGCCATGCCATAACTGCAGCGGTGTAGCCTTTTCAGCAAGGGCTGCCACACACATCTGAAGCCACCCTAATTTCACTGGAAGGGATGTTAAAGTGGAACTTTATTGATAAATATTGTTCTTTAACAAGGAGCAAACATTATATTGCCAAAAGTATTGGGACACCTGCCTCTACATGCAAACATGAACTTTAATGGAATCCCAGTCTTAGTCCGTAGAGTTCAATGTTGAGTTGGCCCACTCTTTGCAGTTATAATAGTTTCAACTCTTCTGGGAAGACTGTTCACAAGGTTTAGAAGTGTGTCTATGGGAATGTTTGACCATTCTAGAAGCGCATTTGTGAGGCACCAATGTCGAAAGAGAAGGCCTGACTCGCAGTCTCTGCTCTAATTCATCGCAAAGATGTTCTATCGCAGCGGTTCTCAATCTGTGGGTCGCGACCCCATTGGGGGTCGAACGACCCTTTCACAGGGGTCGCCTAAGACCATTGGAAAACAGATATCTCCAATGGTCTTAGGAACCAAGACACTCCTCCTCTATCCGTCTCCAGGTGGGTCCGCCCACATGCAGATACGCCCACATACGAGTACCTGGTGTGATGACATCATCGTGCAACCCCATCACATACACCCCGTACAAATACAGATGTATGTGACAGGGCTGGTGCCATAATGTACTTATGTGGACCAGTCACACATGTGTAAAAGAGCAGCTACTGTGTAGAAAGCAGCTGCTGTGTTGAAAGCAGTTACTCTGTTAAAAGCAGCTACTGTGTCGAAAGCAGCAGTATTGGAGGTAAAACGACACTTCATGAATTATAATTACTGAGTAAATGTAAAATCATGTACTGTAAAATCATCAACTACTGCAAAAAAAAATATCTGTACCATGGGAACTTAATCTGGATGCTGATCAGTCTTTTTAAATTCAGCTGTGGTTGATGGGATGTGAGTATGTGAATACGAAAATAATTTTATGGTTGGGGGTCACCAAAACATGAGGAACTGTATTAAAGGGTTGTGGCATTAGGAAGGTTGAGAACCACTGTTCTATCAGATTGAGGTCAGGAATCTGTGCAGGCCATTCAAGTTCCTCCACCCTAAACTCGCTCATCCATGTCCTTATGGACCCTGCATTGTGCGCTGGTGTGCAATCATGTTGGAACAGGAAGGGGTCACCCCCAAACTGTTCCCACAAAGTTGGAAGCATGAAATTGTACAAAATGTCTTGGCGTGCTGATGCCTTAAAAGTTCCCTTCACTGGAACTAAGGGGCCAAGCCCAACCCCTGTAAAACAACCCCACACCATAATCCATCCACCACCAAACTTTACACTTGACACAATGCAGTCAGGCAAGTACCTTTCTCCTGGCAACCACCAAACCCAGACATGTTCATTAGATTGAGACGTGTGATTCGTCACTCCAGAGAACACGTCTCCATTGCTCTAGAGTCCAGAGTGGAGTGCTTTACACCATTGCATCCGACTCTTTGTATTGCACCTGGTGCTGTAAGGCTTGGATGCAGCTGCTCGGCCATGGAAACCCATTCAATGAAGCTCTCTATGCACTGTTGTTGTGCTAATCTGAAGGACACACAAAGTTTTGGAGGTCTTTAGCTATTGACTCTGCAGACAGTTGGTGACTTCTGCACACTGTGCACATCAGCATGCGTTGACTCCATTCTGTCACTCTACGTGGCCTACCACTTCATGGCTGAGTTGCTGATGTTCCCAGTTGCTTCCACTTTTTTATAATACCACTAACAGTTGACGGTGGAATATTTAGTAGCAAGGAAATTTCATGGCTGGACTTATTGCACAGGTGGCAATCTATCACGGTGCCACACCTGAATTCACTGAGCTCCTGAGAGCGACCCATTCTTTCACAAATGTTTGTAGAAGCAGTCTGCATGCCTAGGTGCTTGATTATATACACCTGTGGCCATGGAAGTGATTGGAACACTTAAATCCAATGATTTGGAGGGGTGTCCCAATACTTTTGGCAATCTAGCGTACATTCCACATTAATAATTCTGCTCCCAAAGTTACTGTGTGCTGTAAATTGCCCAGGGCCCTGAGCAGCACAAAATCTTTAGGCTGTCAGCAGATCAGCCCTGAAAAATAGAGAACAACCAAACATGTGCAGAACAGGGTGAGACAGTGTATTACATTGTAGGCACCTATTTTTAATGTATTGTTAATATTATTATACAGGATGTATATAGGGCCAAGAGTTTGTGCAAAACTATACAATGTTTTACATAGCTACAGTCATGGCCGAAATTGTTGGCACCCTTGATATTTCTCCAGGAAATCATGTATTTCTCACGAAACGTATTGCATTAACACATGTTTTGCTATACACATGTTTATTCCCTTTGTGTGTATTGGGACAAAACAAAAAAAGGGAGGAAAGAAAGCAAATTCGACATAATGTCACACAAACCTCCAAAAATGGGCTGGACAAAAGTATTGGCACCCTTTCACAACTGCGGATAAATAAGAATGTTACAAGCATGTGATGCTCCTGTAAACTCACCTGGGGCAAGTAACAGGTGTGGGCAATATAGAAATCACACCTGAAAGCAGATAAAAAGGAGAGACGTTCACTTAACCTTTACATTGTGTGTCTGTCTGTGCCACACTAAGCATGGACAACAGAAAGAGGAGACGAGAACTGTCTGAGGACCTGAGAACCAAAATTGTGGCAAAATATCAACAATCTCAAGGTTACAAGTCCATCTCCAGAGAACTAGATTTGCCTTTGTCCACAGTGCGCAACATTATCAAGAAGTTTGCAACCCATGGCACTGTAGCTAATCTCCCTGGTCGTGGACGGATGAGGAAAATTGATGAAAGATTGCAACGCAGAATAGTCCGGATGGTGGATAAGCAGCCCCAAACATGTTCCAAAGACATTCAAGCTGTCCTGCAGGCTCAGGGAGCATCAGTGTCAGCGCGAACTATCCGTCGACATTTAAATGAAATGAAACGCTATGGCAGGAGACCCAGGAGGACCCCACTGCTGACACAGAGACATAAAAAAGCAAGACTACAGTTTGCCAAAATGTACTTGAGTAAGCCAAAAGCCTTCTGGGAAAACGTCTTGTGGACAGATGAGACCAAGATAGAGCTTTTCGGTAAAGCACATCATTCTACTGTTTACCGAAAACGGAATGAGGCCTACAAAGAACAAAACACAGTACCTACGGTAAAATATGGTGGAGGTTCAATGATGTTTTGGGGTTGTTTTGCTGCCTCTGGCACTGGGTGCCTTGACTGTGTGCAAGGCATCATGAAATCTGAGGATTACCAAAGGATTTTGGGTCGCACTGTAGGGCCCAGTGTCAGAAAGCTGGGTTTGCGTCCAAGATCCTGGGTCTTCCAGCAGGACAATGACCCCAAACATACGTCAAAAAGCACTCAGAAATGGATGGCAAAGAAGCGCTGGAGAGTTCTGAAGTGGCCAGCAATGAGCCCAGATCTAAATCCCATTGAACACCTGTGGAGAGATCTTAAAATTGCTGTTGGGAAAAGGTGTCCTTCCAATAAGAGAGACCTGGAGCTGTTTGCAAAGGAAGAGTGGTCCAAAATTCCGGGTGAGAGGTGTCAGAAGCTTATTGATGGTTATAGGAAGCGACTGATTTCAGTTATGTTTTCCAAAGGGTGTGCAACCAAATATTAAGTTAAGGGTGCCAATACTTTTGTCCAGCCCATTTTTGGGGTTTTGTGTGACATTATGTCATATTTGCTTTTCTGCCTCTGTTTTATATTTGTTCCAATACATACAAAGGGAATAAACATGTGTATAGCAAAACATGTGTTAATGCAATACCTTTTTTGTGTGAAATACTTGATTTTCAGGAAAAATATCAAGGGTGCCAACAATTTCGGCCATGACTGTATACTTGCAAAAGGGGCCAATCTGAGGTGATCTAGCTGGACTTAAGTTTCTGACTAAAGTTTCACTTTAAGCCTATTCAATTGTTTGCTGATTTGATAGTTTTAATTGAATAGCACATTGCTCAGAAAATAAAATCAAAGCATGTATGCATACCATTAAACAGGACGGTGAGTTCCAGATTGGGTATTTTGTTATATAAATAAAGTCTGATTTACCTCAGAGTGCTGTGGAAGCCTCCCAAGAGGATTATACATCTGCATGAGAGGCAGCAACTGAAAAAATTATCAGAAATCAGTCCTTTGTACTTCACATACAATTTGATTTGCACAAAAATATTTTAGTTATTCATTAATTACGCAAAATACGTAGATTCCAAACTTCAGACTAGTGCAACATGAACGTTTTCTGTACATGCAAGGTACGTGTTATATTTGCTGCATAAGGTGCATAGTTCCATATGCACCATCCCCCATAGAGCAACAGATGTTGGCAAGTGTGGGCAATATCACTTCATCTGACAAATCTGCCATGGAATCTTTCTGAAAATTGTGTTTAAAAATTAGTGTCCTTCAATCAGCAAATGTAACAGTCAGCACTTTATCAAACTGGCCCATAACGGCTGCTTAAACAGTTTGGTAATACAAAGTATTACACCCCCAGCATTTTTTAGTTTAACACATTGAGCACATTCACTAATAAACTATTTATTGAAATTCTTACTCCCTGCACTTGCAGTTTACAACTTTCAATTCTGCTATTACTCTCTCAGTACTGCTTGCCTGAACTTCTGTTCTCCACGGGAGTTAGTTAACAGTGGACAGTGCAGTCTCTGGCCTTCTGTTAGCTTGGAGAAGGAGGAAGAGTAGGTGGGTTGGGAGGGGGCTTGGCATCCTAGGCTACAGGGCTATGTGTTTATACTGATGCATGAAGTGCAGGGAAACTCAAGTCTAGTCCCTGCATGCAAGGGTGGCTCCATAGAATGCTGCAAGAGAAAGGAGCCATCCTGAAACTGGAAACCTGGGTCATGGCACCAGCCTAATATGAAACATAGGCACAGAGTTAAAGGGAAAGAAGCTACATACTCAATAAAAGATGAAATCAACTGCTAAAATGTTTAAAAACTGAGAGTTTAATATAACTTTAATGGTATTAAAAATGAGATTTCCATTCCAATCTGTCACTGCTATGATCTTCCAAAACTGCCTGTAAATGGACACTTTTTCCTAGTACATGTACTGTAAACCTAAACTAAACAACTATTAGTTGCGTATCAACTGCCATTTTTTAAAATAACCCTTTCACTTTTTTTCATCACTTGCATATTAGCACTGCTGGTCCTCCCAGTATCTTTGCAGCCACTTCTTGTCTACATGTATGCCCTCCAGAAAACATTTCTCAGGACATGGTTTTTGATGGTGACCGGAACATGCATATGCACTGTGCTTTGGCACTGCCATTTGTAATTTCCAAAAACTTTCCAAAGTAAGTATGAAAAATAATCAATTAAGTAAATAATTTTTCATATTTTAACTTAATATTTAAATTTAAATCCAAAGTTTCTTATCTGAGCTAAAACACAGAGAACCCTTGGTGAATGTTACCCTTTACCCTCTAGTGGAGGAATGTTGTAACTGTAAGCATACTATATTCATGGAGCTTCTGTTATGTGTTATAGCTACAGAAAAATGGGTCATCCCTTATCAGGCACTGTACATAATTGGAGAAATACTTTTACAGTAGGACCCTCCTACGCTGTAACCTCAGTTTTCCTGGTTAACTTCCTTGCTCTTGTATTTCCACAACTATATGACATTTTATTGACCTTTGAAGGATGAAAGAGGATAGAAAACTCTTTTAGAACAGATGTACGAGGTTAAAAGCATGTCCTAAAATAGAGACCATAGGGCCTGCAGGAGAACAGTTTCTATGGAGAGGTAAATATATCATACTAAGATAAGTAACAACTTCCATGAAGCGAATCAAAAAATGGTAAACCCTCTTTATGGCTAGGTTCACACCTATGCAGTTTGTGTTTGATCCGTTTCTGCATTGCGTTTTCCGTTCTGCACATGCATTTTTGCCATGTTTTTTATGCGTTTGCAATTTTACTTGTTGCTAGGTAGATTTAAAATGCAAAAAAAACGCAACTTTTTTTGTTCGAAAAAAGTCCCTGACCCTTTCTAAAAAACGCACTGTGTAAAAATGCAGATGTCAACGTGTCCCATAGGAAATCATGTTAAATGGACTGTACTGTGTTTCTGCAAAACGCTGCAGAAAACGCTTAGGTGTGAACCTAGGGTAACTACTAATATGGTATTTAGCCTTCCACTTAAGTCAAATGCAATAAATATATATATATATATATATATATATATATATATATATATATATACGGTATGTGTATATATATATATATTTTTTTTTTTTTTTCCACCTCACACCCTGATGGCAAAAAAATAGAAGTAATGGACCAAAAGGCCAACACAGCACCCAGTAATTTCCATTGTAATGTTGAACTGAAATGGATTTCAGTTTCCCATTCCCACATGATACACTTGGGAGCAAAGTTATACATTCCTTATAGTATTTTATAGAAGTGGTCTCCAACATTTGTTCCAGGGGCTCGTTATGGCCCTTTGCTTGCCTGTATCTAGCCCTTGGGGCACTATTCCACCAACTGACACCAATGATGGGGCATCATTCCCCCTACTGACACCATCAATGGGATATTATTCTTCTCAAGGATATCAACAATGTGGCACTATTCCTACTATTACAACCAATGATGGGGAACTGATCCCAGGGTACTTTCTACTCTCACTGGCCAAAGTCTGAAGTGCTGTAAACTGGCCCTTTACTTAGAAAGGTTGGAGACCCCTGTTTTATAGGGTAGATCTTTCAGACATACTACTGAACAGTTGCAGATCTAGATGAGTGAAGGAGTCCATGCTGTCAGAATACAATAGCACAGTGGGGAGGATTCCTCCATCCACTTTGCTTGTGGGGATGGGAGAGTCCCTTCTGTTTTTTTTTATCAGCTGCCACCTGATTGAAAAATACTGATCCATGTATGGCAAGCCTTAGGATGCCTGTAGTAAGTAAACCTTGTTACTCTACACATGTAGGTATCCGTACATAAGTCAGCATTATAAGAATCATTTCATGGCTTTTGTTTTAGTTTAACTTTAAACTGATGAGTAGTAACGTTTTTACACCACGTAATTACAATTTCAAGTATCCTAATTTTCTGCTCTTTCAGACATGCTTTTGCTTTTAAGCTTAATTTCTTTAGAAAATGTGGAGGTTTTCGGTTAGAAACTTTCTGGAAGTGTTAGTTTTCATTAAGCTTGTAAAAAATATGATAAAATAAGAAACTACATATTCAGTTGTTTCCGACAGCTCCCGACACTCTGATGAGTAAAGCAGGCTAATCTCTATTCCAGAGAAAAGATGTAACAAAACCACTATGGATGCAAAAAAATGCCATATAATGATGAATAGAGTACAGCCATTAGTAAGGGTCTTAAATATGTGTAAAGCTAGTTTAACAATTCTTTTATTACAATAGCATGTGAAGATATTTTATAGCTATTTTTAGATACATCTTGCGGTCTGGAAAGTAGTTTTAAAGGTAAATTTCACCAAAGGTTGATAAGTCATTGCTAAGTGGAATATGGTATCAGTTTATACAAACGAGCATCACAATGAACCAAAGCTAGCAATCAGAATTCAGATCTATACTATGCTACCATAGCTACCTGAAATATGTTTGGTTTTTAGCAGGGGCGGACTGACAACTCATGGGGCCCCCGGGCAATAGGGGATTATGGGGCCCCTGTGCCCTTGCCGAAACTCAAAAAACCCTATGAAAAAGGTGCCAGGGGCATCTCATGGGGCCCCCTACTGACCCCGGGCCCTCGGGCAGTGCCCGAGTTTCCACATGGTCAGTCCGCCCCTGGTTTTTAGAGAATAATTCACTGTTACACTGTGCTTCCTTAATAAGTAAACTAGAATGTGCTAATGTAAAATTTTTCAGCATATCAAAAAAGGCATTTTTCGTTAAAAAAATGCACCTGTGGGCTATAAATAATTCAGAAACAAAAATATATTTTTGTTTTCCACACATGTGTACACACACACTCACTTTATATACATATAGTTAACAAAACATGTTACTTACTGGAAATCCAGAACTAGTTTTGATTAAACAATGCAGCAAAATCATTGTGATCATCATCCTGGTCCCTGTCTGAAAGCAATAACTGAACACTGCCATAGTCATTACAAGCCACTGCAAAACACAATCACATACAAAATATTATTTTTAGTCTTTGGAATTATTTTAAAACTCTTAAATGCTGTTGTCTGAAACATTCTTTAAATAAACTGTTATTAATCAGCTTATCTTTTGATTATATTGAATGTGTTAAAATAACTTTATGATAAGCTTACCTTTATGTGTTCTGTTTTTAAGCGCTGTCTATGGATAACAGATTTTCTGATTGAGCAAAAGTATGAAAACCCTTAAAATAAATGGTAATATATTGTTCAAAATACTGCCAGCCAATCAGCGTTTAGCAGCAAGTATGATGTAATGTGGCTCCAAATTAGGCCAACATTTCATTAAGTTTCGTAATAGTCATCTTGACGGTTGCGTGTGTCTATTAAATAAAAGGTCCTGCATAGTACAATGATGTCATTTAGTTTCTTGGTACACAAGCTTATCTAACACCCTAATTTTTATATAATTACAGCAAAATCTGAGGAGACCACAAATAAGCAACTGCTAAAAGACTTCCAGTGAGCCATAAATTATTTCAACATTGAATTGCAACTTGAAATTCTCTTTGTCCATTCTGCTGGAAACCAAACAAATCTAATTCAGTTCTTATTTTTTGATAGTGGTAAGACCTATGACATACAAATGGAAGCCAGTTTTCCATGTATGTACTGTGTATCCTGAGCAGTGGCAGATGAACTGATTATGTTTATATGATATAAAATATTAAAGTATAACTAAAGGTAAAATTTTTTTTAGTTTTAGATAAAGTAGAAACGGATTAGAACCCCTGTCAATTTTTATTGCTGTCTCTGCCCCCGTTAGGGAGATTTACCCCTCTCTATTTGTCCTGTTTACTATTATCATCGAAAGTGAAAATAAAAGAAATCTCAAATTTTGGGTTGTCCCCCGAAAAGTGATAGAGGGATCATTTTCCAATGGGGACACTATTCTGGTGACCTGGGGGTAACCAAGGAATTCCTTTACTTTGCAGGGATTTTCTCTTGTTACCTCGTGTCCCCTGTTTTGGCTATGGGACAGGAACTGAAGGTAAATCTCCCCAATGGAACACAGATGGCAAAAAATTAACTTACAGGGTTTAAACCCATCCCTTACTCTAGCCAAAATGGAAAAAAAAGTTTTGCCTATAGTTCTTCTTTAATTATATACTGTAGGTCCTATTCTGGTAGCAACTGAAATTGTTGGATGGGTTAATTGAGGATGTCGTATGGATATGGAGGCTGACTGATCAAATTTTAGATTGATGCAGATGGAGCTAATGGGTTAACTGAAGAGGTCAGGTGCAGGCATAGCATAAATACCTGGTCTTAGTCTAGTGGAATCTTAAAGCAGAAATAAACCCTCCAATCCATTTCAGCCAAGGAAGCGGTCATCTTATCCTCGGTTTAACATGCAACTGCCATGGTGCTGAATATGTGATCAGTTATGCCACCAGCTCTTTTATGGTTTGACAGTTCAGTTAAGAGCACAAACTTATGTTACAGTTAGCAATCCCAGCATGCTGGGAATGTAACTCTTTTTTTTTAAACTGTTAAATCAATGGGTTTAGTTCCACTTTAAGTGCTGAAAATATTTCATTGGCCTCTATATAAATGTGTTAAGCTGTCTTTGGCTTGAACTTCCTTTAGAATCAATATGTTCCTCTTATCTCCTATTAGATTTGTTTAACAGCAGAAAAAAAACAGGTCTCCTGTCTTGCCAAAGGGGGTGAGCTGTGTAAATTCCAGAGCTGGTGGCACAGACATACAAACCCTCAGGAAAAACATCTCCCATATGTGGCTAAATGGTTAGCACTTCCGCCTGGCAGTACTGGGGTCGTTGGTTCAAATCCCAGCCATGGCACCACCTGCCTGGAGTTTGCATGTTCTCCCTGTGACTTCGTGGGTTTCCTGTGGGTACTCCGGTTTCCTCCCACACTCCAAAGACATACTGCTAGGTTAATTGGCTCCTGTCTAAATTGGCCCTAGTATGTGTATGTATGAATGGGAGTTAGGGACTTTAGATTGTACACCCCTTGAGGATTAGGGACTGATGTGAATGTACAATATATGTATGTAAAGTTCTGTGTAAATTGACGGTGCTATATAAGTACCTGAAATAAATAAATAATATGTAATTAATTTGTGTATTTAGTGGTTTGCATGGATATCAGCTTTAATCAAAGCAAATACTGACCAAATACATGAGGTGGCTTCTTACGTGCAGACCTGTTATGTTGGGTTTTGTTGACTCCCTGGAAATGATCAGGCTGACACAAGGTTGACATTGATGAGTTGATTGACATGGCCAGGAATGCACTGACAAGTTGACTGAAGCTATCAAGCAGATACTTTTTGGTTGGTTGAATCTGTCAGGAACATGCTGATTATGGATTCATGAAGCAAGATGCAGTATAAATAAGCACTCTACAATCATGATTGGCAGATTGCATATAGCTTGCCGATTATGTGTGACAGATGGTGACATGCTAGGCAAGTACATTGGGTAGATACTGAATTGCTGAAACTTTCTTAGAAAAAAGTCAGGTAGTGGAGGACATTCAGAGAAATTGCAAAGGCAGATTAGTAGAATTTTTTAAAAGCACAACAATAAAAGGCATAGAGTGAACTGTGTTTTTCGACACTTTTGGGCACTTTGTGAGTGGGCAAGTGAGTGCTTCTAAACTGGAGACTTCACAGGGTCAGCATCAGTGGCAACCTCCTAAACCCTAATAATACATTATTGTATCTGTGTTATCATCACAATGCCTGAACACCCTCACTAATGGGCCCCTCTCCTACCCCCAGGCCCCATAGCAGCCATGTAGACTGCTATGGCTATAGTTACGCCAATGATGTTTGCATGTCAGTGTTACTTTACAACAAAGATACAGACAAAAATAGATTTTCAGTAGAATGGGGGCAGATTAAAACTGTTGACAATATTTTAATAGATGGCTGTGCCTGTTTTTCTAGCACTTCCCCCAGGCATCAAATGGTCAGGAAATGAGGAAAAATATTTCCATCACAGACAAACTTAGAGAAATTATAGCAGTTAACCACTCCAACCAAAGCTAAAAAACACACTACCTAGGGTCAGAGTTTAACCTCCCTGGCGGTATTCCCGAGTGTAGCTCAGGGTAAAGTTTCTGTACCAAAAGCGGTAACCCCGAGCTACACTCGGGCTTACCATGCGGCGCTGCATAGGGAGTCCCTGCAGAGCTTACCTTGTCCTTCGCTCCCGCGATGTGTCCCCTGCAGAGTCCCCGGCCATCTCCTCTGGCTGATGCCGGCATCCGGCTTCTGTGTTCCGGTCCCTGTGACGTCGGGACGTACGGGCGCCGCCGGTGGCGGGAAATTTGAAAATTTTTTAAAAATTTCATTTTTTTCAAAACTAATTTTACATAGTAAAACATTGCTGTTTCAAACCATTTCACATATATTTTGTCCCTACTGCTTTGTCCTGTCCCCTGTCTGCATTTTGACTGTTCTTTCTGCCTGGAAACTTAGAAAAGTCCATGGCGTCTGAAAAGCGTCCCTTTAGGTCAAAAGCGGGTTTAGATCAGCTAGAGAACAGCGATAGTAAATCAGAACTACTTGCAGAATTGAGTGATAATGATTCGTGGAGAAATTCGTCATCAGACACTGAAAACAATTTTGCGACTTTGCTCAGTGATGTGCGAACTTGGCGTTATATTTCCAATTTCAGTGTTTTTGGTTTGATTATATTATTGAATTAAATGTATTATTATTATATTATTATTTTTTATGATTATTTATTAAATTATAATTTATGATTTTGTGTTTCAAATTTTATCATACCCGGGATGTTTAATAGACTCTTGTTCGAACAGATTTCAGTGAGTTATTCCTAAATATTACAGCCTACAATAAAAAAAACTACATATTTCCATACAAAATAATGGTACCGCTTTCAGCACCACAAATCTGAAATAATCATACCGCCAGGGAGGTTAATAAACACAGAGAACTGCTAGAAATGTTTGATCACAAAGACAAAAAGGCGAAAACATATTGGGGCATGGAAGTGCATGGTATTGAAGTATCACTACATTATGATCATGATGGGGAAATCACAAATAAAAGCAAGCAGGAAAAATTAACATGAATGATTATATTATATTGAAAAAAGCAATACCAGCCTTGATAGATGTACACTAGGTATTATTGTATAGAATGTCACTTGTGAGTTACACATTGGTTTGCTACTATGGCAACTTGAATTGAAAGAGCTTCTGTTTTGATAAAGTTTACATAGTTATCCATAAATATTATTTATGTTTTCCTTATAAATTATATAATATATCTTGATATTGATGCTTGGCCAGATTTTCATATTTTATCTAAAAAAAAAATGTTGTTCTTTTACTGCTATGCCTACAGATAAAAAGCAGTCTGACCACACACGATCCATGTAAATTCCCATGTCTGAGAAGTGAAATTACACTGTCTAACTTGTTTTCTTGTGCATTGTGACTGTTACACACAGGCTAGCCATCAGCCCACACACCTCATCAAGTACTTAAAATGTCTGACTTCACTTGACGTATCATGTTGGTATTATCATATAAACATCAAAGCACGCCCGTGTCTTGTTATTAAATATGCAGACATCACTTTAGAGCAACTGCTGTTGGCTGCAAAAAAAAGGAAAAAAAACAGAGGTAAAATCATTGCAGGGAAATATTCAAAACATGTTTGCTTCTTAGCCTTAGATCACACACAGTAACTTGACAATCTGACAATTTGTTTATGGTTTTGTTTTTATTTGAAACCACAAAATACTTAAAGCAGACTGTCAGCAAAAAAAAAAAAAACCTTGTTAAAAATATATATTAATAGCCTATTTAAAAATAAAGTAAAAAGCAGTCTTTATTGCTCACCCATTGTATTATGTTTCTTCTGCTACTAGATGGCCTTCGTGTGCCAGGTTTATTGACGACTGTCATCTATCAACCCACTTCCTCTGAGCCCAGGCCACCACGGGACCCTTGGCCCCCTGCCTGTGACCGGACAGTGAAAGGGAAGCTGCACAGTGATGAGTTCATCTCTTTTCTTACTCTGCTTCCTCCTTCCATCAGCTTCTTGTGAGTATGTGTTACTTCTTCTAACAAAGGAGCACTTGTATGCAGTGGCATACCTAGCACATCTGGCTCTCAGTGCTTCTCAATTGTGCATCCCCCCCCCAAAAATGTGAAGAATGTTATAGTAGCATGTGCACCATGCTGTGCCACATGATGGGCATGTTCAAATTATGGCAGTGGGAGGGGCTTAAAGGGTTGATGCTTGAATGACTGTGCCACAAGCAAGTGTGTGACAAACACCTACAAACCTACAAATTTGTAATAAAATGAAACTGTTCCATTACATATGTGTAGCCCTCTTTTTTTTGGGGGGGGGGTAATGAGAAATGTTCCTCCCCAAACTGGGCATTATGCTAAGCCTGCAGGTAAATAAGAGAACCATTTGCTAAGTGGAGGTATGAGTTTGATTATAAAGTTGGCAGTGCCACCCCCAGGACAGGGCCTTTATGAACAGAGGGGGTTCTCTTCCTGGGAAATTAACCAGTAATCTAGTCATAGTAATTGGGAAAAGAATAAATACTTTAACCAGCATATAACATTGAACATAAGTATATAGATGTACACCAGTATGGAAATAATACAAGCTTTATATAAAAAAAGATTAATAATAGTACAAAGAGGTATTATCAGCACAGGGCCCAGTAAGAGTCCGGGCGGAATTGTGCAAATTCCCTCCTGATCCCCTAAGAGGCAATTGGATATTCCCTGGATCAACTTTACCTATACATATTAGTATCCAGTTATATTCTGTGTAGCAGTTATACAGTTATTGTGTCAGGATCCAGGTCTAAACCTGCGAACTATCTTGTGTCTGTCAATGTCTCATCCTGCTGAGCCTCCTGGGATGCTGGACAGCTTCCTGGACAATTCCTTGAATGATCTTGCTTTGAACCCTGTTTTTCTACCTTGAACTCTTTGCTCCTCCTATGAACTTCCTGGTTTACGCCATACGGACCTGATAGGAAACTAGGTTCAGTGAAGGGGATAATGGACCTGATGAGGAACTAGGTTCGGTGAAGGGGAGAATGTACCTGATGGGGAACTAGGTTCGGTGAAGGGGAGAGCAGACCTGATGGGGAACGAGGTTTGGTGTAGGGGAGAGCGGACCTGATGGGGAACTAGGTTCGGTGAAGGGGAGTGCAGACCTGATGGGGAACTAGGTTCGGTGAAGGAGAGCGCAGACCTGATGGGGAACTAGGTTCGGTGAAGGAGAGCGCAGACCCAGAGGGGAACTAGGTTTGGTGAAGGGGAGAGCGGACCCAATGGGGAACTAGGTTTGGTGAAGGGGAGAGTGCACTTGATGGGGAGCTAGGTTTGGTGGAGGGGAGAGCAGACCTGATGGGAAACTAGGGTTGGTGAAGGGAAGAGCGGACCTAATAAGGAACTAGGTTCAGTGAAGGTAGGAGTGGACCTAATTGGGAACTAGGTTAAGCAAAAGGGAGAGCGGACCTGATAGGAAACTAGGTTTGGTGAACGGCAAAGTGGACCTAATGGAGAACTAGGTTCGGTGAAGGGGAAAGCGGAACTGAGGGGGAACTAAGTTTGGTGAAGGGAAGGGAAGAGAAGAGCGGACCTGATGGGGAACTAGGTTTAGTGAAGGGGAGAGCGGACCTGATAGGAAACTAGGCTTGGTGAAGGGGGGAATGGACCTGATGGGGAACTAGGTTCGGTGAAGGGGAGAACAGACCTGATGGGAAACTAGGTTCCGTGAAGGGGAGTGCAGACCTGATGGGAAACTAGGTCCGGAGAAGGGGAGAGCAGACCTGATGGGAAATTAGGTTCGGTGAGGGGGACAGCAGACTTGATGGGGAACAAGGTTTGGTAAAGGGGATAACGGACCTGATGGGAAACTAGGTTTGGTGAAGGAAGCACATATCAAATGCAGAACTAGGTTTGTTGAAGTGGAGAGCACACTTGATGGGGAGCTAGGTTCGGTGAAGGGGAGAGGAAACCTGATGGGGAACTAGGTTTAGTGGAGAGTGGAGGTTATAGGAAACTAGGGAGAGCAGATCTGATGGGGTACTAGGTTCAGGGAAGGGGAGAGCGGACCTGCTGGGGAACTATATGTTTGGTGAATGGAAGAGCGGGCCTGATGGGGAACGAAGTTCAGTGAAGAGGAGAGCAGACCCGATGTGGAACTAGGTTCAGTGAAAGGGAGAGGGGACCTGATAGGGAACTAGGTTCGGTGACAGGAACAGTGGAACTGATGGGGATCTAAGTTCTGTGAAGGGAAGAGCAGACCTGATGGGGAACTAGGTTCAATAAAGGGGAAAGCGGACCTGATAGGAAACTAGGTTTAGTGAAGGGGATAGCGGACTTGATGAGGAACTAGGTTTGGTGAAGGGGACAGGGAACCTGATGGGAACTAGGATCAGTGGAGAGTGGAAGTTATAGGAAACTAGATTTAATGAAAGGGAGAGCAAAACTGATGGGGTACTAGGTTCGGTGACGGAGAGAGCAGACCTGATGGGGAACTACATTTGGTGAAGGGAAGAGCAGGCCTGATGGGGAACTAAGTTAATTGAAAGGGAGAGCAGTCCTGATGGGGAACTAGGTTTGGTGAAGTAAACAGTGGACCTGATGGGGAACTAGGTTCAGTGATAGGAAGAGCGGACCCAATGGGGAACTAGGTGAAGGGGAGAATGGACCTGATAGGAAACTAGGTTCAGTAACAGGGAGAGCGGAACTGATAGGGATCTAAGTTCGGTGAAGGGGAGGGTGAACCTCATGGGGAACTTGGGTTGGTGAAGGGGAGAGCAGACCTGATGGGGAACTAAGTTCATTGAAGGGGAGAGTGGACTTAATAGGGGACTAGATCTAGTGAAGGGGAGAGGGAACCTGATGGGGAACTACTGTAAGTTCAGTGAAGGAGATAGCGAACCTGATGAAAAACTAGATTTGGTGAAGGGGAAGAGCGTACCTGATGGGGAACTAGGTTTGGTGAAGGGGAGAGCGGACCTGATGGAGAACTAAGTTCGCTGAAGGGGAAAGCAGATCTGATGGGGTAATAGGTTCAGTAAAGGGGAGAGTGGACCTGATGAAAAACTAAATTCAGTGAAGGGCAGAGTGGACCTGATGTGGAGCTAGGTTCAGTGAAGGGGAGAGGGAACCTGATGGGGAACTAGGTTCAGCCAAGGGGAGAGTGGACCTCATGCGGAAATAGGTTTGGTGAAGAGAAGAGAGGACCTGATGGGGAACTAAGTTCAGTTGAAGGGGAGAGCAATCCTGATGGGGAACTAGGTTCGGTGAAGGGGAGAGCAGACCTGATAGGGAACTAGGTTCGTTGGTGGGCAGAGTGGACCTGATGGGGAACTAGGTTTGGTAAAGGGGAGAGCGGATCTGATGGGGAACTAGGTTCAGTGAAGGGGAGAGTGAATTTGATAGGGAACAAGGTTCGATGAAGGGTAGAGTGGACCTGATGAGGAACTAGGTTCGGTGAAGGGGAGAGAGAACCTGATGGGGAACTAGGTTCAGTGAAGGGAAGAGCAGATCTGATGGGGAAGTAGGTTCGGTGAAGGGGAGAGGGAACTTGATGGGGAACTAGGTTTAGTGGAGAGTGGAGGTTATAGGAAACTAGGTTTGATGAAAGGAAGAGCAGATCTGATGGGGAACTAGGTTCGGTGAAGGGGAGAGTGAACCTGATGGGGGACTAGGTTCAGTGAAGGAAAGAGCAGACCTGATGGAGAACTAGGTTTGGTAAAGGGGAGACTGAACCTGATGGGGAACTAGGTGTGGTGAAGGACACAGTGGACCTGATGGGGCTCTATTGTCAGTGAATCCCCATCAGGCTCGGTGAAGGGGAGAGCGAACCTGATGGGGAACTAGGTTTGTTGTAGGGATGAGCGGACCTGAAGGAGAACTAGGTTCAGTGAAGGGGAGAGGGAACCTGATGGGTAACTAGGTTTAGTTGAGAGTGGAGGTTATAGGAAACTAGGTTTGGTGAAAGGGAGAGCAGAACTGATGAGGAACTATATTTGGTGAAGGGAAGAGCGGGACTGATGGGGAACTAAGTTCAATGAAGAGGAGAGTGAACTTTATGGGGAACTAGGTGTGGTGAAGGGCAGAGTGGATCTAATGGGGCTTTATTGTCAGTGAATCTCCATCAGGCTCGATGAAGGGGAGAGCAGACCTGATAGGGAACTAGGTTTGTTGAAGGGAAGAGCAGACCTGATGGGGAACTAGGTTCAGTGAAGGGGAGAGGGAATCTGATGGGGAACTATGTTTGGTGAAGGGCAGAGCGGGCCTGATGGGGAACTAGGTTCGGTGAAGGGGAGAGTGAACCTGATGGGGAACTAGGTGCGGTGAAGGGCAGAGTTGACCTAATGGGGCTCTATTGTCAGTGAATCTCCATCAGGCTCGGTGAAGGGGAGTGCGGACCTGATGGGGAACTAGATTTGTTGAAGGGATGAGCAGACCTGATAGGGAACTAGGTTCAGTGAAAGGGAGAGCGTACCTAATAGGGAACTAGGTTTAGTGGAGGGTGTAGGTTATAGGAAACTAGGTTTGGTGAAAGGGAAAGCAGAACTGATGGGGAAGTAGGTTCGGTGAAGGAGAGAGTGAATTTGATGGGGAACTATGTTCAGTGAAGGAAAGAGCGAATCTGATAGGGAACTAGGTTCGGTGAAGGGGAGAGTGAACCTGATGGGGAACTAGGTGTGGTGAAGGGCAGAGCGGTCCTGATGGGGCTCTATTGTCAGTAAATCCCCATCAAGCTTGGTGAAGGGATGAGCGTACCTGATGGGGAACTAGGTTCAGTGAGGGGAGAGGGAACCTGATGGAGAACTAGGCTTAGTGGAGAGTGGAGATTATAGGAAACTAGGTTTAATGAAAGAGAGAGCAGAACTAATGTTGTACTAGATTCAGTGAAGGGGAGATCAGACCTGATGGGGAACTATGTTTGGTGAAGGGAAGAGAGTGCCTGATGGGGAACTAGGTTCATTGAAGAGGAGAGTGAACCTGATGGGGAACTAGGTTTGGTGTAGGGGAGAGCAGACCCAATGGGGAACTAGATTCGGTGGAGAGTGGACCTGATAGGTAACTAGATTTGGTGACAGGGAGAGTGGAACTGATGGGGATCTAAGTTCTGCAAACCTTATGGGGAACTAGGTTCAGTGAAGGGGAGAGCGTACCTGATGTGGAACTAAGTTCAGTAAAGGGGAGAGAGTACCTGATGGGGAACTAGGTTCAGTGAAGAGGAGAGCATATCTGATGGAGAAATAGGTTCAGTAAAGGGGAGAGTGGACCTGATGGGGAGCTAAGTTCAGTGAAGCGAAGAAAGAACCTGAAGGGGAACAAGGTTCAGTGAACGGGAGAGTGGAGCTTATAGGAAACTAGATTTGGTGAAGGGGCGAGCAGACCTGATGGGGAACTAGGGTCAGTGAAGGGGAGAGTGGACCTGATGGGGAACTAGGTTTGCTGAAGGGAAGAGCGGACATGATGGGGAACTAGGTTCAGTGAAGGGAAGAGCGGACCCAATGGGGAACTAGGTTTGGTGAAGGGGAGAGCGGACCTGATAGGAAACTAGGTTCAGTGACAGGGAGAGCAGAACTGATGAGGATCTAAGTTCGGGGAAGGGGAGAGCAGGCCTCACGGGGAACTAGGTTCAGTGAAGGCAAGAGCAGACCTGATGGGGAACTAGGTTCGGTGAAGGGGAGAGTGGATCTGATGGGGAATTAGGTTCGGTGAAGGGGAGAGTGATCTGATGGGGAACTAGGTTCAGTGAAGGGGAGAGTGAACCTGATGGGGAACTAGGTTCAGTGAAGGGAAGAGCGGACCTGATTATTATTATTATTATTATACAGTATTTATAAAGCGCCAATAGTTCGCTCAGCGCTGTACATTACAAAAGGGAGACAGAACATGTGACAGAACAATACCAATACAATGCAAAACATGAGGGGATCAAGGGCCCTGCTCTTTCGAGCTTACAATCTAGGAGGGAGGGGGTGGTGGCACAGGAGGAGATAGCTGTGGGGGATGGAGTGGTAGGAAGAGTGGAGGAGGTCAGCAAGTTAGCAGGGGGTGGGGTAGGCTTCCCTGAAGAGATGGGTTTTCAGGGTGCGCCTAAAGGAGAGGAGAGTAGGTGATAATCTGATGGGTTGGGGCAGGGAGTTCCAGAGGATGGGTGACACCCTGGAGAAGTCCTGGAGGCGGGCATGGGAGGAGGAGACCAGGGAACTAGAGAGAAGGAGGTCTTGTGAGGAGCGGAGTGTGCTTGCTGGGCGGTACTTGGATATTAGGTCAGTGATGTAGTTCGGGGCAGTATGGTGGACAGCTTTGTACGTCAGCGTTAGGATTTTGAATTTGATCCGTTGCGCAATCGGAAGCCAGTGGAGGGATTGGCAGAGGGGGGTGGCGGAGACAGTGCGGTTGGAAAGGTGAATGAGTCTGGCAGCCGTGTTCAGGATGGACTGAAGAGGGGATAGCCAGCGGCGAGGCAGGCCAGTGAGGAGGGAGTTGCAGTAGTCGAGTCGTGATATGATGAGGGAGTGGATGAGCTGTTTAGTGGTTTCTGGGGTTAGGAACGTGCGGATTTTGGCGATGTTGCGGAGGTGGAGTCTGCACGAGTTTGTTAAAGATTGGACTTGGGGCTGGAAGGATAGGTTGGAGTCCAGAATGACACCCAGTACTCTGGCCTGCAGGGCGGGTTTGATGGTAGCGTTGTTGGATGTGATGGAGAAATCAATAAGGGGTGGTGTCCGGGCTGGGGGGAAGACAAGAAACTCGGTTTTGGAGAGGTTCAATTTAAGGAAGTGGAGCGACATCCAGTCTGATATGTCGCTCAGTAGGTGTGTGATTCGGGCTGAGACCAAGGGGGTGAGGTGGGGGGTTGAGAGATAGATTTGTGTGTCGTCGGCATAGAGGTGGTAGTTGAAGCCGTGAGAGTGTATGAGTTGGCCAAGGGAGGAGGTATAGATGGAGAAGAGAAGGGGCCCGAGGACAGAGCCTTGAGGGACCCCAACAGAGAGGGGGAGTGAGGGGGAGGTGGTAGCATTATAGGTAACGCTGAAGGAGCGTTGTGACAGGTAGGATGAGAGCCAGGAGAGAGCAGAATCTCTGAGGCCGAGGGAGTGTAGTTTTTTGAGGAGAAGGGGGTGGTCGACTGTGTCGAAGGCCGCAGAGAGGTCAGGGAGTAGGAGCACTGAATAGTGGCCATTAGCTTTGGCGGTTAGCAGGTCGTTGGAGAGTTTGAGTAGGTTCGGTTAAGGGAAGAGGGAACCTGATGGGAAACTAATTGTGGTGAAGGGCAGAGTGGTCCTGATGGGGCTCTATTGTCAGTATATCCCCATTAAGCTCAATGAAGGGGAGAGTGGACCTGATGGGGAACTAGGTTTATTGAAGGGATGACCTGATGGGGAATTAGGTTCAGTGAAGGGGAGAGGGAACCTGATGGGGAACTAGGTTTAATGGAGAGTGGAGGTTATAGGAAACTAGATTTGGTGAAAGGGAGAGCAGAACTGATGGGGTACTAGGTTCAGTGAAGGGGAAAGTGGACCTGATGGGGAACTAGGTTTGGTGTAGGGGAGAGCGGACCCGATGGGGAACTAGATTCGGTGACAGGGAGAGTGGAACTGATGGGGATCTAAGTTCTGTGAAGGGGAGAGCAAACCTTATGGGGAACTAGGTTCAGCGAAGGTGAGAGCGTACCTGATGTGGAACTACATTTGGTGAAGGGGAGAGCATACCTGATAGGGAACTAGGTTCAGTGAAGGGTAGAGCGGACCTGATGGGGAACTAGGTTCAGTGAAGCGGAGAGTGGACCTGATGGGGAAATAGGTTCAGTAAAGGGGAGAGTGGACCTGATGAAGAACTATGTTCAGTGAAGGGTAGAGTGGACCTGATGGGGAGTTAGGTTCGGTGAAGGGGAGAGCAAACCTGATGGGGAACTAGGTTCAGTGAAGCGAAGAATGAACCTGATGGGGAACTAGGTTCAGTGAACGGGAGAGTGGAGCTTATAGGAAACTAAATTTGGTGAAGGGGTGAGCAGACCTGATGGGGAACTAGTTTTGCTGAAGGGAAGAGCGGACATGATGGGGAACTAAGTTCAGTGAAGGGTAGAGCAGTCCTGATGGGAAACTAGGTTTAGTGAAGGGAACAGTCAAACTGATGGGAAACTAGGCTCAGTGAAGGGAAGAGTGGATCCAATGGGGAACTAAATTCAGTGAAGGGGAGAATGGACTTGATGGGGAACTAGATTCAGTGACAGGGAGAGAGGAAGTGATGAGGATCTAAGTTCGGGGAAGGGGAGAGCAGGCCTCACAGGGAACTAGGTTCGATGAAGGGGAGAGCAGACCTGATGGGGAACTAGGTTCGGTGAAGGGGAGAGTGGATCTGATGGGGAACTAGGTTCAGTGAAGGGGAGAGTGAACTTGATGGGGAACTAGGTTCAGTGAACAGGAGAGTGGAGCTTATAGAAAACTAAATTTGGTGAAGGGGCGAGCAGACCTGATGGGGAACTAGTTTTGCTGAAGGGAAGAGCGGACATGATGGGGAACTAAGTTCAGTGAAGGGTAGAGCAGTCCTGATGGGAAACTAGGTTTAGTGAAGGGAACAGTCAAACTGATGGGAAACTAGGCTCAGTGAAGGGAAGAGTGGATCCAATGGGGAACTAAGTTCAGTGAAGGGGAGAATGGACTTGATGGGGAACTAGATTCAGTGACAGGGAGAGAGGAAGTGATGAGGATCTAAGTTCGGGGAAGGGGAGAGCAGGCCTCACAGGGAACTAGGTTCGATGAAGGGGAGAGCAGACCTGATGGGGAACTAGTTTTGCTGAAGGGAAGAGTGAATCCAATGGGGAACTAAGTTCAGTGAAGGGGAGAATGGACCTGATGGGGAAGTAGGTTCGGTGAAGGGGAGAGTGATCTGATGGGGAACTATGTTCAGTGAAGGGGAGAGTGAACCTGATGGGGAACTAGGTTCAGTGAAGGGGAGAGCAGGCCTCACGGGGAACTAGGCCCGGTGAAGGGGAGAGCAGACCTTATGGGGAACTAGGTTTGGTGAAGGGGAGAGTGGATCTGATGGGGAATTAGGTTCGGTGAAGGGGAGAGTGATCTGATGGGGAACTATGTTCGGTGAAGGGGAGAGTGAACCTGATGGGGAACTAGGTTCAGTGGAGAGCAGGCCTCACGGGGAACTGGCCCGGTGAAGGGGAGAGCAGACCTGATGGGGAACTAGGTTTGGAGAAGGGAGAGCAGATCTGATGGGGAGATAGGTTTGGTGAAGGGGAGAGTGGATCTGGTGAGGAACTAAGTTTGGTGAAGTGGAGAGTAAACTTGATGGGGAACTAGGTTCAGTGAAGGAAAGAGCAGACCTGATGGGGAACTAGGTTCGGTGAAGGGGAGAGTGCATTTAATGGGAAACTAGGTTTGGTGAAGGGCAGAGTGGACCTGATGTGGCACTATTGTCAGTGAATCCCCATAAGGTTCATTGTGACAGTTGCATTGGAGAGAGCACATGCATGCATGAGCAACTGCACTGAGGGCTGGTTCACATCGGAATGCAGCCCTAGGGTTGCCACCTCATTAGTTACACAGGTTAATAAATAAAACACATTAATTACACAGGTCCTGAGGCTAATTTAATTCAGATAAGGCACTAGGTCTAATCACCGCCTTAATCAGCCACAGAACCTGTGTAATTAATGTCTTTGATTTTAAAGAGAAGAGGTGGCAACTCTATGCAGCACTGTTCCTGTGCGATTCTTGCGCGATGTTATTTTGCAGCCGTTTCCTTTGAGTGGGCTCAAATCACGCTGAACCAGAGAAAGTAGTGTATGCACTACTTTTAAAATAGGTGCTGCACCAAATCACAATGTACTGCAATACCATGTGATTTGGTGCCCACAAGTGCACTGAAAACCAGCCCTGAAGACGCAGTGACCACATGGACACTTTGGTCTAAGCCTCTGTATGCGATGTGTGCCCCAAAATCAGGGAGCTGTTTACAATAGGTACCTGAACCTGTCGCCCTCATTACTGTAGAATTTATCCTGGAATTCTGAAGAATGTTAGTGCTCATGTACACTGCAGAGGATAAACTGACGTTCAGGAGCTGTTCTGTGTTTTTTTCAGCAACCCCTGAACTCTCCCTAATGTTTTCCTATGTGTCCATGTACACATCGTCGTTTACAGTCATTTACAGGCAGTTGAGTTTACAGTCGTTTTTTTGAACGCAACAAACTTGCGTTCAGGAGTAATTTTACCGGCATTTGAAATGCCAAACGCTTGTAAATGCGGTTATAAGCATTTGCATTTAGAAGTGTTTTTTAACTGTTCCATGTCCAGATGCTGTCCAGAGCCTTTTTTCATCATCAGAAATGCATGCAAAGCATTTTCCATGTATTCAAATGGATCAAGTACACCAGCGCAGTCAGTTCCAGGTTTTGTGTGAAGGAATTATGCTCATGATGGGATCCAGTGAATACAACCAGAAAAGATAGGTAATCTCAACCAGAGGCATCCCTAGGGTTGGTGTCACCCGGAGCGGTAACACCTATTGACACCCCCTCCGACGATCCCCACAGAATGGATTGGATCTGCGGATTGAGCATAATGGATTGGACTCCGATCCATTATGCTCAATCTGCAGATCCGATCCAGCTTGCGGGGATCGTCGGCTTGCTTTACAACTTACCTTCTCTTGGAGCGGGTCCAGTGTCACCCCGTATAGGTTGCATGCTGATGATCCCCACAGGATCGTCGGCACGTTACGGGGTGACACCGGACCCGCTCCAAGAAAAGGTAAGTTGTAAAGCAAGCCGACGATCCCCACAGGATGGATCAACTTACCTTTTTGTTGAGCGGGTCCAGTGTCACCACATGCGGCCGGTGTCACCCCGTGCGGTCGGTGTCACCCCATGCGGACCGCACCCCCGCACCTGCCTCGGGACGCCACTGATCTCAACACATACTGCTCTCTCTGCTTCTGCTCTATTTATCTCAAAATGTCTGAAATATTGTTTACAAGTTTTCAGTGTATTCTGGGCATTTGGGAAGGTCTCCTGAGGTAATCTTTTAAAAACGCTTCTAAATGCAAACGCACATAAACACGGTATGCAAATGCGGCTAAACTGATGTTTTTTAACCTACATTTTCCAGCATTCAGAGGAGTTTTCCCTATGTACAAGCCCTTACAGACACTGACGGGCGGACTGACCATTTGGAAACTCGGGCACTGCCCGAAGGCCCGGGGTCAGTAGGGGGCCCCATGAAATGCCCGATACCTTTTTCATAGGCTTTTTTGAGCTTGGGCAAGGACACAGGGGCCCCATGATCCCCTATTACCCAGGGGCCCCATGAGTTGTCAGTCCGCCCCTGGACACTGTTTATGAATTCTCTGATACCTGTCGCACAGTGCTGGCTAAAGTCAGTTCTCACTCAGCTCTACTGAAGTAAAAAGAACACATTGCCTGCCACTAACCACGATGTTCAGCAGAGGGCGCTGGTTGCACGTGGAAGCCCAAGCATGCGCAGATGGAGTCTCCCGCCTTGCCTGGACTGCTGTTCACGTAGAGCTGACGGCGCCGAGTCTCCTTCCTATGACGTCCTAACTGCGGAGGAAGAGGGGCGGCTTCGCGAAAATATGGCGGCGTGTGTCAGGCAAGATCTCACCCAGCTGATGAGCTCGAGTGGCTCTCACAAGGATCTGGCTGGGAAGTGAGTGGTGGCGTTGTGTGCATGGGGCAGTGTGGAGGATCGGGGGGTGCTCTCTCGATGATGAGTGCACTGTGGATGTGGGTGAATGCATCGAAAGCCGCCGAACACTGTGACTTTAGAGCAGTCATGGTGGATCTGTTATGTTATAGTAGATCTGTTTCTAGGCTTTCATACGCTGGATCACCTACAGTGGCTCAGCTACACATGGTGGTCCCAGGCCATCAGATCCAGCCTGTGAGTGATGGTAGCAGCTATGGACAAACCCTTATTATTATTGTTCTTTTGTGTTTTGATGTTTCACTTCCTGTTCCAAAGACACAACCAGAAGATAGAAGAAATCTCCCAAAGTGAGGGACGTATGTTGGTAGGCTTCATTCCCACACGGGCGTTTTAAATCTTGGGGAGAATCGCCGCAATTTTGCCAGAGATTTCCAAACTCGTTGCTAAAATGACTAATTGCAGATCCGTGTGTTCAGGTGCCATTCGTTTTAATAGCACCTGAAAGTGCGGTTCTGCCGCAATTGTCCTGCTGCAAACGAGGCAAACTGCAACAGCCAAAGACATTCTTGAACTCCTATGGGCGACGCTCTTTGTGCAATGCGGGACAATCTTGGGCAGAACCGCGCTGTGTTTTCATGTGCCATTAAAATGAATGGCATCTGAGCACGCCGTTCTGTGATTTGTCATTGTAGCAAAGTGTTTTAAAATCCTGCCCGCAATTAAAAATGCTCGCGTGTGAATGCAGCCTTAGGGCCCAATCACCCTTCTGTAGTTTAATGCCCCGAAGTATGAGTACAGCCTCCCCATAATAAACGTAGTGGGGGGAATATATTCATGCAGTATTAAACTGAAATGCAAACATTTAATATATTGCAGTTTACTATGTCTTAAATCTGGTGGTCTGCATTAGTTTTTTTTGGCTTTTTGTCTTCTGTTTTCACCTGGTATCCTGCCAGTAAGCCTGATCTTTTTTTAGAAAAAGTACAAGCTCTCCAGCAGAATGGATCAGTTACAGAGATGAGACAAGGCATTTAACACTGGCAGGGGTGCTTATAATGATCAGCTTTTATTTATGGAAAACCTTTATCCCTAAAGGAAGAAATGGAATACTGTAACTGCTTAAAATGGTTTATGCACACTGGTTTATTGTGAACACTGTTCCTCCTGACTGGAAAACACAACACATAAGCCATGTTCTTTAAATTGTTACAAAACCCAGGACCCTGCATTCACTACATCTGTTCTCCCACAGTACACACAACATGGAAGTGCAATTATTTTAGTAAGTATAAACTGCTAAATACTTTTTATCAGCAGCAGTTAGAGCAGTCTTGTGACTTCTATCGGTGTTCAGCAGAGCACTAGTTAAATCTTGTAGGAGTTTTCATTTTGCTCTAGGAGGATGCAGAACCCCTGACTTCTGTCCAAACAGTGCTGATTGGCCTTGTGCTGATCACATGCACTCTCCCAAGAAAAAACTCTAGCAATACACAGCAAATTGAGCATGTGTAGAGTGACTCCACAGGATATGTCTTACCAGAAGATAAAAGGGGGACACTAAGAAGGGGAGGATCAGAGAAGTCAGTTACGTTTTTACACATTGTGGAGGATTAACCCCTTAGGTTCCACAGTGAGTATAACGAGCATGCTTTACTGCATATACAGACTGATTTTACTGTTGTGAGTTTAGTAACACTTTAATCATGCCCTTATTACAGTAGCTAGGATTTTAATTTATTCTTTTCTGGACATTGAAACAAATAAATGCTCAAACACTGAACATAACATGTTTGATGTTTTTTATGTCTGAAAGGTCTTCTCCTGAATGCGATTCTTCTGCATTCAGGACAGGAGCTTTGAGCGCCTCTAAACTCTGCTCCTAAACTCCTCTAAAAGTCTGTAGGTACATGGACACTTGGGGGTTGGTTTACTAAAACCAGAGAATGCTAAACCTGGTGCAGCTCTGCACAGAAACCAATCAGCTTCTATTATTATTATTATTATACAGTATTTATAAAGCGCCAATAGTTCGCTCAGCGCTGTACATTACAAAAGGGAGACAGAACATGTGACAGAACAATACCAATACAATGCAAAACATGAGGGGATCAAGGGCCCTGCTCTTTCGAGCTTACAATCTAGGAAGCTTCTAGGTTTTGTTTCCACAGCTTAACCTCCCGAGTGTAGCTCGGGGTAAAGTTTCAGCACCACAAGCGGTAACCCGGAGCTACACTCGGGAATACCTTGCAGTGCTGCTTTGGGATCTCTTCTTTACTCACCTTGTCCTTAGCTCCCGCGATGTCCCTCCTGCAGTGTCCCCGGCCATGTCCTCCAGCCAATGCCAGCATCTGTCGTCTGGGTTCCGTCCTCTGCGAGCGTCAGGACGTATGGGGAAGGAACGGCGGGCAATTTAAAAATGTGAAAAAGTGACATTTACTAAATACACTAAAATCACATAGTAAAACATTACTGTATCAAAGCATTTCACATACATTTTGTCCCTAGTGCTTTGTCCTGTGCCCTGTCTGCATTTTTACTGTTCTTTCTGCCTGGAAACTGAGAAACGTCCATGGCGTCCAAAAAGCGTCCCTTTAGGTCAAAAGCGGTTTTAGACCAGCTAGAGAACAGCGATAGTAAATTAGAACTACTTGTAGAATTGAGTGATGATTCGTGGGGAAATTCGTCATCAGACACTGAAAACGATTTTGCGACTTTGCTCAGCGATGTGCGAACTTGGCGCTATATTTCAAATTTCAGTGTTTTTGGTTTGATTATTTTATTTAATTAAATTTATTGTTATATTATTATTTTTATGATTATTTATTAAATTATAATTTATGATTTTGTGTTTCAAATTTTAACATACCCGGGATGTTTACTAGACTCTTGTTCGGACAGATTTCAGTGAGTTATTCCTAAAAATTACAGGCCTACAATAAAAAAACTACATTTTTCCATGCAAAAAATATGTACCGCTTTGAGCACAGAAATATGGACATAATCAGACCACTAGGGAGGTTAAAGGATAAGTTCACTTACAAATAATGTTAACTGTGTGCTGTTTTACACTGTGCTTTGTCCGTGTGCTTCACTGTAATCGCACTGCTTTGGATGGCTGTGCTGTACTTTACCCACTTGAAATCTTTTCTGACACTTTTTGTTTACATGTAAAAATCAATCAAAATTTAAAAGATAATGTTATGTCAAGTAAATAGATACCAAACACGTCACACTTAAAAAATGCGCACGTCCCTGCAACAGTGACAAACAATGTAAACGTTATTATCCATCTGCGACGCTTTAAAAGCCTTTACATGTTACCACTTTAGATTTACACAGGAGGTCTAGTGCTAGAATTATTGCCCTCGATCTGATGTACAGGGTGATATCCCACATGTGTGAGACAGTCACTGTTTGCGCTTATGCAGTACCGATGTGGGCCTTTGCGTGTGATCACAGTTGTATTTTAAACATTTTTTAATTTTATTTTTGTTACACTGTCACTTTAAAAAAAAATTTTCATCTTTTTTATTGTCATCATAGGGCAGCGCTCGAAATTTCCACTCGCCCTCTCGCATTGGGCGAGTGGAAATAAGGTGGGGGCAGGCAGCACCAGGACTAGAGGTGTGTGGGAGGACGGCAGTGACAAGCAGCGAACTCCTGTATGGATTTCAATGAAGCAGCTGAAAGCTGCAGGAGGGAGAGGAGGAGAATTGGCTTCCAGCTGCTTCATTGAAAGCCACACAGGAGATCGCTGCTTGTCACCGCTGCACAGATCATACCTGATTGTTCCGTTTCTTTCCTGCCCCCGTTCGCCCCCCCCCCCTTCCTCCCCTGCAGTGTACTCCTCAGTGCCCAGCCCCTCCCCCTATCCACCACACCAATAGGAGACTGAACACACAGAGGGGGACAGGAAAGAAACGGATCGATCAGGCATGATCTATGCAGCGGTAACGAGCAGTGATCTCCTGTATGGCTTTCAATGGAGCAGCTGGAAGCCACATCTCCCCCCCCCCCCCCCCCTCCTCCTCCGGCTTTCAGCCAGCTGCTTCATTGAAGGAGAGAGAGGCTGGATTTGCTTTACCTCCCCCTATGCCCGCCCACACTCCAGTCCGTGCAGCTTCAGAGGTAGTGTAGGCGGGAAATTGAACACAGAGCAGCCAACAGATCTGCTTCTGAATGAGCATGAGTCCGACTTACCTTCCTTCCACCCACCCACCCCTCCCTTCCTTCCTTGCACCCACCCACCCACCCCTCCCTTCCTTCCTTGCACCCACCCACCCACCCCTCCCTTCCTTCCTTGCACCCACCCACCCACCCCTCCCTTCCTTCCTTGCACCCACCCACCCACCCCTCCCTTCCTTCCTTGCACCCACCCACCCACCCCTCCCTTCCTTCCTTGCACCCACCCACCCACCCCTCCCTTCCTTCCTTGCACCCACCCACCCACCCCTCCCTTCCTTCCTTGCACCCACCCACCCACCCCTCCCTTCCTTCCTTGCACCCACCCACCCACCCCTCCCTTCCTTCCTTGCACCCACCCACCCACCCCTCCCTTCCTTCCTTGCACCCACCCACCCACCCCTCCCTTCCTTCCTTGCACCCACCCACCCACCCCTCCCTTCCTTCCTTGCACCCACCCACCCACCCCTCCCTTCCTTCCTTGCACCCACCCACCCACCCCTCCCTTCCTTCCTTGCACCCACCCACCCACCCCTCCCTTCCTTCCTTGCACCCACCCACCCCTCCCTTCCTTCCTTGCACCCACCCACCCCTCCCTTCCTTCCTTGCACCCACCCACCCACCCCTCCCTTCCTTCCTTCCTTGCACCCACCCACCCACCCCTCCCTTCCTTCCTTCCTTGCACCCACCCACCCACCCCTCCCTTCCTTCCTTCCTTGCACCCACCCACCCACCCCTCCCTTCCTTCCTTCCTTGCACCCACCCACCCACCCCTCCCTTCCTTCCTTCCTTGCACCCACCCACCCACCCCTCCCTTCCTTCCTTCCTTGCACCCACCCACCCACCCCTCCCTTCCTTCCTTCCTTGCACCCACCCACCCACCCCTCCCTTCCTTCCTTCCTTGCACCCACCCACCCACCCCTCCCTTCCTTCCTTCCTTGCACCCACCCACCCACCCCTCCCTTCCTTCCTTCCTTGCACCCACCCACCCACCCACCCCTTCCTTCCTTCCTTGCACCCACCCACCCCTCCCTTCCTTCCTTCCTTGCACCCACCCACCCCTCCCTTCCTTCCTTCCTTGCACCCACCCACCCCTCCCTTCCTTCCTTCCTTGCACCCACCCACCCCTCCCTTCCTTCCTTGCACCCACCCACCCACCCCTCCCTTCCTTCCTTGCACCCACCCACCCACCCCTCCCTTCCTTCCTTGCACCCACCCACCCACCCCTCCCTTCCTTCCTTGCACCCACCCACCCACCCCTCCCTTCCTTCCTTGCACCCACCCACCCACCCCTCCCTTCCTTCCTTGCACCCACCCACCCACCCCTCCCTTCCTTCCTTGCACCCACCCACCCACCCCTCCCTTCCTTCCTTGCACCCACCCACCCACCCCTCCCTTCCTTCCTTGCACCCACCCACCCACCCCTCCCTTCCTTCCTTGCACCCACCCACCCACCCCTCCCTTCCTTCCTTGCACCCACCCACCCCTCCCTTCCTTCCTTGCACCCACCCACCCCTCCCTTCCTTCCTTGCACCCACCCACCCCTCCCTTCCTTCCTTGCACCCACCCACCCCTCCCTTCCTTCCTTGCACCCACCCACCCCTCCCTTCCTTCCTTGCACCCACCCACCCCTCCCTTCCTTCCTTGCACCCACCCACCCACCCACCCCTCCCTTCCTTCCTTCCACCCACCCACCCACCCCTCCCTTCCTTGCACCCACCCACCCACCCCTCCCTTCCTTCCTTGCACCCACCCACCCCTCCCTTCCTTCCTTGCACCCACCCACCCACCCCTCCCTTCCTTCCTTGCACCCACCCACCCACCCCTCCCTTCCTTCCTTGCACCCACCCACCCACCCCTCCCTTCCTTCCTTGCACCCACCCACCCACCCCTCCCTTCCTTCCTTGCACCCACCCACCCACCCCTCCCTTCCTTCCTTGCACCCACCCACCCACCCCTCCCTTCCTTCCTTGCACCCACCCACCCACCCCTCCCTTCCTTCCTTGCACCCACCCACCCACCCCTCCCTTCCTTCCTTGCACCCACCCACCCACCCCTCCCTTCCTTCCTTGCACCCACCCACCCACCCCTCCCTTCCTTCCTTGCACCCACCCACCCACCCCTCCCTTCCTTCCTTGCACCCACCCACCCACCCCTCCCTTCCTTCCTTGCACCCACCCACCCACCCCTCCCTTCCTTCCTTGCACCCACCCACCCACCCCTCCCTTCCTTCCTTGCACCCACCCACCCACCCCTCCCTTCCTTCCTTGCACCCACCCACCCACCCCTCCCTTCCTTCCTTGCACCCACCCACCCCTCCCTTCCTTCCTTGCACCCACCCACCCACCCCTCCCTTCCTTCCTTGCACCCAACCACCCCTCCCTTCCTTCCTTGCACCCACCCACCCCTCCTTCCTTCCTTGCACCCACCCACCCACCCCTCCCTTCCTTCCTTGCACCCACCCACCCACCCCTCCCTTCCTTCCTTGCACCCACCCACCCACCCCTCCCTTCCTTCCTTGCACCCACCCACCCACCCCTCCCTTCCTTCCTTGCACCCACCCACCCACCCCTCCCTTCCTTCCTTGCACCCACCCACCCACCCCTCCCTTCCTTCCTTCCTTCCACCCACCCCTCCCTTCCTTCCTTCCTTCCACCCACCCACCCCTCCCTTCCTTCCTTCCTTCCACCCACCCACCCACCCCTCCCTTCCTTCCTTCCACCCACCCCTCCCTTCCTTCCTTCCACCCACCCACCCCTCCCTTCCTTCCTTCCTTCCACCCACCCACCCCTCCCTTCCTTCCTTCCACCCACCCACCCACCCACCCCTCCCTTCCTTCCTTCCACCCACCCACCCACCCCTCCCTTCCTTCCTTCCACCCACCCACCCACCCCTCCCTTCCTTCCACCCACCCACCCACCCCTCCCTTCCTTCCACCCACCCACCCACCCCTCCCTTCCACCCACCCACCCACCCCTCCCTTCCTTCCTTCCACCCACCCCTCCCTTCCTTCCTTCCACCCACCCCTCCCTTCCTTCCTTCCACCCACCCCTCCCTTCCTTCCTTCCACCCACCCCTCCCTTCCTTCCTTCCACCCACCCACCCACCCCTCCCTTCCTTCCACCCACCCACCCCTCCCTTCCTTCCTTCCACCCACCCACCCCTCCCTTCCTTCCACCCACCCACCCCTCCCTTCCTTCCTTCCACCCACCCACCCCTCCCTTCCTTCCTTCCACCCACCCACCCCTCCCTTCCTTCCTTCCACCCACCCACCCCTCCCTTCCTTCCTTCCACCCACCCACCCCTCCCTTCCTTCCTTCCACCCACCCCTCCCTTCCTTCCACCCACCCACCCCTCCCTTCCTTCCTTCCTTCCTTCCACCCACCCACCCCTCCCTTCCTTCCTTCCACCCACCCCTCCCTTCCTTCCTTCCACCCACCCCTCCCTTCCTTCCTTCCACCCACCCACCCCTCCCTTCCTTCCTTCCACCCACCCACCCCTTCCTTCCTTCCACCCACCCACCCACCCCTCCCTCCTTCCTTCCACCCACCCACCCACCCACCCCTTCCTTCCTTCCTTCATTCCACCCACCCCTCCCTTCCTTCCTTCCTTCCACCCACCCACCCACCCACCCCTCCCTTCCTTCCACCCACCCACCCCTCCCTTCCTTCCACCCACCCACCCACCCCTCCCTTCCTTCCTTCCACCCACCCCTCCCTCCCTTCCTTCCACCCACCCACCCCTCCCTTCCTTCCTTCCACCCACCCCTCCCTTCCTTCCACCCACCCACCCCTCCCTTCCTTCCTTCCACCCACCCCTCCCTTCCTTCCTTCCACCCACCCACCCACCCCTCCCTTCCTTCCTTCCACCCACCCACCCACCCCTCCTTTCCTTCCTTCCACCCACCCCTCCTTTCCTTCCTTCCACCCACCCACCCACCCCTCCTTTCCTTCCTTCCACCCACCCACCCACCCACCCCTCCTTTCCTTCCTTCCACCCACCCCTCCTTTCCTTCCTTCCACCCACCCACCCACCCACCCCTCCTTTCCTTCCTTCCACCCACCCACCCACCCACCCCTCCTTTCCTTCCTTCCACCCACCCACCCACCCACCCCTCCTTTCCTTCCTTCCACCCACCCCTCCCTTCCTAAAAACCCACCCACCCACCCCTCCCTTCCTTCCACCCACCCACCCCTCCCTTCCTTCCACCCACCCACCCCTCCCTTCCACCCACCCAGCCACCCCTCCCTCCCTTCCTTCCTTCCACCCACCCACCCACCCACCCCTCCCTTCCTTCCTTCCTTCCACCCACCCACCCACCCCTCCCTTCCTTCCTTCCACCCCTCCCTTCCTTCCTTCCTTCCACCCCTCCCTTCCTTCCTTCCTTCCACCCCTCCCTTCCTTCCTTCCACCCACCCACCCACCCCTCCCTTCCTTCCTTCCTTCCACCCACCCACCCACCCCTCCCTTCCTTCCTTCCACCCACCCACCCCTCCCTTCCTTCCACCCACCCCTCCCTTCCTTCCACCCACCCACCCCTCCCTTCCTTCCTTCCACCCACCCACCCACCCACCCCTCCCTTCCTTCCTTCCACCCACCCACCCACCCCTCCCTTCCTTCCTTCCACCCACCCCTCCCTTCCTTCCTTCCACCCACCCACCCACCCACCCACCCCTCCCTTCCTTCCACCCACCCACCCACCCACCCACCCACCCACCCCTCCCTTCCTTCCACCCACCCACCCACCCACCCCTCCCTTCCTTCCTTCCACCCACCCCTCCTCCTTCCTGCAGGCTTTCTTGTGCATCATCTTTAGAAGTGGCTTCCTTCTGGGACGACAGCCATGCAGACCAATTTGATGCAGTGTGCGCCGTATGGTCTGAATACTGACAGGCTGACCCCTCACCCCTTCATCCTCTGCAGCAATGCTGGCAGCACTCATATGTCTATTTCCCAAAGACAACCTCTGGATATGATGCTGAGCACGTGCACTCAACTGCTTTGGTCGTCCATGGCGAGGCCTGTTCTGAGTGGAACCTGCCCTGTTAAACCGCTGTATGGTCTTGGCCACCGTGCTGCAGCTCAGTTTCAGGGTCTTGCAATCTTCTTATAGCCTAGGACATCTTTATGTAGAACAACAACTCTTTTTTTTTTTTTTGCCCAGATCCTCAGAGAGTTCTTTGCCATGAGGTGCCATGTTGAACTTCCAGTGACCAGTATGAGAGAGAGAGAGCGATAACACCAAATTTAACACACCTGCTCCCCATTCACACCTGAGACCTTGTAACACTAACGAGTCACATGACACCGTGGAGGGAAAATGGCTAATTGGGCCCAATGTGGACATTTTCACTTAGGGGTATACTCACTTTTGTTGCAAGCGGTTTAGACATTAATGGCTGTGTGTTGAGTTATTTTGAGGGGACAGCAAATTTACACTGTTATACAAGCTGTACACTCACTACTTTACATTGTAGCAAAGTGTCATTTCTTCAGTGTTGTCACATGAAAAGATAAAATATTTACAAAAATGTGAGGGGTGTACTCACTTTCGTGAGATACTGTATATTTGCACAAAATGTGTACCATAAGCTATTATAAGGCCCCTTTCACTCGGGCAATCAGATCTGCCTGTCAGGTTTTTTAACTAACTTAATCGGAAGGTCCATTTATCCCTATAGACAGGCGAATGTGAACGGACTTGTGTCCATTTACACCCACCTACCATCGGGTGCATTATAAAACCAGAAGGGTATCTGTGCTCTTTCGTTTAGGTGGCGTCGATCAGACGTAGTCGGGTGTAAATGGACAGTGGAGTCCGCTTACACCCAGCCACCCATAGAGCAGAGCAGACTCTGTTCATGTCCGCTCTATATAAACTGTGCAGACATGGATGATTCTTCTCCCAGCTCTGCTCCGACCACCATGGGGTCTGTGAGCTGATCCCCCTGCTGATTGGAACAGAATCCGCCCCGTGTGAACAGGGCCTAAATTGAAGCAAAATACAGATATATTTTTTTTATAATGCTAAAAGGGTTTCAGAGAAACTGTTAAATGTTGACTAGAGGGGGGAGTGTTTTTAGAATTAATTTATGATCTAAAATGAAGCAATGCTCGTGTTTAAAATGGTATTAAACCCAAAAGTAACCTTTTTTTCTTTTTTTTTTTTTATATTGCAGCTTACCAATTCTTAGTTTAGATGGCTGCATTCATTTTCAATTTTAAGGCTCTTTTATTTTCACCTGGTGATCCTGCCAGGAAGTCTGTTGTTTTTCAACAGAACAAGCTTTCCTGCAGATATAGAAGTTAGAGGAATGAGACCCTTTACCACTGATATGAGTGCTTACAGCTTTTATTCATTCTAAATCTTCTAGTCCATCTAACACTCCCTACCTTCTGCATTAATGGTCAGCTGGGCCCCTGTGCTCATTCATCCAGAGTGGAGGCACGCTTATACAAGAGGTGTGTTACTGGCCAGATCATCAGGTGAAAACAGGGGAAAAGGCTAAGAAAAGAAAACTGATGCAGCCACCATATCTAAGGCATATTTGGTTTTGGGTTTAATACCGCTTTAGATCTTCTGGAATCCCCTATTGGCCATCAATCCTGGAGCCCCTCATCATTTTGTAGGTGAAAATCCTAGGTGAGACATATACACCATCCACATCCTGCCAACCAGTGCCTCACAATGAACACATTCTTTAACCTTCTCTGAATTCTGGATGTAATGTCAGTATAGTGCATCTAGCAATATGTATTTTATTGATAGGTATGCAATATCTACATTTAGCTGCAGTATGTTTTCATATTTGTCATAGTAATAAAGGTTAAACTTTTTTCTTGTAGGTACCGCCAAATATTGGAGAAGGCCCTTCAGCTTCCTGGACCAGAACAGCTTGAGGCACTTAAAGCATTTGTTGAAGCAAGTAAGATTTATAGTGTCTATTTACATATCTGCCTATTTCCTATCAATATACAGTATTTATTGCAGGTTTAGGTAAATATTTAATATGTTTAGCCCATTAAATATGTCATTTTATTTTCTCTAATTTTCCTGTGTGCATACTTTTTCATCTCCAGTGGTGAATGAGAATGTCAGCCTAGTGATTTCCCGACAGTTGCTCACTGACTTCTGCACACATCTTCCAAGTCTACCTGATGGTATTGCCAAGGAGATTTATCACTTCACCCTGGAAAAGATCCAGCCACGTGTCATCTCTTTTGAAGAACAGGTAGAAGAACAATTGCTATACACTCCCCTATTTTTTTCAAATACATGCAATTCTGTTTAGCCTACTTTTTTGGATGCAGTGGGCACTCTCTATACAATGTCTCAGATTTTTACTTTTTCCATTTCAATGGAAGCAGTACAGTTTGGTCAGTACTATGAGTACACATTAATGCAACATTCTTCAAGAAAACATCTCTAGGATGGAGGATTTTATACACTTACCTTTCCCCTGGCTTCTGTAGGGGCTGATGCCATCTAGTTGGCGAGATCAAGGGGAAAGCTTTATACTCGAAATCTCTTGAGAAGGTGCTGCAGCACAGTACAGGATCATCTTCTCGTAAGATTTGGCCTATTCAGCATTCTCTGCAATCTTCTTGGAAGGAGGATGATGTCGCTGTTGCCTAGGCACCATGTGCGGACAATATGGGGGGGCGGCACATACTAAATAGAGTATTTTGGTGCAAAGTTCACATTACGTCCGGTTGGTGCAGTGTTGGCCTTTTCTCTCCCAGTCTGGATACTAATATGCAAGAGATTAAAAGAGGCGGGTGCAAAGACAGATTGAGGTACTATGAAAAACACATCTATAACTGTTTTATTCAGTACTTATTTTGTCCAAGTAGGCTTCATTACATTCATGATTTAAAACTGGAATGGGAATTCTATTGATTACTTCAAGGGCTTGTGATTGTTTCCTCTTTGTTACACCAGTGAGGGTTCTGCTTTCCTCTAAATGTTCAAATGCTCTGCCCAGGGCAAAATGCTTTGGCACCCTGCATCTAAATGTATGTTGTAATAGAAGAATTTAATTGCAGTGTTTAATTCATCATATCTTGCCTGCAGGTTGCATCAATTAGGCAGCACTTAGCAACCATCTATGAAAAAGAAGAAGACTGGAGGAATGCAGCTCAGGTGCTGGTTGGGATACCTTTGGAAACAGGACAGAAGTAAGAATTGGGGAAGAGGGTGTTGTTAATTAAAAAGAAAAAAATCTATAGAGAAACAAAGTTGTTGGCATTGGAGGTCAATCAGTTTGTTTAGTTTGCCCAGACAACAGATGGATAACATACAACACTACGGTCACATTTATCCTCTTTAATTAATACATTATAAAAATTATGGCTGAATTTGTTTATTTCCAGCTAAATTTATTCCTTAGTTTTCTTTTAGGTATTGACTGTGTATATGTTTTATATTTTCTTGCTGCCCAACAGACAGTATAATGTGGACTATAAATTGGAAACCTATCTGAAAATTGCCCGGCTCTACCTGGAAGATGATGATCCTGTGCAAGCAGAAGCATACATAAACAGAGCCTCTCTGTTGCAAAACGAGTCCACCAATGAGCAGCTACAAATCCACTACAAGGTGCTTATTCCTTTCAAATAACCTTCTTTTTTTTTTTTTTTTTTTTTTTTTTTAATATTTTACGGCGTAGCTAACCCAGAAACAAATATAATGTATTGCTTACCAATCCTTAAATTTGGCATCTGTATTAGTTTTTTTTTTTTTCCTTTGTTTTCACCTAGTGATCTTGCCATTAACACACTTCTGTTTTTGGGGTGTCTCCACTTTAGATGGAGGAGCAACTCTGGACAGCAGTATTGTCAGCCTGGGGAGAGTGTAGTGCTAGATACAGTAGCAGATTTCGATGGACTCCAGCTAACATGTTATGTAGTTACAGCAACAGGTTTTTGTTTTTTTCCTTTTCTTCCTTTTGGAATAATGGTTTTACATAAATGAATAAAAGCTGACCATTGTAAACACACCTTTCTTGTGTGAAATGGTTGGTCCCAACCCTCCAATTGCCACTTTTGCTGAACAGCTTGGTCTGTTAAAGGAAGTTGAAAAATAACAAATACACTGTCAGGATCTGTTGGTGGAAAAATAAGGGGGAAAAGCTGAAAAAAAAACCCAATGCATATACCACATCTACAATATTGGTAAGCTGCAGTATAAGACATTTTTGTTAGTAGCTTATAGCCGTGAGTAATGTAAAATTGGTCATCACAGTGGAGAGATTACCATGTGCTGTTCACATAATTAGTTGTCTATTTACCGTCTGATAGATTACCTGTATTAACAGTGTGACTCTTTTAGGGCCCATTCACTTACCTGCAGGTTAAGATGCACAGTTTTGGCAAGCAGGTTGCGGGTTTTTCACTTTGAAAGTCTACAAATAAACACTTTATTCATGTCTCTGCTTTGCATTGCACATTTGCATGTCTGCATTTTTCTGCACCACAGATAACTCCACCTGTTGAACCTGTGGCTATGCACAATAAAGTATTTCCATATTCTAAACAAGCAGTAAAAACACTCTACATCAGCACTCATTCACCTACAGTATGTTTCGTTGTGAGGAAAATACATTTTAGATGACACGTGGAATGTTTATCTGCTAAAAAACAGTAATTTGACTTGAGAGTCTTTGTTGGGATCTTTGAGGATGCATTACTGCACATTACAAGCAGCAGGGGTCTAGGATGGTTTGTTTTAAAGAGTAACTCCACTTTTGTTGAGAAAAGACATCTGTGATGAGAAATCTTAAAATGCAGTTTCTTAACCTGTTCCCGCTGGCCGTGCTCATATATGCAATGACTGGGTGGGTAGGCTTTAATGCAGAGCAGCTGCACATATACGTCTCTGGGGAGCCGCATTTCTGTGCAGAGCGTACACTCACTGCACGCTCTCAACACAGTAACCGAGCTGTCATGGGCAACTAGCAATGCATAGTTGCGACCAATAGTTTCCAGTAATGTGACAGGCAGTCACTGCGGTCACGCAATCAAAATGCCCCGCCTCCAGGCATTTAGAACCTCTTAAAAGGATGGGGGGTTTTAATTGACCAAATATACAGAAATCATTACAGAATCCTAAAGCTCTAACATGCCCAATGCCTCCCTAACTGCAATGCAGTGGAAAATACGAAACGCCTAAAATCAAATCGTGTCTAATTAATCCTATCACAAAACACACACACACTTGTGTGAAATAATACAATTTTCTCTATTTAAAAATAGAACAATAATTCATAGGAAAAACAGTCTCTCAGTCCAATTTTTCATACAGGTATTTTTCATTCTTGAATATCCATATAACTCTTCTTGTTACTATACAAGTGATTCACATGTAAGAGTGCCAAGATCAATCAAAAATTGTCTTGTGCCAATCACCTCTGCAAAGCTCACTCGCCAGTTCCAAACTGACCTGTTTGCAAGGATAGCTCAATAAATGTTTGTTTATTAACACCCTGGTCACACTGATTCCAGTGAAGTCGCACGATTTCAAAGTGGGATGGTATTTCAACTTAATGTGTGACTTGCAAGACATCTAGATTGTAAGCTCCAAGGAACAGGGCCCTCCTTTCCCTCTTGTATTGAACTGTATTGTTGCTGTATTGTCTCCCGTTATATTGTAAAGCGCTGTGCAAACTGGCGCTATATAAATCCTGTATAGTAATAATAATCTGTGGCTTGCAAAACAGATATTTATGCAACTCCTGAAGTAGTGCATGCTCTACATTAGAAACTATAGAGACTAAGTCAGACTCCCACTGATATGACCGCTTTAATTGTGGACAATAGGGTGCGACTTGCCATGCGATTTGCAACTTGCATGGCACGTTGCACCCTGTGTAAATCTCTGTTTCGAGGTCTCTGACAATACACCCATTTTTTTTTTCCACCTTCACATTATCTAGTGCTACATACCACAAAAAAAAACAAGGCGAAAAAGGAGAACCCACACAGTATAAAAATCCTTTACCAGTTTATTTGAACAAACAAACAATAGACACTCACATCATTTGTTATTCCAGAATTAGTGTATGCACATGTCTCACTTGCTTTACAGATCTCCTTATGGCAAATACACGATTTCATCTTGGCGCATACTGACATTACTAGCTCTGGTTGACACATTTCTCCACTACTAATTTGTTACACTCCCACAGTGAGTATAACAAGCATGCTTTACTGCATATACAGACTGATTTTACTGTTGTGGGTTTATTAACACTTTATAACATTATAAAGATAAAAAATACAGAGGTTATATGTAATTTAGAACACAGGCTTGTTAGAGCGGAGTATTAGGCTGGCCATACATGGGTCGAAATTTGACCGATTTTTTTTCATCAGAAAAATCAGACCTAAGAATTGGCCGATTTTCGCTCTGTTAGTAGGTCAATGGCACCGGGCGATTTTCGTGGTTCCTCCCCTTTTCGGTGATTGGGCATGTTGGAAAATTCGCGAAAAACTACCGATTTTCAACTCAATGGTCAAATCGTACGATCATTTTTCAGAAAAGAAGATGTGCATGAGCCGTGACCTGGAAGGGACATAAGTTGCGCCTGTTGTACGGGGTGAACTTTATGACTTGGTCGGCCGATTTTCGAAATCATTGATGGCACCATCAGATTACCGAGCGAATGACGTTTTAGATTTTTGGACGAAAAATCGTTCGGAATTCGAACCATGTATGGCCTGTATTAGTACTATATTTAATTACAGAATCACAGTAAGTGGACTATACCCATTTTAAATACAGATAGAGATGTGGATGGTAAATGCTCATTTTGAAGACATGTACATTGTCTCTTAATCTGTTGATGGGACTATGTTAAAACAGATTTTTGAGCTTAAAGCTGAATATTGAATCTGTCCTTTCCAGGTTTGCTATGCACGTGTTTTAGACTACAGACGGAAGTTTATTGAAGCTGCTCAGAGGTACAATGAGCTTTCATACAAAACTATAGTACATGAATCTGAGAGAATGGAAGCACTTAAACATGCACTTCACTGCACCATCTTGGCATCTGCAGGTATGTTGTAATATTATTCACATATACTAAAAGATGAGCTTGTCTGTTTTCCTAACATAAATCTGTTATTTTAACCATTTCCATACCGGGCACTTTTACCCCCTTCCTGCCCAGGCCAATATTAAGGTTTCAGCGCTCTCACACTTTGAATGACAATTACGCGGTCATACAACATTGTACACAAACTAAAATTTTATCCTTTTCTTCTCGCAACTAGAGCTTTCTTTTGGTGGTATTTAATCACCACCGGGGGTTTTATTTTTTGCTAAATTAACAAAAAAAGACCAAAAAGTTTGAAAAAAAAAACGTTTTTCTTTGTTTCTGTTATAAAAGTTTGCAAATAAATAATTGTTCTTCATAAATTTAGGCCGAGATGTATTCTGCTACGTCTTTGGTGAAAATAACCCAAATTAGGATGTATTATTTAGTTTGTAGCAAAGTGATAGAGTTCACAAACTATGGCATATCTATTGATCAATCCTGAAGTACTGACAGCCAGTCTAATTTCTTGAGGTCCAAGAATGTCAGAACAGTACAGATATCCCCCAAATGACCCCTTTTTGTAAAGTAGACAGTCCGACGTACTTCATAAGAGGCATGGCGAGTTTTTTGAAGTTGTAATTTTTTGTTATAATTTTTCGGAAATGAAGAAATAAAAAAAATGATTTTCACTTTTTTTTTTTTACATACAGTCACCAGTGCAGTACAGCGTCATCATATAACTGGCATGGTGGTGATCAGGGACACTGACTGGTGACAGTATGAAAAACATTTTTTTGATAATTTTAAAAAAAATATTTAATTTTTTTTTTTTTAAGATTTTTTTTTCTTCATATTTCACTGTGACCAAAGTAGTATAATGTTACCATAGTAACATTGTACTACTTTAAGGAAGTGATCAGAATTTTTTTTTTTTTTTTACACAATTTGCTTATAGCAAAGAATTACTTTGCTCTAAGCAAGCATTTACCTGAATGAAATCGATTCATATGATCACTGTGACCATTCACAGCTAGCCACACTTGTATACAATGGATGGCATGAAAGGAAGCCATCCATTGTATACAACTGTCATGTGACCTGCTGTGATTGGTCACAGCAGGTCACATGGTACTGGCAACGGGGCCGGTACACAGATCTGTCATTGGCCGTGTCCAAGGTACACGGCCAGTGACAGATCGCGCCTGTGCGTGGCTCTGCGGGTCGCAAACTGGGCATGCCTGAAAGGACACCATACAGCGTCCACCCGGAGGGACAAGCTGCTCGCCTGGCCGCCATCTGGCTATAGGCCGGGCGGGAAGTGGTTAAAGTATATATCTTGTCCACCAGATATGTACAATATGAGTATTTGTAGCTTATATACTTACAGCTCACTGTCTCTGTTTTTTTTTTTTTTGTATATATGTAGGACAACAACGTTCCCGTATGTTGGCTACACTATTTAAAGATGAACGGTGCCAGCAGCTTTCAGCTTATGGTATTCTGGAAAAGATGTACCTAGACAGAATCATCAGAGGAAACCAGCTGCAGGAGTTTGCTGCTATGCTCATGCCTCATCAGAAGGCAACTACTGGAGATGGTAGGCCTATAGTGAAAGTTTTTTTTTTCCCTCCTCCTAGCCAATTACAGTGCGATCATTATCGACTTACAGGGGGGGACCTTGCACCAGATATATTTCTTCATGTTAATTGCATGCATGTTACACTTACAGGTGTTTATTATTTCCCTCAGAGACCACAGTGCTCCCTATGCCAGTCTTTGTTCAGGCATCATCGAGGGACAGAATACAGTGAAGGAAATTAAGTATTTGATCCCTTGCTGATTTTGAATGTTTGCCCACTCACAAAGAAATGATCGGTCTAAAAATCGAATGGTAGGTGTATTGTAACACTGAGAGACAGAATAGCAACAAAAAATTCAAAAGAAATGCATGCCTAACAAATTATGCACTGATTTGCATGTTCATGAGGGAAATAAGTATTTGATGCCCTATCATTCAGCAGGATTTCTGGCTACCAGGTGTCTTTCATACAGGTAACAAGCTGAGATTAGAAGCAGTCTATTAAAGGGAGTGCTGCTAATCTCATTTTGTTACCTTTATAAAAGACACCTGTCCACAGGAGCAATGAAACAATCAGATTCCAAACTCTCCACCATGGCAAAGGCCAAAGAGCTGTCCAAGGATGTCAGGGACAAGATTGTCGACCTACACAAGGCTGGACTGGGCTACCAAAATATCACCAAGCAGCTTTGTGAGAAGGTGACAACAGTTGGTGCAATCATTCGGAAGAAACACAAAACAACTGTCAGTCTCCCTAGGTCTGGTGCACCATGCAAGATCTCACCTCGTGGAGTGTCAATGATCATGTGAACAGTGAGAAATCATCCCAGAACTACACGTGAGGATCTTGTCAATGATCTCCAGGCAGCTGGGACCAAAGTCACCAAGAAAACAATAGATAACACACTACGCCAACAAGGATTGAAATCCTGCAGTGGCCGCAAGATCCCTCTGTTCAAGAAAGCACATGTCCAGGCCCGTCTGAAGTTTACCACTGAGCATCTGAATGATGCAGAGGGGAACTGGTTGAAAGTGTTGTGGTCAGATGAGACCAAAATCGAGCTCTTTGGCATCAACTCAACTCGCCGTGTTTGGAGGAGGAGGAATGCTGCCTATGACCCCAAGAACACCATCTCAACTGTCAAACGTGGTGGAAACATTCTGCTTTGGGGGTGTTTTTCTGCTAAGGGGACAGGGCAACTGCACCGCATCAAAGGGACGATGGACAGGGCAATGCACTGTCAAATCTTGGGTGAGAACCTTCTTCCCTTAGCCAGGGCATTGAAAATGGGTCGTGGATGGGTGTTCCAGCATGACAATGACCCAAAACACACGGCCAAGGCAGCAAAGGAGTGGCTCAAGAAGAAGCACCTTAAGGTCCTGGAGTGGCCTAGCCAGTCTCCAGACCTTAATCCAATTGAAAATCTGTGGAGGGAGCTGAAAGTTCAAGTTGCCAAATGTCAGCCACCAAACCTTAATGACTTGGAGAGGATCTGCCAAGAGGAGTGGGCCAAAATCCCTCCTGAGATGTGTGCAAACCTGGTGGCCAACTACAGGAAACGTCTGACCTCTGTGACTGCCAACAAGGGATTTACCACCAAGTACTAAGTCATGTTTTGTGAAGGGGATCAAATACTTATTTCCCTCATGAACATGCAAATCAGTGCATCATTTGTTAGACATGCATTTGTTTTGAATTTTTTGTTGCTATCCTGTCTCTCTGTGTTACAATACACCTACCATTCGATTTTTAGACTGATCATTTCTTTGTGAGTGGGCAAACATTCAAAATCAGCAGGGGATCAAATACTTATTTCCTTCACTGTATACATTTATGGACTAAGACAATCAAATTCTGGTGCCTTTGCAGTTCTTGGATATGTTTATGAACTCCCAACAGAGATAAGCCCTAGGCAGCACCATTTGAATCATGAGTTTTTTTAATTATAAAAGTGAAGCTTTTTGAAAAACAATAAGGTGTCTGTATATTGTGACATGTCAGTAATTCATAGAAACTTGTAAAGTTACTGAAGGGTCTACTTTTAAAGCTTGTTTAGAGTTACAGCTAATTAAGATCAGAACTGAACACGTGGTGCCTTAGGTATTTCCAGAAATCTACTCCTGCAAAAACTGACCTAAAAATAACATTACATGCTTGCGCGTCACAATATTCAGCAACAATATCATGTTAAAACCTTTATTTTTATTAACCAAAGCAGTCCTTTTAGCTTCATTCAGTCAAGTGACAATTTCTAGGGACAATCTTTCAAGGCCTGCCTGAGAGATGTGTTTATGGGGAATGTGTCCTAAATTTATGCTGACAGTGTCCAGTGTGCTCAGTGTAGTGTATGTTACAGGACAAGGTGTAACAGGATAGTGAATCTTTGTAAAACTAGAGTAGCAATTTATGCTCTCTTGTCATAGAATGAAGAGTAACTGGCCTGTGTGAGCAATAACACAGCCAAGCACCAGAATTTATATACTTGTATCATGCATGGGTTAATCCAGGAAGCAGATTGTGATCCTGAATGAATATAGATGGTGCTGACCTTGTCGGTAAAGGAAGATCAAATTCATTTTGTAACCCTAGGACAGGACGTGTGTTCCTTGCAGGATCACCAGGTGAAAATAAAGGGGGATAAAAGCCTGAAAATAAAAAGTCACCACAACGAAGGGCTAATGAGATTCATTTTATTCTATAATTAGGATATAATATTCTTTTCAGGTTCCAGTATTTTGGACAGAGCTGTGATAGAGCACAACCTGTTGTCAGCTAGCAAACTTTACAACAATATCACTTTTGAGGAACTCGGAGCTTTGCTAGAAATCCCTGCTGCCAAGGTACCAGTTAATCCTCTTTCTTTGTTTTCAGGGTTTTTTTTTTTCTTCTGGATTTAACATTCCATGATGTGACATGTAAATATATTTCTCTCTTTATTTCTTTTTTTCATGTACAGGCTGAGAAGATAGCTTCTCAGATGATTACAGAGGGCCGTATGAATGGCTTCATTGACCAAATCGATGGCATTGTCCATTTTGAAAGTGAGTTAAATAATTATGATAGATGTTTATTACTACAGGTTTAAAAAACATTACAAAGAGTGATATTTGTTCTGTAATCTTTGCTAAGTGCATTAAGGGGTAGGAGTGTCTGGCAGTGTTTTTTCAGATTATTGCATGACTTTGGTGTTCTTGAGCATATATAGATCTTGGCAAAGGAGAGGGATCAGCAAATGCCTGCAGCTGATCTGTCTGATTTTCTGTTGGTTAATATCCCATTCCACCTTCTTCAGCCTAGGCTAGAATCCTATGCTACATGGCTTTGAGCATGTGGGTTTCCTGCAGTGCTGACACTTGCCCTTAGAGCGACTGTGTTAGGGGATGGAAAAAATTGAACCAGCATTAGCCTGTGAAAGAAAGTTTATACTTACCTGGACGGAGTGCTGAAACTCTGCTCATATGAAAATCACCCAGCATCAGTACTATCCGAAATCTCCGGTATGTCTAATAGTATATTCTCTGCTGGCTTCTGAGGTTCCTCTCTTAATTCTATACATCACTGCAGAATGCAGTAGTGATGGAGTCAGCAGCAGGATGAGAGTGGCCAGAAGCAGACTTGCAATATCACACCATCCATCACCACAGTGTGATATAGCAATAGTGGACTGAACTCTGCAAGTAAATTATCCACTGGGCAGCTAAGTATAACGCTTCTCTCACAGACTATTGCTGAACTAATTTTATTAACCCCCAGACAGGGATACATTAAGCAGTTGATGGTTGTTTCAGAAGTGGTTCCCAAAATGGAGATCCTCTAAAGACACTTGGCCCCTCATCAGCTTTTTAGCACTGCTTGTACCCCAGGAGTTGTGGGGTTATGCTCTCAAATTTTGTGAAAATGGATTAATCTGGTAAGTTTACAAATGTCTTTCGTATCACTGACCTCTGTAGCTGCAGGCACCATAGAGCAGTTCATCTTCAAATTTCACATTAGAAGCAGTGAAGTCTTTTTCAGCAGCTGTGCTCCTCTCTCCCAGCAGTGATCTAGAAGCCGATTTATAATGTAAACACAGAGTGGGTGCTCTGTAACGGGGGCTGGGTTGCTAAAAGAATTTTAGTGCTGCTGCTGTGAACTTTGAGTGAACGTGTGTATTTATTGCCTAAGCATATGTAAAAAATTGAATGTCCATAGCTACAGGTTTGCTTTAACCATTTCACTGTCAGAACTGTTTATATTTTTTACACACTTTAAAACATTCTAGGCTTGAAGATTAGTTAAAACCCCAAAACAGTATTTTTTCTGAAAGCTGTGATTCTGGAGAGTAAAATGGTGATAGGTCCAATTTTCCAACTCGCACAATATTAACACAACGGTTTATGAACAAGATATCAGATTTTTAGTTAAAAAAATTTCATGTTCATTTTAGTGCACACAAATGCACCATATTGCACATTTTTGGTAAGAGATAAAAGATTAGATGTAAATGGATACCCAGCATGTCAAGCCTTAAAATTGCGTGCGCCTGTAAAATGACAAAATTCGGTACCCAACGTTTTCCATAGATGGTGCTTTAAAAGCCCCTACAGGTCATCAGTTTAAAGTCAACCGTGAATAATGGCCCTCGAATTATAGCCCACACACCTGCGTGCGCGATTACAGTGAAGGAAATAAATATTTGATCCCCTGCTGATTTTGAATGTTCGCCTACTCGCAAAGAAATCCGTCTAAAAATTGAATGGTAGGTGTATTGTAACACTGAGAGACAAAATTCAAAAGAAATGCATGTCTAACAAAGTATGCACTGATTTGCATGTTCATGAGGGAAATAAGTATTTGATCCCCTTCACAAAACATGACTTAGTACTTGGTGGCAAATCCCTTGTCGGCAGTCACAGAGGTCAGACGTTTCCTGTAGTTGGCCACCTGGTTTACACACATCTCAGGAGGGATTTTGGCCCACTCCTCTTGGCAGATCCTCTCCAACTCATTAAGGTTTGGTGGCTGACGTTTGGCAACTCCAAATTTCAGCTCCCTCCACAGATTTTCAATCTGATTAAGGTCTGGAGACCAGCTAGGCCACTCCAGTACCTTAATGTGCTTCTTCTTGAGCCACTCCTTTTGTCCAGCCTTGTGTAGGTCTACAGTCTTGTCCCTGACATCCTTGGACAGCTCTTTGGTCTTGGTCCTTGCCATGGTGGAGAGTTTGGAATCTGATTGTTTGATTGCTCCTGTGGACAGGTGTCTTTTATACAGGTAACAAAATGAGATTAGCAGCACTCCCTTTAAGAGACTGCTTCTAATCTCAGCTTGTTACCTGTATGAAAGACACCTGGTAGCCAGAAATCCTGCTGAATGATAGGGGATCAAATACTCATTTCCCTCATGAACATGCAAATCAGTGCATAATTTGTTAGACATGCATTTCTTTTTAATTTTTTGTTGCTATTGTTTCTCTGTGTTACAAGACACCTACCATTCGATTTTTAGACTGACCATTTCTTTGTGAGTGGGCAAACATTCAAAATTAGCAGGGGATCAAATACTTATTTCCTTCACTGTATATGCAATATGTAGCACAATCAATGTTTTTGTACATAGGCACCCCCAGACGTGTGCATTTACATACTAATGTATAACAGCAGAGCAGTTTCAACATTTTTTGGAGTGCTTGGGTGTAACTTTTTTAATTTTTTACACATTTTTTTTTCTTTCAGCCGCTCGCAATAAAGTTATCAGATGGGTGACCAATAGCCCCCTATATGATACATTTTTTTTTTCTTTAATTAGACATTAGGGGGTTTATTTACTAAAGCTGGAGAGTCCAAAATCAGACTCACTTCTGCATAGAAACCAGTCAGCTTCCAGGTTTCATTGCCAAAGCTTCATTGAACAAGCTGAGGTTAGAAGCTGATTGGTTTCTATGCAGAAGGGAGTCTGATTTTGGACTCTCCAGCTTTAGTAAATAAACCCCTAGGGGTCTGTTGAGTTAACATACCAAAGTTCCGTAGAAGCAATCTGGGTGGCTGTGCAGCCGCTGAATCAATACCATCTGAAAGTTGATAGTCAGCTTTCAGATTTATAGGCTCTCCTGACTGCTTTTAAGGGTTTAATGAAGTTTTAAGAACATTTATACTGTACATTAAATTAGGTTTTTTTTTATTTTGACACAATAAATTGTCCACATATTCCATTTCAGACACCAAAATTTAAGTAAAGATGAGCAAGTGGGTGGTTTAGGAATGTTTTGTGGACTCCCCATTGTTCTCTTTTGGGAATGCATGTATGAACTAGTGGTGCTTTAATAACCAAAGGAAGGACAAGTGTACCTGTGTGTTAAGTAAAACAGATGAGTGTCCATGAACCCATGTTTATGGGTATGTTTTAAAGTAAATTACATGATATGTTAAAGTGAGACCAGTTTGTAAAAGAAGACCTTTTCAAACTCTTTTCTTCAGCTCGGGAAGCTTTGCCTACATGGGATAAACAGATTCAGTCTTTGTGCTTCCAAGTCAACAACCTCCTGGAAAAGATCAGTCAGACTGCACCAGAATGGACAGCACAGGCCATGGAGGCTCAGATGGCTCAGTAACATGCCTGCTACTGTTACAAAATCTTTCTTCATGCTTCAATTTTTTTGGGACATTTTACTGCACTCTCCACACGTCTGTGAACTTTGCTGTGTACATATGATGTAGTGCTTGTATAATACACAACTTAAATATATTTCTAGTTCCAGCCATTCTTAGTTTGCAGTGGGATTTATAGCTGTTTGCTTTTGTAAATTATTTCCATCCTGCAGTCCACTCCTTTTTGCTTTGCCCTGCCCATGAAATACTTGTGGTAGGCACGTGTGGTTGCAGTTCTCGCTTTTTCTTTTTTTTGTTTTTGTTTTTTTTTTAAATTCTCATGGCCTTTTCAGCTCATGGTGAAAACTTAGGAATGCTTACATGTTTTTTTTCATAACGATGACCTGGATCCCTGAAAGTGTACATATAAGTAAGAGCCCCCAATACAAGCCGAACCATGTATAGCATATATAAGTATGCTTAATGGAAAGAAATAAAAGAACAGCTTCTAAAGGTATTGTGTGCTGGTTATGTCTGTCTTCCACCACTGTTTGGGTGAATCGTTATGGCATTGATACTACTATGTATCAGTGTTGTAAGAAAAGTTGAAGCACAACACCACTGTTAAGAGGTCCAGATACAACTTTATTCCATTAAAGGTCAAGTATAATTTGAGAAGTAGCCAATGCATTTCGGGGGTCCAAGTGCCCCCTTCATAAGGGCTAAAAAAAAACAAACACCCAGAAACCAGATAATTTACACAATAATACCTTATGATAACAATACCAGTGGAATGTACCTGTGGGCCCAGGTCTGTCTTTCCACTTTTCTCAAATGTATCAATATTGGTCAGCCATGGAGCGGCTTTCCTTTTTTATAGTAAATCTACTGTTTTATGCATTCTTTATTTATGGTTTTTATCATATTCAAAAGTAAGGAGAAAAAAAATTGAAGAGAACAGTGTAGGGCTCCTTGGTCATCACACCCAGTAGTAATAACAGTATATAGTCCATTCACATGAAAAATTCACATTCTGTGGTGGAAATACGAGAACCCGAGAACAGGATATTTTTGGAGGTCACATATCTAGCAGAGGAGAGGTCTCAAGGCCTTCCAAAGTAATAGGCCTAGAGTGAGTCACTATATCCAGATGCAAGTGGTTGATGGTTTATATTTATGTGTGCCTGAATTTAGTGCCCTATGAAAAACCAGATGGAATAATGGTAGAGGAAAAAAAAAAGGGGTAGGAAGATCATGCCGGGTACAAGGAATGGGAGGGGGAAAGTTGTTACACTTTGAATAGAAGGTGAGAAAATAAATTGAGAGCAGGGCACGGGACATGGAACATTCCAGGGATTGGGGGCTCCGTGTCACACAAGCAGGACAAAATTTTAGCTGAGCTATTTGGGCTTTTTCTGAGTCCAGTGTCCTTTTACTCATCAGATCCATTGCTGTAAAGTTGAAGGTGAAGAGGATTTTCACTAAAATGGAATACACGAGTGAGCCACAGTTACTAAATGTCTGACCGTGGAGTTCTTGTAATCTCTCATGGCCACTGAGTTATAGTGAAGGAGAGAACACTAGCACTTTCGATACCTTCTAGTCAGTAATTTCTTGAACTATGTCTTGAACTTGTCACTAGGCTTCCTGTAAGGCTGTACAGGACCAGAAAATATGTAGCATGTCATCTGTCGCCTGCCCTCATCTCTCTGGAAAGGTGTGAGAGACAGTAGTGATGCACAGATATATCGGGCAAAAATAGGGTTATCGGCGTTTTGCCAATAACAAAAAAAAGTGTCAATAATGCCAATATTTTGGTTAAGTTCACCCTTCATAACATGTTAAACCCATATTCAGGGTGTAACATGTTATGGAAGGACTGGCCCCTCTTTCTCCCCGCTCCCCCACTTTGACAGCTCCTCCCGTTAGCTGTCAAATTTGTAAAAGACGTGTCTGTGCATGGCTCTGCCCACCCAGCCGCATCACTTATTCACAATATTCTGTGAATGGAAAAATATAAGTCCCAACAACCTTTGTGGTTCTCAATGAACTGTGATTCTTCCTGTCAGTGTGTATTGGCTTGTTTGTACGGGATGTACAGGCAAGCAGATACAATGACAGGTCTTCAGGAGTCCTGCATGGCACCAATGATGCAATGCTTTCCAGGCTCATGCAACAAAAAATAATAAATGCACTTTTTTTTTTCCCTGCAAACATAATGCATGTATTATTGTTTGTCAAAAGGTGAACTCATCCTTTTTTTACATTACTGGAGATAGATAGAGATATATATTTCTTTTAAACTGTCCATTTTGGTTTAGGTTTTTGACCAAGTGCATCCTGAATTTTCGGTTTCAGTCCAGATTTTTAATTTTGGTGCACCACTAATAGGTAGTGTGGAGAGTTTTCAGGATGGAGTACCAGCAGGAAACTATTTTGTAGCCTGGTTTTCAGTATTTGTTACTCATGGAAAATTTAAAAGACAGAGTTAATGTTTTCATTTTTATTCTTGAGTGAGAGGGTGATATGGAGGTCCTTCTCCCAGGAAGAAAGATGGGGTTTGTTAAATCTCCATAAAACCTACTTGTAGAAGAGTGCATGCTCTTCTTGCCTGACATTCACTGTCAAATTGGGTGAGACCGTGTGAAAACAATGTTGCCACTAGTAAAGATTGATAAAGTGGGTAACCTGCAAAATATGTAAACATCTGAGAGGTGAAGATCATGTGATAACTGAGATGACAACCAGGATAAATGTTTGAGAAAATGGCTTGCACAATGTGTTTCCCTAGTGAAGTGCTTTGTCTTGGAGGTTTAGATCCATGTTGAGGAGTGAGATTGGGTTATACTTAAGGCAATGTTGTGGGTCCTTCCACACTTTAGTGATGACCAAGATATGTGCTGCAAGAGCCGTTGGGTGCAGGACTGGTGTTGGAGTGAGATAAAAGCTGATATAGAGATCAATAGGAAGAAGGGTCAGCACACCGGAGGATAGATGAATATAGTGTGTATTTATTGATCCATAGGACACACAAAACACCAGAACATGAATACAGGACCTGTCAACGCGTTTCACACGATCTCGTGCTTAATCATAACCAAATATAGAGATCAGGGATAGGAGGGATTGGAACAACTTTGTAAAAAGTTAAGGAGAGCCCAACTGGCCCGAGGGTCTTGCTGATCTTTGTGAACTTAAAGTTGATCTTCATGTTTCAATGAATATTAAATAGTTTGTCAGGACCAAGCTGGTCGAAACAAACTATTTACTTCACTAACAGATTCATCAGCTGTGTACGCTGTATAAACTGTCTATACTATCAGCTACATAGAGTAAACAGCGCTGTGTTCTGGTAGCGAGATTGGAGACTTCTTTCCCGCTCCCTAAGCAATATCTGTCAGACTGAACACTGCACTGCTTTGTATTCTATGATTGAGTACAGGGCTTCCTCTGACTGGCTGAGGCAGAGGGACAAGCAGATGACATGATCTCCACCTTAATAAATTAATTCAAAGCCTAGTCTGATTGGCTGAGTACAAATCTTTTTGTCAATGGCTGAGCAATGCTCGTTCTGACTTGATTTTGTTCTAGGAGCGGGACAGGAAGTTCCACTGGAACACAGTGCTGTATACTGTATGTAGCTGAGTCTACAAAAGGTTTATCGGGCACACACAGATGCTACATCTGTTAGTGAAGTAAATAGTTAATTTGTACCAGCTTGGTCCAAGAAAACTAAAGTTCACGAAAACATGGAGATCATCTTTAATGGCTAAGATAAATTCTGATGGATCAATACGTTTCTCCAGCAGTTGTATGAGCTCTGTGTATCCAGGGACATTAAGTCTGATCTCATAAGGTAGCCTCTGACTGCACCACCTGGTGAGGGAGTGTGGTCAGTCAAGGTGGAGATTGTAGAGTTTAGTGTGTGTACAATTCCATTAATGAGGTTGTAATCTCCTGCGGGATTTAGGTTTTGGAGTTGTTAGAGTGAATAGTGCTAACAAAAGTTTTTGTTCTCTGCTGGTGGAAGATGTTGTCCAGGGACCTACAACACTGATTTCCTTGTAGAAGTTACATCAACACTTAGGATTGCCTTAGCACTCTCAAGACAGTTTAGGTTGAAGTCTGCAGCTGGGCAATTTTGTGCAAGTGTCTGCAGTTTGATTTTTTTTTTAAGTCTCTAGATGGTTCATCTGTGTTAGCAGTTCAGTAATGCTCTGTCCCCATTGTTTTTTGAGGTGGTGATGTTTGTTTAGTATGCCTCCCAAGTAAAGTTTGTGGGCCCCTTATATGAAGGAGGGTATGTTAGGGGTGACATCAGTGAAGAAGTACATCTCCAGTTCCCTCTAGAGGTTCATCTCAAATGTGGGGTCTATGTTTCTAATGTCTGAATTAGAGGCGAGTCGCAGATAACAATGTTTATTCAGGTTCATATCAATACAGGAATGAGACGTACTGGGGAGTGATAGGGTGTAGGCTTTGACAGTGGGGTGATGGATTTACCAGATGTCTATAAATTGGTGAAAACTTTTTAATACATTTACGTGGTGGCCATTGAAGATATGTGGGAGGTTCAACCCGTGGCATCGATATGTGGATCCAACACCAAGTTAAAGTACCTGCCCAGAATCGCAATCCCCTCTGAAATGGCTGCTATGGCTTCCAATAATCAAATTCCAAAGAAATGGAATTTGATTATAATTTGGCATATAGACTGTAGCAATTTATTTTTTTGTTTGAACGGAGCCTTTTATGAAAAGATAGCAGCCCTCATTGTCTTTGTGCTCAGCCAAGTTAGTCCATTGAATTGTGCATGAGATGTAAGCTACCAACCCCCAACCCCCCCCCCCCCTGGAAATTCCTATCTGTGGAGCAGGAATTAACTGATTTTGCCATTGGGGAAAGGCTAGGCGGGCTTTATGCTTATGGAGGTCAGTTAATATCCTACATTTTTCCAGGGTATTAAAGCCTTGGACAGTTAGTGCTCAGATATAGGTAGAGGTTAGACATAGTCTCTCACAGAAGTGAGAACCCCCCTCACATTTTTGTAAATATTTTATTCTATCTTTTCATGTGACAACACTGAAGAAATGACACTTTACATTGTAGCAAAGTAGTGAGTGTACAGCTTGTATAACAGTGTAAATTTGCTGTCAGCACAACACACAGCCATTAATGTCTAAACCGCTGGCAACAAAAGTGAGTACACCCCTAAGTGAAAATGTCCAAACTGGGCACAATTAGCCATTTTCCCTCCCCGGTGTCGTGACTCGTTAGTGTTACAAGATCTCAAGTGTGAATAGGGGAGCAAGTGTGTTAAATCTGGTGTTATTGCTCTCACTCATACTGGTCACTGGAAGTTCAACATGGCATCTCATGTCAAAGATCTCTCTGAGGATATGAAAAAAAAATAATTGTTGCTCTACATAAAGATGGCCTAGGCTATAAGAAGATGGCCAAGACCCTGACACTGAGCTGCAGCGTGGTGGCCAAGACCATACAGCGGTTTAAAAGGACAGGTTCCATGGTCGACCAAAGAAGCTGAGTGCATATGCGCAATGTCATATCCAGAGGTTGTCTTTGGGAAATAGACGTATGAGTGCTGCCAGCATTGCTGTAGAGGTTGTGGGGGCGGGGGGTCACCCTGTCAGTGCTCAGTCCATATGCCGCACACTGCATCTGTCTGCAGAGTCAATAGTTAACGACCTCCAGACTTCGTGTGGCCTGCACAACACCAAGTTCAATGCAAAGCATTGGATGCAGTGGCATAAAGCACGCCGCCACTGGACTCTAGAGCAGTGGAGACCTGTTCTCTGAAGTGACTAATCACGCTTCTCTGTCTGGCAAGCCGATGGATGTGTTTAGGGTTTGGTGGTTGCTTGACTACATTCTGCCAAGTGTAAAGTTTGGTGGAGGGAGGATTATGGTGTGGGGTTGTTTTTCAGGGGTTGGGCTTGGCCCCTTAGTTCCAGTGAAGGGAATTCTTAAGGTGTAAGCATACCAAGACATTTTGGACAATTTCATGCTCCCAACTTTGTGGGAACAGTTTGTGGCTCAAGAAAGCGAAAAACTACCATTCGAATGGATAGAAGAATAGCCAAAATGGCAAGGACTCAGCCAACAATCAGCTCCAGGAAGATCAAAGAAGGTCTAAAGTTACCTGTGAGTACTGTTACAATTAGAAGACGCCTATGTGAAGCCAAGCTATCTGCAAGAAGCCCCCGCAAAGTCCCGCTGTTGAAAAAAAGACGTGCTGAAGAGGTTACAATTTGCCAAAGAGCACATTGACTGGCCTAAAGAGAAATGGAGCAACATTTTGTGGACTGATGAAAGTAAGATTGTTCTTTTTGGGTCTAGTGGCTGGAGACAGTTTGTCAGACGACCCCCAAACACTAAATTCAAGCCACAGTACACTGTGAAGACAGTGAAGCATGGTTGAGCAAGCATCATGATATGGGGATGTTTCTCATACTACGGTGTTGGGCCTATTTATCGCATACCAGGGATCATGGATCAGTTTAAATACATCAGAATACTTGAAGAGGTTATGCTGAAGAGGAAATACCCTTTAAATGGGTGTTCCAACAAGACAACGACCCCAAACACACCAGTAAACGTGCAACATGTTGGTTCCAGGCCAACAAGATTGACGTTATGGAGTGGCCACCCCGGATCTTAATCCATTAGAAAACTTGTGGGGTGACATCAAAAATGCAGTTTCTGAGGCAAAACCAAGAAATAGAGAAGAACTGTGGAATGTAGTCCAATCATCCTGGGCTGGAATACCTGTTCACAGGTGCCAGAGGTTGGTTGACTCCATGTAACACAGATGTACAGCAGTTCTCAGAAACAGTGCCTATACAACTAAATATTAAGTGATTAAAAAAGGAAAGCAAAATAGTCAAACATTTTTCAGTTTATATAGTGAATGTTTGAGTTTGTAAAGAAGAATACAAACACTGCTATTTTTTTGAACAGTCTAATATTCACTTTTCTTCAATTTTTTGAGAGGAACAACACAAATTTGATATTTTTTTTTTCATGTTTTGATTTGGAATAGAATGTGTAGTGTTCCCAATGCATTTGTGTGTATGGAAATAAAAACTATTATAAGGATTTTGAGCTTTATTCACTTTTTTCAACACACTGCTATTATTTTGAACACAACTGTATATGTCAGTTCATCACAAGCCCTATAGTGTGTATGCCTTCTTCCTACTATTCAATTCTGTGTATTATATACTGTATACATTAGTATCTTGCTCAGCAAATGTACTGTATATGACCACCTATCTCTAGGATGATTGCATAATGCCTGATAATTATAAGGCAAAAAATCAACTTTTGGCACCCCGCTTGGGTCACACAAGCACCCTTCAATAGGTTATCCAGTCCACTCTAACACCCCTCTTGGTTAAGGCACCTCCAGTTCCCTACCACTGTTAATTTGCACTCTGATGGACTCCAACAAACCAGTTCTCTGCTCAGTATATAAAATACAAAAGAGCAAACACCATTGTGCAGCACAAAAGAAATCCTTTATTATAATGTAAAAGATAACACTCAGATTTAGGTCAAGAGAGACATGACCAAAATGGCCATCCCCCAACATTTGGGTACCCACAGCATCAGGCGTCTCTTCCACCAACAATGTGTTTCGTCACAAGGACTTCTTCAGGAAGGTAGCATACTCAACTGAATACACAATACCCTGATGCTTTGCTGTGTGGCAGTTTATTCTCAGGTTGCTGAGCTTGAGAGGCAGCACTGCTTGTCAAAGTCATCCATTGAAGCCAATGGGACCGTGCTTGACTATTCATTACAGCATAGTATTTCAATGTACATTTTCCCTTCCACTTGACAAAAACAGCCCAAAAAGGCATTCAAGAGGTGACCTGAATGTCTATAAACTGGTGGATCACTTTTCAGAAGAGCGGTAGATACTGCCGTCTGTGTGAACAAGATGTAAAGGAGCAGCAGTACCATGATGAGGTCATACCTCAAGTACATTTTTTGGATATATAACTGCATGAAATGTATTTTTAATATCTTTCTTGTATTGAGAGTTAAAGGGTCAGATCACCCAAACCAATTTTTAAGTGAAGCTCGTTGGCCTGCCCATGATTTCTTACAACAGCAAAACCTTCATGCCATAATTCCTGACTCTATTCCTGCCCTATTGGGAGTTTTGGTGTTGGTTACTGCACCTCTATTTGCATTTGTTAAAGGTCTCCTCTTCTCAGTTTAACAGCTCACAATTAACTGCTTTAAGGGTTAAGTTAAATCTGCAACACAAGTGCTTGGCAAATTTTTGACCCTTTTCCTGGGTTATAGATCTCTCTTTTTCCTATTTTCGATCATAAATCTGGTAGACCTCACTATGTATTATCATTGCTGCCTGCACATCTTCACTTTGATTAATAAACATATCTTTTATCCCCATTTCATTAGAAAGGCAAGCGGTCATTTTTTTCCCCTACAGTACTATCTGTTGGTAAAATCTGGCATCACAGCTTGACCGTTGCTCCATTATAAACCCATTTATATTTCAAAGACTATCCATAGATATATGGGAGAGTTTGCCGGATTTGTGAAAGATGTTTAATGTTTACTTTGAATAAACAGTACTGAACTTATCTATTGAAAACTGCTCAGTTCCTAAATTGCACGTGCAGCAAGTCCAGATAAATTATTTCTCCTGGTGCAGGAAATGGGCATGATGATTACTGTGTACAAATGTTTGAATATCTAAGTAAGGAAGATCGGAAAACGGTTTAGAAAGATCATCAGTCTGAATGAAAAGACCTGAAAACAATCAAATTTTATAGATTTTTCAGGAGAATTTATCTGAGGGAGCTCTGTCTTTCAAATTTTCTTTAATCTTCCTTAGATAAAGTAAAAAATGTTTACGGTCCTATTCACACCTTTTTGGGATTGTGCTTAGACACACGCATCGCACTTGTGGTGCCGTTATTTCTTGATGATACCCCAAGTGCAGCTAGTGGATACATGTTTCTTTTGTTGTGTGACAAGAAGTGAAGGATTATGACACCCACGCTGGGGGTTTTGAAAAATACTTTTGGATGTTGGACTTCTACATGATGTCTGCTGGATTGGAAGGCTTCTGTAGTAATGGAGGCAGTGGGTGGGTTTAACTTCTTAGTGTTTGGTTTCCCTACACTGGAGGACTGACTGCCTGACCAGATAGCATAGATGCCAAACACGTCTGCCAATTCTCACTGCAAACTTGGGAGACAGCCAGTTTTGAAGGTCCTCTTAAAGGCCTTCTGGTGGTTAAAGCAAATATTTCAGGTCGCTGGTGGATGATCTGTATCTACAGGCTGCACTGGGGAGGAGATAACGTCACCAAAGGGAAGAAAAAGTGGGCAGAGATCAGAAATCCTAGGCTCAGCCTACATATCCCTGCAAAAGTTGCAAGGGGAACGGTGGAGTATGCAGTGGAAGTAATACCAGGAGATAGGAAGGTCCAGAGTCATGGGTGCAGTGGTAGCAGTACTAGGTAGCAGGGAAATGCAATATTAGGGTGCAGAGTGTCATGGGTACTGGGTTCCTCATAGACCAGAATGCAAATACTTAATTCACAAAAGTAATTCTCCAAATGAGCGCCTCTGGTTTAGGCTCCTGGATCACCCTTACATAAAATACAATCAGGTTCAGTTAGCATGGTGAGGGACTCATTACAATTTTGTAAGAAATTATAGTTTGCCTTTTAGGCCCTTTGGATCTGTGTTGTGGTAATGTCTACTTATTATGCACTATCTTAACACATGGTAACACATTTAGCATAGAACTCTCATAGTGCTAGTCTAAGTTAGCCTCCTCCTGCTCCAGTGGAATTCCGACCATAATGTCTACCTGTTGCCAGCCCATTCTCTCTTCTGCTGTCTGCTTGTGTGCAGTAAAACCCCTTAGAAGTATATGGTAGTGGTGGTGGGAATTGGTCTACTGCTACTGCTTGGGTAGCAGGACCAAGTATTCACTGACAGTGCTGCTGATCTCCTCTATCTTGCAGTGACCCCTGCTTATACCAGCAATCAGCTCCCAGCACACAAAGTATACCGTCACTAATAACTTATTTGCAGCTCTCTTCAGTAGATTAAGTGTCACGCCTAATCTGTCAATACAATAGTGACAGGACTATTTTTGTGTCTGGAGCAGATTGCTGGTATGGGCAGGGATCACTGCAGGTTAGAATAGGTCCACAGACCAGCTACTAAATGCCAGGTTCACTTTAGACGTAGTGTAGCGGTTTTAACATTATGTTGTTACCACACATGCACTAGATATTGGCACCATTTTCACTTTATCCCAAAAACACTCCTGCACATGCATGTTAGCATCAACATTTAAATGTAGACCACTGTCATCCACAACAGCAATACCGAGCGAGAATCACATCCAGAGTGTTCCCTGCAGCCTGCGAGGTTATGGCAAAATGCGATTCCAATCACCATTGCTCCTTATCCCAAACCACAGCCACTACCTTTTAACACCTACTTCACTCACTACTGCACCGATACCTACTTCTGCACTTGCTGACACTGTACCACTGCTCACATCCATGCTCACCACTACTTCAGTAATGTTTCCATCCATATTTAGACTATTCAACAAACAGGCACAATTGTGTCAGTCAAAATTAGATTTGAAAATCCAACAAGGACAGAAGGACTCCCTGATCATCGTTACAGCAGGTGTGCAGGACCAGAAAGTCAAGAGCAGAGGTCTCATCAAAAGGGTCTTCAAGGAATTGTCAGGTAATTTAAAGCTAATATCTGGGAGTTGGCAAAGGGTTTATTACTTTTTTATGTCTATGTGGGATATGGAGAGGCTGTAATACTTATCTTACCCCCAACTCTGGTAGTGGTAGGCTCTAGCGCTCTCCTTCTCCCTGAAGCCTCACTCTTGAGCAATGCAGGGCTATTGTATGTGAAGGCTGGAATGAAACCGTGGTCAGAGCACCTTAGAGAAGAGGCAGCACCAGACCAGCAGCACAGATCTAGGGAGCCTGCCAGAGTGGGGAATAAGGTAAATATTACTCCTCATTCTTGCACCCATAGACCTAACAAGTAGTTAACCCTTGAAGTGTAGCACAATTCTGGGTGGCCTGGACTTAAAATGGATTCAACATGCAGAAAACTCCAGGCCAAAAATGTGTTGCAAGCACATTTATGTTTACTCATGACAAATATGGTACTTTTTAGTTATTTGGGTATTTCTCAGTCTTTATTTTTCAGTCAACAATGTAAATAAAAAAAAAGGATTAGTTACATACAGAAAAAAAATGAAACATAAACCACAAATCCTTTATTCAAGCTAAACATGGCTTTTTCACATTTTTGTTATCATTTGGTATTAACAGTATCAAGCAATACAGTAACCTTAATAATGTTAAAGTTTTCATGCTGATTGTCTGCACTCATGCTGAGAGCAGACAATTTGGAGCTGATTTACTAAGACCTTGCCGTGGTGAACAGAAAAACTTCACATAGGTAAATGTCGAATTGGAATTGTCGTGTTTACAAAATAGGCAATTCTAAACTTGGTCCCTAGAGGGTGTAGGAGCCTGGATCTCATTTCCCATTTCTTTCTAGAAACATTTGGCAGGTGTGATTTGTTGTTTGCTTTCTTTTAATGTAATTCTATTATTAATTCTTCTTCTTGCTTTGTAGTGTTTTTTTACATTATGTTCTGCAATTAAATGCATTTTTAATGAATGTTGCAGAGTAATGCATACTATTTTCTAATGTTAAATATATATCCAACCATTACAGTTATATCTCTGTTACATGAGAAATCATTTTTAATGTTGAATTTTAAATTTCTTATAATATTTACTTAAAAGTATGTATCTTAATTCTTGAATCGTGGTACTACTATATATGCTAGAAATTAAGAAATGTAATCTCCAAACACGGAAAGGTTTCTTCACAGTGAGAGCTGTGAAAATGTGGAATAGACTCCCTCAAGAGTTGGTTCTGGCCAGCTCAGTGGATTGCTTCAAAAAAGGCCTGGATTCTTTCTTAGATACACAGAATATAACTGGATACTAACATTTATAGGTAAAGTTGATCCAGGGAATATGCGATTGCCTCTCAGGGGATCTGGAAGGAATTTTTTCCCCTGCAGGAGCAAATTGGATCATGCTTTGCTGTTTTTTTTGCCTTCATCTGGATCAACTGTGGGTATAGGATTATAACTTTTTTTTTTAATGGTTGAACTGGATGGACTTTTGTCTTTTTTCAGCCAGACTAACTATGTAACTAGTCTGCCTAGCATCACTAGGGTTGCCAGTTTAATTCCCAACCATGGCACTAAAGGCAAGAAGTTTGCATGTTCTGCCGGTTTGGGTTTCCTCACATGCTATTTGTTTTGGCTCCTGTCTAAATTATCCCTAGTATATGAATGGGAGTTAGGGACTTTAGATTGTGAGCTCCTTGAAGGCAGGGCCTGATGTGAATGTACAATATGTATGTAAAGTGTTGTTTAAATTGACGGGGCTATAAAAGTACCTGAACTAATAAAAATGCATGTTTATGTGTGTTTTTGGTACATTTTAGAAAGTTTTACATAATGTAGACAAAAGAGCTGACATTATAAATAAAAAGTGTGTATGTGGGGGGGTTTGCTCCTTCTACCCCCCTTTTCTAGCCTGCAGGACTGTATGCTCCAATAAGAGTGTGTTAATGATTTTGGGGGAAGCCACACTTTTTTTTGGTTAAGGGGTTCCCCTTCAAATCCATGGCAGTTATATCTCTGTTATATGACAATTTTTAATGTCTAATTCTTATAATATCTACTTATAACTATATATCTTAATTCTTGAATCATGGTACTACTATATATTCTGATTAATGTTATTGGCAACACAGTGGTTAGCACTGGTTCAAATCCCAGCCATGGCACCATGTGCTAGGAGTTTGCATGTTCTTGCTGTTCCTGTTTGGGTTTCCTCTCACACTCCAAAGACATTCTGCTAGGTGAATTATCACTAGTATGAATATAAGCGCCTTCAGGGTAGGATGAGCTCATAGAGATGTATAATTGCTTCTTGCCCTAAGCAAAACCTGCAAAAGGACATCCTGCAAGTATGCACATGGTCCAAAAAAATCTATGCCATGTGCATCCCTCCTCTCTGCTCTGCAGAAGGCTCTGGCAAACATAGCCAGCAGCGGTGCCTCCTTCTCTTCAGTAGTGAGGCAAAAGTGGTCAGTGGAACAAATAAATATACACAATTGACAACTGTCTGGTGTTTTTGAGTTTGGTAAGTGTCACCTGCCTCCAGCTGCTGTTTACTTTTGGCCAAGGAACTGAACTTTTGTTCTGATGTCTCTAGAGCATGCAAATGTCCTTCCACAAATGTGATGGTGCAATTCCGGTCCAGTCTGGGAGCTGGTCCTGACACCATTTGTGTGTGATAACCAATTTGTATGCATAATCATGGCTCCCACCTATACAAATAGATTATTTTATGTGCAATATATTTATTATGAAAACTATTTGACTTTAGTTTCTCAGAACGAAACAAGGAAACTTGGGAAAAAAAACCCCACAAAGGCCCATGTTGACATGTTAAATACTCTATCCCCCAGCTGAATTAAATTTTCCATGAAATTCAGCTTTGGAGGGAGGGGTATACAATACCTTGCATGTGTGCAGAATGAAATGTTTATTTTGTTGATTTGTATGGCTGTTAATACATTGCACTTGAAGGGGAAAAAAAAAGGTTTGATTCAACAAATACATAAATAGTTAATATTCTACATTTATTTTGACATCAGCAACACAGTTAGGTACATCCATTTACTTGTGTGCAAATCTCACCACCCTACCCAACCACCCCATCAATTTGTTGTTTGGTGCAAGAGACTCAAAAACAAAGCAGGGTATAAAAAAAATCCCCCAACCCCCCTCCCCTCCAAAAAAAACCAAAAACCACACACAACAAAAAAGAAAACATAGCACCAATGCCCCCCCATTCCCACACACATACATTTTTGATTATGTTAAGCAGGAAGCTGCATTTCTGTCTACACGATTAAGCAAATTATATCAAAGTTAGGAGTAGAACAATCGACATTTGTTAGTAACAACAAAGGTTAGCAGATGCTCACAAACGCATGGTCAGACAGGAAAAATACACACAAACGTGAAACCATACCCAGGAAAACCCACTTTTGAGAGACAAATGCACAACAATTACAGCAATCATGGGGTGTTGGTCATCATGCACAATAAACCCCACCAAGGACTGCCAGTAAATAATCTGGCCTCTTCACCGGCCAGACAAAACCCTACTACTGCAGTCCTTTATATAACATAGGTTGTATTGTTGGCAGGCCCAATGAAGGACGCCCACAATCAATCTGTCTCTTCATGAATGCCTCAAGTAATTGCACCTGATTAGCAGGCAAATACTCCTCCCAAATGTGTTAGCCCTTGGCTATGTGCATCAATTCACAGACTACAGGCCAAAGATCTAAGTCCATTAGCATGCATAGAAAGAAAGCAAGTTATCTAAGCATGTGTACCTGTGCAGTGTAACAGAAAATGTGAAATGTCCAAGTCCCTGGGCATGCTCAGTGCACGTTGTAAGTCGTTGGGCATGTGCAGGGTACAGAGCAGGGAATCTCACATTTGTGATGGCTGTTTCACCCAAATTGCTGACAAGCATCATCCAAACACATCCAGTATTCCCATCTATTCCAGTGGCTCTACTTCACGCCAGTGCAGCATGTTCTTGTGTAGCCCACCAAATGAGAACATGATGAATGTTCTGCGTGGACCTACACTGGGACATGGTCAAGCACCTCCTAAATGCACTGACTTGCATTACTGCCTGCAAATTATGTGGGTTGTTAGGAGACTCATCCCCAATGACAGCAGAATGAAAACAGAATAGCCAAAATGTACCAAAGAGCATGGGCCCTTCAGTCTGTCATAGATCTGAAGGGGAACCCCATGGCCAAAAAGTGAAAAAAAAAGTATGGCTTCCCCCAAAATCACTAACACACCCTTATCTAAGCATACAGTCCTGCAAGTGAAAGGAGGTGGAAGAGCGAGACCACACACTTTTTATCTGTAATGTCAGCTCTTGTTTCCATTACGTGAAACCCTTCTAAAATGTACCAGATTGCAGAAAACACATAAAAACATGCATTATTATTAGTTCAGGTACTTATATAGCACCATCAATTTGCACAGCCCTTTACATGCATGTTGTACATTCACATCAGGCCCTGCCTTCAAGGAGCTTATAATGTAAAGCCCCTAACTCACATTCATATACTAGGGAGAATATAGACAGGAGCCAAAACAAATACCAGCATGGGAGGAAACCCACACAGTCAGAGCATGCAAACTCCATGCAGGTAGTGCCATGGTTGGGATCTGAACCAGCAACCCTAGTGCCGCTGGACAGCAGTACTAACCAGTAAGCCACTGTGTTGACACATGCCTGTAGATTGCAACTCTGTGGTGTGATGATTCCTAAGTCCTTGGGCATGCTCATTGTAACTAACAATTTATTTCAAATGGAATGGAATTACAAATATGGCGCTGAATAAGCAGATTTCACAAGGCTGCTTGTCATTCACAAGTAAAAACATATGGCAAGATTTGCAATGATGGTGGAACCCTCCTACATATAACTACCTATTTTATTTGGACATTTACAGATAGGTGGTGGAATTGCATCCAGATCTATGTTTATTGATTTATGAATTGATATTTTTCTTTATTGGTGTGTCACTGTGGAACAGTGGTGTCACCCTCTGAAATTTTCTTTCATCATTTTTATGTGTAGTATGATGTTGGGACACATATCACATTTTTTAGAATACTATTATGATCCTTTGTATTGGGATACATATAACCAACACACATCAAATTTAGTAACACAACACAGCATTTGGATTCCTTTTAATTTTGCTTCAGCACTGGTATTGTGTGTGGTTGGTGAAGTTATCTGTGGGAGTTTGGATTTGGATTTTTGTTAGATGCTGAGTACCAAGTGCAGTTTTCCTACCATTAAGTGAATATATTTCAAAAGTCTAAGTCCCTGGACATGATCAATGCACATGGCAGTACATACTGTACATAAGTATGCAGAGAATAAATGCTTAAAAAAAAAAAAAGACTAAAACACAGCACTAGCATTATTTAAAAAAAAGAGAAAAAAAAGAATATTGTATAAGAAGCAAAAAAAAAAACTAAATAAAATTACAAAGGAAATGAAAATTTTCTTAGAATGTCTATGTTGCTGTTTCTGTGTATAGTGACAGTCCTATAGTTCCAAGTATTGATGTATTAAATAAAGGGGGTGGACTCATGCGCTGCCAAAGATATAAAAACGAAGAAGCTGCTGACACGTAACTAGACTCCTTGAGGGTCAAAGATTGGAGGTAAGCGTGCACGCTAGACGGTGACAGATAGTCTGTCACACTTGAGCTCGTATTATATTCACGATTGAAGATTGATTCATCACAGTTATACATTTGGGACTTTGTGCTATATGATTTATGAATATTGTTCATTTATGATCACATGTATTTATATTTGGTTAATATTTGTTTCACTTATATCACCTATCACTTATATTTAGTCACATTCTTGATGGTATGTTTTTGGGCTACACATTAGGTGTACCACTGTACACCTATATATTTATTCATATAATTTATGTATTCACCCATTTAACCACTTGCCGTCCGCCTGCTGTTTTTAAACGGCAGGGCGGTGGCACTCCAGGGGCGGGTTGCCATTCATAAACGGCACCCGCTATTTCTAGTTGTGCACGCTCCCTGGGAGCGCGCAGCACCGTGATCCGGTGCCCGCTGTGTCCTCCGGACACAGCGAAACACTGATCGTTGGACGGGACCTCTGTACGAGGTCCCGATCATGTGATAACTGATTGGCCAATCAGTGATCACATGCAAGGTAGTAAGCAAGATGTCACTTGTGACATCATTGCTTACTACGTGTGAAATCTGTGAATGATCACAGAGGTCACATGGTACAAGGCTATTCACAACAGCCTTGTACCATGTGACAAGCTGTGACCAATCACAGCTCACTCAGTACTTCTCAATGGCTGCAAGAATGCAGATAGAGAGAAAGAGAAATGATTGCTTTTACATCCTATATGGGTGTAAAAGCAATCACTGTAAAAAAAAAAAAAAAAAAAAAAAAATCTTCATCACCCCCCACAAGTAGTACAGTGTCACCATGGTGACACTGTACTGCTAGGGTGATGGTATGTAAAAAACAAAAAAAACAAATAATAAAAAAATAAAATAAAAATGTGAAAAAAAAAAGTTAAAAAATTTTAATTTATGGTTATAAACTAATTTGGCGTATTTTGGCCAAGATTTATGATGAAATATTATTTATTTGCAAAATTTTATAAGAAAAACACTTTTTTCAAAATTTGTGGACTTTCATTTATATTGCAAAAAAAAATAAAAATCCCAGCGGTGAATAAATACCACCAAAATAAAGCTTTATCTGTCTCAAAAAAATTGTAAAAAATTCATATGTTGCATGACCGCGCAATTGTCACTCAAAGTGTGATACTGCTGAAAGCTGAAAATTGCCCTGGACAGGAAGGGGGTAAAAGTGTCCGGACAGGAAGTGGTTAATATAGAGTCCTTTATTGATTTTTTTATGTCAAGTATCACATGGTATTAGCGCTACACCACCTAATCTACATAAGTATTGATGTATACCGTTAAGCATATATATAAATATTAGTCTGTTTAATAATCACGTTTTACATGAACATGTTCATTTTTTTTTCCAGAAACAGGTTGACTCTTTTCAATGACATTTCCAGGCTTGCCAACAAAGGCATTTACTATAGCACTTTAAAAAAAACAACAGGGTGAAGGCAGTTTTCAGTTTTCCTGGTCTGGGCATGCTCAGTCATGTCACTACTGATATGTCTGAACTAGGTGAAGTCAAAGCCTGTTTGGATTTTTGGAAATATATCACTTTAAACAGACAAATCTACAATTCTTTTAAAGCAGTTATTCTTAAAAATGTCCAAAAATGTATAGGAAGTATAAATTGCTTGAGATCATGTCATTAAAAAGATTTTTCTCTGCTGTTCACCTGGTTCTAAGGGGTGAACACATTTAGATGGTCTCTAAGTTTTGTGACCATTAGTAAATTCTGATTGTGTCTATTTTGGACCGAATCCTTTAGTAAAGCTCTTCTCCAACTAAAAATAGTCGATCATGCAAGGAACTGCAACAAACCAGTAAATCAACCCCTTTGTGTACACCGTGTATACTTTTATGAAGTGAAATCCTCCAAAATGTGTTTTTATTATGCACAACTGTTGTAACAAATAGCACATTTTTTTTTGGAAAAAGCAAAATGATTTCATTTTTGAGCCAAGTCAAGTTTAATAAATGTTTGTCACACTATATGATGTAATATGAACATTGATTTGTAGTAGTAAAACATGTAGCAGCACAAATTAATATACTTAAAAGATGAACATGAAGTACCGAATGTCAGCCAAAACCAATGGGTTAGTAAACAGCCTGAATTAGCACAAACCTTCTCAAGCTTTTTAACATGAAGGATCCCTTGAAATAACTTTCCGGTCTCAGGGAACCCCTACTAATAATGACTATATCTACAGTTCATGGTACATTAGTGTGATGGTCTTTGGAAAGAATGCTCATTACACTTGTAGTCATTGGGAAGGATCCCCCAGTGGTGTCAATGGGAACTTATCTGAGAGGTAAAAATTGTTTATTACTCAGGGAACCCCAAGCAACCTCTGGAGGAACCTTAGGGTTTCAAGGAACCCTGATTGGGAAAGGCTGCATTATTACAACCAGCCTGTGCAATGGAATGATGGCCACATTGGCACACAGAGTATGGTTGCACCTCGCATTTGAGCTGTCATAAGTTAAAGCAATACTTTTTCTTGAAACAAAGACATAACATGCTTGTGCAGTCATTCTGTACAAGTATATTTTGCCTTCTTAACACGGCTTTGTTCTTCCAATGCTAAAGGGACAGTTGAGATGAAAGGGCTTCTACACCACAGCGACTTACAGGCTCCTGTAGAAAATATTGCTTTCATAAGAGACACACCAAGTATGGATCCACCTTCAAGGATGCGGCTTATGTTAAATCACTAAGACCTCATTTTCAAGTGATTGATTTGAATCAGTGCATTTTCTGAAGCACTTCAATGCTCAAGATTCCTATTATACTTCATTCCCTTTATATTATTACACCTGAGTGATGTATTGCTTGAAGTATGTTGCTTGGAAAAAAAAGTACATGAGCCTACTTGGGGCAGAGTCATTCTTTTTTTGATCCTTATAGATTTTAATAGGGGTGCCTAAAAAAATGTGTGTAATACATGACGTTTGGTAATTTCTTGCCTCTCCTCCTTATAACTAGCTGTCCAATGGCTACAACAAAAACACTTAATCCCGAAAAAGCCAGAGAAACTTGTCCAAATGTGCACCCAGCCTTACACTATGGGGGTTATTTACTACAGCTGAAGAGTGCACAACGGGGACAGCTCTGCAGAGAAACCAATCAGCTTCCAGGTTTTATTGCCAACGCTTTATTGAACAAGTTGAAATTAGAAGCTGATTGGCTACTATGCACAGCTGCACCAGATTCTGAGTGCTTCAGTTTTAGTAAATTCCCCCCTTATGTATGTTAGGAAGTTAGTGTTTTTCAGAATTGATTTGTGTTGAACTACGACAGTGCAGTGTAAGCAGCCACAGTTGGTCTGATCTATTAAAACTAGGGAAACCGTGATAAGCAATCAGAAGGCTTTTTTTGATTTTGAATCAGAATGTGGCATTTACCTTAAAAAATTCTATGAATAATGTTTCTGTTTGACAGTGAATATGAGAACTAGGAATACACACAGTTGTAGATTTCTAGTTCTCGGGTGCAAGTTTAATTTACAGTCATTTTACAGTTGGACTTAAAAAGGCATATTGTGTATATGAAGGGGTTATTCCAGAAGCTCAGTTGCTGCAACTTGCATTAGCTACAAGCCCAAAGCCCAAGACAAATCCATCTTTAATTAAAAAAAAAAGTTTAACACCCCCCCTTTTTTTTTTTTCCCTCCTCTTCCTTTCTTCCCTTTTCTCTTTCTACATGACTATAAAATAGCAGCTTTCCCTGTCAAATTCCTCTCATCCCTATATTTTTTGTATGTATACAATATGTACAACTGTTTTTTTTTTTTTTGTGCTGACTTATCTATTTGCAAAACCTAATAATTTCTTGTGGAAAAAGGAAAAAAAGGTCACTCTCACTGGCCTATACCAACCTAGAACCCACCCAGCTGCATTTTAGCAATACCAGGACTCATTGCATTGCTCAGTATACACAAATTTGAACAATGATTTACAATGACTGTCATACAAACCAAAATTTGAATGGTCGTGGTCAAGCGAACGACATTCACAGCCACTGACACCTCAGGTGAAATATCTAATCAAAACATCTTTAACCGGTAAAGCCAAGCTGTAAGTGGATCATGTCAATTATAACATGGACGAGTTGCAAGCAAGAAAAGTAATTTCCATTTTAAATTGGATATTTTATTGAAAGTAAACCTGCCATAGGAGATCTACAGGAGCTACAATTCCTGGCCCCTGCCATAGGAGACCTACAGGAGCTACAATTCCTTGCCCCTGCCATAGGAGACCTACAGGAGCTACAATTCCTTGCCCCTGCCATAGGAGACCTACAGGAGCTACAATTCCTGGCCCCTCTTCTGATCCACTGGCAACATTTTCAGAGTTGCTTTCATACTTTTCCACTGGCAGCAATACTTTCAAAGCCAACCAACTTATTGCAGGTGAGTGACACGAAATGTTTAAACAAGAGGGGTCAGCATGACAGCCAGGCAACTAACATTTTTTGAAGGTCAGCTATGGCAGATTGCATGTGATTCTCATGACTAGTTACTTTTAATAAAACACCATTTCATTTGTTCTAGCTCAGCATTTCTCAATCCTTTTAACACAGAGGAACCCTTGAAATGACTTTGTGGTCTCAGGGAACCCCTGCTAAAAATTACTATATCTACAACTGAGTATACTAGGGATGCACCAAAATTTCAGTGGCCGAAACGCTTCGGCTGAAAACACCCCTTTCAACCGTTGGCCGAAATGAAAAAAAAAAAGCACCGATACATGTGCCAAAAAAACCCCGCCGCCGCTCAGTAGTTCTCAGCCTTACCTGAGAAACCATTGATCCTGGCGCTGGGCATAGAGATGAGTGATGGAAAGATGGCTGCCACTCATCTCTATGCCCTTGGAGGAACGGCGCTATGTCACTTCCCGTTCTGCCATTTTTTTTTCTTAAACCACTAGATCAATGCTTTTTTTTTTTTATCGAATGGTTTACATTGGAGAGGAGAGATGGGGGGTCTTATTGACCCCATATCTCTCCATAAAGAGGACCTGTCACTAATTATTTCTATCACAAGGGATGCATACATTCCTAGTGATAAGAATAAAAGTGATAAAAATTTTTTTTAAAAGGGACAGTGCAAAAAACCCCAAAAAAACCCCTATAAATAAATAATAATAAAAAAAAGTTTAAAGTGCCCCCGTGCTCGCACGTAGTGATGAACGCATACATAGGCCATGCCCACATATATAAACGGTGTTCAAACCACACACGTGAGGTATCACCATGAACATCAGAGCAAGAGCAATAATTCTAGCACTAGACCTCCTCTGTAACTTTACACTGCTAACCATTGAAATTTTTAAAGCATCACCCATGGAGATTTTTAAGTACCGCAGTTTCATGTCATGCCACGAGCGTGTACAATTTTAAAGCATGACATGTTGGGTATCTATTTACTTGCCGTAACATCCTCTTTTATATTTTACAAATAAAATTGGGGTATGTATTGGGTTCTTTTGGTTTTTTTTCATCAGTGTATTTTTTTCCAAAAAATATATATTCATTTTTAAAAACTGCACATTTCGGTTTTCGGCCAAGTGCATTTTGAATTTTCGGTTTCGGCACCAGAATTTTTATTTCAGCGCACCACTAGAGGATACATTAGTGCGATGGTCAGTGGGAAGAATGCTTCCAACACTTGTGGTCATTGGAAAGAATTACCCCTTTACAGATAGCTGAAAAGATCAATGGTGTTTGAGGGAACTTATCTGAGAGGCTGAAATTTCTCATTGCTCAAGGAACCCCTAGCAACAGCTGTAGGAACCCTAGCATTCCATGGAACCCTGATTGAGAAACCCTGTTCTAGCTTGTCTGAAATGACAAACGCAACATTTTTATTAAGCTATACAACAATGCTGTGACAGATTTTCAACCATCTTGGGTAGTTGTAGAATATTATGTACAAGAGGTTATTTTATGTTGCATTTTGATTCACTCTAAAAGGGACAGTTTGGGAGACATTCACTGAAATCAGAAGCGGTAAATTGCAAAGTTATATGTACCAAATAGGTAAACTAGTTTGAGAACCAACAGTCATTATACAGTTACAGAAAATTTCATACTCAGTCGTATTAACATGATGTGTACTATGGAACTCATATATAAAAGAAAAACAAAGTGCAAAGTATACTAAACATTCTATACCCATTACAACCAGTCACATATTTTGTAATATAAAAATGACAGTTAAGATCTGATTGGATGCTAAGGGTAACACTAAGTGAGGCTTTATGCAGCAATAGGCTTTTCAACTGTTCTTTACAGTATGTAAGACAATCTCTGACATCCTTGTAATAACAGTCATAAGGTACGCAGCATAAATGGAAATACTCCATGGGGCTGTAAATTGCTGTCCGAGTCCCTGAGTTTTTACCTGGAGCTCTAATCACAGCTTTTGCCTACAGTGCCACCTGCTGTAGAAATCTGAAATTGCAATGCAACTATGCAAAGAAAATGCTGATGAATATGCCTCATTGTATCTAAATGCTAAAACCAGTCCAATCAGCAATGAAAACAATTGTAGGATAGTTGTACCAGTATTGCATAATGGTGGGTTCTGGAAAAGTTGACCCTATAATTACACACAAGGATCTCAAGCAATTACATTTAAAATAGATCTAAACCCTATCTGGATTACATCTAGGCAGGCCATAGATGATGCATTTTTCTTTCCTGCAACCAAGGGTTGCAGGTAAGAAAGTCACCCAATTTCCCCATCAACACAGTCAGTGTTGATGGCAGAATCCCTCCTGCAAAGCTATTGTGTTCTCCCAGGTGGAGGAAGAGGAGGGGGGGGGGCATCCCTGTTGGGAGAACACAGTGATTATTGCTGGCGGCTATTGCCACTGGCAGTAATCACAAATAGAAATCCGACATGCTGGTTGTACCCAAGTCAATGGATCTACTCGGGCATAATCAGCCTTCCCATAGATGGTTCTAATCTCGTCTGGTCCCTGCTGAACCAGCTGAGAATCAAAACATCAATGGCCGGCTTTAAAATATTGACACTCTTTGAGTCCCCCCTGTCAGAATACAATAGTTCAGAAAGAGAGATCACTATATCAAACATTGTTGTGTTGATGAAGGGATCTGTCAGTTATTTTTGGTTTAACCTGCTGGTGTGTATACCCAGCTTAACTCTCCTATATGCCCCATACTCTACCTGATAGACCAAAAACAATGTGCTTATGGGAATAGCGCATGCTACCTAGCAAGTCTTATACGTGCTTTATATGTTTATAGACTAAAGGTCAAGATAATCTCACAATTTACCAAAGAAGAAGAATATATAATGTAATAAAACAACATATTTAGATAAGGCAATGTAAAGTGCAGTAACCCATACAAACATGATTTCATTTTATTGTAGTCGTAAAGGGAAAAGTTATTTTTTGATTGGATGTCATGAATTATTTTGGATGCAGTCACTGCTCATGTTCACAAGTATTATTCTGTTGGAGATCACACTATTCTTTTGATATGAGCCTCCTTGTTACAAGCAGTATGCACATATTGGAAACAAGGCCCTGCTGTTAACGGAAGTCAAAACAAAGTGTAAATCCATCCTTCTGAAAATACATGGCACGTGATCAGCAAGGCTGCGGTCCTTTACCATTGTAATTAGTTGCATCCGTAATGTCATTGCTCTAATTAGACACAAAAGGTTATAGCAAATTAAGTAGTCCATAATGGTAAACGACAGAGGTGAATTAGTGTAAAATGTGCTTGTTATTTCACCGTAATGGTAAAACTATGCTGCTTCATGTCTACTGCGCAGCATATTCTGGCTTGTCTTTGCTCTGCTTCTTCCAAATGTCTCCAACTCACAATCTGAGCAGTTAGTAAGCATTTTGCATAGTTTATTTTTTTATATGAAAATATTCTTGAATTAGGTTCTGATAAGACTTGCTGTTTCCTCTTCTGACCCCTAAACAAACAAAGGCAGATATGTTAAAACAAATCCGTTACATAGCAATATGAGGATATATGGGCAATCATATGACCAGGGGCAGACTGACCACTCGGGCACTGCCCGAGGGCCCAGAGTCAGTAAGGGGCCCCATAAGATGCCCCTTGTACCTTTCATAGGCTTTTTTGGGTGTGGTTTGAGTGTGGGCGAGGACCCAGGGGCCCCATGATCCCCTATTGCCCGGGGGCCCCATGAGTTGTCAGTCCACCCCTACATATGACATATAGCGGGTTATTTACTAAAATTGCACGGTGCAAAATCTGGTGCAGCTCTGCAAAGAAACCAGTCAGCTTAAGCCTGGGTTCACAATGATGCAGTGCGGAATTCATAGTGTTTTCTGTGCTAATTCCGCACCACATCAGAATCGCATGCAAACCAAGCCAGGTGCGTATGTTAAGTTAACAACACCCTGAAATCGGTCCGCAAAATGCGGTGCGATGTGCAGAATCGGATTGCATAAGTGTGAATACCCATGCGATCCTATTCTAGTGCGAACTCAAAAAAGGGTCCTGCACCTTTTTGGTGTGGTGAGATTTGAGCCATACAAAAATGTATGGCTCCGATCGCATCGTACACAGATTGCATGTGATTTGCACAGGAATGCAGTGCAATTCCTGTGCGAATCACATGCAATGTACCGCACCAATGTGATCCTAGGCTAAGTTAGAAGCTGACTGGCTACCATGCACAGCTGCACCGGATTCTGAGTTTTAGTAGTGTAAATCTCTCCCACAGACTGAAGTTTTATGATAAATTTGTACAAATGTTTGTGTGCATTAGAAAATGTTGATAATCAGATGTTAGCTTTAAACAGAAATGTTGAGAATGACATTATAAGACATTTAAAGCTAACTTCCGGGATAAGCAAACATTGTCTAACTACAAGAGGTATGTGTATTCTTACTTGCATCATGGTGTGCTTTATGTATTTCTTCCAGATCTGTGCAGTAATACAGTGTCAATCCTTGCCTCTGTGCAGGGGGTTCCCACTCTATTAACCTCCCTAGCGGTATTCCCGAGTGTAGCTCGGGGTAAAATTTCAGTACTGAAAGCGGTAACCCAGAGCTACACTCGGGCTTACCATGCAGCGTTGCATAGGGAGTCCCTGCAGCACTTACCTTGTCCTTCGCTCCCGCGATGCATCCCCTGCAGCGTCCCCGGCCATCTCCTCCGGCCGATGCCGGCATCCGGCTTCCGTGTTCCGGTCCCTGTGACGTCGGGACGTACGGGCGGCAAATTTGAAATTTTTAAAAAAATGTCATTTTTTTAAAAATGATTATTACATAGTAAAACATTGCTGTTTCAAAACATTTCACATACATTTTGTCCCTACTGATTTGTCCTGTCCCCTGCTTGCATTTTGACTGTTCTTTCTGCCTGGAAACTTAGAAAAGTCCATGGCGTCCAAAAAGCGTCCCTTTATGTCAAAAGCGGTTTTAGACCGGCTAGAGAACAGTGATAGTAAATCAGAACCACTTGCAGAATTGAGTGATGATTCGTGGGGAAATTCGTCATCAGACACTGAAAACGATTCTGAGACTTTGCTCAGTGATGTGCGAACTTGGCGCTCGATTTCAAATTTCAGTGTTTTCGGTTTGATTATATTATTTAATTAAATTTATTATTATTATATTATTATTTTTTATGATTATTAAATTATAATTTATGATTTTGTGTTTCTAGTTTTATCATATCCGGAATGTTTACTAGACTCTTGTTCGGACAGATTTCAGTGAGTTATTCCTAAATTACAGGCCTACAATAAAAAGAAATACATATTTCCATGCAAAAAAAATGGTACCGCTTTCAGCACCATAAATCTGAAATTATCAGACCGCCAGGGAGGTTAAGTCACTTCTGCTCTTTCCTTGAACAGGTATATTGTTGTATCCACCCTCCTGTAGAGCTTTCTGAAGCCTTTGGTATGTGGATCTGCTGGGCCTCTTCCACTGCTCTGCTTTCTACAGTCTTTGTGCAGCACAGTGATGATGTCACAACTACTGTTATAAAAAGGTAATATCTAGTTTTGCAAAGGCATTTGGTGCAAACAAAAAGGGAATTTGTAGCCTTTGTGGCTATTGAGGAAAATATTTAAATAAATACTTTTGTGCCTGGAGTTCAGCTTTAAAGCACCACTTTTACAACCTTGTTGTTATCAATTTATGCGGCATGTTTTAAGCCAGTAGAATAAATACAAAATTACGAATGGATAACTGGGCAGCTAGCGAGGAACCAATATATGTTAATTCCCAACAAAGCTAAGGAAAATGCTGTGCCAAAAACTAAATCAAATAAGACCATGTGATGAAAATAAACATATAATCAAAACTCTTAGGTGAAATAAATAAATAAGTGAAATCAATAAATAGGATAGGACACCATGTAATTAATATGGTGCAATGTGTCCTTTACAAGATTAAGAAGTGAAAATACACTGGCACCCAAGTGCTGGATCCACAGATTATAGGGAGGATGCACCCAACACCTAGGAGGTAAGTATTATGCTTACTAGAACCTTTACGTCCAAATAGAAGCAGACAGCATATGTGCTACTATCCTCAAGGTGGATGGATCTCTCTATGTCTCAATCATACTGCAACCCAATTCACAGTCCTTCAGTTGAACTTTCCTTGCTGGGAGTATGCCACACAATAACACGACCATGAAGGACAAGAAGAGGGCTCCCATAGTGCATTATTAAAAACTTTATTTCTAAAATCATAAACAAAGCATAAGAAATACTGAATACCTGTATCTCCATTTCTACTGTACCGTGCAGTTCTTATGCTTTGTATATGGTTTTAGAAATAAAGTTTCTAATAATGCACTATGGGAGCCCTCCTCTTCTCCTTCATGGTCATTCCTAGATTGTAAGCTCGTAAGAGTAGGGCCCTCTTACCCCTCGTACGTTGTTTGTTGTTGTTGTACTGTGCCATGTATTGTCCCCCCTATTGTACAGCGCTGAGCAAACCCTTTGGCGCTATATAAACTCGTAGTAATAATAATATTAATAATAGTGTTATCGTGTGGCATACTCCCAGCAAAGGAAGGGTTCAATTGAAGGATTGCAGAGTGTGCCACACGATAACACAATGACCATGAAGGACAAGAAGAGGGCTCCCATAGTGCATTATTAATTATATGGTTTTAGAAATCAAGTTTTTAATAATGCACTATGGGAGCCCTCTTCTTGTCCTTCATGGTCATTGTGTTATCGTGTGGCACACTCTGCAATCCTTCAATTGAACCCTTCCTTTGCTGGGAGTATGCCACACGATAACACTATTATTATTATTATTATTATTACTACAAGTTTATATAGCGCCAAAGGGTTTGCTCAGCGCTGTACAATAGGGGGGACAATACATGGCACAGTACAACAACAACAAACAACGTACGAGGGGTAAGAGGGCCCTACTCTTACGAGCTTACAATCTAGGAATGACCATGAAGGAGAAGAGGAGGGCTCCCATAGTGCATTATTAGAAACTTTATTTCTAAAACCATAAACAAAGCATAAAAAATACTGTATACTTGTATCTCCATTTCTACTGCACAGTGCAGTTCTTATGCTTTGTATATGGTTTTACTCTTTTTCTCATCCCCCACATCTCTTCTAACATTCTGCTAAAACTTTGTAATAGTACTGCTTGGACCTTGAAGAAGGGGACATACCCCGAAAGCTTGTCCTCAAAATTGTATGTTAGTGCAAATAAAAAAAGTATCACGTCAGTACTCAATTATATGGTTTTAGAAATCAAGTTTTTGAGTACTGACGTGATACTTTTTTTATTTGCACTAACATACAATTTTGAGGACAAGCTTTCGGAGTATGTCCCCTTCTTCAAGGTCCAAGCAGTACTATTACAAAGTTTTAGCAGAATGTTAGAAGAGATGTGGGGGATGAGAAAAAGAGTAAAACCATATACAAAGCATAAGAACTGCACTGTGCAGTAGAAATGGAGATACAAGTATACAGTATTTTTTATGCTTTGTTTATGGTTTTAGAAATAAAGTTTTTAATAATGCACTATGGGAGCCCTCTTCTTGTCCTTCATGGTCATTGTGTTATTAAAAACTACAGGTCATCTCCTGTACTGTGTCCGCAGTCTCTGGTCATCTCCTGTACTGTGTCCGCAGTCTCTGGTTAAACTTCTGTACTGTGTCCGCAGTCTCTGGTTAAACTTCTGTACTGTGTCCGCAGTCTCTGGTTAAACTTCTGTACTGTGTCTGCAGACACAGTACAGGAGATGACCAGAGACTGCAGACACAGTACAGAAGTTTAACCAGAGACTGCGGACACAGTACAGGAGATGACCAGAGACTGCGGAGATAGTACAGGGGATGACCAGAGACTGCGGACACAGTACAGGGGATGACCAGAGACTGCAGACACAGTACAGGAGATGACCAGAGACTGCAGTCTCTGGTCATCCCCTGTACTGTGTCCGCAGTCTCTGGTCATCCCCTGTACTGTGTCCGCAGTCTCTGGTCATCCCCTGTACTATCTCCGCAGTCTCTGGTCATCTCCTGTACTGTGTCCGCAGTCTCTGGTCATCTCCTGTACTGTGTCCGCAGTCTCTGGTCATCTCCTGTACTTTGTCCGCAGTCTCTGGTCATCCCCTGTACTATGCATGCAGACTCTGGTCATCTCCTGTACTGTATCCGCAGACTCTGGTCATCTCCTGTACTGTGTCCGCAGTCTCTGGTCATCTCCTGTGCGGTGTCCGCAGTCTCTGGTCATCTCCTGTATTATGTCTGCAGTCTCTGATCATCTCCTGTAGTATGTCCGCAGTCTCTGGTCATCTCCTGTACTAGGTCTGCAGTCTCTGGTCATCTCCTGTACTATGTCTGCAGTCCATTGGTTCAGAATATTTTTTTTCTTGTTTTCTGCCTCTAAAACCTAGGTGCGTCTTATGGTCAGGTGCGTCTTATGGAGCGAAAAATACGGTATTTAATGTTTTCACCTATTTTTTTTCCTTTATTTTACATATGAATTTTATGGATATTTAATTGATATGATTATTTTCATTACATATATATTATATTATTTGGGTTAATTTGTTGGCACTGCATTTTCTTTTGATATGGTTTAAACCATAACAACCACAATATGAAAATTACAATCAGCCTTATGTAAGGAAGTGTTTGGTATGTCAAACTTGACAATTAGTTTAACAAGCCAAACCAGGATGGCAAAACAACTTTCATTCAATATAGGAAGGAAAGATATCCAATTAAATTATAGAGAGAAATAAGTGGGGGTTTTTTGTAAAGTTGGAAATGGCTAGTACTCCCCTCATTGTTTGTTTCTGTCTGTGTCCCTGTTTCAGTTTCCTTGACTTATCTGCTGACTCGGTTGTCACTGTGACTATAAGCCTGGATATCAGTCAAAACCTGATAGGAGTTCTAATACTTTCTCACTCCTTCCAAAGTAAATTACAGTTAAATGTTTTGGTTGGACATGTACTTTAAATACACTGCAATTAAGTATTACATCTTTACCATTTTTAACACCATAAAATAAATAATAAATTGGCTGTAAAATTTAAGTGATACAAATGAAATTTAAAAATACACAGTATACTTCCCAATTTAAACATATACACACCTCTTCTCTTGTTCTTTGTGGACGGCATGCCGTAATAACAAATAATACACCAAACAATAGGCCTAGTCCCATAATGATGAAAGGAACATTGGCTACTACTTTGGCTTTCCATAGAATGATCCTAAGTTTTGCAGAAGACTTGTCATCAATGAGAGTGGTCTGTAATACAATTTCACACTGATGTAAGTACAGCAAAAAAAAACAAAAAAAACATTCAAGAATAAATTGTCATTTTTAGGGGCCAACACAACTTTTCAAAAGACATGAGCTATAAAAAACATGTATACAGTACCTATGGTGGTTCATGTAAATGAATAAACAAAAATGGTGCAAGCCTACATGGCCTTTGGTATTGTCAATGAACAGTCTGTTGGAAAAGCCTTCTTGGTCACAGCTACGTGGGAGATTTTTAGAAGGTCAAATCACACTAATAAAGTTAATAGCATGTAATTTCAAAGGGTAGCATAATGTGTTGCTTTTGACCAATTGTGTGCCAATGATCTCCACTGTAAAATATTTGTGAAGCCAACACCATTGGCAGCAATTTGTTCCATTTATTTAGCAATCGGCTGCTGATGGGAACTAATCTCTATTGAAGTGAAAATACCTGTTGATCTGCCCAGAATTGCAGTCAGTTTCTAACTCTCTGCAGAGGGCTGACAGCGCTGCCTTGCTGCACTGAAATTCCAAGCAGCACTGTCAACCTTGAATTCTCCTTTGATTGATTACATCATCACATCCCTCTCTCCTCCTCTCCATAATGCCCAACACTTGCTCCCTTCTTAAACAATCTGCCTGTAAATTCTCCCCTACTTAAGTGCAGCAGAGGAACAGTGTTTTTAGCTCAAACAGGGAGTTGGGAGTGGACTACATTTCTGGTAGGGTCAATGGATATGCAATTATTTTAGTAAAAATAAAAATACCTTTTCTCACCAGTAGTTAGAGCAGTCTTGTGACTTCTGTCAGTGTTCAGCAGAGCACTGGTTAAAGTTTTAAAGAGGAGTTATCTTTCTGCTCTAGGAGGATGCAAAACCCCTGACGTCTATCTGGACAGTGCTGATTGGCCTTGTGCTGATCACATGCACTCTTCCAAGAAAAAAAAAAAAAAACCCCTCTCTAGCAATACACACTAAACTGAGCATGTGCAGAAGGGCTACGGGTTCAGTCTGTCTGATCAGCGTGGACATTTGAACAAGAGGTGGGGCATGAAGCCAGGATCAAACGGCCTTTTTACACAATGCAGAGGATTAACCCCTTAGGTTCCACAGTGAGTATAACAAGCATGCTTTACCGCAGTTAAAGACTGATTTTACTGTTGTGTGTTTAGTAACACTTTAAGCTGAAGCACCCAGCCGGCTCTAGTACCTCCCCGCACACTGTAGGTGGCTCCTCCTCTCCTACTTGCAGGGAGATCATCCAGTTGGGGTGTCAGCATCTGCACTGCACTCTGGGCACCTACAGCTCCCTTGTCCCTATCCTGCCCTCAGTGGTAGCCGATCAGGAGTTCAGATCTGTGGGAGCCGTTGGGAGACAAGCTGTCATTTGTAAACACAGAAGCTGGACTTCTGTGCACAAGTGATAGTGGAGTCGTCTGGTTCAGGCCCTCTTTTCCCTGCTCACCACTAAGTTCTAGCTGAAAAAAGCCCTGGCTGAACACCTATGAACAGATAAACACATATAAAGTGAAGGTTCCCAAATCTTGCACAAGTTTCCCTAGGCATCATGATGGGACGGTGTCTAACTGATGCACATCTTGAATTTTTATGAAATGTCTGCTTTAATGTCTCTAGTAGGCTTTACAAACTCAAGTACAAAGATCATGTCACTGAAGTCCCTAAGCCCTTGTTCACACTGAATGTGACTTTGAAATCATGGTACTTCACTTGAAGTAGGGCGATTTCTGAGCAGCAGGTCAGTGCAATTTCAGGTGCGAATTGCCCGACATCTGTGCGACTTCATGCACACGTCTTATGTAAGTTGCACCTAAAATTGCCAAAAATAGTACAGGAACTGTTTCCAAAATCGGTGCAACTCCAACGGAGTCAGAGTCACACTACACCCTGTTCCAAATTATTATGCAAATTATATTTTTCTCATTTACCTAAATAATTGATGTAAATAACAGTCAGCATAATTCTCATGTTATCAACTATTAAGAGTACAATTCAAATTTTATTGAACAAACCTCCTAATAACAGGATTTTTGTTAAACATAAAAAACTTACAATGCACTGTTCCAAATTATTACACACAGTAAGTTTCAAAACACTTTATAGGTTGTAAAGAACTGAAAATTGTCATTTGTTGTGTTTGCAGCATATTTACTGAAATCAAAAGCTATTTCTATCAAACTTTTAACAACATTTTAACTTTTTAAACATTTTAACAGGTCACGTTACATTGTAACATAGGACCCCTTATTTGATCGCAGCTTCACAAGTCTTGCATCCATTGAACTTGTGAGTTTTTGGACAGTTTCTGCTTGAATTTGTTTGCAAGATATCAGAATAGCCTCCAAAAGCTGCTGTTTGGATGTAAACTGCCTCCCACCCTCATAGATCTTTTGCTTGAGGATGCTCCAAAGGATCTCAATAGGATTGAGGTCATGGGAGGATGGAGACCACACCATGACTTTCTTTCCTTTTATCCCCATAGCAGCCATTGATGCAGAGGTATTCTTTGCAGCATGAGATGGTGCATTGCCATGCATGAAGATGGTTTTATTACGGAAAGCATAGTTCTTCCTTCTGTACCAGGGAAGAAAGTGGTCAGTCATAAACTCCACATACTTTTCCGAGGTCATCTTTACACCTTTGGGGACCCTAAAGGGGCCGACCTGCTCTGTTCCCATGATTCCGGCCCAAAACATGACTCCACCACCGCCTTGCTGACGTCGCAGCCTTGTTGGAACAGCGTGGCCGTCCACCAACCATCCACTACTCCATCCATCTGGACCATCCAGGGTTGCACGGCACTCATCAGTGAACAGGACTGTTTGAAAATTAGTCTTCATGTATTTTTCTGCTCAATGCAGCAGTTTCTGCCTGTGAGCATTGGTTATTGGTAGCCGAATAGAAGGTTTATGCACAGTTGCAAGACTCTGGAGGACTCTACGCCTTGATGTCCGTGGGACTCCAGAGGCACCAGCAGCTTCAAATATCTGTTTGCTGCTATGTAATGGTATTTTAGCAGCTGCTCTCTTGATCCGATGCATGGATCTGGCAGAAATCTTCCTCAATGTGCCTTTATATGCACGAACCCGTCTGTGCTCTGAATCAGCCACAAATCTCTTAATAGTGCGATGATCACACTTAAGTTTTCGTGAAATATCTAATGTTTTCATACCTCGTCCAAGGCATTGAACTATTTCACTCTTTTCGGCAGCAGAGAGATCCTTTTTCTTCCCCATATTGCTTGAAAATGGTGCTCTGTTTAATAATGTGGAACACCCTCCATCCATGAGTTAAACTGAAAACAAAATATTTAATCTTTGTGACACCTAAATAAAATTTGCATAATAATTTGAAACAGGGTGTAATTGGAACGGTTCCACTGCCGACAAAAGGATGCGACTTGTCATGGGATTTGGAACTGTCAAATCGCAAGACAAGTCGTACCACTGTGAACCAGGGCTAAGTGAAATATCTGATGTGGGTGAACTGACCCTTTTACTTTGATAGCCGACCATTCAGCATAATGATGAATTAAGTCAGAAGTATTGATCAATGTTGGCAGAAAAACCTCTAATAAGAATGAAGCATAAAATAAAAGTAAATAGTATTAGTGAATAAAAGACATGCTCACCTCACTGAAGTGCATTACTGGGAAATAGAGAGTCCGTATATTTTTTGTAACACTAAAATAAAGAAAAAAAAAATCTATTAGTGTAGTTCGTGCCTATATTATGTCTACTGTTTGTGGACTTTACATGAAAGTGTGTATTTGCAGAAAAGGCTGTGTCTGAAAATAAGCGCTGATTGCTGCATTTTTTCTGCAGCACACTGGATGACACTGGAGGCACTGCACTGCTGTGCGGAAACCTGAATGGCGTGGACACTTTTAATAAAGTTTAAGAAAATTGCAAACAGTGCAATGCTCTGAATCAGCGTGTTTCCTCAACCGGCACACTGTATGATAGACTGACAGCAGCCCAAACACTAAAACAGAGTATACACAGCTGCCATATTGCCCCATGGCCAGTATAGAGAATGTAAAGCCAGCCTGTCAACCACAGCCCTACGTGTCCTGCATACTTTGGGAAAAGAATTACCTCTGAAAAAGTTAAATGAGTTGATTGTTCAGGTACTTTCATGTTTACAAGGCTGAAGAATGGGAAGGCTCATTCATTTACCTAATACATCCTAACATGCATGAAACATGATTACAGCTAGGGGTTTTTATTTGAGCATTTTTGGGCAGTACAGTGGCTAAGTGGTTAGCACTTCCACCTGGCAGTACTAGGGTCGTCGGTTCGAATCCCAACCACAACACCACCTGACTGGCGTTTTCATGTTCTACCTTTGCCTGCGTGGGTTTCCTCCAGGTACTCCAGTTTCCTCTCACACTCCAAAAACATGCTGGTAAGTTAATTGGCTCCTGTCTAAATTGTCCCTAGTATGTGTATGTATGAATTTAAGTTAGGGACCTTAGATTGTACACCCCTTGAGGGTTAGGGACTGATGTGAATGTACAATGTATATGTAAATGGACAGTGCTATATAAGTACCTGTAATAAATAAATACAAGCCATTAAGAATCATATTTCAAGAGTTTTACATGCATATTTTAACATCAGGCATTTTTTTTTTAGTCAATGGAACACACTGGGTGGCAGGGAACGAGTTTTTCCAGGCTAAAATAACACTTGAAGAAAAAAAATGCTTGATTCAAGTGTTCACAGGCATTCCTATTGAAGTCCACAGAGCGAAAAACACTTCAAAAGCAGCTCCTGTAGCTATTGGAGCATCAGGCATTGAGCTACTGATGCCTCTATATGGGATTTTGATTTTCCCGTGTTTTGGAGCTTTGAGCTCCAAGCACTTACATGTGAATGGGGCCCTATGAACACTACTGGGATACGTACTACATTCTGGAAACAGTATGTGGTAGCATTCAGTATAAATTACTTTTTGTATTTTGTGGTAATGCAGTATATTTTACGATACGATTACCACATTTTTGCCACTAGATGGAGATGACACTCATATGAATTAATCTATTGAAGAAATGACAGCCAAAATTCATGCACAAATGCTTGTGACATTCATCGAACAAATTTTTTATGAATGCACTCCCTGAAGTAGATGCAACAGCAGTTTTGTGAAGTGTTATTTGCCCCAATTCCTGTCACTTTTGCTGAGCAGCCTAGTTTGTTTATAATAGTGTAGAGATAAATTAAAGTGGAACTTCATTCTCTCAATCAACACTGACTATTTTTAATCTTTATACTGCTAGTATTAGTAAATAGATAGGAAAGTATATCATATTTACTTGTTTTAACCTTTTTTTTCACATTTCTTCAGTTACTTCCTGGTTTCCAGGCCTAGGCAAATGATGTCATACATCCCTGGTGTCTTGAGGGGGGGGTTTCTCAGCTAATCACATCCTTCTGCCTGCATGCCTGAACTAAAGGCAGATGGATTCCATGAAGTAAATGCTAAATGAATCATCTATCCTTACTCAAGATGGCCACGGCCAAAAATGCTAGGGGGTGTTTTTCAAAATTATTTCTCAAAACTAAAAAAATAAACCATGGAGATATGGATGGATGGATGGATGGATTTGCTTTGAATATAACACAAGTCATGCTTTAAAGTGGGGGTTGTCAACCCGTTGATCCCGAGCTACCTGTCGACCTCAGACAGGTGATGGATAGCTTGATAACACAGCCCAGTTTGGCCAACACGGTCTTCTACTCAGAGCTCTAAAGCGGCGCAGGTGAACGCTCACCCAATCCTAGGCTGAAGAGGCAGCCCCCACCCCTTGAATACATGCATCTGCAGGGTGGGGAAAGCCTCCGGAATAACTCGGGAGGGTTCGGCCTCCTCTCCAAACATGCTCCAGCTCTTCTTCTTCCATGCTCATCTCCTCCCTGATTCAAGGCTTGTAGGTGGTACCAGGTGGGAAGGCGAGATAGGGTTGTCGACATTGATCAGAGCCAGGTCATGTAGCAGTGGTGCCACTACACCTTCACGGCACCACTCTGCATTTGGAAAACGTCTGTGCTCCTTACACTCAAGCCTTCCTGATGCCCCAGCACCATGCCCTCCTGACACCCCAGTACTGTGCCCTCCTGACCCTCCAGTACCAGGCCCTCCTGATCCCCCCCCCCCAATAACATTCCCCAATTTTCCCCTCAGTGCCATGCTCTCTTGACACTCCAGCTGTCCTGATCTCCCAGTACCATACCCCCCTGCATCATGCCCTTCTGATCCCTCAGTACCATGCCTCCCCTGACCCCCTATACATTGCCATCCTGACCCCAGCCCTACATACTGATGACTTCTATACACTGCCCTTTACGCGACTGACCTCTGTGCACTGACCTACATTCTACTGACCTCTGTGCGCTGTCCTACCTGCTACTGACCTCTGTACACAGCCCTACATTATATTGACCTCTGTACACTGCCCTACATCCTACTGACCTCTGCCCTACATCCTACTGACCTCTGCCCTACATCCTACTGACCTCTGCCCTACATCCTACTGACCTCTGCCCTACATCCTACTGACCTCTGTACACTGCCCTACATCCTACTGACTTCCGTACACTGCCCTACATCTTACCGACTTCCGTACACTGCCCTACATCCTACTGACCTCTGCATGTTGCCCTACATCCTACTAACCTCTGCATGCTGCCCTATATCCTACTGACCCCTGTACACTGACCTACCTGCTACTGACCTCTGTACGCTGCCTTACATCCTACTGACCTCTTTACGCTGTCCTACATCCTACTGACCTCTGTACGCTGCCTTACATCCTACTGACCTCTGTACGCTGCCTTACATCCTACTGACCTCTGTACGCTGCCTTACATCCTACTGACCTCTGTACGCTGCCTTACATCCTACTGACCTCTGTACGCTGCCTTACATCCTACTGACCTCTGTACGCTGCCTTACATCCTACTGACCTCTGTACGCTGCCTTACATCCTACTGACCTCTGTACGCTGCCTTACATCCTACTGACCTCTGTACGCTGCCTTACATCCTACTGACCTCTGTACGCTGCCTTACATCCTACTGACCTCTGTACGCTGCCTTACATCCTACTGACCTCTGTACGCTGCCTTACATCCTACTGACCTCTGTACGCTGCCTTACATCCTACTGACCTCTGTACGCTGCCTTACATCCTACTGACCTCTGTACGCTGCCTTACATCCTACTGACCTCTGTACGCTGCCTTACATCCTACTGACCTCTGTACGCTGCCTTACATCCTACTGACCTCTGTACGCTGCCTTACATCCTACTGACCTCTGTACGCTGCCTTACATCCTACTGACCTCTGTACGCTGCCTTACATCCTACTGACCTCTGTACGCTGCCTTACATCCTACTGACCTCTGTACGCTGCCTTACATCCTACTGACCTCTGTACGCTGCCTTACATCCTACTGACCTCTGTACGCTGCCTTACATCCTACTGACCTCTGTACGCTGCCTTACATCCTACTGACCTCTGTACGCTGCCTTACATCCTACTGACCTCTGTACGCTGCCTTACATCCTACTGACCTCTGTACGCTGCCTTACATCCTACTGACCTCTGTACGCTGCCTTACATCCTACTGACCTCTGTACGCTGCCTTACATCCTACTGACCTCTGTACGCTGCCTTACATCCTACTGACCTCTGCACACTGCCCTACATCCTACTGACCTCTGTACGCTGCCTTACATCCTACTGACCTTTGTACACTGCCCTACATCCTGCTGACCTCTGCACACTGCCCTACATCCTACTGATCTTTGCACACTGCCCTACATCCTACTGACCTCTGCACACTGCCCTACATCCTACTGACCTCTGTACACTGCCCTACATCCTACTGACCTCTGTACACTGCCCTACATCCTACTGACCTCTGTACACTGCCCTACATCCTACTGACCTCTGTACACTGCCCTACATTTTATTGACCTCTGTACACTGCCCTACATTTTATTGACCTCTGTACACTGCCCTACATTTTATTGACCTCTGTACACTGCCCTACATTTTATTAACCTCTGTACACTGCCCTACATTTTATTGACCTCTGTACACTGCCCTATATCCTACTGACCTCTGCACACTGCCCTACATCCTACTGATCTCTGTACTGTGCCCTACATCCTACTGACCTCTGCACACTGCCCTACATTCTATTGACCTCTGTACACTGCCCTACATCCTACTGATCTCTGTACTGTGCCCTACATCCTACTGACCTCTGCACACTGCCCTACATTCTGTTGACCTCTGTACGCTGCCCTACATCCTACTGATCTCTGTATTGTGCCCTACATCCTACTGATCTCTGTATTGTGCCCTACATCCTACTGACCTCTGCACACTGCCCTACATCCTACTAACTTCTCCACACTATCCTACTGACCTCTGCATGTTGCCCTACATCCTACTAACCTCTACATGCTGCCCTACATCCTACTGACCTCTGTACACTGCCCTAGATCCAACTAAGCCCTTGATGCTGCCCAGCATTATACTTGCACTAGCCAGATGTCAGAGCAGATAGCCAGGCCTGAAACTAGTCAAGAAAATCAGCCTGCAGTACCAGATGTTCTGCTTTCATGATGAACTCCGGCATCAGACATATGAGGGTGACCAATTACTTTCCAGGCATAAGAAAATGCGCATGAAAGTGAATGCGGAGTTTCTCACTGAATCTAACTTTTAAGGTAGGCTAAGCTTATATTTTAAGGGACGGTGCACCCTGGTGATCTTTGATCGTTTCAATGTTGCCCAGGTAGATCGCCATCTCTCAAAGGTTGCCTACCCCGCTTTAAAGTGATACTGAAGGTACTCTGTTATATATATTAAAAAAAAAAAACACATCATACATACCTGCTCTGTGTAATGGTTTTGCACAGAGCAGCCCTGATCCTCCTCTTATCTTCCTGCGCTCCTTACTCCTCCCTCTTGATGAGTGGCCCCACAGCAGGTCACATTTGTTAAAGACAAATAGCAAAATACACAGCTCCACTGCATTTATGTGAACTTTCTGACCAGCCATGGGATTTATAAAACTTTCATCTATCGCCTGTGACTGGATCATGAAGAAGCAGTCAAACACATATGTGTACATACACAAAAACAAAAAAGAAAAGGAAATGCCTATGATTTCCACTCTATCCTTTTAGTGTAAACCAATGCGCATGTATACTGTACAACTACTTACCTAAATTTAGGAATTTGTCTTACATAGACGTTGACTTGCATTCTCTTGGCAGCTCTCAGTAATATTCCAGTAAGCTGAAAGATCAGGGGGAACATCATTAGGTACAATGGTAAAACCTATGTCCAGGCAAAAAGAGAAAAAAAAATCTCCAAAATACATGCACGTCTCCTTTAAACATGCTGCGTGTAGAAAAAATAACTGACCACACAGCAAAGAAGCAATAAAAAGGTGGTTGATATACATTTTTACCGTCTCCCCAATTACCCACCTACAAAATAACATATGGTAAGCAATATTTCACGTTTAATACTCATTACATCTACAGTTTCTCTTTACATTAGCAATAATTAGAAAATAAATTGTGAGAAGAAAGGCTTTCTTTTTTTTTTTTTTTTTTGAACAATTGTAACACTGCTGAGTCACAAACTTCATGTGATCAGCAGTGATAACACAGTATGTAGTTACAACAGGCAGACTCATGATTGTGAAAAGTAAAAATGATTACTGTAGTCTAGAATAAAGGTCACAGATGTGGAAGAGCTTGTCTTGCACATTTGGATTAACCCTTACAGCCATTGTATAGAGAGAATAAAGGAAGTCCTGACAAACTAGAAAGAGCACAGTTAACACTCTCCCAGTGTGTTCTCTTCATGATTAGAGCAAGATGGCAATTACTGGATAAAAGGGAAATGAGAAGGAAGGGATTATCACTAAAGCAGGGGCAGACTGACAACTCATGGGGCCCCCGGGCAATAGGGGATCATTGGGCCCCTGTGTCCCTGCCCAAACTCAAAAAAGCCTATGAAAAAGGTACCAGGGGCATCTCATGGGGCCCCCTACTGACCCCGGGCCCTCGGGCAGTGCTCGAGTTTCCAAATGGTCAGTCCGCCCCTGCACTAAAGTCACCCAAAGTGAATCACATACAGTGCACACTGTGGAGGTTGATTTACTAAAACTGCATGGTGCAAAATCTGGTTTGGCTCTGCCTACAAACCAATCAGCTTCCAGGTTTCACTGCCTAAACTTAAGCCCTCATGCTCACGGGACATTTTGATAACTCTGGTAACATTAGCTGTGTAAAGTCACGCTAAAAACGTGCGTTTTTCAGCTTTTTTTAGCATTAGCATTTAGCAGCGTCTTCCCACATTTGCGTTTTTTTACCAAGAAAAAATTTTTTTTTGGGGGGGGGTAAAAAACATCCAAAAAAGTCGGTTTATGGCGTTTTAGCACGTTTTTCAGTGCTAGAATGTTTTTACAGCTAAAAAACTCATCTAGAATCCCACTAGTCCTGGGGGTTTTTTTCCAGCCAAAAAATGTTGATCCCAGTCTATGTGTGCATGGACACATAGGATAACATGCTGGGGGGTTTACTGGCTGTACAAAAAGGTCAAAAGCCAAAAACAGCAGCTGTAAAACATCAAGTGTGCATGAGGGCTGACCCCCGGTTCACATATATGCTGCCATGCGGGCCGCGTTTTGCACGGCACAAGAGCCCATTCATTTGAATCGACTCCCATGCCTGTGACACGCAAGGAAGAAGTCCCTGCACTTGTTTGGAAAACGCAGCCTGCACTGGAACCTTGGTTCCTGCGAGTGGCATGCCATTAGAAGTAATGGCACCCGCCTGCATGTCCGCATTTCTCTGAGCAGGTGGTGCGGCTGCACGGATTTTCGTGCGGATCCTCAGCGGCACCACCCGCACAGATGTGAACCTAGGGCGGGTGTCGGCAACCCGCGGCTCCAGAGCCGCATGCGGCTCTTTTTCATCTTTGCTGCGGCTCCGGAGCACACTGCCCACCAGGTGACAGGCAATAGGGTTTCAGTGGTCGGCAAGCCGCGGATCGCAAGCCACATGCGGCTCTTCTGTGTGCCGGGCGCCCGCTCCCCTCCCTCCTCTCGGGCGGCCGCCTCAAAAGTCAGGACTCTTTTAATCCGGCCCACGGAGCGTGGAACATTAGCTGTCAGGATGTAGGCGGGGCAGCCAGGATGTAGGCGGGGCAGCGTGACGAACTCCTCTCACAGTCCGCCCTGAAGACCGGAACACAGCGCGGGAACACAGCGAGAGGAACGCGCGGAGCAAAGGTAAGTGAATTGAGACAATATGGGGAATTAATTACTATAGGGGGGATGAATTACTATATGGGGGATGAATTACTATATGGGGGATGAATTACTATATGGGGGATGAATTACTATGGGGGATGAATTATTATATGGAGGATGAATTACTATGGGGGATGAATTACTATGGAGGATGAATTACTATGGAGGATGAATTACTATATGGGGGATGAATTACTATATGGGGGATGAATTACTATATGGGGGATGAATTACTATATGGGGGATGAATTACTATGGAGGATGAATTACTATGGGGGATGAATTACTATATGGGGGATGAATTACTATATGGGGGATGAATTACTATATGGGGGATGAATTACTATGGAGGATGAATTACTATGGAGGATGAATTACTATATGGAGGATGAATTACTATGGAGGATGAATTACTATATGGAGGATGAATTACTATATGGGGGATGAATTACTATGGGGGATGAATTACTATAGGGGGGATGAATTACTATGGGGGATGAATTACTATGGGGGATGAATTACTATGGGGGATGAATTACTATATGGGGGATGAAGCTAACTGCACGATCCTGTATATAGCATTAAGGTAAGAAACAATATATGCAGTGTCGGATTTGTTTTAAATGTTGCAATGGTTTTGCGGCTCCCAGTCTTTTTTTTCCCTTCGGAAACGGGTCCAAGTGGCTCTTTATGTCTTAAAAGTTGCAGACCCCTGACCTAGGGTAATTGAACAAGCTGAAGTTAGATGCCGATTAGCTACCATGTACAGCTGCACCAGATTCTGAGTGCTCCGGGTTTAGTAATTCTCACCCTGTGTGTCAGAGGCACATAGAGAGAACATAAAATAAAGAAATCTGCTATGCCCTTTACACCCTGAGACAATTTTCTGTTTGCTGTACTGGGTGCATGAAATGCCTTCTGTTGTGTTTTGCTATGTAGGGGATTTTATGTGTTTGACCCAAAAAATGTGAAGTGGGGTAGTTCCCAACCAAGCAAAAGTAAAAAACCCAAAAAACTCATACGTACATTTTTTATGACAGAATAAACTCTCTGGGGCTGATTTACTAAAACTGGAGAGTGCAAAATATGGTGCAGCTGTGCATAGTAGCCAATCAGCTTCTAACTTCAGCTTGTTCAATTAAGCTTTAAAAAAAAAACAAAAAAAACAAAACTTGAAGTTGATTGGTTTCTATGCAGAGCTGAACCAGATTTCACACTCTCCAGTTTTAGTAAACCAACCCGTTTGTCTCTTCTGTCATAGGCTGTACACTTGCAGAGCTAGGGAAGGGGGTGAAAGAATAAGGAGGTTGAGCCATGATTTTACCATCCCCAGATCACTTACCTTAACCTAGCATGGCAGCTGGAAGGGATGGTACACAAGCCACAGCCAGGATTTATGACCCATTCAAGTGAACCCATGCCATGACTGCACTGCAACCGTTGCTGTGTAGTACTGTGGACTTTCAATGGTTAAAACAGTCAGTGAGGAGGTGATATATCACCTCCTAGGCACCTGTCAAATGCCCTCTGAAAAGCAATCCAATCTAATTTTCAGAGGGGTGGCATTGCAAGCCGCAAGCATAAAAGGGCCCATACAGTAATTGCTTCTCCGTGCCTGTCAGCTGTTTTTCTGTGTTGAGTGTACACCATGTCATGCATGTCCAGCCTTGGTACAATTCTGTGCAAAGAGGAAGCAAGTCCCAAGGTCATGTGTAGGATTTATGTCATCTTGGCCTGGCCAACGAAGATGATTGAACACCCTGAATTCAGAAGACTAGTGAACATGAAAGTGCCAGCAATGGTGGGGAGCGTGGACATTGCAGCAGTGGGAGGGATCACTTTGCTGGGTAAGAAGGCATAATGTGCAAATAATACTGTACATGCTTGCACATTATGGCACAAAGGACCAAAAAACAGCTTTTGCTACATTAATACCTACTGTATTTCTATGGGGCTTTGAGTCATAGGTGCACTGACAAAGCATTGTACAGTCCATTTCCTGTGAGCCTAGGCTGTCACAGACACCCCCCCTCCCCCACATTTTTTCTGTTTGTTGTACTTGAAATGTGAAACATCTTCAGATAGGTCTCGTTATATTTATGTCATGTTGTACGCTTTTCATGAGTGCGTACATATTTTTAATTACAAGCATACAGCAGTTTACTGTAAAGTGTTAATAAACCCACAACAGTAAAATCAGTCTGTATATGCAGTGAAGCATGCTTGTTATACTCACTGTGGAACCTAAGGGGTTAATCCTCTGTAAAAAGGATGTTTGATCCTGTCTTCTCTGATCTTCCCCTTCTACTGTCCCCAATCCATCTGCTGATAGAACAGAGCCTTGGGCGCAAGCCACACATGTTCAGTTTGGTGTGTATTGCTAGAAATTTTATTTTGTGATTTTTGTGATCAGCACATGGCCAATCAGTGCTCTCCAGACAGAGGGTCAGGCGTCCTACCGTCTCATAGGACAGTGATATGAGAATGAAAACTCCTCCTACAAGCTTTAACCAGTGTTCAGCTGAACACTGATAGAAGTCATAAGACTGCTCTAACTGCTGATGAGAAAAGGTATTTAGCAGTTTATATTTACTAAATTTATTGTACTTCCATGTTCTGTGTACTGTGGAAGACTGAATATAGTTCCTGGGTTTAGCAACACTTTAAAGGGATTTTTATATGATCTTTTATGTTTTTTACAAGCTTGCTCTTTGAGGTTTTTGTCATTTAATTAAATATAGAGAAGTGCAGATTAGAAACTACAGAAAGCTCTAGTAAATTAGTGCAATTGCTAGATGCAGCTTATTATTAAAGATTAGACCGGCCTTTTTCAACCTTTTACACACACACACACACACGCGCACACGCACGTACAAACCCTTGAAATAACTTTCCGGTCTCAGGGAACCCCTGCTAAAAAATACTATATCTACAAGTCATCATATATTAGTGTGATGGTCAGTGGGAAGAATGCTCCTGACAATTGTGGTCACTGAGAATTACCCCATGGGTGTCCAGCCCACAGACCGCATGCAGCCCAACACAACATCATAAACTTTCAAATGTTTTTTTGGTATATTTTGTAAAAGTGCTTTTACATTTTGTGAACACATGTGGCTGAAAAAGGAACCCTAGTATTCCATGGAACTGTTACTTTTGTTACTTTAATAGACTGTTACTTTTGTTACTTTAATAGACTGTTACTTTTGCAAAGTAAAAGTTCACTTAACCTAATCTATAAAGGTAAATGGTTACAGCTGAATACCCAGTCACGTGTATGGGGGAATTAAATGGGGAAATTAAAGAGACTGGATTTTTTTATTTGCTTGTAATTGAATTCTTGAAGTGAGTACAGCATCAGTTCATTTTCCAAGCCACATGACCACTCACACAGCATGAACATTCACGTTCGTCACATTATATAGCTTCTATTTCCTCTGCTTGTCTAAATTAGACAAAACATTTTAAGGAAATGAGCATGTGGTAACACAAGAAAGGTATGACTTCTCTGTCTTGTGACTCTTGAGGTTAGGTCGAATGTTGAAACTAGGACAAAGTACAACCTCATAGTTCAAGGTAATTTTTGCATGAAGTACCATGCAGAAAGCCAGTTTTACAGTGTGTATACGTTTACACACACAATATATGTGCGCATGATCACCACATCCGCAGCCTTTGAGTTTAGATGTCAATTACCTTGATTGAAACATTCAGTCAAGTGGTGACCATATCTTAGAGGACTTATGTGGTCAAAGTATAATTACATCTACCTGAAGGTCTGCTCGGTTACTGTAACCTTCAGATCTCAGCTGTATCTGGCCAAATCTATTAAGAAACGAATAACTAGATCTGTTATGGTGCAAGCATAAAAACTCTGCATTCACTATCTACTTGATCAAAGCAATCAACATTTCATTCCTAAGTGCCAGTGAACTACTTGGCAATCTTATGTACACAAACGTTCTGAACACTAAGGCTACACCAACACACACTTCTTCATTTTCCACCATTACATCAACACACACTTTTTCACTCTCCACCATTACACCAACACGCACTTTTTCACTCTCCACCATTACACCAACACGCACTTTTTCACTCTCCACCATTACACCAACACGCACTTTTTCACTCTCCACCATTACACCAACACGCACTTTTTCACTCTCCACCATTACACCAACACACACTTTTTCACTCTCCACCATTACACCAACACACACTTTTTCACTCTCCACCATTACACCAACACACACTTTTTCACTCTCCACCATTACACCAACACACACTTTTTCACTCTCCACCATTACACCAACACACTTTTTCACTCTCCACCATTACACCAACACACACTTCTTCACTCTCCACCATTACACCAACACACACTTCTTCACTCTCCACCATTACACCAACACACACTTCTTCACTCTCCACCAAAAATCAGCATGCTCTGTCCAGAACATAAAAGTACTCCCAGGGGTGGGTATAGAAGTGTGGTTTCCATAGCGTGTGGGTGCCATTAATAATGAATGGAACCACCTAGCCAGCAGACTTAATGCAGGTGTGGGAAAGCGTGCGATTACATGCAGTTCTGCACCCACATATAGTGTGAATCTAGCTTTATTGCCATCATCAGTTTTTGTTAGGTTTTTTCAGTAATTAGTTACAAATAGATAACAGGTTCTTACTATTATTTAGGACAAATGGTATAAATGCATCACAATCAGATCTTTCAATAACATAGACTAGTAGACAATAGTAGAATAATTAAGTAATGGAGATGTGCTAAACTTCAGACTGCTGCAATCTCCACCCCTAGTCATTAGAATACTGTAGACCCTAGATGACAGGCAAGGTTGATCTGTAGACTGTGCATATAGTGAATGATAGTGTCTTCTGGTACAAATGGTAAGGGTCCTAACCTGACTGGGAAGGCCAGAGAATTTGTCTTTGTCAAATATGGAGTCAGAAGAGTTAAACAGGGATGGCTGGCAGGGTGTTTGGGGGTGGGGATGGGTTTTAAGAAAGGATAGCTGTAGGTAGGGGTGTGGAGCTAATCTGCTAAGGGTCAGTCAAGTTCTTGACCAGGTCCTTTTCTTGCAATGGACAAACCAAATATTTAGTAACGTGTTACTAAAATCTTTGAAGAGATTGTGTTACCCATAGGGAACAAATTTTAAATGTATTTACTAATTCATGGAGAATGGCCACATGTTTTATGTTTATTAACTGAAGAATGATCTTTTGCATGACGTGTAATAGGAAAGCTTGACCATAAGGCTTTGGGAAAAGTTTGCATTTCAGCTGTAAATATGAAGGTTAATAACCTAATTTGTTTTTCTTTTTTTTTTATATCGTCACATTCCTAAAAAAATTTTTAATGGACTCTAGGGGCTGTAGATTTAAGAGATCTTTGTACAGGTTTTTGCTCATCAATTATATATAAATAGTTCAACATTGGTCCAAAACTTTGATTCTTGGGCATTCCAACCACATGTGCAGAGTTACAACCAGAAAAAAATTAAAAAACACAGGTTTGAGACTCCCAGGGTAAATTTTACCAGTATAAACAAATGGCAACCACCCCAACCGGAGGTTTAGTTGGTACCTACAGGTGTACCTCGGTTTACAAACGTCTTGGTTAATGTAATTTTTGGTTTACGAATGAAAATCCATTGAAAATAATGCCTTGGTTTACAAATTGTTTACAAATTTATTTTTGCAATACGAAGTGTATGTTGGTGCCGATTTTGCTGGCTTTTTTTTTTTCTTCACTATAGCTCACAGAATTAGCTGTCACTTTCCCCAGAGCTAAGAAACTAAAAGAAAACATTGTTTATTTTAACTCAGGGAAATAAACTAAAAGGAAACTTTCATTCTTTTAGCTAGGGGTAAAGTGACAGCTGAATCTCTGAGCTATAGTGAAGAAAAAAAAAGCGGTAATTACATTTAAAAACTGGCACCATAATAAATAAAAAAAAACGCGTGGGGTACCACCTCCCATCCATACCATGCCCTTCGGGTCTGGTATGGATTATGAGGGGAACTCCCACGCCAAAGCCAATAATCCCCCTGCCTGCAGACCCCCACAACCACAGGCCAGGGTTGTGGGGAAGAGACCCTTGTCCCCATCAACATGGGGACAAGCCCACCCTGTCCCAAAGCACCCCCTCATGTTGAGGGCATGTGGTCTGATATGGTTCAGGATGGGGGGGGGGGGCGCTTGCTCGGATAAGGGTCTGGTATGGATTTTGGGAGGGACCCCCACTTCATTTTATTTTTAAGTTTTGGTGTGGGAGTTCCCCTCAAAATCCATACCAGACCTGTAGGGCTTGGTATGGATAGGAGGGGGGACCTCACGCCGTTTATTTTTTTAATTGCCGGCAATTCTTTTATATTTAGCTGTCAGTTGGGAACCCCGCTGACAGCTGAAACAATAACACATGGTTGTCACTACTAAAATACCGCATGACTTGATAAAATAACTCATGCGGTATTTTAATAGCGTTTACTTTTTTCTGACCTTCAGAATGGATTAATTGGTTTTCAATGCATTCCTATGGGAAATGGCGTTTTGGTTACAAATTTTTCCCTATACGAAAAGTCCCGCAGAACGAATTAAATTCTTAAACTGAGGTATGCCTGTATTTGTATATATATGCATAAGCTGCAGAGGCCATGTCATGGTACCCCAGTGGCCTGCAGCCATAACACTATAAATTGTGAGAATCTTCAAAGTAAGTGCATTTATAAAATAATGGATAGATTAAAGGTAGGTATGCCTGGAGGGAGCCCACCCCTCCATAAAAGGTACAGGGACGCACTGGACACCCAGCTGTAGCACAATGGTAGCAAAGGTATGAAGTGCATCCACTCACCAATTAACCAACTGTACAAACAAATGGCAAATCACCCCAAAACTTGGTAAAAAACTTTTTGATTCTTGGGCATTGCTACCACATGTGCCGTAGTGTGCCCTGAGAGCTTCAACCAGAAAGAAACAGGTTTGAGGCTCCCAGGGTACATTTTACCAGTAAAAACAAATGGCAACCACCAAAACCTATAACTGGCATTTGCAGCAAGGAGCACATAGAAGAGCAACGCATGTCAAAAAGCAACAAAGAAAAATTCCCAGCTCACTTACCAGCCAGCCTACAACAAACAGAATTGACCCTAACAGTTCTAAATTTTGCCAGTCTATGAGGTATCATGTACCAACATAAAAGTATTCTATAATTGGCTGTGCTGAATGAAGCAATTATCAAGCCACAGGCAGCCATGTCCTATATCTGTGACCATTGTTTTTGCTAGAGTGGATAGCTTATGTTCGTTTCCCTGTTTGTTATGAATAGGAGAGGGGTAGTGCCTTTGGCTAAAGGGACACTAAGACAAAAGCTCTCAAAATGGGAGAGAGACATTGGGGAACTTGGTAGTGGACTATATGCAGTTTTTGTTCTGTAGATATTGGAATAATTCCAAAAGAGGCACTTCTTGGTATGTCTTAGATAGCGTAGGGTGCAATATGGAAGGACTTGTGATTACTAGGGTCACATAGCCTTGTGTGTTCAGGTTTATTTTGATGGTAAGTATCAAGGGGTCGACTGTCAGGGCAGTATGGGGGAAAAGAACACCCTTGCTGCCAACTATTTCTGATTGGGAATAGAAAGGATCTAAAGCCCACTCAAAAGTCTTTTTGGGTTGTTATAAAGTACAGACAACCATTTGAGGAAGGCAGTCCAAAATAATAAAAGTAAGTGAAGTCAATGTTTGTAAATATTAGGCGTATGAGTTTAATAGTTTCATTTATATTTCCAAGGTGGTTGATCAGGAAGAAGTCCTGGTTGTCCCCCTTGCTATACGATTTTGTTTTTGAACCAGCTTATTTGCTTTTTTGCACAGTTGGGGAGGCACAGGTTAGGATCAGTTTATTGTAGTTATGCTGGTGTGTGAAGGCAGGAATCAAGCAGTTTGTATTGTAATGTCAAAAAGTTAAATTCTGCTCATCTTCATGGGACTGTTTTTGCATTTTTCAGAGGCCACCATTTGTATATAGATATAAAAACACATTATAAATACCTTTTTTTTTTTTATAAAATATCACATTCCCTCTATTCTCAGCTGCATAAGAGCTGGGGGAGGAGAAGCAGCAGCAGCACACTGATCTTCCCAGTGAAAGGCTGGGCAAGTGGAAGGGGGGGAGAGGGGGGGGGGGGGTCAGGACAAGTCTAATCATTGGAGAGCACAGATAGAGAACTATGCTCTCATGCTTAGTCAGTTTTTATTATGAAAGCACCGTAGAAAGCAATGTTATTTCACATTTCATGCGGATTGGATGCGGTTCAAAAAGCATCTAATTCGCATATGTGAACCGTCACTTACATTTCATGTTACTTCCTATATTTGCTTTTTTTTTTTAACTATAGGAATCCAGCTGTTCAAGCAAGACAATACAGAAATTATTGAAACTGTACAGTACAAAGGGGCAATATATCATAGCAGCCAATATGATTGTAGTTTACTGAAGAAAATCACGTGAGTGACGATTACTAACTGGCTGCTGTGGATTACTGCGCTCTGCACTTTAGTCGTCCTATACTCTGATTTCACAAATAAGCCTAATGAATATGTCAGTTTACTTCTTATACCAGTATGCTTTGCTGTTCCTTAAAGGGACTTACTGGGACTGGATGCTGCACGTTTCTTATAGTATATACAATATTTACCAATGGGCCTATTTTATTCTGATTTGTTACACGTTTCTCTTACCGGATTGATATCCAGGAATGTTTCATGGTCATCTTGGTTAGGATGCATTCCGACTATGCTATTAATTACGGATTTATCCGCTTGGTAGAAATGTGGAGAAGAGAGAATGATAGGGGCACCTGTAAAAAAGATTTTTAAATTAATAAAAAGAAAAAAAATGACACACACACACACACACACACACACACACACTTGCTAAAAGTATTGGGACGCCTGCCTTTACACACACATGAACTTTAATGGCATTGAAGTCTTAGTCTGTAGAGTTCAATATGGAGTTGGCCCACTCTTTACAGCTAGAACAGCTTCAACTCCTCTAGGAAGACTGTCCACAAGGTTTAGGAGTGTGTCTATGGGAATGTTTGACCATTCTTCCAGAAGCGCATTTGTGAGGTCAGGTACTGATGCTGGACAAGAAGGCCTGGCTTGCAGTCTCCGCTCCAATTCATCCCAAAGGTGATCTTTTGGGTTGAGGTCAGGACTCTGTGCAGGCTAGTCAAATTCCTCCACCCCAAACTCACTCATCCATGTCTTTATGGACCTTGCTTTGTGCACTGGTGCTCAGTCATGTTGGAACAGGAAGGGGCCATCCCCAAACTGTTTCCACAAAGTTGGGAGCATGAAATTGTCCAAAATGTCTTGGTATGCTGATGCCCTAAGAGTTCCCTTTACTGGAACTAACAGGCCAAGCCCAACCCCTGAAAAGCAACCCCACTCCATAATCCCCCTCGACCACACTTTACACTTGGCACAATGCAGTCAGGCAAGTACTGTTCTCCTGGCAACCGCCAAACCCAGACATGTCCATAGGATTGCCAGACAGAGAAGTGTGATTGGTCACTCCAGAGAACACGTCTCCACTGCTCTAGAGTCCTGTGGCGGTGTGCTTTACACCACTGCATCCGACGCTTTGCATTGCACTTGGTGATGTAAGGCTTGGATGCAGCTGCATACTATATATATATATATATATATATATATATATATATATATATATATATATATATATATATATATATATATATATATATATATATATATATTACACATATATATACATACACACACATACACAGACACTGTATATAATTATTATTATGCAGGATTTATATAGCACCAACAGTTTGTACAGCGCTTTCCAAATGAAGGTAGGCATTACAGTTACAATACAATTTGGTACAAGAGGAAACAGAGGGCCCTCTCCAGCAGCCTGTGTCTCCTACCTTCCCCTCTATTCTAGCACTAAAGCCTCAATAATTCTATTCAGCATTTGAGATCTTCGGAGTGTCTGCTACCTGTGTTCCTTGCTGCACATCATGGTACCATTCTCCAACTACTAAGCCCTGTTGTGACACTGAGGCAGGAAAATGGAGCCACATCATGCAGCAGGGGTCATAGGCAACCAAACATTTTAGAGCTATCAAATGGCCAAGGATTTTGGAGGTTGCAGGGCTGGAACGGAGGGAAGGAAGGAGACATGGACTGCCAAAAACAGGAACCAGCCCTTGGGATTTTCTAAAAATATTAAGAAAAACACCTAACAAGTTCACTTTAAATTAAACTTGTCATCAGGGAAATAGAGAGGTTGTCATTTCTGACATCTCATGCTGGAAATTCTAGGTTCTTGGCTTTTGTCCTGAGTCTCTTTCCTCAATACTTTGAGTCACTGACTTAAGACAAGTATGCACATAATTAACCAGTGATCAAAAACCAAACATACAGCATTTTTATACAAACACCATTCAAGGAAGTTGCTGTATTTTTATCATGATAGTTTTGTTTGACGTTTACCCAAAGTGGGTGCCAAGCAGCTGGGTCTCCCTATGTGGGTGTACCCACACAATTCCTATTGCAATCCCAACATGTAGCAACTGACAGCAGCTGCCCTGTCACCCATATGCTTGTTTACATGGTTATTTTTCCTGTGCCTAGGAATTTTCCACATTTTTGGCATGCTACTTTATTCTAGACCTCTAATTTATTATATTTTCTTCATTGATGCAGTGTATAGCCTGGTTTAATAACAGTCTGTAATCATTAAAAAGGCACATACTGTATGATCCCACTTTATGAGAACCAACTAACTTTTGTTGTACACAAATTTTAGTGCATTATACATAATTATAGTGGTCAGCATTTTCATGCCCCTTTCTGCCTGGGTAGGGCAGGAAAATCCCAGTATACTTCATGCAAATGTGGATGACCTCAACAATAGTTTACGGCAATGCATTAGTTGAGCTGATTGAATTCACACTCGCTGGAGGCAGCTGCTTTGAACATCATGAGCTGGTAATGTACCACCCTTATCCTCGCTGGGGGGCATGAAGACCCAGCATTCTGTTTCTGAGTACTGGGTTCTAAACAGGTTGGCTTGCATATGACTCGTGTATCTCAGACATACCAACTCCAGCCAAATGTTTTTTCACTTTTTGACAAGAGTCTGTAGGGATTAAAACTTACTGTTATTGCTGTCTGTGCCCCCATTTGGGAGATTTCTCAGGTTATTCCATCACAGGAAATAGTGGAAAGCCTCCCCATACCTTGTCCTTTTAATTAGTGTTAGAAAAAAAAACAGGAAGGCAGGGGAAATCCTCCTAGGTGATGAAACAGACCGCAATAAAAATACCTACAAATGTTTAGAACCCCTGTCAGGATTCTACTGGCTTTGCGGGTGTCAGAATAAGAACAGAGGGAAAAAATCTCGTCAACAGGGTTACAAACCGCATGTAGAGCTTGACTGAAAAATTTCAGACGCACAAATGACATTTAAGACTTGGCAAAAAGTTTTAATTCCTCCTCATTTTATCCAAAACTAAGACAAAAAGTTTTGATTTGAGCTAAAGTGTTACTAAACCCCCAACAGTAAAATCAATATGTAGATGCAGTAAAGCATGCTTGTTATACTCACTGTGGAACCTAAAGGGGTTAATCCTCTGCATTGTGTAAAAAGGCCCCAATCCATCTGCCATAGTTAGAGCAGCAGTGGCAAGTCTGCACATGCTCTGTTTGGTGTGTATTGCTAGAGAGGTTGTTTTTTTTTCTGGGAGGGTACATATGAGCAGTACAGGGCCAATCAGTACTGTCCAGACAGAGGGTCAGGGGTGATGCAGCCTCATAGGACAGTCAGAGGAGAATGAAAACTCTTCCTACAAGATTAACCAGTGCTCGGACGGGCGGACATTGATAGACATCAAAACACTGCTATATATTGCTGTTGAGAAAGGGTATTTAGCAGTGTATGTTAACTAAAATAATTGTATTTCCGTGTACTGTGGAAGACCAGATATAGTGAATGCAGGGTCCTGGGTTTAGTAATACTTTAAGCTTCAATTAAGCCACGCCACTGGGACCATGTGAGACTCAAGTAATATAATCAGTTGATTACATACACTCCCTCTGTTTTCTTCTGGCAGTCACTATACCAGTTCCATTCTATTAATTTCAATATGACTGGAACTGGTTTTAAATAATTCCATAAAATCATATCAGGTTAATTAGATAATGATCAGATGGGCATCTTTATTATATTGCTGTGCACACATTATATTTTTGCAAATAATCAGATTTGATATGTGATGTTTAGTATTAGAAGATAAAATATTCCAACATCCTGTGAAATGTTTGAATGATCCGGTCACAAAATCACAATTATTTAGGGTTTGAGCTGTTAAAGTATTAATGTGAACTTTAATTTTTTTTTAAAACCTAGTATGAATGTGCAACTTTCAGATCTTTTGTGACAAATGGCCATTTATTTTCCCACACCGTCTTTCTGTGGAATACATACTGTCTGCAGCTTCTTTAGTTCTACTGCATGGTAAGTTAACATACCTTGTTTGCATTCACTGACATTCAGCAGTCCCGACGGCAGGCAGTTTCCAGCAGGAACACAGAAACCAGCATTGTCCGGATTGATCGTTACATTAGCAAAAACCTTTGCAGGTGGGACAAAACGGAAGGCTAAAATGTGCTTTATGCTTCTTGTGGAGTCATAAACCGCATACAAAGATCTGGGGGAAAAAAATTATTATAGAATATCAAATCTAACTAAAGAACATTCTGTGTTTAAAGCTGCACTCTACTGTAGCTATAAGAAAGTAATTCTAAGCAAAGTTATGCATTTATTAAAAATATATAAAATGACTTTAATTACACTAATAAAAGTGACTGAAACCTGACAGAGGGCTGGTGGTATAAGGATTCATGATTCTTTATGTCAATGACTCAATATGCCATGTGACCATTCCCAAAAACACAGCAAGTCCTCACTTGTCCAGTTGTATGACAGCCAAAATAAGCACCAAATACAGTTACAATGTAATGCACCAGCCTCATAGTAAACAAAATAAAATAAAAAAAACTTCCTGTACCTTCCCTGACTACACCAAATTCTCCATTTATGTTTCATGCATTCCCCCTCCCAGACACTGCAGATCACAGTGGGAGGGTTTCAGCAACAGTAGCAGTGCTTTTAATACAGAAATCAGTGGGCAGGACTAGGTGTGGCCATGTGCTGATTGACAAGCTACAGGTTTGTGAATCAGCTGTGACAATGATACTAACCATGGCCTTGCAACTTTTTATATCACTGTAGTACAAGCAAGCACAGCTTACTTGGTGGCAACTCTACTCTAAATTCAGGAGCAGTGCAGCATCATTGCCACACCATTACATTAAACTGCATTAGGTTGACTTCACTGGCAGCATTAGGTTTTTGTGAACCTTGCATGGGGAAGTAAATAAAAACAGACAGTACAGATGCACACATAATTCAGTGCATCATTTTTTTTTATTAGGAGGCCTACTTTAAAGTTATGTTTAAAGGTTTATGTCTAGGCAAAAAGTCTTTTTTTGACTTGGATAGCATAGAGTATGGTAAAAATGTGTTTTTTTTATGTTTCCATTAACCACTTCAATACCGGGCACTTATACCCCCTTCCTGCCCAGACCAATTTTCAGCTTTCAGTGCTGTCGCACTTTGAATGACAATTGTGCGGTCATGCAATACTGTACCCACATTACATTTTTAGAATTTTTTTTCACACAAATAGAGCTTTCTTTTGGTGGTATTTAATCCCTACTGAGTTTTTTATTTTTTGCGAAATAAAACAAAAAACACCTGAAATTTTTGAAAAAAAAAACAAAAAAAAACAAAACGCACTTTTCATCGTTTCGGTTATAAAATTTTGCAAATAAATAAAATTTGTATTCAGAAATTTAGGTCAAAATGTATTCTGCTACACTTCTTTGGTGAAAATAACAATAATTGAATTTGTATTTTTTTTTCAAATGTTTCTATTATTTTTATAACATTTTTTCTTTTTTTTACTATTTTATTTTTCAGTACACTGTGACCAAAGCAATACAATGTTACCATAGTAACACTGAACTACTCTGGGCAACTGATCAGGTTTTTTTTTTTTAAACACATTATGATTGCTAATGCCAATGTAATTCATTGATATTTGAAATCATTGTTACTGAATGAAACTGATTCATTCAGTCTTTTGTTGTGATTAGCTGTGATTGGGCTAAGCTGATCACATGATACAGATGGGCTGTGATTGACCCTGTCTGTATCATGTGATTGCCTTGACCAGTCACAGCGAACAATTGTATACAATGGATGGCATGACAGGAAGCCATCCATTGTATACAATTGACATGTGATCTGCTGTGATTGGTCACATGACACTGGCAACGGGCCGGTGTAGTGATATGTCATCGGCTGTGTCCAGTGGACACAGCCAGTGATAGATCGCGCCGCTGTGTGGCCCCACGGCCAGCTCGTTTTGACAGGACACCATTTGACGCCCAGTCACAATGGCGAGTGTCCAGCCCGGCCTATAGCAGGTGTTAAAGGGATTTATCTCAAAGCTGAGCTCCATGGACAGATCATCACTGTGCTATACATACAGTCAGGTCCATAAATATTGGGACATCGACACAATTCTAACATTTTTGGCTCTATACACCACCACAATGGATTTGAAATGAAACAAACAAGATGTGCTTTAACTGCAGACTGTCAGCCTTAATTTGAGGGTATTTACACCTAAATCAGGTGAACGGTGTAGGAATTACAACAGTTTGCATATGTGCCTCCCACTTGTTAAGGGACCAAAAGTAATGGGACAGAATAATAATCATAAATCAAACTTTCACTTTTTAATACTTGGTTGCAAATCTTTTGCAGTCAATTACAGCCTGAAGTCTGGAATGCATAGACACCACCAGACGCTGAGTTTCATCCCTGGTGATGCTCTGCCAGGCCTCTACTGCAACTGTCTTCAGTTCCTGCTTGTTCTTGGGGCATTTTCTCTTCAGTTTTGTCTTCAGCAAGTGAAATGCATGCTCAATCGGATTCAGGTCAGGTGATTGACTTGGCCATTGCATAACATTCCACTTCTTTCCCTTAAAAAACTCTTTGGTTGCTTTTGCAGTATGCTTTGGGTCATTATCCATCTGCACTGTGAAGCGGCCTCCAATGAGTTGTGAAGCATTTGGCTGAATATGAGCAGATAATATTGCCTGAAACACTTCAGAATTCATCCTGCTGCTTTTGTCAGCAGTCACATCAATAAATACAAAAGAACCAGTTCCACTGGCAGCCATACATGCCCACGCCATGACACTACCACCACCATGCTTCACTGATGAGGTGGTATGCTTAGGATCATGAGCAGTTCCTTTCCTTCTCCATACTCTTCTCTTCCCATCACTCTGGTACAAGTTGATCTTGGTCTAATCTGTCCATAGGATGTTGTTCCAGAACTGTGAAGGCTTTTTTAGATGTCGTTTGGCAAACTCTAATCTGGCCTTTCTGTTTTTGAGGCTCACCAATGGTTTACATCTTGTGGTGAACCCCCTGTATTCACTCTGGTGAAGTCTTCTCTTGATTGTTGACTTTGACACACATACACCTACCTCCTGGAGAGTGTTCTTGATCTGGCCAACTGTTGTGAAGGGTGTTTTCTTCACCAGGGAAAGAATTCTTCGGTCATCCACCACAGTTGTTTTCCGTGGTCTTCCGGGTCTTTTGGTGTTGCTGAGCTCACCGGTGCGTTCCTTCTTTTTAAGACCGTTCCAAACAGTTGTTGTGGCCATGCCTAATGTTTTTGCTATCTCTCTGATGGGTTTGTTTTGTTTTTTCAGCCTAATAATGGCTTGTTTCACTGATAGTGACAGCTCTTTGGATCCCAATTATACCAAGAATGGGGCCCAATGACACCAATGATTGGGCACAATTTCTCCCAATGACACCATTGAAGAGGCACAATTCCTCTCACTAACACCAAAGATGGAGCATTGTTTACTCCCACTGATGCCGGGTCATTTTCCGGTCCGGCCCCCCTAAAGTCTGTAGTCTGTAGAACAGTAAACTGGCCCTTTGCTTAAAAAGCTTGGAGATTTCCTGATCTATGACATTAAAGTGGAACTAAATCCTCTTGGCCTTTACAGCTAAGGAAGCTGTCACCTTAGTCTCTGATCTAAAGTTTCCATTGTGCTGCACATGATCAGTTAGAACACCTGCCTTTTGATGGCTTGACTGTTCAGTTGAGATCACAAGCAACAATGACATTTATCATTCATAGAATGTAACGGTTTGGGGAACCAGTTAACTTGATACGTTTAATTCTACTTTGCATTAGAGCTAAGGAGGGGAATTAAAGAGAAGTGCAAGCATAATTCTTATATCACTTTTCTAAACACACATATTAGAGCAGATGCTGCTCTTAATTAACAAAAAAAAAAAGCTCCTTTTGTTAAATATGAGCAGTCTGTTCCCTGTTCTATGCAATATCTGTCACAGACACAGCACAGACCAGTACAGCTGGAGCTTCATGCTCCAAATTCCTCTGCTTCCAAAGCCCCCCCCCCCCACACACACACTTAGCTGAATGCTGGAGGGCTGTGCAGGCTGCTGACAGTTCACATCCTTCACACAAAGTCTACCCTTTTGGGGATCTGTGGAGGATTTCTATAATGAAAACTACTGCAGTCTCTTTGTTAAATATCTACAAAACCCCAAAAAGTTCCTATTTCATTCTGCAATAGAAACTGGTGTGAGTGGTGCAGACAGACATAAAACAGGTCTATTTACTTAATGTGGTGAACACCACTCCATCCAGGTTCCTGCACAAGTTTTCTGGCGAAGGAAGCTTAGTTAAATCTCAAGAATAACTATTCTTGTCAAATGGACTGCAATACTGTGGAATTTAAACTTTTTTTGTGAAATGGATCATTTACCAGGCAACTAGCATTTTTAGAAGTAAAACAATGGCAGCCTCCACATTTCTCTTGCTACAAGTTTCCCAATAAACGTTAGTGTTTGCTTTAGGCGTGATGATCACCTTTGGACTTTCAGTTCATAACATCCTCTCAACTGTTGTGTTAGTTTCTTCAAGGCAGAGTCAGAAGATGTGGAGTTGTAGTAAAATAGGACAAAAGACAACAGGGGACACAAGTTCAATGATAGATTGCAGTATCTTGCAAGATTAATATTAAATGTTTCCTCCTTACCTGCACAGGTCTGATGAAAACATGTAAACTATGTCATCTTTATCTATCAATGGGTGAAAAGATGTCCCGTCTGTTCCATTAATCATATTGCACGTATCTGAAGACCACCAAGATAGATTTCTGAGAAAAAAAAAATAAGCAGACTGTTAAATTATATTGTTCTAGTAGTGTCTTGTACGCAATTGTCAAACTATTGCAAGGTATTAGTTGTATTTTTTGCTTTTATCTTGAAGGCTAGCTACAAACCGTTACATTCTGGTCATTAGACGGTAGAAATTGTGGCAACAGTCTGCTACCTAACTGGTATCTTTAAGCCACCACTGCCATGGCGCACAGTACGCATATACTCAGGAGTCTTAGGGTGTCTATAGGGTTCTATACTTCAGTGTCTATAGGGTTGGTTCACCAATTCTACTTCATTTGTTATTTTATCACATAACTTTTGCATAGGTGTGGAATAATTTTTTCCCATACAGTTCACTAAATTCGCTCTTTAATCACATATCACTTATTTTTTATGAACTGCATTTATATCACAAAGCAAAATTTTATTTCCAACAAAATGGCTCCTTTTAACCAGTTGCCCACCACCCTATAGTAGAAACAGTGCTACAGGACAGCAGGGCTCTGCAAACTCACATGTATATAGATGTGATTTGCACTTTTGGGTAGGGGGCACGCGTGCGCGCCACCCTACCCGCGCTGCCATTGGCGATTATGGATGTCGATCATTGGGTCCTGGCAGGAGATTCTCCACTGGCACCCGGCTATTGCTGGGCAACACTGACAGGGGAGAGACCTGCGTGTAAACACAGGTCTCTCTCCTGCCATTAGAAACATGCTGCTTTGTATTCCTCTGCACAGCAGAGAAATACACAGCATGTTTCTCTAGTAAAAAACACACAGCACATGTTGTAAAACACAGTACAGCGTTAACCCTTTGATCGCCCCAGATGTTAACCCCTTCCTGCCCAGTGTCATTAGTACAGTGTCAGTGCTTTTTATTAACACTGATCACTACATATAGTGGATATAAAAAGTCTACACACCGCTAATAAAAGATCAGGTTTCTGTGATGTAAAAATGTAAAAAAATTATACAATTATAAATCGTTTCAGAACGTTTTCCACCTGTAATGTGACCTATAAACTGTACAACTCAATTGAAAAACAAACTGAAATCTTTCGGGGGGGGGGTAAACATACAAAAACTAAAATAATGTGATTGCATAAGTGTGCACACCCTCTTATAACTGGAGATGTAGCTGTGTTCAGAATTAAGCAATCACATTCAAAATCATGTCAAATAGGAGTCAGTACAAACTTGCTATCATTTAAACTGCCTCTTATTAACCCCAGATAAAAGTTCAGCTGTTCTAGTAGGTCTTTCCTGACATTTTCTTAGTCGTATCCTACAGCAAGAGCCATGGTTCGCAGGGAGCTTCCAAAGCATCAGAGGGATCTCGTTGTTAAAAGGTATCAGTCAGGAGAACAGGTACAAAAGAATTTCCAAGGTATTAGATATACCATGGAACACAGTCATTATCAAGTGGAGAAAATATGGCGTAACAGTGACGTTACCAAGAACTGGATGTCCCTCCAAAATTGATGAAAAGACAAGACAAAAACTGGACTGGGAGGCTGCTAAGAGGACTACAGCAACATTAAAGGAACTTCAGGAATATCTGGCAAGTACTGGATGTGTGGTACATGTGACAACAATCTCCCGTATTCTTCATATGTCTAGGCTATGGGATAGAGTGGCAAGATGGAAGCCTTGGATCCAAGATGGAAGCCTTACAAAGAAAAACTTCCAAGCCTGGCTAAATTTTGCCAAACACATCTGAAGTCTCCCAAAAGCATGTGGGAAAATGTGTTATGGTCTGATGAAACCAAGGTTGAATTTTTTGGCCATAATTCCAAAAGATATGTTTGGTGCAAAAACAACACTGCGCATCACCAAAAGAACACCATACCCACATTGAAGCATGGTGGTGGCAGACTCATGCTTTGGGGCTGTTTTTCTTCAGCTGGAACTGGGGCCTTAGTCAAGGTAGAGGTAATTATGAACAGTTCCAAATACCAGTCAATATTGGCACAAAACCTTCAGGCTTCTGCTAGAAAGCTGAACATGAAGAAGAACCTCATCTTTCAGCATGACAACGACCCAAAGCATACATCCAAATCAACAAAGGAATGGCTTCACCAGAAGAAGATTAAAGTTTTGGAATGGCCCAGCCAGAGCCCAGACCTGAATCCAATCAAAAATCTGTGAGGTGATCTGAAGAGGGCTGTGCACAGGAGATACCCTCACAATCTGACAGATTTGGACTGTTTTTGCAAGGAAGAGTGGGCAAATATTGCCAAGTCAAGATGTGCCATGCTGATAGACTCATACCCAAAAAGACTGAGTGCTGGAATAAAATCAAAAGGTATTTCAATAAAGTATTAGTTTAAGGGTGTGCACACTTATGCAACCATATTATTTTAGTTTTTTGTTCTTACTTCCCTCCACCTAAAAGATTTAAGTTTGTTGTGCAACTGAGTTGTACAGTTTATAGGTTACATTAAAAAGGTGGAAAAAGTTCTGAAATGATTTATCTTGGTCTTGATTTTTTCATCACAGAAACCTGACATTTTAACAAGGGTGTATAGACTTTTTATATCCACTGTATATCATTGGGATATCAGTGGCAGTTACCATCCAGTGTCAGAATGCCACCGCAGTCCCACATTCCCGCTATAAGTCGCTGATTGCTGCCATTACTAGTATATAAAAAAAATTCCAGTATCTATATTGCCATTTGTCGACGTTATAACTTTCACGTAAACCAATTCATTTACACTTTTTTTTTTTTATTACATTTTGGCATAAATTTATGATGAAATTTAATTTGTAAAATCTTTTTACTAGGCATGTTTAATAGCAAAAAGTAAAAAATATTGTCTGTCGGTCTTTTTTTTTTTTATAGCGCAAAAAATAAAAACCACACAGGCGATCAAATAACCCGAGGTATCGCCACCAACATCACTTTGAGAGCAATAATTCTAGCACCAGACCTCCATGTAACTCCAAACTAGTAACCTGTAAGGGCTTTTAAACCATTGTTTATGGAGATTTTTTAGGTACTTTCTGTGAGTACCAGACATGTGTGCTGGGAGCGCGCAGGGCGCTCAGTCCCAGCACATATGGTTTTCTTAATTGCACGCATATGTGCGGCCGCTCGGCGTCAAGGCCCAGGTGCAGGGAGGCCGCACATTTGCGTGTGGCCGGCTCCAAGAGGTTAAACATGCTGCAGAAATACCGTGTGACAAAGAAATTGCAAAACCCACCATTTTATTCTCTAGGCCCTCTGCTAAAATTATATAAATATATAATAAATAAATAGCTCTGTGGGAGGTATTCCCCTGTCAGCACTGTCTGTTATTGCGTTGCAAAAATTTATTAGTACCGTGATTAAATGGAAACACTACTGAAAGCCCTCAATATGAAGCCATTTAAAAATGCATATATATGAGCATAAGCAGACCTCAGGGGAAAATAGCAACTGACCTCGGTGGCTGATTGCTACTCTCTTTCTCCAGCTAAGCTGAATCATTGTATATTTTCTTCCTGTCTTATTCATTTGGTAGGTCAAAAACGTATGCAGATGCACAACTCTTCCAAAACTTTCATACTGTACCAGCCAAACCCACTTTTTTCTGATGTCTATGGGTATCTTTACATTACTCCTGGTCAGGTTTGGTTACTAGATATCAAGTTAATGTACAGTAATGTTTTAAAACCATATATAGTTATGTACATGGGGCAGCCATGTATTTGTTTATTACAGAAACAGGCTCTGATTTTCAGTGTACAGCAGAGGTGTCAAAGATAGCTATGAATGTGGGCCAACACAAAATCGTGAATCTAATAATGTTGAATTTTTCTACTGGACTTTTATAAGTTATATCATCCTAAAGTTAAATCTTCCACTCTTCACCATCATGCTTTATTCAAGTCATCAGTTTTTGGCAGCACCTATATTTGTGAGCAACTATTTTCAAAGATGAAGCACATGAAGGGCAAAATTAGAACCAAAATATTTGATGAGCACCTTAAGAATTCATTGAGAATTGCTACTACATCCTTCGAACCACATATTGATGCGTTAGTTTATCCAAAACTGTGTCAAGTATTGCACTAGTTTTATGTTGCTCTTTTTTACGAATTAAAAATATTTTTTTTTAAAAAATGAAGTTTTATCTATATTCATGATTGTTAAGTTATAATCTGCCCAATTTATAATGTGTCCGAATTTTTCTGCTCATCAGCTATCCTTTGTTAGGTTATTTTATGTGTGTCCCAAGACAATTGCTCTTCTTCCAATGTGGCCCAGGAAGGTCAAAAGGTTGGACACCCCAATGTACAGGGTTTATCTTACTGGAAACAGGAGACTCTCAGCAGCACCTAAGACTGCAAACACCCACAAGGTTGGTAGCCTTAAGACCACGTATTCATTCTGTAGGCTGTAAGTGACATGATGATTTTTTATTATGTTAACAAAAAAGTACTTTTTTTACCATAACATGTCATTCAGTGATTCTGTTAGGTCACACATTGATTTGTGTTTTAACTATTTAAAAGTAGATTGTTTATTCGAAGGCTGGTCATATTTTGTAACTTACAAAAGTAGACAACAATGGGTAGCAATCGTTCTTACCATCTTGGTTTTTAAGCCGGCCATATGCTGTTCGAATCTCGGCAGCTGCAGCAGGAAGATTCAAACCATGTATTCAGGCTGAAAGTACCCAAGTCGATCAAATTGGGTACATCCAGCCTGCCAGATTTTTTTGATAACTTTGGTTTGATTGAAAATGTTGCATGAATAACAATAACATTACATCAAACAGAGTATACTTGTTTTGAACATGAGCTTAGACAGTGGGAGGTGAGAGGGTATAACCTCCACTACCTTCCTAGGACTATACATAGGAAGACATTACATGTTCCAAATCTTTGCTATAGTAACAGATATATAATGGTCAATATGATCCTTGCTAAGAACAATGGAGGTTCACTATCGTATAGGGGAAACCCAATCCCAGTGTCTTATCAGGCGTAGAGAGATAAAGAGGAGAGAAAAGAAAGTAGGTTAGGCTAGAAAGCCTGCCAGATTTTACATGCAATTATTGCTAGTGGCTGTTATAGCCGCTAGCAATAATCACTGTGTTCTCCTGGCGGGGACGGCTTCCCCTGCCCGGAGGAAACCTGGAGAATAAAATGGCTCTGTGGGAGGGATTCCCCTGTCAACACTGTCTGTGTTATTGCGTTATTGAATTAATTTCTTTCCTGCAACACCTGGTTGCGGGAAAGAAATTCACTTAGTCTATGGCCAGTCTTACAGTTACAAAAATTTATTAGTACAGTGATTAATTCTGAGAACTAATCTTCCCACTGTTGATAAGGTCAAGAAGGATTATGTAGTCTCTGTGTAAACTGGCAGCTGCCTCACTTGTGTTTTGTGTTTTCTGTAAGCTTTGGAACAGACTGAACTTTGACTTTTTTGATTAGGCAGTCATTTTAATGAATGGCAAATACAAAAGGTACAATGTTTCCTAACCTGGGCTATGGCTGAACCTAAGTACTTATTCTAACCAAGTGCAATGGATGGTTCTAGAGTCAGACGCGGACTTTCATTTTATGTATTAGTCATCCCTTTTAAATTTCTTTTATCTTCATTCACAACCACATGACAGTGTGACAAATGAGTGCATGATCGTTACTGATAGATATGGAAATATGAATATGTATTATAGTCCCTATCTTTACTAGATGACTGATTTTTTACAGCACTGGTTTGCCACACCTAAAATCTTTTATGCTGGCCAATAGTATATAGTGGTTGGATACTACAAATCACACCTGTAAATATAGTCACCCTGTCATTAAAAAGGAGAAATAAAGCCAAAGCTCTTTTGGCTGTACTTCTCCTGTGGATCACAGAAGTACAGTTCATTCTGCACTCCTGTGACCCATTTTCAGCTGACAGCAGGCTGAAGCCCGCTGTTGGCTGATGTCACTCAGCCAGTCCAGGCTGGGGAAAGATCCTGACTTCAAAGTCGGGATCCACCCCAGAGGCTAGACCTGGCTCAGCTTCTCAGCGAGATGCTGAGAGCCTGAGCCAGTCGCTCCCTACCCCTCCACAGCCTAGCGCTCCAGCAATCATGTCATTTGTTCGCTGAGTTCTCACACTTAGAGCTGGCGGGGGGACAGATGCAGCATCCACCTTGGTATAACTGGGGAAAAAGAGTCTACAAAGGAACAAGCCTGTAAGGAAAACAGCTTCAGACACACCTGTTTGTTGGCCTGACTGCTTAAAATCCACATTGTAGCAGACTCCCCAGCCACCGATTCGATTTGACTCATTGAGCTTGTCAAATAGCGTACCATCCCCCCCCCGGTCATTATAGTTCCTCATGCTGACCCATAGTTACTATTAGACACAATAGGGGTTGTTGGGAGTAGAAAGAGCAGGCATTGGGGGACACAGTATTCTACACACCTGGATATGTGGAATCAGAATGGTGCAGGAATCTTTGTTACAGCCTTACAATGATTGGAAACCCTCGCCTTGTAAAACAATCCATTCAGTTTAAAAGAGGAATGAAAGGCAAAAAAAGATATAAAAAAAACCAAACATTATAAATACATTTTTTCCCTCTTTTATAACTGATCACATGCCCTCTGTTCTCAGCTGCATAAGAGCTGGGGGAGGAGAAACAGCAGTACACTCATATCCCCAGTGAAAGACTGGGGGGGGGGGGCATTGCATGTCAGGAAAAGTCTGATCATTGGAAGAGAGCACACAGAGTTCCCAGCATAGTTAGAGAACTCACCACAATGTGTTCTACTGCTTAAAATGGTTGTAAAGGCTCGAGGTTTTTTTTACCTTCATGCATTCTATGCATGAAGGTAAAAAACCGGTGTACAGCAGTGCACCCAGCCCCCTCAATACTTGCCTGAACTTCATAGAGATTTAGCAATGTGCACGACTGCCTCCTCATTGGCTGAGACAGCAAGCGAGAGCCATTGGTTCCTGCTGCTGTCAATCACAGCCATTCAGTCAAAGAGGAGAAAGAGGGGGCAGGACCAAGCCGAGGCTCCATGTGTGAATGGAGCAGTGGGTGCCCCCATAGCAAGCTGCCTGCACCGGAGAAGAGGAGGATCCAGGCTGCTTGGTGCAAAACCACTGCACACAGCAGGTAAGTATAACATGTTTGTTATTTAAAAAAAAAAAAAAAAAAAAAATATGAACATTTAGTATCACTTTAATGTGGTCAGTTTTAATAGGAATGCAGAGCAACTTGCAGGATCACCAGGGATATCACACAAAGGAAGCAATACAAAGAACAGTATACTTTTTCATACAAGTACATGGTTCAGTGGGCACATTTCAGTAATATGAAATGTTGGGTTTACATACTCTAAGTTCTAGCAACTGCGCCAGTAGACAGGTATGTCTTTGTGCTTTTGTAGACCTCTGACAGGGGTCTATTGCAGTTTCTTACCTGGAAATCCTGCCAGTAGCAGCACTCCCTGTTTCAGGCTAACACTAGCTGCTCCACCAGCTACATACATCTTCATTAACAGCACAGATTACACGGAGCATACCTGAAATTCCTTTTCTATCACAGCAGCTAAACTTTTTATCCTTTGGATTTGTTATGAGCTGATTAATGCAGAGAAATAGGAGTGGAAACACACAGATTTGACTGTAACAATTGATGGTGAGGTTTTTGAAGCCTTTTGTGGACTGTGCATGTTCAACCTTACTTAGAAAATTATAAAAAAAAAATAAAATGGGGTAGAAAATGATAAAATATGACAATATGATGATAGGTTGTTACCTGGTCATATTTGACACAGATATGTCAACAGTGGCTATCAAATTAAACATTTTATATAACACTGAGGCGAGACAGCAACTGGCTTTTAACTTATTGTTTAAAACTGGACAGTTATGAAAAATAAAAATGTGTAAAATCACAACAGCCAATTAATTAAACAGTTATTACCTTTTATCATTCCATTCCACAATCCGAGTAAAGTCCATGTATCCTTTTGATCCACTGAGAAATACATATGTCCCATCATTTGTTGCATTCATCTGTAAAGAAACATGAAAATGCAATAAACTGGAAGTCTCAAAAGGGCATACACTATGGGTTAAATACTAAAATTCCCAACAACTGTTACAGGTTCTCCACCTATTTGTAACTCAGTGGATTCAAAACCATAAAACACTATTAAACAAAATACCAATTTTTAATTCATACGAATTCACCACTCCAATAAATATGGATACTGACTACAATTTTATTTATTAAATAATATACCTATAACAATTCAAGTGAATGTATTCAAATGCAAAGCCCTGCAAAATTCTCTAATAGCTACATCTTCCATACATATGTATAAATATGTATGTAGGAGAACTTGATGGAATTAAAATTGTTACAGGTGAATTCTTAGGAATTCATTTAACTGGCTTATGTCAGGTGATTTATTAAAAGAGTACATTTTTCACTTAGCCATCTTAACCTGTGCTCACTGTGAACACTCAAACGTGTACAGAGGAAATAAAAAAAGGCGTTTCCTATGCACATGATTGGGTGCTTGAAGCTTCTCTTAGCTACTTTAAAACTGTACTCCTTTCCTGAATTAACCTCACAGTGTACCCTGTGTCTATGACATTGTGGGGGGTATTTACTAAAACTGAAAGGTGCAAAATCTGGTGCAGTTCTGTATAGAAACCAAACAGCTTCCAGGTTTTTTTTTTGCCAAAGCCTAATTAAACAAGCTGAAGTTAGAAGCGGTTTGGTTTCTATGCAGAACTGCACCAGATTTTTCACCCTCAAGGTTTAGTAAATCTCCCGTTATGCTATTGTACTGCTATACTTCTGGGTCTAGGTAATATATTGGCTGTTTGCTATGTACACTGGGTGATTCTTGAATGTTGCTTATCCTTATTAATATTGTTGATCATTATTGATCAATTTTATGTACTGTAGTTCTGTGTATTACATAACAATATTAGGTATTAAAGCGGAGTTCCACTCAAAAGTAGAAGCTCCGCTTATTTGCCTCCCCCCCCCCCCCACACTGCCATATTTGGCACCTTTTGGGGGGATCAAATACCTGTTTTTGACAGATACCCGCTCCCATTTCCGGCTCAGTTCGCCAAGGCGAAGTGAGCCTGAAGTTCAGCCCCCTCATCCCTCCCGTAGTCTCCTGGGAACTTTCACAGGTCCTGGAAGACTGCTGGACCAATTAGGATGCACAACGCGACTCGTGCATGCACAGTGGGCACCAGGCTGTAAAGCCACAAGCTGTCACAGCCTGGTGCCCACAGTTGAGATGCGAGAGGTAAGTGTGTGTTTATTAAAAGTCAGCAGCTACAGTACAGGGTCCCGGCTGGTGATTACTCACCAGTGCCCGGTGACTGCCGAGGATCTCCAACACGGAAGAGAACTGTATGTGAATAATACAGTTCTCCTCCCTGTCAGCTCGTGATTACAGTGAAGTACACACACAAAGCTTACTGTGAAACAGCACACAGTCAATCCTTTGATTGCCCCTCATGTTAACCCCTTCCTGCCCAGTGCCATTAGTACAGTGTCAGTGCTTTTTTTTGTTTTAGCACTGATCACTGTATTGGTGTCACTGGAGATGTCAGTGACACTAAGTCAGTTCCCCTCATTGTCAGAATGCCTCCCGCAGTCTCTGTATAAGTTGTTGATCACTGCTGTTACTAGTAAAAATAAAAAAATTCCAGTATCGATACCGCCACTTCTAAACGCTATAATTTTCACGTAAACCAATTAATTTGAAATTTGATTTTTTTTTTTACTGGACATGTTTAATAACAAAACATCAAAAATATTGGGTTTTTTTTACAAAATTGTCAACTTTTTTTTTACAGCACAAAAAATTAAACATGCACAGGTGATCAAATACCACCGAAAGAAAGCTCAATTTGTGGGAAAAAAACGGATGTAAATTTAATTTGGGTGCAGCATTGCATGACCTCACAATTGTCAGTTAAAGTAACGCAGCACCAGAACGCAAAAAAAAAAAAATGGCCTGGTCAGGAAGGGGGTAAATCCTCAGGAGGGCAAGTGGTTAAAAAAAAAAAAAAAAAAAATAAAAAAAAATGAGCCTTTAGTATCGTGTAAAGAAACAAATAAAACAGTCTTTTTATGAAAAAAGCAAACTAGTCACCATCCGGAGAATTTTGTGTGAGAATTATATACTCTGATTACATAAATGTATCATGATTTTTTGAACTATAAGGATGACCATACTAAAGAGCATCTAACAAATGTATTAAAAATTTCCAAAACAAGTTCATCTATGGATTTTAAATGAGATAATGTATCCTGGCAAAGGGGATGCTGTTCTAAGATCTTGACTATTATGAATTTATTCTTTGCAGTTATAAAGTGAGTTGCATGGGGCCCTGAAAACAGAATTCTTTTACTGGAGGTAAGATGCATAAATACCAGTGAAACTGCATATATCGTTATCACACTTGTGATTTACGGTAAAAAAAAGAGTAAGTACACCCCATGGAAATAGTTGACTTTTTCGATATATTTGAAATATTAGATCTTGAACTTTTTGAATATATTTGAACTATTTATTATTATTATTATACAGTATTTATAAAGCGCCAATAGTTCGCTCAGCGCTGTACATTACAAAGGGGGACAGAACATGTGACAGAACAATACCAATACAATGTGATACACGAGGGGTTCGAGGGCCCTGCTCTTTCGAGCTTACAATCTATGACATAATGTATGTGCGCCCCTACATTTACAACCACTTTAAATCAATGAAATTAGAATCAGATATTTCAGGTTAGGTGACCATAATTAGAACCTCCTTAGGGAGCATGCAAAGGGAATCTGCCTTATTTAAACTTCAGATATCTGGGTGCCAGTGTTTTGCTACTGACATGTGTGTTGTCATTATGCCAAGGTCATTAGAGCTCTCTTTAGCTATAGATGTGCCTGGCAAGGGATTTAAAAATAGCGCTAAATGTTTTAAAATCAATCTTTCCTATGAAAGAAAAATAATCTACAAGTGAAGTAAACTTCAAACAACTGCTAATTTGTCCAGGACAAGCCAGTTTAGCAAATTTAGCCCAAAAAGGAATCTTCAAGAAAATAAAAAAAGGACTTGTGGGGTAGCTTTGCAACAGCTGGGGGTCAAAGTAACAGTAGATAAGTTTGCCACAAACTGAAGACAGAATCCCATAACAACTGTGAAGCATAGTGGTGAAAATATCATGGTTTAGTGTTGTTTTTCTGCTTCAAAGCCTGGCAGCTCAGTCATGGAGTCATCTATACATTCTGCATCATATCAAATTCTGATAAGAGTGTAAGGCCTATTCTCTAAAAGATGAAGTTCTAATGTATGAGTCTTTCAACACGATAATTGGTTGTCATACTGATCAGTGGCACTTTTTTCAGATTTAAAATTCAGCTAAAAATGGTAAGATTGAACTGATGAGCTTCAGATGCAAGCAGGCTGTAATAAATCCCATTAATCTTCCTTAGTAAAAAGGATTGTAAAAAAATCATAAAATTCCATTGATACAGTTTGAGCCAAATCAGGGGCTATCTAAATCCAGTTAGCAGGTCTGTGCAGGGTTTATAAGCCCTGTCATAAATGGCTAAATGACTATCATGAGCAGCTCTTAGCAGATGTATGGCAAAGCCAGAGCACTAATAAGCAAAGTCTTTTACTAAGCTTGTTGTAAAATGTATGGTTCATAAAGCCTTAACAATTACTAATGTGGATTTTAAATATTTTAAAATGCAGTTAAAAGGGAAAAGACATTTTAGTCCAAAATTTATACATACTTCATTAATGCTGAGATGATACAATTATGCTAATAACAAGCATCCACCCAAATGTATAAACAATTTTAAGACCAAACATCCCAATATTACAAGGTGGAGGAGGTGGATTAGATACATTCCATCTCTAAGGAGAATCTGCATCAAGTCCATATCACGTTTGATGTCTATCAAATCATGATTAAATGGCGTGCAATAGTAGGTTGGTTGTCTCACTGTAAAACATAGGCATGTGGAAATACTGACACAGTTACAGAAACTGACATCAAATTATAATAAAACACTTCAATTCACACTCCGCACCCTCCTCAGACCCTTATGATTAGTCGAGAAATCTCAGTAAATTTCCTTCTCAGGGACCAGAAGAGATGGGTGCCTCTGTGGATTCCTGAAGCCGGAATTGACAGAGGTGTGTGAATAGCTGCAGCCGCTGAGCCCATATAATGCAATGGCAGGCTGTTGTTGGCCACAGCTACTTGCACACCATCTGTCAATACCAGCCACACGATTCCTGCTGCTGAAACTCGCAGTGTGTTATTGGCCATTCAAATGGAACCTGCTAGCACTTAGATTACTCTTCCATAAACTGGAAAATTTCTGTGCATGTTGAGACTAAGAATGCAATCTAGAATGTACTGTATATTGTTTTTAGAACTGTCAAATACATTACATTATCATTAAAATTTTAATGTCTGTTAATTTTTTTAACACATAAAACTTACATTGTTGAACAATCCAAATGTCTCACTGATGTTGGAATCCACTCTATGAGCCAAGGAAAGAAGGGAGTCATTGTATCCCCATAGCATTTCATGAACAGATCGAGTGGTGAACATTCCTTCCTTGTACGCCTCCAGTATTCCTTCAATTATATGTCTTAATAAATCTGCATATTTGTTTTTTAAGACCATCTCCAGCAGAGTCTAAAGTAACAATGAACATCAATGCAATGATTAGAAAATGTTTGCACATTTATTTTTTTTATTTACACTGAAATCCTCCAAAGAGTTAAGTCTTTCTATATACAGATATGTTTTTTTTTTATCTAGAATTCATACACACGTGAAAAAGTATTTGCCCCCTTCCTGATTTTTTTTTCCATATTTGTTAAACGATTCAAATCAAACAAATTTTAATATTGCACAAAGATAACCCAAGTAATACAAAATGCAATTTTTAAATGATTTAATTTATTAAGGGAAAAAGGCAGTCCAAACTTGCATGGCCCTATGTGAAAAAGTAATTGCTAAATCAATAATGTACTGTGATTAATCACATTTTTGTAAAGTGGATCTGTTGAATCAAGAAATCACTTAAAGAGAAGCTGTCTGACAAAGTGAAGCATGCTAAAAGATCTCAAATAGCAACACCTCATACCACGAAGAAATTCAAAAACAGACGACAAGCGAAGTAATTGACATGTATCAGTCTGGGTTACAAAGCCATTTCTAAGGCTTTGGGACTCCAGTGAACTATGGTGAGAACCATTATCCACAAACGGAGAAAACTTGGAACAGTAGTGAACCTTGCCAGCAGATAAATTTTTCCAAGAGCACAACGACGTCTCATCCAGGTGGTCATAAAAATCAAAATCTAAAGAGCTGCAGGCCTCACTTTCCTCAGATAAGGTCCATGTTCATGATTCAACAATAAGAAAAAGACTGGGCAAAAATGGCATCCATAGGACAGTTCCAAGACAAAAGCCACTGCTGAAAAAAAATAACACAAAGGCTCATCTCACATTTGCAAAAAAAATAATGATTATCCCCAAGACTTTTGGGCAAATATTATGTGGACTGATGAGACAAAAGTTGAACTTTTCGGAAGGTGTGCATCCCAATACAGTGGGCGTAAAACTAACAGAGAGAACAAAGATCATCATACCAACAGTCAAACATGGTGGTGGTAGTGTGATGGCCTGGGGTTGCTTTGCAGCTTCAGGACCTGGACAACTTGCCATAATTGATGGAACCATGAATTCTGCGCTCTAACAGAAAATCCTGAAGGAGAATGTCCGGTCATCTGTTTGTGACTTCAAGCTCAAGTGTACTTGGGTTATGCAGCAGGAAAATGATCTGAAACACACCAGGAAGTCCACCTCTGAATGGCTCAAAAAAAACAAGTGGCCTATTGGAGTGGCCTAGTCAAATTCTGGACTTAAATCCAATTGAGATGCTGTGGCATGACCTTAAACAGGCTGTTCATACTTGAAAACCCTCCAAAGTGGCTGAATTAAAACAATTCTGCAAAGAAGAGTGGGCTAAAAAGTCTTCCACAGTGACGTGAAAGACTCCGTGCCAGTTATTGCAAACGCTTGATTGCAGTGAATTACTTAATTACAGCTCTTAGGTTTAGGGGGCAATTACTTCTTCACATAGGGCAAAGCAGGTTTGGACAGCTTTTGTCCCCTAATAAATGAAATCATAATTTAAAAACTGCATTTTGCATTTACTCAGGTTATCTTTGTGTAATATTAAAATTTGTTTGATGATCTGAATCATTTAAGTGTGAAGAATATATATATATAAAAAAAATATAAAAAAGATTTTATATATATATATATATATATATATATATATATATATATATATATATATATATATATATATATATATATATATATAACACAACAATAAAAATCAGGAAGGCGGCAAATACTTTTTCACAGCACTGTATATACTGGAGTAGGTCTGCTCCCTTATACATGCTCTAGTCATGGATATGGGAGGGGACATGCTCTAATTCAACCTTCATAACACTCCATTTGCACCCTGGCCATTTGACAATCAAATGATTATCTGTCAGCCTCAAAAAGAGCATACACGAATTGACTATTTGCAGATAATCATCTTATATCCAAATATGTGTAAATCAAATATTTCAGCAAAGGAGGAGGATTTGAACAAAGCTGGAAAGGGTTAGACCCACTATCAGGTTTTATTGTCATGGTTCCATTTGGGAGGCGATAAAAAAAATAAAAATCTCCATCCTATGTCAAATTAGCAATCTTGTAATTTGTCAGCAAATCACTAGCAACAAGATTGCTTAAGAGACTGCTCACCCTCCAGCATTGTTCCCTCACTGGCCAAAAAGCTGCAGAATCTCACTTGCTAGATCAAGAGCATTGACAATGCAACAGATCGGTGGTTCAGCCAACAAAGCAGCAACACCATAGCAGCACGCAAGTATTCTTCCTGCTCTTTTAATGGCTGTCACTGGCTGCCAACATCATTACTGTGACATGGACCCAATTTGGACACAGGTGGCCAAAAAAAATTTGAAGTTTTAAACTTTCCACCTAACAACATCAAAAGGTATCTTTATTGCGGTGTGTTTTACTGGTGGAAACAACAAATAACCTGAAGGACACTGACAAAAAAATCCTTTTATGCTCCATTCAAAATTGGAAAAAATAGCTTTAGCCACATGCATGTTTTTGCAGTGTTTCACTTTTGTATGCTTAGAAAAACTGGACAGGATGTGCTGGAAACCTGAGGATTCTTTGTGTGATTAATTTGTATCCTCGTAATGTATCCTTGTAATTGTTATCATCACATCTTGCCGTAAATGTGTAAGCATAAAAAGTTTGAATTTTGGGCTGGCAACATCTACACACTGTATGGCTTCCACAATCACCTTGGGTTGTGGGAAGGATGAGTAATTAAGAGTTGAAAAGCCACACCATTATATTCAAGTCTAAACACAAGTTCATTCCAATTATATTATTGGAATAATCTTGTGTCTGGACTTGATTACAGTGTGACACTTCGATTCTTAATTACTCAACCTTTGACTTGTGTATGACTGTTACAAGCAATATGTGCTTTTTGATAAAAAACGTTGGTATGCTAACACTGTTGTTGATTTATTTCATGTCTGCAATAGAGCTTAGTGGAGGTATGTTTGACACAAACATGATCTAAGTAAATATTTTGCTCTTCATTTATAGGTTATTTGTGCAATATATATTATTTAGTTTGAAATTGATATCTTACCACAACTGGAATATTGACAGTTCGTATTAAGTCAGTACTTGGGTTTCCTATAGATAGACCAGCTTCAAATACGTATGTTTTTGGGTTGACAGCTGACACTTCTGTTCCATTTTCAAGAAACATAATATTCTCTTTAGGTCTATACTCACTACAATAAAAGAGATTGAAGAAAACACACAATTCTTAATTTCAAGATCAAGTGGTACAAATATATATTTTTTCAAAGGACAGCACTTTGAACAAAATAATGGGTATATTCATGCATATTATGCAGACTGTCTGAGGAGGCTTTTAATCCTAGGTGCAGCTAAGGGCACTTTGGAATAAGTGTGACAGTGCACATATATACTGTATACAATTACTTTCATGTTGTATGTCTTCCTATATGACTGTGGATTTAATATTCATGGAAATCTGTCACACGTTAGCCTGCAGTCTCTTGTATGTGTATTCTTACCTCCTTGCTGCAATGCTGTTCCGGATCTCTTTCACATGTGTGCTTTGTCTGTGCTCACCTATGGGCGTCATCTGCTGTTCTCTGGGTTTTATTTCCTTCCCTTCCATCACTTCCTGGCCCGCCTCCTTGTTTGCCTGCCTATATATAGACATGCTCAGTCTAGGCCACTTTGCCTGAGCAACGTCCTAGTTGTCTGTGCTCCTGTGTGTTGCTACTAACTGTATCCTGCATTGACTACTTGTGTACCAACCCCGGCTTTGTTCTGTGACTGTGCTTGTTTTCTGTCTGCCCTCGGCTAGTCTATCAGATTTCCATTTGTCTCCTCCCATTGTACTCTGCTCCCACAAGCGGCCTCCTCATCCTCAGTTGGGAGTACCTGGGGGCCGCGACCTGGTCCCAGCTTGCTGCAAGTCCATCCCCACCATCAGGGGCTCTGGTGAAGAAGCAGGCTAGGACCAGGTTGTGGCCCCCAGGTACGCCCAGCTGAAGATGAGGATACCGCTCGCGGGAGCAGAGTACCATGGGAGGAGACAAACGGAATCCGATAGGTTAGCCGAGGTCAGGACAGGCAGAAAACAAGCACAGTCAGAGAACGAAGCCGGGGTCGGTACATAAGTAGTCAATGCAGGATACAGGCAATAGCAACACACAGGCTCTCAGACAACTAGGCAGGTGCCCAGGCAAAGTGGCCTAGTCTGAGCATGTCTTATATAGGCAGGCAAACAAGGAGGCGGGCCAGGAAGTGATGGAAGGGAAGGAAATAAAACCCAGAGAACAGCAGACGACGCCCATAGGTAAGTACAGAGAAAAACATGTGAAAGGGATCAGGAACAGCATTGCAGCAAGGAGATAAGAATACACAAACAAGAAACTGCAGGATAACTTGTGACAGAATCCTATGAAAAAGAAAGTTCTCAGTTACTCTCTTATTGAAGTCTTATGGTCTCTGTAAATGTTGTTATCTTTGTGTGAGGAGGACTTTTCACAAATACATTTATGATGGTAGCCATCCTGTTGTGATCGTTAAAGACCTAGACAACTTCACCAAAGAAAAGGATTTTTTGGAGGATTAGTTTTACAGGGTATATACAGAAGTGAATATTGTTTTGAGAACTGTGCATAACATTGCTTCAATAGAATTACATTTGCCTTTAAAGAACTTAGGAACAACCATATACTCACTTTGACTGTTTATCTAGGATCTTAAAACATTTGGAGAGTCATACAAGGATAGCAAGTCGGTTGATCAAAAAAAGAAAAAAAAAAACCCAAGCAGATTCCTCCATCCACACACATTCAAGCTGGATGGGTGAATCTCTCCTCTGAGCTTGTATTCTGGCAGGGGGACTCCTCCACTGCCAGAATACAGTTATCAGTGCTGCACCAGAAAGTGCAATTACTTTCTTCTAAAATCTCTAATTTAGTGCACTGCGAAAGCAGACCTATCAGAATTCCTTACAAAAGCTATTACGTAGTCCTATTTTATGTAATAACTCAAAGAAGGGATATACTCTATGTAAGATAAAAGGTTGCGTCAGCTTATGAAAGAGCGATAAAGACACAAGCAGCACAGACTGAAATATTTAATCCCAAATGTCGTCCATTGGGGGACCAAGATCCGTTTCCCTTTTTTTTTTTTTTTTTTTGCAGAGTAATGGGAATTTAAGCAGAAATTTAGTAAACAGCTGAGCAAAGGAACGATAAATGAGACTTTTGGAATTGTCTGCTTGGACAAAAGTATTAAATAGAGGAGTTGCACCAATGTTTAAATTATGTAAGCCTGGAATGCGTGACAAAGCTATAAATATTGATAACAGAGTTTCCGGCCTAAATTCAAATCTGACTGAAGCTGTTGAAAAGATTTAGAATGCTGTTCTGCACTTTTATGGAAGATAGTAAGAATAACAGCAGTTTTCTACATCTGAAATTTCTGTAATTTTAGAATTTCGTGGTATAAATCTGGCCATACACTGTTAGTTTTATTTAATTTATTCAGCCAGCTGGCTGGAAAAAAAAAAACTAACAAATTCAGATATCATAGCTAAATCACATTTGAATGTATTCAATGTGATTTGTAGGTAGTGATTGCCATAAATGTATTCAGTGTAGGCATTTGTGAGAGGCATGTGTACAAACATATTTTAATTTCAGTTTATGTGATTGTATTGTAGTTTTGCAGAACTATTCACAGAAGTAAATTCAGTCAGTTTTGTAAGCAAGGTGTCCTCTAACCCTTAGTAGGACAGCTTAGTAAAATTGGATCTGTATACAGGAGAAGATAGAGAAGCTTCACAGTAGAAAGGTGTCTGTATACAAACAAAGATATAGAACCTTCACAGTAAAAAGGCATATTTAAACAGGCGAAGATAAGAAGCTCCAGTGAAAGAATCTACATGAAAACTGTACTTTAATTCATACATTTAATTCATACTACTCCACTTTAATTCATACATCATGGATCTAGATAGGAGAGTGGACATTCCGCATCAAACTTCAGAGACCAGGTCTCACATGTCTGGCTGCAGATATCCAGTGCATTCCATCAGATCATCAGCCAGTTGTGCATGCCTCAGAGTGAGAAAAAAGGCAGAGGCAGTGTGAACAGAGGCCTTATACGTTCAAAGCGAAGCTGACTTGATGAAGCAGAAAGCAGAGTTAGAAACAACCTCCTTGAAGCAGAAAACGGAGTTAGAAGCCAACTCCATGAGGCAGAAATCAGAGCTTGAAGCAAGTATGGGTGTCCTGTAGACTCAAAGGGCAGCAGCATCAGCAGAAGCTGTGGTATATGAAACTGCTATTGGTTCTGAAGGAGATCAGCTCCAAGATCTTGAGGAAATAGCAACTGACAATTTAGTGCAAAAAACTCAGGAATATGTACAGAACCATGCTCCAGACCAAGTTACGAAAGAGTAAGCTTCTAGCAAGCCTATCTCCCAACACTTTCCCACAGTTTCCTAACTTGACATACCGACAGCCCTTTCCAGAAATGTCTGTACTGTCTCCTGTTTTTCACATTAACTCTGAAGCTGTCCCAGCACCAAGGGTATATGTTCAAGAAAACAAAGACAATTTTAACCCTCAGCATCCATGACGTGACATGGGTTATCATGTATCCTCCTTCAGAAAGCATCTAATTTGGCAAAAATGAGTGAACACCAAGCTATTAGCATTTGATGATTGCCCCCAGAACTATTGGGTATGGAAGACATTTTTCCAAGACATCATCAGAGATCTCAATCTTAAGGCTGGAGAGAAGCTAGAACTGCTATCAAAGTGGCAAACATTCATGATCCAGCTACTGGGGTAAAATGGTATGGCAGAAATGAGAGGACTGTTATGGCAGCACTGAAGCTATTGAGAATGTTCTGTTGATGAAACTGGAAGATGTCCCTAAAATCGCTAACAAAAACAACCTAAAGTTCAGAGAACTTGGTGACACGTTGTTGGAGGTCAATGCAGCCAAAACCTAAGGCCACTTACCAGCACTGGAATTCCTAGAGACAGCATGCAGGATTAAACCAATAATTGAAAAGCTCTCATACAGTCTGCAAGACAAGTGGATTTCCCAAGGCTCCAAGTACAAGGAAGAACATTATTTTATTTATTACAGGTACTTATATAGCAGCGTCAATTTACGCAGCGTTTTTACATATATATTGTACATTCACATCAGTCTCTAACCCTCAAGGGGCGTACAATCTAAGGGCATGTTTTCCTTCCCACCAGTTTCTTCACCAAGGTTATCATCAACCAAGCAAAGATTAAAAATTACCCAAGTTTCATATTCTCGACGTGCAGTAACCAGATGTCAGCAAACATAGACAAGATAGGAGCGAAGCATGGCAACATACCATCATTGTCAATCAGAAAGACAGAGGTGTCAGCCACTGATGCAGCTTTACATCTTAACAACTCTAAAAAGAAGTCAGACCCAGACAGTTCATGCCCAATCCATAAAAAACCACACCCATTGTTAAAGTGTTGTGGATTCAGGAGCAAGCACACTGATGAACGTAAAACTTACCTGAAAGAAAATGCTGTTTCAGATTTTGTGCATCCACCAAACACATTGCTAAAAACTGCAGAGTCAATATATGTTGCAGAGAGTGCAGTAGTGACAGGAAATACCACAGCACTGCATCCAGGCCCTTGGGCAACAGAGACTCTAATCAACAAAAAGCAAGGCGGGGAGGAAGATGAACCAACCCCATCAACTGTTGTCTCCAAGTGTATGGAGGTGTGTGCAGAAGAGACAAGGCCCAGATTGTGTTTTGTGAAAATGTATGCAGTGTTAGATGATCAAAGTATTCGCTCATTAGCCAAGTCAGAGTTCGTTAATGTGTTTAACATTAGTGGTGAAAAGTTTTCTTACACACTAAAAACATGCTCAGATACTATAGTAAAAATAGGGAGTAGGACATCTAATTTCATGGTTCAGTCTATTGATGGAAAAACACACATAAAACTTCCGGCTGTTGGAATGTGACATGATGCTGGATGGCAGGTCAGATGTACCAACCCCTGAGATTACACAGCATTTCCCTCATCTAAAAATCCTTAACAAGTAAGATCCCTGTAATTGACCCTAATTCCCAAATACTACTCTTGCTACGGAGAGAGATTCTCAGGGTGCACAAGGTGTGTGAGCAGATTATCGGACCCACAAGGCTCCTTATGCCCAATGTTTAGGTTGAGTTATATTTGGAGAAGTATGCTTAGGTGGGGCTCACACACCAGCAGATATGAACTCATTTAAGACAAAAGGTGCTGCCTAATGGGTGCCTTTCTCTTTAATGCTTGCAAACTACAGCCATGCACTCCCTCATTATGCCATACAGGGACCACAGCTCTGGACAGTTTAGGTGACAACGTGTTCACCAGAACTCCAAATGATGAAAGACCTGCTATGTCCATCGAAGATCATATGTTCTTTGATGTAGTTGAAAACGTGATGTTTGTGGATGAAGCAAACCACTGGGTAGTATCCCTACCATTCGCTCACCACAACCTAGACTACCAAACAGAGAGCAAGCACAGAAGAGACTCCTTGTGCTACAGCACTCCTTTGCAAGAAAAACTGAAATTAAAGAACATTTTGTTAACTTTATGCAAAAGATCTTTGACCATGGTCAAGCAGAATCTGCCCCACTACTGAAACTGGGTGAAGAGGGTTGGTACCTACCAATCTTTGCCATCTATCACCCTCAAAAACCAGAGCAGATAAGAGTACTTTTTGGTTATAGTGCTCAGTATGATGGCATCTCATTGAATGATGGACTTCTTAGCGGCCCTGATTGAATAATATGCTGCTGGGTGTTCTTATACGTTTCCGCAAAGAGCAAGTTGCAGTTACTACTAATGTTCAGCAAATGTTTTACTGTTTTGTGGTTAAAGAAGATCAAACGCAACTACTTAAGGTTCCTTTGGTTTTAGGAGAATGACCTCATCAAAGAAATTACAGAGTTCAGGATGTAAGTACATGTCTTTGCAAACAGTCCTTCGGCTTCCATAGCCATTTATGGTCTAAGACAAATAGCTAAGCAGGAAGCGAGTATGGAGAAGGTGTATAACAGTTAATTTTAAGAAACGTTTACGTAGATAATGAACTTACATCTGTGCCTACTGAAGCTAAACCAGATTTCAGTATTCCCAGTCCCCATGTGCTAGTGTCGCTAACATCTAAGGTGTGAAGAGAAGTATGTATCTTTCCTGATGCTTCTCCTGTGGCGATAGCAGCTGTAGCAGATCTCAAAGTCATAGACAGCAATTAATAGTCAATGTTATGTAGGCTTTATTATGGGAAACTCTAAACTAGCACCTAGTCCAGCCCACACAGTGCCACATAGAGTTATGTGCAGCCATTTTGTCAGTCTATTCTTACAGAAATGGACTTAAAGTCCAATGCAGTTACATACTACACTGACAGCAAAATTGTGATAGGTTATATTCACAATACCCCCAGAAAATTTTATGTGTATGTCTCAAAAAGGATAATCCTCATTAGAAAATCCACTAAGCCAGATCACTGCCATTATGTTTCCACTAGTCAGAACCCACCAGACTAAAGCAGCTCACCTAAAACATACCAACTGTTTCTCAGGGCCAGATTTCCTATATCATGCAGATATGAGCGAGCTACTGAAAGCCCGGGTATTGAACCAAATTCTGACAGTGAGATCAGACCTGAAGTTACAGCCATAATGAATACTAGGCTATTGGTTTCTATTTCAACAGACCCAGAGAGACCTGAAATCCTTACACCAGCAATGCTCTTGTGCAGTATTAGCACCACCTGGTGAGTTCACTTTAAAAGATCTTACAAGTGTGAGTGGAAGCAGGTTGAGAACCTTACAGATACCTTTTGGAAACGTGGTAGCAAGATTATTTGTAATCCCTCCAAACAAGGAGCCCCCAGATCTCTCCTCTGCCCTCAAAAGCATCTAATCAAACCAAGATTGGTTTAATCAGATCCTTTACAAGATGGTTGTATGCTTGTAAACATCAAGCCAAAACCAGAAGTGACAAAATCCTCCTCGCTTCCTGTTTCTTACATAACAGAGGGAAAGTGGGTATGGACTTACCTTCCTCCCCTTTCAGTGCACCAGGGATCCGAGTGGCGGCAGTAGTGGGCTCCCCGATCGCTTGGGAGAGGGTTCCCTTCTGCACCCTGTAGAAGTGATTGAGTGGCCGTAGAGCCGCTCGGATAACTTCTGCAGCAAAGCCCATCATCGGCTGAATATTTTGGTACCGGGATGATGGCTGCAGCTGTATATAACCATGCAGCTGCAGGGTATAACCACTTCAACCCTATTCTGAACAACAGACTGATTCATTGAATTCAACCTAAACACACAGGAAAACTACACTCATAGTGTGCAAATATTTAACTCATTAGAAAAAGAAAAAAAAAAAAAAAAAAAAATCTTAGGTAGGATACACAGGAAATGTGCACATTGCAAAATTGAAAGCAAAACAAAAAAAAAAATTGCTCACACCACTGTGACCAATGCATAGCAACCACACTGCAGTTCAGTGCACCAAACAAACAAAATCTATGACTGTTTCCCATCTCCATCCTGAAATTCTGAAAAGTTTGTTTTGAGATTGCTGATTTAGTGCCATGCAATCCCCTAAAAAAAAAAACCTGTTGAGAGTATCTAAAGTGTAGGTCTAGGCAAAAATTGAAAACGCTGTCAAACTTAACCCGTAATGTTCCTTTCCTAGCACTAATCCATGGCACCATACAGTACATGTTCTAGTAGCCCAGTCTACTTCCACCCAGAGGACCTATGCAAAGCTATACAGTGTAGATGCCAACACAACCGCTGATTCCCTGTAAAACAACAAGGCTTCACGTACACTGGTTTATTGTAAACGCGATTTCTCCTGACAGAAAATCAGAGCTAAAAACTCACCCAAGCTGCATTTTTTCAAACCAGTTTAGATGATTTTAGCAGTATTTGGTGTTTGGGAGTTTATTTCATTGGTCAGAATTTTAAATTTATTCTGGACATTGAAATGAATAAATACTGAAGTACTAACCACGCCTAGTGTTTAGGTGCATTTAGATGCCATATGAGAACCAGTTGATTGTCCTGTCCTAATCAACATTAGGCACCACAAGGTGATTGTGCACTGATGCCTTCTACCATGTTGGCTTCTGAGAAACAAGGTATAGCTTTTCTGACCACCAAAAAGACTGCCTGCAAGTGTGCTCATCTTGGTTTAGGCAGATTAAAGCTGAATTGCAGGAATTCAGCCATTTTGATAAATGTGCAGTCATACTATGAGCAGGAGGAAGGCTGGTGTGGGCACAGCGGCTGGGCCTTGAGGCCGAGCGGCAGCATATTTGCGCAACATTTGTAAACAAACGTGATGAGAGCGTGCACCCTGTGCACTCCCTGCACATGTGTCGGCGTCCCATGAAAAGGACCCAATCTCTACTTGTGACTGGAACTTTTCCGATCATGTGACTGCTTTGACAGCCAGTCACTGCGGTCACATGACCATAAACCCTCTGAGAAACAGATGTCGAAAGCCAATGAGTTCAGGAAGCACTCATAGATTTAACAGAGTGCATCTTGTCAGGAAAATATGGAACCTGAACCCTGGATCATGAGGTCAGATGATGGCCTGCATGAGCCGAGCTTATGAAACTAAAAACTTGTGCATCAGTACAGGATTCATCTTGGAAAATAGCTTTGAATTACACCAGATGATTATAATCGAAGAAAACTTCCTCTGGGCAAACTGGAGGGGAACCAAGTGATGGGATAAAGGAAGTTCTTCCGGAGGAGATGGATAGAAACTAAATTAGGCAAGAGGAAGAACCAGGTATCAATAAAATATTGTCTTATGCAAAACCATAAAGGGTACCTTGCTGGATACGGCTGCTAGTTCAGCAAAGGCTACAAGAGAACTACTTCAAATCTTATAGAGGAACAAGGGGGAACTGCATTGGAGATCTACTGTACAAATGTCTTAGACAAAGGGTGAAATGCCAAACACCTCCAAAACAAATGGGAAAAGTGTAGGTACCCTGACTCTTAATAAAAGTCTAATTCGGGAGATGATTTTTCCCTCAAAAAAGCTAATAAAGAGGAGGCCCTTAGGTGCACAATAAGATAAGCATGCCTTCCATGTCCTGTGATAGATTTTACAAGAAGCAGATCTCCCAGTTTAGCATCAAGAGATTTATATACTCCATAATGCCACGTCTCACCAAGTCCAGCAACTTTGAAGCTGGATGGCAAATCAGTCCTTAAGAACAGAAAATCCTGACCCTCAGTACATCTGGTGTCCTATCAGATTGGTGAACCACATCCCTCGTGGCCAGCCTGGGACAGAGTAATAAGGAATACTGTAATGCCCTTCATCATGAACTTCTGAGATAGAAAAGGAGAGCCACCGATCAGGAGGTACTGATCCCACTGTGCCACCACAGCATCCAATGCTTCCACCAAAGGATAACTGTGGCTGGGACAAAACTACCTAGTCTGTGGTTTAAGATGGAGGCCAGGAAGTCAATCTGGATTGTCCACCTGCAACACACATCCTGGAACACCTCAAGGAGTAGGAACCTTTTCCCTTGGGTTCAATCACTGCCAGCTGAAAGCAGCCTGGCTGCCTCTTATGTATGTCTGGAATGCACATAGCTGACAAGGCTGGAATGTGAAGTTCTGCTAAAGATAGAATCCTTTCTATATGCTATGGCAAACTTCTGGATCCTCCTGGCAATTGCTGTACGCCACCTTCAAGGCGTTGTCTTCTCGTAACCACATTGTACAACCTTCCATTCAGAAGATAGGATTCTTAAGAGACCGTCAAAAACCAAAGCTTCCGAATGATGCTTGCTAAACCAGAAAAAGACAACATTGAAGTCGAGAAAGACGAGGTGGGATGTTGACATCATGCTCTAAACTTAGTCCAAAGCATTCTCTGAATGGCACCCGTACTGAATGGCTGACCTCCTGTATTCATAATGGATCAGGCCAGCTGCTCAGCAAGTGGAGATCACTAGATTAGGTGTCTACTTTAGTGATTTCCAGCTTCCATGGGCATCGGCCAAGTATGGTATATACATACTGTAGTTACATTGGTCCAATGGATTAATGATCAATGTAACTATGTAAAAATATATCATGCCTAGAAGTCGTCTTTAGGCTAGATTCACACTGCCACAATCTGATTTTGATCCAATTGTCAGTGCAATTATGTAGTGCTACTTGGATGTAGTATGCATATTTTATGGGACAAAGGCGCACTGAAATTGCACCAAAGTAGTACAGGAACCTTTTCCAAAATTGCTCTGTGCTGAGTCACATTGATGTTAACGGGCACCACTGAAAACAATGCGATTTCCATTGTTATGTGATTCAGTTCAATACAAGCTTGCATCTGAAATTGTGCTAGTGTGAACCAGGCCTAAAGGACTGTCAAGCTGCAGTATATTACATTTTTGTTTTTTGTTTTTAAACCTACTGTATGCCCTAAGTCTCCCAAAGGTAGAGAGAGGAAATTGCAAATTTGGAATATTTCTATGTCCAAACTTGCATCTGAACCCAGATCCCTGAAGCTTAGAGATAAAGTGCAGGCTAATGCCCAATATGACGTTTTGGAATACTGAACCTTTTTGCGACAGAAACTGAGGCAAAAACACCTTGACCAGGAAGCCTTGATAAGATATGCGAAGGTCAAGAGTGGAGAAATAGAACATTTCCTAAAGTGTTTGTAAACCCATGTTTTTCTTTTTCTTTAACAACGAACATTTCATAGTTTTGCACATAGCAGCCCAAATCCTTCCCTTTTACGGTCCCCTGCTGGCGCTCCTGACTCCCCACCCCACTGAGTGCCCACCATAGAAAACTGTTTGCGATGGGGGCACTCATGTGGACTTGCTCCCGAGCCAGTTCTGTGTGCAACACAGACTGTCTCGGTCCCGCCCCCAATCCCTCCTCACTGGCTGTGTTTGACTGCAGTGTGCGCCAATGACTTCTGCTGCTGTCTCTGAGCCTATGAAGATGGAGTGAGCAGAGAGAGATGCTGCTCTCCTGCACAGCTCTAGATTGAGATCAGGGTCAGGTAAGTATAAGGGAAGGCGGGGGAGCTGCACTCATGAGATTTTGTACAGTAATGCAGGGGAAAGTAAAAAACAAAAAAAAAAAACTCCAGCCTTTACAACCACTTTAACAATAAGAACAAAAGAAGACTGCCATGCAGTTTACTTCCTCCATCTGAGGAAATTCTAGAGCAATCTTCTTACCTAGAGCCCTCTGGCTCCCCTGGTTTATATTCATGCATGATAAACCAAACCACCAAAAAAAACAAAAAGCCTAGCAGGGGCAACACTGCAGCCTGAATATATCGTACTAGCTTCTCGGTTCTTCCCTGCCCAGTGGAAGCTCACCTACGTCCTGCTTTTGGAGGCTATGTGAACTTGGTAGCAACAGGGGTGCAATGGACCTTGAGTTATTCACAAAAACTCTACTATGGTAAGGTTTAACAAGGTAGCATGGAAAAGTTTGTCTTTATTAAGGCGACTGACCTTGATATGACCTGAACCTGCATCCTTCTGAACTGCAGAAAGAACCAATACTGTAGAGCCACAAGAGTGCGAGAGGCCTGGCCACAAAAACAATTCTGCTAGAGATGCTTCCACCAGGGCAGAACATGTCCATGTATCAGGCTAACTCTGTAAGCCAGTCCTGGCACAATTTTCATCTGCTAAAGGCAGCTTTATTCAGAGCCCAGAACAATTTTTTATGGCCATGAGTGACAGGCTTTGTTGACTGGTTTCTCTTGAACAAGATGTTTGGATTTTTACAGACTGGAATACGATCTTCTATAACTTGGACTGTATTTATGGTGCTTCTCTTGCAGTATATTTCTGTCAGTAAGGCATGCTGAACTTTCAGCCAAGACAGCTTAGTTAGTACCTGGATTCACTTGTGGATCCACATATAAACCATGTTAGAAGCTTTCCTTAACCCAATATCTAATATTTGCTTATTAACAGTACTAACATGTATGAATGAGTTGGATCTTAATAGAATAATTGAGTTATTATATTTATATTTGTTCTAGACTGGGAAAAGTAAGTAATTAGACTTCATAGTCTGTGAATATATATATGAACACATATCTTGGGTTTTCTTTACATTCAAGCCACACATGTGGTAGCAATTGGTCTATCCATCCTCCCCCATCTATGTAAGAGATTATGTTTCACTAACTAGAGAATTGTAAAAATCTATTTCATACATGTTAGGTTTATACTGTTATATTTCTTGATTACGATATTTATATATGAGATAACTCTTATTAAGATTACTTTTAGAAGAATATATATATATATATATATATATATATATATATATATATATATGTATGTATGTATGTGTGTGTGTAATACATCTAATTTACTCTGATTGATGGAATGTCTAGGCCTTCTTAGGTTACACTCAGACTTTAGGAGAACTAGACTGGAGGTTTGTTATATATACACATATGTTTCCAATTATCTTGGTGGGACTACAAGGAACACAAGAGAAGATCAGCCCATTTTTAGGAGATGGTGGGGGCTGGATTGCTCTTTTAAGAGCAGAACAAAGACTTTTTAAGCACTCTTTGCTAGAAGCCTTGACACACACACACACACACACACACACACACACACACACAATCAAGAACTTAACTATATTTTTTGGACATTATTTAAACATTTTGTATTCCAATATTTTATGCAACATTATTATTAAATCATTTTTTGAGTTTATGCAAGAAGTGGAAGGACTTTCTATCTGAACATTTCTCATCAATACAAGTTAATAAAATATCGAGACAATACAATATTTTACAAACCATGTGGATCTTTTGTTACACAGTGAGCTCATAATGCAGGGCAACTGCAATACTAACATGAGACAATAATGATACTGCACAGAGGACTGAGTAAGGGTGAGGGTATAAATATTTAGAGAGACTATACGCATGGTAACAGTAAACTGCCTTTAATGCAGAGTTTTCACTTTGCAGCTGAAGAAGGTGTTGTGAAATGCAAATCCTAGCCTGTGGAACCTATGTTTGCAAAGCTGGCCTGCTTTCGAAATCCATTTTTTCCACCTACTCTTCTACCTACCCTGTCTCCTGGCCAATTGTCTCACTGTACCTATTTCCAACATGGCTTCCAGGCAGTGTTTGCCCAAACTCAAGATGGCCACTAGGGAAGTGCTTGCCCAAATCCAAGATGGCAACTGTGAGCTTTCTCCACCTCACACTCAAAAAAGATGCACCATTCCCTGGAATGTAGTCACTTTTGTTTTGCATTCCACAATGGCTGCTGGAATGTAAATGAAATGCACTGCAGCCGTGGCCCATTAGAGAGGACACGTAGCACACAACTTCTGAGGACATTATCAGACATTACCCAAACAACAAATGAGAAAACAGAAAAGCGGTGCCACAGCTCAGTGGATCCACTAATTTCTTGGGAGGCAAGCTGGGAAAGCACTTCTGGAGAAAATAGCCCTCTTTGCACTGTTTTCTATGGGGCTTAAACCCACAGGTTTCACTACAAAAGATCCACAGAAAAGGTTCCCGATCTTATTAGAGCATGTAGCATCCAAGGTCAAGAAATGCGCTTCAGGAGAGGCTGAACCCTGGACAGACAACCACCAAAAGGTGACAGGTAAGGGTTTCCACCTAGACTTTAAGAACTGGCAATAAGAAGCACTGACATAAGAAATCATTTACACTGCATGTTCAAGGCATATTCATAAAAAGATAAGATTGGTAAACTTTTCTATTTTTACTGTTAAAGTGTATCATTGTATAACATTTATAAAGAAACTTCTCAAATTTAAACTGCTGTAGATTTGGGTTCACAACTATGTGTTAACAATGCATGTCAAAAGCACATCAAAGGGCCAATTAAAATCAATGGAAACCTATGAGAACATGTCAACCCACATGGAAGAAAAATATATTTTAAATAGATTTTAAAAATATTCACATATATTTGAAAAACTACAATTTTGGCCGTATTCAATATAGATTTCAAATACATATATATTTATTATGTTGAAATGCATTTTTTATATATTACAAAATATGTGAAAAATATTTTTTAAAATACATTTTCAAATATACTGTAGGTCTTTAAAAATAAATTTAAAAACAAATCTGAAGAATGTATTTAAAAAACATTTTTAAAAATATTTTTCACATATATTTTGTAATATATGATGCATATATATGCATTTCAACATACAAATATATGTCAATAAACTTGGGAAGAATATTTTTTAAATATATTTTTCTTGCATGTGGGAATGCACATCCACAATGGGGAGGGGGGGGGTGCTAAAGCTGGATCACTCAGAATCTGGTGTATTTGTGCATGGCAGCCAATCAGCTTCTAACTTCATCTTGTTCCGGATAACTTTGACAATAAAACCTGGAAGTTGATGAGTTTCTATGCAGTGCTGCACTAGATTTTTCACTCTCCAGTTTTTGTAAATCTCCCCCATTGTGTGTCTTTGCATGTTGCAATGCACTACAATAAAATGCATAGGCTATTCTACACAGGCTTAGCTATCTTTACCTTATACTTTATATAGAATTATGCAATCTTAATGTATGTATTGTTGCACAGAAAAACTGCATGGAAATGTATCACCCTTACTAAAGTGGCACAGCACATTTCTGCTATGACTAGCACAACCCTGATGCATTTTTCTTCTTTTTTTTTGACATTTTTTTCAGTCTCTTTTTATTTGGTGTAATGCGTTGTGTGTTTTTGATGCATTTTTCTGCATTCTAGTACAGTTTGTTGCAGAAAAAAAATTCAGCACGTTCAACATTTGTTGACTGCCCAGGAACATACTGTGATGGTGTGAGCTTTGCCATTGGATTCCATGTATCCTAATGTCTATGTATTTTTTATGCATAAAAAAATTACAGCTCTTCAACGCTAAAACATGTCAGAGGTGACACCCACTGCTATGTAATAAAGAAAGTTGCTGCAGCTCGGTGTGGTGATTATTTTATTTTCCGACTATTGCATTGATCTGTTACTAAAGGGTAAAGATAGATGCACTAACAGCGACAGGAAGTACAGGCTTGGCTACCTGATCACAGCTCATCAATTGGCTTCAGAAAAAAGTTGTGAAAGTAAAAAAGTTGTTTTGTTATAACTAGGCCTCTTGGTTCTGCAATACAATGCAAAATCTTGCGTAAAGGTTCAGCTTTAAGCCTCTGTATTTTATTTAGCCTGGCCAACTAATCAATTATTGTATGTAAGCCATGGTTTTGCATTGAAAGCTTCTTGGAACAACTCCACACAAAATATAAAGTTGAATGTTAGGTGTACTGTATAAAATACTCACCACTTTATCCTCATTGCTCCATCTTAACTTCAGAGCAAACATGGGTCCCTTGGCCTAAACCCTGCCATACACGGCTTGAATTCAATGGGCGGCCCTGTTGGCAATGGGCAAAGATCTACTAAAAAAATTATAGGGTGGAAAGCTGTCAGCAAACCGGAGACTAAATCCTATGATATGCAGTCCCTGTTCAGGTTCCAGCTGTTTGATTCCTAAACTGCATGGATAAAAAAATCTATTTGATTACTCTTGTTTAGCCCTGATTCAGGGAAATTTATATATGTTTGACTAGCTTTAGGTAGCTCACTGGGCATTCGAACGTGCTGTACCAGCAAGCTAGAGCATTGTAATATCTACCTAGGTATAGGTAAAGTGGAACTATACGTGTAAAACTTGTATTTTATTTCAAGGCCCCCCCCAATAGATTTTTGGGGAGTGTAATTTTAGCAGAGTTTTTAAAAGAAGACATGCACTACTATGAGCAATTTCAATAGCCAGACTGAACAATAAACGCACACAGGGAGAATTATTAATTGAAAGTCTTAATATGCCCAAAGCTGGTGTCATAAACCTTTGGGTTTTGGTGTCTGGGGATACTGTTTACCGTTTCACCAGGTAAAGCTTCTACAATTATACAGCTAGATTTCACGTACTATAATTACTGTATAGTCACATAATACCTCAGGACTATTCTTGGAGCTGTAGATTAATAACAAGCTACACCTGATGCTAAGGCATCAATTCAGAATGAAAGTAACCAGCACAGATTTATTAACAGCTTGCCTTTTACCCTATAGCCATTCGCGGCCTCAGTTGTCACTCACCGGGTCCCAGACGGTGATTACTCGCCAGCACCCGGTGATCACCAAGTAATACCAACTGGGGGAGAGAACTGTATGTAAACAATACAGTTCTCTCCCCTGTCAGCTCCTGCACACTGCTTTGTGTGAATCTACATAGCAGAGCCATACAAAGCACTGTGCTTACAGTGAAGAACACACACAGCACATAATGTGAAAACAGCACACAGTTAACCCTTTGATTGCCCCATATGTTAACCCCTTCCTGCCCAGTGCCATTAGTACAGTGTCAGTGCTTTTTGTTAGCACTGATCACTGTATTGGTGTCACTGGGGATGTCAGTGACGCCAAGCCAGTTCCCCCCCAGTGTCAGAATGCCTGCCGCATTCCCGCTATAAGTTGCCGATTGCTGCCATTACTAGTAGAAAAAAAAAGAAATTCCAGTATATATACCGCCATTTGTAAATGCTATAACTTTCAAGTAAACCAATTAATTTACACGTATTGGGATTTTTTTTTTCCAGCAAAGACATGTAGCAGAATACATTTTGGCCTTAATTTATGACGAAATTTGATTTTTTTTAATGGACAATAGCAAAAAGTCAAAAATATAGTTTTCTTCTCAAAATTGTTGGGTCTTTTTTTTTAATAGCGCAAAAAATAAAAACCGCACAGGTGATCAAATACCACTGAAAGAGAGCTCTATTCGTGGGGGGAAAAAGGACGTAAATTTCATTTGGGTGCAGCATTGTATGACCGCGCAATTGTCAGTTAAAGTAATGTAGTGCCGTATCGCAAAAATTGGCCTGGTCAGGAAGGGTGGTAAATCCTCTGGAGGGCAAGGGGTTAAACAAGTTAAATTGGCACATTTTGTTAAAATCGTGAACAGGGGCGGACTGACCATTTGGAAACTTGGGCACTGCCTGAGCGCCCGGGGTCAGTAGGGGGCCCCATGAGATGCCCCTGGTACCTTTTTCATAGGCTTTCTTGAGTTTGGGCAAGGACACAGGGGCCCCATGATCCTCTATTGGGCTCCATGAGTTGTCAGTCCGCCCCTGATTGTGAATCAGTCAGATGCATGTCCACATTCCCAAATTACACTATTGCTAGAAAAAACAGCTGCAGTAAAAAACAAACAAAAAAAAACCAAATATATATATATTTATTATTTTTTTCGCTCATGCACTCACAAAAGCATTTGAATACAGTGTCACCAGGTGTTGTAAGTAGCAAAACTGCTCAAATCTGCGCACAACAGGAGATTAAATATTCCAAAGAGCACAGGTCTCCCATTATAATTTCCATCAGCATTGAGTGACAACAAAAAGTGTACTAACAAGGTACAAAGAGAGCAGCTGGTCATAAACCAGGTTAGTTAAGAATAAAGAAAAGGAGGAATGAACAGAAGTAGGGTCCGGGGAAGGGAGGTATAGGATTTCACACAAAATGCCCAACTAAATAAAACTAGGTTGGAGCGTCAATCCAAAATCTAATCTAGATTTGTTCCAAGACGCTGGAGTCAAAGTTCAGTTGTAAATACAAAAACCACCATAGCGCACCACAGGTCCAAACTTCAGTAACCAGAATCAAAAGACACCAAAAAGTTCCATCTAGGCCACAAGGGAACCAAGTATAATGGAATAATAGAATGCTGAAGCTTCCACAAAGGAATGCGGGGTGATCCAGTGCAGCTCAAATGACAAAGACAGGAACGCGGGATCCAAGTTAGAATAAAAGCAACGGCTTTATTAACAAAAATGTATAGCACATTTACATTTAAAATCTGGTAGATCAGTGTGAGAAGCAGAGGTAAAACTCAGTGGTAGGAAGTGGTCCATTCATGGTTGCCACACTTTGGTATGCAGAGATTGTCCAATATAGTCGCCTCTATTTTATTCTGCATCATAGATTGTGTAATTCTATTTTTCATCTCCACGACACACAGTTTGGGGGTCTTCCATGCGCTGGCTATGGTTTGTTTCATCACAATGGTGATGTGTACTAATAACTTAAATTGAGCACAGGTTAAATCACTTATTCAAGAGAGCCATAGTAGGGTCTGCAGTGATAGAGATTTTAGTGAGTATGGGCAATATTTAAAATATAGTGGCCCAGAAGTTGGCAACCAATGGACAGCACCACCAGCATTCAGCCGATATATATTCTTCACCCAGTAGATGGCACTGTTTATAAGTTTGTATCTGCATTTATAGTACTGTAAACTCTACAGTATGTCTTTTCTCTGAAATAAAGTTTCTTGTTTCCCGTGAAGCAGAAAAGCAAATGTGGACTGTGCAGTGTCTGTTCTGTAGGGCTATATACAGAATTTCTAATAGGTTCTGGGCCTAGAAGCATAGGAATCCCAGTCACAGCATGCTACAGCAAATAAGTGCAAGATACGGCAACAGAAAGAAGACTGCAACAGAATAAAAGAAAATGGCCAGTAACACAGCTGCAACAATTGATTCAATCTCAAATAGTGCAGCGCTCCTCTTAATATGTGCTTGTTAAAATTATATCAATAAAGTGAAAAAATATAAAACCAGAAATATATCACATAAAACAATTCATAAAGTGATAATTTTACAGTCCATCACAAGAAAGTGCTCTTCTTGAAATAAAGTGCTTTTCTTAAAATTAAAATGCTTGTCTTGAAATAAAGTGCTCTTCAGGAGAAAGGTCTTATTATGCGCTCACCTCTGAGGAAGCCTAATTTGCAATTAGGCAACCATAGCTTTTTGCTTTAAAAGACAGGATAATTCATTTCCTTTTAATTGATGATGTTATTATAATTTTACAGCTGCAACAATGCTTTCATTTGTAAGCCTGACAAACCAGAACTACCATTTTTTTAAATTCGAGATGAAAATGCTGCTAACAAGAGAAGGCAGGTGGAAATGTATAAATAAAGTCAGGCAAGAACACTCTTCAGATGAGTGGATAGCGAAAGATCAGAAAGCTCAGAGCACAACCTCTCATAGTATAGAAGATGATCAAATCATACATATATGTACAGTAAGGAACAGAAGTATTTGAACACCCTGCGATTTTGCAAGTTCTCCCACTTAGAAATCATGGAGGGGTCTGAAATTCACATTGTAGGTGCATTCCCACTCTGAGAGACAGAATTTAAAAAAAAAAAAAATTCAGGAAATCACATTGTATGATTTTTAAAGAATTTATTTGTCTTGCACTGCTGAACATAAGTATTTGAACACCTGAGAAAATCAGTGTTAATATTTGGTACAGAAGCCTTTGTTTGCAATTACAGAGGTCAAACGTTTCCTGTATTCTTGACCAGGTTTGCACACACTGCAACAGGGATTTTGGCCCACTCCTCCACACAGGTCTCCTCTAGATCGGTCAGGTTTCGGGGCTGTTGCTGAGCAACACGGAGTTTCAGCTCCCTCCAAAGATGTTCTATTAGATTTAGGTCTGGAGACTGGCTAGGCCACTCCAGAACCTTGATATGCTTCTTATGGAGCCACTCCTTGGTTATCCTGGCTGTGTGCTTCGGGTCGTTGTCATGTTGGAAGACCCAGCCACGACCCATCTTCAATGCTCTGACTGAGGGAAGGAGGTTGTTGCTCAAAATCTCACAATAAATGGCCCCATTCATCCTCTCCTTAATACAGTGCAGTCGTCCTGTCCCCTTCGCAGAAAAGCACCCTCAAAGCATAATGTTACCACCCCCATGCTTCACAGTAGAGATGGTGTTCTTGGGATGCAACTCATCCTTCTTTTTCCTCCAAACACGACGAGTGAAGTTTAGACCAAAAAGTTCTACTTTGGTCTCATCTGAACACATGACTTTCTCCCATGCCTCCTCTGGATCATCCAGATGGTCATTGGCAAACTTCAGACGGGCCTGGACATGTGATGACTTGGACAGGGGGAACCTTTCTTTGCAATGCATGATTTGAAACCATGACGGCGTAGTGTTCTACCGACAGTAACCTTTGAAACTGTGATCCCAGCTCTCTTCATGTCATTGACCAGCTCCTCCCTTGTAGTTTTTGGCTGATTCCTCACCTTTCTTATCATCAGTGATACCCCACGAGGTGAGATCTTGCATGGAGCCCCAGTCCGAGGGAGACTGACAGTCGTCTTTAGCCTCTTCCATTTTCTAACAATTGCTCCAGCAGTTGGTCTATTTTCACCAAGCTGCTTGGCAATTGCCTCGTAGCCCTTTTCAGCCTTGTGGAGGTCCACAATTATGTCTCTGGTGTCTTTTGATAGCTCTTTGGTCTTGCCCATGGTAGTAGTTGGCATCTGACTGACTGTGGGGTGGATAGGTGTCTTTAAAGAGCTCAGACAGGTGCTACTAAGTTAGATTAATGAGTGGAGTAGAGGTGGACTTTTTAAAAGACACAGTAACAGGTCTATGAGAGCCAGAATTCTTGTGGTTTCTTAGGTGTTCAAATACTTATGTTCAGCAGTGCAAGACAAATTCTTTAAAAATCATACAATGTGATTTCTTGAATTTGTTTTTTTAATTCTGTCTCTCAGAGTGGGAATGCACCTACAATGTGAATTTCAGACCCCTCCATGATTTCTAAGTGGGAGAACTTGCAAAATCGCAGGGTGTTCAAATACTTCTGTTCCTCACTGTAAGTGTGAAACTGCAAAAGAAATGTGGGAAGGATTACAAAAGGTCCATGAAAGAGCAAATCTCAGCAATAAACGGTCTTTGATTAGAAAGCTCTACCAAACAAAGCTGATGAAAGGCCAAGATATGCAGGATTACATAAGGCACACCCTAGAAATGAGAAGAAAAAAAAAGATTTTTATGTCATAGCACTATTACTTTGTGGTTTATCAAAGAGGTATGAAACGCTTGTAACAGCACTTGATGCACGTCCAGATGATGAACTGACATTGGAATATGTTAAGGGCAAGCTTATGGATGAATATAAGCGTAAAACAGAAAGCATTAATAGTAACGGTGCAGAGTTTGCTTTAACCACTTGCTGACTTCCCACAGCCCTTTTCTTGCGGGCGGGGTGGCATTTACAGGCAAAGCAACGTACCCGTGCATCATTTTGCCATTAATGACCCTAGGGGGCGGGGCGGGGCGCGGCGCCCCCCCCCCCACAGCGGATGCGGATCCCCCTACTCAGAACCCAGTGTGCATGTGATCACAATGTCAACCAACCGGTTTTGAATGAATTTCATTCAAAACAGCTTTGTTTCTGGTACTAAAAAATGAAAAGACCCCAGTGGTGATCAAATACCACCAAAAGAAAGCTCTATTTGTGTGGGGAAAAAAAACATTATATACAGTTCATTTATATACAGTGTTGCATAACCGCGCAATTGCCAGTTAAAATAACACAATGCAGAATAGCAAAAATGGCCTGGTGATGAAGGGGGTAAAATCTTCCAGAGCTGAAGTGGTTAAATACAAAAAACAGGAATAAACACCATAACATGCAACAAGAAACAAGTGAATGCTTCGTGTGCAAGATAGAAGCCCATTTAAAAGAATGTTGCAGAATCTGGAAAGCTAGAATGCAAAAAAAAAAACAAAAAAAAAAACAAAACTAAAAACTACAAAAGGGTCAAAAGTGTACAGGAAGAAACGGATTATTCTTCAGATAATGAATATATTTTTCAATCCAAAAGGTTGCAAGCATGATATGTTGATTCAGGACTATGAGCCACATGACAAATGACACATTTCTTTATTCACCTTTACCAGAGTAAAACAGAAAAAAATCACCACAGCTAAATCCGCAAATATCGGAATCGGAAGGA